>NC_073637.1:59750833-61132500 GCF_029407905.1 Bubalus kerabau
GGCAAAAAATCAATAGCCTAAGCAGACATTAATTGAAGCACAGAAAAAAAAAAAAGTGCTTGGTGTATCTACAAGACTCAGAGCTAGGGCTCAGGTGAATTACAAACACGAGTCTGAAGCCAATATTTACACAAATTCTTTGTTCACAATATGTAATTCCAGGACAGTTCTTGAAAGTTTTAAGAACAGTTTTCAGCAAATCATTGAGTGGAATGTCATCATATACCTGAGTATTAATAGCTCTACTGGGGTTTTAAAATGCTGTGCCTAACCTGATTTTTACACAGAACCTACTCCAAAACATAATTGTTCCCAGAATTTAGGCACAAGTCTAGTGTTTGTCAAAGAATTGGCTTTTAAAGCATGTATCTATGGTCATGATTTAATTTACATGTAAAATAAGTGGTAAGGATGGGAGAAGAAGGAAGGAAATATTTCTGCATCTTCATGTTTAAGTGCAAATTACACGACATTAATGTTTTAAATTATGTAATTAAATGTTAAATAAGTATTATAAATAGGAAATAAGGGATTTGAAACAGAGAAGACTTATTAGATTTTTTTGGTCTCAGTTATTAACCATATAGCCTTAGGCAAATTTCTTACCCTCACTGAGCTTTGCCTTTCTAACTTCTAAATAGGATGATAATATGAAACATGATAGATAGGAGATAATAAAGTGTGTAATTCAATGTCTAAAATGTAGCAAATGTTCAATAAATTGTGCTCCCAGTGGCATTTACCATGCAGCTAATAAAATACATATTTCTGGTCACTTCATTTGTTTTGGATATCTTCTAAGATTCTAGAGCAAGCCCTAGCAATGTGTAACTTTGCATGTCAACTTTTAATATACAAAAGCAAAATTTTAAAAATTATCCCATTGTAAGCCAATTTAATTTTAATACCTAACTTTGTCTTTGTAATATATATTTTTCTTAGAAAGCTTCCTAAATTAAAATTGAAGTTGCACAGAAACCTCCATCTGCCTGTAATTTTGCCTATACTATTAGTCATTACTACTAATGAGAATCAATTAGTAACACTAAAATTCTGTATATGACTGTTTTCCCTAACTCAGAGTTCTTTGAAAAGTTCAGGGTGTTTTTTTTTGATAATTTTTTTTATTTATTCTTGGCTGTGCTGGGTCTCCATTGCTGAGGGGCTCTTCTCTAGTTGCGATGAGCAGGGGCTATTCTCTAGTTGTAGCGCACAGGCTTCTCACTGTGGTGCATAGGCTCCTCTTATTGCAGAACACAGGCTCTAGAACATACGGGCTTCAGTAGTTGCAATGCATGGGCTCAGTGGTTGTGGTTTCCCAGCTCTAGAGCTCAGACTCAGCAGTTGTGGCACACAAGTTGAGTTACTCCGTGGCATGTGGGATCTTCCTGGACCAGGGATTGAATCCATATCTCCTGCACGGGCAAGAGTGATTCTTTACCACTGAGCCACCAGGGAAGGCCTACAGTTTAGTTTTAAATTTTTAAAAAAATGGTGGCATCTAAGCTCACAATTAAGTGTATATGACTAGTTTTTAAGGTATTTACCATCAATAGTAGGTTTGCATTTTGGAGACAATGATGGTGCCAATGGGAAGTTAGAAGCCACGTATTCTTCAAGTTTGTTGTTACAAACAGGCACTTGTATTGTTGAATTACATCAAATGTAGTTTTCAAAATGTCAGCACACTGTCAAAAACCATGTATTTAGTGGAAAAAAAAAAGAGCCCATATTGTTTAAACCTTATGAGATGGGGAACAGACACTAAAGATTGGGAGGGAAGAGGCTGAGTTTAATGACACTGGATCCAACCCCAAATTGTCAAGTCAGGTAGGATATTCGCAGAGGTCATCTACCTGGAGACATAACTTGAAAATTAAAACTTCAGGAATAAGCATAAAATTCCGGTCATCTATGTACAGTTTATTGAAATATACAAGAGTAAGCTGAGGGAGAAAGAGATGGAGAGTATGCATGAGAGAACATGTGTGGGAGAGAGAATTAAATAGCATGGGAACAGATGCCTGCCTTTTGCTGAATAAGCCAGTGCCTCCGAATGGCAGGTGGGAGGAGTGAATCTGCCCTTCCTCTATGTTCAATCCCACAAGCCTCTCAGATTGAGGGCGACTTCCACCCTAGTTTCTGGAAATCCAAAGCACCAACCTAATCCAGTGTCACCTGAAAAAATAGCTATCCTCCAATCCTAAAGGAAAAACTGCCTGTGTGGGATTTATTTACTGGAAGAGAACTCACCTGTCTATTGGCCTATATGCTTGACTTAAAGAATTTTGAGTGATTTTCATTGTACATAATTTCCCTTTACATGTTTGTTCAAGAAACAAATCTTAAAGAACTGATTCTACTATACCCCAAAAGAGGATCTCTTCCAATCAGCATTCTACAACAGAAATAGGAAAAAGTATATGTTCAGTTCAGTTGCTCAATATTGTCCAACTCTTTGTGACCCCATGGACTGCAGCATGCCAGGCTTCTGTTTATCAACAACTCCTGGATCATGCTCAAACTCATGTCCATCGATGCTGGTAATGCCATCCAATGGTCTCATCCTCTGTCGTTCCCATCTCCTCCTGCCTTCAATCTTTCCCAGCATCAGGGTCTTTTCTAACGAGTCAGCTCTTCACATGAGGTAGCCAAAGTACTGGAGCTTCAGTTTCAGCATCGGTCCTTCCAGTGAATGTTCAAGACTCATTTCTTTTAGGATTGACTGGTTTGATCTCCTTGCAATCCAAGGGACTCTCAAGAGTCTTCTCCAACACCCAGTTTAAAAGCACTAATTCTTCAGCACTCAGCTTTCTTTATGGTCCAACTCTCACATCCATACATGACTACTGGAAAAACCATAGTTTTGACTAGATGGACCTTAGTTGGGCAAAGTAATGTCTCTACTTTTTAATATGTTGTCTAAGTTTGTCATAGCTTTTATTCCAAGGAGTGTCTTTTAGTTTCATGGCTGCAGTCACTATCTGCAGTGATTTTGGAGCCCAAGAAAATAAAGTCCGTCACTGTTTCCATTGTTTACCCATCTATTTGCCATGAAGTGATGGGACCAAATGCCAAGATCTTAGCTTTCTGAATGTTGAGTTTTAAGCCAGTTTTTTCACTCTCCTCTTTCACTTTCATCAAGAGTCTCTTTAGTTCCTCTTCTCTAGGGTGAAGGGTGGTGGCATCTGCATATGTGAGCCAATCTTGATTCCAGCTTGTGCTTCCTCTAGTCTGGCATTTTGCATAATATACTTTGTATATAAGTTAAATAAGCAGGGTGACAATATACAGCCTTGATGTACTCCTTTACCAATTCTGAACCAGTCTGCTCTTCCATGTCAGGTTCTAATTGTTGCTTCTTGACCTGCATGCAGATTTCTCAGGTGGCAGGTAAGGTGATCTGGTATTCCTATCTCTTTAAGATCCAGTTTATTGTGAGGTATATGTAGCAAGTATAAATTATCAGGTCATAACCTTGAAATATGCAAAAATATCATACCCCATAGTTGTTTTTTTTTTAATAAATCAACACAAACCCCCATTCTAACTGGTTTTAGTTAATTATAGTTAAAATTAGTTTATTTCAAATTTAAATTAGCTATCTAGGAGGCTCTTTTTCCTATCTTCCTTTTCTAGTTTCTTACACAACTTCATGGGGATTTGTGAATAGTGTGGCAAGGATGGGGGAAGGTCAGCTATTGGTCAGCATCTGGTCACTCATGGATAATTTTGCCCTCCTTGGTCCCTGACATCTCATCCTCCCAGGTTGGCATTCACTGATACACTATCCCATTGATCATAGTCATTGTTTCACACAGTTTATGTTCCTCTCTCTATATAAAGAAGACTTTTGTAATCCATTATCCTGTTTCATCCACTTCTCTTCCACTCTTGAGACCATCAGATTAGATCAGTCACTCAGTCCTGTCCAAATCTTTGTGACCCCATGAATCGCAGCACGCTAGGCCTCCCTGTCCATCACCAACTCCTGGAGTTCACTGAGACTCACGTCCATCAAGTCAGTGATGCCATCCAGCCATCTCATCCTCTGTCTTCCCCTTCTCCTCTTGCCCCCAATCCCTCCCAGCAGCAGAGTCTTTTCCAATGAGTCAACTCTTCGCATGAGGTGGCCAAAGTACTGGAGTTTCAGCTTTAGCATCAATACTTCCAAAGAAATCCCAGGGCTGATCTCCTTCAGAATGGACTGGTTGGATCTCCTTGCAGTCCAAGGGACTCTCAAGAGTCTTCTCCAACACCACAGTTCAAAAGCATCAATTCTTCGGCACTCAGCCTCCTTCACAGTCCAACTCTCACATCTATACATGACCACAGGAAAAACCATAGCCTTGACTAGACGAACCTTTGTTGGCAAAGTAATGTCTCTGCTTTTAAATATGCTATCTAGGTTGGTCATAACTTTCCTTCCAAGGAGTAAGCGTCTTTTAATTTCATGGCTGCAGTTACCATCTGCAGTGATGTTGGAGCCCAGAAAAATAAAGTCTGACACTGTTTCCACTGTTTCCCCATCTATTTCCCATGAAGTGATGGGACCGGATGCCATGATCTTCGTTTTCTGAATGTTGAGCTTTAAGCCAACTTTTGCACTCTCCACTTTCACTTTCATCAAGAGGCTTTTGAGTTCCTCTTCACTTTCTGCCATAAGGGTGGTGTCATCTACATATCTGAGGTGATTGATATTTCTCCCGGCTTGTGTTTCTTCCAGTCCAGCATTTCTCATGATGTATTCTGTATATAAGTTAAATAAACAGGGTGACAATATACAGCCTTGACGTACTCCTTTTCCTATTTGGAACCAGTCTGTTGTTCCATGTCCAGTTCTAACTGTTGCTGCCTGACCTGCACACAAATTTCTCAAGAGGCAGGTCAGGTGGTCTGGTATTCCCATCTCTTTCAGAATTTTCCACAGTTGATTGTGATCCACACAGTCAAAGACTTTGGCATAGGCAATAAAGCAGAAATAGATGTTTTTCTGGAACTCTCTTGCTTTTTCCATGATCCAGTGGATGTTGGCAATTTGATCTCTGGTTCCTCTGCCTTTTCTAAAACCAGCTTGAACATCAGGAAGTTCACAGTTCACATATTGCTGAAGCCTGGCTTGGAGAATTTTGAGCATTACTTTACTAGCGTGTGAGATGAGTGCAATTGTGTGGTACTTTGAGCATTCTTTGGCATTGCCTTTCTTTGGGATTGGAATGAAAACTGACCTTTTCCAGTCCTGTGGCCACTGCTGAGTTTTCCAAATTTGCTGGCATATTGAGTGCAGCACTTTCACAGCATCATCTTTCAGGATTTGAAATAGCTCAACTGGAATTCCATCACCTCCACTAGCTTTGTTCGTAGTGATGCTTTCTAAGGCCCACTTGACTTCACATTCCAGGATGTCTGGCTCTAGGTCAGTGTTCACACCATCGTGATTATCTGGGTTGTGAAGATCTTTTTTGCACAGTTCTTCTGTGTATTCTTGCCCCCTCTTCTTGATATCTTCTGCTTCTGTTAGGTCCATACCATTTCTGTCCTTTATCAAGCCCATCTTTGCATGAAATGTTCCTTTGGTATCTCTGATTTTCTTGAAGAGATCTCTAGTCTTTCCCATTCTGTTGTTTTCCTCTATTTCTTTGCATTGATTGCTGAAGAAGGCTTTCTTATCTCTTCTTGCTATTCTTTGGAACTCTGCATTCAGATATTTATATCTTTCCTTTTCTCCTTTGCTTTTTGCTTCTCTTCTTTTCACAGCTATTTGTAAGGCCTCCCCAGAGAGCCATTTTGCTTTTTTGCCTTTCTTTTCCATGGGGATGGTCTTGATCCCTGTCTCCTGTACAATGTCATGAACCTCATTCCATACCTCATCAGGCACTCTATCTATCAGATCTAGGCATGGACATCACCAGATGGTCAACACTGAAATCAGATTGATTATATTCTTTGCAGCCAAAGATGGAGAAGCTCTATACAGTCAGCAAAACAAGACCAGGAGCTGACTGTGGCTCAGACCATGAACTCCTTATTGCCAAATTCAGACTTAAATTGAAGAAAGTAGGGAAAACCACTAGACCATTCAGGTATGACCTAAATCAAATCCCTTGAGACCATAGGATATGTTAACACTTTCCCTGGACTTTTCAGGGGCCATAGGAAGATGTCTTATGGAGGTATCTCAAATCAAATCTGCCGATTCACATCATACTGCCACTTGTATTTCACTGCTACTGCACCAAGTTGATGTGATATAAATATAATCTCAAATTAGGCTGGCTTCTTGAATCCCACCTTAGAAGTAACCATAGTTCTTTCTTCCCACTCAGTAATAAACTTAAATGGAAAGTAAAAAAGATTCATTCATATGCCTCTACTTGGAACTAACCACAGGGTTAACATATAGCATAACCAACTTATATCTCAGACAGTTTCATCTAGTTCACTTTATCTAGTTTTTTTCTTGACTCTTATCTCCCCAAGTCCAACTGAAAGGATCTTTGTCAAGACTTAGAAAAATGAACCAATTTTTTTGGCATGGACTTTATACTACAAGCTCTTCAGTTTCTGCTTCTGAAAAAGAGAAAACCCAACTCCTGCAATTCAAAAGTCATTACTACTTTTACCTTTGTCTTGAAGTTCAAAAATCTATTTCAAAATGCAAAAGGGAGACAGAATTCTTTTTTTTTCCCCCACTCTGCTCTTCCACAGTAAATCTCTACTATCTGTGGAAATTAAGATCATGTTTATGAGCAGGAACTCTATTTTCCCTCACCCTCACTCCCCTTGAGTCTCTCTCTGCATAAATGTACAAATTACAGGTAGGCATGGATACATAAGTGCGTAACAAACCAAATGACTAAATTAGATGTGATCAATTTTATCCCATTCACGTTAATTTGAAAGGTCTTCATTCATTTTATCTTTTTTGTAATACTGTACTCTGTAATGGTAGCAAATACTAAAGATTTTATTTTAAAAAAGTGGAAGTAACTTGAAATTGGGAAAATTAGGTCTGTGTATTTTTTTCCTCTAGAATCTGGAAAAGGCTGCTGTTAATTGTTTCTTTTTTTTTTTTTTTTTTTTTTTTTTTAGGTCTTAACACAGTTTTTTCCTTCTTATTTTTTTTTTTTTTTTTTTTTTTTAATTTTATTTTATTTTTAAACTTTACATAACTGTATTAGATTTGCCAAATATCAAAATGAATCCGCCACGGGTATACATGTGTTCCCCATCCTGAACCCTCTTCCCTCCTCCCTCCCCATTCCATCCCTCTGGGTCGTCCCAGTGCACCGACCCAATCAAAAAATGGGCCAAAGAACTAAATAGACATTTCTCCAAAGAAGACATAAAGATGGCTAACAAACACATGAAAAGATGCTCAACATCACTCATTATCAGAGAAATGCAAATCAAAACCACTATGAGGTACCATTTCACACCAGTCAGAATGGCTGCAATCCAAAAGTCTACAAGTAATAAATGCTGGAGAGGGTGTGGAGAAAAGGGAACCCTCTTCCACTGTTGGTGGGAATGCAAACTAGTGCAGCCACTATGGAGAACAGTGTGGAGATTCCTTAAAAAACTGGAAATAGACATGCCTTATGATCCAGCAATCCCACTGCTGGGCATACACACTGAGAAAACCAGAAGGGAAAGTGTTAATTGTTTCTTGTTTTCTTGTATTTCTATTGGAATCTATTCAACTAAGAAACGCTAGTGTTTTACGGAATTACAGTTTGAGCACTACCATGAAACCATCCGATAATACTACATTAACTTGTTCCATCTTTCAAAGATCTGGAAACAACTGTTTTCTACATGGGTTTCAAACAGTCAAAAGTCAAGAGTTATTGTGGGACCTCAGTGTAGCTCATATGTTATTATAAGCAAAATTATATGGGCTTTTGCAGACACAGGGCTACAGAGCAACAGTTTGTGTGTGCGTGTGTTTAAATGCATGTTTAATTTTTCTGTTGTTTGTATTGGTTTTAAGTGAAAGACAGCCAACAACTATGAAGGAAATAAGAATTAGAAAGGATTTCCATCATGAGAGAATGTCTCCCAGCAGTTCTTGGTTTAGGCAATATCTTTCTTTCCAAAACTCATTCAAAAAGTATTTCAGCCATTCTTATTACTTTAGAGGATTTGAAAGGAGTTTCACAAGATAACTGCACTTCCTCCAATTCTCCCTTTTTATTGATTTGAGTAATAGTAGATAAAAACAGAAGAGACAGTAAAATAACAATGGATAGGACCCATGGAGATCAGAAAGCAAGCATCTATCCCTTACAAGCTGAGCTTTGAACAGTTGCAGGCAAACATTTACTGCTCTCAACGAACCCCATATGTAGGATACAGAAGCAAACCATATGGGTCAGAGGCAGAAAGAAAACTAAGAAAAAAGATGTAGAACAGAGCAAGAGTCTGATACATTTTTCTAAATAAGCCCAGCTAGGGGCTTTAAAAAAGAGAAGGAAATGGCAACCCACTCCAGTACTCTTGCCTGGAAAATCCCATGGACCGAGGAGCCTGGCGGGCTGTGGTCCATGGGGTCGCAAGGAGTCTGACACGACTGAGCGACTTCGCTTTCACTTTTCACTTTCACGCATTGGGAAGGAAAGGGCAACCCACTCCAGTGTTCTTGCCTGGAGAATCCCAGGGACGGGGGAGCCTGATGGGTTGCAGTCTATGGGGTCGCACAGAGTTGGACATGACTGAAGCGACTTAGCAGCAGCAGGGGCTTTACAACTAGAAAGAAAAGGGTTAATAATTGGTAGCTGTCCATAGGTAGAAGAGCAATAAGGAGCACCACTGTTGCAATGGATTTGCAATCCAAAGCTTAAAAAAGTACTACAGTTCAGTTCAGTTGCTCAGTCATGTCTGACTCTTTGCGACCCCATGAATCACAGCACACCAGGCCTCCCTGTCCATCACCATCTCCCGGAGTTCACTCAAACTCACGTCCATCGAGTCGGTGATGCCATCCAGTCATCTCATCCTCTGTCGTCCCCTTCTCCTCCTGCCCCCAATCCCTTCCAGCATCAGAGTCTTTTCCAATGAGTCAACTCTTCGCATGAGGTGGCCAAAGTACTGGAGTTTCAGCTTTAGTGTCATTCCTTCCAAAGAACAACCAGGGCCGATCTCCTTTAGAATGGACTGATTGGATCTCCTTGCAGTCCAAGGGACTCTCAAGAGTCTTCTCCAACACCACAGTTCAAAAGCATCAATTCTTCGGCGCTCAGCTTTCTTCACAGTCCAACTCTCACATCCATACATGACTACTGGAAAAACCATAGCCTTGACTAGACGGACCTTACCGAAGTAATGTCTCTGCTTTTGAATATGCTATCTAGGTTGGTCATAACTTTCCTTCCAAGGAGTAAGCTCTTTTAATTTCATGGCTGCAATCACCATCTGCAGTGATTTTGGAGTACAAAAAAATAAAGTCTGACACTGTTTCCACTGTTTCCCCATCTATTTCCCATGAAGTGATGGGACTAGATGCCATGATCTTTGTTTTCTGAATGTTGAGCTTTAAGCCAACTTTTTCACTCTCCGCTTTCACTTGCATCAAGAGGCTTTTGAGTTCCTCTTCACTTTCTGCCATAAGGGTGGTGTCATCTGCATATCTGAGGTTATTGATATTTCTCCCGGCAATCTTGATTCCAGTTTGTGCTTCTTCCAGCCAAGCATTTCTCATGATGTACTCTGCATAGAAATTAAATAAACAGGGTGACAATATACAGCCTTGATGTACTCCTTTTCCTATTTGGAACCAGTCGTTGTTCCATGTCCAGTTCTAACTGTTGCTTCCTGACCTGCATATAGGTTTCTCAAGAGGCAGGTCAGGTTGTCTGGTATGCCCATCTCTTTCAGAATTTTCCACAGTTGATTGTGATCCACACAGTCAAAGGCTTTGGCATAGTCAATAAAGCAGAAATACATGTTTTTCTGGAACTCTCTTGCTTTTTCCATGATCCAGTGGATGTTGGCAATTTGATCTCTGGTTCCTCTGCCTTTTCTAAAACCAGCTTGAACATCAGGAAGTTCATGGCTCACGTATTGCTGAAGCCTGGCTTGGAGAATTTTGAGCATTACTTTACTAGCGTGTGAGATGAGTACAATCGTGCAGTAGTTTGAACATTCTTTGGCATTGCCTTTCTTTGGGATTGGAATGAAAACTGACTTTTCCAGTCCTGTGGCCACTGCTGAGTTTTCCAAATTTGCTGGCATATTGAGTGCAGCACTTTCACAGCATCATCTTTTAGGATTTGAAAGAGCTCAACTGGAATTCCATCACCTCCACTACCTTTGTTCACAGTGATGCTTCTTAAGGCCCATTTGACTTCACATTCCAGGATGTCTGGCTCTAGGTCAGTGATCACACCCTCATGATTACCTTGGTCATGAAGATCTTTTTGGTACAGTTCTTCTGTGTATTCTTGCCAGCTCTTCTTAATATCTTCTGCTTCTGTTAGGTCCATACCATTTCTGTCCTTTATCGAGCCCATCTTTGCATGAAATGTTCCCTTGGTATCTCTAATTTTTTTGGAAGAGATCTCTAGTCTTTCCCATTCAGTTGTTTTGCTCTATTTCTTTGCATGGATTGCTGAGGAAGGCTTTCTTATCTCTTCTTGCTATTCTTTGGATACTGTACATATGTGTTAACTGAAGTTGCCGTGTTTTACATTACACCTCTGTGGTGACCCATGGACGAAAGAGCAGATAAAACCAAGGAGGGTCTTGGAATGCAAGAATGGAAAACCAGACCCTTATTGTCCTTCCCGCCGCCCCCCCCACCATGTTGTAACTGTTAATGGATTTCTGGTTCTCCTGAGCAGTATAACCTGTCTCCCCTCCTACCCCATAGGGAGAAGATATTTGCCTTACTCTCCATGCCCCCACCCAGTATACGTGCCTCATCCAATCAGCAAATGACCTGCAAGACCCCATCCCCCTCCTTGTGCCCTGGGTATAAAAGTGGACTAAGGACCCCCCTTCAATGTCGGTTCTCCGTTGAGCTGGCTGGCTGTTCTAACAGCATCTCCCCCTGTAATAAACTTTTTGCTTTTTTCATTCTGTCTCATGTCAGGGAGTTCTTTTCCAACCTGCACATGGACCACGACAACCTCTAGTAATTATTTTTCTTGTATCTGGAAGTCTGTACCCTATCATCCTTTCATCACCTTCATCCAATTCCCACCCCTCCCTGACCCTACTGCCCACCACCACACACACACACACACACACTTCTGGAATAAACAAATCTGATCTCTTTTTCTAAGAGCTGTTTGGGTGTGTGTTTCTTCCAGATTCTACATGTAAGTGGTAGACAGTGTTTGTCTTTCTCTGACTTTATTTCATTTAGCATAATGCCTCTAAAATCCCTCCATGTTGTTGGAAATGGCAAGGCTTTTTTTTTTTTTTCTCTTTTCAGATCAGATCAGATCAGTCACTCAGTCGTGTCCGACTCTTTGCGACCCCATGAACCACAGCACGCCAGGCCTCCCTGTCCATCACCAACTCCCGGAGTTCACTCAGACTCATGTCCATCGAGTCAGTGATGCCATCCAGCCATCTGATCCTCTGTCGTCCTCTTCTCCTCCTGCCCCCAATCCCTCCCAGCATCAGAGTTTTTTCCAATGAGTCAACTCTTCGCATGAGGTGGCCAAAGTACTGGAGTTTCAGCTTTAGCATCATTCCTTCCAAAGAAATCTCAGGGCTGATCTCTTTCAGAATGGACTGGTTGGATCTCCTTGCAGTCCAAGGGACTCTAAAGAGTCTTCTCCAATACCACAGTTCAAAAGCATCAATTCTTTCGCGCTCGGCCTTCTTCACAGTCCAACTCTCATATCCATACATTACCACAGGAAAAACCATAGTCTTGACTAGATGAACCTTTGTTGGCAAAGTAATGTCTCTGCTTTTGAATATGCTATCTAGGTTGGTCATAACTTTCCTTCCAAGGAGTAAGTGTCTTTTAATTTCGTGGCTGCAGTCACCATCTGCAGTGATTTTGGAGCCCAGAAAAATAAAGTCTGACACTGTTTCCACTGTTTCCCCATCTATTTCCCATGAAGTGATGGGACCGGATGCCATGATCTTCGTTTTCTGAATGTTGAGCTTTAAGCCAACTTTTTCACTCTCCTCTTTCACTTTCATCAAGAGGCTTTTGAGTTCCTCTTCACTTTCTGCCATAAGGGTGGTGTCATCTGCATATCTGAGGTTATTGATATTTCTCCCGGCAATCTTGATTCCAGCTTGTGCTTCTTCCAGTCCAGTGTTTCTCATGATGTATTCTGCATGTAAGTTAAATAAACAGGATGACAATATACAGCCTTGACGTACTCCTTTTCCTAGTTGGAACAAGTCTGTTGTTCCATGTCCAGTTCTAATTGTTGCTTCCTGACCTGCACAGAAATTTCTCAAGAGGCAGATCAGGTGGTCTGGTATTCCCATCTCTTTCAGAATTTTCCACAGTTGATTGTGATCCACACAGTCAAAGGCTTTGGCATAGGCAATAAAGCAGAAATAGATGTTTTTCTGGAACTCTCTTGCTTTTTCCATGATCTAGCGGATGTTGGCAATTTGATCTCTGGTTCCTCTGCCTTTTCTAAAACCAGCTTGAACATCAGGAAGTTCACGGTTCACATATTGCTGAAGCCTGGCTTGGAGAATTTTAAGCATTACTTACTAGCATGTGAGATGAGTGCAATTGAGTGGTAGTTAGAGCATTCTTTGGCATTGTCTTTCTTTGGGATTGGAATGAAAACTGACCTTTTCCAGTCCTGTGGCCACTGCTGAGTTTTCCAAATTTGCTGGCATATTGAGTGCAGCACTTTCACAGCATCATCTTTCAGGATTTGAAATAGCTCAACTGGAATTCTATCACCTCCACTAGCTTTGTTTATAGTGATGCTTTCTAAGGCCCACTTGACTTCACATTCCAGGATGTCTGGCTCTAGGTCAGTGATCACACCATCGTGATTATCTGGGTCGTGAAGATCTTTTTTGTACAGTTCTTCTGTGTATTCTTGCCATCTCTTCTTAATATCTTCTGCTTCTGTTAGGTCCATACCATTTCTGTCCTTTATCAAGCCCATCTTTGCATGAAATGTTCCTTTGGTATCTCTGATTTTCTTGAAGAGATCTCTAGTCTTTCCCATTCTGTTGTTTTCCTCTATTTCTTTGCATTGATTGCTGAAGAAGGCTTTCTTATCTCTTCTTGCTATTCTTTGGAACTCTGCATTCAGATGCTTATATCTTTCCTTTTCTCCTTTGTTTTTTGCTTCTCTTCTTTTCACAGCTATTTGTAAGGCCTCCCCAGAGAGCCATTTTGCTTTTTTGCCTTTCTTTTCCATGGGGATGGTCTTGATCCCTGTCTCCTGTACAATGTCACGAACCTCATTCCATAGCTCATCAGGCACTCTATCAGATCTAGGCCCTTAAATCTATTTCTCATTTCCACTGTATAATCATAAGGGATTTGATTTAGGTCATACCTGAATGGTCTAGTGGTTTTCCCTACTTTCTTCAATTTAAGTCTGAATTTGGCAATAAGAAGTTCATGGTCTGAGCCACAGTCAGCTCCTGGTCTTGTTTTTGCTGACTGTATAGAGCTTCTCCATCTTTGGCTACAAAGAATATAATCAATCTGATTTTGGTGTTGACCATCTGTTGATGTCCATGTATAGAGTCTTCTCTTGTGTTGTTGGAACAAGGTGTTTGCTATGACCAGTGCATTTTTTTGGCAAAACTCTATTAGTCTTTGCCCTGCTTCATTCCGTATTCCAAGGCCAAATTTGCCTGTTACTCCAGGTGTTTCTTGACTTCCTACTTTTGCATTCCAGTCCCCTACAATGAAAAGGACATCTTTTGGGGGTGTTAGTTCTAAAAGTTCTTGTAGGTCTTCATAGAATCGTTCAACTTCAGCTTCAGCATTACTGGTTGGGGCATAGACTTGGATTACTGTGATATTGAATGGTTTGCCTTGGAAACGAACAGAGATCATTCTGTCATTTTTGAGATTGCATCCAAGTACTGCATTTAGGACTCTTTTGTTGACCATGATGGCCACTCCATTTCTTCTGAGGGATTCCTGCCTGCAGTAGTAGATACATTGGTCATCTGAGTTAAATTCACCCATTCCAGTCCATTTTAGTTCGCTGATTCCTAGAATGTCGACATTCGCTCTTGCCATCTCTTGTTTGACCACTTCCAATTTGCCTTGATTCATGGACCTGACATTCCAGGTTCCTATGCAATATTGCTCTTTACAGCATCGGGCTTTGCTTCTATCACCAGTCACATCCACAGCTGGGTATTGTTTTTGCTTTGGCTCCATCCCTTCATTCTTTCTGGAGTTATTTCTCCACTGATCTCCAGTAGCATGTTGGGCACCTACTGACCTGGGGAGTTTCTCTTTCAGTATCCTATCATTTTGCCTTTTCATACTGTTCATGGGGTTCTCAAGGCAAGAATACTGAAGTGGTTTGCCATTCCCTTCTCCAGTGGACCACATTCTGTCAGATCTCTCCACCATGACCCGCCCATCTTGGGTTGCCCCAGGGGCATGGCTTAGTTTCATTGAGTTAGACAAGGCTGTGGCCCTAGTGTGATTAGATTGACTAGTTTTCTGTGAGTATGGTTTCAGTGTGTCTGCCCTCTGATGCCCTCTTGCAACACCTACCGTCTTACTTGGGTTTCTCTTACCTTGGGTGTGGGTATCTCTTCACAGCTGCTCCAGCAAAGCACAGTCAATGCTCATTACCTTGGACGAGGGGTATCTCCTCACCACCGCCCTTCCTGACCTTCAACATGGGATAGATCCTCTAGGCCCTCCTGTGCCTGCGCAGCCATGGCATGGGGTTGGTCCTCCTGGCAGCTGCCCCTGGCCTCGGGCATGGGGGCGTGGGGTATCTCCTCTCAGCCGCCCCCCCGACCTCGGACGTGGGGTAGCTCCTCCCGCCCACCGCCCCTGGCCTCCGGCTTAAGGGTGTGGGGTATCTCCTCTCAGCCGCCCTCCCTGACCTCGGACGTGGGGTAGCTCCTCTCAGCCGTTCCTGCGCTGTCGCAGTCTGGCACTCTGGGCTGCTGCCTCCTACCTCGGACACGGGGTAACTCCTCTCCTCACCGCCCCTGACCTAGGACACTGGGGATCTCCTCCCGGCTGCCTCCCTGGCCTCGGACATGGGGTTGCTCCTCCCTGCTACCGCCCCTGGCCTCGGGCGTGGGGGTGTGGGGTAGCTCCTCCTGCCCGCCGCCCCTGGCCTCAGGCTTAAGGGCATGGGGTATCTCCTCTTGGCCGCACCCCCACCCCCGACTTCGGACGTGGGGTAGCTCCTCGCTGCCATTCCTGCGCCGTCGCAGTCTGGCACTCTGGGCCGCTGCCCCTGACCTCGGACGTGGGGTAACTCCTCTTGGCCGCCGCCCTTCGGGCATGGGGTCCTCCCGGCCTCTGCCCCTGACCTTGGACGTGGGGTAGCTCCTCTCAGCCACGCTTAGCGTGCCCGTCACCACCGCCTGCGCTGTAGAGCGCACGTCGCAGCCACCTTTTACTGCTGAATAATAGTTTGTTGTATTGATATATATGTATGACATCTTCTTTATCTACTGATCTGTTGATGAACACTTGGATTCTTTCCAAGTTTTGGCTATTGTAAAGAATGCTGCAGTGAACGTAGAGGTGCAGATATCTTTTCAAGTAAGTGTATTAATTTCCTCTGGATAAATACCAAAAAGTTTAATTGCTGGATCACATGCTACTTTTCTTTGAGTAACTTCCATACTGTTTTCCTGAGTTGCATCAATTTTCATTTCCATCAGCACTGCACAAGGGTTCCCTTTTTTCTACACTCTACAGGAACAGTTTTTATTTCTTGTCTTTTTGTTAATAACCATTCTAATAGATATGATGTGATATATCATTGTGGTTTTGATTTGCATTTATTTTATTAGTGATGTTGATCATCCCTTATTTCTTGGCCATTCACATGCCTTTTTCGGAAGAATATTACAGGTATTCTGTTCAGGTCCTTTTTCCATTTTTATGGATTAAAATTATGGATTTTATGGATTAAATTATATTATTTGTTTTGTTATTGTTATTGAGCTGTATGTGAATTCTTTATATATTTTGGATATTAACACTTTATCCGATACAGTTTGCAAACATTTTTCCCTGTTCACTGGGTTACCTCTTCATTTTGTTGATCATTTCTTTTGTTATGCAGGAGCTTTTTTAGTTTGATGTAGTTCCATTTGTTTTTTAGTTTGTTGCTTATACTTTGGGTGTTAAGTCCAAAAAATCATTGTCAAGACTAATATCAAGGAAATTATTTTCTGTGTTTTCTTTTAGGAGTTTTAAGTTTTCCAGTTTTGCATGTAGGTGTTTTACATCCATTTTAAGTTAATTTATGTAAGTAGTGTAAGGTAGAGGTCAAGTTTTATTGTTTTATATGTGAATATCAAGTTTTCCCAGCACAGTTTATCAAAAAGACTCATTTCTCTGTTAAGTTTTATAGGCTTCTTCATCAAATATCAGTTTACTCTCTATAAATGGGTTTTTTCCTGGATGTGCAATTATCTTCTATTGGTAAATATGTCTATTTTATACCAGTAACATAGTACTTGGATTACTATAGTTCTATAATATAGCTGGAAATCAGAAAGTATGATACTTCCTTGTTTTGAACACCCTTGTCTTTGCCATCATTAAGGGTTTTTTGTTTTTGTTTTTGTTTTTTGGCTTTGAAGGTCTTTATTAATGATCCTATAAAAGTTTTGCAGCTTTTTTTCTTCTGTAAAAAAAAATCTCTTTGAGATATTGATAGAGATTGCTTTGACTCTATAGATGGCTTGTGGTAGTTTCAATGTTTTAATTATTCTAATCCATGAACACACACATACCTTTCCATTTATTTGTGTCTTCAGTTTTTTTCATCAATGCCTTATAGTTTTCAGTATAGAGATATTTCACCTTGTGGTCAAATTTATCCCTAAATACTTTTTGGGTTTGATGCTATTGTGAATGGAATTATTTTTTTAATTTCTTTTTCAGAATGTTTATTAGTATAAAAATACTACTAAGTTTTCTATTCTAATTTTGTATTCTGCAACTTTATTGAATTTATTAGGTTAACAGGTTTTTTTTGGACAAAGTATTTATGTCTACATATAAAATCATGTCATATGCCAATAGAGACCATTTTATTTCTTCCTTTTCAATTCTGATAAGTTTTATTTCTCTTTCTTGCCTGCTTGCTCTGGCTAGGATTTCAGTACTACATTGAATAAGAGTGGTGAGAATGATCATCCTTGTCTTGTTCTTGATCCTAGAAGAAAAACTTTCAACCTTTAACCACTGAGTTTGAGTATGATGTTAACTGTGGGCTTGTCACATATGATTTTTATTATGTGCTCATTTTGTACCTAATTTGTTAGAGGTTTTATCATGAACACATGTTGAAATATATCAAATGCTTTTTCTGTACCTATCAAGATAGTCATAAGATTTTTTTTCTTTTATTCTATTAATGTGTGTATGCCATTTATTGATTTGCATATGTTAAGCTACCCTTACATCCTAGGGGCAAATCCCACTTGATCATAATGAATAATCCTTTTAATGTGCTGCTGAATTCATTTTGCTAGTATTGAGAATTTTTGTATTTATCCTCAGTATGGATATTGGCTTATAGTTTTCTTTTCTCCTACTGTCCTTTTTTAGCTTTCATACCAGGGTAGTGCTGGCCTCCTAAAATAAGTTTGAGTCTTGAGCTTTTCCCTATTGGGAGATTTTTATTATTGATTCATTCTCCTTACTAGTAATTGGTCAGTTCAGATTTTCTATTTTCTCCAGATTCAGTCTTGGTAGGTATCGTTTCAAAGAATTTTTTCATTGCTTCTAGGTTGTTCAGTTTGTTGATGTAAGTTGTTCATAGTAGCTTTTTATGCTCCTGCGTATTTCCATGGTATCAGCTGTAATGTCTCCCCTTTTATTTACAGTTTTGTGCATTTGAGTCCTCTGTCTTTCCTTTGTTAGTCTTGCTAAAAGTTTATTAATTTGTTAATCTTTTTTAAAGAACCTACTCAGTTTTGTTTATCTTTTCTATCATTTTCCTGTTCTCTAGTTAATTTATTTCTGCCGTAATCTGTATTATTTCCTTCCTTCTGCTCACTTTGGGGTATGTTTATTAATTCCTTGAAGTGTGGAGTTTATTTATTTGAGATATTTGTTGTTTCTTAATGTAGGTGTTTATTGCTGTGAACCTTCCTCTTAGAAATGTTTTTGTTTCATCCCATAATTTTGGCATGCTCCGTTTCCATTTTCATTTATCTCAGGATACTTTTTAATTTCTCTTTAATTTCTTCTTTGATCCATTGATTGTTTAATTTTCATTTATTTGTGAGTTTTGTTATTTTCCTCCTGTTACTGATTTCTAGTTTCAAATGATTGTGGTCAGAGAAGATAACTTGGTATGATTTCAGACTTCTTGAGTTTGCTAAGACTTGTTTCATGGCCTAACACATAGTCTATCCTAGAAAATGTTCTATGTGCACTTGAGGGAAAAAAATACATTCTGATGTTGTCAGATAGAGTGTTCTTCCTATGTGCGTTGGGTCTATTTGGTCCATGAGTGCATGCTAAGTCACTTTAGTCATGTTTGACTTTCTGTGACCCTATGGACCATAGCCCACCACGTTCTTCTGTCCATGGGATTCTCCAGACAAGAATACTGAAGTGCATTGCTGTGCCCTCCTCCAGGGGATCCTCCTGATCCAGGGACAGAACATGCATCTGTTACATCTCCTGCATTAGCAAGAGGGTTCATTACCACTAGTATCACCTGAGAAACCCTATGCTGCTGCTGCTGCTACTGCTAAGTCGCTTCAGTCATGTCCGACTCTGTGCGACCCCATAGACAGCCGCCCACCAGGCTCCCCCGTCCCTGGGATTCTCCAGGCAAGAATACTGGAGTGGGTTGCTATTTCCTTCTCCAAAGAGTGAAAGTGAAGTCACTCAGATGTGTCTGACTCCTAGTGACCCCATAGACTGCAGCCTACCAGGCTCCTCCATCCATAGGATTTTCCACGCAAGAGTACTGGAGTGGGTTGCCGTTGCCTTCTCTGAGAAACCCTATAGTGTTATTCAAATCTGATGTTTCCTTATTAGCCTCTGCCTCAGTGATCTGTTGTTTAGAGTAGGGCATTGAATTCTCCAACTATTACTGGATTGCTGTTTATTTCTGTTTAGCTCTACTATTGTTTGCTTTATATATTTATGTATTCTAATGTTGGATGCAGAAATATTTACAATTTTTAAATTTTCTTGATGAATTGACCCCTTTAGCATTATGTAGACAAATAAAACTGCTAATGTTACCATTTTTAAAGTCTTTTGTCTGATAAGTATAGCTACCTCTACACAGTTGAGCACCACAATTTGGTTATGTTTGCTTGAAATATCTTTTTCCATCCCTTCAACTCTGTCTTTGTTTATCTAGGGGTAAAGTGAGTTTTGTATCCAGCATATCATTGATCTTTTTAAAATTCATTTAGCCATTCTATGTCTTTTGATTGGAGAATTTAATCCATTCACATTTAAAATAGCTATTGATAGATAAGGATTTACTATTGCAATTCATAAATTTCACACTAGTTTGTATATCCATTATTCATTGCTTCTTATGCTACTGTCTTTTTTTGTGTGTTTAATGTCTTTTGGTATCAGTTTGCTTTTACCTATTATGTTATTTTATATAATTACTAAAGGTTTTTCCCTTGTGGTTACTATGTGGCTTGCATAAAATATCTTATAATTCAGCTTGGTTGTTCAGTCGTGTCTGACTTTTTGCAACCCCAAGGACTGCAGCATGTCAGACTTCCCTGTCCATCACAACTCCTGGATCTTGCTCAAACTCATGTCCACTGAGTCAGTGATGCCATCTAAAATCTCATCCTCTTTCATCCCCTTCTCCTCCTGCCTTCAGTCTTCCTCAGTATCAGGATCTTTTCCAATGAGTCAGTACTTCATATCAGGTTGGCCAAAGTATTGGAGTTTCAGATTCAGCATCAGTCCTTCCAATGAATATTCAGGACTGATTTCCTTTAGGATGGACTGGTTAGATCTCCTTTCAGTCCAAGGGACTCTCAAGAGTCTTCTCCAACACCACAGTTCAAAAGCATCAATTCTTTGGTACTCAACTTTCTATATAGTCCAACTCTCACATCCATACATGAGTACTGAAAAAACCATAGCTTTGACTAGACAGACCTTTGTTGGCAAAGTAATGTCTGCTTTTCAATATGCTGTCTCAGTTTCTCAAAAGCTTGTCTTCCAAGGAGCAAGTGTCTTTTCATTTCATGGCTGCAGTCACCATCTTCACAGTGATTTTGGACCCCAAGAAAATAAAATCTGTCACTGTTTCCATTGTATCCCCATCTATTTGCCATGAGGTGAGGGAACCAGATGCCATGATCTTAATTTTTTGAATGTTGAATTTTAAGCCAGCTTTTTTACTCTCTTTTACTTTCATCAAGAGGAACTTTAGTTATAATAAGTTTAATTATAGTTTATCATAATTATTTATAATTATAATGTTTAATTATAATCTTAAAATTATAACCCCTTATTTTAAACTAACAACTTAACCTTGATAGTATTCCTAAACTTTTCACTTTCACTTCTTTCACCCTCTCACTTTTTAGATTATTAATTACCTTTTACTTGTTTTATATTGTGATTCTGAAAGTTATTTTTACTGTTTCTTTAACTTTGAAACTATCATTGTAAGTGAATTACATGCCACTGTTACCATATAACAGGATCAACTTTGACTATCTATTTACCATTATCATTGAGTTTTATGATACCTTCTTATGTTCTTATGATATTAATTAGCATCCTTTAACTTATACTTAAAGAACTCCTTTAGCATTTCTTGTAAGACAGGTGGAGTGATGATCAACTCCCTCAGCTTTTGTTTTCTCTGGAAGGTCTTTATCTTTCCTTTATTCTGAAGGAGTTTTGCCAGGTATAGAATTCTGATTGACAGGTTTGTTTTCTTTCAATATTTTCAATAGATCCTTCCATACTCTCCTGGCCTGAACTATTACTTTTGAGGAATCCAGCAATAGTGTTGTGGGGATTCCCTTGTGTGTAACATCTCTCTTTTCTCCTGTTGTTTTCAAAATTCTTTTTTCTTTATTTTTTGCCTTTGACTTTTAACAATTTAATGTATCTTGGTGCACACCTGTTTGGGTTCGACCTATTTGGGGTTCTTTGGGCCTCATTGATCCGGATGATTCTGTCTCCAGTTTTGAGAAGTTTTAAGCCACTATTGCTTTAAATATATTTTCTGTTTTTGTTCTCCTGGAATTTTCATATTGTGACTATTGTTTGGTTGTGTCCTATGAGTTCCACTGGCTTTTCTTCATTCTTTTTTTTTTTTTTTCTTTTTGCTCCTCTGAATTTCAAATGCTCTGTCTCAAGGTCACTGATTCTTCTGAGTGGTTGAATGTGCTTTCCAATCTCTTTATTAAGTTTGTCAGTTCAGTCACTGTTTTTTCACCTCTGGGATTTTTTTATTGATGGTTTGCTATTTCTTTGAACTTTTTTTATGTGTTGTTTTTCTTATTTAATTATCTATTTTTGTGTTCTTGTAGTTTGCTAAACTTCAAGATTATTTTGAATTCTTTGACAGTTCTTAGATCTTCGTTTCTTTATGGTCAATTACTGGAACTTTATTACTTTTCTTTGGTGTCTTGTTTACTTTTCATGATTCTTGACTCATTATGTTGGTCCTTGAACATTTGAGCAAGCAATCTCCTCTTCCTATACTGTAGATTCATTTTAATAGAGACGGTTCCTCACCGTCACTGCAGTTCAGGTTTCCAGTAGTGCCCTTGGGTGGATGATGCTTGCCACAAGAATCTATTTTGGAGCAAGTTTCCTCTGAAGCTCTGAAGTGAAGAGAGGCATTGTTGCTGTTGGTGAAGAATAGTTGGATAGGGCTGATGGCTTGGTTTCCTGCCCAAGCAAGGCTGTAAGATGGAGACTTCGCCATTCCCTGGGTTCTCAGTTTAAGTTTTCTAGATATTGAGACTAGATACTATTGTCAGCAGTAGGTAGGGCTACAGATTAGTTTCCCTGCCCTGGAGGGCAGCAAAATGGGCCCTAGGGCTCACACAGCTCATTGTTTGGAGACACAAATCAGCAAAGCTTGTGTGCTGAATTCCTTGGCCTACCCACTGGTTTTGCTCTGCAGATAGAGAATGCCATGGGCTATGCTCACTGTTCAAGTGCCACTGTACAAAGGGCTGCTGGACAGGCTGTGCAGCTTTCCATGTACTCTAAATAGGTTCATTGGCTGGGTAGGCTTAAGGCTGGGTTTTGCAATGGGAAGGACCACAAATTAGTTTCCCTGCCTGGGAAAAGCTGGGGAACTGGCTTTGAAGCCAAAAATTCTCTTTGTGGTCCTGACCAAATTTCAGGGCTGGCAACACTCTTTAAGGACCTGAATCAGGCAGAACTTCCCTTGCCAAGTTTCTTAGTCATACTGCTATACTGTCTTGGCTTTCCTGATCAGCAAACATGTTGATTTTGACTACTTATTTGGGCACTGCAAGTAAGAACTCAGTCTATCAAAATCTGAGTGCTGATTGTTGCAAGACCCTACCCACTTTTCCATCACAATCAGATTCTCAAGGGTCAAGCCTCACATATTCCCCTGAAATCCCATGAATAAGACCAGAGTTCCCACAAAGTGATCCGCAATGCTGGGAAAGCAGGACTCTACCTTGGACTCTCCTTTTCTACTGGAGGAATCATAACCTCAGAAGAGATCTCTCAGTGTGGTGCTGTACCAACCTTGGGGTGGGGTGCATTTTCACTACTGTGTAGTCACTCCTCTTGTATACTTCTATAACAGTGTCTTGGTTGTTATGGTGCAGGGAGTGCTTCAGCCTATCCCCCATGTTCTAGGATTTTTTTCAGGATTATTTTGTCTGTGAAGAGTTGTTAGTAGCTGTCCTTGTCAGGAGAAACAAAGTTAGGAATGACTTATGTTGCCATATTGGTAACATTACTCTTTTCAGGATCTTTGGACACAAACCTTATTAACCTAGCACTTAGTCATCTTTACAAGGCAAAGTCTCATAAGGAAGAGTGATTGATGTTCTGTTGAGGAAAAAAGTCCATAAATGAGAGGTCAGACAACATGGAGCTTATTTATGACTCTGCATTATTTGAATTTATTGACTCCAGTCTTCTAGTATGTTTTTATTAGATTAAGTTTATAGGTCCTACAATTCTCATATTCTTGAGTTTTTCCTAGTAAACATCAACATTTCCACAGTACAAGAACAATTGGTATTTTCATACATCTTTTATAATTCAAAAAATGTCCAAATTATCAAAGATTAAATTTACTCAGCATAATCTTAATTCTGCTGCTGCTGCTAAGTCACTTCAGTCGTGTCTGACTCTGTGCGACCCCACAGACAGCAGCCTACCAGGCTCCCCCGTCCCTGGGATTCTCCAGGCAAGAACACTGTAGTGGGTTGCCATTTCCTTCTCCAATGCATGAAAGTGAAAAGTGAAAGTGAAGTCACTCAGTTGTGTCCGACTCTTCGCAACCCCATGGACTGCAGCCCACCAGGCTCCTCCAACCATGGGATTTTCCAGGCAAGAGTACTGGAGTGGGTTGCCATTGCCTTCTCTGAATCTTAATTCTAGATATATATTATTTTCATATTTAACTTGTAAGATTGGCCATCTACTTATTATATGGAAGTTTTTCTTAAATATAATGTGCTATTGACTAGCTCTTTATTCTGGTTTACTTTTTGGATATTACAGACTTAGGCATTAGCTACCACAAATACTTCATGAAAATTGGTGGCATTTATATTTAATTTATTTTTAGTTAAAAAATGAAATAGGCATATACTATCACTATAGATTGATTATTAAATTGTCAGTCACTTTATATTCCAAACAAGTGTCTGTCCAAGTATAAACAGAGATCATTATTAGAGTATGTGCATTGTATGTAAGAATACACACAACAGTATTTCCAGAGCACTTAGAACATTTAATCCCTAAAGCTTGAAATCTATAAATATCTCAATATGCTCATCACAGATTGCACCATTAGCCTAGTTTTAATCCCTGAAAAATACTAAACACTTAAATACCACCTAGTAGAAGAAGAATAATTAAAACAGAATTGAAGTCCACACTGTTATTTGGAGAGGCTTATATTTATCACTTCCTATAAAAGATCCAAGAAGACTGTAACAAAAATACAAATATTGGTCTGGGGCACACCACTTCCTTGTCTGTTTTTAAACAGATGTCTCTGACAAAGTTTATTGACATGAAAGAGAACATTAATAATACCAAATTCTCAAAGAGCGTGAAACATAGACCTCTAGTGAAGTGACCATCAGCTGATGAGCTTTCTCACCCACTGATGACCATTTCAAAGAGAAAGTTACAGAAGTACTGCCACATCACCGACTGCACCATCTCCATAATATGCTTTCATTCCAAACACAAACAGTTGTATTCGGAAAGTATTCACAACATGCCGAAAAAAGCCTTTTTAAAAAGATATCACAAAGTTGTGGGTCAGTTCCATAGCAGGGAAATGCTTAGAAGAATTATGAATAGATATTATATTTATAAAGAATTTAATAACATGGAAACAGAGTTCCCTGGCAGTCTAGCGGTTATGATTTGGTGCTTTCACTGTCGTGGTCTGGGTTCAATCCTTGGTCAGGGAACCGAGATCCCACAAGCTGCACAGTGTGGCCAGAAAAAAGAAAAATAACATGGGAAAAATGTCATGATATCATGTCAGTGAAAAAGTTATATATAGTGAACTTTACACTATGTATAACATCTATAAATATGAATACTAAAAGTACTAAAAGGAAACTTGTTAAAAGGAAACGTACTAAAAGATCATTCATGGTTACCTCTTAGTGTGACCTTGGTTAGATTCTTAAACTTTGTTATACTTTTTAAATTATCTTTAATATTTCATAGAAGGGAAATGGAGTGAATATATATAGTACTAAATTTAAAAGTTCTTTATCATGTTGAAAATTTCTAGCCACTGTGATGAAAAATAAAAGTAAAACCACTTAAAAGAGGAAAACAATTACCTCCCTGCTGAATTTAGATAAATAAGAATCAATTTCCAATTAGAAAAAAAAAAAAACTTAATTTAACAATTAGCTAACCGGAGAAAAATATCTTTACTCAATATGTTTTCTTCATTAGTAATAATTGAGAGACAGGAGTCATTGTCTATGCTCAGAATTGGAATTTCAACTTTTCCTTTTCCCGTACCCCCACTCCTATAGATTCTTACAACGCAGTGTTTTTCATGTTATTGAAACTTAACGTTTGAAGCCAGGTTTGTTGTAACCAGGTTTACTATGAGACAACAAAACATTATTAGATGGAGTCAGGCGCCAGTGTGCAAATCATCCATTCAACAATTTGAAAGCTACCCAGTTTCTTAACTTCTCTATATATCAGTTACCTCACCTGTTGAATGGGCATTATAACCTCAGAGGGTTTTCATATGTTTAAAGGGATAATTCTCATAAAGCTGCTGCTATGCCTCCCAATTCCCCAAACCACAGTCTTCCCCATCTCATCTCATGCCAATCCAGTCCTTTCATCTGCTTGGCCCAGTTCTGTGAAGTCATTCTAATCCTTCCTTTCTATCATATCCCACATTCAACCTGTTAGCAAAATCTGCTGTCCCAACCTTCTGCAGGCTCTGACCACTCCTCATCACCTCCACTGCCGCCAACTTGGTGTTATCTGTCATCATCTTGCTCACAGCTAAGGCAACAGTCTCCTAACTATCACCCTTGCTCCCCAAAATATATTCTCTGCAAATCACACTGTAAGCCACACCATGTAATGTCTCTCCCCAAACTCTTAAATGACTGTCAATCTTGATCAGAGGAAAAAAAAAAAAAATTCTCAACCAAGACCTGGAAAGCCCAACAAAAACTGATCTCTCCTTGCATCTCTGACCTTAACTCCTATGACTCCCTCCTGTGCTACCTTGTCCCCAGACATACTGGTCTCCAGAACAAAAAAGGCAAGTCTTGTTTTAAGACCTTTACACTTGCTGTTCCCTCTGTATGGACCATTCCTCCTGTATATATTCATGTGGCTTCACCCTCATCCTCTTCAACCTTCATTCAAATGTAATCTCATTAAGACCTTTCTAATTCAAGGCAGTAAAACCTCCCTTAGGACTCTCCATTCCACTTCCTGACTCTGTTTTTCTAACATGTATCATTTTCTCATTTACTATATAAATTGTGTGCTTATGCAATTTAGAATATCACTGTATGAAGTCAAGAATTTGACATACCCTTGGACCTTGTCAAGAAGCAATAGTTAGAACTGGACATGGAAAAACAGACTGGTTCCAAATCAGGAAGGGAGTATGTCAAGGCTGTATATTGTCACCCTGCTTATTTAACTTATATGCAAAGTACATCATGAGAAACGCTGGACTGGATGAAGCACAGGCTGGCATCAAGATTGCCAGGAGAAATATCAATAACCTCAGATATGCAGATGACACCACCCTTATGGCAGAAAGTGAAGAAGAACTAAAGAGCCTCTTTATGAAAGTGAAAGAAGAGAGTGAAAAAGTTGGCTTAGAGCTCAATATTCATAAAACTAAGATCATGGCATCTGGTACCATCACTTCATGGGAAATAGATGAGGAAACAGTGGAAACAGTGTCAGACTTTATTTTGGGGGGCTCCCAAATCACTGCAGATGGTGACTGCAGCCATGAAATTAAGACACTTGCTCCTTGGAAGAAAAGCTATGACCAACCTAGACAGCTTATTAAAAAGCAGAGACATTACTTTGCCAACAAAGGTCCATCTAGTCAAAGCTATGGTTTCTCCAGTAGTCATGTATGGATGTGAGAGTTGGACTATAAAGCAGGCTAAGCACCAAAGAATTGATGCTTTTGAACTGTGGTGTTGGAGAAGACTCTTGAGAGTCCCTTGGATAGCAAGGATATCCAACCAGTCCATTCTAAAGGAAATCAGTCCTGACCATTCATTGGAAGGACTGATGCTGAAGCTGAAAATCCAATACTTTGGCCACCTGATGCGAAGAACTGACTCCTTGGAAAAAACCTTGATTCTGGGAAAGATTGAAAGCAGGAGGAGAAGGGGATGACAAAGGATGAGATGGTTGGATGGCATCACTGACGCGATGGACAGGAGTTTGAGTAGGCTCCAGGAGTTGGTGATAGACAGGGAAGACTGGAGTGCTGCATGCTGTGGGGTCACAAAAAGTCAGACACAACTGAGTGACTGAACTGAACTGGACCTTTAAAAATGCCTGGTACTACTAGTTAGTTAATATTTTATCAATGAATGAGTACTTGCCTTTAGAACAGTGCCTGAAGAAAGAAAGTACTCTGTGTTGTTGTTGTTCAGTCACTAAGTCATGTATGACTCTCTATGGCCCCACAGACTGCAGCATGCCAGGCTTCCCTGTCCTTTACTATCTCCCAGAATTTGCTCAATCTTGTGTCCATTGAGTCAGTGATGACATCCAACCATCTCATCCTCTGTAGCCCCCTTTTCCTCCTGCCCTCAAATCTTCTCCAGCATCAGGATATTTTCCAATGAGTCAGCTCTTCACATCAGGTGGCCAAAGTATTGAAGCTTTAGCATCAGTCCTTCCAATGAATACTCAGGGTTGATTTCCTTTAGGATTGACTGGTTTGATCATCTTGCTGTCCACAGGACTATCAAGAGTCTTCTTCAGCACCACAGTTAGAAAATATCCATTCTTTAGCACTCAGCCTTCTTTATGGTCCAACTCTCACATTCATGCATGACTACTGGAAAAACCATAGCTTTGACTATACAGGCCTTTGTGGGCAAAGTGATGTCTCTGCTTTTTAATACATTGTTTAGGTTGGTCATAGCTTTTCTTCCAAGGAGCAAGTGTCTTTTAATTTCATGCTTGCAGTCACCATCTGCAGTGATTGTGGAGCCCAAGAAAATAAAATCAGTCACTGCTTCCCTTTTTTCCCCTTCTATTTGCCATGAAGTGATAGGAGGTACTCTATTCATGTTAACTATTCTTATGTTCTGTGAGAATATCATCGAGTTAGAAGGAATTTAAACCATCTATTTAAGGGACATTTTTGAAAGGTGATAATTTGAGCTTAAAAACTTTTTCCCAATAGGCCATTTGATACCAAACAGAGCACCCTATTTCTTTTTTACATAATTCTATTTGTTAGCCAGTGACATGCTGTAAAGTGAATACTGGTAAATACTATTCATTGATGTTCTGGTTATATTCTGCAACTACCCTAAGTCTGCCCATCTTCTATTTAAGGGAGCATTATGTGTATGTAAAGGTAGCTAGAATATCCATTTAAGTCTTCTCTTTTATACATAAACACTGTGAGCTCTTACACATCTTCCATTACATCCAGAAGTGAGCACAGAGGTGGTCACAGCAGTATTTTCCCATTATTTCAAACTAAACAACATTTTATCCAATGTCATCATACCGTTAGCTTACCCTCAATTGGTTGTAATAGGATGATCAGCTTCTGTTTATAATTAGTGTATCTTTTTCCTATATTAGCTTCCTTTTAAGGTAGTTGTCTCTCATTCCATCTTATGCATTTCCTAAAAATACAGAATAATCTTAATTGAGACCCTGTCTTTTTAAGTCCAGAAATCCTCAGGCTATGAAAGGAAGATAATAAATTTTGCCATCTATAATCAGAAATATTTGTTATATATTTAAGGCATCACACGGGTAGTTTCTATAAATGGTTTTTTCCTACCACATTGTCTTCTGCTAAAATTTTCTGAATTTGTAGTACAAAAGATCCCATCTTCCATGAAATGTCTTCTCACACACCTCTTGGGAACTCAAAACACACCCATCAATCTCAGTGTGGTAAACTGATCTTTCTATCTAGCACCAAACCAAGACCTCAAGAACATGTACAACTACAAAAAGACAGAAGGGGATGACAGAGGATGAGATGGCTGGATGGCATCACCGACTCAATGGACATGAGTTTGAGTAAACTCTGGGAGTTGATGATGGACAGGGAGGCCTGGCATGCTGCAATCCATGGGATCACAGAGTCAGACACAGACTGAGCAACTGAACTGAACTAAATTGACCTAAAGACTCCTCACAAAAACTTGTGATTAAAGGAACCTCACAATGTGAACTGAAAAGGTTGAAGAGAAACCTCGCTTTGGTAAATTGCTTTCTTGCGCTATGCCCTTTGTTTATCATTAAGAGCATGATCATAGTACAATATCTAATAATATCAACAGTGGAATCAGATAGCTTTAATAGGATGCATTTGTAATGCATTTTGAACTCCTTACAAGACACATTATAAATAAAAGTATTTATGAGTTGAAGAGTAAATAGATAAATGCAAGCAGTTAAAAACTGTTTAATAGCAGAACAAACAGCTTATTCCCTGTACTAAAATGTGTTTCATCATATTATAGCCCTCCCTAAACTAGGTCTCAACATGGCTAAGGGAAAGCAGACTTTATTTTACTCTCAAGATTCAATACACATGTGTAGTTACAAGACAAATTAGTAGCCAGGATGAAGACAAATCTTACACACCCACAGGCAGAACCCTATCTACTGCCATCAGTACAGATTTGCTGAATAGATTTTATGCCTCTCACACAGTTTATACCAAGTTATCTAAACTGGATATGAGAGATATACATTCATGCATAGAACCCTGCAGATAATGAAATGCTAATCAAAATATTTTCTTATTTTCATTTGAAGAGTCTTGGTTAAGAGAATTTTGCTAGATTTAGCAAATAAAATGCAGGATGACCAGTTAAATTTGAATTTCAGATAAGCACATAGTTTTTTAGTTTACACATGTCTCCAACAGTGCATAGGACATAAATGAACTAAAAATTATTTATTATTTATCTGAAATTCAAATTTAAATGTGTGTCTTCTATCTCATCTGTCAATTTTAGGCTAAGATCAAAGTAACATGACTATGATTGGAGTCACATGAATGTAAAGGTGTGTTCAGTAAAGTTTTGGCCCAGGCACAAAATATGAAAAGGAGTACATACCAAAGCTGGGGGTTGACCAGGGGCAGAACTCACAAATGAAATGTACAAAAACTGGCTCTACATTTCTTGGGCCATTTAGTGAGATCAAGACTATTAAAAGGGGTCGCAGTGTTCAGGAGAATTAAAGAGATTTGTGGGGGATGTTTTGGTGGAAAAATCTGGGCTTGAGAACCCTCCACTACCCCAGGGGAAAGGAGAGGAGTTTGGTGCCCCTTAAGTCAATGCAAGTGAGGGCTTCACCAAGAACCCGGAGAGGGTCTAATTCTCTCCATAGTTGGAGGATTCCATGGTCTCATAAAGTGGCCTATTTGGGGAAAATAAAGAGAGGACAGGGCTATGTTGGCAAACGAGTTATCCTTCTACTAGTAAAAGCCAAGGAATGTTTGATTCCCATGGACCAGATGTGGGCCTGTGGGGAAAAAGGTGATCTGAGACACAAAAGAATGTGGATGTAGCACCAAGATGAAAGATATCACCAGGGCTGAGGGCAGAAGGAAGACGTTACTCACCATGACTGCTGCTGCTGCTAAGTCACTTCAGTCGTGTCTGACTCTGTGCGACCCCATAGACGACAGCCCACCACGCTCCCCCATCCCTGGGATTCTTCAGGCAAGAACACTGGAGTGGGTTGCCATTTCCTTCTCCAATGCATGAAAGTGAAAAGGAAGTCACTCAGTCGTGTCTGACTCTTAGCAACCCCATGGACTGACTGCAGCCCACCAGGCTCCTCGGTCCATGGGATTTTCCAGGCAAGAGTACTGGAGTGGGGTGCCATTGCCTTCTCCAACTCATCATGACAGCTGCCACTAAAAAGGATCACTCAGCAATCTTTAAGGTACCCACAGGAGGGCTGCCCTGGTGGTCCAGTGATTAAGAATCTGCCTTGCAGTGCAAGGGTCGCTGGTTCAACCCCTGGTCTGAGAAGATTCCATATGCCACGGGGCTACTAAGCCATGCACCACAACTACTGAGCCTACACTCTAGAGCCTGTGCTATGCAACAAAAGAAGCCACCACAATGAGAAGCCCGAGCACCACAACTAGAGAGTAGCCTTGTACTCGCTACAACTAGAGAAAACCTGTGCACAGCAACAGAGACACAGCACAGTCAAAATTAAAATAAGATCTAAAGGCTTCCCAGGGGGCACTAGTGGTAAAGAACCTGTCTGCTGATGCAAGTTAGACGTAAGAGATGTGGGGTTTGATCCCTGAGTCAGGAATTTCACCTGTAGAAGGGCAAACCAACCCAGTCCAGTATTTTTGCCTGGAGAATCCCATGGACAGAGGAGCCTTGGCCGGCTGTAGTCCATGGGGTTGCACAGAGTCAGATATGACTGAAACAACTTAGCATAGCACACAAAGTACCCATGGGCTTCTCTGGTGCCTCAGATGGTAAAGAATCTGCCTGCAATGCAGGAGACCAGGGTTTCAATTCCTCAGCTGAGGAGATCCCCTGGAGAAGGGAATGGCTACCCACTCCAGTGTTCTTCCCTGGAGAATTCCATGGACAGAGGAGCCTGGCGAGCTACAGTCCTTGGGATTGTAAAGATTCAGACATGACTGAGTGAATAACACACAAAGTACCCGTAGGAGAAAGCATCAGCTACAAACACCTGCCAGGACCAGAGTGAGAAGCCAATTTATGAAGATATCAGTTAGTCCTCAGTCAGGAAAGAACTTTCCTTTCCTATTTCCTTTTCTTCCCTCCTCCCTCTTTAACCATGGCATGGTCTAAAACCACAGCTTGATGAGCCTGAATCCAGGAAAGTTATCATAAGCTTCTTTTTCTCCTCTCCAAATACCCTAGCCTACCATCTGCAGGTCTCAACATCTTACTCTGGATTAAAACAAAAAAAAAAATAGTATTTTACACTGGATTATTTAAAAATTTTTGCCATAAGATTATGTCACATCTCTTAAAGTAACTGCATACTGCAAGACTGAGCACAAACATTTTGTGACATGCTAAGTTTTACTATGATAGAGAAAAGCTTTCTCCAACTAAATAAACTGTAAATGAGCAATAGGAGACAAATAACTGTTTAGATTTTATCCAGTGGTTCACACATATTTATATGGCTATTGGGACCAAGATTAAAATGCCCTTCCTATGAAAGCCAGGTTGGCTGAAACAGCTTTCAGTTTAAATCCATGTGTGTCCATCTGTCCATCTTATTGATTCACCAAGAAAAACACTACCAGTTACCATACTGGCACTTCTGCCATGCTGCTCTTCTGTTTATGGCCAAATATAGAGCCAGTTTGAATTTCAGAAGCTAATAGACCATTTTGGAAAAGGAAATGGCAACCCTTTCCAGTATTCTTGCCTGGGAAATCCCATGGACAGAGTATCTGAGCAAACTACAGTCCATGCGGTCACAAAAGAGACAGACAGCATTAGCTACTAGGCACCAACAACAATGTACCATTTGGTACTTTTAAGAACATCAGTGAACATTCACTTTTACTCCTGATACTCAGCAACAATGTGCAGAGACTGTACATAAGAATATTTCTAAATTTGAGATTTTTCAGAACTAAAAGGTTTTCCTTTGAATCAGTTTTCACTTTTCAAAGACTTCACTCAGGTTTTTCCCCCCATTTTGAGAACCCAACTCTCAAGGATTCCTAGATTCCTTTCTTTAAATAAACATTGCTAGGCAGATTAACCTCCAAAAAAAACTGAGAACAAGAAATACATATAAACATATCTGGAATCAATAACAAAACCTATTGCAATCATGTATAATACAAGAAAGTCTTGACAGCCAAAACTGAATGCTAGCCAAACATTGCACAATGCTGAAGGCAGCAGTCGAGTTTGAAAACAAAAATAGTAGATAGTGTCAGCACAGACAGAATGTACAAATTCCTGTAATATAATTATCTTCCTGGGAATGCAAGAAAAGAAGAGCCAAAGAAGTGACCTGATCTATTACATGTTATATGTTACATCTATTACTTCTTCTACAGCTTACAAATGTCCAAAATGTATACAGGGAGAAATCCTGCTATATATATATATATTTTTTTTTTTTAACAATAAAAAGAATAATGTTACATTTGGGGGAAAAAAGGACAAGAGGTACTTTGTCCTCAGAAGTAAAATTATATATACTATCTTGTGAATCCCTCTATAATGCACATTTATATATCTAAAAGTGTTACTTATTTTGCTTTTTTCTAATTTTTTGTTTTATTAAGAGACAATTGACATATAACATTATATTAGTTTTAGATAGTTTTAGATGTACGACATAATGATTTGATATATGTGCCTATTGCAAAATGAGTACCACAATAAGCTTACTTAACATCCGTCAAACACAGAACTACAATTTTTTATTTTGATGAAAATTTTTAATATCTACTCTCTTGGCAGTTTTCAGATACACAGTACAATATTGTGAACTATGGATGCCGCGGCTGTATATTACATCCCAGGACTTCTTTATTTTATAACTAGAAACTTGTACCTTTTGACCACTTTCACCCTACCCCCTAACCCTGGTAACCACCAGTCTGTTCTCTATATCTGTGAGGGGTTTTCCTCCTTTTTTCCCTTTGATTCCACATATAAGTAATATCATAGCAGCATTGGTCTTCCTTTGTCAGACTTATTTCACTTAGCATAATGCTCTCAAGTTCCATTCATGTAGTTGCAAATGCAGGATTATTTTCTTGTAGGTTTTAGGGCACTAACTATGAGATGATATTTATTGTGCTTTTAAACATTTCTGAATAGCTATGTACTGAGAGAAGCCAGTCCCTCAGAAGAAATTTTAAAAGAAAAATAATACTGTTAATGGGTTACAAATTAGAAGCCCTGGCTACCAGCTCCTAACTTGAATCCTAGATTAAGTAACTACATACAAACGTGAGAGAACCTGAAACAACCTGGCGCACATACACACACACCTCTCTGCTCCTTTCAAAACCGTTTGTAGTGCAGAAGCATTCATGCCAATGACAAATTCCACCTCAGAGCCAGAGTTTACAAGAGTGTCTGAGCTAAAGCATATTTGGAATTTCCCCTCTCCCACCTCTACCCTTTGCCAATACAGTGAGTTTCTTCAGGGGAATAAGCAAAATTAGATACAGGCTTGCATGCTCAGTCCCTCAGTCATGTCCAATTCTTTGCACCTCCACGGACTGGGGCCTGCCAGGCTTCTCTGACCATGGGATCCTCCAGGCAAGAATACGGGAGTGGGTTGTCATTTCCTTCTCCAGGGGATCTTCCCAACCCAGGGATCAAACCTACATCTGTGCCTCCTGCATTGGCAAGCAGATTCTTTTACCACTGAGCCACCTGGGAAGTCCCAAGATTGAATGCAATGTAACTGAAAATTCAAGTTAAATTTCCAGCTTTTTTATGCAGGTTAATCACAGCAAGGTTTTTGAGCCAGTTTATTGCAAATAAGCCAAGTTCTAGCAATAACCGCAGCATTTACTTTAGGTTTTCTTTTGAGCTTCACTTTGAAAGCTATTCCTCTAACAGCTACAACAGAACATTATATTACCTTTTCCAAGTGCTGGGAATTTCCTTTGGCCTTGATGACAATGGGCTTATGGGGCTCAGGCTTGTTTATATACAATTCCTCTTTCTTTTGGATGGTTTAGATCAGATCAGATCAGTCGCTCAGTCGTGTCCAACTCTTTGCAACCCCATGAATCACAGCATGCCAGGCCTCCCTGTCTATCACCAACTCCAGGAGTTCACTCGAACTCATGTCCATCCAGTTGGTGATGCCATCCAGCCATCTCATCCTCTGTCGTCGCCTTCTCCTCCTGCCCCCAATCCCTCCCAGCATTCCTTTTCACTTTCTGCCATAAGCGTGGTGTTATCTGCATATCTGAGGTGACTGATATTTCTCCCAGCAATCTTGATTCCAGCTTGTGCTTCTTCCAGCCCAGCGTTTCTCATGATGTACTCTGCATAGAAGCTAAATAAGCAGGGTGACAATATACAGCCTTGACGTACTCCTTTTCCTATTTGGAACCAGTCTGTTGTTCCAACTTATTCAGTTTTTTAATTCAAAACATTCATGAACAGACTTAAATTCAGAGAAATAGAAATGAAAAGAGTGAAATCAAACAGCTATGGTCTTTTATCTTCTAAACCTTTGACAAAAATATATGCATTAAAAAAGTAATGTATACAGCTTTATGTACTAGCCTTCTAACTTAGAATTATTCCCTGAGCATTTTCCATGTTCTTACATTATCTTTTAAATATTTTAAGTGGTATATAACATGTTAATGAGTGATGTACCATGGTGTATTTAATTTTTTCCTTATTGAATATTATTTGTTACTAGTTTCTCACAATTATTACTGATGATCCCATGAACTTCTTTGAGTGACAAGCTCTCTTTTATATTTAGGATTGTTTTATTATTGTAGACTCTCAGTAGTGGAATTACTGTTCAGAGGACATCAGGTTCTTAAGGCTCTTCATACATATTGATAAATTGCTGTCTAGAAAGGTCATATCAATTAACTCTGCCGCCAGCAATACTGGAGCATTCTTAATGAAGAGCATTCTACATTTCTTAAGGTTTTTATCCCAGGCTTACTTAGCCTCTTAGCTAATGTGATAGGTAAAAAGTTGAATATCATTATAGTTTTTAGTTCATTTCATAGAAATTCAATATATTTGCACATAAAGACTTAAAAATCTTACAAGGCCTTTTAAGGAGAATAGTCATCTTACATACCCTTACCTGCCTCCCAAATACCCAACAACCATTGCCTACTCTGCAGAGGCAGAACATGTTCTAGCCAGCTGTTGCCTTGTCTTTTGCCTATGGGCCTGGAGCAACATGAACTGTCGCTGTGTCTATTGTGATTGCTGATCTGTCAAAAGAAGCAGTCTACCTTGGCATGATAATAAGAGGAAGGGGTATCCTTATGTTGGTGTGCACTAAAAAGCCTCCCTGATAAGGTCAAGATGTTAAAAAAGCTTTTGTCTTGATTCTTGCTCTGCAACATGTTTCACTCAGTCATCTATCCCTGGGCCACTCTGCCAGCCTTGTTTCAACAAGCCAGTAACTCACAAGAATAATAATCGAGTCAGTTGTTCTTACTTAGCTCTCTGCTCATGGAGCTGATGTTTTCCATCCTCAGCAATCCAGATGTACTCAGTTAGAGGATGAAGGACATGGAGCTGATGTTTTCCATCCTCAGCAGTCCAGATATACTCAGTTAAAGGATGAAGGACAGCTGTCTTCCTCTCAGGAACACCTTGTAGGTACTGGTCCTCTCCACCACTTACCTTTGCTGTTCCACAGTGACATGTTCAAATAGCCGAGCATAAATCACAACAAGGAAATGCCAGAGGCTGGTTGGGATAGGAATTCTGACTGCTATTATCCTGTGGTGTGACCTTACTGTCATTTTCTGGTGTGATTCTAAGCAAGGTCCCTAATCTCTCTGTGATTCAATTTTCTTGCCTGAAAAATAGGAATAATAGTACCTACCTCACAGGGCTATTATAATGATTAAATGAGCTGGCGTGTGTGTGTGTCACACTTAGAAAATGAGTGTCTCACACATAAAGTACCAAATACATGCAAGCTATAAGTATAATTTCACACTGCTTAATTCCTGTCACCTGAAACGAAAGTCTTGTTTCCTAGTTTGTAGTTTCTTGCTGTGGATGTTTCATTAGTGTGACTATGTAATACTTCCAAGCACAGCATAGAACCTGGTTACCTTTGTATTCTATTCATATTCTCACACCGGGTCTCCTCAGGGATTTAGGGTGGTGGCTTTCTATGCTCTGTCATATTCTTAAAGTATTCTCACTGAAATTTTAAATTATAAGACATATCCAGATGAAGTTTTATCAGAACTGTTACATTTATAAATTAATTTAAGGAGAATTGCTACCCTCTAGCACTCTTGCCTGGAAAAGCCCTTGGACAGAGGAGCCTGGTGGGCTGCAGTCCGTGGGGTCACGAAGAGTCAGACACGACTGAGCGACTTCACTTTCACCTTTCACTTTCATGCATTGGAGAAGGAAATGGCAACCCACTCCAGTGTTCTTGCCTGGAGAGTCCCAGGGATGGGGGAGCCTGGTGGGCTGCCATCTATGGGGTCGCACAGAGTCAGACACGACTGAAGTGACTTAGCAGCAGCAGCAGCAGCTTACTATATGTTGGCTGAGATGGTAAAGAAACTGCCTGCAATATGGGAGACCTGGGTTCGATCCCTGGGTTGGGAAGATTCCCCTGGAGGAGGGCATGGCAACCCACTCCCATATTCATGCCTGGAGAATCCCCATGGACAGAGGAGCCTGGCAAGCTACGGTGTATGGGGTTGCAAAGAGTCAAACATGATTGAGTGACTAAGCACAGCACAGCTTATAATATAAGGCTTCCCTGATAGCTCAGTTGGTAAGGAATCCACCTGCAATGCAGGAGACCCTGGTTCAATTCCTGGGTTGGGAAGATCTGCTGGAGAAAGGATAGCCTACCCACTCTAGTATTCTTGGGCTTCCCTTGTGCCTCAGCTAGTAAAGAATCCACCTACAATATGGTAGACTTGGGTTTGATCCCTGGGTTGGGAAGCTTACAATATATGTGCCCCCTTTTTTCATAATTTCTTGTATTAGAATTTTATCAGAGGAATCCCCTGGTGGTCCAACAGTTAAGACCCTACACTTCCAAGGCAGGGGCACAGGTTCAAACCCTGGTTGGGGAAATAGGATCCCATGTACCTCATGGAAGCACTGCCAAAACAATAAAATTTTTAAAGGATTTTAACAAATTATATTTTAAAACAAGCAGAACCACTATATATAAGGAATTTGTTGCCAAGATTGGGTCTTACGGAAATATGAGAGCTGGCTAAGTAATGTCTGTAAGGCTGCTGTCTTTTGTCTCATCTACAGCTTGAAGTCCAGAGGGTGGGTAACTGGGAAGAGAAGATGAAAGTAGCATAGGGAAGATCAAAGAGAGGCTGAAACTCACAAGGAGGAGCTGGAACCCATGAGGAAAAAAACATGACCCATGTCAATTCTCACCCATCTGTGATCCTGCCCAGGAAGTTGGTGACCTTCTTCATGAATGTCAGGAGAGGCAGAGTTGAAGAAGGAATTCAGAAAAGGTGGGTTCTGTCCCACATCTAGGTTTGAGACAGCAGAACTAGGTACAAACTACAAAATGGCTTCTGCTAACTTCCATCTCCGTGACAGCCTATAAAAATGTCTCCAACAGTCCAGTCTTAACTGGAAATACACAGGAAAGGGAATTCTGGGAAATGTAGTTCAGCTTAGGCAAGGTGACACATTACCAACACCCACATCTCTCAGTACAATTTATTTAATGGATTTTATGTTTCACACTAGTAATTATTTATAACTGTTTTACCACTACCAATGGGATCTCTAAGCAGTGTGTTTACTCTCTGGTTCTGAGCACTCTAAAGCCCTTTCCCGCACTGCCTCTATCATATGTCAAAATATATCAAAGCTAGTTAGCCAGCACTGCTTTCTTGGCACTGAATTAGCTGAATATACATAGAATAAAACTCAAAACCATGCTTTAATAGTCCAACTTGAAATTTATGAATAAAAATCCTACCTACTCCCTCATTGCTACCTGCAAAACTCAATTCGCTCTCCTATTCTCCTCATTATTTTTATATTTGTTGTTCATGTACTAAGTTGTGTTTGACTCTTTGTGACCCCATGGACTGCAGCATGCCCTCCACTGTCTCCCTAAGTTTGCTCAAACTCATGTCCATTGAGTCGGTGATGCCATCCAGCCATCTCATCCTCTGTTGCCCGCTTCTCCTTTTGCCTTCAATCTTTCCCAGCTTCAGGGCCTTTTCCAATGAATCCATTCTTTGCATCAGGTGGCCAACGTATTAGAGCCAGCATCAGTCTTTCCAATGAATATTCAGAGTCGGTTTCCTTTAGGATTGATTGGTTTGATGTTCTTGCGGTTCAGGGGACTCTCAAGAGTACCCCAGCACCACAATTCGAAAGCATCAATTTTTTGGTGCTCAGCTTCTTTATGGTCCAACTCGCACATCTGTACATGACTGCTGGAAAAACCATAGTTTTGACTGTATGGACCTTTGTCAGCAAAGTGACATATCTGCTTTTTAAAACAATATTTTTATATAGCTTCTAAACTCTTACACACCTCCACTCCTGTATTAGTGTTCTCAGACTGCAAAAACTAAAAAGCCACAGATTGGTGGTTTGAATGAAGAATTTACTTTCCACAGTTCTAGAGGCTGGGAAGTCCAAGCTTAAGGTTCTGGCATTTCCATTTCTTGGTGAGGGCTCTCTTCCTGGCTTGCAGATGGTTACTTTCTTACTTTGGACTCAGTTGGGATAGACTGTAAAACATGAAATGTTCAAAACAAAATTTCTTATTCTCCTTACTCCAACATGTCTTTCTCCCAGTATTTCCTCAGTAAACAGCAATTATTCATCCAATTACACTGGCCAAAAACTGTGGAATCATTTTGCCTCTTTATTTTCACACACTAAAAAAATTAAAAAAGGCAAATCTATCAGATATCAGACACAGAGTGAGAGATTAAGCACACACATCAGTAAATCTCATTGGTTCTTTCAAAATACTTCTGAAATCTACCAACTTTATACTACTGGTCCAAGTACTTTTCTTCCTGAACAGTAGTAGAAGCCTCCTAAACTAACCCTCTGCTTCCAGTCTTGCAAGTGTACAGTCTAGTCTTTACGTAGCTATTAGAATGAGCCTTTTTAAAATGTTAGATTATATCAGAAAGTAAAAGTGTTAGTCACTCAGTCATGTCCAACTCTGTGTGACCCCATGAACTGTAACCTGCAAGGCTCCTCTGTCCATGGAATTCTCTAGGCAAGAACACTGGAATGAGTAGCCATTCCCTTCTCCAAGGGATCTTCCTGACCCAGGGATCAAACCCACAATTCCCACATTGCAAGCAGATTCTTACCATCTGTGCCACCAGGGAAGCCCAGATTACACCAGAGCTATGCTTAAATCTCCTAATTGTTTCCCATCTCTAACAGAATAACCCAAAATCCAAACATCTAAGATCCCACTTTGGCCCATAGCTTACCAAATGTCTTAATTCCCATTCTCCTCCAGTCACACTGAACTCTTTGCTATACTTTGAACACATCCAGCCTGCTCCAAGTACAAGACTTTTGCATCTACTGTTCTCACTTCTCAGAATTCTTTTTATCCTAAGATATCCTTATGGCTAAATTATTATTTATATCAGGTCTCTTTTTGAATGCCATCTCAAGGCCTCTTTCAATACCTTCAGTAAAATAGCATCCCTGCCACCTTTTATCCCCTTACTTTGCTTTACTGTTTCTTCATATAATCAATAAAATATAATCAATATAATATAGTAAATATAATTAACATGTTAATCCTGACATAGGAGCATTAACTGCCCAGATATGAAACTTGTCTCCATTACTCACTGTAATGACCCTGGGCAGCTTCTTTACCTTTCTGTGATCTATTTTCTACATTTGTAAGATGGGAATAATAATAGAACCTACCTCATAAGGGTGTTAAATTTAAACAAGATTGTGTGTGTGTGACAGACAGAAAGAAAAACACTGAGAAAAAGAAATGAGTGTCTGACACATGAGCGCTACATATGCGCTGCTACTAGAATAAATATTATTTGCCTCCTTATGAATGTAAGCTCAGTGAGAGCAAGATTTTTGTCTCTCTTGTTCCACATTGTATCTCTAGCACTGAGAATAGTAATGTCACAAAATTTTGACTGAACTAAAGAAAAAAATGGTCACAGCATTTATGTGTATCATTCATCTACTTAAATTAGTGCACCTGAATTTTAATAGTTTTTAGCTGAGTCTTTTGACTTTTAGGTAGCTAAACATATCAACAACAAAAGAATATTTTCTTACTTTTCCCATATTTAATTTCATGTTTTGTAGCCTTTTAAATTGGCTGGAACTTTTAAAACAGTCATCACCCTTGCTGTCTCCCATTCCAGTTTTAGAGAGAACACAGAATTGCGGCTACTTCATTAAAAGAAATGTTTTTTCATAGAATTGGTTTTGAAGCTTATTAAATTTCCTTCTAATTAACAGTGGTAAAGGCATGCATGTGTGTGCTCAGTTGTGTCCAACTTTTTGCAACCCCTTAGACTAAAGCCCACCAGCTCTTCTGTCCGTGAGATTTTTCCAGGCCAGAATACTGGAATGGGTTGCCATTTCCTCCCCCTTCAGTTCAGTCACTCAGTCATGCCCGACTCTTTGCGACCCCATGAATCGCAGCACACCAGGCCTCCCTGTCCATCACCAACTCCCAGAGTTCACCCAAATTCATGTGCATCGACTCGGTGATGCGATCCAGCCATCTCATCCTCTGTCGTCCCCTTCTCCTCCTGCCCCCAATCCCTCCCAACATCAGGGTCTTTTCCAATGAGTCAACTCTTCGCATGAGGTGGCCAAAGTATTGGAGTTTCAGCCTCAGCATCAGTCCTTTCAATGAACACCCAGGACTGATATCCTTTAGGATGGACTGGTTGGATCTCCTTGCAGTCCTAGGGACTCTCAAGAGTCTTCTCCAACACCACAGTTCAAAAGCATCAATTCTTCAGCACTCAGCTTTCTTCACAGTCCAACTCTCACATCCATACATGACTACTGGAAAAACCATAGCCTTGACTAGATGAACCTTTGTTGGTAAAGTAATATCTCTGCTTTTGAATATGCTATCTAGGTTGGTCATAACTTTCCTTCCAAGGAGTAAGCGTCTTTTAATTTCATGGCTGCAATCACCATCTGCAGTGATTTTGGAGTACAAAAAAATAAAGTCTGACACTGTTTCCACTGTTTCCCCATCTATTTCCCATAAAGTGATGGGACTAGATGCCATGATCTTCGTTTTCTGAATGTTGAGCTTTAAGCCAACTTTTTCACTCTCCTCTTTCACTTTCATCAAGAGGCTTGCTAGTTCCTCTTCACTTCCTGCCATAAGGTTGGTGTCATCTGCATATCTGAGGTTATTGATATTTCTCCCGGCAATCTTGATTCCAGCTTGTGCTTCTTCCAGCCCAGCATTTCTCATGATGTACTCTGCATATAAGTTAAATAAACAGGGTGACAATATACAGCCTTGACATACTTCTTTTCCTATTTGGAACCAGTCTGTTGTTCCATGTCCATTTCTAACTGTTGCTTCCTGACCTGCATACAGATTTCTCAAGAGGCAGGTCCCTGGATCGAATCCATGTCTCTTATGTCTCCTTCATTGGCAGGCAGATTCTTTACCACTGGTGCCCCCAGGGAAGCTCCATACTGTGAGAACTTCTATTTCAGTACCTGGATTCATGGCCATCATTTAGTACATTTTATATACATACTTGTTAAACAAATAAATGTAAAGATTCAAGAGTGATGTTTTAAAGATGAAGGTAAATGAAAAGAGACACCTAACATCTATTTAACATGCAATATATGTTAGAATGACTTTAGTTATATTGCTTTTTATTCAGCTCTTACAGTACCCTCTGAGAAAGGATTAAAATAACTAGAATCAGGGAGATTTAGTGACTGGCCCAAAGTCAGTGGGCTAGTAAGTTGGAACTGAGAAGTGAGCTCATGTATATATGATCTCAAAGACCATATATGCCGGGGTCCAGCCCCTGTGGATCCAGGGAATTCAAAGCGGGGACGGCGTCGGCAAGGATCAGGATACAATAGCTTCAATTAGATATTAATTAGAGATGTAAAGAGTAATAGAATGAGGATAGCTCAGTAGGAAAATTCAGTGGAGAAAAGAGGCTGAGTAGCTTGGTTTACGCGGGAGACCAATAAAACTTCAAGACAAGAAGTTTGCACCACTTACGTAGGCCGCAGGTGTCCTTACATTCTCCCGAAGGAGAGGAGACACTGAGGCCTCCCCAGTCGGATCTTAGAAGCCCAGGCATAATTAGCAAGCATGGCGGGTTCCACGCTCCAGATGGAGACTCAGCCAGAATTTGAGAGAGAGAGCGACATGGGGAGACCAAGTTTCAGTGAACAAGGCCCGCACTTTATTTTCCAAAGTAGTTTTTATACCTTAAGTTATGTATAGAGGATAATGGGGGAAGGGGTAGAGTCATGCAGCAAGCCAGGCTTTCTTCCTGCAAACTTATCATATGCAAAAGCTTAGGTGATTTGCATCATCTTCTGGCCCGGAGGCCTGTTAACATTTTAAGACCCTTTCTTCAGAAAACTTATTTTTCTCTAAAGTTGATTGGTCAGGAGCCACCCTCCAAAAGCATTAGATAAAATTGCATTCCTACAGACCAAAGGTGTGGTGGGCTATAACAAGAAAAAGAATTAACTCAAGGGTCCCAGGTTACAAACATTAAAGCTACTACTTACACCAATTATATTAATCAATACACTGCCAGGGACACAGCAGGTAAGGGATATGGAAACTTAGCAGCAAACATTGGCCCAACAAGTGAAAATCCCTTCACCAATACAATTTCTAATCAATCTTTTAACTGCTCAAAGGAATCTGTATTTAGACAGTTTAGAACATCTCATGCCTCTCACAGTTGGGAGGCTCTGAGCAATCACATGTGGCCGGCAAAACCTATTCAGGCAGGCTAGAGGACTTCCAAAGGAGTTTGTAGGTTGAAACACTGTCACACCCAGGAATTATTAACTGGAGCTGTAAGCTAACTCTTTTTTCAGAGAGAGGTAGTGGTGGGCAGCCCCCCGTAAAGTCAGAGGTGTAGGTGAGAGAACAAAGCAGAAAGTAGGCAGACTCTGGTTTTGGGGGTAGATGCTCGAGAATTTCCAGGGGGACTCCTGAGGCTCGATCCCGCCTTTGCGTATGCCGAGCCTCCTTCCTCATGACCTTTGCCATGGGCGGAGCTCCTCACGCTGGCTCCTAGCAGTGATAGACTTCCAGTTGAGCTATTCCAGATCCTGAAAGATGATGCTGTGGAAAGTGCTGCACTCAATATGCAATATGCACTCAATATGCAATATGCCGGCTCCCGGCACATATACTTAAGACTGCAGTAGCTGACCACCACACGAAACCCTTATCACTTTACTAGGCCCAGTGAGAAAAGAAATCTTCCATTTTTCCTAACTGATGGCTATTAATCCAGGCTCTGAAATAGAAGTTCTCACAATCTGCTATGAGAGACCTTTGAAAACCTAATTATAGTATAGTATAAAATGTGCCTGAGAGTAGATGGTCAATTAATTCTTAGTGAGTAAATGAACAAATGGTTAAGTGAAAAGCTTAACCTACAGTGTGTATCTTTTCTAGAGACTTCAACTTAAAATTACCAGTTATCCTATATCAGCAAAGACTAAAAATTCCAGTTCATGTATATATTCACACAACATGCCTCATGCCTGTCTGTGGCTAGAATAGAGAAGAGGAAGATCTGGGAGACAGAAAGTGGAGCATGTAGACTCTTGAAGAGTAGAATGACATCAGGACTTGTGTGCCTCAAAAAAGAAAGTGTTTCAATGTAGAAAAATCTTCAGTGATTTGTTTTTATAAACATCCAGTTCTACGCTGGCAGTATATTCGAACAGTTCCATGAGAAAGTGCCATCAGCACAAAATAAAATATCTCCTAAGACTTCTAAATATCCTTTGACTGTTTCCTTTTCCGAGTTTCCAAGAAGAACTTAATTGTGAGATAAGGCAAAAGCAGAAAATTTTTCCAATTACAGAAAAATAAGTAGACCTCATTAAAGTTAAACCTAAAAATATATTCACCTATCATCATTCATCTTTACTTAGAAAACAATAGTTGCCTATCCAAACAGAGAATTTGATTGATCCTAGGTTCTCAAAACACACATGAATGGTTTTGGACAGATGTTTCATCAATGACAAATTGGCCTTGAGGGAAATGCGACCACCTTGGAAAAAAGCCATGTACCCAAATTCTTTTAGTTTCAGCAGCACTCATTTAAAACTATTCTCTAATCTTAAATTTCTAAGTAAACGTCTGTAAAAATAAATATTAAAGGACTCCTTTTAAATTAGATTTAAATAAATCCTCTAAAGGCTAAGATTACGGTTTTAAGTGACCCACTAATCAACTCTCCAAATTTATGGCAATAATATTATTGGCAAGAGTTTGCAAAGTGGTTGATGGCATCAACCACAAAGCCCTGTTTATAAATACATATTATCACATTAGGGGCACACTGTTTCAATTTTTAGAGCATTCCATTTAAGTTCCAACTTTGAACTGATCTGATTAATACTTTTTCTTTTAGTGGTTGTATTTCATTTATGACAACACTCAGTGGGAACAGAGAAAGTGTTCCATTTAAAATTAAAGAGTTTTGATGGTAACATCAAAAGTTGTGGAATTGTCTCTCAGATATTCTCCAGAAAGTAGGGTGGAGAAAAGGTCTGTAGTAGTGTTAATTTAGTGTTTTCAAGAGGAAGCAAGATGAATCTAAGAATTTAAGAGCTCGGTAAATTGTTGAGCTGTTTCTCCTGAATTAATGTTAAAGGTTCTCTTATCATAGAATTAGACACTCACAAATACATTCACACTTACACACAAACACCACCACCACATATAATGAAGGCTCCTTATGCTATGAACTTGTTTTCAATCTACCCACTCCAAATTTATTGTGTTGCTTAATTTTATATTTCAAAACTCCATTATTATTATCTTGAGATCTGTTTTAATGGCATGTTCAAGAAATCACTTGACCAAACCTTAAGTGCAAAGGGCAAATGCAGAAACAACGAAGCATGTCTCAGATTCTCTTGATCTCATAAAAGTGGATCTATGGATATTTTTCATACAGAAATAAATGGATCTATGCACATATATGCACATACACATGTTTTCTTGGGTCAAACAGTTCATAATTCAAATGGTAAGGAAGATCTAGCAATTCCTAGAGACTTTACATTGGTATATTTGAATTTGTTTGACTTTAAAATTTGTAAATATTTATAATATTTAATACTTCTTACAGAATATTCTCATGGGAAGAGAGGATGAATTGTGATAACCTAACCAGGTTCCAGCCTCCCTACTTATCACTGTTTCAGAAATTGCACAGCATTGCAAAAATAACTCCCCTTACTAAACTCTGGCCCAGGCCACCTAAGTTTCTCTCTCTATCTGCTAAAGGAGATCAAAATGCCTAAGACCTTATATTCAAGAACACGAAAAGAGGCAAAGCTAGCAAGATCCGTAGACAGGATCAAGTTCAACACTTCTCAGTACTGTCTAGAATAGTGACCTGAGCTTCCCCTCTTCACCAGGCCAACCCCTGTCCATCCTTCATATCTCTCTCTGGCTTCTGCTCTGATTGGCAAGTGCTCTTCCTCTGAATTCATCTGTAATTCTTTCTCAGGAAAATAATATTGAGTAGTCCAGATGTCAACTGCCCCCTCATTCCCATAGTTGTATAACACTTCACCAAAAAAAAATTCACTGTGTAAATTGGTTTACACACACTCTACCATTAACAGCTTTGAAATTCAGTTTGGGCATCTATCTTCTTCAGAGTCATCTTTGTTATCACTCTATCCTGGTGGCACCCTGGCCTCCAGGATTCTCTAGTCTCTCTTAGGCAGAACAATTCTACTGTCAAGCATTCCAGAAGCATTTCAGTGTTTAAGAAAACACAATCATGCAAATAACAGTGTCCGCTTTCTCCAGAGGAAATTTATCCAGTCTGATGTTTACTGATCTTGCTCTTTGAAATCTTTCCCTGCATACTTGCCAAGTCACTTCAGTTGTGTCTGACTCTTTGTGACACTATGGACTGTAGCCCTCCAGGCTCTTTGGTCCATGGGATTCTCCAGGCAAGAACACTGGAGTGGGTGGGGATCTTCCTGACCCAGGGGTTGAACCCACGTCCCATCTGATGAAATAAAAGTAACATTGGGATTCTATGGTTCTTTTCTCTGGAGCTCTACCAGTGTGATTCAGCGACCCTTTATGATTCTACTTTGTCTTCCATCCTACATTTATCCAGCAAACAGGTTCCTCACTTACACGGTCTATATGCCTTTACTCTACCTCACATATACCTACTTGCTTACTCATAGTTTCTGCTTCCCTCATAACTTCAGCCTATACATTAGATTATCAAGACCTCCCTGACTTTTCAGTTTATGCTCCCAGTACTGCCTACTTCAAATATTTAAACTAAAAACAGTTCATCTCCCCAGGTCATCTTTTATATCTGGTCCTATTATAGCTCATTGGAAAGCAATGGATTGACTGCCCTTAGTCTGAGGCCTCGCCTGGTTGTCCAGTTGTGTATGGACATGGTACAAAAATGATCATCCAGACTCACTCCTTCTGCAGCCACTGTAGTAGCTTAGCTCTCCTTAAATTGACCCAGAGGGAAACAACTATTATGAGTGTGGTGAGTTATATCAACTGTAGTTCCATCTTTACTATTGCAATAGATAGGTGGTCCCCAAGCCATATCCCCTTTTATGAGGCAGTACACCCATCTCTCTGGTTTCCTGAGCATGGCTGTTAAAGACTTATAGAAGCCTTCCTTCTACAGGAAACTGTCCTCAGCTGACAGGAGCTGCCTCACCCCACAAGTTACTGCCTTTTCTCCTCTTGTTCACCTTTCTTACCCTGCTTTACTTCCTCTCCTGCAGCTTTTTCCCCCCCTCCTGAGGAGCACTCCCTCAAAAAAATCTGCATCTGAATTCTTGTCTCAGGCTCTCCATCTAAGGAACATAACTTCAAACCTGTTAAATAAAGGTCCCTTTTCATTGGAAATAAGTAATTCTGCCCACAATTTATGATAGTAATAACTTTGCATTTATGTTTTAAAAACCAGGATTCAGATTCTATTTTTATTTCAGACATGCTGTCATTTAAATAGAGATATGAAACTGCATAATAAATCTGCTAAAATGATGTGCATGAGATTGAGGTGAAATTAAATGAAATGACCTATGACAGGCTTCAATCATATTTGTATGGATAATACTTTCTTTAAGAATCATATTTAAGTATTCAAATTCTTCTTTATTATTCAGATATAAGTGACATATAACTCTATTAGTTTCAGGTATACAACATAATGATTCCAAATTTGTATATATTGTGATACAATCACAATAAGTCTAGTTAACATTCATCTAATTTAAAATTTTTTCTTGTGATGATAACTAAAGATTTAGTTTTTTATCAGCTTTCAAACGTACAATACTGTATTATTAACTATAGTCACCATGATATACAGCACATGCATGAATTAATTTTTATTTTTTAAAATTTTTTTTAAATTTTATTTTATTTTTAAACTTTACAATATTGTACTGGTTTTGCCAAATATCTAAATGAATCTGCCACAGGTATACATGTGTTCCCCATCTTGAACCCTCCTCCCTCCTCCCTCCCCATACCATCCCTCTGGGTCGTCCCAGTGCACCAGCCCCAAGCATCCAGTATCGTGCATTGAACCTGGACTGGTGACTCATTTCATATATGATATTATACGTATTTCAATGCCATTCTCCCAAATCATCCCACCCTCTCCCTCTCCCACATTGTGTGAAGTAAGCCAGAAAAAAAAACACCAATACAGTATACTAATGCATATATATGGAATTTAGAAAGATGGTAACAATAACCCTGTATATGAGACAGCAAAAGAGACACTGATGTATAGAACAGTCTTTTGGACTCTGAATTAATTTTTATTATGAATGGAAACTTTTACCTCCTGACTACCTTCATCCATTTTTACCCACCACCCAAACCCCACCTCTGGCAACCAGTAATCTGTTCTCTGTGTCTGTGGGTTGTTTTTTTTTTTTTTTTTGACTTCACAAATAAGAACATACACTATTTGTCTTTCTCTGTCTGACTTATTTCATTGAGAAGAATGTATGGTCCATCCACGATACATCCACGATACACTGGTCTATCCACGACAGAGTAAATGGCAAGATTTTCTCATTTTAATGGGTGAATAATATTCCACTCAATTCATATTCCACATTTTCTTTATTCATTCATCCATTGATGGACACTTAGACTTTCCATATCTTGGTTATTATAAATAATGTTGCAATGAATATGATATAATTGATATAATATATATTATATATTATATAATTATATAATATATAATTATATAATATTATATAATACATAATTATATATTATATAATATATATAATATATAATGATATAATATGAATAATCTTTTTTTAGTTAGCATTTTTTATTCCTTTAGATAAATACCCAGAAGTTAATTGTTGGATGATATGGTAGTTTTGTTTTTTGTCTCTTTTTTTAAACACAAACGTGCATTTATTGGAGTCCATGCCATCTAATCTGAGTAATCAGGACTAGAAAAGGGAAGAATTAAACCTAAACAACAACAACACTGAGACATTCATTGCCTGCATTGTGAGTCAGTTCAGAAGAATCTGTGTGCTGGCAAGCCAGTCTCCTCCCTGAGAAGCATGCTTCGTTCTCTGTTCTCCTCCAGCATCTTCATCTCTCTCAGTTAAGGCCTGGACAGTGTCAGGGCAGTGGCCACACGTATTCTGGAGCTGTGGGCTGGTGGGAGTTGGGCCCCAGGCCGTCAGTCACCCGAGGGGTCAGGCTCCCGGCCGCCCAGCTCTGCCGTCTGCCTCCAGAGCTGCTCTACTGTCTGCAGCAGGGCTGACCACTCCAGCTCCAAGGCCAGGGCCGCCTGCTTTAGCCTGCTTTTGCTAGTTAGGAGCTTCTCAGGGGTGGCTCCCAGGCTCTGGATCCTTCCATTGGCCACCTGCAGTTGTTCAAGGAGGTCACAGTTCTGTTTGCGTAAGCTGCTGTTGGTCTTCTCTAATTTGTCCGTTCTTTGGTTGTCACTGAGAGAAGACTCGATAAGCTCTTTCTGAAGCACGTGGTACTCAACTTCATAAGCTTGTAACTTTAGAGGAGTTCATCTCAAACACCTAACTGATGGTCTTCAACATCTACACCAAGCCCAGGTTGGGTAGTATGCTTTTTATAAAGTCAACTATGGTTTCTAGGTTTTCATGCTGCAGAATCAAGGGCTTATGGTATCCCAGCAGACTTAAAGCCACTTTAAATATGACCTCTGATCCCTGAAGAAAGATCACATCAAAGACTCTGGCGACGAAGCCCGGGGGGAACTGCAAGGCAAACACACTGAGGAACTAGGGCGCGGCATAGAGGCTGGGGCTGATCTCATGCCCCTCCAGGTGGTTGGATAGGTCCTTGTGGTGATCATGGAACAGCCTTGAGAGCTGGTACATCTGGATCTGTAAAATAATCATGTCTGTTCAATACTGTTTCCACAGTCCCATGTCAAACATGACATGTTAAATGCCTCTTCTTCACCCATGTGAAGCAGCAGGATGCCTGCTACAAAGCTGTGACCTTGGCAATAGCCCACTTCTTCATCTAGAAGCGAGCAGGCCTTCAGGATGTTGTAAAGTGACAGCTGCCCTGCTCCTAGCTGAGCAGAGTAGTACCGATGTGTTGGAAAGGTTCGCCCGAGGTCAATGAGAATGGTATGCGGCTGGGAGGTGAGCTGCTTTAAGAGCTCTTTGTAGGGCATCTCCTTGGGCTGCTCTTTGCTGAGGAACAGGTGCTTCAGGTGGCACTGCTCCACCAAGAATTTCCAGATTTCACCCCGGTGATGTCGTGGCACACCTTGGCCAACAGCCAAGTACATTTTTTCCATGTCAAACTTAGTTTTTGATCTTCCTGGAGTGCTTAGCATCTTTTCCCACACTGTAGTCACTTCTTTAAGACAAGGAGTGATTTCTGCATAATCAAGGTTTAGGCACTTGTTCAGCAAATCATTCTCAGAGGCTTGCAGCTTTTGATTTTCCTTCTCCATCCTGAGCAGCAGTATCTGTTGTAGAATGGCCTTTTGCCATAGCTCTCGGAGTTCACAAGATGTCCTTTTCTTTTCCTCTGGGATAGGGCCGAAGGGTCCATCTTCATAAACTGGTTCTAGAGGAGATCGTCGGGAAAGCTCTCGCAGCTCTGAATAATCTTTGTATCTGCTGAGAGAATCACAGGCTTTCAGTGGGGTGGCCACTCGAAGGAAGGTCTGCTGCCTCCATGGTCTCTGTGTCTTTATGGAGGTCCTGCTGGCGTCACCCATATGGTCAGCTTTGGATTCAAAGTTCTTTGATTCATGAGGTGTCTGTGCTCACTGAGTGATACCTCACAAGCTTCCTTTGTGAGACCCCTGGGGACCCCCATGCCAGCTGCAGAGGCTTTCTGGCATTCCATGAGGACATGACTCAGGTGTTGGCAAGACTTTGGAAGCCCTGCTTGGGTGAGGGCAGGGCTGGCTCTTCCGTGGGTTGGCTCTCCGAGTCACTGGACAGGTCCTCCAAGGAGCTGAGGAGCCTGAAGCAGCTCTTGGAGATGGGCAAAGCCTCCTTTTCACAGCCAGATAGCTCTTTGCTGGTGTTACTGAATGTTCCAGACACAGAGCTGTCCAGACCCAGACTGGCCGAGTGCTCCTGGAGGCCTCTGGCTTTATTATCCCAGGACAAAATACTTTCTAAAGATTCTGTTAAAGACCTCTTCACTTTGTTTTTCAGCATATCCAGCCTAAATCGAGTGGTACGATGGTAACTCATTTCCAATATTCTCCACTGCAATCTGTGACATCTTTTTTTATCTCCCCAATATGGACGTGAACTTTTAGCTTCTCTTCATGTAAACATCTCAGGAAAGAAATAACCAGTTCATTCTCTCACTGCTCATTCCTTGATCTCAGTTTCTGAACCTCCTCAAAAATAGTTGCTTGCTCCTGATTAGTTAATGTTGTCAGGTGCTTCTGGAGCTCTAGTTTGGTTTTGGAAGAATTCCTTCCCTCGATCTGCTCACAGAGCTTGTGCAGGCCCTGGCAGGGGGAAGCCCTCACATAGCTGGACCAGCACCTTCACTGTCTGCTGCACTGAGGCCACCATGATGGCCTGCTTCAGGGTCATCATGATCTTGATAGGTAGTTAGAATAGGAAAAAGGAGTCCAAAATGGCAGTGGCTAAAGACAAAGAAAAGAAAAGCCTGCGGAAATGGAACAAAAGAAAATCTGAGGACCAGAGTGAGAACCTCAGGTGAAACAAACAGCCCTCCTGGCTATCCCAATTTACATAGGGCAGGGGGGAGGAGAAAAAAACATAAAAAAAGGAGCCAAAATTGAGCCTTGGCTCTTCTTGTGGGTCAGACCACCCTCACAGCTCAAGGATGTATTTTCCTTTGCTTGCCAAATAAAACTGAGCTGTAACCAAGCTGTAACCCTGGTCTGCCATTTCAAATTTTTGCTGCAGCGAGACAGAACCGAGGAAATTACACTCTCCCTTGACAATCTCATCCATCAGAGCTTCATTTGTGCACTGAAACACATAACAGAGGAAATGAAAGCCTCAACCTCCTTAAGACTCCCGGCAGATAAAACCAAAGTGGGCCACATATCTAATACCCTGAGAGCAAAAGGATATCTCCTGAAAATTTTTCTCCACTGCTATTTTTTTTGTGTCAGGACTGATGAGGTAAACTTCTGATTGACCAACTGTGAAGAGCATAGTTCAAGCTTCCTCAATATCTGTCCACTCCACAATATTGAGTCCACTAATCAGGTGGTTCTGGATGTCACTTTCCTCAAAAGAGTTGAAGAAACTACTACTCTGCAAGCCTGCATCCTGAAACTCCTTTCCGAAGGCCAAGGAGTGGCAGCCAAGGCTTTGAGAAGGACTTGCACACCGGCTGAGGACCAGCTCAGCATCCCCCAGTGGCTGCAACGCAGACTGGAACTGATCCGAGAGAAGCCACCACTCACGTGACTGAAGCCCTCCAAGCACTAGTTGATCAGGGCTGGCGGAGCCTTCCTGAGCGCCATCACCACGTGGCCGCAAAACAGCACCTCGAACTTCTTGCGAAGGTGTCATTGAACTCCGTCTGACAGTGCAGCTCCTCCTGGCGGGCCTGCTGGATGGAATTGATGATCTCAGGCACCTTGGCCACCCAGCTAAACAATGGTGAGATCAAGGACCAGGCGGTGGCTCGTTGTCCCGGGCTCCCACTTACTCCCACTGCCTGCCCTAGGGGTGGCAGGGAGTCAGGGGCCAGCTTGGGGTGCAGCAGGGTGGGTCATGGCTCCCCTGGCTGCAGCAGCAGACTCCTCCCCACCTGTCACATGGTAAAAATGAAAGTGAAGTCTCTCAGTCGTGTCCAACTCTTTGCAACCCCATGGACTGTAGCCCACCATGCTCCTCCATCCATGGGATTTTCCAGGCAAGAGTGCTGGAGTGGGTTGCCATTTCCTTCTCCAGAGAATCAAACCCATGTCTCCCACATTGTAGGCAGACGCTTTACCATTTGAGCCACCAGGGAAGACCCACCTCACTTGGTAGTTCTGTTTTTGAGGAAACACTATATAGTTTTTACATAGTGGCTATACCAAATTAATATTTCAACCAACATTACATATCCATCTTCTCAGCAATGCATGCTATTTCTTGTCTTTTTCATAATAATCCAGACATGCATAAAGTGATAATCATTGGAGTTTTGATTTGCATTTCCCTATTTATAAGTAATGTTGAGCACCATTTCATGTACCTGTTGGTCATCTGTGTGTCTTCTTTGGGAAAAAAAAATCTATTCAAATTCTCTGCCTGTTTTTTAACTAGATTGTTATTTTTCTATTGAATTCTATATATTTTGAATATTATTCCAGTATCAAATACTTGGTTTGCAAATATTTTCTCCCATTCAGTTTTTTGCCTTCTCATATCATTGCTGTGGAGAGACTTTTAGTTTGATGTAGTCTCACTTGTTTTTGTTTTTATTGCTTTACATTTGGCATCAAATCCATGAATCATTGTTAAGACTTACGTCAAGGATCTTACCACTCTGCTTTCTTCTAGAAGTTTTATAGTTTCAGGTATTGTGTTCAAATCTTTAACCCATTTTGAGTTAAATTTTGGGTATGGTATCAGATAGCAGACGGCTGTCATTCTTTTGCATATGTTCCAGATTTCCCAACACCACTGACTGAAAACTGTCCTTTGTCCCTTATATAGTCTTAGCTCATTTAAGCAAATTAATTGACCATATGCAAATGGGCTTATTTCTGGGCTCTCTTCTATTCCATTAATCTATGTCTCTGCTTTTATGCTAATACCATACTGTTTTCATAATTATGGCTTTTGTGATATAGTTTGAAACTAGGTACTGTGTTGTCTCCAGATTGCTCTTCTTTCTCAAGATCACTATGGCTTTCAGAGTCTTTTGTGGTTCCATATACATTTTAGGATTGTTTGCTCTATTTCTGTGAAAAATTCCACTGGAATTTTGATAGAGATTGCATTGAATCTATAGACTATTTTCAGTAGTATGAACACTTAATAATATTAATTCTTCCAGTCTATGAACAAGTAATATATTTCCATTTTATTTGTATCTTCTTCGATACCTTTCAGTAACATCATATAATTTCCAGTATACAGGTCTTTCACTTCTTTAGTTAAATTTATTTTTGATGCAATTGTAAATGAGATTATTTTCTTAATTCTTTTCTGACAATGCATTATTGGTATAGAAACACAACAGTTTTTTTTTTATTTTGTATCTTGCAACTTTCCTAACTTTATTGCAACTTTTGCATTTATAATGTATATAAACTGTCATGTTTTCTACAACTAGTGACAGTTTTATTTCTTCCTTTCAAACTTGGATTTTTTTTATTCTTTTTCTCACCTAAATGCTCTGGCTGAGACTTCCAATACTATGTTGAATAAAAGTGGTGAGAGGGGGCATTTTTGTCTTGTTGTTGGTCAATCACTTAGTCATGTCCAACTCTTTGTGACCTGATGGACTGCAGCACACCTGGCTTCCCTGTGCTTCACCATCTCCTAGAGTTTGCCCAAACTCATGTCTTTTGCCATGAGTTGGGAGTCTAAGTATCTCTGTCACTCCCTTCTCGTCCTGCCCTCAAACTTTCCCAGAATCAGGGTCTTTTCCAATGAGTCGGCTCTTTGAATTAGGTTGTGAAACTATTGGTACTTCAACTTCAGAAACAGTCCTTCCAATGAATATTCAGGACTGATTTCCTTTAGGATTGATGGGTTTGATCTCCTTGCTGTCCAAAGGACTCTCAAGAGTCTCCTCCAGCACCACAGTTTGAAAGCATCAGTTCTTCGGTGCTCAGCCTTCTTTATGGTTCAACTCTCACATCCATACATGACTACTGGAAAAACCATAGTTTTGACTACACAGCCCTTTGTTGGCAAAGTGATGTCTCTGCTTTTTAATGTGCTGTCTAGGTTTGTCATAGCTTTACTTTCAAAGAGCAAGCATTTTTAATTTCATAGCTGCAGTCACCATCTGCAGTGATTTGGAAGCCCAAGAAAATAGTCTGTCACTATTTACATTTTTTCCCCATCTATTCTCCATTAAGTGATGGAACTGGATGCCTTGATCTTAGTTTTGTGAATGTTGAGTTTTAAGCCAGGTTTTCACTCTCCTCTTTCACCTTCATCAAGATGCTCTTTAATTCCTCTTCACTTTCTGTCATTAAGTTGGTGTCATCTGCATATCTGAGGTTACCGATATTTCTCCCGGCAATCTTGATTCCAGCTGTGAGTCATCCAGCCCATCCTTTTGCATGATGAACTCTGCATATAACTTAAATAAATAGGGTGACAATTGTTCAGCCTTATCATACTCCTTTCCCAAATTTGAACCAGTCTGTTGTTTCATGTCTGGTTCTAACTGTTACTTCTTGACCTGAGTACAGATTTCCCAGGAGGCAGGTGAGGTGGTCTAGTACTCCCATCTCTTTAAAAATTTTCCACAATTTGTTGTTATCCACACAGTCAAAGGCTTTAGCATAGTCAGTGAAGCAGAAGCACTGAAATTTTTCTGAAATTCCATCACTTTTTCTATGATCCAGCGGATGTTGGCAATTTGGTCTCTGGTTTCTCTGCCTTTTCTAAATCCAGTTTGTACTTCTGGAAGTTCTTAGTTCACATACTATTGAAGCCTAGCTTGAAGCATTTTGAGCATTACCTCACTAGCAGATGAAATGACTGCAATTGTTGCCTAAGTGATTTCTTTGAAAGTTTGAACATTCTTTGGCATTGCCCTTCTTTGTGATCGGAATGAAAATTGACCTCTTCTAGTCCTGTGGCCACTACTGAATTTTCCAAATTCTGACCCTAAAGTTTTTAGCTTTACACAATTGAGTATGATATTAGATGTGGGCATGTCCTGTATGACTTTTTACTATGTTGAGGTATGTTCCCTCTATATTCACTTTGTTAAGAGTCATTATTAAAAAAAGATGTTGAATTTTGTCAGATGTTTTTTCTGTATCTATGGAAATCATATGATTTTAATCCTTCTTTTTTGTTAATGTGGTGCATCATGTTGATTTGCAGATGGTGAATCATCCTTTTATCCTTGGAGAAAACCCACTTGATCATGATGTATGAGCCTTTTAATTTATTGTTGATAAATTAACAAATTTAATTTATTTAATTAAATGTAAATTTAACCAAACAAATAAATAGTTTGCTAATATTTTCTTGATGACTTTTTCATCCATGTTCATCAGTGATATTGATCTGTAATTTTCTTTTCTTGGAGTGTCCTTGTCTAATTTTGGTATCAAAGGTAATGCTAACCTCAAAAAATGAGATTTGAAGTACTCCCTCTTAAAATTTTTGAAACAGTTTGAGACTATTGTTGTTAATTGTCTTTAAATATTTTATAGAACTCACCTGTGAAGCCATTTGGTCTTGAACTTTTGTTTGTTGTAAGTTTTTGGTTACTGATTGAATCTCTTTACTAGTAATCAGTCTATCCATGTTTTCTATTTCTTAATGATTCAGTCCTGGTAGATTGTATGTTTAAAGAATTTATCCATTTCTTCTTGGTTGTCCAACTTGTTGATATGTAATAGTTCATAGGAGTCTCTTAACGATCCTTTGTATTTCTCTGGTACAGTAACATCTCCTCTTTTATTTCTAACTTTATATATTTTAGTTCTTTCTTTTTTTTCTTGGTGAGTTGCTAAAGATTTGTCAATTTTGCTTACTTTTTTAAAAGATCAGCTGAATTTCATCTTTTGTTTTGCCTTTTTAGTCTTTATTTCATTTACTTCTGCTCTGATCTTTGTTATTTCCTTCGTTTTAATAATTTTGGAATTAGTTGTTCTTGTTCTAATTCCTTGAAGTGTAAAGTTAGGTTGTGTCCTTTTTCTTAATCTTGATATAGACATTCAGATCAGATCAGATCAGATCAGTCACTCAGTCGTGTCCGACTCTTTGCAACCCCATGAATCGCAACATGCCAGGCCTCCCTGTCCATCACCAACTCCCGGAATTCACTCAGACTCACGTCCATCGAGTCAGGGATGCCATCCAGGCATCTCATCCTCTGTCGTCCCCTTCTCCTCTTGCCCCCAATCCCTCCCAGCATCAGAGTCCTGTCCAATGAGTCAACTCTTTGCATGAGGTGGCCAAAGTACTGGAGTTTCAGCTTTAGCATCATTCCTTCCAAAGAAATCCCAGTACTGATCTCCTTCAGAATGGACTGGCTGGATCTCCTTGCAGTCCAAGGGACTCTCAAGAGTCTTCTCCAACATCACAGTTCAAAAGCATCAATTCTTCGGCGCTCAGCCTTCTTCACAGTCCAACTCTCACATCCATACATGACCACAGGAAAAACCATAGCTTTGACTAGACGAACCTTTGTTGGCAAAGTGATGTCTCTGCTTTTGAATATGCTATCTAGGTTGGTCATAACTTTCCTTCCAAGGAGTAAGCGTCTTTAATTTCATGGCTGCAGTCACCATCTGCAGTGATTTTGGAGCCCCCAAAAATAAAGTCTGACACTGTTTCCACTGTTTCCCCATCTATTTCCCATAAAGTGATGGGACCGGATGCCATGATCTTTGTTTTCTGGATGTTGAGCTTTAGGCCAACTTTTTCACTCTCCACTTTCACTTTCATCAAGAGGCTTTTGAGTTCCTCTTCACTTTCTGCCATAAGGGTGGTGTCATCTGCATATCTGAGGTTATTGATATTTCTCCCGGCAATCTTGATTCCAGCTTGTGTTTCCTCCAGTCCAGCGTTTCTCGTGATGTACTTTGCATATAAGTTAAATAAGCAGGGTGACAACATACAGCCTTGACGAACTCCTTTTCCTATTTGGAACCAGTCTGTTGTTCCATGTCCAGTTCTAACTGTTGCTTCCTGACCTGCATACAGATTTCTCAAGAGGCAGATCAGGTGTTCTGGTATTCCCATCTCTTTCAGAATTTTCCACAGTTGATTGTGATCCACACAGTCAAAGGCTTTGGCATAGTCAATAAAGCAGAAATAGATGCTTTTCTGGAACTCTTTTGCTTTTTCCATGATCCAGCAGATGTTGGCAATTTGATCTCTGGTTCCTCTGCCTTTTCTAAAACCAGCTTGAACATCAGGAAGTTCATGGTTCACATATTGCTGAAGCCTGGCTTGGAGAATTTTGAGACATTAATCACTATAAATTTTCCTTTTAGAACTGCATTTGTTCCTTTGCATAAGCTTTGGTATATTTTATTTTCATATTCTTAAGGTATTTTTAAATTTATCTTTAGATTTTTTTTATTGACTAATTGATTGTTCAGTATCATTATTTAATCTCCATATGTTTGTAAAATTTCTCTTTTTTTTTGTAATTGATTTCTAGTTGTATACCATGTGGTCTAAAGGATGCTTGATATAATTTCAAACTTCTTAAATTTATTAAGACATTTTGTGGTATAACATATCTCTTCTGTAGAATTCTTCATATACATTTGAGAAGAATGTGTATTGTTTCTTTTGGATGAAATGTTCTGCATGTTTTTTTAAATCCATTCAGTCTTAAACACATTAAGATCAATTTTATTGAACCTCTTTCTGCATTATCTATCTATTGATGGTGGTATTAAAGTCCCCTACGATTATGATATTACCATCTTTTATTCCCTTTAGATCTATTAATATAGTTGCTTTATAATTTAGGTGCTTTTATGTTGGATGCATAAATATTTTAAAATGTTATATCCTCTTGTTGGATTGACCTCTTTATTATTATATAATGACCTTCTTTGTTTCTTACTATAGTCTTTGTCTTAAACTCTATTGCCTGATGTAAGTACAAGCATACCTCATTTTACTGTATGTCACAGATTTTTTTTTTTTTTTAACAAATTGAAGGTTTGTGGCAATAGGGCATCAAAGAAGTGCCATTATTCCACATTATTCCAACAGCATTTCTCACTTCATGTCTCTGTATCACATTTTGGTATTTCTCAAAACATTTCAAACTTTTATTATTGTATTTTTTATGGTAATCTGTGAGTAGTGGTCTTTGGTGTGACTGTTACAAAAAGATTATGAATAGCTGAAGGTTCAGATGATGATTAGGATTTTAGCAATAAAGTATTTTAAAATTAAGGTATGTACATTGCTTAAATATAAGGCTATCTTTTATATATATTGCAAACTTAATAGACTATGTATAGTGGGAACATAACCTTTAATATGCGCTAGGAAGCCAAAAATTTTGTGACTCACTTTATTGAGATAATCATTTTGCTATAGTAGTCTGGAATCAAACCCACAATATCTCCAAGGTATGCTTGTATAGCTACTTCAACTTTTAAAATTCCATTTGCATGCTACATCTTTTTATTGTTCCTTCACTTATACTCTGTGTGTGCATCCTTTGATCTGAAACAAGTCTCTTTTAGGCAGCATATAGATGGGCCTTGTTATTTTATCCATTCGGCCACTCTCTCTTATAATTGGAGGATTTAGTGCATTTACATTCGAAGTATGTAATATATACTTATAGCCATTTTGTTAACTGATCTGCAGATATTTTGTAATTTCTTTGTTCCTTTCTCCTTTTGCTCTCTTTGTGATTTGAAAGTGTTCCCTAGTGGTATGCTTAGATTTCTTTTTAATCTCTTGTGTATCTGCTATAGGTTTATGCATTGGGGTTACCATGAGGTTTACAGAAAACAATTTATATCTATAATAATCTATTTTAAACTTTTAATTTTTTATTGGACTATGACAATTAACAATGTGAGTTTCAGGTGGACAGCAAAGGGACTCAGCCATATATATACATGTATCCATTCTCTTCCAAACTCCCATAACATTGAGCAGAGTTCCATGTACTATACATAAGGTCTTTGTTGGTTATCCATTTTAAATAAAACACTGCCCTATTTTTGAGTTTCTGAATCCTTTTTTCTGCATCCTCTAGTCTGTTATTGAGCCTCTTTGTTGTATTTTCAGTTCAATCACTGTATTCTTCAGCTTTATTTGTACTTTCTCTTTGCAAAATTTATTTATTCAATCTTCTCTAAGTTCAGTGAGCATCTTTATGACCATTATTTTGAAGCCTATCTGGTAAATCTTTTATATCTATTTCATTAAGTTCTTTTCCTGAGGTTTCATAATTTTTTTATTTGAAACATATTCCTCTGTTGCTTCATTTTCCTTGATTCTCTGTATGGGTTATGCATTTTTATGCACTAGATGAAACAGTCACCACCTCTAGTCTTGAAGGAGTGCTCTCCTATAGGAAATGAATATTATCATTCAACTCTGCCCTAGCTCTTTGGTCTCTCAAATTTTTGTGATTTTTCCAAGCAGCCTATTTTTAGTGGCTCCCAGTTAATTGAGGTATGCCCAATCCTGTCAGTGTCCAAAAGGAAGGATCTTAGTCAACAGCTAGATTCAGGCTTATTAGAAGCCAGGTCCTTGTGCAGCAACTTTTAAAGTATAAAAATAGATTTCTTTAAGGGAAGACTTTTGTTATTGTTGTTTGGTCGCTAAGTAATATCTGACTCTTTTGTGACCCTATGAACTGTAGCCCAGCTAGTTCCTCTGTCCATGGAATTTTCCAGGCAAGGATACTGGAGTAGGTTGCTATATCCTTCTTCAGGGTGTCTTCCCAAACCAGGGATCAAAGCAGTGGCTCCTGCTGTGTCTCCAGCAGTGCAGGTGGATTCTTTACCACTGAGCCATGGGGGAAGCTCCAAGAGAAGACTGGGATATGGGCATTTGTCTCCTCTCTCTGTGCTGAGACTGGGGGTGATAACCAGTTAAGAAATCTTTCTTACTTTGTCACTGTCCCACTAAACCCATAAACATAAGAACAGCAGGCAACTAAAGCCAGGCTTTCAAGGGACTATCTTCTGTGTGGCAGATGCAAAAGTTGGGACACCAGGATTATATACAAGCTCCTTTCTTAAAGACACAGATGACCTGAGTGGGGCAGAAGGGGAGTGCTAATATGATGCCTGCCATCTTCCCCACTCTCTGAGGGAGGGAGGTTATAATCAGCCCTTGGACATGTGTCTACTTAGAAGCCTGCCCTTCAGGCCACAGTTATAAAAATAAACTAATAGGCCTCTTTCGCAGAATGACTGGACACCTTAATCTATTGCCTCTCTGCTTTACCTTGTAGGTGGTAGCGGGTTCAGAAACTTCTCCATTTATTAGAGTCCCGTCGGACCTGAAAGCCTAACCCCACTGGTCACCAGAGCCAGGTGATCTAGAGGTGTCCTCTGGGTGGCAGAGGTTAAAACTGAGATACCAGGTAAGTGTACAAGCTGCTTTCCAGGAGGTATCAGCAACCCAAAGTGAGGCAGAAGGAACACACAAAGATGGCACCCCTGGCCTCTATTTTTGGAGAATATTTCCATAGGTCACTAGATGTATGTTAAAGTACATCCTCAGGCTGATACTTAGATACAAGCAAATAGACTTTCATAGAAAGTAGAAAGTCTAGGTGCTTTGACTATCTGTGTTGGGATCTGGGATGGGTGAATCTATGCACAGGAGCCCTTTAAGAACTGCTTTCAGTTCTCAGTAGACTTTTGGTTCTCTTGACCCAAGCACCACTGACTTCCAAAACTAGAATTTTGGGGGGCTCATCTCTTGGGTGCAGGTCTTAAAAGTTAGGGTGCCAGATGTGGGGCTCAAAACTTTTGTTCATCAGGAGAAGCACAGGGTTTTGAGTCTCCTCCTGATTGCAGACTGCTGTACCAGGGCTGTGATTTATGGCTAGACTGTGTCTCAGTCTCTGCTACTCACTTCGATATGGGTTTTTTCTCATTTGCTCAATTTATAGGAGTCATACAGCTGGCTCTGGGTTTTTTTCTTAATTTTTATTTTTTAGAGTGTAGTTGATTTACAGTGTGTTGTGTTAGTTTCAGGTGTACAGCAAAGTGATTCAGTTATAAATATACATACATCCATTTTTTTCATATTCTTTTCGCATTTAGGTTATTACAGAATATTGAGCAGATATTCCCTATGCTATATAGTACGTCCTATTTTTTCTAAGACTATGTGTATTTTTATTAAACCACCAATATCATTTTGAATATTTCTCAAAACAATTCTTATTACTATTTTATATAATTATTATTTGTATATTTCCTCCCCTTTCTCATCAATTTTTTATTTTTTTAATTTTTATTTTTTGTTTGGAATATAGGAAATGGCAACCCACTCCAGTGTTCTTGCCTGGAGAATCCCAGGGACGGGGGAGCCTGGTGGGCTGCCGTCTATGGGGTTGCACAGAGTCAGACACAACTGAAGCGACTTGGCAGCAGCAGCAGTTGATTAACAATGTTGTGTTAGTTTCAGATGTAGAGAAATGGATTCAGGCATACATATACATGTATCCTTTCTAAAATTCTTTTCTCATTTAGGTTATTACAGAGTATTAAGCAGAGTTCCCTGTGCTATATCATAGGTCCTTGTTGGTTATCTACTTTAATTATAGCAGTATGTACATGTCAATCTCAAACTCCTAAACTATCCCTAACCCCCACCCTTCCCCCCTGGTAGCCATAGTTTGTTTTGTAAGTCTGTGGGTCTGCTTCTGTCTTGTAAATAAGTTCACTTGTATCATTTTTTTTAAGATTCTGCATATAAATGATATCATATAACATTTGTCTTTCTCTGTGTGACTTAACATCACTTAGTATGATAATCTCCAGGTCCAGCCATATTGCTGCAAATGGCATTACTGCATTCTTTTTTATGGTTGAGTAACGTTCTGTAGTATATATGTATGTCTTTATCCATTCATCTGTCAAAGGACCTTTAGGTTGCTCCCATGTGTTGGCTATTGTAAACTGTGCTGCAATGAGCTTTGTAGTGCATGTATCCTTTCAAACTACGTTTTTATCTGGATATATGCCCAGTAGTGGGATTATTGGATCAAATGTTAGCTCTATTTTTAGTTCTTTAAGGAACCCATACTGTTCTCCAACTTACATTCCCACCAACAGTGTAGGACAGGTCTCTTTTCTTCACACTCTCTCCAGGATTTACTGTTTGTAGATTTTTTGATAATGGCCATTCTGACTGGTATGAGGTGATACATTATTATAGTTTTGATTTGAACTTCTTTAATTGGTAATGTTGAGCATATTTTCACGTGCCTCCTGGTTATATGTATGTCTTCTTTGGAGAAATGTCTATTTAGGTCTTCTGCCCATTTTTTGATTTAAAAAAATTTTTTATTGAGCTTCATGAGCTGTATCTAAACTTTGGAGATTAATTCTTTGTTAGTCACATTGTTTGCAAATATTTTCTCCCATTCTGTAAGTTGTCTTTTTGTTTTGTTTATGGTTTCCTTTGCTGGGCAAAAACTCTTGAGTTTAATTAGGTCCCATTTGTCTGTTTTTGTTTTTATTTCCATTACTCTAGGACACAGCTGAAAAAGATATTGTTATTTATGTCAACAAGTGTACTATGTTTTTTTCTAGGAGTTTTATAGTATCCCATCTTATATTTATGTCTTTAATCCAGTTTGAGTTTGTATATGGTGTTAAAGAATGTTCTAATGTCATTCTTTTTTATGTATCTATCTAGTTTTCCCAGCACTACTTATTGAAGAGGTTGTCTTTTCTCCATTGTATAGTCTTGCCTCCTTTGTCATAGATTGACCACAGGTGCATGGGCTTATTTCTGGGTTTTCTATACTCTTCCATTGATCTATATTGCTGCTTCTGTGTTAGTACCATACTGTTTTAATGACAGCAGCTTTGTAATATGATCTGAAGTCAGAGAAGCTGATTGCTCCAGCTCCAACTTTATTTCTCAAGATTCTTTTGGCTATTTGAGTTCTTTTGTGTCTCCATAAAAACTTTAAAAATTTTAGTTCTAATTCTGTGAAAAATGCCATTGGTGATTTGCTAGGGACTGCATTGAATCTGTAGATTGCCTTGAGTTGTATATTCATTTTGACAATATTGATTCTTTCAATCCAAGAACATGGTACATCTCTCCATCTGTCTGTGTCATCAGCATCTATGGTTTTGGGAGTACAGATCTTTTGCCTCCTTAGGTAGGTTTATCCCTAGGCATTTTATTCTTTTTGATGCAATGATAAATGAGGTTTTTTTCCCAGAGAAAAATTTTCCAAATGTAACTACAGATTTGGTGTGTTATAGATTTCAAATGTAACTATAGATTTCATGGAAGGAGGTGAGTTCAGGGTCCTTCTGTGTTGCCATCTTGAACCAGAACTCTCAAGATTCAAATTATTGAACTGACTAGCCTAGTAGAAAATAAAATTGAAACATTTTTAGTTATTTAAGGATAACTAAAAAAAATGAAAGTGTATTTGAAAGGATTTTTGAAAAATAGAGCAGAATAGTTAACCTTAGGAACCTATCCCATCCCCCAGTCAGAAACAGTAAAGAAGGAAGAAAAGTTAATTTAAAGTAACCAAAATAGAATTTTACATTATCCAGATTTTAAAAGTTACTATTACATTTCAATTTTACTTCTTAAAAGCTAACTTTTCATCAAAGATTATTAATGATACATTTCTTTCACTGTATTTTATACATAAACATCTTTTTTGATAAAGTTGTTTCAGATGATTAGTTTACATCCCAATTTAAAATAATTCAAAGAAAAAATATCTCTTAGGGGATAAATGTCTCTTGTTATTCCTAAAATAGCTATTCTCAGCAATAAGTTGGTCAAAGAACACTTAGTTTAAAGCTTCATTAAAGACATGAAAAATTTATATGTTAATTTTTCATTCTGACATCAATATGAATTTGATCATTAACATCACTGCTATATCTGAAATCTCTAGAAAGATTTTCTCTTTTATATAAAGAACCTTAGATTTTTGTTGTTTCTTGGTGATCTAGTATTAATTGACTTCTCTATAATTGGTTAGCTTGCTTTGAATTGGTTAAATGTTCCCTGTAATACTGATCTTTTTAAGCTTAATATGAAATATAAGAGATCAAGTTTTTGCCAAGAAGATATCCTTCCCCTCTCTTCCAGTCTATGTACCGTAAAGACTGTAGCACTTACATTCTACATTTTGAGTCCCTCTACCTGGAGTCAGATTCTTTAAGAAAGATTCCCTCCACTTACAGGATCATGCATGTGTTTGAGAAAGCTAAACCTTTTGTCAAATATTATCATTCAGATCAGATCAGTTGCTCAGTTGTGTCTGACTCTTTGCGACCTCATGAATTGCAGCTCGCCAGGCCTCCCTGTCCATCACCAACTCCCAGAGTTCACTCAGACTCATGTCCATCGAGTCAGTGATGCCATCCAGTCATCTCATCCTCTGTCGTCCCCTTCTCCTCCTGCCCCCAATCCCTCCCAGCATCAGAGTCTTTTCCAATGAGTCAACTCTTTGCATGAGGTGGCCAAAGTACTGGAGTTTCAGCTTTAGCATCATTCCTTCCAAAGAAATCCCAGGGCTGATCTCCTTCAGAATAGACTGGTTGGATCTCCTTGCAGTCCAGGGGACTCTCAAGAGTTTTCTCCAACACCACAGTTCAAAAGCATCAATTCTTCAGCACTCAGCCTTCTTCACAGTCCAACTCTCACATCCATACATGACCACAGGAAAAACCATAGCCTTGACTAGACGAACCTTTGTTGGCAAAGTAATGCTCTGCTTTTGAATATGCTATCTAGGTTGGTCATAACTTTCCTTCCAAGGAGTAAGCGTCTTTTAATTTCATGGCTGCAGTCACCATCTGTAGTGATTTTGGAGCCCAGAAAAATAAAGTCTGACACTGTTTCCACTGTTTCCCCATCTATTTCCCATGAAGTGGTGGGACAGGATGCCATGATCTTCGTTTTCTGAATGTTGAGCTTTTTTTTTTTTTTTAATTTTATTTTATTTTTATACTTTACAAAATTGTATTAGTTTTGCCAAATATCAAAATGAATCCGCCACAGGTATACATGTGTTCCCCATCCTGAACCCTCCTCCCTCCTCCCTCCCCATACCCTCCCTCTGGGCCATCCCAGTGCACTAGCCCCAAGCATCCAGTATCGTTCATCGAACCTGGACTGGCAACTCGTTTCATACATGATATTTTACATGTTTCAATGCCATTCTCCCCAATCTTCCCACCCTCTCCCTCTCCCACAGAGTCCATAAGACTGTTCTATACTTCAGTGTCTCTTTTGCTGTCTCGTACACAGGGTTATTGTTACCATCTTTCTAAATTCCATATATATGCGTTAAGCCAACGTTTTCAATCTCCACTTTCACTTTCATCAAGAGGCTTTTTAGTTCCTCTTCACTTTCTGCCATAAGGGTGGTGTCATCTGCATATCTGAGGTTATTGATATTTCTCCATGCAATCTTGATTCCAGTTTGTGTTTCTTCCAGTCCAGCGTTTCTCATGATGTACTCTGCATATAAGTTAAATAAACAGGGTGACAATATACAGCCTTGACAAACTCCTTTAAGTATAAATACACATTCAGTAAGGCAAGACACCAATCATCCAAATAAGTGAGATAACTCACACAGTGTGCGTTCTTGTTGTTGTTTGCAACATTATAGTTGTTTTCTAAAAATGTTCCATCTCATTCAATACACAACAAAGAAAATCAATGTTTACCAAATACCGCTCTGTCAAAGAATAATTAGTTTATTGGCACTCTATTCCACCTGCTTTCTAAAAGGTTTCTGTGTGGCAGAGATTGAAAAACTAAAAGTTGCTTTTCAAACTCCCTTGCAGCAAGGATTCTAGATACCAGACAGGGTTCACAAAAGAGATTGACTCATGCAAGATTCAGAAGATGGAAGAGGGGCAGAGGCCAGTGATTTGCTTCAGTGCTATTTTCTGTGGAAAGCCACAGCCAGAGACATTGGGTCTAAGTTGGTACTCTAGTGCCCAGTTGCTGCCATAGAGATGCCCAGCAGCAGCTGTAAAGATGCTTTGGTGGCCTTGTGATTCTTCCCCCTTGATTAGGGCAGAAGGAGCAGCTCCCCTGAATGACAAGTTCCTCATTATTACTCTGAAAGTCATTCCTGGATGACCTGCCAAGAGGCTACTCCTTCCTTGTTTTGAATCCTTTTCTGATTCAAATAGCTCTATTTTTGTTTCTTATAACTATATTGTGACTGGCAGTGTTCCAGAAAGAAAAGTTTAGAAAAGTGTAGCTGAGGTGTAGTTAAGTAAGAAAATTCCAATTATATGTTTGAAAGCATTTCCAAGAAACTCAGCCATTGAAGTTTAAATTTTGTTGTAGCTTCCAGAACTTGGTGGATGGGTAATAACTAATCAATCATGCTTGATAGGAAGTATAACAAGATGCAAAGAGCAGAGCCTTTGAAGTCAGACAGGAGTACACAGTCTAGTGGGTTTTCAGTTACAGCCATAGTTTCTAGACAGACTGGCAAAAGGAATGTTGCAAAACTAAAGAATAAACTTAATCCTCAGATAAAGATAAAAGTCCCATGATTGTCAATGAAAGTTTAGTGTATCATGCCTGGGAAGGTAATCCATTCTAAGCTCGACCAGGTGAATAGACTCAGATGATCAGAAAGGAAAGAGGGAGTACAGCCTTGGAAGGCAACAGTCCTGAGGTCTTCCATTAATTTTGTTATTTACCAGCTGTATGACCAAGACTTCCCTTAGTCTCTAAGCTTTAGTTTCCACAACTGTGAAATAGGAATATTAAGCTGTTTAATTAGAAATAAGGTTTGCAAGGCACTTGTAGCACCTGGCATGCAACAGGTATTCAAAAGTGGTAATGAACTAGTATTCCCTCAGCTTTGACTTGAACAATGAGTCTAGTCTTGTTCATGTCCACGGCATCACCAATGCCATGGCAAACTTCGGGAGATGATAAGGGACAGGGAGGCCTGGCTTGCTGCTCTCCATGGGGTCGCAGAGTCAGACACGACTGGGTAACTGAACAGCAACTAGCCTTTTTCACAGAGAAGCAAAATATAGTAATATATGAAAATGGAAACAGAAGAAAGCAAAAATGATAAATAGCAAGATACAGAGCCAGAAGGGCTAATGATGTCTCATAGGCCCTGAGACACGGGGAAAAAGGAAACATTCTCCTACAGTGAGAAGAAAGGAAATAAAGTAGTCTGGAGCCACAAAGAATCTAGGACAGAGCCCTCCTGCTGCATTAGCGCTGGGTGACTATAAAAACATGAGGTCTGCTCTCAGCAGTAGAGGTATGCACAGTGGATTCTATTATAATGCTCTGTTTTCACTCAAAACTTGCCAAAATTTTTCTTTTGAGGTGAAACTCTCCAGTATTTTCTACAGCTCAAATTGATTATTTGAAGTAGCATTGAAAGAAAGTAAAGACACTTGTGATTAGAATACAGAGATGGGAGAAGAGACTCAAAATTATAAAATATAACCTTATAATTGTGTAAAGTTAACCATGCTAGATTGTTCATACAAACCACGAAAAATAGGTTGCACTTTTAATTGAAATTCAGCATGAGAGATTCTGTGCTCCTCTTAGAGCTCAAGATGTAGACAGTACTGACTAAAACCCATCTAAGGTCAACTCGGTATTGTCTGTTTATTTGTACCAGCGTGGCTTACTGTCTACATGCATGCTTTCTACAGCCAACTCAGCACGAATGTAACTGGCTCATTCAGTTAAATCAATCAAGCTATTTGCCAGTTCAGTGAAACAAAAGCACAACTGTTGTACTATGCAAATCAAATCTGTTTGTGTATAGACAGATCTACAAATTTCTAGTTAATTTAATTTTCATTATGTTAAAAACCATGTTGAAATAACATAGTATATGCCTAATTATTTTAAACTCTTTAAGTGTGGATTCGTGTATACTCTTAGGAATGACTAACCACGTTTTATATCGTTTCATCTCTGCCCAGTGCCATTTTTCTTAAGTTCAGGTTTCAGCTATTGCTATTTTTCTGTAGGAAAGTTTACCTTGGTCCATCAGAGGCAAGCAGAAAAAGTACAACTGTCTTGAATTTGGCTCAGAAGTATGATGTTCCCTGGGGAGTTTGTGAATTCCAAACACTTCAGAAGATGTCACCAAGGTATCCAGGTGATATGGATGCAACTCAGAGGACTACTTTAATTCAGAATGTGGCCCCAGGCAGGTGTTTGAATAGATTAGGAATCTGGGAATAAGGCACTGATAGAACCACAATGGCATTAAGTACCTGGTTACTGGCACTCCTGTGATCAGTAATCCCACTGAGACAATAAGCAGGGTCTATACATCTCCACTTCTAGAGTTCAACCACATGTAAAACCTTGGGTAACTTACTGATAGGAAGTTCAAGTCCTCAGAAGAACTTCCACCAGTGATTTCAGCTTTTCCCAGGAGGAAACATGAAGTTTCTCCCTTCCACAAGCTAAGGCTTCTCTTCAGCTTGCTGGCAGCTCCAGTCCACTGCTTGCTGCTAGCCACTCCCTGATTCATAGAACCTTGTCCTGGTTTAGCCATTTTAAGCAAGAATCTCTACAATTTCTTCCCAGGGCTTCTACCCTAGCCTCTTCCTAGGGTACTTGTGGCCACCAAATCTTGCATGTAATTCTCACTATTCCCTCAATCAGTGCACAATAAGATGGTGGGTCTACAGACAAAGGATATTACAGTCATATGCTGTCTGTGGTATAGACTCGATGCCTACAGATTTGCTTTCCCAATTCATTGAGGGAGGACAGCAAAAAAGCTAGCATGATGATGATCTTTTCCTGGTTCTTCCCTCCCTCCATTTATTCTCTTTCCAGGTCTCCTTATCACTTTTCTCTTTTAACTCTACAATCCACTCTAAAATCATTTTTCATCTTAATATTATATTACTTGCAGTTGTTGTTCAGTTGCTAAGTCAGGTCTCACTCCATGGACTGCAGCGCGCCAGGTTCCTTTATCCTCCACTATCTGCTGAGTTTACTCAAAATCATGTCCATTGAATCAGTGATGCTATCTAACCATCTCATCTTCTGCTGCCCCCTCCTCCTCCCCCTCAATTTTTCCCAGCATCAGGGTCCTTTCCAATGAGTCAGTTCTTCTCATCATGTGGCCAAAGTATTGGAGTTTCAGCTTTATCAACGGTCCTTCCAATGAATATTCAGAGGTGATTTCCTTTAGGATTGACTGGTTTGATCTCCTTGCTGTCCAAGGGACTCTCAAGCATCTGCTCCCACAACATATTTCGAAAGCATCAGTTCTTCAACATTCAGCCTTCTTTATGGTCCAACTCTTATATCCATACATGACTACAGGAAAAACCATAGCTTTGACTATACAGACATTTGTCAGCAAAGTGATGCCTCTACTTTTTAATAAGCTAAGATTCTCATAGCTTTTCTTCCAAGGAGCAATCATCTTTTAATTTCATGGGGGCAGTCAGCATCTGCAGTGATTCTGGAGCCAAGAAAATTAAAATGTTACAATTTCCACTTACTCTCCTTTCCTTTGCCATGAAGTGTTGGGACGGAATGCCATGATCTTAGTTTGTTAAATGTTGAGTTTCAAGGCAGTTTTTTCACTCTCCTCTTTCACCCTCATCAAGAGGCTCTTTAATCTTTCTTCACTTGCTTCCATTAGAGTGGTATCATCTATACATCTGAAGTTGTTGATATTTCTCCTGGCAATCTTGATTCCAGCTTTTGCTTCATCCAGACCAGCTTTTCTCATGATGTACTCTGCATATATAAGCAGGGTGGCAATATACAGCCTTGCCATACTCCTTTCCCAATTTTGAACCAGTCCATTGTTCCACGTCTGGTTCTAACTGTTGTTTCTTGACCTGCATGTAGGTTTCTTAGGAGACAGGTAGTGTGGTCTCGTACTCCCATATCTTTAAGATATAGTTTGTTCTGAACTACACAAAGGTTTTAGCATAGCCAATGAAGCAAAAGTAGATATTTTTCTGGACCTCCCTTACTTTTTCCATGATCCAACAGATGTTGGCTATTTGATCTCTGATTCCTCTGCCTCTTTGAAACCCAGCTTGTACATCTGGAAGTTCTGGGTTCACACACTGCTGAAGCCTAGCTTGAAGGATTTTGAGCATTACCTTGCTAGCATGTGAGATGGCAATCATATGGTAGTTTGAACATTCTTTGGAATTGCCCTTCTTTGGGATTCAAATGAAAACTGACCTTTTCTAGTCCTGTGGCCACTGATGAGTTTTCCAAATTTGCTAACATTTGAGTGCAGAACTTTAACAGCCTCATCTTTTAGAATTTGAAATAGCTCAGCTAGAATTCCCTCATCTCCATTAGCTTTGTTCATAGTAATGCTTCCTGAAGCCCACTTGGCTTTATAGTCCAGGATGTCTGGCTCTTGGTGAGTGACCATGCCATCATAGTTATCTGGGTCATGAAGACATTTTTTGTATAGTTTTTCTGTATATTTTTTCCACCTCTTCTTAATCTCTTTTGGTTCTCTTAGGTTCTCATTTCTGTCCTTTATCATGCCCATCCTTGCATGAAATGTTCCCCTGAAATCTCCAATTTTCTTGAAGAGATCTCTAGTCTTTCCCATTTTATTGTTTTCCTCTGCTTCTTTGCATTGTTTATTTAAGAAGGTCTTCTTATCTCTCCTTGCTGTTTTCTGGAGCTCTGCCTTCAGTTGGGTATATCTTTCCCTTTCTCCTTTGCTTTTCACTTCCCTTCTTTCCTCAGCTATTTATAAATCCTCCTCAGACAACCACTTTGCCTTCTTGCATTTCTTTTTCTTGGGTATGGTTTTGGTCACTGCCTCCTGTACAGAGTCATGAACCTCGTCCATAGTTCTTCAAGCATTCTATCAGATATAATCCCTTGAATCTATTTGCCATCTCAATTGTATAATCCTACATGATCTGAGTTAGGTAATACCTGAATGGCCTAGTGGTTTTCCCTACTTTCTTCCATTTAAGCCTGAATTTTGCAGTAAGGAGCTCATGATCTGAGTTACAGTCAGCTCCAAGTCTTGTTTTTACTGACTGTATAGAGCTTCTCAATCTTTGGTTGCAAAGAACATAATCAATCTGATTTCAGTATTGACCATGTGGTGATGGGCATGTGTAGAGTCATCTCTTGGGTTGTTGAAACACGTGTTTGCTATGACCAGTGTGTTCTCTTGAAAACACTCTGTTAGCCTTTGTCCTGCTTCATTTTGTACTCCGTGGCCAAACTTTTCTGTTTGGCCATGTATTTATTCCATGTATCTCTTGACTTCCTACTTTTGCATTCCAATCCCCTATGATGAAAAGGACATCTTTTTCTTTTCTTTTTTTTTTTTTTTGCTGTTAGTTCTAGAAGGTGGTGTTTGTCTTCAAAGAACTGGTCAGCTTCAGTTTCTTCAGTTTCAGTGGTTGGGGCATAGACTTGGATTACTGTGATGTTAAATAGTTTGCCTTGGAAATGAACCGAGATTATTCTCTTGTTTTTGAGACTGCACCCAAGCACTACATTTTGGAATCTTGTTGATTATGAGGGATACTCCCTTTTTTCTAGGGGATTCTTACCCACAATAGCAGATATAATGTCATCTGAATTAAATTTACCCATTCTCATCCATTTTTGTTCATTTATTGCTAAAATGTTGATGTCCAGTCTTGCCATCCCCTGCTTGACCACATCCAGTTTGCCTTGTTTCATGGACCTAACATTCCAGATTCCTATGCAATATTGTTCTTCACAGCATCAGACTTCACTTTCACAAAATCCACAACTGAGTGTCATTTCTGCTTTGGCCCAGCTGCTTGATTCTTACTGGAGGTATTAGTAATTGCCCTCTGCTCTTCGCCAGTAGCATATTGGACACCTTCCAACCTGGGGAACTCACCTTCTGGTGTCATATCTTTTTGCCTTTCCATACTGTCCACGTGGTTCTCCAGACAAGAATACTGGAGTGGTTTACTATTGCTTCCTCCAGTGGACCATGTTTTGTCAGAACTCTTCACTGTGTCCCATCAGTCTTTGGTGGCCCTGCATGGCATGCTCATAGCTTCATTGAGTTATGCAACCCCCTTTGCTATGACAAGGTCATGATCAGTTGCTTTCATCTGATTCTATCTTGACTGATATTTTTTTTAATTGTGGTTTGGTTTTTTTTTTGGATAATTGCTTTACAATATTGTGTTGGCCTCTGCCATACCTCAACATGAATCAGCCATGGATATACATATGTCCTCTCTCTCCTGAACCCCCCTCTCATCTCCCACCCCATCCCACCCCTCTAGGTTATCACAGAGCGCTGGGTTGAGCTCTCTGTGCCACGTAGTAAATTCCCACTTGTGATCTACTTTACATATGGTAATATATGTGTTTCATGCCATTCTCTCAATTTGTCCCTCCCTCTCCTTCCCACACTGTCCACAATCTGATCTCTGTGTCTGCATCGTCACTGCTGCCCTGCAAATAGGTTCATCAGTACCAGCTTTCTAGATTCCATATGCATGCTTCAATATATGGTATTTAATATTTCTCTGACTTACTTTACTCTATATAATAGGCTGATCTATCTCATTAGAACTGACTCAGATATATATATTTTTTAATATAGCTGGGTAATATTACATTGTATATATGTACCACAACTTCTGTATCATTTATCTTGTCAGTGGAAGTCTAGGTTGCTTCCATGTCCTAGCTATTGTAAAAAAAATTAACATTTTTAATTAAATGTTACTTCTCTTTAACTAGTTTGCAGAGTACTTATACAATTTAAGTCATAATCTGATCTGAGACTATAAAGAGATCTCTAATATTACATATCTGGGACTTATTGCATTCTGGATGCTCTGTTAAGTAATTTACATGTGCAATGATAGCATAGAATAATACTTTAAAAACACCAATATAAGTCCACACAGATTTAAATCCTCGTTAACACTATACTAACATTGTAATCTAGGCAAATAAATGTTTCAAAGGCCTCAATTTTCTCATCTATAAAATGGAAATACTGCTAGGACTTATCCCAGGACTATTTTGAGAATAACTGAGATATTGAATGTAAAACTCTTAGTGAATGTTTGATACTTAGCAGAGAAGTGTAGCATATTAGTTGTTTCTGATACTAGCGATTTTTTTTTTCATTTAATGAGACTGATCACTATCACCCCATCATAGAGATGAGGGAAACTAAAGTCCATAGAAACTAGGTGATTTGCTCAAGATCATGCAGCTGGTAATTGCCTGAAAAGGTACTTCTTTCCAGAGCTGACTGCAGAACCTGGTCTCTGACACAGCACACTGGTGGTTCTTGCCTCATGTTCTTTAAAACTAAGATGTCCCAGGTATGCTCACGGGGATGCACACTCATGGGTCTGCTGCAGCTGCTTGTGGGTGGCTTTTCGTTATTTCCAATTTTACAGAAAATTTTGATCACAACAAAAAGTACATTGTTTCCCACCAATAAAGGTGCCCCAGAGCCTTTTTCATGGTGCTATAATCAGGATAAAATGCGAAGTATATGAAATCCACTTATAACAGTTGCAGGTCAAGAGCTATTTTTCCCCTAGTCGATAAAAGAAAGTATAAATGATTCTTAAGGATAGATGCTTCAAAGGAAGTTCTTGCTTTGTGTGACTTATATTCTAACGCTGAAAGAAACTTCAGAAATTTTTTAGGCAAAATGTTATGAAACACACACACACACAAGCTTGGTTCCTTGAGGCAGAAGCAGCAGCTGTGTCATTAGGGTAAGTCAGCCGTGATACCAACTGATCTTTCCATCAGGAACTGGCAGCTTCTTTGGCTCTCCTCTCTCCTCATATCCAGCACCATCAATCATTAGTGTACCTCTCGTAATCCAGCCCATCTTCCTTCTGTCCTTTTCCATTGCTGCTACTCACAGTCTCATTTACTTCTTTTCCAGAATATTTAAATATGCTCCTGATCCCATCATTTCTATATGTAGACCACAACTCAGCTTAAAATATTTTTTTCTAGCCAAAGTCGAGTCTCCTTAGTTTGCCAGTCAAGTATATCCATAATCTGTCTCTAGCACTAATTTTTCACGTCTTGTATCCCCCCAGTAATGTCCCATCTTCCCCTAGCTGTGTCTTTGATTGTATTACTACATTCAGTTGATCTTCTCTGCCACTTTTACACATGTTCAAGCTCTGTCCTGCTTTCAACACGGACTTCCCAGACAGTTTCCTCTCTCATTGTCCTGATTCCTACAAGTAAATGCGATTTTGCCAACCCATGAACCCATGTCACATGTTACTTATACATTACTACAAATTGTGGCATTGTGGGGAAGGAAAGATGCTCACCACACGACTAGCCTCACACACACCACAATCGTATCAGTGATCCTGCCCTTGAGCCATTGCTAAAAACACCACACCAGATCCTCCCAGGCTGGGACAGTTTCCAGGAGCATGAGCCTGTTGTGTCCCTTGGTCTGGAATAAATATAGCAATAAAATTAGCAATGAGTGAGTAAAGTCGCTCAGTCGTCTCCGACTCTTTGCGACTCCATGGACTGTAGCCTAACCAGGTTCCTCCGTCCTTGGGATTTTCCAGGCAAGACTACTGGAGTGGGTTGCCATTTCCTTCTCCAGGAGATCTTCCTGACCCAGGGATTGAACCCAGGTCTCCTGCGTTGTAGGCAGATGCTTTACTAGCAATAAATAATCAAAATAGCAATAACACTATTCTTTGCTACTTCACCCCCACACTCTGTTTCTGAGACTTGATTCAGCCACTATCAATGGAGAAAGCACTTCTTACAAATGCACAACAAACTTTACTTAAACAATTCTTGTTTACTACACCTTCCTTGGTCACATTCTTTTAACTACATCCCTTGCTCAGTGGCCCCAAACTCCTTTACCTCCACGTAGCTTGAGATAAGCCCAAATTCTAATTACTCCTCTGAGTTACTTGTTAGGCCACCCATGTGTACATTCATGATGCAAATATTAATAAACTTCTGTTTTTCTCTTATCCTGTCTCTGGCCAGTCTAATTTACCAGGTCCTATACTAGAGGATCGAAGATGTGTAGAAGAAAATTTTTCCTTCTCCACAATGCCACAATTTGTCATTCTCTGGAATGAAGAATTCTGACAGTTTCCATTTGTCAGGAGGCGTTTATTTCTGTAAAGATGCCAGGATATGATGTTTATTCCTTAAGGTAGAACCAAGACCTTGCCCCCAAGGCTGTATTGTCTTGCCTCAAAGCTCCTCTCTTGTCTCTGTATTCTCTCCCTTCTCTGATGGGCAACTGTTTGAATATGCCCTTTGGAACTCAGGGAAGATCAGCGAGGCTAGAGTCTTTTGCCTACACACACAAGAAATGGGAGAACTGGAAAGGCTTGCGTGCCCAGGAGACAACAGGGTCCTGCTTGGTTTCACTCTCCCCTTTTCTTTGATACTCCTCAATCTTGAGGAGAACAGAAGTTACATAAGGAAAGGAACAATCATTTTGGGCAGAGACATTAATCATGAACTCAGTTTTAGAGGGACTTGGTTTTAATCCCCACTTAGGTTTTATCTTTCCCTAAATCTTTCAGGAAATAAGCAATAACCAGTCTAGCTACTTCCTGTTGAAATGGGGCATATTGTTGAGTCACCATGTCATGTCTGACTCTTTGTGACCCCCCTGGACTGCAGCACGACAGGCTTCCCTGTGTGTGTGTGTGTTGGGGAGGGTGGGGGGTGGGTTCAGTTCAGTTCAGTTCAGTCGCTCAGTCGTGTCCGACTCTTTGTGACCCCATGAATCGCAGCACGCCAGGCCTCCCTGTCCATCACCAACTCCCGGAGTTCACTCAGACTCACGTCCATCGAGTCAGTGATGCCATCCAGCCATCTCATCCTCTGTCGTCCCCTTTTCCTCCTGCCCCCAATCCCTCCCAGCATCAGAGTCTTTTCCAATGAGTCAACTCTTCGCATGAGGTGGCCAAAGTACTGGAGTTTCAGCTTCAGCATCATTCCCTCCAAAGACATCCCAGGGCTGATCTCCTTCAGAATGGACTCGTGGGTAGTCCTTCCTAAATTGGGAATAGGTATCAGATTAGAAATATTTGAGTTCCAAATCTTGGATTTGAGTTTTGCATAATTAAGATTTCAGTCCCTTCGTCTGCCATTTTGGCACAACAGACCCAGTGAGAGGTAGGAGGACTAACAACAGAAACTTCGGTAGACAGGCCAGATCTCCTTCCCTCGGGAATTCAGGAGCCAAGCCTGAAGCTCAGTCTGGACATGGCACTGCGGAGGGACTTGTGGCCAGTTGTTTGCACATCATTCCCCGTAAGGGGGAGAAACCCACCAAGGCGATCCTGCAGACCTGGAAAGAGGAAGCTGACTTCATATCCAACAGTTAGAATTACTGAAAGAATCAGTATGTGAATCTATTTGTGGGAAAAGATATAAAACAAACAAAACAGAACTTCCATTTTGCTTGCCAAATACCTAAGGTTTCCCAAAGTGTAAGATGTCTGCTTCTCGGATCCACACAATGGCTGTACACAGGCTTGGCTGGTCAGTCTCTTTTCACTCTAATGTGATGTACCGACAGTTTTACTCCACTCAATTTTAGAGAGGCGTGAGTAGCGAGAACATCAAAGGGTCCCTTTCTTTGCTCTTCAAGTTGCTGCTCAGCTTCTTGCTTTTTCCACATTTTTGGCAGCACCCACTATTCCACTTTGAAGGGATGCAAAGGAGCTTCCAGGTGAGGGGGAGACCTATGGGACACAAACTCATGCACAGTGTTTAATGGTTCATCCATCTGTTATACCTGCTGTTTAATTTTTACCTCCTGCAATAGAAATGTTTCTCTTTCTTTATTCTTAGGAGCTAAGAATTGTCTCCTATATAGGATTTCATCAGGGCTCAATCCTAGCCCACTTCTAGGGGCCAACCATATATAGAGGAGAGCAATAAGCAAGCCCACTTTAGATGAGTTTTCTGGCATAATTTGGTGAGATTTTTCTTCAGGGTGTGGTTCATTTCTCAGCCTTTCCTATAGATTTGGGTCTGCATGATGAATGAAGTTTCCATTTTATACCTAAAGCTTTACTTACTATTTGTTATTTCTAGGACAAAAAAGATCCATTTTCACTCCAAAGAGTAGAGGGAAGGCTATACCTAGGAATAACATCCTTAAGAAGGACTTCTGTCACTTCCAGTGCTTTTTCCATTCTCTCTGGGAAGGCCTCTACTCAACCTTCTTCCAAGTGTAATATTCATAAATCTTCTGCCAAAATCTTGTTAAAGAGGATAGGGGAGTTTTTTTAATACTTGGGGGCAATACCATCTAGCAGTACTGACTTTCTGTTTTGGAATTCGAGTCTTGCCATTCAAAGGCAGAGCAATTGTGATTACTTTTCTACTGGAATACAGAAGAAGGCATCTTTCAAATCTAATAATCTCCTGATGTGGTTCCTGAGTAAGGAATAATGTTTATGGGTTCAGAACTGTAGGGTGAAGGTCCCGGATGATTTCATTCTGGCTCACGGGTTCATTCAGGAATGAATCAGTATTCATTGGTATGAGTTTTCTTGACCAGCAGAATAGGAGTATTATAAGGAGACCTGTGGCCTACCATCCATGGGGTTGCAGGAGTTGGACACAACTGAGCAACTGAGCGCACACACACACACAAGGAGACCTATGGAGTCTAATTAGCCCATACTTTAGAAGTTTAAAACCAGCTAGTTAAAAACCAGGCCTTTTTCTTAAGAGGGTATTATTTTTTCCCTGGATATGAGGCTCCCGTTTTTACAGTGATAGAGATTGGGACAGCATATCGGCCTGTCTGGGTGCCCCATCGGCCAGACAGTCTTACTAAGTGATTGCGTCTTTTCTTGATATTGGAGAGGGCAACATCTCTATGAAGAGAAATTTCCTTTATAAATGTAAATTTCCTTTATCAAAGGAAAACTCGTACCTTTTCTTAGAGGTTTACCTGCTTTTGCTTGTTCTCAATTTACTTTAGTTCAAAATAATCCACATGCCAGAGGGGCATATTTTGGAGTGGTATATATCCTGGTACCCTTCAAAAAGCATCATTCATTACCTTACATCTGAAAGCATTTCATCTTATCTAATATTACTATATTTGGATTTTCCTAACACAGAGTAAACTTGAGAACGTTTCCCTTTCTGCCTCAGCAAGAAAGATACTTTAAAAGGGGGAAGAATAGAATAAAAAATGAGATCCAGCTCTTTTTTAGAAGAGTCTGGGTGGGTGGCTGAGGTGGGGCGCTTTCTGCAATCACTGACTCATCCCTCCTACCCACAGGAGAGAAAAGCACTTGGAATCACCAAAAAGTTGCTTTACTTAAGACTGGTGTGACTGGGTGGCCGCAGTTTCTTGGAAAGAAAGCAGAACAAAGCCTCCAATGGTTCTTAGCTTAAAATACAAGCAGATGCTCATCCCAATCCTGACCCACCCTCAGAAGCTGTTGAAGGGCAGAAGAATATGCCATCCCAGACACACCTCTTTGGCATAAGGATTACTTTTAGCTCCTTATTTTTGAGAAACAACAAACACAGGAGAATCTATAAAAATAGAATAGTAGTTGCCCTTTGGTAAGGGACATTTATACAGGAAATCTCCATTTGTAAGGGCATCTTCCTCTCTGTCCCAGGAAGAGAAGGATTCTCCATCTCCCGAATTTCTTATCAGTGGAGAAGTGTACATGTGTGCTAAGTTGGTTCAGTCGTGTTCGGCTCTAGGAGACCCTACGGACTAAATGGTTCACATGCTCCTCTGTCCATGAAATTCTCCAGGAGAACACTGGAGTGGGTTGGCATGCCCTCCTTCAGGGGATCTGCCTGACCCAGGGATCAAATCCGGGTCTCTTATATCTCCTTCATTGGCAAGTTCTTTACCACAGCCACTTAAATCTGCAGAGCAAACCTTACCTTGTTGCCAGGCTTTTCCTGGTAACCTTGCATAGCTTGTGTGTGTGAGTGCACGCAGCCGTGTCCAGCTCTTTGCAACCCCTTGGACTGTAGCCTGCCAGGCTCCTCTGGCCATTGTATTTTTCAGGCAAGCATAGCTGGCATCCCCTGCGAAATGTCTTTTGTTTGTCTTTTTCTGGAGATGGTATTCTAAGATGGCAGCTTTGGCCACTTCTGGTAGTTTTACTCAGTTTTTCTAGGTATCTTCCACATATACAGGCGGTATACATGTTGATGAAATAAAATTCCTATTTTATAGCAAGATGAGAAAATTTTAAACATGATTTTTTTTTTTTCTTCACCTGTTTGGGCCTCTTTGTACATATGCCTTAACCAGACCTGCTTAGCAGATAACATTCCTTCGTTCTTAATCTGATCAAGGGTTACAGCTCCTCAGGAGATAACCTTCCTTCTTAATCTTGTAAGGGGCCAGGATGACCATGCCCCACTGTGCGCTTCTTTGTACAAGGAGATCTGGACAGTGTAAAGTGTCAGTACATCATTTGAAGTATATCCCTTTGTCTCAGAAACTTACACAACTGTGCTTTGACCTCTAATGGGCAGGATAGTCTTCAGAGCTTTCTGAAAGACTGTTTTCTGGGTTATAATCCTTCAGGTTGGCTCAAATAAAAATTTCCATTTCTTTCTTGATTAACTATTAATTTTTCCATCAACAATGTTACTAAGCTTCTGTTTGTTTTTCTCCTATTAACTTGCTTTTTATTATGGGGTTAGGGTCCCAGTCAGGAACCTGGAAGGGTAGAAGAAAAATTAATTTTTTTACCCCTTCACTGTCCTATGAAGTATAAGAATGGTTTGAAAGAGGCCATCATCCCAGTGCACCTGTAAGTGCCCTTAACAGAGCACCCCGCTTAGCCCCTGGGCTCATACGTCACTGGTGCCCCTGCCCAGGAGCACCAGTGAGAGAATGGAGCTTAGCATCCCTGGGGATGTCAGGCTTTGCAATCTGAACTGCCAACATGGGGCACTTACTCATTCAGAAGGGCAGCTCTGGGAGTCTCGTTCTGAGTGTTTAGCTCCTGGGGACCTCTGGGAAGGCGGTTATTTCGGATTTGCTGCTACTTCTAATAGGTAAGGAGAGCAGTGTCAATCCTATTATCCCATCATGGCCTGGAGCCCAAAAGTAACCCCCCTGAAACGGTGAGGCAAGAGCCGCCCCAGTAAATATAACTGCTTGAGGAGATGGTTTCAGTCTTGTTCAGAGGGACCAATAGCACCTTGCTCTCTAGGTGTTAATAGTTAACTGAATAAAACTTATAGTTAGGTTTTGGTAATTGATGTTTTACTGTCTGTCTTAGATATACAAGTCATCTTGAATTTTTTTCTAATAGGTATACAGTAAAAATGACAACCTTTATATAATAAGACACCACAAAAGTTGTTTGGATGACTAAAACATTATTTATACATTTAATAAAAAATACATGAACTCCTAATATATACAAAGAAGCAAGCTAGATATAGAATAACAGTGATAAAAAGCCATAGCCCCTGTGCCTAAGAAACTCATAAAATATATTTAGAGAGAGATTCACCAAATTCATATATGTAACTTTTATTCATTCCCCCCTCCCCTGCCCCAAAAAATAGTATTTCCTGTCTAGTCACCTGGCTAAGTACTGGGTAACACAGCCCTGCCCTCAACTTACCTATTGAACAAGAAAAAATTTAATATATAACTATAAATCCTGATGAGCATCATGAAGAAAACAAATAAGGTAGAAATTAACCCATTCATTTAGATTGGTGAGAGAAGATCTTCATGAAAAGGTGAGGTTTCAGCTGAGATCTGAAGGTCAAGATGTAATCATTTATGAGAAAGTCTGTCCAGATAGACATGTGTTGAAGCCTGTAAGGTAAGACATGCCTTCTAGATAGATCAGGCAAGATATAAGTAGAGCATAAAATATTACAGTGATAAAGATTTTGAATGTTTTCTTTTCAGCAAGCATCTACTGCATGAATGCAATGAGTTGAAAATACAGTGATGAGTATAGATACAAAAAGTTCCTGCTCTCCTGGAACTTTGTAATCAGGTGAAAAAGACAGACGCTCAGCATGCAATTACAGGTGTGATAAAGATCGTGTGCTAGTGTTATGTGGGCATATGTGATGAATGGATTTTAGCAAGCCTAGAAGGACTGGGGAAGTCCTTTCTGGGGAACTGACATTTAAAACCAGGTTGTGAAAGCTAAGCAAGCATTGCTGGGTGAAGAGCGGAAGAAAGCGCAGGAGACTGTTCAGGAAAAGATTGCACAAGGTAAAGGCATTCCTTCACTTAAAAGCACAATGTGTGAAAAGACAGACTAAACTATTAATATTTATTGGTGGCTCAGACGGTAAAGAATCTGCCTGCAAAGCAGGAGATCTGGGTTTGATCCCTGGGTCAGGAAGATCCCCTGAAGAAGGGAATTACAACCCACTCTAGTATTCTTGCCTGGAGAATTCCATAGACAGAGAAACCTGGCAGGGTCCAGTCCACGGGGTTGCAAAGAGTCAAACACCACTGAGTGACTACCATTTTTCAGTTTTCATTTTTTTTTTCCTAAAAGCTTTACCAAATGATGGGAAGTCAACATTAATAATCATATTTTTACCCCTGTGATGCTGAATTATCAGAATGTGTGTGTGTGCTCCTTTGCATCCGACTCTTTGCAACTCCATGGCCAGGCTGCTCTGTCCATGGGATTTCCCAGGCAAGAATACTGGAGGTGGGTTGCCATTTCCTTCTCCAGGGGATCTTCCTATTGTACGATTTCAGAAATTGTTGTTTTAAATGTATTTTTATGACATGTAAATGGCCTCATGATCTAATGGAACATACAATTCTATGGAAGCCGAATTGTATTACTACAGCTAAATGCAGCTGATAGAAGTAATGTACAGAAATCTTGAGACCAGGGCTGCCTCCTCTTTGAAACCATCCTATCTTCCCTGGAAGATCTGGCTACTTTCTGTACTCAGCCCTTCAATATAGCAGTTATAATTGATTATAATTACTGTTCACATGCCTGACTGGTTCACTAAACTGAGTGACTCAAAGGGAGGGAATGTTTATTATTTATCTTTCTAACCACAGGACTTTAGCTACAGTGGATGCTCAAAAATATATTTCCGCAGGAATAAATATGAGTGAAGCTATTAAGACATACTTTTGAGGTTATCAAAGATTGGGCCTTTGTCTTAATAACATGCATAAAACTTTAAAGGGGATGTTCATTTAGACTCCCCCCACACACACACAGCTAAGCCAACACCCCAAAACCCCCTTGGCCACTTTGACACCTAGTTCCTATAAATGTTTCCCTTCCTCCCATGTATTCGCTCTAATAATTTAGGGAGTCTAAGAAACACAGCCATGTTTAAACATCTGGGATTCATCAGGCTGGTTCTCTTAATCAAAGTTAGGAAATCAGCTCCAGATGTTGCCTAACTAAAGTTACATAAGCATTGTTCACATTTTTAACTACAATCAGACCTAAGTTCCCATTTCTTGAAAGTAACTTAATTTGTATAGGTAGGAGTTCGACTCTGCTCTGTTTTTTAAAAATTAACTTTCAGCTTAAATACAGAGATAAAGCTGATAGATTTCCTTAGAAGTAAATGAGTATCAATGAAAATTCAAGATATAGTTTTTGAAATCACACATGTAACTATATTAGCTCAACAATGCCATGAGAAGGAAAGAAAAAATAACACTGTCCAAGTGTCCATTATGTGCATGTGTAGCAGATAAAAAATAAATTTTCCTCTACCCTTCTAGGTTCTTGGCTGTGATACTTCTGTTACAAGACTAACAGGAGAAAAATAAATGTTTAATAGCATGTATACCTGAGAGAGACTGATAGAAAACTGAGTATGCATGGGAGATATACCTAGGAAATACCCAGAAACACTGAGTTACTCCCACAAATGGCCCAAGCCATCACCTTAAATACAATCTCCAACTAAAGACAAAAGATGTTGGAGGTAAGCCAAGGAAGCAGTTGCATGGTTACCAGGCATAGCACAGTCAACAAGGGTATGATCATTAATTATGTCAGTTGAAGGGTTACCTTCTCTACTGATAAGAATTTCTAGAGATTAGTCATCTTCTCTGCTTACTACAGCAGAAGAGGAGACGTCCCTTACAAAAGGAGGTTTTCCTTATAAATGTGAATGCCTCTTACAAACAAGTAACTTGTACTTGTTTTCAGGGTTTCTCCTGTGACTGCTGTTTCTTAAAAATAACCACCTCAAGATAATCCATATACCAATGAAGCTTATTCTGGGTGGCATATTTGTTCACCTTGCCCTGCTACTGAAATTTCTCCAAGGAGAATCATAGTACAGAAGGTGAGTTAAGAGATAGGTCCATATTCATTGAACCAGCCCCTTAGTCTTGAAATAGGTCAGTTAAATAGTTGCCTCATCTCAGAAGGCAGCCTTGTGGGTGGGCTCCCAAAGTTAGACCTATATGATGCAAGCAATTAGGTATCTAATAAAGATATCCTGAGGTTCCTACACCCATAGGTTTTCCCACCCAATAAGAAAACATAGTCCTTTAAGTAGATGAAAGAAAAGTTATAGTTTTATAGAAGTACAAATATTAAAGCTTATTTAAAAATCCTTATAATAATTCAATTTTAGCTAGCTTAACCACACAAGATTCTCTCTTCACAACTTTTCATATCCATTTAGACTGTTCTTTATTCTCATCTTTTCCATTTTGAAATAGCCAGTTGTTCTTAAAGACAAAATTTTCATTTCCTCTAACAAAAACACATCTCCATGTCTCACACTTTGCTACCCAATAACATACCCTACTTACCTTGTATTCAGAGATGGAATAGGTTCTCTTAACTATTGCTACTAGTTTTAATTACATATATTAGAATCCTTAACCTATAGAAACCTTAATTTCTACTCAAACCTCAGAAGTAAACAATTGCAAATGGTCTGTTATAATAGTGTTCCTTTTTAATAGTACAGTTTTTGGATGTGGCATGAGACCCAAACATTTTTGGCACATCTATTTTTTATTACAGAAAAACTAATGTTCAAAATGCTATCTTATTTAGAAATGATATAGATTTCAGTGAATCTATATCCTTTAATTTCGCAAAATTTTAAGTTATTAAAAAGATTTTGGAAGCTTTAAAAGATTTTAAAGGAGACATAAAAAACTTCATCATTATTGAAAAGTCTACTTACAGACTATATACTTCATTATTAATCATATTTTAATTATTTATGAAACTTTCATAAATATTAGACAAAATTAACCATCATATTATTTTTCTCTTGCTGACAGTTTTTGTAACAGGTAAGACATGAGCTTAGCTGAGTAGTAAACTCAGGTAGAATATAAGTTGTATGTATGCATTATATTTAGTGCTAATAACACTGAAAACATGTCATTTTAATTAAACCAACAAACTTCAACTAGCTTTCATTTACCAAAGATTATTCTAGATCCCCTGGAGGATGGCATGGCAACCCATTCCAGTATTCTTGTATGAAGAATCCCATGGACAGAGGAGCCTTGGAGGCTGCAGTCCATAGGGTCATACAGAGTCGGACATGACTGAAGCGACTTAGCACGTACGCATGCATTCCAGATCACATGTACTTGAAAAAAATATTGTAGGGTTAGTTTCTGTATTTCTGTGAGTTTTGGACTATCCAAGCCATACAGTGTTTTCCTTCAAGCTGACCAAATAGAGTTTTGACAAATTATGTTTGACAATATCATATAGAGATAGAAAAATACCACATCTATAACCTACATATAGAGATACACGTAATCATATAGAGAAATACAAAGAGAAACAATATAGCTTTGATTCTAAAATTTTGGCCATATGTCAGGTCCAATATAAAACTCATTTTTAAAAATAGTTGGATCCAAACTGTGTTTCTGGAAGATGGAATAAGTTTACCTGCTCAGAGGGAAGCTTTTTTTACTAATATCTGTGGAGAAGACACTTAAAATTTTTTTTATTTGCTCAATTTCTAAATAGCTCCATTTTGTTCCCTCTAGATGAGAATGATTTCCTTAAAGTTTGCATTTCAAAGAAACGGCTATCAGTTCCTAGAGTAGACAAGGTAGGCACAGAGAAAGTGTACAAGTTTCCTCTAAGATGAAGTTTGGGGGATACTATTAAAGTCTAGGAAAATTAAAAATTTTGTCTTTTTCTCAAGTGCAGAACAATTCTGTTTCCAATGTCCTAATCTACAATATCTGCAAGCATTTTGAGATCAACAGGGAGATTGGGGGGTTGGTAAGGATAGCTGGATTTTTGAATTGCTTCTACAGCTACATTTCTGGCTTTGTAAAGATTTTAAAGACAAAGACAACTGTTTTGAATTCCTCAGTGAATTAGACTGTAGCCTGAATCATATCAAGGGGCTGACCTGCCCATCCAAATACATTATCTCCCATTTCCTTCTTTTCTATCAAGATTTTCAACCAAGATGGGAATCAAAAGAATCCTATGTTTTGGAACTTCAGGGTTGAACCAAGATGGGAATCAAAAGAATCCTATGTTTTGGAACGTCAGGGTTGAATGAATGTGGTATGCCTTTGTAAAGTCTGTAAAAATGCTTACCTTTTTTTCTGAATGTACAGTTCAACCTCAACCAGTTCACCTTAGGATGTAAAGCTCTGCTATTGCTCCTACCAGCATCTTTACATCAACCTTCCCCTGAGTCATGTCCTGATCATTTGTAAACGGACCTAGGAGGAATTCTGCTCATCTGTTACCTCTATGAGAAGTGTTTTCCCCAGGGGACCATCTGACTTTTCTGTTAACTACAGTATTATAATGAAAGAACACAACTTAGCAGCCAGGCAAGGTCTTGTAAATGGAAATGTGACTGTCCACTGGTGTTTTCAACTCTTATAAATGTGGTAGGATCTTTTGAAACTGAAGAAAAAGGATGTTTTACATAATTTCATCCTGTTAAGGAAATCCCTAAAGCTAAATACCATACTACTACTTTTCTGTCTTCTTTTCAATGTTATCTTTCCATAGTACCAATAAGACAGTTGTTAAAAAAATTTTTTTTCATATACGGAAGTCTTTCCGGTTCAAAAGATCCATTATCTGCCCACTGACAAGTAGAATACTCAATGGTATATTTATCGCAATAGTGACTCAAACCAATAAGCCTTTCATTGGCTTGCGTGTGCTAAGTTGCTTCAGTCGTGTCTGACTCTTTGTGACCCTATGGACTATATATTCCGCCAAGGCTGCTCTGTCCATCGGATTTTTCCAGCAAAAACACTAGAGTGAGTTGCCATGTCCTCCTCCAGGGCCTCTTCACTAGTTGCTATACCCAAGAAACTAGTTCACACAAATATTTCTTCGTCTAATCTAAATTTGGAATGCAAGTGTGAAATGAAAATATCTCCTGCCATATTAATAAACAAGAAATGTCACAGCCATCAGTGATTTCTGGCCTTCAAAAATGAATGCAGCTCCCAAAACTGTAATCTAGAGGATGCTGCCACCCCAGGTGATTGCTGAGGAGCTGGGGGAATGCAAGAAGCATGGTGAACAAGGAAACAGGATGAGCCCCAGATAGCTGAGGTGCATTTGTAAAGAATGAATTCAGTGAGCCCAGACTTGCATCTTACATACATAGAATGCTCAGTTCCTTAACTTTATACCTGATCTTTGATGTTTAGAGTGCCTGCTCCCTTTGTTGCAAACTTGTATATAGCCTGATGGTCCCTCTTGCCTCCTTGGAGCAGTTTTCTCAGAGCTACTGAGATGCTGCCTCCCAGGTTCAGAGTCCTAAACATTCCCACCAAATAAAGTAGCTTTTTACTTTTCAGAATACTGGAGTGGGTAGCCTATCCCTTCTCCAGGGGATCTTGCCAACCCAGGAATCGAACCAGGGTCTCTTGCATTGCAGGTGGATTTTTTACCAACTGAGCTATGAGGGAAGCCCTACTGTAACTAAACAGGTTTCAGTTGACAGGAGGGACAAGAAATTTTTACCCTCTTGTCTAAACTGGGTATACAGATAGGGACTTAGGAGAATTGACTTTAGTAAAACTTTTTACTTTTTGCCGGCTTCTGCCAGATTTTCAGGATCCCATCTGCAGGCTCCAGAGTGAGTAAGTTGTCTCAGAAACTCCTATCATGGGTCTTTCAAAACTACTGGGGAGGAAAAATAATTTTCCCTCTCTACTTCTAGGTTCTTAGTGGAGACAACTGTGCTAAAGGGCAGATTAACAGGGGAGAAAAACAAGAAGTTTAATAACATGTATACCTTGGTGATACCCATGGAAAACTAACTCCCCAAATGGCCCAAGCCACACACTACATGGGTCTTCCCTGGTGGTTCACTGGTAAAGAATCCACCTGCCAATCCAGGAGATGCAGATTCAGTCCCTGGATCCGGAAGATCTTCTGGAGGAGGAAATGGCAACCCACTCTAGTATTCTTGCCTGGAAAATCCCATGGACAGAGAAGCTGGGTAGGCTACAGTCCAAGGGGTTGCAAAGAGTTGGACACGACTTAGCAGCTAAACAACAATACTTTACATACAGAAGATGTTGCAAAAGGGAGGGATAAGCCAGTTATGGACAGTTATTAGGCAAAGCAAAATAAACAGGGATAGAGTAGTTTTCTCCACTGGTAAGCCTGTCTAAAGATTTAGTGATCTTTCTCTTCCTGGTACAGAGAGGGAGACAGACTGATAAATGGACATTTTCCCTTATAACTATGCATGTTGTTTATAAAATGGACAACTTCTACTAGATTTTCAGAGCTTCTCCTATGTCTGCTGTTGCTTAAAAAGTCTGTTGTGGCTTAAGAATAACTGGCTCAAGGTAATTTTTATGCCAAAGAGGAGTATTGGGGGATAGCATATACTGCTCTCCTGACTGGACATTTTCACAGGTAACTCAACATGTACTATGTTGTTGAATTTAATTCTTATAAAAATTTGTGTAAAGTTAATTACATCATTGAAAATCATATACATAGTGTCTAAGGATTACAGTCATTTCTTTCACCCCAAATTTAGTACTCTTTCCATGCACTGTCTTTCTCTGTAGTCTTAGACAATATGGGCCAGGAGGATAAAACTGGGAAATATTTTACAAAGCATATCTACAACTTTCTCAGAAGTTATTTTCCCAAGGAAGACCATAAGTGTGAAACCTATATCTGCTTTTCAGATACAAACTAGTATTTTGTTTTGTCCACAATTTATTATAATAATTTAATGATCAGACAACATAATTGGATTTTATGAGGCTCAAAAAAAGCCTAGAATACAGGAAAAATAAAGTCAATCAATTTAACCCCACTGCTAGAAGTTCTACAATAAGCACTCTCTAATCCAAAAATGCTGTAGGGCTCTAGAAGAAGCCTATTTGTGATCATAAAGCCCTGAACTGAGTTTTGATGTTAAGACAAGGGTAGGATAGATGTTCCAAATGGTCCTCCTCTTGTAATGCAAGTTGATCCTGCATAACTACAACATACTTGCTTTTTAAATTAGAGTTGAACACAAAAGCAAACATAGAAAATCTCCAAAGATTAAGATATGTAGGGGAAGAATAAAAAGAACAGTGAGCTAAACCCTGAATAATCCCAGGAAACAAATATACAATTTAAGGTTCCCCAATTCTAATACCAGCCCTGGGCTCAGGGGACACCTAGGCCATTGTCTTCAAGGTAGGGATGCTGCACAGGAAGGTGGAATGCCCCACAGGAGCTAAAGTGGTTGAATATATGTATGTAACTTTGGCTCACTGAAGCAAACAAATCTCCAGAAAGTCACCCTACATTAGCCTTTCAGAATTCTCAAAAGTTGCATAAAGTAAAACTCACCGTTTAAATAAATCACTTAATAAATAAAATAGGCTGCATGAGTGAGCATCATCAGAAGTAACAAAAAATAAACCTGTCAAAACCTGGTGACATTAGAATTAGCTGATGAAAAATATACAATGATTTTTATAAAAACCTAGAAAAAAGACCTAATGCAAAGAGCTGACTCATTGGAAAAGACCCCATTGCTGGGAAAGATTGAAGGCGGGAGGAGAAGGGGATGACAGAGGATGAGATGGCTGAATGGCATCACCGACTCAATGGACATGAGTTTGAGTGAACTCCGGGAGTTGGTGATGGACAGGGAGACCTGGCCTGCTGCGATTCATGGGGTCGCAAACAGTCAGACACGACTGAGCGACTGAACTGAAGAAAAAGACAAACACAGTTAAAATATGTTAGAAACATGAGATTATTAAAAATGGCTAAGCAAATTGTAAAAGGATCAAGTAGAAGTTTTCTGAATAAAAAACATTTATTGAAATTAAAATCTCAATTGCTATGTTAAATAATATATAAGACACAGCTAAAGAGATAATGAACTAGAAACAAGAAATGAAGAATTTGCAGTTGAGAGATAAGGGCATGGAAGTATAAAAGGTTAAGAATCATTGAAGAAAGAAACACAGAAGGTCAAACACGCATTTAATTATAATCCTTGAGAAAATAATCCAGAGAAGCAATAATGGAATAATTGAGAATCAGGCTGAGAATTGCTGAGTCTCATGAACATGACAGCTTTGTAAGAATTATGATAGAAACTTAATAATCAGAGGAAAATCTGTATGTAAAAGATAGTAAAACTCCAGAACACCAACTATAAAGGAAGTATCTGAAATTCTGCCAGCCAGAAAAAAAAAAGAAAACAGAACACCTATAATAAAGAAAATTTAGTCTAACAATATATTTCTGAACAGCTTCAATGTAAGTCAAAGGCCTTAGAGCAAAATCTTCAAAAGACTGAGAGAATATGAACCTAGAATTGTATTACAAAAGTTCTTTTTCAAGGTCATTATTAAAATAAAGACATTCACAAAAAGAAAAAAGTTTACCACCAATAGACCTTTACTAGCATACATTCTAAAAGGTGTACTTAAAGGAGGAAAGATTCTAGATATAAATTATGAAATACAAGAAAACAATGTTGATCAAAGCAAATGTTAAACATACAGATTAATCTATACACTAAAAATAAGAAAATGATAACTATTTTGTTTAATGATGAATAACTTTGTTAAAAAGAGACAACAAAGGTACTAGATATGCACAGTCTAATACTATTAGACAGAAATTACCATTTAAACTTAAAGTTAAAAATTCAGGTGCTTATTCATACTAGCTACATTTTGCATGTTCAATAGCCATATGTGCTGGAAGTACTAAGTAGTCAGTAAGACAAGAGTTAAATAAGAAAACTAAAATGTCATTATTAACAAATGATATAAATGTCTACATAGAACATTCAGCAAATTTGGAAAACTCAGCAGTGGCTACAGGACTGGAAAAGGTCAGTTTTCATTCCAATCCCAAAGAAAGGCAATGCCAAAGAACGTTCAAAATCCCACATAATTGCACTCATCTCACATGCTAGTGAGTGAAGTCGCTCAGTCATGTCTGACTCTTTGCAACCCCATGGACCGTAGCCTACCAGGCTCCTCTGTCCATGGGATTTTCCAGGCAATAGTACTGGAGTGGATTGCCATTTCCTTCTCCAGGGGATCTTCCCGACCCAGAGATCGAACCTGGGTCTCCCGCATTACCGTCTGAGCCACCAGGGAAGTAAAGTAATGCTCAAAATTCTCCAAGCCACACTTCAACAGTATGTGAATCATGAACTTCCAGATGTTCAAGCTGGATTTAGAAAAGGCAGGGGAACCAGAGATTAAATTGCCAACATCCAATGGATCATCAAAAAAGCAAGAGAGTTCCAGAAAAACATCTGTTTCTGCTTTATTGACTATGCCAAAGCCTTTGACTGTGTGGACCACAATAAACTCCGGAAAATTCATTGACAGATTGGAATACCAGACCACCTGACCTGCCTCTTGAGAAATCTGTATGCAGGTCAAGAAACAACAGTTAGAAATGGACATGGAACAACAGATCGGTTCCAAATAGGGAAAGGAGTACATCAAGGCTGTATATTGTCACCTTGCTTATTTAACTTGTACATCATGAGAAACACTGGGCTGGATGAAGCACAATCTGGAATCAAGATTGTCGGAAGAAATATCAATAACCTCAGATATGCAGATGACACCACCCTTATGGCAGAAAGCGAAGAACTAAAGAGTTTCTTGATGAAAGTGAAAGAGGAGAGTGAAAAAGTTGGCTCAAAACTCAACATTCAGAAAACGAAGATCATGGCATCTGGTCCCATCACTTCATGGCAAATAGATGGGAAACAGTGGCTGACTTTATTTTTCTTCTCTCCAAAATCACTGCAGATGGTGACTGCAGCCATGAAATTAAAAGACGCTTGCTCCTTGGAAGAAAAGTTATGACCAACCTAGACAGCTTATTAAAAAGCAGAGGCATTACTTTGCCAACAAAGTCTGTCTAGTCAAGGCTTTGGTTTTTCCAGTGGTCATGTATGGATGTGAGAGTTGGACTGTAAAGAAAGCTGAGTGCCGAAGAATTGGTGCTTTTGAACTGTGGTGTTGGAGAAGACTCTTGAGAGTCCCTTGGACTGCAAGGAGATCATCCAGTCCAACCTAAAGGAAATAAGTCCTGAATATTCATTAGAAGGACTGATGCTGAAGCTGAAACTCCAACACTTTGGCCACCTGATTGGAAGAACTGACTCATTTGAAAAGACCCTGATGCTGGGAAAGATTGAAGGTTGGAGAAGGGGTCCACAGAGGATGAGATGGTTGGATGGCATCACTGACTCAATGGATGTGAGTTTGGATAAATTCCAGGAGTTGGTGATGGACAGGGAGGCCTGGTGTACTGCAGTCCATGGGGGTGACAAAAAGTCGGACATGACTGAGTGACTGAACTATACTGAAATGAACAAATAATATGAATGTCTACATAGAAATCTAAAGAATTTACCAGCAAATATTAGAAATCTTGCTTACCAAAGTGCCTGAATATAACAAATCTTGCTTACCAAAGTGCCTGATTATAACATTTAAACATTAATGTGTTAATATATATAAGCTACAAATTTAGAAAGCATAACTTAAAATGTATTTTATTAATAACATGAAACACACAGTGAAATATATATATTTTAAAAGATGATGTGCTAGAAGCCAAGGAACAAAGACTAAATTTTATTGAAAGCTGTTTATAGAACACAGAAATATAAAAATAAATATACCAAGTACATGGATGGGATAGCTCAATAGCATTAAATGTCAGTTCTCCTTAAATGTCACTATATTGAGGAGGAAAAGTTAAAAGTTTACATAACCTCCTGCTCGTTCTGCCTCTGTAACTCAGCTTGCTCCTTGCAAAGTCTGGATTATGTAGGTCACGTAGTCTCAGAAAGTGGGGACTTATTTACAATACCAGGAACTGGAGCTTATCTCACTCACCCTTGTCCTGCTCTTTGCAATTGCCCAGCCCCTGCCAACCTGCTTAATCATGCCTGTCCATGTAAAGGTCAGGCATCCCCCTCCCCATCTTGACTGCTGTTCCTGTATGCGGAACCCCTTAGTTAAACCAGCCTATTAGCAGCTAGTGTTGCCCACTATAGTCAGTGTATAAAAACTCTGTTACCCCTTTGTTCAGGGCTCAGAGCTTGGGCTGTTATCTCCTCTAGGCCCGCCGGCGTAATAAACCTGAATTCTCCAACTCTTTAACTGTGGTGCTTGGTTTCTCAATTACTGAGTTCTGCAACAATATATTTAATCAAAATGTAACAGGATTTTTAGGAAATAAGTTAACTCTAAGACTCACTTGAAAAAGTAAAGGCCCAATAATGCGTAAAACATAACTGAAGAAGAATAGTGTGCAGAAAATTGTGCTGTCAGATAATAAGCTTTATTATAGAGGTATGCCAATGAATAAAGTGTGATATTAATTCACAACTGGTCATGGTACAAAATACTCAATAGATTAGAGAGTTCAGAAACAGATGTATGCCTAATAGAACTCAGTAATGACAAAGATGATATTACTGATCATTGGAGAAAGGAGCTATACTAATCATATAAAAAATATTTTTTGAATATAATACCTATAAATTTCAAGTTGACTAAATATTAAATTCCAAAGGGAAACTTTTAGAAGATATCTTTTATGATCTCAGAATAGGGTAAATATCAATCTTAAATGAAAAAATATTAAACTCAATTATATTAATAGAAAAAACTTCTGCTTATCAAGACATAATAAAGAAAATAGGAAACCACAAATTATTTGAAGAAGATAGACCCAAAGAATTAGTATCCACCAAGTATAATATGCTTATGAAGCAACAAGAAAAACAACTACCCTTCTCCCATCAAATCAAAACAATCTAATAAATGACCAAACCTGTATTTCAAATGAGAAAAGATACTAATGATTTAACCTCATTAGTAATCAGATAAGTAGAATTTAATGTCACAATGACATATTTTATTTATTTATTTTAAAATTCTTATATTAATTGCTGGCCAGAAGGCAGAGTGATAAAACATATATACAACTCTAGAGGCTGTATAATTGGAATATCTAATTTGAAAAACAATAATTTTGTAAATTTAAGCCTGAACTTACCTATAACTGAGGAATTTTACTCCTAGAAACAAAACTTAGAGAAACCTGCACCTGAGCCCCAGAAGCTATGTACAAGAATTGTGTAGATGACAATAATAATTAATTAATAACAAAAAATCAGGTAACAGAAGCACTGACAAAGAAACTTTATAAATTATGACATAGTCACAAAGAATACAATATTAAGTAGCTGTGAAAAAGAGGGAACTATGGCTACTAGAACATGATAGATGAATCAGAAACAATGTTGAGTGCAAAAAAGCAAGTTGAAGAAAATTACGTATTATGAACTTATATAAAGCATAAATACACATGTAATTATGTAATTAGCTAACTTATATAGTATAAAGTTTATGAAGAGATTTTTATTTTTTTTAGATATTGCTACGTATGTGAAGATTTTATTTAAGAAGGAAAAAGAGGCAGGTTGGAGAAAAGATAGTGAAGTAGGAAGCCTTGAGCTCAGCTTCTCTCATGAAAATACCAAAATCACAAATAACTGCTGAACAACCATCAAGAAAAAAGACTGAAACTACGAGAGAAGATATTCTACATCCAAAGACAAAAAAAGAAATCACAATAACATGATAGGAGGGGTGCTGCTGCTGCTGCTAAGTTGCTTCAGTCGTGTCCGACTCTGTGCAACCCCATAGACGGCAGCCCACCAGGCTCCGCCATCCCTGAGATTCTCCAGGCAAGAACACTGGAGTGGGTTGCCATTTCCTTCTCCAATGCATGAAAGTGAAAAGTGAAAGTGAAGTCGTTCAGTCATGTCCGACTCTTCACAACCCCATGGACTGCAGCCCACCAGGCTCCTTCATCCATGGGATTTTCCAGGCAAGAGGAGGGGTGCATTCATGACAATATAAAATCCTACACACACCAGGTGTATGACCAACAAACTGAAAAATAATTATATCACAGAGGTTCCCCCACAGGAGTGTGGTTTCTGAGGCCTATGTCAGACTCCCCAGCCTGGAGGTCTGACATCAATCAGGAGGAGCAGCCCCCAGAGTATTTGGCTTTGAAAGCCAGCACAGCTTGATCACAGGAACTCCAAGGACTTTGAAACATAGAAACAGCATTCTTGGAGGGTGCAAGCAAGGCCTCATGTAAACCAGATGCCAGAGGAAAAGCAATGACTTCATAGACGCCTGGATCTCACCTACCTGCTAGCGTTAGTATGTCACTTGAGAAGCAGGGAGCAGTTATAGCTCTCTCTTTGGACATAAAATCTGGTGGTGAACATGTCTGGAAATACTTTGGGACATTTAGCACCAAGATGTGGAATCACCCACCAGCTTGTAGGCTCCAGTGCTGGGATGCCTTAGGCCAAACAACCAACAGGGCAGAAACACAGCCCACCTGTCATCAGACAGGCTACCTAAAATCTTCCTGAGCCCACAGCCTCCCGCTAAACACACCCTTTGACATGGCCATGCCTACCAGAGGCAAAAGGCCCTGCTCCAGCCACCAGTGGGCAGGCAGCAGTCCCTCCCACCATGCTGCTGCTGCTAAGTCACTTCAGTCATGTCTGACTCTGTGCGACCCCAGAGACGGCAGCCCACCAGGCTCCCCCGTCCCTGGCATTCTCCAGGCAAGAACACTGGAGTGGGCTGCCATTTCCTTCTCCAACACATGAAAGTGAAAATTGAAAGTGAAGTCACTCAGTCATGTCTGACGCTCAGCGACCCCCATGGACTGTAGCCTACCAGGCTCCTCCGTCCATGTGATTTTCCAGGCAAGAGTACTGGAGTGGGGTGCCATTGTCTTTTCCCACCATGAGGCCTCCACAAATCTCCAAACCAGCCTCACCCACCAGTGGGCAGATATCAGAGGCAAGAGGAACTACACCACTGCAGCCTATGGAATGGAAATTGTAATCACAGAAAGACAAAATGAGACAGTTAATCTGTTCTAAATGGAGGAGCCAGACAAACCCCAGAAGAACAACTAAATGAAGTTGAGACAAGCAATCTACCCAAAACAGAATTCAGAGTAATGATAGTGAAGATGCTCCAAGATCTAGGAAAGAGAATAGAGGCACAGACCAAGAAGATACAAGAAATGTTAAACAATAACCTAGAAGAAATAAAGAACAAACAGAGATGAACAAGAACTGAAATGAAAATACTCTGGAAGAAATCAAGAGCAAAATAAATGAGGCAAAAGAACAGATAAGTGAGCTGGAAGACAGGGTAGAAATCACTGCCACAGAACAACAACAACAAAAAAGAATGAAAAGAAATGAGGACCATTTAAGAGACCTCTGGGACAACATTAAGTGCAAGCAACATTCACACTATAGGGGTCCAAGAAGGAGAAGAGAAAGAGAAAGGGCCTGAGAATAGAGTTGACGAAATAATAGCTGAAAACTTCCCTAACATGGGAAAGGAAACAGTCATCCAAGTCCAGGAAGCAGAGAGTCCCAGGCAGGATAAACCCAAAGAGGGACATGCTGAAACACATGGTAATCAAATCAATAAAAAAAAAGACAAATAAAAAATATTAAAAGCAACAAATAACATACAAGGGAACTCCCATAGGTTATTCAGCTGATTTCTTAGCAGAAACTGCAGGCAAGAAGGGAGTTGCAAGATATGTAAAATGTAATGAGAGGGAAAAACCTAAGACTAAGAATATTCTATCCAGGAAGGCTCTCACTCAGATTTGAAAGAGAAACCAAAGATTTACAGGCAAGCAAAAGCTAAGAGAATTTAGCACCACCAGACCAGGTTTGAAACAAATGGTAAAGGAACTTCTCTAGGCAGAAGAGAAAAGGCCACAACTAGAAAAAAAAAAAATTACAATTGGAAAAACTCACTGGTAAAGGCAAACATATAGTAAAGGTACAAAATCATACACATAAAAATATGGTATCAAAACCATCAGTTGTGAGGAGAGCACAAATGCAGGATACTAGACATACATTTGAAATGAAAAGACCATCAACTTCAAACAATCTTGTTTATATACATATTGCTATATCAAAACCTTATGGTAACCACAAACTGAAGAATAGATACATATATAAAAGAAAAAGCGTCCAAACACAATACTAAATTTAGACATCAGATCACAAGAGAGAAGATCAAAAAATCACAGGAGAAAAGAAGAGGAAGGGAAGAAAAAAGACTTACAAAGCAAATCCAAAATAATGCTTTAAATGTCAGTAAGAACATACATGTTGATAATTACCTTAAGGGTAAATGGATTAAATGCTTCAACCAAAAGACACAGACTGGTTGAATGGATACGAAAACATGCCCTATATATATGCTGCACACAAAAGACCCACTTCAGACCTAGGGACATATACAATTGAAAGTAAGAGGATGGAAAAGGGTATTTTGTGCAAATGGAGTTCAAAAGAGGCTAGAGTAGCAATACTCATATCACACAAAATAAACTTTAAAATAAGTTAGAGTAACAATTGGCTTAAGGCTCAACATTCAGAAAACTAAGATCATGGCATCCTGTCTCATCACTTCATGGCAGATAGATGGGGAAACAGTGGCTGACTTTATTTTGGGGGACTCCAAAATCACTGCAGATGGTGACTGCAGCCATGAAATTAAAAGATGCTTACTCCTTGGAAGGAAAGTTATGACCAACCTAGAAAGCATATTAAAAAGCAGAGACATTACTTTGCCAACAAAGGTCCGTCTAATCAAGGCTATGGTTTTTCCAATAGTCATGTAAGGATGTGAAAGTTGGACTATAAAGAAAGCTGAGTGCAGAAGAATTAATGCTTTAGAACTGTGGTGTTGGAGAAGACTCTTGAGAGTCCCTTGGACTTCAAGGAGATCCAACCAGTCCATTCTGAAGGAGATCAGTCCTGGGTGTTCATTGGAAGGACTGATGTTGAAGCTGAAACTCCAAAATATTGGCCACCTGAAGTAAAGAGCTGACTCATTTGAAAAGACCCTGATATTGGGAAAGATTGAAGGCAGGAGGAGAAGGGGACAACAGAGGATGAGATGGCTGGATGGCATCACCAACTTAATGGACATGAGTTTGGGTAAACTCTGGGAGTTGGTGATGGACAGGGAGGCCTGGCGTGCTGCAGTTCATGGAGACGCAAAGAGTCGGACATGACTGAGCGACTGAACTTGTAACTCATATTACACAAAATAAACTTTAAAATAAATACTGTTACAAGAGACAAAGAAGGACACTACATAATGATCAAGGGATCAATTCAAAAAGAAGATGTAACAATTGAAAATACACATGCACCTAACGTCGCAGCAGCTCAATGCATAAGGTGAATGCTAACAGCCATAAAGGGGCAATCTACAGGAACACAATAATAGTGGGGGATTTAACACCCTACTTTCCTCAATGGACAGATCATACAGACAGAAAATTAAGAAGGAAACTTAGGCCTTAAAAGACACAAGAGACCATAGGTACTTAATTGGTATTTATATAGCATTCCAAGCAAAAGCAGCAGAATACACATTCTTCTAGTGCACATGGAATATTCTCCAGGATGGATCACATGCTGGACCACAAAGTGAGCCCCAGTAAATTTAAGAAATCTGAAATCATATTAAGCATCTTTTCCAACCACAACATTATGAAATTAAACATCACCAAAAGAAAAAAAACTGTAAAAAACACAAATACATAAAGGCTAAACGATATCAAAGAACAAATTAAAAAATACCTAGGCACAAATGGGAGAAGGCAATGGCACCCCACTCCAGTACTCTTGCCTGGAAAATCCCATGGATGGAGGAGCCTGGTGGGCTGCAGTCCATGGGGTCGCTAGAAGTCAGACATGACTGAGCGACTTCACTTTCACTTTTCACTTTCACTCATTGGAGAAGGAAATAGCAACCCACTCCAGTGTTCTTGCCTGGAGAATCCCAGGGACGGGGAGCCGGGTGGGCTGCTCTCTCTGGGGTCGCACAGAGTTGGACACGACTGAAGCGACTTAGCAGCAGCAGCAGCAGCAGACACAATGACAACAAAACCACAACCATCCAAAACCTATGAAACACAGCAAAAACAGTCCCAAGAGGGAAGTTTATAGCAATACAACCTTTCCTCTGGAAACAAATCTCATATAAACAACCTCTAGCTTTACAAGTAAAGCAACTAGAGAAAGAAGAACAAACACAAAGTTTATAGAAGGAAAGAAATCATAAATATCAAAACAGAAATAAATAGAGATGAAGAAAACAATAGGAAAGATTGATGAAACTAAAAGCTGGTTCCTGAAAAGATAAACAAAACTGATAAAGCATCAGCCAGATACATCAAGAAAAAAGGGGGTTCAAATCAATGTCAGAAATGAAAACAGGCTAAATTACAACTTATAACACAGAAATACACAGGAACATAAGAGACAACTGTTAATGCAAGCAACTATATCTGCTTATAAGATGAATAACCTAGAAGACATGGACAAATTATTATAAGGGTACAGTATCCTAGGACTGAATCAGAAATAAACAGAAAATATAAACAGATCAATCACAAGTTGAAATTGAAATTGTGATTTAAAAACTCCCAACAAACAAAAGCTCAGGACGAGATAGCTTAATAGGCAAATTCTATCAAACATGAGAAAAGAGTTAGCACTCATCCTTCTGAAACTATTCCAAAAATTGCTGAGAAAGGAATACTCCCAAACTCATTCTATTAGGTCACTATTACCTGATAACAAAATTTTAAAAAGATACCATAAAAAAAGAAACTTACAGGTCAATATCACTGATGAATATAGATGAAAAAATTCTCAACAAAATACTAGCAAACCAAATCAACAATACACTAAATGGATTATACACCATGATCACCATGATCCCAGGGATGCAAGGATTTTTTTATATCCATAAATCAATTAGTGTGATACAGCACATCAACATATTGAATAAAAACCATATGATCATCTCAACAGATGAAAAAAAACTTTTGACAAAATTCAACATCCATTTATGATAAAAACTCTCCAGAAATTGGACAGAGGGAACACACCTCAACATAATAAAAGCCAAATACGACAAACCTACAGCTAACTTTATACTCAATGGTGAAAAACTGAAAGCCTTTTCTCTAAGTTCAGGAGTGCCCACTCTCACCACTTTTATTCAGCACAATTTTGGAAGTCCTAGCCACAGAGTAGAAAAATTAATAAAAGGAATTCAAATTGTAAAAGAAGTAAAACTCTCCCTGTTTGCAGATGACTTACTATACATAGAAAATACTAAAGATGCTACCAGAAAAATACTAGAGCTCTTTGATGAATTCAGTAAGGTTGCAGGATACAAAAATTAATACACAGAAATCTGTTGCATTTCTATATAATAACAATGGAAAATCAGAAAGAGAAATTAAAAATCCCATTTACCCACATATCAAAAAGAATAATATACCTAGGAATAAACCTAACTAAGTGGTCAAAATACCTGTACTTGAAAAACTTTAAACTGATGAAAGTAACTGAAGATGATACAAACAGTTGGAAAAATATAGCATGTTCTTAAATTGGAAGAATAGTATTGTCAAAATGACTATAGTACTCAAGACAATCTACAGATGCAATGTAATCCCTATCAAATTACCAGTGGCATTTTTCACAGAACTAAAAAAAATCTGAAAATTTGTATGGAGACACAAAAGACCCTGAATAGCTAAAGCAATCTTGAGAAAGAAAAATGGAGCTGGAGGAATGAAGCTCCCTGACTTCAGAATATACTACAAAGCTATATTCGTTTGTAGTAGAGAGGGGTTTCAGGAGGGAAGAGACATAGATATATCTGTGGTTGACTAGAGGCCAACACAATATTGTAGAGCAATTGTCCTCCAGTAACTGTATTTTGTTCTGCACTTCTCAATACTGTAGACTTACAATCTTTGATAATAATTATACTCACCAAAACAGTATGATACTGTACACACACACAATAGAACTGTAGATCAATGGAGCAGGATAAAGAGCTCAGAAGTAGTTATGCCCTTACAGTCACTTAATCCTTGAAAAAGGAGGTAAGACAATACAATGGAAGAAAGATTGTCTCTTCAATAAATGGTTCTGGGAAAACTGGAAGCTAAAGTAAAAAATGAAATTAGAAGATGCTCTAATACCATACACAAAAATAAGCTCAAACTAGAATCTAAATTTTAAGATCAGATACTATAAAACTTTTATAGGAAAACATAGGCATAGCACTCTTTGACAAATATTGTAGCAATATTTTTTCCAACCTGTCTCCTAGAGTAATGGAAATAAAAACAAAAAAAATGGAATCTAATGAAAAGCTTTTGCACAGCAAAGGAAACCATAAACAAAATGAAAAAACAACCCAAAGAATGGGGTAAATTATTTGCAAACAGTGAGACCAAGAAGAGATTAATCTCCAAAATTTTCAAAGAGTACAGACAGTTCAATACCAAAAAACAAACAACCCAATCAAAAAATGTGCAGAATACCTAAATAGACATTTCTCCAAAGAAGGCATGCAGATGACCAAGAAGCACATGAAAAGATATTCAACACTGCTAAATATTAGAGAAATGCAAATCAAAACTATAATGAGGTATCACCTCATACAGGTCAGAATGGTCATCATCAAATTTCTTTAAACAATAAATGCTAGAGAGGGTGTGGAGAGAAGAGAATCCTTCTACACCGTTGGTGGGAATGTAAATTGGGATAGCTACTATGAAGAACAGTATGGCGATCCATTAAAACACTAAAAAGAGCTACCATATAATCCCACAATCCCACTCCTGGGCATGTGTCCAGAGGAAACCATAATTAGAAAAGACACATGCACCACAGTGTTCATGCAGCATTATTTACAACAGCCTGGACAGGGAAGCAAACTATGCATCATTAGAGGAATGGGTAAAGAAGATGTGGTATGTATATTCAATGGAATATAACTCAGCCATGAAAAAGAATGCAATAATCCCATTTATAGCAACATGGATGAACCTAGAGATTACCATACTAAATGAAGTAAGTTGGAAAAGGCAAATATCATATGATATTACTTATATGTGGAGTCAAAACAATATGTGAATAAACTTATTTGCAAAAATAGAAGTTGACACATAGTCTTCAAAAACAAACTTATGGTTACCAAATGGATAAATTGGGGTAGGGATAAATTAGGGAGGTGGGATTAACATATATATACCACTTCATGTAAAACAGATAATCAACAAGATTTACTGTATAGCACAGGGAACCCTACTCAATATTTTGTATTAGAAAAGAATCTGAAAAAGAATAGATAAATGTATATGAATAACTGAATCACTTTGCTGTAGACCTGAAACTAACACAATATTGTAAATCAACTGTATTCCAATGTAAAACAAAAATTTTTTAATAAAAAAATTAAAAAAAATAAAAACCAGAACTTGAAATAATAATTACCACTATATTGGTTTGAGGTCACAATTCTAATAAAATGATATTTACAAAATAAAAAAATACATGCATGTGCACCAAATCACTTCAGTTGTGTCTGACTCTTTGCAATCCTATGGTCTGTAGCCCACCAGTCTCATCTGTCCATGGGATTCTCCAGGCCAGAATACTGGAGTGGTTTGCCTTGGCATCCTCCAGGGGATCTTCCTGACCCAGGGATTGAACCGGCATCTCTTAAGTATTCTGAATTGGCAGGCAGATTTTTACCACTAGGGCCACATGGGAAGTCTCCAAAAAATGCATAGGGAATAATATATCAGTTATTTCTGGAATGGTATTAGAAGGATGGAATTTTCGAGGAATACACCCAAATTCAGTGATGTCAATAACATTCTAGTTTTTAATCTAAACAGTGAGTTCACCGTGTTGATGTTATTATGCTTCATAAAGTCTTGTCAATTACTTATATGTATCAAATATTGCATAACATTTTATTCAGAGCTTTTGTGTATCTTTTGATGTACCACATAATTTGGCTTAGCTAAAAATGATAAGCTAAATTACATTATGCATAAGTGAACATAAAAAGCATGGATTTGGAGCCAGTTAGGTGGGCTCCAGTCCATGGGGTCGCTAGGAGTCAGACATGACTGAGCGACTTCACTTTCACTTTTCACTGTCATGCATTGGAGAAGGAAATGGCAACCCACTCCAGTGTTCTTGCCTGGAGAATCCCAGGGACAAGGGAGCCTAACGGGCTGCCGTCTATGGGGTCGCACAGAGTCAGACACGACTGAAGCGACTTAGCAGCAGCAGCAGCAGAGCTAGATTGGAATTTTCCTTGATTTTGATGATTGCTAGATTAGGCTGTATAATCTTGAGTGAGACATTTAGGATCTCTGAATATCAGTCTCTTTCAACAATATTTATATTATGCCTGCTATGTGCTTAGTACAGTTCAGGACACTAGAGGTATCAGATCAGGTCAGATCAGATCAGTCGCTCAGTCGTGTCCAACTCTTTGCTACCCCATGAATTGCAGCATGCCAGGCCTCCCTGTCCATCACCAACTGCCGGAGTTCACTCAGACTCACGTCCATCGAGTCAGTGATGCCATCCAGCCATCTCATTCTCTGTCGTCCCCTTCTCCTCCTGCCCCCAATCCCTCCTAGCATCAGAGTCTTTTCCAATGAGTCAACTCTTCGCATGAGGTGGCCAAAGTACTGGAGTTTCAGCTTTAGCATCATTCCTTCCAAAGAACACCCAGGGCTGATCTCCTTTAGAATGGACTGGTTGGATCTCCTTGCAGTCCAAGGGACTCTCAAGAGTCTTCTCCAACACCACACTTCAAAAGCATCAATTCTTCAGTGCTCAGCCTTCTTCACAGTCCAACTCTCACATCCATACATGACCACAGGAAAAACCATTGCCTTGACTAAACTAACTTTTGTTGGCCAAGTAATGTCTCTGCTTTTGAATATGCTATCTAGGTTGGTCATAACTTTCCTTCCAAGGAGTAAGCGTCTTTTAATTTCATGGCTGCAGTCACCATCTGCAGTGATGGTGGAGCCCAGAAAAATAAAGTCTGACAGTTTCCACTGTTTCCCCATCTATTTCCCATGAAGTGGTGGGACCGGATGCCATGATCTCTGTTTTCTGAATGTTGAGCTTTAAGCCAACTTTTTCACTCTCCTCTTTCACTTTCATCAAGAGGCTTTTAAGTTCCTCTTCATTTTCTGCCATAAGGGTGGTGTCATCTGCATATCGGAGGTTATTGATATTTCTCCCGGCAATCTTGATTCCAGCTTGTGTTTCTTCCAGTCCAGCGTTTCTCATGATGTACTCTGCATATAAGTTAAATAAACAGGGTGACAATATACAGCCTTGACATACTCCTTTTCCTATTTGGAACCAGTCTGTTGTTCCATGTCCAGTTCTAACTGTTGCTGCCTGACCTGCATATAAATTTCTCAAGAGGCAGATCAGGTGTTCTGGTATTCCCATCTTATTCAGAATTTTCCACAGTTGATTGTGATCCACACAGTCAAAGGCTTTGGCATAGTCAATAAAGCAGAAATAGATGCTTTTCTGGAATTCTCTTGCTTTTTCCATGATCCAGCGGATGTTGGCAATTTGATCTCTGGTTCCTCTGCCTTTTCTAAAACCAGCTTGAACATCAGGAAGTTCACTGTTCACATATTGCTGAAGCCTGGCTTGGAGAATTTTGAGCATTACTTTACTAGCGTGTGAGATGAGTGCAATTGTGTGGTAGTTTGAGCATTCTTTGGCATTGCCTTTCTTTGGGATTGGAATGAAAACTGACCTTTTCCAGTCCTGTGGCCACTGCTGAGTTTTCCAAATTTGCTGGCATATTGAGTGCAGCACTTATAGTGATCAACAAAACAGAGGCCACATCCAGGTGCTGCAGAAGATATGGAGAAGAGATTGCACAAGAGCCTGGAACGGCTCACCATTCCAGGCTGAGATACTTGGTGTGAGACCCATGTGAGAGCCCTTTTAGGTGAATTTCTCTGGAAATTATTTCATAGGCCTTTTCTAAATTGGTGCTCTTCCAAAAGTCCTGGGAATATATCTAACACAGACCAGGATATTTTACATCCTAACATTATCATAAGTAGTTTGTCTAAGAAGCTGGCAACCTGCTCTTTTGTCAGTCTATTAAATTCCTCAGGGTATGAGGTTAGGTCAGCTGTGGTACAAGGTACCAACCCCTTAGAGAAGTCTTTACTGTAACTTGCTCATATGCTAATGATCCCTGACTGCCTTACTTGTACACTTTTCCCATTTTTACTCTCACTCCCCAGTGTCACCAGAGAGAGAATTCCTTTCTCCCATTTTACTTTTACAGACATCAGGATCAGAGTTCTCCCCTTTCCTACCTGCCTACCTTCACGTTCTCTGTGGGTCTCATTCTTTCTTATTGCCACGTTCCCACTGAGCTCTTGGATACTCAAGCAGTCCTGGGGCTATGAGCATGTTGGTTTATCAGTTATCATCTATCCTGAAGGAATTTGTTGCTGCTGTTGTTTAGTCGCTCAGTTATATCCAACTCTTTTGCAACCCTGTGGACCGTAGCCCATCAGGCTCCTCTGTCCATGGGATTTCCTGGGCAAGAATACTGGAGTGGGTTGTCATTTCCTCCTCCAGAAGATCTTCCTGACCCAGGGATCACCCATCTCCTGCATTGGCAGGTGAATTCTTTACCGCTGAGCCACCCAGGAAACCCATCTTGAATTAATACTTGCTCCAACAGGGCACATGGCCAGTTTGAGAGCAGAAAAGCTTTCTATCCTTATGTAAGAAGAACCTAAAAGAAAAATACAAGGAAAAATCTAATAACAGTATGGTTACTCTAAATATAAATTTTGTGCAAATCAAAACCACTATGAGGTACCATTTCATGCCAGTCAGAATGGCTGCAATCCAAAAGTCTACAAGCAATAAATGCTGGAGAGGGTGTGGAGAAAAGGGAACCCTCTTACACTGTTGGTGGGAATGCAAACTAGTACAGCCACTATGGAGAACAGTCTGGAGATTCCTTAAAAAACTGGAAATAGAACTGCCTTATGATCCAGCAACCCCACTGCTGGGCATACACACTGAGGAAACCAGAAGGGAAAGAGACATGTGTACCCCAATGTTCATCGCAGCACTGTTTATAATAGCCAGGACATGGAAGCAACCTAGATGTCCATCAGCAGATGAATGGATAAGAAAGCTGTGGTACATATACACAATGGAGTATTACTCAGCCATTAAAAAGAATACATTTGAATCAGTTCTAATGAGGTGGATGAAACTGGAGCCTATTATACAGAGTGAAGTAAGCCAGAAAGAAAAACACCAATACAGTATACTAACGCATATATATGGAATTTAGAAAGATGGTAACAATAACCCTGTGTACGAGACAGCAAAAGAGACACTGATGTATAGAACAGTCTTATGGACTCTGTGGGAGAGGGAGAGGGTGGGAAGATTTCAGAGAACGACATTGAAACATGTATAATATCATGTATGAAACGAGTCGCCAGTCCAGGTTCAATGCACGATACTGGATGCTTGGGGCTGGTGCACTGGGATGACCCAGGGGGATGATATGGGGAGGGAGGAGGGAGGAGGGTTCATGATGGAAAACACATGTATACCTGTGGCGGATTCATTTCAATATTTGGCAAAATCAATACAATATTGTAAAGTTTAAAAATAAAATTAAAAAATAAATAAATATAAATTTTGCATATATGATATTCACTGGAATGTAATAAGAAAAATCCTCATATTTAGCAGAAATGCAGTTTATGTGTCACACAAGAACCCTCCTGAAACCAACAGTAAATTCTTATAAAAGGGCATTCATCTGAAATACTGATAAAGAAACATCAAGAAAATAATCATTAAATTCTCAACATCTGAAAAGCAGGGAGAAAAAGAGTGATAAAAAGTAAGTCAAAGATATTTGCATGTCATAATTGGAAAATTTCCTACAACTGTGACCAAAGCAACAAAATGAGGCTTGAATATGTATTCAGATAGTTATTGTTGGAAAGTAATAGATAATTATTTACTTTCTTAAGAAAAGGGCGTAAGAGAATACATTATATAGCTTGGTCAACCCACAACTCAGGTGGTGACACCAACCTTCTGAAAGGGCATTCCTCATTCTCAAACACCTCAAAGGAAAATGAACCAGGTAATCAGGCCACAGGGGAGATTCTAAATATTAAAAGTTGTTTTCAAGTGTCTGTTTTGCTTCTGGAAATATCTTTATCTAAAACAAGAAGTCTTGCCCCATTCACTATCAAAATAAAGAACATAAGCAAAAAAACTTTCCACCACACTGAGTCTCTCTTTCCATTTTTTCTAAGTTAAGGGAAAGATATACCCATTTGAATGCAGAGTTCCGAAGAATAGCAAGGAGAGATAAGAAAGCCTTCCTCAGTGATCAGTGCAAAGAAATAGAGGAAAAAAATACAATGGGGAAGACTGGAGATCTCTTCAAGAAAATTATAGATACCAAGGGAACATTTCATGCAAAGATGGACTCAATAAGCACAGAAATGGTGTGCACCTAACAGAAGCAGAAGATATTAAGAAGAGGTGGCAAGAATACACAGAAGAACTGTACAAGAAAGATCTTCACGACCCAGATAATCATGATGCTGTCATCACTCACCTAGAGCCAGACATCCTGGAATGTGAAGTCAAGTGGGCCTTAGAAAGCATCACTACGAACAAAGCTAGTGGAGGTGATAGAATTCCAGTTGAGCTATTTCAAATCCTGAAAGATGATGCTGTTAAAGTGCTGCACTCAATATGCCAGCAAATTTGGAAAACTCAGCAGTGGCCACAGGACTGGAAAAGGTCAGTTTTCGTTCCAATCCCAAAGAAAGGCAATGCCAAAGAACGCTCAACTTCCTCACAACTGCACTCATCTCACACGCTAGTAAAGTAATGCTCAAAATTCTCCAAGCCAGGCTTCAGCAATACGTGAACTGTGAACTTCCAGATGTTCAAGCTGGTTTTAGAAAAGGCAGAGGAACCAGAGATCAAATTGCCAACATCTTCTGGATCACCGAAAAAGCAAGAGAGTTCCAGAAAAACATCTACTTTTGCTTTATTGACTATGCCAAAGCCTTTGACTGTGTGGATCACAATCAACTGTGGAAAATTCTGAAAGAAATGGAAATACAAGACCACCTGACCTGCCTCTTGAGAAATCTGTATGCAGGTCAAGAAGCAACACTTAGAACTGGACATGGAACAACAGACTGATTTCAAATGGGAAAAGGAGTACGTCAAGGCTATATATTGTCACCTGCTTATTTAACTTATATGCAGAGTACATAATGAGAAACGCTAGGCTGAAAGAAGCACAAGCTGGAATCAAGACTGCCAGGAGAAATATCAATAACCTCCGATATGCAGATGACACCACCCTTATGGCAGAAAGTGAAGAAGAACTAAAGAGCCTCTTGATGAAAGTGAAAGAGGAGAGTGAAGAAGTTGGCTTAAAGTTCATCAATCAGAAAACTAAGATCATGGCATCTGGTCCCATCACTTCATGGCTTCAAATATTTGGGGAAACAGTGGAAACAGTGTCAGACTTTATTTTGGGGGGCTCCAAATCACTGCAGATGGTGATTTCAGACATGAAATTGACAGACGCTTACTCCTTGGAAGGAAAGTTATGACCAACCTAGACAGCATATTAAAAAGCAGAGACATTACTTAACCAACAAAGGTCCATCTAGTCAAGGCTACAGTTTTTCCAGTAGTCATGTATGGATGTGAGAGTTGGACTATAAAGAAAGCTGAGCACAGAAAAATTGATGCTTTTGAGCTGTGGTGTTGGAGAAGACTCTTGAGAGTCCCTTGGACTGCAAGGAGATCCAACCAGTCCATCCTAAAGGAAATCAGTCCTGAGTGTTCATTGGAAGGACTGATGTTGAAGATCAAACTCCAATACTTTGGCCACCTATGTGAAGAGCTGACTCATTTGAAAAGACCCTGATGTTGGGAAAGATTGAAGGAAGGAGGAGAAGGGGATGACAGAGGATGAGATGGGTGGATGGTATCACTGACTCAATGGACATGAGTTTGAGTAAACTCCAGAAGTTGGTGATGGACAGGGAAGCCTGGCGTGCTGCAGCTCATGGGGTCACAAAAAGTCGGACATGACTGAGAAACTGAACTGAACTGAACTGAATGATTTCCAACGCATGGGATTAGGAAATCTTAGAACTATTGGGCTACTAGCTCTACCTTTGTGATTTACCTTCACAGAGCAGACCACTGAAAGTTCATCTACCTTAACTTGAATTTCTTTCTCCTATTGGGATAAATGAGGTTCTGAGCACAAACAAGAGTCAAAGTTCTGGAAAGCATAGGATCCAAACACCATCATACACAGCCCTATCAAGAAACTGAGATGGATTTCAACCTGTATGAAATTTATTTTATGAACGCCTTACTCTGGCACTAAATATCTTCTTGCAAATAATGCTTTGCTCCAACCTCTGCATTCTTTATTCTCTCCAAAATTAAATAAACCCCTGAAAATTCTTCTTTAACTGGTATAGTACTTCATTCCTTTTGCTGTTTTCACAAGTTCCAATGGTGCCTTGTGTACAGCAATTCACACTATATTTGCCAAATATAATTTTCCATTAGGATGAGTAAGAAAGACTATTTACAGCTGCGTAGTGTATGGCTGTAACAGCACTGGAAAACAAAAGTCAGGTCACAGATCCTTTTCTCAAAGGCAAATACAGATCAGTTCCTACTTTTGATTCAGGCAGCAAGCCAAACCCAGAATAAGAGAAGCCATATGTATGTATTTGAGAGAAAGTTGCCTAAATAAGTAGGGATTTTCCCTAAATAATGAAGTTAACTTTTTTTATGGCTCTTGGAGGATGATGGAAATGTAATGGTCAGGCTACACAACTTAAAAATATTTTCTCAAATACTCCAAGGTAATTTTTTAAAAAGAAGAAACAGCATGATAAAAGGGTCACAGCCTTCATCAAGACTGATGAATACAAAAAGGGCAGCTATGGTATTTAAAGGTTCACCAGTTTCTCTACACTCAAATGCAGATGAAACTTGTTTCCAGATATTTTTATCTACGTCCAAAAGAAGGAATATCTCTGACTAAATAGGAGCCTATAGAACTGCCCGCTCTCGTGCCCTTTTTTATTTTAATTTATGCTTAAAGATCATAAAAAAGAGTGAGTGATTCTAGGATTACTATCAGAAACCCTCTTTAAGATACATCAGGTCAGTTCAAGAAAACTGACTGATCCCCAGTCTGGGAAGGAAGAGTCTAAGGGCTGTTAAACAAGTGGTTCTCAACAGGGAGCAATTTGGTCCCAAAGGAACGCTTGGCACGTCTAGTGACATTCTTGATGGTCATAACTGGATTGGGGGAAGTAATTGTGGCATCTAATAAATAGAGGCCAGGAATGCTGTAAAACATCCTACAACGCACAGGACAATCCTTGACCAGAAAGAATTAGGGCCCAAACTCTTAAGTGCATAGAATAAGAAACACTGTTGTAGATCAGTATCTGCTAGATCAGCCCAATCTGTGAGGAAGTACAATCTTACCGATTTCTGACCTTGGAGATCCTCATTGTAAGCAGCCATTTGGAGCCATGTTCCCCCTGGTGTGGATGCATTCAACTGGTGGGACTTCTGTCCTTATTTTTAAGCTGTGTGGTCCTCTTTGTAAGCAGTTATTTGGAAACCACTGCCTTGCTCCTTCCTTCTAGCAGACCTGGCTTTCAGAAAGTCACAAAGGGAAGATAGAACTATATTCACTGATGTTATTTGGCTTTTCCAGCCCACAAAGTATATTCTAAATGAAAAGAAATGACATTTGGAATTTCCTTTTATCTCAAGACCAAGTAGTATGTTTGACAATGACTATAAACAAAAATAAATTTCAAGAACAGTTTGGATACATAAATTCTACTTCATAGTATACAATTATATGTATGAGTTCCCAAATTGATATAGTTAATCAAGGAAATGATTTACATAGCATATAACAAAAAACAAAAATAGGTTTATATTTTCTTATATTTTAAAACATTTTATATATATATATATTTACCACTATGCAGATGAAACTTGTTCCCAGATATTTTTATCCATGTCCAAAAGAAGAAATATCTCTGACTAAATAGGAGAGAGTCTGTAGAACTGCCCATTCTCCATAATTGACTCTCTCCATAATTAAACAAATCCCTGAAAATACTCCTTTAATTGGTATAGTACTTCATTCCTTTTGCTGTTTTCAGTACTTCATTCTTTTGCTGTGTTTATATATACACATAAGTGTGTGTGTGTGTGTGTGTGTGTGTGTGTGTATATATATATACACTTTAAAAAAATATCAATACAAATGGTAAATCTTTTTTTTTTTTTGAAAAGAAAAACATGTTCTGGAATAATGTACCGCATTAACTTTGGTCAGTCAGTTCAGTTGCTCAGTCGTGTCCATCTCTTTGCGACCCCATGAATCGCAGCACGCCAGGCCTCCCTGTCCATCACCAACTCCCGGAGTTCACTCAGACTCACGTCCATCAAGTTGGTGATGCCATCCAGCCATCTCATCCTCTGTTGTCCCCTTCTCCTCCTGCCCCCAATCCCTCCCATCATCAGAGTCTTTTCCAGTGAGTCAACTCTTTGCATGAGATGGCCAAAGAACTGGAGTTAACTTTGGTAAGTAATGGTGAAAATAGGGTTGGTGTATATTTTTTGTCTCTCTGTAACCATCTGTTGACTCATTGGAAAAGACTTTGATGCTGGGAGAGATAGTGGGCAGGAGGAGAAGGAGATGACAAAGGATGAGATGGCTGGATGGCATCACTGACTCGATGGACATGAGTCTGAGTGAACTCCGGGAATTGGTGATGGACAGGGAGGCCTGGCGTTCTGCGATTCATGGGGTTGCAAAGAGTTGGACACGACTGAGCAACTGAACTGAGCTGAACTGAACCATCTTCCTTAGCAAGATAGTAGGTTGGAAACTTTTTGTTGGCTTGCCAATTATTCATTTGAAGTTTTACTGGTCCATGAAACTCCAGTTTCTGGAATGACTGTCTAATCCAGCCAACAACTGACAAATTCACAACTAAATAATCAGGGTCTTTGCTTAAGCAAGTTTAATGGTGAGGAATGTCATATTTGGCCAGTCCAACTAAAAAGCTGTTCATTTGAGGTGAAATGTAATGTTTGTACTCATCTACTTGCAATTTCTTGGCTCCAGTTCTACCCTTCAGGCCACAGCAAACTAGGCAAATTCTGCTTCTACAAGACAGCAAGGATGGTCATCATGTCCATCCTGAACGTTGTCCTCTCTAAGCCAGGCACATGACGCAGCTCAGAGTTCCTCTCATCATTCTGGTCACTGTCTCTCTAAACAGCTTCCAGTTTCTAGAAAACTGAGCAACATAAGCTTTGACTGAAAAAAGTTGAATAGTGCTATCGTTTTTCTGTTTCCGACATTTCACTCATACTGTTCCGCTCTAGGACAAATTAGATTTGTTGGCAGGCTTTAGTAGTATCGATACATGAAACTGTAATCAAATCAAATCATAGATACTGAAATAAATTCTTCTTTTAACCCACATGCCCCCCTACTGGGTATATATCCAATTGGTGGGGTTTCTATTTGATTTAAAGTTAGAATTTTTCTGTAACTTATCTTTCCTAATTTTTATCTTGTTATTGTCAGCATGTTGTTCCACTCTGATGAGATTCTTAAAAATATTTTCCTTTTAAAATATTTCAAACATATGAAAAAATCAGAGAGACTAATATAATGAAAACCCATGTGCCCAAATTCAGAAATAATAAATATTAACATTATAGCATATTTTCTTTTGGTTATTTTATTTTTTTAGAAAACCAAACATTAAATATAGTTACAGACCAACTGATGGCCATGAAAGCACATCTCCTTCCCTCTCTCCTCTGTGAAACCGCTATCTTGAAGGTGCTCTATATCCTTCTCATCCCAGATTTACATACCAAAGTCTACATATACAGACAGCTATAGACATATGTATGTACACAAACTTTAAACATATGTTATCATACAATATAAATAATTCTCTAACTTGGTTATTTATTGAAAATGTATTTTTTTATTGGAGTTGAAGTATAGTTGCTTTATACTGCTGCTTCAGTTTCTGCTATACAGCAAACTGAATCAGCCATATGTACACATATATCTCCTCTTTTTTGGATATCCTTCCCATTTATGTCTCCGCAGAGCACAAAGTGGAGTCCTCTGTGCTGTACAGCAGGTTCTCATTAGTTATCTATTTTATATATAGTAGTGTATATATGTCAATCTCAGTCTCCCAGTTCATCCCACCCATCCCCCTATTTATCTGCACTGACCAAAAAATGAGAGAAGACTCAAATTACTAAAATAAGAAATGAAAGAAGATAAATAACTACTGACCTTAAAGAATTAAAAAAGGTTATAAGGTAATACAATTACCAATTTATGCCAGCAAATTATATATCTTGGATGAAATGGAAAAATTCCTAGAAAGACACAAACTACCCAAACTGATAAAAAGAAAAATAGTTTGAATACACTTACAAGAAATTGAATTAATAATAAAAAAAATTCCCACAAAGAAAATACCACAAGAGATAACTTCAGTCATTAATTCTACCAAATGTTGAAGGAAAATGTAACACTAAACTTTCTCAAACTCTTTCAAAAAATAGAAAAGGAACATGTTCCAACTCATTCTATGAGGTCAATATTAGCCTAAACCCAAAATCAGATATTATAAGAAAAGAAAACTATAGACCAATATATTTTCTGACTTCAGGCATAAAATCTTCCATAAATACTAACACACTAAATCCAGCAACATATAAAATATACACTGTGACCAATTGCGATTCATTCCAAGAATACAAAGTTGGCTCAATATATGAACATTAATACATGGTACTAATAGAATAAAAGATTAAAAACATTATCATCACAACAGATGCGAAAAGGTACTTGACAAAATCCAATACCCTTTATTATAAAAAACACTCAATAAACTAGGAATAGAAGAGAGCTTCCTCAACCAGGTAAAGGATATCTGTAAAAGATTAACAGCTAACTTCATTCTTAGAGATACTGAAAGATTTTCTTCTAAAATTAGGAGCAAGCCAAAAATGTCTGCTCTTGCTACACTTATTCAACATTGTGCTGGAGGCTATAATAAGAGAAATTAGACAAGAAAAAATAAAAGGCATACAGATTGGCAGGAATATTTGAAATTCACTAACAAGACAAATAACCCAATAAAAATATAGGCAAAGAAACATTTCTCGAAAGAAGATAAAGAAAAAAACTATTAGTGAAAAGCAAGTCACAGCACAATGAGATACTACTGTCCACCTACTAGGATGATTATAATAAAGAAAAAAAAAGACTAAACAGTAAGCACAGGTGAGATGTGAAAACTCATGTACTGCTGATGGGAATGAAAAAAAGATGCAGCTGCTTTCAAAAATAGTTTGGCAATTCTTTAAGAAGTTCAATAGCATTACTTTATAACTCTGCAAGTCCACTCATAGGTATTTATCTAAGAAAGATAAAAGCATATAACTTTATAAAAACTGGTATCTAAATGTTTATAGTAGCCAAATGCTTCATTAAAGCCAAAGAGTATCAACAACCCAAATGTTCAGCTGATAAATAAATAGAATATGGTATATCCATACAATGGAATATTATTCAGCTCTAAAAGTAATGAAGTACTGGTACACGCTACATGAAAGAAGCTGGAAGACACTATGCAATGTGAAAGAAGCCAGACATGCAAAGCAGTATATTGTATGATTTCATTTATATGAAATGCTTAGAATGGGTAAATCCATAGAGGTGGAGAAAGCAGCTTTATGGTTGCCAGGGGCTAGGGGCACAGGGAAATGAGGTCACAGAGTTTCCTTTGGGAGTGATTAAAATGTTTTAAAATTAGACTGAAGTAGTAGCTTCACAGATACATGAGTGTGTGCTAAGTCGCTTCAGACGTGTCCACCTCGGTGCAACACTATGGACTGTAGACCGCCAGGTTCCTCTGTCCATGGGATTCTCCAGGCAAGAATACTGGAGTGGGTTCCCATGCCCTCCTCCAAGGGATCCTCCCAGCCCAGGGATCAAACACAGGTCCCTGCATTGGCAGGCAGATTCTTTACCACTACTACAACCTGGGAATCCTTCACAGATATATAGATATACTAAAAATCACCCAACTATATACTTTAAAAGTAAATTTTATGATATATGAATATATCTCATAAAAAATAACAATATATTTTGCCACATAAAAAGGAGTGAAATAATCTGATTGCCTCAACAAAGACAACAAATTTCTGAAAAGCTTCCAAATTAGAACAAAATCACAAAGTAGGATGGAAGGAGATCACCTTAACTTGCTAAAATTTATATTCACACCCCGCCCCGCACACACAGTCAAAACCCAACTATGATAAACAGTTCACTTACTGGAAGTGAGTGAAGTTGCTCAGTCGTGTCCAACTCTTTGCGACGCCGTGGACCATACAGTCAATGGAATTCTCCAGGCCAGAATTTTGGAATGGGTAGCCTTTCCCTTCTCCAGGGGATCTTCCCAACTCAGGTATCAAACCCAGGTCTCCCACATTGCAGGAGGATTCTTTACCAATTGAGCCACAAGAAAGTTAAAAGTTACTTCATTTTAAACAACGTGGATGTCCACCAACAACAGTGTCATTAAATATAGGATCAGAACTCCTGGCCAATACTATAAAGTGTTTTAATAATAGCAGCAGCAAAAACAGTGATAATGAGGAGGAACCAGGGTGGAAGGAAAGATATAAAAATGTTATTGTTTGCAGATAACATCATCATCTACCTAGACAAACCAACTAAATTAAAAAACAATAAAAATAAGAGAGTACAACAGTGTTGCCAGAGACAAAATCAATATACAAAAACCAATGGCATTTTCTCCAACAGCAAAAACCAACTAAAAAAATATAAGAAAATGTATCTTTCCAATAGCAACAACAATTTAAGGTAACTAGGAATTACCTTTTCAAGATCACACAAAATTTCATGTTTTTAAATGTTAAGCTTCACTAAAGTATGTAATAATTACCTGGATAAATGGAGTATATTCTGTGCTGTGGACAAGTCCACTTACCATTATAAAGATATCCCCAATTTAATCTATAAACTGCATTTAAAAAATCCATTTGGAATATTTAAAAGTCAAACATATTCTAAAACTTACATGAACAAATAGAAGTGAGGAAATTACTAAGTTGACCTACATAAAAAAAAAAAAACAAAGGTGAACACTTACCTTTCCAGTTATTATAATAACCAGTAAATAAGACAAAGGGACAGCTGGATCAAAAGAGAAAGCTTGGAGACAGACCCATGAACCCACAGGAACATAATACATAATAAAGATGGCACCATACATTAACGTATAAAAAAGAAGGAACAGGTAATTTTTTAGATGGTTTGGGGAAAGTTGGTTGCCTATACAGAGAAAAATTCCAATTAGCTCATTTGTTAATACAATTTGCAAAGATGGACTCATGGTTTATAAAATATCTACATGTAAAAGTTAAATCACAAAATTAATTATAGATAATGTGAGAAAATACATTTGTGATAATGGAGTGGAAATGAACTTTTTAAACATAATCTTAAAAGCATGGAATATCAGAAAAAAACTTTTAACTGATTAAGTTGATTATAGCAAAATAATGGCTCTTGACTAGAGAACATGATGGCAAAATTGAAAATGTCTGAAATCAATCAGAGACTCCCTCAGATGAGAGGTCAGCAAACTTTTTCCATAAAGGGAAAAGCTAGTAAATATTTTAGGCTTTGTGAGTCACATCATCTCTGTTGGAACTAAACTCTAAACACTGTCATTGTCGCATAAAGTCAGCAATATACAATACATAAATGAATGAGCATGGCTGTGCTCAATACAACTTTATTTACCAACACTAAAATTTTTGATTTTATATAATTTTCATGTCACAAAATATTATTATTCCCTTCATTTTTGCCCTGTCATTTAAAAATGTAAACTTCATTCTTAGCATGCTGGCTATATGAAAATAGGCAGCAAGTCATATTTGGGCCAGAGACCAAAATTTGCTGACCCCTAGTCTAGACTATAAAAGAAGCTTTACAAATGAAAGAGGTAAAAGAAGAATAGCAATACCAAATAGGCAAAAGGTAAAAGCAAACAAAATATAGAAAGTGAAATTTAAAAGGTCTCAACTTTTAAACATATGCTCAGAGCACATAATAATCAGAAACAAATTTAAATGAGATATCATTTTTATACCCTTCAGAGTATCAAAAATTATAAAGCTGGCTAAGGCCAAATGGCTGGGATTAGAGAATGAGGATCTTCATACTTTGTTGATGTAAGTGCAGACTGTGTAACTCTTCTGAGAAATCTGTTAAATTAAGTATATTGATATCCTTCCATCTGTGCACCCTTCTCTTGCCTCTATAACCTAAAAGAAGTCCATAAGGGGAAATTTATAAGGAAATTTATGCCAACTTGTTTCAGGGAGTTGAATGTGACCTGGGTGACCACTGTTGAGAGAATTTGTGAAATAAACATGGTATATACATACATACGACTGTTGAGAACCAAGCCTACTTTAAAAGCCACATATACAGCAAAACTGTCATATAAGCACAATATTTTATGAAAAAGTGAGAAACAAGTGATGTAATTTACATTACCATTTATAAAAATTAAAAAATAACAATGTACATAAAACAATTCATGTTTCACAAGCATATATACAATCCAAAGGACGTGTGCAAAACTAGATAGAATTGAGTTTGGGATGAAAGAGGGGGATAGGTCGAATAGAAGATGAGGATTAAAAGGAATAAATGTATAAATCAAAAAAAGAGCATAAGGCCTTACAGAACCATCAGTGATCCTGTGCTGTGTATTGAGGTGTGTGATTCACTCAATACTTTGCCTCCGAGGTTCAGATAGACATACACAAACAAATAAAAAGCACAAATTACTGAAAATATTATAACGAGAGATCTTAACAATTTTTAGCCTTTAACAGAGCAAGTATACAAACAAGAAGAGAAAAAAGTATAAGGTTTTTGCTCAGATAAATAAAATTAAATAAAAAGATTAAAACTAACTTTCCATCCTACAAAGGAAAGAAGGACTTTCATATTTTGTCAAGGGACATTTGCTAAAATTGATCATCTCTTCAACCTTAAATAAAACCTTAAAATCTATAATTCTCCATAATGTAAAAAAGGTAAACAGTAAAACACAACAAAATAAAGCATATCCCAACCATGGGAACTAAAAATTAATGTTCTTACCAGAAAAACAGAGAAAATCTGAAACTGCCGAAAACAATTTATAAAATAATAAAAACACTACATATCAAATGGCATAGATTGACCAAGGTATAGTAAAAGTAAGTTTCTACCCCAAATTTCATTAACTACTAAAAAGAAATAAAACAAGAGACTTACACATAACTGCCTATAAAAAAGAATAAATTTGTCATGAAGTATTGAGAGAGTTTTCCAGACAAGCAAAAGCTAAAGCACTGGACCAGCCTTACAAGAAATGTTAAGGGGAATTTTTTAAGCAGAAATGAAAAGTGCTTACTAAAGCAAAATACACGAAAGTATAAATCTCACTGATAATGGTAAATATATAGTAAAATTCAGAATAATTTAGAATAATCTCATGTTGTAAAGTAGTACATTAATCACTTATATTGCTAGTATGAAGGTTAACAGACAAAAGTAGTATATACAACTATAGTGATTAGTTAATGATACACAATATAAAAATACATAAATTAAGACATTAAAAACAAAATGTGTGTGGGGGTAAATATATAGAGCTTTGGGATGCATTCCAACTTAAGTTGCTATTAACTTAAAATAGGCTGTTATAAATTGTTTTATGTGAGCCTCATGATAACCATAAGGCAGAGCTCTATAGTATATACACCAAAAAAGCATGCTAAGCACACCACTATAAAGCAGCAGCATCGAAAGGAATAGAGCTAGAAAAGAAAGAGAAGCTACAAAACAGTCAGAAATCTCAATGAACAAATGGCAATAAGTACACACATATCAATAATTGCTAACTGTAAAGGAACTAAAATTTCAAATCAAAGGACATAGAGTAGCTAAATGGATAAAAATCAGGAACCAACTATATGATGCCTACAGAAGATCTTAGATATAGGGACACACACAGACTAAAAATAAAGGTCTGGGCTGAGGTATTCCAGGCAAATGGAAACCAATAGAAATCTGGGGCAGCATACTTGTATTAGAAACAATAGACTTTAAGATAAAGACTTTAATAAGATACAAAGAAAGTCATTACATGATGATCAAGGGCTCAGTTCAAGAAGGTGATATAACATTTATAAATTATGCTGACTCTTCACGGCCTTATGGCCTATAGCCTGCCAGGCTCCTCTGTCCATGGGATTCTCCAGGCAAGAATATTGGAGTGGTTGCCATGTGCTCCTCCAGGGTATATTTCTGGCCCCAGGATTGAACCTGCATCTCTTATGTTTTCTGCATTGGCAGATAGGTTCTTTACCACAAGTGCCACCTGGGAAGCCCACCCAACATAGGAGCATCTAAATATATAAAGCACATATAAACAGATTTAAAGGGGAAATAGTACAATAATAGTAAGAGACTTTAATACCACACTTTAGCTAATGAGTAGATGATCCAGTCAGAAAATCAATGAGGAAACACTGGCTTTAAACAACATGTTAGATCAGAAGAACTTAATAGACATATTCAGAATCTTTCATACAAAAGCAAGAGAATATACATTCTTCTCAAGGGCACATGGAAATTTCTCCAGGAGAGATCATAAGTTAGGCCACAACAGAAGTCTTAATAAATTTAAGAAAACTGAAATCCTAGTCAAGCATCCTTTTGGCCACATTAGTATGAAACAAAAATTCAATCACAAGAAAAAAAGTGGAATATTTATAAATACATGGAGATTAAATGTGCTACTAAATAAAAGGTCAAAGAAGAAATCAAAAGAGAAATTTAAAAAACCTTGGAACAAATGAAAATATAAATGCAATATACCAGAACTTATGAGATGTGTCAAAGCCATTCTAAGATGAAAATTCCTGGGACAATGCCTAGATCAAGGAACAAGAAAAATCTCAAATAAACAACTTAAATTTATACTTCAAGGAACTAGAAAAACAAAAATTAAAACACAAAGGTAGTATAGGCACAGCACATTTTATCTAGCTTCACTTTATTGAATTTCATGGGTATTGTGATTTTTATTAAAGATTTGTGGCAATCTTGCACTAAGCAGTATATCTGGTGCCATTTTCCTAAAAATATTTGTTCACTTTGTGTCTCTCTGTCACATTTTAGTAATTCTCGCAATATTTTAAACCCCTACCCACAAAAGATTATAGCCTGCTGAAGGCTCAGATGACATTAAACATTTTTAACAATAGAGTATTTTTATTTAAGATATACACTTTGTTTTTGTTAAATATAATGCTATTGAACACTTAATAGACTAAGATATAGTGCAAACATAACTTCCATATGCCCTGGGAAACCCCAAAATTCATGTGACTCACTTTATTGTGATAGTCTCTTTATCACAGAGGTCTGAAACCAAATTCACAAAATCTCCTGAGATATGCTTGTAGAAGAAAAGAAATAACAGAGATCAGAAAGGAAATATATGAAATAGAGACTAAAGTAAAAAAAGAATCAATGCTATAGAGAGCTGAATTTTGACAAGATAAATAACACTGACAAAACTTCAGCTAATCTCAAGGGTGGGGAGAAATGAGAGAGAGAGAGAGAAAGGACTCAAACAAAATAAGAATTGAAAGAGAAGACATTGCAAGTGATACAAAGAAACCAAGGATCATAAGAGACTACTGTAAACAATTATATACCAACAAATTAGATGAGCTAGAAGAAATTGGAAAATTCCTAGAAACACACAATCCACTATGACTGAAGCATGTACAAATTTAATACCTGAACAGATTTATTACTGCTAAGGAAATCGAATCATAAAAGCACCCAACAAACAAAAGTCCAGAAGTGGATGACTTTACTGGTAAATTCTACCAAACATTTAAAGAAGAATTATTACCAACCTTTCTCAACAGAAGAGGAGGGAACACTGTTGAATTCAGTTTACAAAACCAACATTACTCTGATACCAAAACCAGTTAAAGATGCCACAAGAAAATTATAGACAAATATCCCTGATGAACGTAGTCTTATCAGAATGTAAACTCCTCAAAAAAATAAAACAAACTGAATTCAATGATATGTTAAAAGCATCCTACACCAAGATCAAATGGGATTTATTCAAGGGATTCAAGGATGGTTCAACATCAGCAAATCAGTTAATATGATACACCACATTAACAAATTGAAGAAAGAATCATATGATTCTCCAACAGATGCATAAAAAGCATCTGACAAAATTCAACATCCATTTATAATAACAGCTCTCAACAAGGTGGGTACAGAGATAATGCACTTCAACATATTAAAGTCATATATAATAAACCCACAGCTAACATCATACACAATAGTGAAAAGCTGAAAGTTTTATCTCTAAGATTAGGAACAAGACAAGGATACCTACTCTTGCCACTTATTCAACATACTACTGGAAGTCCTAGACAGAGCAATTAGGCTAAATAAATATGCAAAATAAAATATATCCAAATTGAAAAAAAGTAAAATTGTCAGTATTTGCCAATGATATATTAAAAAAATTATTAAAATATATTAAAAAATCTGAAACTCTACCAAAAATTTATATTATAATAAAAGAATTCAGTAAAGTTGCTGCATACAACATCAGTATACAAAACTCTGTTGCACTTCTTCACACTAATAACAAACTATTAAAAAGAGAAATTAAGAAAACAATCCTATTTACAATTGCATAAAAAAAAAGGAAGAAATGTAACCAAGATGGTGAAAGACATGTACACAGAAAACTTAGACCTTAATGAAAGAAACTGAAGGGAAAAAAATGAAAAGATATTTTATGTTCATGGATTAGAATAATTAATACTGTTAAAGCATTCATACTGCCCAAACTAACCAACAATTTTATGTAATTCCCATCAAAACTTCAATGACATTTTTCAAAAAAGTAGAACAAAACAACCTAAAAGTTGTATGGAACCACAAAACACCCTGATTAGCAAAAACAGTCTTGAGAAAGAAGAATAAAGCTGGGGTCATCACACTTCCTGATTTCAAACTATGTTACAAAGCTATAGTAATCAAAACAGTATGGTATTGGTGTTAAAATAGAGACAGTGATCAATAGAACAGAATAGAGAGCCCAGGAAGTAAATCCACAAATTAGTCAATTAATTTATGACAACATAGCTTTGAATATAAAATGTTAAATGGACAGTCTCAATAAATGGTGCTGAGAACCAGTCACATGCAAAAGAATGAAACTAGACCATTATCTTATACCATAAATAAAAACTAGCTAAAAATGAATTAAAGACTTGAACAATGACCTGAAATCATAAAATTAGAAGAAAACTAAGGTGAAAAACTATCTGACTGGCTTTCAGTTCAGTCGCTCAGTCGTGTCCGACTCTTTGCTACCCCATGAATAGCAGCACGCCAGGCCTCTCTGTCCATCACAAACTCCCGGAGTTCACTCAGACTCACGTCCATCGAGTCAGTGATGCCATCCAGCCATCTCATCCTCTGTCGTCCCCTTCTCCTCCTGCCCCCAATCCCTCCCAGCATCAGAGTCTTTTCCAGTGACTCAACTCTTCGCATGAAGTGGCCAAAGTACTGGAGTTTCAGCTTTAGTATCATTCCTTCCAAAGAAATCCCAGGGCTGATCTCCTTCAGAATGGACTGGTTGGATCTCCTTGCAGTCCAAGGGACTCTCAAGAGTCTTCTCCAACACCACAATTCAAAAGCATCCATTCTTTGGCCCTCAGCCTTCTTCACAGTCCAACTCTCACATCCATACATGACCACAGGAAAAACCATAGCCTTGACTAGACAGACCTTTGTTGGCAAAGTAATGTCTCTGCTTTTGAATATGCTATCTAGGTTGGTCATAACTTTCCTTCCAAGGAGTAAGCATCTTTTAATTTCATGGCTGCAGTCACCATCTGCAGTGATTTTGGAGCCCAAGAAAATGAAGTCTGACACTGTTTCCCCATCTATTTCCCATGAAGTGATGGGACAGGATGCCATGATCTTCGTTTTCTGAATGTTGAGCTTTAAGCCAACTTTTTCACTCTCCACTTTCACTTTCATCAAGAGGCTTTTGAGTTCCTCTTCACTTTCTGCCATAAGGGTGGTGTCATCTGCATATCTGAGGTTATTGATATTTCTCCCAGCAATCTTGATTCCAGCTTGTGTTTCTTCCAGCACAGCGTTTCTCATGATGTACTCTGCATATAAGTTAAATAAGCAGGGTGACAATATACAGCCTTGACATACTCCTTTTCCTATTTGGAACCAGTCTGTTGTTCCATGTCCAATTCTAACTGTTGCTTCCTGACCTGCATACAGATTTCTCAAGAGGCAGGTCAGATGGTCTGGTATTCCCATCTCTTTCAGAATTTCCCACAGTTTATTGTGATCTACACAGTCAAAGGCTTTGGCATAGTCAATAAAGCAGAAATAGATGTTTTTCTGGAACTCTCTTGCTTTATCCATGATCCAGCAGATGTTGGCAATTTGATCTCTGGTTCCTCTGCCTTTTCTAAAACCAGCTTGAACATCTGGAAGTTCACGGTTCACATACTGCTGAAGCCTGGCTTGGAGAATTTTGAGCATTACTTTACTAGCATGTGAGATGAGTGCAATTGTGCAGTAGTTTGAGCATTCTTTGGCATTGCCTTTCTTTGGGATTGGAATGAAAACTGACCTTTTCCAGTCCTGTGGCCACTGCTGAGTTTTCCAAATTTGCTGGCATATTGAGTGCAGCACTTTCACAGCATCATCTTTCAGGATTTGAAATAGCTCAACTTTTCTATTTGATAACAAAAGTAAAGGAAAGAAAAATGAACAACATGTGGGACTATATCAAATTAAAAAGCTCTACACAACAAAAGAAACCACCCACAAAGTGAAAGGGCAACATATTGAAAGGGATAAAAATATTTGCAAATCATATATTTGATAGTGGGTTAATATACAAAATGTGTTTTTAAAAACTCATTCAATAGTAGAACAAACAAACAAAACCACAAAAAATATTGATGTAAAAATGGATAGAGGATATGATTAAGACATTTTTCCAAAGAAAGTGTACTTATGGTCAACAGATACATGAAAAGGTACTCAACATTGCTAATGCTTTTGAACTGTGGTGTTGGAGAAGACTCTTGAGAGTCCCTTGGACTGCAAGGAGATCCAACCAGTCCATTCTGAAGGAGATCAGCCCTGGGATTTCTTTGGAAGGAATGATGCTAAAGCTGAAACTCTAGTACTTTGGCCACCTCATGCAAAGAGTTGACTCATTGGAAAAGACTCTGATGCTGGGAGGGATTGGGGGCAGGAGGAGAAGGGGACGACAGAGGATGAGATGGCTGGATGGCATCACTGACTCGATGGACGTGAGTCTGAGTGAACTCTGGGAGTTGGTGATGGACAGGGAGGCCTGGCGTGCTGCGATTCATGGGGTCGCGAAGAGTCAGACACGACTGAGAGACTGATCTGATCTGATCTGAATCATCAGAAAAATGCAAATCAAAACCACAATGAGACTGCAACTTATACCTGTTAGAATGGATATTATTGAAAAGATAAGAAATAACAAGTGTTGCCAAGGATGCAGAGAAAGGGGAATGATTGTGTCCTGTTTCTGGGAATGTAAATTGGTGTAGTTACTATGGAAAACAGTAGAGATTTTTTTTAAAAAATTAAAAATAGAACTACCATATGATACAACTATTCCACTTCTGGGTATTTATATGAAGGGAACAGAATTACTTACTAGAAAAAATATCTATTCCTCCATGTTCACTGCAGCATTATTTACAATAGCCAAGACATGAATTACCCTAAGTGGCCGCAGACAGATGGATGGATCAAGACATTTTATATGTATGTATAAGCAAGGGAATATTGTTCAGCCATAAAAAGAAGGAAATTTTGCCATTTGTGACAACATGGATGGACTTTGAGGGACTTATGTTAAGTGAAATAAGAGGAAGAAAATACAAATACCATATGATCTCACTTCTATGTGGAATCTAAAACAAGTAAATAAAACTGGAGTTCATAGGTACAGAGGAAACATTGGTGCCAGAGGTTGGGAGGATGGACAAAATGAGTAAAGGTGGTCAAAGGATACACACTTACAGTTATAGAATACATGTCATGAGTATGTAATGTACAGTATGACTGTAGTTAATGCATATTTGAAAGTTGCTAAGAGAATAGATGATGATACATGTTATCTACACTTACTGTGTTATCATTTTGCAATATATACAAATATCAAATCATTTTCTGTATATTTGAAATTAATACATTGCTATATATCAATTCTATCTCAATGAAAAAAGGTTTTTAATAATAAAATGCAAAGAATTTAGGAAGAAAAAAGTATAAGGATAAAAGCATTAAAAAAATAAAAACATATACCTATTAAGTAACATAAATAGCAATATATAAGGATATATTTATAAGTATAAGGATAAAAACATAAAGGGCTTCCCTAGCAGCTCAGCTTGTAAAGAATCTACCTGCAATGCAGGAGACTGGAGTTCAATTCCTGCATTAGGAAGATCCACTATGGATAGACTACCCACTCCAGTATTCGTGGGCTTCCCTCATGGCTCAGCTGGTAAAGAATCTCCTGCAGTGTAGGAGACCTGGGTTAAGAACATCCCTTGGAGAAGTGATAAGTTACCCACTCCAGTATTCTGACCTGGAGAATTCCATGGACTGTACAGGCCATGGAGTGGCAAAGAGTCAAATGTGACTGAGCAACTTTCACACTTCAAAAACATAAAATAAAATTTAAAAAAACATAAATCTATTAAGCAACAGAAGTAGTAATATATATTTGTACAGTTTTAGATATGAAGAAACATATCTAGAAACAAATTTCTATTTAATTAAGGATTAATTAAATTATTTGATTATAATAATTTCTATAAAATAGAATTATTTGATTACAATAGTTTCTAGACTAAAATTAGAAATTATAGTAAAGGATAGAAAAGCTGATTTGCTAATATAAATTACTAAAATTGACCCACATATGAAGCCAAAAGAACTTATTAATAAAAATAAAACTACTTCATAATCATTTCATGAGATGGTGAAAAAGACAGTCAATAAAATTTTCACACTTACTGGTGCTTAATGCAACAGTTAATAGAAATTTCCATTCAAAAAGGAATTAGTAAGGATTCCTATTCTGATCTTTATTTCTTTTTTTCTGTAAGTTCTAATCAATTACAATAAGAAACAAGTCAGAAAACATAGCTGTACTGATTTGCTTCTTATTGTAATTGATTAGAACAGTATGGAGATTCCTCAAAAAATTAAGAATGGAACTATTATATTATTCAGCTGTTCCACTTCTGGGTATTTATCTGAAGAATACCAAAAAACTAATTCAAATAGATACATACACCTTTATGTGAATTGCAGCATTACAACAGCCAAGATATGAAAGCAATGCAATGAATGGATAAGATATTGTACACACAGACACACAGCAATACGACTCAGGTACGAAAAATAAAATTTTGCCATTTGTGACATGTGTGGACCTTGGTCATATTATGCTAAGTGAAATAAGTTAGATGAAGGCAGACAAATACCATATAATTTCACTCATATGTGGAACATAAAACAAGACTGAAATACTTAGGTACAGAGAATAAAGTAGTGATTATCACAGTGCAAGGAATGTGGGAAGAGAGTGAAATGGGTAAAAGGAGTCAATTCCATGTTAATGAATGAAAACTAAACTTTTATCAGGTAGCACACTTTAGTGTATACTGAAGTAGAAATATAATGTTCTACACATGAAACATACATGTTATAAGCCAATGTTACCACAATAAAGAAATCAATTGGCTATTTAAAAATCGATATGTAGTTCCCATTTCGGTAGCACATATACTAAAAAAAAAAAAAAAAAAAAAGATGCAAGAAAATATAAAAATAAGAAAAGTCATTTTTAAAGTCTTTTTTTTTGCAGGTGTGCTTAAAGTCTTTATTGAATTTGTTACAATATTGATATTGCTTCTATTATGTTTTGGTGTTTCAGCCATGAGACTTGTGGGATCTTTGCTCCCTACGTGCAACCCACCTGCACTTCTCTGTCCACAGGAATTTTCCAGGCAAGAATACTGGAGGTGGTGGCCATTTCCTCTGCCAGGGGATCTTCCTGACCCAGGGATCGAACTTGTGTCTCCTGCATCAACAGGCAGATTCTTTACTACTTGAGCCAACCAGTAAGCCCCTTACCCCCCACATCAGGGATCAAACTGGTACCCTCAGCCATCAGGAGTTACAATACAAAACCCCAAAATCAATCAACAGATGACTCACTGCACAATCAAAGAGATATAGATCATTCTATTTGAATGGAGATGGAAAAACTGACTTGGAGAAAATAAATTAGATCATGGTGGTGGTTTAATCGCTAAGTCGTTACTGCACCCCCAAATAAATCTCATATTAAAGGCCAAGAATTAAAAGAAAGTGAACTAGGATAAAACATAAAAGAACAGTTTTGCAGTGGTTTTGCTACCTAGGAAGAGCCAGGATAAGTAGAATAAAGAAAAAACTGTCCTCAGGCCTCTGGAGAAATTTCCAAAAACTGAGCTTGGTTTAAATAGGGAGAACTTTCCCACTCATTGCACCATAAATGTGGACTTCTGCCACCTGTATGTATCAGTTTCCACATGCATATCTCATGTCTTCTTCCAAAATCTCATTTAACAAATCTTTCCAGAATACATGGGCCCAAGATATCTACTATGGTGATGAAAACAATCTCTAGCTAGCCATTTGGGATTAAGCAAAGGATCTCAAAATGGGACATCAAGGAGAAAACATACCTAATTTAATGAGAAGTTTATTGTTTATGAAGTTTTCATAAACAATCTTGCATTTGAAATATAGGACCTTAAATAAAAGGTAAATTTTGAATATGGCTTCCCAGGTGGCTTAGTGGTAAAGAATCTGCCTGTCAAGCAGGAGATGAGGGTTCAATCCCTGGATCAGGAAGATCCCCTGGGGAATGAAATGGCAACCAGTATTTTCCAGTATTTTTGCCTGGAGAATCCCATGGACAGAGGAGCCTGTTGGGCTACAGTCCATGGATTTGCAAAAAAGTCAGACACAACTTAGTGACTAAACAACAATAAATTTTGAATATACTGATGTGTGAGAAGGACAGCCCATGATAAATAATAAAAAGTCAAATAATCAGGAAAGTCTGGGCACACAGGAGGGGACATGAAGAAATACAATGGGCAATAAGATTAGTGAGTAAATGTTAGTTTGTTAGGGCTGCCATAGCAAAGTACTACTTACTGAGTGACTTATAACTTTATTCTCAATGTTTTGGAGGCTAGAAATAGGGGATCAACGTGTCAGCAGGGCCATGCTCCCTCTCCAGGCACTAAAGAAAAATCTGTTCCAGGACTTTCTCCTAGCCTCTGGAGATTTGATTACCTCTGTAAAGAACCTATCTCCAAATAAGGTCACATTCTAAGATACTGGGAGTTGAGACTCCAATGAGTCTTTTTTGAGCAGTAACAGGAGAGACACCATCAACCCATGACAATAAGCAACAGATCAGGAAAGACTATATTTAGTGTAATGAAGGAGACCCAGTTTCAATCCCTGGGTCGGGAAGATCCCCTGGAGAAGGGAAGGGCAACCCACTCCAGTATTCTAGCCTGGAGAATCCCATGGACAGAGGAGCCTGGTGAACCACAGTACATGGGTTGAAAAGAGTCAGACACGACTGAGCGACTAACACTAAGTAACTGATGGAGTAAAGTACTGCCTAACAATACCTTAGGTAATAATGTAAGTGAAATGATTTTAGTTCAAGGAAGAAGTGAAAATGAGAGGATGATAAATGAATATAGTTATCAAAAGCAAAAAAAAATGTGTGGTTAACAAGGTCAGAATAAGCTATTAAACTTACCTATGCTTTGTTATTTCTTCTGGAAATTAGGAATTTGTAATTCAGGTCATAGAAGAACTACACCAAAACATAGATTTTAGCAAAAAATACTGGAGCTACCAAGAAAAGTTGAACCAACAGCCTACAAAAATGGACCATAACAAAGAAATCTGCTGGAGGATATATAATCCCAGGAATTTTGCATGCTCTAACAATGAACAGCAGATGGTACTAAGTCCAAAGAACATTGGTAAATAAAATAGCCAATGGTTTCAATCAGTTGAAAAACTGGAATGTTAACTCCAAATCCTATGTAAACCAGTTTCCAGAGACACTTTTTTTTTTCTTTTTAAGTGAAAACACATTTGCATTTTGATGGCACATTTCTTCCAAGGCTTTCAAAGCATTTCTATGGCAAGTTTTTCTGCTTTATGAGTAATCCAGGGCAAGTCACTTTTAAGTTGATATTGTGTTGTTGTTTTCATTATAAATGTAGAATGCATATTTCAAGTTCCTCGCAGTTTCTGGAATTTGGGGAGTAGTAACTATCATTTATAACAATGTGTATGCACATGAATAAAATATGAGTATATTTTAAACTATATAAACTTGAACAATCTAGGAAATAACAGACTTATAAGCATATCACCATAAAAAAATCCAGTTCTGTACTAAAGCTTTTTTCAGAATGTTAAGGGTAGGTACAAAGCTAATGAATTAGAGTTTATTATGCAAAATTAAGGCTTCTCTGGTAGCTCAGAGGTTAAAGCATCTGTCTGCAATGCAGGAGACCTGGGTTCGATTCCTGGGTTGGGAAGATTCCCCTGGAGAAGGAAATGGCAACCTACTCCAGTATTCTTGCCTGGAGAATCCCATGGACAGAGGAGCCTGGTGGGCTACAGTCCACGGGGTCACAAAAGAGTCAGACACAACTGAGCGACTTCATTTGACTTCACTTCATGCAAAATTAATATAATTCATAGAAAAACACTTATATTAATACCACAGTAAAATCATCTCTAACATAGGCTATGTTTTAAAATAACTACAAAGGAGAATACTGCATGTTGTAAAAATTATGTTTAATAGCCCATTAAATCACCATAAACTACACTATGTGAGTGCACTACACACTCTCTCTCTCCAATACAGAATTTAATTGGTTCTGGTTTTCTGGTCAGCACCAAATAAATATACTAATACATGTAGTTGAATTTGGATAAATATAATGTGAATATGACAGCTCCACTTTCATGATTAGAATTTACTGATTTTAGTCAAATCAATAAAGTATCTTTAGACTCCAAAGCAAAAGCAAAAATAAACAAGTGGGACTACATCAACTAAAAAGCTTCTGCACAGCAAATTGGAACCATCAATAAAATGGAAAGATAGCCTATAAAAATGGAGCAAATATTTGCAAGCCATATATCTGATAAGGGTTTAATATTCAAAATATATAAAGAACTCATACAATTCAATAGCAAAAACAATACAATTTAAAAATAGGCAGAACTGAGTAGATATATAAGAAGACATAAAGATGACTAACAGGTATATGAAAAGGTATTCAATGTCACTAATTATCAGGGAAATGGCAATCAAAACCACAATAAACTATCACCTCATGATTGTTAGAATAGCTATTATCAAAATGATATGAAATAACAAGTGTTGACAGGATATAGAGAAAATAGAACCCTTCTTCACTGTTGGTGGGAATGCAAATTGGTGCAGTCATTATGGAAAACAATACAGAAATTCCTTAAAAAATTAAGACTAGAACTACCCTTGATCCAGCAATTATATTTCTGTGTATTTATCTCAAAGAAATGAAAACACTAACTCGAAAAGATATCTATACTCCCATCACAGCATTATTTATAATAGCCAAGACATGTAAGCAACCCAAGTATCCATCAATGGACAGATGGATAAAGAAGTTGTGTGTGTGTGTGCGCAGGTGCGTGCGCACACACACACATACACACACACACACACACGGAATATTACTCAGGAATAAAAAGGAAATCAACATCTGTGACACCATAGATGGACCTTCAGGGCTTTATGCTAAGTGAAGTAGGACAGAAAAAGACAAACACTGCTGCGAGATCCAAGATCATTTCTTTTCTGCCTCCTGCCATCTCTTTGTGAAGATTCTATGTCTAAATTATCACATTCTCAAATTTGCCCAGCTACTTCCATGGGATGTAGGTCACAGAAAATACGTACAAAAAAAGCTAAAATATAGCATATGGTGAATGGAGATAAAAATTCAACTTCAGTGCATTAAGTTGAAGTGAGCCATTTGCTCCACATATATCTCATAAAACTGTTAAGTCAATTTTTAAATCACCTTAGTGTCCCCTCTAAAGGGGTTTCATATTAATTATCACATGTTATCTTAAATATTCTCTTGGTTTAATAAAATATAGTAAAAGTACTGAAAATCAGAACAAATCTTAACCAATGTTCTCAGTAACATTACATACACAAAAATAAAATAAATGCATGCCAAAATTAACTGAGATAGAAAAATAACAAAAGTTCTGCATTAAGTAAGAAGGAATAAAAGTTTAAATGTGCCATTTCCTTTTCATTCCAACTAGATTACTTTTGCTTATAATAATATTTTAGGATATATTTTCCTAGATGCTTTCTGAATTTAGACATTTCACTCTTTGGCCCTGGTATTTACATAGCAGGAAACCATGCCATTATGGGAAACACTGAGATTCCAGAGGACTCTGAATTAATAACAGTGGATGTCTTCTTTGTTAACAGCTTTCAGGAACTCTCCTTAGTCCAGATATTACAAATTTCAAACAATAATAATAATCACCTAAATACATAATTCATGGATTTTTTTTCTGATTAAAAAGGCTATATAAATGCCCTCTGGAAAAATGCCACATTAAAAAATGTGAGAAGAGAAGTAAAATCTTGAGCAATCTTCCTTGAGTAACCTTTATTTCATCTTAAAACAATGAAAGCTACTATGGTAAAAAAAAAAAAAAACTCAGCAAAAAATGGATTTAATTTGTTTTTAAATAGTTCACAACTCTCAAATCTTAGAAACATCTGCTTTGAAAAAAATTAGTTTAGATTATCAGTTGAAATGGAGGCACACATTCTTTACCCGTTCAAAATGATGATTCTTCATTCAGCAACTATCCATTCAAAATATACAGATGAAGGCACTCTTTTAGGTCATGAGAGTGAACCAAACAAACAAATTTGTGCCTTTATAGAAATTACATTCTAGTTAAGACGGGGGAATAATAAACTACACACAACAAAAAAAAAAACCCTTTTTATTATGTTACTATTTTAAAAGGTGATAGGTTTTGAAGAAAAAATAAAGCGAGAAGGGGAAAAGAGATTGCTGAGGAGTAAACAGTGTTGTAATTGTTAATAGGCTGCTTAGAAAAGGCCTCACTGATGACACCAGAGCAGAGCTGCAGGAGATGAAGAAATGAGCTGCACCACTGTCCAGGAAGTAAGAGTTTCAGAGATTTCTTACACCTTCTTAGTCCCTGTCCCGCCAAAGAAAAAAATCAAAAGACATTTTAGCAATTATTGATTCTCATTGTTGCAGTTTAGAGTTAAAACCACTGCTTCACTGTTTTTTTTTTATCAATGAGTATCTCATAGCCCTGTTAAAATATATACAATAAGGCTTAAGATCACTTGTTCATTCACTGCCCATGCTTGATCAACTCTTTACCAATCATCTCATTCCTTATGGAAATTCAACAGAACATGGGCCACAATCATAAAGAATTCAACTTTATTGAAATTACAGCCAAAATTTTAGATTCTCATACTTTTAGACTATGAAAAGATTTTCAGGGTGTGTGTGTGATGGTATATAGCAACTGACACTCAGGATCATGTTGAAGAGACAAGAGAAATAGTGGGGACTATAAAGAGCTGGAATGGGCAAGTTCCATCAAGTGCTGGAAACAACTTAGGATTTTTGAAAGGAAAAAAACACACAAACAGGCACTGCAATTTACATATGACATATTCCCTTTTTTGAATAAAGGCAAATTTAACTTAAATATTACTCATCATATGTTGGTAATACAGCTCTCATGTTTCCACTTGAGAACCCCTAGTCCGGACTTAAGAAGATGTGTCTTGAGTGAAAACACCTCTTCCTTGACTCACACTGCCTTGCCGTCCACCTAGCCAGGCCATATAAAGACTCTCTGGATTTTATGGAGATAGATCTAGATAAAGATGAGATAAATGTGGAGAATTTCAAATGAACCCCAGATAAACTTGTGGGATCAGAAACTAAAAATGACCTATTTCTCACATTCTAGATAGAGAGTTTGAAGGATCACAAGACCTTCATCACCACACAAGGGATGAGGGCAAACTCTACAAAATCTAAAAGTCATAGGACTAAGCCTGTATTATCCCTTTCTCACCACCTCACTGTTTTATCTGATCTTGCTGACAAGAGAAACATTCTATTCTCTAATGCCAATTGTGTCTGCAGAGGTTGCCTACGAGAGACCTGTTGAGGAATCACTGCTAGCTTATGAGAAAGATTATCTGGAAGGCACGCAGGTTTCTCTCTCAGGTGACACCTTGTGTACAGAACTTATTAAATTTAGATTCTCTCATCAGAGGGATGCACAATATTTTTGTCAACTATTTTGACAAGTTTTCACTCCAGACTACATCCTAACATACTTCTAAGAAGCAGTTTGGGGCTATCTATGTATAAACTGCAATGGGAGAAACAGTTACACACCCTGTAACTCCCCAGGAATTGAGGAGTCATCTTTTCACCCCCAAAGCCAAGAAGCATAGCTTCAAAGCAAAGATGAGGTCAGAGCTGCTCTTGCAGTCAATGACTATAAGTGCCATATAGTGGAAAAGAGCATCTAAATTTATGTTTCTCTAATTGCCATGAATCAAGGCCCACATATGGAAAAGGTTTGTTTCCATGAGGAACACTCCTTAATAATCTGATCTTAAATGATTCCCTGCCTGACCATACAACTTGGTCATCATCAGTGGCTCATGAGGAGGTAAAAACAACACAGCTTAGCTTTGGGAAAGAACAAGAAATAGTGGGAGCTCAGCAATATTTTGTTCAGCTGAATAGGATGCAAGTATTCTAGGTAGATAGCAAGACACCAGCAGCATCTACCACTGCATGAATACTCTTTAGTTTTGTTCAGCCTTAATATTACTTATCTTTTCCCTCTTATCATTTTCCCACTTTCATACTTCATATCCTATTTCACTTCTTCATCTTTCTTTCTTTTTTTCCCCCTGTGTATGACCAACACTTAGCATCCTTAGACTGAGTATCATAGTACATGGACCCTGAGCTCTAGTTCTGCCAGAAATTGAGTGGCCTTGGGAAAGTCTCTTTATCTTGCCACAGCTTGATGTTTTTATCTGTATGGTTAGAAGGAGGATAAAGTGAGGAGGAAGGCAGTTAGTGGGGTTTGAAGTGCATAAGAGGGAGGCTGTAGAGTATAATTGACCACATGGGTTTAAATACAAAATCCTCTACTACAACTGGTGTGGCTTTTGAAATTACATAATCTGGTTCTAAGTCTCCCAGTTACAAAGGGGAATAATGGTAACACCTGAGCTGGCAGGCTTATTATTATTATTGTATACATATGGCACTTAATATAATACCTGTCATACATTAAGTTTCCAAAAAATGATAGGTATTATTTTTATTTTTACTTACTACTGTTGTTTGGTCGCTAAGTCCTATCTGACTCTTTTGTGATGCCATGGACTATAACCTACCAGGCTCTGTCCATGGTATTTTCCAGGCAAGACTAGTGGAGTGGGTTGCCATTTCCTTCTCCAGGGGATCTTCCTGACCCAGGAATTGAACCTGTATTTCCAACATTGACAGGTGTCTTCTTTAGCATGGAGCCACCTGGGAAGTTCTTACTATCTATTATTGTCTAACCATCCTGATTGTATTCATAGTTAAAATTATTATATTGTGGTTGCTTCCTTAATTGACATTCTGGGGAAAATCACAGCAAACCAAAGTATCATTTTTCATTCACTTCTAAGAGACCACTTTTCCTTGTCACCATACAACCCATGTTTCCTTCCTTTCCCAATAGGAATGTGCCTTTTAAAACTAGATTTTTCTGGGGCATCCCTGGTGGCTCAGTGGTAAGGAATCCTACTGCCAATGCAGGAGACGCAGGTTCAAGCCCTGAGCCAGGATGATCCCACATGCCACAGAGCAGCTGAACCTGTTTACCACAATGACTGAGTCTGTGATCGAAGGCCATGTGCTGCAACTACTAAAGAGACTGCCAGGAGAAATATCAATAACCTCAGATATGCAGATGACACCACCGTTAGGGCAGAAAGCAAAAAAGAACCAAAGAGCCTCTTGATGAGGAGAGTGAAAAAGTTAGCTTAAAACTAAGAAAACTAAGATCATGGCATCTGGTCCCATCATTTCATGGCAAATAGATGGGGAAACAATGGAAACAGTGAGAGACTTTGTTTCCTTGGGCTCCAAAATCATTGCAGATGGTGACTGCAGCCATGAAATTAAAAGACGCTTGCTCCTTGGAAGAAAAGTTATGACCAACCCAGACAGCATATTCAAAAGCAGAGACATTATTTTGCCAACAAAGGTCCATCTAGTCAGGGCTATGGTTTTTCCAGTGGTCATGTATGGATGTGAGAGTTGGACTGTGAAGAAAGCTGAGCACCAAAGAATTGATGCTTTTGAACTATGGTGTTGGAGAAGACTCTTGAGAGTCCCTTGGACTGCAAGGAGATCCAACCAATCCATCCTAAAGGAAATCAGTCCTGAATATTCATTGGAAGGACTGATGTTGAAGCTGAAACTCCAACACTTTGGCCACCTGATGTGAAGAACCGACTCATTGGAAAAGACCCTGAGGCTGGGAAAGATTGAAGGTTGGAGGAGAAGGGGACAACAGAGGATGAGATGGTTGGATGGCATCACCGACTCAATGGATATTGGTTTGAGTAAGCTCTGGGAGTTGGTGATGAACAGGGAAGCCTGGCATGCTGCAGTCCATGGGGTTGCAAAGAGTCAGACATGACTGAGTAACTGAACTGAACTGAAGCTCCATAGAGCTCATGTTCTGAAACAAAAGAAGCCACCACATGAGAAGCCCATGCACCACAACTAGAGAATAACCCCTGCTCTCTGCAACTAAAGAAAATCCTGTGCAGCAATGTAGACCCAGCACAGCCAAAAATAAATAAAATTATAAAAATATTAAAAATAAAAGAAGCTTTCTCTTACTATCCATTTTCATTCCTCAGCTATTTGGAAAGGCCCCTCAGAAATGACTTTGCCTCCTTGCATTTCTTTTTCTTTGGAATGGTTTTGCTACTGCCTCAGTACAATGTTATGAACCTCTGTCCATAGTTCTTCAGGCACTGTGTCTAAGTGAAAGACAAGGGAGAAAGGGAAAATATACCCAACTGAATGCAGAGTTCCAGAGAATATCAAGGAGAGATAAAAAGACCTTCTTAAATGAACAATGCAAAGAAATAGAGGGAAACAATACAATAGGAAAGACTAGAAACCTCTTCAAGAAAATTGGGGATATCAAAGCACCATTTCATTCAAAGATGGGCACAGTAGAAGACAGAAAAGGCAGGAACCTAACAGAAGAATAAGAGATTGAGAAGAGGTGGCAAGAATACACAGAAGAACTGTACAAAAAAAAGTCTTAATGACCCAGATAACCATGATGGTGTGGTCACTCACCTAGAGATGGACATCCTGGAGAGTGAGGTTAAATGGGCCTTAGGAAGCATTTACAACAAACAGAACTAGTGGAGGTGATGGAATTCCAGTTGAGCTATTTCAAATTCTAAAAGATGATGTTGTTAAAAGTGTTACACTCAATATGCCAGCAAATTTGGAAAACTCAGCAGTGATCACAGGACTGGAAAAGGACAGGTTTCATTCCAATCCCAAAGAAGGCCAATGCCAAGGAATGTTCCAACTACCACACAATTACACTCATTGCACAAGCTAGCAAGTTATGCTCAAAATCCTTCAAGCTAGTCGCCAACAGTATGTGAGCCGAGAACTTCCAGATGTACAAGATGGGTTTAGAAAAGGCAGAGGAACCAGAGATTAAATTGCCAACATTCACTGGTTCATGAAAAAAGCAAGGGAATTCCAGACAAAACATCTACTTCTGGTTCATTCACTATGCTAAAAGCTTTTGACTGTGTGGATCACAGCAAACTGCGGAAAATTCTTAGAGATGGGAATACCAGACCACCTTACCTGTCTCCTGAGAAACCTGTATGTGGGTCAAGAAGCAACAGTTAGAACCAGACATGGAACAGTGGACTGGTTCAAAATTCGGAAAGGAGTATGACTAGGTTGTATATTGTCACCCTGCTTATTTAACTTATATGTGGAGTACATTATGTGAAATTCTGGGTTGGATCAGTCACAAGCTGGAATCTAGATTGCTGGGAGAAATATCAACAGATGATACCAAAAAATGGCAGAAAGTGAAGAACTAAAGAGCCTCTCGATGAGGGCGAAATAAGATAGTGAAAAATCTGGCTTGAAATTAAAATAACTAAGATCATGGCATCTGGTCCCATCACTTCATGTCAAATAGAAGGGGGAAAAGTGGAAGTAGTGACAGATTTTCTTTTTCTGGGCTCCAAAATCACCATGGACAGTGGTGCAGCCATGAAATTAATAGACACTTGTTCCTTGGAAGAAAAGCCATGACAAACCTAGAAAGCATATTAAAAAGCAGAGACATCACTTTGCTGACAAAGGCCTACCTAGTCAAAGCTATGGTTTTTCCAGTAGTTATGTATGGATGTGAGAGTTGGACCATAAAGAAGGCTGAGGGCTGAAGAATTGATGCTTTCAAAATGTGGTGCTGGAGAAGACTCTTGAGAGTCCCTTCAACTGCAAGGAGATGAAACCGGTCAATCCTAAAGGGAATCAACCCTAAATATTCATTGGAAGGACTGATCCTGAAGCTGAAGCTCCAATATTTTGGCTAGTTGGTGCACTGAGCCAACTCACTGGAAGAGACCCTGATGCTGAGAAAGATTGAAAGCAAAAAGAAATGGGGGTGTCAGAGAATGAGATGATTAGTTAGCATCACCAACTCAATGGACAAGAATCTGAGCAAACTGGGAGAGAGTGAAGGACAGGGGAGCTTGACGTGTTGTAGTCCATGGGTTTGTAAAGAGTCAGACATGACTTAGTGACTGAACAACAACAAATTATCAATTTATGTCATTAGCTTTCTGCTCCTTTGGAAAGCTCATCAACTTGCAAGAGTATATATTCTCAAGATATAATTGATACATAATTTTCACCTATGAGTCCATCTAATAAATAGTAAGCTCCAGTAGCATCAATAAAGTGAGTAGCAGAGTAGACTAAATAAAGTACTAGAATGTCATTGTTGTCTGTGTAAGCTTCAGGTGACCAGCTAAAGAAAATTTATCCACAAGGAGAGGAAGGGAAAAGAAGAAACATTAAGTGTAAGATCAAGTACAACAAATACAGAGAAGTCAGGGGGGAAAGGTAAACAATGGAAGTTGCGGTAGGCGAAATAACAATCCCACAAAGATATCTGCATTCCAGTTCTCATATAACATATAATCTCATATAACAACTCAAAGAAGCTGTGCACGTGTGATTAAGTTCAGGATCTTGGAGTGGGGCAATTCTCCTGTGTGATGCAGGTGGACCCAATATAATCTTAAAGGTTCTTATAAGTGAGGGAGTGAGTTTCAGCGTGATGCAGCCTAAAAGGGACTCGACAAGCCACTTCTGTCTTTGAAGATGAAAGGGAGCCATAACTAAGGAATGTGCACAGCCTCTAAACATAGGAAATGGCAGGGAAACTGATGCTCCCCTATAGCCTCCCAGAAGGAATGCAGCCATGAAATACTTTGATTTTAGGCCTGCAAGTCCCATTTCAAACTTCTGACCTACAGAACCCAGGCAATAAATTTGCATTGTTTAAAGCAAACAAATAATTTGTTATATCAGCCATAGAACTAATATTAAAAAGGTATTCAATAATTACAGTGACAGTTATGGCAGCTAATTCAACAATTAAAAATCAGCATAGATGTTACTGTTGGTGTTGTTCATTCACTCAGTCATGTCTGACCCTTTTCAACCCCATGGACTGCAGCACGCCAGGCTTTCCTGTCCTTCACCATCTCCTGGAGCTTGCTAAAACTCAGCCACTGCTGTGGTTTCCAAATTTGATGGCATATTGAGTGCAGCACTTAACAGCACAGTCCTTTAGGATTTGAAATAGCTCAGCTGGAATTCCATCACCTCCACTCCCTTCATTTGTAGTGATGCTTCCTAAGGTCCTGTTGACTTCACACTCCCTAGGTGTCTGGCTCTAGGTGAGTGATCACACCATCATGGTTACCCAGGTCATTAAGATCTTTTTTGTATAGCTCTTCTGTGTATTCTTTCCACTTCCTCTTAATATCTATCTACGTTTGTTAGGTCCATACCATTTCTGTCCTTTATTGAGCCCATCTTTGCATGAAATGTTCCTTAGGTATCTCTAATTTTCTTGCAGAGATCTCTAGTCTTTCCCATTCTGTTGTTTTCCTCTATTTCTTTGCACTGATCACTGAGGAAGGCTTTTTTATCTCTCCTTGCTCTTCTTTGGCACTCTGCATTCAGATGGGTATATCTTTATTTTTCTCCTTTGCCTTTCACTTCTCTTCTTTTCTCAGCTATTTATAATGCCTCCTCAGACAAGCATTTTGCTTTTTTGCATTTCTTTTTCTTGGAGATGATTTTGATCACTGCCTCCTGTACAATTTTACAAACCTCCATCCATACTTCTGCAGGCACTCTATCAGGTCTAATTCCTTGAATTTATTTGTCACTTCCGCTGTATAATTGTAAGAGATTTGATTTAGGTCATACTTGAATGGCCTAATAGTTTTCCCTACTTTCTTCAGTTTAAGTCTGAACTCTGCAGTAAGGAGTTCATGATCTGAGCAACAGCCAGCTCTCAGTCTTGTTTCTGCTGACTGTATAGAGCTTCTCCATTTTCTTTTGCAAAGAACATAATCAATTTGATTTCAGTATTGACCAGCTGGTGATGCCCTTGTGTAGATTCATCTCTTGTGTTGCTGAAAGAGGGTGTTTGCTATGACCAGTGTGTTCTCTTGGCAAACTCTATTAGCCTTTGCCCTCTTTCATTTTGTACTCCAAGGCCAAACTTGCATGTTACTCCAGGTATCTCTTGACTTCCTACTTTTGTATTCCAGTCCTCTATGATGAAAAGGAAATATTTTTTTGTTGACAGTTCTAGAAGGTGTTTGACTTTGTGGATCACAATAAACTGGAAAATTCTGAAAGAGATGGGAATACCAGACCACCTGACCTGCCTCTTGAGAAACCTATATGCAGGTCAGGAAGCAACAGTTAGAACTGGACATGGAACAACAGACTGGTTCCAAATAGGAAAAGGAGTACATCAAGGCTGTATATTGTCACCCTGCTTATTTAACTTATATGCAGAGTACATCATGAGAAATGCTGAACTGGATGAAGTACAAGCTGGAATTAAGATTGCAGGAAGAAATATCAATAACCTCAGATACCCAGATGACACCACCCTTATGGCAGAAAGCAAAGAAGAACTAAAGAGCCTCTTGATGAAAGTGAAAGGGGAGAGTGAAAAAGTTGGCTTAAACTCAACATTCAGAAAACTAAGATCATGACATCCAATACCATCACTTCATGGCAAATAGATGGTGAAACAGTGGAAACAGTGTCAGACTTTATTTTTTGGGGCTCCAAAATCACTGCAGATGGTGATTGCAGCCATGAAATTAAAGGACACTTACTCCTTGGAAGAAAAGTTATGACCAACCTAGACAGCATATTAAAAAGCAGAGACATTACTTTGTCAACAAAGGTCTGTCTAGTCAAGGCTATGGTTTTTCCTGTGGTCATGTATGGATGTGAGAGTTGCACTGTGAAGAAGGCTAAGCGCTGAAGAATTGATGCTTTTGATCTGTGGTGTTGGAGAAGACTCTTGAGAGTCCCTAGGACTGCAAGGAGATCCAACCAGTCCATCCTAAAGGAAATCAGTCCTGAGTGTTCACTGGAAGGACTGATGTTGAAGCTGAAACTCCAATACTTTGGCCACCTGATGCAAAGAACTGACTCACTTGAAAAGACCCTGATACTGGGAAGATTGAGGGCAGTAGGAAAAGGGGACGACAGAGGATGAGATGGTTGGATGGCATCACCGAATCAATGGACATGGGTTTGGGTGTTGGTGATGGACAGGGAGGCCTGGCCTGCTGCAGTTCATGGGGTCACAAAGACTCAGACATGACTGAGTGACTGAACTGAACTAGAAGGTCTTGTAAACTATAGGTGTTATAGGGGCCAACAAACCCAATCCAGAGTGTTAGGCATCCAGTGTTTCTATTATTTTACTACCATCTGTCTTTATGGGAACAAGAAATGAACACTTGACCCATGATGGGCCAATCAGGATCATTTTCCTAGAAATAAGGGATGTAGTCTCTCTTTGTAACTAGCATGGTAGCATAGGAACTTGAGCATCATCATTTCTTCCCACCACAGTTGCTGGTAACAGAGCTAGCCAGCCTGTCTACATAAAGAGAGAAAAAATTGATGTGTGTGTATGTAAATAAAATAGAAAGAGACTATTCCATAGGCTCCCTATCAACTTCTTCCTGCCTCAAGCCCACCCTAAGGCCAGACAGTATTCATGCCTTTCACTTCCTTGAAAGAGTTGCCATCATGAACAGCTGCATAAGCCAACTTTAGGTGGTTTCTCTTAGTTAATAAGCAAAGAGTCCTAAATAATACAGATAAAGGAAAATAGGACAAGAGATGAATAGAGACATGAGTCTAAAACTACAAGCGAGTGAACTATAATTAACCCACTGTTTAAGAAAGGATTGATAGCATGAATGGAAAAAGTATGACAAGGTGTTATCTTTACATCTTTAAACAGATGACAAAGATTTTAAAAATTTACAAAAGGAAATGCCAGACAAAAATACAGAACTTACAAGAGTCAAAACCTTGCCTGTGACCCTTTGAATACCTTGGCCAGATGAGGAACATCAAGGAGGCCAGAGTGGAAACAAAGTATGATACAAGGAGACCATTGTGTGAAGAGGGGTTTTGGAGAGTGCCCCAAAGCACTGGGAGACTGTGGAACCTAACCTCTTACCTCAAGCTCTGATGGGGAGGGACTCTAATCGGGCTCCACAGAGAACTTAATCTGTGACCCCTGAGGTTGGAAGCATAGTTAACCAAGGTGCTGGTGGGGACAGAAGAGAGAGGAATGTTTGTTAGTGAGCTGGAGAATGTTCTATTCAGAGAGAAAACTAGAAGATGCAAGAAGCTAGAGATGGAAGCAAGTTCCAAGAGGCTGGAGAAGGAGGCTCAAGTCACTAGTCAGGGTAGAAAGATAATCAGTCTTCTGGGTTAAAGAGAACAGCAAGTAAGAGGTTCCCCATTTGGGATTCTCAAAAAGGAACCACAAGAGAAAAAGGAGGCTTTGACCATGCCAAGTTCATAGGGCACAAAGCCATCCAGCCAACATCTGTATCCTGCTTCCTCTCTTCTCATGCCTTATCACTAATAGGGTAGAAAACATCCCATGGAGGATAGAATAAGGAAGAAAGATGGTAGCTGATCATTATACCCATTGGGTCTTAGCTGGGAGAAGGTGAGAAGACATGTCTTTGAATATAGACTGAAGTGTTAATAACTTGGATAAGATGCTTTTCATTTTTTCAATTGTGACTGTTTTGTGACATAAATTGACTCCAGGATGGTCTTCAACAGCTCTATTGCATAACTGAGGAAAGTCTTCCCTCTACTGAATAAAGTCAAAAGGGGCATCGGGAGACAAAGCTTTGATCCCACCCCAAGAGAGACGCATTCAATTTATCAGTAACACATACCAATTACAGATATGTCATCTTTATTATAAATATTGTGGTCTGGACATTTTAAGACATCTGCAAATAATTGGGCATGCTTAATTCAAATGTTGCAGTAAATTTAATCATATCCATGCATTTAGCATGTAACGGATTCTCAAAAAGAAGTATATGGTTCTAACTCCACATAGAGACAGTGTGTAGCAAATGCAAGTGATGCCTCAGCCAATAACTTCTGGACTCACCTTCAGGTGAAGTGGCGGAGTGCCCTGTAGGCTGGCAGCTTCCCTCCTCACAATGATACAGAGATAATGGTTAGAAAAAGGTAAACAGCAATTCCCTCTGGGGAACGGGACTGGGATCGGAAAGAGAAAGGCAAGGAACTGTGGCTTTAGTAGTCTCCTTTTAAAACACATTCTTTAAAGTATGTAAATACACATACTTCCCCCAAAGAAGAGTATGCATGATGTGTTATTAAGTTATAACCACAAGGTGAAGGACACTATTGTGCATATATATATATATATATATATATATATATATATATGATTACAATAGAATTAAATGTACACATACACATGGAATTTTAAGCTCTGTAAAATTTCTAGAACTGTTGTTAAAATAAGCCAACTTCTATTGTTGCAGTTTGACCAACTGTTATGGCCCAGAGAAGGTGAGAGGTCAGGTGTCACTGAGGAAGAGAAAGAAGTCTCTTCCAAGCCTAGAAGATTATGGACAAAGGAAAAGATTCAGGGGTGAGGAGCCAAAATCTTAGGTCATAACTTCCTCCCCACTTGAAGTTGAAATCTTAGCTCGAGGCTGGAGGCATAGTTGATAGGTTGAGGAGAAAACTGAAAGTGTGTGTGTGGAGGGGGGTGGGGAGGGGGCACAGTTTGCGTGGTTTCCCGTCTTGCCCTGAGGCAGGAGACCTGTGTGGAGCGGCCACCCAACAGTAGACACCATGTAATGGCTCAATGGAGGAGCAGCAGAGCCTGCGTTCAGCGTTCTTAAGCTTCTGCCAGTTGCCCTCATATGATGCAGAGGGTATGCAAAGGTTTTTCTGTGCACTGTGCAGGGAAGACAGGCCTTGACTGGTTCTTTCTGGGCAGCAGGACTTAGGAGAGAAAGACAGGGAAAGAGAGGGCCGAGCAGAGAAAGGAGAGGAAGCTCAGGGGTGAGAGAAAAACCAGCACAGCCTTTAGCAGTAGAGCCAGCAGGCTAAGCATTGCCCTCATAGACAACGGTCACCATGAAGCTGAGCTCAACAAGGACCCAGAAAAGAACTCTGGGACTTGGATAGCAATCTGAAGCCTTCCCTACCACCCCACGATCTCAGACCAGCCCAAGGGCCAAGTAGTTAATTTGGGAAGGAGAAGGGTTAAGAATGGAATCTGAAAAAACTGAGCTTTTACCCAAGAAGGGCGCTGGTACACAAAACAAGACACAACAACCATTGGAGTTCCACAAAACACACCCTGAGAAGCTTTAAAAAAAAAAAAAAGTATATTTTAAATATCGGAAATGAGTTCAGATGTGAAACATGATATATCATCAAATCACAACTTGGATTGTGAAACACAAATTTTTCCTCTGAGACTGTAATATGTACTCAGGTTTTTGTTTGGATATAACTGAAAACAAAGAGAATGGAGTGCCATCTTACGGCAAGACCTCCCATCCACTCCTTCTTCAGACCCGTCAGCCCTCCGCAGCTCCACCAGCCCAGGTCATCCCATGTCTTTGCCAGCATTAGATCATGCGTGTTTATCAGGGCCTGCCAGTGTGAAACCCATTAATCAAAAGCACATAAGGTTTACATTGGGCTAATTAACTTCAAGACAAACATAAATCTTAAGAGCATGTTCTACAAAACAGCAGGAGTGTGTGGAATGAGCCGTGTTACCCCAGCCCACTTCAAGCTGCCTTGCCCTGTCTAACAGAAGATGACCAGGTTTTGCTTTTAAAAAAAATGCTATTTTATACTTAATAGCTAAACAATGACTTGAAAACTAAAGTATGCAATAAGTCAACTTAGCCTCTTCCACGATGCTGTGCTTTATTTGTCCAGCCATTTTTTTGGACTGTTTTTCCCACTACACTGAATGAACCGAAGTCTATGTTTCAGCACCATAGACAAAACCCAAGTTAAGATAAAGTCTATTCCCACCCTCATTAGAGGCGCCACTGCAGAAGGGCACGTAGGCTGTAATAAGCCTTGAGTGATTTTTCAGCAGGTTGGAAAATTGGACCCAGAAGCAGCTTTGCTGGCAAGAGAAGACATCTCTGCAGCTGCTGCTGCTGCTGCTAAGTTGCGTCAGTCATGTCCGACTCTGTGCAACCCCATAGACGGAAGCCCAGCAGGCTCCTCTGTCCCTGGGATTCTCCAGGCAAGAATACTGGAGTGGGTTGCCATTTCCTTCTCCAATGCATGAAAGTGAAAAGTGAAAGTGAAGTCGCTCAGTCGTGTCCGACTCTTAGTGACCCCATGGACTGCAGCCTACCAGGCTCCTCCATCCATGGGATTCTCCAGGCAAGAGTTCTGGAGTGGGGTGCCATTGCCTTCTCCAATCTCTGCAGCAGGACATATTTAAAAAAAAAAAAAAACAAAAAACAAAAAACACCATGGGCTTTCAACAAGCTGCTAAGTCGCTTCAGTTGTGTCCGACTCTGTGTGACCCTAGAGACGGCAGCCCACCAGGCTCCACCGTCCCTGGGATTCTCCAGGCAAGAACACTGGAGTGGGTTGCCATTTCCTTCTCCAATGCATGAAAGTGAAAAGTGAAAGTGAAGTCGCTCAGTCGTGTCCGACTCTTAGCAACCCCATGGACTGCAGCCCACCAGGCTCCTCCATCCATGGGATTTTCCAGGCAAGAGTACTGGAGTGGGGTGCCATTGCCTTCTCCATTTCAAGAAGCAGATCTTAGTTAAATTTTTCTGATTTTGTTTTCTCCTTGGTAAAGATTAATAATATTAAATGACTTCGATTCTTAGATGCAAGCAAGAGACACTTGCATCTAGCTGATTTTAGCCAAAAACAAAAACCACAAGACTTATTTATAGGCTGTTATAAAAGGTGGTGCACAGGATCTCATGGCTTCCCTGGTGGCTCAGATGGTAAAGAAACTGCCTGCAACGTAGAAGACCCGGGTTCGATCCCTGGGTTGGGAAGATCCCCTAGAGAAGGGAATGGCAACTCATTCCAGTATTCTTGCCTGGGGAATTCCATGGACCAAGGTGCCTAGCAAGCTACAGTCCACAGGGCCGCAAAGAGTTGGACATGACTTAGCAAATAGCATGTTCACCTTTCACTTTCACAGGATCGCAGGGAAGACCAGAAGCTGACCTTCAAGCCGCCACCACCAGCAGAAGTTTTGGTTTGCCTTGGGGATGCCATGCTCCCTCTGGAAAACAGACTTCTGCTTCTATCCCCACTGCTTCCATCAGTCACAAGCATAGATTTTTTCTCTTATGGTCTTTGCTTCACCAGGACATACTCTTCCCATTCAAAGGGCCAAGTCACCCACATCTCAGTTATGAGAGACCGAGAAAATGAGGTGGAGGGTGGCCTCTGCCCTTGAGTCAACTACAGAAACTTCTTCTGAAGACTTGTAATAAGGCTGAAATTATATAAACGGGTATACATTTCCTCAGGGAAGAGAACTTGACTCTAATTCAAGGCTGGCACAAAAGATGCTAAATATGAGTTGTTATTGTGATGAATTTTTAAAAGCAAGGAATAAATGAACATTATGGGTAACAGATCCGGCTGTGTGGCACAGCGAAGCAATAGCCAAGTATTGAATGTACTTTCTTCCAGTCTCACAACATTCACCTCTCTGGAAACTATCTTATACAAACTCTTTATATTTGGCAATTGGAGAATAGGTTTTCTGATTTCTGGATTAGAGTGCTTAAATGGTACATATGCATTATATAAGTTATCAATTTGAAAATAATTAGAATGTAATACATGCAGTTATTGCCAAAATTCTTTTTTTGAATTCAATGAACCATCTTCTTTTTAGATTTAGAAGGTCCTACAGTATTACCCACTGGACATTGTCTATTATATCTTTAATTAATATTCTGATAATGAAACTAAATGCCAAACAATAAAGACTTCATAATTTTACATGACCTACTAAAACAACTTTAAACATATACTTTTTTCAGTAAGTATGAGGAAGCATTAACCAATGTTTATTGACATTTTTATATTTGAACATAATAACTCATTTTCAGTCGAAAATAATGCTATTTTCCTTTTTATTTTTTTTAATTAAAAAAAAATTTAGGTCACACCCTATGGCATATGGGATCTTAGCTTCCTGATCGAGGATCATACCCATGCCCCCTGCTTGGGATCATGAAGTCTTAACCACTGGACCACCAGGGAAGTCCCAGCAATGCTATTTTCAAACGTGCAAAGTCTACATAGTCTTTAGGATAGTTTTTAATTATCCTTATTTATTATCCTTGATTTGTGTTATGAACTATTCATGTCCTCTACAGCTTATGCTCTTTACCAATGAAGTAATCATTATCATGGACCAAATTTTCACTCTATCATCAGAATTCAATAATTTTATTATGAAGATCTTATCATTTCTAGCCAAGGCACTGAAAAAGTGGAGGAGAAGGTAATTTACCATAGTAATTCTGAATAATCTTATCTACCTCTGAACTTGCGGGGGAGTGGGGTGCGGTTTACAAAGCTATAAAATAAATACAAAACTAATTCAAGATGTTCTGAACCATGGTAAATCAGAATTAAGCAGACCATGTAGCAAAGCTATTTACACAACATAGCATTTGGGGCCATCTGGATCATTTTTAAACTAGACAAACAAAATGAGGAAACATATAGGCAAGAGGACCAAACTCACATGCAGCCACTCTCCCCTCAACTCTATCTGTGGCTCCATGGCTAGAAATTATATTAAACCAGTTTTCAACAAAGAACTGCTTCCACACACAAAATCTTATTTTTAAAAAAAAATGTAATATACATTAAAGGAAAATCCAAAGAAACAAAATCAGAATAAAAACCATCGTAATCTTACATAAGTTAACACCATGAATATTTTGGTGTATTTCCCTCTAAATGTATGTGTGTATTTATGTGCATGGGCTTCCTTGGTAGCTGGTAAAGAATCTGCCTGCAATGCAAGAGACCCCAGTTCAATTCCTGGGTCAGGAAGATACACTGGAGAAGGTTCAACCCCTGGGTTGGGAAGATCCCCTGGAGGAGGGCTTGGCAACCCACTCCAGTATTCTTGCCTGGAGAATCCCCATGGACAGAGGAGCAAGCACAGCCCAGCATGTATATGTGCCTATGTATGTTTAGATATGTGTTTCCATATACACTGAAATAGAATCATACAGCATAACTTAATTTCCTCACCTAACAATATTTCTAGCCTCACAATAGTCCAATGCATGGATCTACAGAATTATTACTCAGTGCTCTCCTTGAGTATTCAGGTTAGTTCTAATTCTTTCAACAGAAACAGAATTGTGTGGAACCTACCATAATAAAGAGTCTGATTTCATTTTCACTGGTAGACCCCCCTGATTGCTTTCAAGTCCCATCCTTCCTCCTCTCCCTTTGGATCCACACCCGGATAAGCCCATGCAAAATCCTCTGGCACAAGAGGGGAAGTTCAAACCACACAAACCCTTCATCCCAACCCCAACCCCCAACCACAGTAAAAACCAAAGCCACTGACCCCCTTTGGTTTAAGCCATTCTGGACGATCCCACACTCTGAGTAATAAAGCCTGTCTTATCCTCTTGATGCACATGTGACATCATCCTTCTCAACATCTGAACCAAATCTGAGTGAGGGGTTGACCCACCTGCCACAGGGCCACCACAATGCAATCGGTGCTGTAAACTGGACCATCTAGCAATTACCACCGCATGTGGGGATTCTTCGTTCTCTTGCATTTGGTTTGCTTACTAGATCATCTGCCCCTGGCAAGCATGTGCTCTGAACTGCTATGTGTCAACGAGTCTGAACTTTGAGTTGTGTTGCTGCCCTCTGGCAAGCTTGCATTTTGAGCTGTCCTACACTCTGCTGCATTTGCAGAGTCCCACCAAACTTCACTTCACCAAGCCTCTGTTATACACATTACCTACTAAGTGACAAAAACTGACTTTAGGGGCAACGGTATGGGAACAGGGCTCCCTTTCACGTGGACCTGGCTTACATGTCTTAGCCTAGACACAGATTGAATCAGAATTGAATCTCAATTCTAGCATAATCTGTAACTGATAGGCTTGTTCATGTTGTTACTTATGAATTGGCTCATTCTGAATTGTGTCTTCCAACAAAAATTGACTCTAGAATCTATTCAAATTGCTATTCTACAGGTGCTCTTATTGGTGCTCCCAGAGACTCTGTCACCATTGATGCTTCAGCAAACTCCTCTCTTGCTGCCTACAGTTGCTCTATTATCCGGGATGGCCACGGTTGCCCGTGGGCTTCCAGTGCCAAAAATGGCCCTCCTCAGTCCCATGCTACACTCCATTAAAGCAGCAAATCCTGTCCACATACTGAACCCTTCTAGAGATGGAGGTTCTCACAAGTCCTGAGCCTGTGACTCCCCATGCCCAGCTGACTGTTATGCCTTGGGTCATGGGGGCAGAAGGCTGAAGACTCTGTATGCCCCCAGAGGCTTCCTTATTAAAATGGAAACTGTATTTACAGATAAAGCCAAACCTGGACCCTCTGCTACATTCCACCTATGAGAGGAAGTGGCTCTCCCATCCTCATTCCGTTTCAGGTGCAATGGCACCAGAGACGGTCACTCCTTTTCAGAGCCACTAACCACTTGGGAAGTCCACAGGAATCAACTGAGAGAGATCCAGAAGGTGAGTTCATCCACCTTACAGATGGCACGGGTGATGGAACTCCCCAGAGAGGCACTACTATCTATCCTCTAACTTGGACATCCTTGATCAAAGGACCTATAGATAGATCAGTTTCCTGGCCTTATGTTTACAGAATATGCTGTGTTCTGCAAGTCAACATGAAGCTGTATTGCGGCCAACTATACAGAATACAGTGGGGCTGCCATGTCTAAGGGGCAGGACAGATTACAAGCCTATAGGATTTTAAAATCTAGTGCTGGTAAGTGTTATGCTGTATTGGAATATTTCCATTTTAGAAAGAAGATACCAAATCCCTAAGGGAAGAGGGAGGAGTTGCTGTTACATAAAAATGAAATACGCAAAACAAGCAATTCAAGAAGTAAATATGGGACTTCCCTGGTGGTCCAGCAGTTAAGAATCTGTCTGCCAGTATGATCCCTGGTCTGGGAAGATCCCACATGCCTCGGGACAGCTAAGACCATGCACCACAACTATTGAGCCTGTGCTCTAGAGCTGGGGAGCTGCAATACTGAGCCCACAGGCTGCCACTACAGAAGTCCATGCACCCTGGAGACTGTGCTCCACAACACGAGAAGCCACTGCAATGAGAAGCCGGCCCTGCAACTAGAGAGTAGCCCCGCTTGCCTCACCTAGAGAAAGCCCACACTCAGCAATGAAGACTCAGTGCAACCGAAAATAAATACTTTTTTAAAGGAAAAAAAAAAAAGATGGCACCAAAGGGCAGCATAACTGACCAACCTGAGCAACTGTCTTAATATTCAGTTCAGTTCAGTTCAGTTGCTCAGTCATGTGCAACTGTGACTCTTTGTGACCCCATGAATTGCAGCACGCCAGGCCTCCCTGTCCATCACCAACTCCCAGAGTTCACTCAGACTCACCTCCATCGAGTCAGTGATGCCATCCAGCCATCTCATCCTCTGTCGTCCCCCCATCCTCCTGCCCCCAATCCCTCCCAGCATCAGAGTCTTTTCCAATGAGTCAACTCTTCTCATGAAGTGGCCAAAATACTGGAGTTTCAGCTTTAGCATCATTCCTTCCAAAGCAATCCCAGGGCTGATCTCCTTCAGAATAGACTGGATGGATCTCTTGGGAGAAATACCAATAACCTCAGGTATGTAGATGACACCACCCTTATGGCAGAAAGTGAAGAGGAACTAAAAAGCTTCTTGATGAAGGTGAAAGAGGAGAGTGAAAAAGTTGGCTTAAAACTCAACATTCAGAAAATGAATATCATGGCATCTGGTCCCATCACTTCATGGGAAATAGACGGGGAAACAGTGGGAAAAGTGTCAGACTTTATTTTTGGGGGCTCCAAAATCACTGCAGATGGTGATTGCAGCCATGAAATTAAAAGACGATTACTCCTTGGAAGAAAAGTTATGATCAACCTAGATAGCATATTGAAAAGCAGAGATATTACTTCGCCAACAAAGGTCCATCTAGTCAAGGCTATGGTTTTTCCAGTGGTCATGTATGGATGTGAGAGTTGGACTGTGAAGAAAGCTGAGTGCCGAAGAACTGATGCTTTTGAACTGTGGTGCTGGAGAAGACTCTTGAGAGTCTTAATATTGGAAGATGACTAAGACAATAATCAGTCCTCTCTGCATAATTTTACACACTCCTGGCCATTGACAATGATCTGTCTGTTCTAATCAATGGCAACAGCAATTCCTCAATCACGGTTGCTCCCACTGGGATTAAAAACTCAGCAAATTTCTTGCCTCACGGACACCCAAAATACAAATCAAGGTCACATATGTCTCTACACAAACTGAAGTTTTAATATAAGGGCTCACCAAGATGTCCCCTATTCCCTTTGGCATTCCAGACATTCAGGTTCAAAAAAACCGAGACTTTTGTCTTTGTTGTGTTCACTTTGTTTTTGTTTTTGCTTTCTTTTCTGTGCTGAATCCCCAGTACCTAGAATGCTGCCTGGTATATAGTAGATAGTCCAAAAATTATTGAATGAATAAATGAATGAATGAATGGTTGAATGTCCAAAATCTTTGACACTGTATTTTTTTGTATCCCAGAGACTCTATGCTATTCCCAATATATAGTCAAGTGTTTTGTTGTTTTTTTTTTCAATGTTAGTTTCAGTGACGAGAAATTTAAGAAACTATTTAAATAATTTAATTAAGGATACTCATTTGGCTTCAATTATTCAGTTACATCAGATAAAATCTCCTTTGGTCCATTTCTTCAGAAATTACTAATTTAAACAGAGGACTAGAGCCAGAAAATTTGTAGGAAAAACAATATTTAATCAATGCCTTTTCTAAATCTTCCAAAGAAAACTTTAGAGTTTTCTAGTCATTTCCTGAGAAGACAATTTCTTTTATACCTTCATAGATCTGAGAATAGAGTTGTTGTTGTTCAGTCACTAAGTCATGTCCAACTCTTTGTGACCTCATGAACTGCAGCATACCAGGCTTCCCTGTCCTTCACTGTCTCCCTGAGTTTGCTCAAACTCATGTCCATTGAGTCAGTGATGCCATCCAACCATCTCATCCTTTGTCGCCCTCTTCTCCTCTTGCCCTCAATCTTTCCCAGCATCAGGATCTTTTCCAGTGAGTCCTTTGCATCAGGCAGCCAAAGCACTGGAGCTATCAGCAGCAGTTCTTCCAACGAATATTCAGGATTGATTGTCCTTTATTGTGCATATCTTTTCACGAAATGTTCCCTTGGTATCTCCAATTTTCTTAAATGGAGTGATTATTTTATTTTAGAGAAAGTCTAATAATTATACTATTTCAATCCCTGAGGCTAATTTCTTATCAGCTCTCTGAACTGGCATGTCATCTGTAATGTTCATCTATTGATTTAGCCCAGGAAAAACTCAATTTATTCAAGATCACTGGATGAGCATTAGTTGATTGTAGCTTCTGCTTCATTTGCTCATTTAGGTAGTACTCTACTAATACTTTAGAACTAGGAATGTAAGTATATATTTGAAGCTATTACACAAATAGTTTTTATTTTATAGCATTCTTTTTTTATGTCTGTAGAGACTGAAGAGGGCAAGAAGAGCCGATATCTGTCAAGCCTTCCCTCCCTATCATCTCGGCACAGAATGGATTGAACAGTTGACTCTAAAATCTACTCATGTGGAAAATTTGAGAGAGAGAAAACATTTTCTCTGGACTCAAAAAAAAATGTTGATTGAAAGCAAATTGTGAATTTGAATCTCATAAACTTAATTCTCTGCCTTTACCAGCCAGCAGATCAAATGAAGTATACACCATGGTCCTTTCTCTGATTTTAGGTCATTGATTTATTAACACAGGTAGAAATTCTACATGGCTCAGTAATTGCTACAGATTTGTTTTTAAAACAAGAAGGTCATCATTTCATTTTGGCAGTAGGACTGAATATCAAGTGAAACACTAATCTCAATCCCAAAGTCCAAACACATAAATGTGGAGGGAATTTTATAGAATCAAACTGAGCCCTCAAAGATTTTCATCAAGTATTCTAAGTCCACAAAGCTGTCCGTGCCTTCCCAAAATATACATTTTAGTCCGTATTCCACTAGTGCTATATCATTCTTTTACTGTATATTATTGGGGTTGGTCAGGGAGAGAAATGCACAAAACAGAAAGTAGTTGGGAAGCCTACTCCTCATACCACAAAAAGGAAGATTTTAGTTCAAGTCCATGACCCAAAGATGCAACTATTTCCTGGAAGCAGGATTGATCAGTGGTAACTGTGAAGAAAGCTTCATTGGGAGAGTCCAACTGAAGGACCAGGCATCTTGGCCATTTATTTACACGTGCTCTAGGTTATAGGGAGACTGTGGAATCAGAGAGACATGGGTTTGAACCCTAGTCCTACCAATTATGGGCTTCTCAGGTGGCACAATGGTAAAGAATCCATCTGTCAATGAAGGAGACACAGGAGACTTGTATTCAATCCTGGGCTGGGAAGATCCCCCTAGAGGAGGAAATGGACCTACTCCAGCATTCTTTGCCTGGAGAATTCCATGGACAGAGGAGCCTGATGGGCTACACACACGTGTGTGTGAGCACACACATGCATTTGCCTGCCAGTTAATAGATATTTTTAATTGCTGCATCATCTGTAAATGGTGTGTGATGTCAGGGACTAGGTCATAAAAAGGCAGACTTTTATCTTGTTCTTTCTTTTTCTTGTATTACTCATTCTGAAGGAAGCCAGCTGCCTTGTCTTGAGCTTCCCTACAGAGAGGTTCATGTGGCAAGAAACCAAGGTCTCCAGCCAACAACTGGTGATAAACTGAAGCTTCCTATCAACACATGATAGAGCTTGCAAGAAAATCCTCCAGCTTCAGACTAGCTCTCAGATGACTGCAGCCCAGGACTCCATCTTGACTGCAATGTTATGAGAGATGCTAACACAGAACCACCCCGCTGAGCTGTTCTCAAATTTCCTGACCCACAGAAACTCAGATAATAAATGTCTGTTGTTTAAAGCTGGTAAGTTCTGGGGTATTCTGTTATACAGAAATAGATAAGTATTGCAACTGCATTGGGAGGGAAAGACTAGAAGGCTGAAGCTATTTGTAATTAACAGAGAAATACACTAGTCTCCCAACCATAAGGAATGTTTTTATTTTGAGTCTTTTTCAGTTGGATAAGAACTGCTTGTGTACAAGATTTTACAAGCTTCTGCTCGTGGAAAAATACAGATATGCACAATTGAATGAGTCTAATTCAAAACACTTTGAGTTTCTTTTCCAGATCAAAGTGGCTTTTTATTTTCCATTTCCAGCTTTTTTTTTTTTTTTTTTTTGGAGAGCCTCTTACATTAACCACAAATATAAGAAGATGATTGCATTTAAAAGCTTGGTCAGTCAGTTCAGTTGCTCAGTTGTGTCCGACTCTTTGCAACCCCATGAATCGCAGCACACCAGGCCTCCCTGCCCATCACCAACTCCTGAGTTCACTCAAATTCACGTCCATCAAGTCAGTGATGCCATCCAGCCATCTCATTCTCTGTCGTCCACTTCTCCTCCTGCCCCCAATCCCTCCCAGCATCAGAGTCTTTTCCAATGAGTCAACTCTTCGCATGAGGTGCCCAAAGTACTAGAGTTTCAGCTTTAGCATCATTCCTTCCAAAGAACACCCAGGGCTGATCTCCTTTAGAATGGACTGGTTGGATCTCCTTGCAGTCCAAGGGACTCTCAAGAGTCTTCTCCAACACCACAGTTCAAAAGCATCAATTCTTCAGCACTCAGCTTTCTTCACAGTCCAACTCTCACATCCATACATGACCACTGGAAAAACCATAGCCTTGACTAGACAGACCTTTGTTGGCAAAGTAATATCTCTGCTTTTCAATATGCTATCTAGGTTGGTCATAACTTTCCTTCCAAGGAGTCTTTTAATTTCATGGCTGCAATCACCATCTGCAGTGATTTTGGAGCCCAAAAAAACAAAGCCTGACACTGTTTCCACTGTTTCCCCATCTATTTCCCATGAAGTGATGGGACCAGATGCCATGATCTTAGTATTCTGAATGCTGAGCTTTAAGCCAACTTTTTCACACTCCTCTTTCACTTTCATCAAGAGGCTTTTTAGTTCCTCTTCACTTTCTGCCATAAGGGTGGTGTCATCTGCACATCTGGTAGTAAATATAATTATCTTCTAAATAATATATAACAGTCGTATAAAAGGAATGATTTATGTGTAGCCATAAATCTGTCACAAAAGTAAAAGAGCTAAGTGGTCAACAAACATTATTCATTGGCTCATCCTCTTAACACAAAACATTTATTGACTCCTACTGTGTCTTAGCCAATGGGCTAGATATTCCTGGTATAGAGATAAAGCCTGAACCTCAAGTCAGTTTATTTTTACAGGATTCTATGAAGGCCCATCTGAATAGCTCCCTTGCCCTCAAAGTCTTCCTCTGTTATCAAAGGAGATAATTTCCCTCTTTTGGACTTCTATATCATTTTGTTTGCCTGACTTCATAACATGTGACTGCATAGCATTTGACCTTTGTCACATTATTATGGCATTTGTCTTATGGGCCCCAACTGAATTATAGATTCCTTGGAGCCCAGGGAAAATGTTTCCTAAATGTTCAAATCTTTCACACCTGTCTTACTAAATGTTTAAGACAGAACAGGAGCTCAGTATTTACAATATTTAACAATTGATATTGCATTAGCACTATATAGACTTAGCGAATGAACAACAACAGCAACACAAGACAAAAATTTATAAATAATAGGGAGATGGAAGGCAGAGAAAGAGAGTATGAATATATTCCTGTGTCTTATGCCTCCTCCTCTTCCCTCTGAGTAAGTTAGAGTTACCGGTAGAAGAGAATAAAGAAAACTACTTCAGAGTGACTTCTCTGGAGGTCCATTGGCTAAGACTCTGTGCTCCCAGTGCAAGGGGACTGGGTTCAGTTCCCAATCAGGGAACTAAATTCTGCATGCTGCAGCTGAGGTTCCCACATGCCATTGGTGAGAGTCTGTGCAGCCAAATAAATTTTTTTTAAAAAAAACTCCTTCAAAAAGGACTATTTTGATTTAGCACAGATGAACATATTCCAGCCGGGTTCCGAAAGTATAGAGTAGTTAACACCTCTAGATTTGAATTCTCACCCTTCCACTTAACATATTATTTCTCTGAAAATTTTATCAACCATAAAAGAAATCTACCTATAAGGTTGCTAGGAAGAGAAAAAGAGATGATATCTGTAAAATATTGAGCACAGTTCCTGGCACATAGTAGTGCTTAATAAAGTCCTAGGTGGTGGTGATTCTCACCTATAATACTTTGCAAATCGCATTTAGGGAAATTCAAAGTTGGAAACACTCTGGTAGGGCCTCTCTTCATTGCCTTTGGCCTCGTTTTTTTCCTGCCTTCCTCACAGTTATAACTATAAATATCCTTTGACTGAAGATTCCCTGAAACATGGAATCTTTTCATATGGGGCTGATAGCATTAAGTTATTCTCTAATTTGAAGAAGTGGCAAGCCCAGGCTGATTCCTGTTCACTATTCTTTGTTGTAATTTATTCACTAAGTTGTGTCTGACTCTGATCCCATGGTCTCTAGTCCGCCAGGCTCTTCTGTCCATGGGATTTCCCAGGCAGGGATACTGGAGTGCTTGCCATTTCCTTCCCCAGGGGATCTTCCTGACCCAAGGATTGAGCCCACATCTCCTGCAACTCCCGCACTGGCAGGCAGATTCTTTACCACTGAACCACCAGGGCTTCCTCACTGTTCTTTGGTGTCTATTTAATTCCCAGTTCCTGAGTAAACATCCCAAAAATCTTCCCAGATTCATATAATCAGCCTTCTGTTTTCAAGCTCCACATCTGAAAAATATCTCCTAGAGGATTCCAGTTTCTTGGCCACACTCCCAATCTCTGAGATTGTCTTCACAACATTCACTGACTCTGAAGGTTTGCTTCTCTTTTGAATGCTCTGTGGAAAGTCGTATTTCACTCATCTGTGCTCAATCCTAGTCCTGCTCTCTCCATGACGCTGGAACTGCCCACAAGTGAACAGGAATGTCCATTGCTCCCTGACCTCACAGGTGAACAGGATATTTAAATACCCACCATTGCTTAAACAGCTAACAATTAACACAGCAAATGCCAGGCTGAATTTTCATTTTTACTGTCTTGCGCACCATCTGATATAAGCTGGGAGTTTAGATAAAATTATTCCAGTAAAATGCAGATGAATCAGAAGTTGTTTTTCAGTTTTGCCAGTGCAACTTTGTCATGAATTATCAGCATATCTCAGAGATATGGCGAGTTCAGTTCCAGACCACCACAATAAAACAAATACCACAGTACGACATTCTATTTGAGTTTTCTGGCTTCTTGGTGCAATACAAGTTATGTTTACACTATACTGTGGCCTATTAATCCAGTAGCATTATGACTCAGAAAAACATATGGTGATTAAATGTACATGCATTAATTAAAAATACTTTATTGTTAGAAAATGCTAACCTTCATCTGACACTGCAGAGTTACCACAAACTTTCAGTTGGTTAAAAAACAAAAATACAGTGTCTGCAAAGCATGAAAAAACCAGGTAATGTTTTAAATGATTATACTACTCCTTAATTTAACACCTTTTCATAGGCTGCATCTTCTACACAAAAAACTTGTCCTACTTTGGTATAACTATCGTTCTCTTTATTATCCCATCTTCCTCTGAGCCCTCTGACTACTCCCTGAAGTGTGGTGTTCTGGGGCCGGGTGGGAGAGCAGAGAAATGGTTCTGTTAGGGGAAGCACACTGATTGAAACCGCCCACCCTGGCCAGGCACCATAGTAACCATTTGCATGAGTTGTTTTATGACTGGAGGTCCTGCTAAGGAACGCGGAACTAATAAGCCACCACCAACTGGAAGAACTCAGGAAAGGTCAAAAGGAGACACCACAAGTCCGACCACCTCCCAGAATCCTTCTCTCTGGCATCCATCTTGGCTGAACAAGGCGTGCACCACCAGGAAGGACTCTGAGTCAGAATGACTGGCTAAGGACAACCCGGAAACTAATCCCATCACCATAAAACCCGAGACTGCAAGCCATGTGGCAGAGCTGTTCTCCTGGGTTCCCTTACCCTACTGTTCTCCATCCGGGTGCCCTTTCCCAATAAAATCTCTTGCTTTGTCAGCAGATGTGTCTCCTCGGACAATAATTTCCGAGTGTTAGACAAGAGCCCAGGTTCGGGCCCTGGAAGGGGTCCCCTTTCCTCCAACAGTTCTGGTGTTAAGTGGGAATTGCATAGTAACAGGGAAAGGCTGAGTCCAGGACCATTTAGCTGCACGCAGTATTGACTAAAGCTACCTGAGCCGTATAATCAGAGAGCAGGCTGAGAGAGGCCAGAGAAAGTCCCAACCCCAAAGGATGATTTTCCAGTCTCTACAGTCTAGAATACAGATGTCTAGGCCCTCATGTCAACTCTTCAGATTCTGTAACTCTGTAAAAGACGCTAGAAAAGACTACTGGATTCTGATTCAAAAACAGAGTTAATCTATTCTCAGTATTATAATTATCATTGCACTGTACATTGTATGCTCAATAAGACCAGGAACTATGTTAAATAAATACATGTTTTACCTGCGTTTATGCTTACTGAAACCATTTTATATACACGAAAAATGAAAGCCTACCCAAGACTGTGCAACAACTAAAGGTTAAAGGTGGGATTCAAGTCTTGGGTCTCCAAATTCCATATTACTTTTCAGTGTGCCTGCCTCTTGCTGCTGTTGCCATAAGTACAATCTACTTTTTCTGACTTTTCTTGGTTCAGGCTATTATAACAGAGTACCATAAACTGGGGGACTTATTAAAAAAACCACAAATTTATTTCCCACAGTTCTGGAGTCTGGGAAGCCTAGACTTCAAGGTGATGGCAGATTCACTGTCTGGTGAGAACACACCCTCTGGTTCACAGACAGCAGTCTTCTTGCTGTGTCCTCATATAGGGGAAGGATGTGGGAGCTCTCTAAGGTCTCTTTTATAGGAGCACTAATCCCATCATGAGGGCTCCACCTTCATGACCAACCTTTTGGCACCAGGGACCAGTTTCATGGAAGACAATTTTTCCATGGACTGGGATGGGGGCGTGGCTTCAGGATGATTCAAGAATATTACATTTACTGTGCACTTTATCTCTATTATTATTACACTGTGATATATAATGAAATAATTATATATATATATATATATATATATATAATGAAATAACTTATCATAATGCAGAATCAGTGGGAGCCCTGAGCTCAATCTCCTGCTGGTGCAGTCCAGGTCCATGTCCCGGGAGGTTGAGGACCCCTGACCTAACCACCTTCCAAAGGTTCTACTTCCAAATGCAGTCTTATGAGGAATTAGATTTCAAAATATTTTGGGCAGTGGGAGAAGACACAAAATTCAATCTCTAGGCAGGGCATTAAAGTTGAACAATTCAGCATAGGGCTTAGCTCAACTCTGAACATAGTTGGCAGAGACCTACCAAGACAGGAGACAAAGGGCATTATCTCTGCAACTCATCCCCTATGTCATTCTGCAGTTGGGAAACAGGTCCTACATGAAAAATTACTCCAGAGCTCCCCTCCTAGTAGATTGCTAACATTTCTCCACACTCATGCCATTCTAACAGAGTTCACACAAAACACTGGGACAAAAGGTTCTAAAGCTCTAACTAAGGTTTGTGGATGTTGTTGTTACTACGCCTGTATACCTATGTTAGGCATGATAAAGATATGTGTCTTTTCTTTTTCAGCCTAAACTTACATTTGTAAAACCATGACAAACCACCACAAAGAAATGAAATTGAAGGTAGAATTTTGCAGGATCTCCTTCAGAGTTCTGCAGCTTGGATTAGGATTATTTGTTTACTTAAATTAGAAGTCTGTATCTAAGCAGTCACTAAGAAAAGGGGCTCAGCTGCTTTTAGGGTGGCTATTTTCAGATTTCAAGGACCCTTAAATACATGGAACAGCCTAAGCAGAGAAGAATGCATGCCCAGCACCAGTCCAACCCACTGACGGATATCATATGAATTGGAAGGTGATCAGGACTTTTTTCTCCTACCACTAATGGGATAAATGCATATGCTGAATTTCCAGGAGAGACAAAAGAATGCACAGCAGGAGAAACGTCTGAACACTCCTGCCCCAAATTTATGCTGCCCCTGTCTAGTCATCTGCTTCTGAAATGAGTGTGTCAAGACAAACAAGCCAATCTTTCTTGGAAACTGCCTCAGCCGCCAGAACACCGTAAGTGCGCCGTAGTCCAAGCTGTTCAGCTTGGCCATGAAACACCTGACCTCTGCAGTCTCTTTTCCATGAGTGATCACATTTTCTTCATCTGGTAAATCAGAAAACTCTTCTCTATAAAGACAGGATGATGGATTCATAATCTACTACCTGCCAAAGGATCATCAGTTTCTCTAGGGAAAAATATCCAGAACCTTTATGAATAGTAGTGGACAGAAATGTGCCCTCCTACCATTTTCTTTTTTTGGCCAATTGGCAGCTACTGAAAAACTAAGGGCATCAGAAAACACTGCTCCAAAGCCTCAGTATTCCAAAAATGTGCAATCATGGCACAGAATATTTCATTTGGTCTTTGGTGTGAATATAAATTCTCTCCCTTATCCTCTTAGAAAAATCATATGCAGGGTGAATCCTTTGTCTTTTTAAAAATAGGACACCCCCAAATACTCCTAAGCCACAAGCAGTAATTTAGGAAGTGTTTTTAGAAACACACAAAAAGGCCAAAGCCACCAATGGCAAAGAAACTTTTTAATAGATTGAGGGTGTTTATTAAACCTCTCATTAGATTCCCACGGGCATAAAATGCCTCTGAAGAATAAGTTGAAGACAGGGGTATGTCCCATGACCACTGGATGACCTCCCCTGTTTTACGGCTCCGATGCTCTGCTCTGTTGGCAAGACACACAATGTGGAAGGATCCTAGCATTTAAACAGAGGCCGTTTGAACACTCTCTACATGTGACCCCGGAGCTGGAGACTCCGTGAGACACACGTCCTCACTCATGTTTAAATCTGGACCTTGTTTCTTTCTTTAAGACAGGCTATTTTAAAACTAGTTTTAGGTTTATAGGAAACTTGAGCAGAAGGTATGGGGATTTCTCATATACCTCTTGCCCTTGCACATGCTTAGCCCCTCTGTCTACATTCAGAAACAAAGTGGTACATGTGTTACAAGCAATAAAGAGGCACTGACACATCATTACAATCCGAGGTCTATAGATTTATTACAGTTCAATCTTGCTGTTGTTTCGTCTATGGGTTTTGACAGAGGTGTAATCACATATATCTACCATTTATAGCATCACACAGAATGGTTTCACTGCCCTAAAAATCTTCTATGTTCCATCTAGCCATCCCTCCTCAAATCCACCCCTACCCTCAACCCTGATGATCATTGATCTTTTTACTGTCTGCACAGTGTTGCCTTTTGAAACACATCATATAGTTGGAAGCATTCTATATGGAAGCTTTTTTCAGATTGGCTTCTCTTGTTTGGTAATATGCATTTGAGGTTCTTCTAAATCTTTCCATGACTTGATAGCAAATCTCTTTCGTATGGAGTAACATTTCATTATCTGGATGTACCACAGTTTATTTATCCATTCACTTACTCAGGGAATCGTGGTTGCTTCCAAGTTTTGGAAATTATGTAGAATTCTGCTATAAACATTTGTGTGCAGGTTTCCGTGTGACATAAGTTTTCAACTCATTTGGATAAATACAAAAGAATACAATTGCTAGATCACATGGTAAGAGTATGTTTTGTAAGAAACCGCCAAACTGTCTTCCAAAGTGGCCCTTTTTTTTTTTTCTTTTTAAACCCAGAAGAAATTGTCTTGGGGCTCCAAATTTCTCATGTTCATGGCACCATCATCTTCGTAAGATGCCTCTGGATAGAGGCAGCCCTGGGGCTGAGAAAACTGGGTCTCCTTTCTTACTTCTCAGATCTCTGGGCAGGGCTCCTGGAAAAAGATTCTGGCACTGAGCAGTATACACTTACCAGGTGTCAAAAGTTCTATCCATAGACATCCATGGTGGTCCAGCAGTTGAGAATCCACCTTCCAGTGCTGGGGGTGCAGATATGATCCCTGGTCAGGGAACTTAGTTCCCACATGCCTCGGGGCACCTAAGCCTGCATATTGCAACTACTGAGCTTGTGCACCGCAAGGAAGACCTGACGCAGCCAAAAATAAATATTTTTTTAAAAGACCCTATCCAGAATCCTTCTCACATCTGTTTCATGTCAGGAGGACACTGCACCCCGATCACAGTTTAGTCAGTGTAATTTTATTGGCAGCAGTTTTTCCCCAAACGAAAGCCAAACGTAAGGATTACAAATCACAAAAGGTTTTCAACAATTTGCATGTTGGGCTGTCAGGTTGCTCGCCCTTAATACTTGGTCATTTTCCATCCAGCTCTAGGATTTTCTCACGTTGAGAAATACTTCTTTGTCATCAGTTAGGCTGACGGGTCTGGAGCAGGACAAAAATCTCTAGAGATTCAAACGTCCACATGTTCAAGAATTCTTAATTGGACTCCCCTGGTGGTCCAGTGATTAAGAATCCACCTGCCAATGCAAGGGACACGGGTTCAATCCATGGTCCGGGAAGATCTCACAACCCCCAGGGCAACTAAGCACAAGTGCTGCAGCAACTGAGCTTGCACACCTGAGAGCCCATGCTCTGCAAGAAGAGAAGCCACTGCAATGAGAAGCCTGCCCACTGCAACTAGAGAACAGCCCCCCCACCTCATCTAGAGAAAGCCCACGTGCAGCAATGCAGACCCAGCGCAGCCATAAATGAATGACTGAATAAATAAACGAAAAACACAAGTGAAAGGGGTCTAGTTCTCAGTTACAACAAGGGAAGCCATGGTCAGGCGGCTCGTTGCCCATAACCTTGGGCAGGGTCAGCTCATCCAATGGTGGGCACCCTGGCTCGTGCCCACATATGTGTGGCAACCCACAAAAAATAAAAAAATAAAAAAAAAAGAATTCTGAATGAGTGAAGGGACAGACAGGGTACATCCATGGCACACATCCCTCTCCTAGAGAGATTCAGATACACACACATCCTCTTGGACCCAGACAGGCCCCACTGAGATTGTGGGTCTCACAATCAATGACAAAATGATAAATCACTGCCACTCATACCTGCTCAGGATTCTCTTAAGGACACATCCTTGCCAGAAAATATTCAAGATGTCAATCCCCACAGTCCAAAGAAATACAGAAGTAAACCTGGGACATCAAAATAATGAAACACACGGATCTTAATACCCACAACATAATTGGTTGGCCTTTGATTAGCAACTTATAAAACAGGATCTAGCTATGAATGTTGGGATTAGTAAATTTGAAATTCTTTGGCTGACTTTGAAGAAAATGTAAGGTATACTTGTATTTGAGGACTATGATCTTGAAAACTTGTTGATATGAGTATTAAAAAAAACAAAACAAAACTTGTGCTGTGAACTGCATTTCTGAATAACAGAAGTGAAAAGAGGTTAGTTCTTGGTTAATAAGATGCAGAAGAGAAGGTTAGACTGCACAGTCATACTAATTATACAGGAGGATTCAGAAATGGATCCTATGCAAATCTTTGAGCTGAGGACAGCAGCCTAGAGCAATAGAGGAAGTCAGGATCACATGCAGAGCAGAAGGGACAATGGGAAACAGGGATATTGGAATCCAAAGAGTTGTGTATAAAGAGGCTGCTGCACAGCCTTGAGTTTCAGAGACAAACACCATCAACTTGTAGCAACAGGACAGGGAGGCAGAGAAGGGAATAACTATCCCAAACTCCTCCTCTCCCCTCCTCCCGTAGCCTGCCTCTGTCTCTTTCTGGTAGAACCCTAAAAGGGAGACAGAACAAGGGTAGAAATTAGCCATGATGCAGAAATTAGCCAGAAGGAGCAATTGTCTTAGCTAAGTTTAAATCTATACAAACTCTGTTTCTTATTAGCATGATTAAAGCTCTTCTCTTTAATATCCAGCTGCTTAACTAACCTTTTGGTTTAATCACAAAGAAATGTAACTCTTAACAGTAAAGCTTTCGGTGACCACAAACTTTATGCAACATTTGTTACAGGAAATCATATTCATTCACTTAAATAAAAAATGTTTGTCATCAGAAGATAAATTTATACACTTAAGTTATGGATGTGTTCACCAACATCAACCTTATAATCCATCCAGTCGCCTGTAAATGAACTCATCCTTCTTGTGTTCATGAAATGCATCAAATGGATTTTCTTTTAAGCAGGGAGCATTTTGGCTACCTTCCTTTTATAGCTGTAGAAGGAAAAGTAATCTCATTCCTTACATATTCATCTAAATATATCACAAAGTTACCTTGCTTTTTTTAAATAACATAATTCTGTTACCTCCTGTTTGGAGAACTTCTCTGTTCTTTGATACTTACTTAAGTCATGGTTAAACCTCTTAGACCTTCAAACATATAGAAAAATTCTGAATTATCAGGATTTTATATAATAAATTGTCTTTTACTTATAATCACCCCCCAAAAAGTGACTCTGGACCTCTGCAGGATACTCAAAGCAATTACCTGGAATTAGGGAAATAAGAAAATATGTATGTATGTATGTATGTATGTGTCTGTCTCTTCAAAACTAATCTGCCTATAGGCAATGTCAATGAAAGGATGGGGTACAGATCTGAAGTGTTCAGTGTCCCCTGTTTTCCTTATGCTTAACTCTGCTGACATATGTAAGATCTGTGATAACAGGACTATGGGAAATTGACTTAGTAGCACTCCTTCACATGCACTCACCTAAGACAATAATACAGGAACACATTAAAGTATATTTGCCTCTGACACAGGCACAACAAAGCAAACAAATTTTATTGGAATCAAACATCATTTTTATGCTTCTTGTTTTAAAATGCAAATTCTATGCAGCTTTCTTTGTAAATTTATATGTCCACCAAATATTTTTTAAAAAGAATTTATTCTCCACCTACATAGTATGGCTCAGCAAGTAGTTATGGGTCAGTTCTAGAACCTTTTCTGCAAGATCCCACTCTGTGCTTATTGATCCCATTTTCCAAGGTCTTCCTTTCAATCCAAGCCCTGTACTCCACAGAGTTTAGAAGAGATCTGGTGGTGGTGATGTTTATCAATGCACGTCTGCTAAGTCACAGGCTCCTCTGTCCACGGGATTCTCCAGGCAAGAATACTAGAGTGGGTTGTCATGCCCTCCAAGGGATCTTCCTGACCCAGGGATCCAACCCACATGTCTTACGTCTTCTACATTGGCAGGCAGGTTCTTTTACCACTAGTGCCATTAGCAATACATTTGCTCAAAGTCAGATGTTATTGAATCCTTAGTTCCCTTCCTCTAACCCACCTTGATCTGATCCTGAACAACCTGCCCTGACCCTTTCTAGGTAGTCAATGTTAAACACTAGTATGCATCCTTCCACACCTTTCCCCACAATCATAGAATTACATGCACACTCACAAACACAAGTACCTAGGTTTGAGGGACTATCTTACACAACTGATTTTCACCTTATAGTCTCTACATCTACCATTTCACACTTACACATGTAAATCTCACCAAGAAAGTTGACATAGATTTACTCATTCTTTAGTCACACATACATATTTGATACTTTAATGCTAAGTTCAACCTCATCCACTATCACCAGTCCCTCATTCTTATTGGCCTTTGGTCTCTCTTATCCATCCTTCTATTTCCAAACTATCATTTCAAGGGACTTCCCTGGTGGCTCAGAAGGTAAAGCATCTGCCTACAATGCGGGGGACCCAGGTTTGATCCCTGGGTTGGGAAGATCCTCTGGAGAAGGAAATGGCAACCCACTCCAGTATTCTTGCCTGGAAAATCCCATGGACGGAGGAGCATAGTAGGCTATAGTCCATGGGGTTGCAAAGAGTCAGACACAACTGAGCAACTTCACTTTCACTTTTCATCACTTCAAGTGTTTCATCAAACTGAATGCATCTGCTTTCCTGTTTAAGAATCCAATCTCTCAACATCTATCTTTCAGTAAGAGAATTTGCCAAGTCATACTGAATGCAACAATTTACATACTTTATTTTACTCCTTACATCTCACTTGGTTTGTTCATTTTTACTTTGTTTTTGCTTACTCATTCTTTCTTCTTGCTTTGGCTGTTTTGCTAGTTATTCCCTTTTTCCCCCTGTATTTAATTTGAAATTCGGTACTTTTCCACTCTGTCAGTGTTTACCTTCTTTTTTCCAGCACTCATAATCAAGCTCTTATTTACCTCTTTTTATATGAAACCAAAATAACAACTATTTCTCCCAACTGAGATGAGCTATTTCCCATTGTTTTCTTTCCCTTCCCCAAGGAGACCACTAAAAGGCTTTTATTTCTCCACTGCTTGGTGCTGAGTTCTGTAGAATGCTTCACCATTCTTTATTCCCCCAACTTCAACACCTAAATCCTTTTTTAGGTAAACATTTAGTAACCTGCCGCTTCCCTTTCCATATGTCCCTTTTGCTTTGACAATTTATATTCAGCACTTAAATTGTACATTTCTTGTTACAGTATCATTAGTTATTTGCATATACTTAATGTGATTTGCATAAATTTACATCTGCTCTCACATATGTTTAATACTATTTGCATATATTTACATCTGTTTATATATGCATGCTTGCCATTCTCTTTCTTCACCTACATTAAGGTTTCTTTCTTTCTTTCTTTCTTTTTTTTTTTTTTTTTTTAATAGTATCTGCCGCATTGGAGAAGGAAATGGCAACCCACTCCAGTATTCTTGCCTGGAGAATCCCAGGGAGGGTGGAGCCTGTTGGGCTGCCAGTCTATGGGGTCGCACAGAGTCGGGCACGACTGAAGCGACTTAGCAGCAGCAGCAGCCCCATTTAGAGTGTGTGCCTGATAGTTTCTCAGAATCCTCACAAATCTACAAATATTTCCTATACCTTAGCAAATGAATTGTATCAACAGCCTCAGCTTGCCGACCTTTCCTCCCAGTTTAGTTCAGTTCAGTCACTCAATTGTGTCTGGCTCTTTGTGACCCAATACTTCCTCCCAGTGGTCTATAGCAATTAGTCCACCATCTTGCCTCTAAAATGCCAATATTATATTTCTTCCTTTGTAAAAACTCTGTTTTTTTTCAATCTAGAAACCTACAAGATTTTCTCTTTGCATCTTCCACCTTATCAAGGCCTTTCCCTGGTAGCTCAGCTAGTAAAGAATCCACCTGCCATGCAGGAGACCCCAGTTTGATTCCTGAGTCAGGAATATCCCCTGGAGAAAGGATAGGCTACCTGCTCCAGTATTCTTGGGCTTCCCTAGTGGCTCAGATGGTAAAGAATCTGCCCACAATGTGGGAGATCTGAGTTCTAATCCCTGGGTTGGGAAGATCCCCTGGAGGAGGGCATGGAGTAGGTTGTCAAAAATTTTCTAAGTCTATTCTTCATATTTTCATCCTTTTTCTATTGTCTTTTACATTTTCCTGAATTTCTTTTAAGACCTAGCTAAACTAAAAAAGTTTCCATTTAAAATTATGTTTTACTTAACCCCACCCTCTTTCAGCATGTTACCACATTCTATTTTCTTCTCCCTATACTTTTTAAATGAGACCAGGTGGCTCAGTGATAAAGAATCTGCCTGCCAATGAAGGAGATGCAACTGACCAGGGGTTGATCTCTGGGTTGGGAAGATCCCCTGGAGAAGGAAATGACAACTCACTCCAGTATTCTTGCCTGGAAAATCTCAGGAACAGAGGAGCCTGGCAGACTAGAGTCCATGGGGTCATAAAGAGTCAGACACAACTGAGTACACACACAGGCAGGGAGGCAATGAATTTTTACACACTCATTCACTCTCCAATACATGCTTGGTGCATTCTGTGTCATGGGCATTTTTAGATGTTGGGGATGCAATAATACATTTTAAAAAGACAAAAATGCTTGCTGTTACTGAACTTGTTTTCATTTTTCATTCTTTCTTCTACCCACTGAAATCAACCCCTTGCATCCCCTCTGTCCCTGCCCTGTCCAAGGCTGCTCTAGCAAAGACCAGGAATGAACTCCCAAACCTCAGTGATCTACGACATTTGACACTTTTCTCAACGTCTTCTTGACTGTGATAATGAGATTGTATCTGTTAGAATAACGGTCATTACAAATAAAGAACTCAACTAAAATTGGCCTAAACAGTAATTTATAAGGTATTATTATTGGAATTTTCAGTTATGGCAGGTGTCAGGGCTGATTTGATTAGGCCCCTCACCAAGAACTTGGTTTCTTTCCTTGGATTCTGGTTCTCCGATGTCAGTTTTATTCTAGGTCATAACAGTTCCACTTTTCACGTTAATAGGCCATACCTATTAATCAGGAGGAGGAGCTTGCCTTTCAGGAGCTTTTTTATTTCCAAAAAAAAAAAAACCTCCAGCAAACATCCCATCATGTCTAATTAAATTTAATTGGGTCTCTTCCCCTTTCCTAAACTAATTCTTCTCACCCTAGAAATGTTCTGATTGTCTTAGGATTGGGTTATTTGAACCCATCATTGTGGCAATGGTATAGGATTACTCTGAATAGCTGTATAAACCAGGGCTCACCCCTAAGGCTGAGTCTGAGTCAGCTTTTGAGGACACACATCAGCAGCATAATGGAAAGATGTGTGGATACCCAAGCAAAAATCTGGGTACTGTGAGGAAGGGAAAAGCGGGGGAACTATTGCTCAGTTGATCATAGACAAATGCCAATCAGTTTCCCCCTAGACCATCAATTAAACTTTGTGGCTTTCTAGAATTTCATCTACAGCAATTTGGGGTATTTTCATCTACTTCATGACTTTAACTACCAACTCTATGATAGGCACTCTCAAATTTATGTCTGAAATCTCAGCTTCTTTCCTGGAATCTAATTTGTATTTCCAGCTACAAGCCAACTGTCTTGGCTTATTAGTATTTCAAACTTAACCTGTCCAATACTTGCATAGACATCCTAGTAATCCAAAAGATAAATCTGACAATAATCTTGGACAATCATCACTTTTTCTTGTTAATACTTTCTCCAATATCAGGGAGCTTCTTGCACCAAATATCTGGACCTTCTTTACCAATGTGGACCTTGTTTAGGTGAATATTACAGTCACTTAACACACCTGAGAGTTTTGTCGAGGAGAAGATCAACATTTAAACTTTGCTGCTGACTACATGCTTTATCATAAAGCTCTGTGCACTTTTACAACATCAAGTCAATGTGGTAAACCAGCTTGTTTAGTCACTTAGTTGTGCCCAACTCTCTTGCAACCCCATGGACTGTAACCTGCCAGGCTCCTTGTCCATGGGATGTCCCAGGCAAGAATACTGGAGTGGGTTGCCATTTCCTTCTCCAGGGGATCTTCCTGACCCAAGGGTCGAACCCACCTCTCCTGCATTGGCAGGCGGATTCTTTAACACTGAGCCACCAGGGAAGTGCAGTAATCCAGCTTAGTCACATGGGAAGGTTCCTGTCATTACCTTTTGTTCTTAGACTTTCCTTGGAATCTTGACCAGACCTGAGGAACTGAAAATACCTTGTTTTTTCATGTCTCTGTAGCACTGCCTATTCCCCTTGGCTGGAATTTTCTTTTTTCCTCGGGCTCCTGCATGACATATTCTCGAGCTCACCCCGAAACCTCTGACAGAGTTACTGGCTCTATCTTTCCAAATCCCTTACACAGACTTAATCGTCTAGTATAGACAGTCTACTATTGTCAAGACACACTGTATCATAATTATTCAGCTTTATATCTATCTCCACAGCAGATAGCCATGCCTTTGCTAGGTATGTAAAGATGTGAAAAATGTGTGTAAGAATGGAAAGAGAGAGGGCAGTGGGAAGGTGCTGGGGTAATAAACAATCATTATACAGTGGACTTAGAGAATTGTTTTCACTTTTTAGTAGATAGATTTTATATGAACAGAAGGAAATCATTTGAGGATGAAAACAAGGATTTTAATCTACATTCTTCTAGTAATTACAATAAGAACTTGAGTCTTTTGTAATAAGAACTTTTCTCTCCATGTCCAACATCAATAATTTGCAAATGTGGATAATTCTAATCAGCCAAAAACTTTTAGGCAGACTTTGGAGCATTATGGGATATGCAGTTCAGTGAAAATGTTATGACTCAAATGAAGCATGTTACATTGGAAATGTGTATCTGGTTTCACATGCTGGAGTTCAGATCTGCATAAGGACTAACTGAGACACAAAAATCACAAGAGGAGAGTAGATATCTTTCTGCCCCATTTAACAAACACAACTTTTTTTTCTCATTTCTTGAAGATGGAGCTCTTGTTTCACTTTCTTATTGCCTATCAATCAGCTGAAGAAGACATCTGCAATTGGGGTTCCTTCGTAAGACATAAGCCCTGGCAGCAGCAGCCAGCACTCATCTGAAAGCTCCATCCTAAATTACCTTTGTCAGACTGTATAGAAAGTAAAGGCACACTTCAGTCTCATTTGATTAAATCAGGGAATGTACCAACTCGCCAAAGAATGGCAAGTCCTTTCCATTTACATGCTCCATTAACTGCACTTCACCGGAAAAATAAATCTCAGGGCAATTCTTTACCTCTGCTCTTCTAATTGCTACTTACAAATTCTTTTCTCCCAATCATGCTATCTCTCATATATCAGGAAGCCAAAGCATTTGTAGCTGAGTCCCTGGCTCTAATTTAACACGATATGCCATGATTAATGCCAAAGGCAAATAATATACCAAGTTACCATGGGAACCAGGGCATGAAAAGGTAAAAGCCCTCCCTGACACAAGATGGGTGGGACTTCTGTGGAGACCTGTACCCCACCAACACCAGGGGCCATGTCATTTTGGCAAAATTCCTCAGACCCAGCCCATTCCCAATCCCAGAGATGTGTGGATCCATCCTTCCTCCATTGAAATTTAACATGCAGTTAGTCCACACCTCCAAAGGAGACAATTACTGGATCATCATTCAGATTACAGATTCTTCACTGAACACTCACATTCAAAAGCCATGGCATATGACACAAGATTAAAAGACTTACAAAAGAGATCACCTGAAGGTATCACTACCATTAAAATAGTATATTTATTTTACAAAAACACTCACTCATTCCAAGGTTCTGTAAGTATTTTTCTGCCTTCCAATTCATATATACATATAGAGGATACTTGCAAAGTGGGAGAAGGGGTTACATGGTTTAAAATCAATTAGAAATAAAAACCAAGTATCTCTAGAGCTACAAAATGGGAATAAATTATCTCACTGTCCAAAATATTTATTCATATAGGGCTTCAAGGCTTGTTTCTAGTGATGTAAAACTACCTCATGTGCATTTATGTCTGTGCCCCCTACACACAAGGAAAGAGCACCCATTTAACATTTCTTTGTCAGCTTCCTTCACTTATATCTTTATTTACTCTGCTTAGGCCTCATGCAAACAGGGAATTTCAATTATAAGGAAAGAAATCATTGAATTTCCACCATAAGGAAAATATTTCTCTAGAGAAAGAAACAAAGAAAATGCAAGCCATGGTACTAACATGATAATATATAATTTCTCTGGGGAAAAGTCAATGCAAATGTATGTATGATATTGAATGATGTCCTTCATTTATTTTCTTGCAAATTTTTCTCCATTTTATTCAGAAAATGATTTAAACAACTGAGCTGAAGTAAACAACCACATTCACTTTTGGTACAGTCCTGTAAGATTTAAAGTTGAAATTGGTGCGCAAATGCCATGTTGGTCACAAGAGTAGACAAATCTTTGCCATACGTGTTGATTTCATTGAGGATGAAATTATTGCTAACAGCCTTGGGTTCATTAAATTCAGAACATATTTTATGGAGTATTTTGGCCATCCAATTTTAAAACCATGTGTATTTTATGGAAAATTTTAATTCAGAAGTGTTTGATTCCTTTTAAAATCATTAAGATTTAAGTGAATTTCTTGATGTTGACCAGTAAAGTCAGTTAAACCTACACTATATATAATATTGAGTTTGATGACTGGCAATGAATGAGAGGCCAGTGTTAGAATTAGTGTTTTGTTGCAGGAGTGGGAGCAGTTGTCTACATGTATCAAGAAGCTAACCATGAAACTTTGAAGGATCAGAGTAGATGAGAGGGTACAGGTTTATTGCAGAGTCTTCAAATAATTCAGACAGCCATCTTGCTTTTTTAGTGGCTAAATAAATAATGTCTTTCACATATATCTTTTCTTGGAGAAGTCAATGGCACCCTACTCCAGTACTCTTGCCTGGAAAATCCCATGGATGGAGGAGCCTGGAAGGCTGCAGTCCATGGGGTCGCTGAGGGTTGGACATGACTGAGAGACTTCACTTTCACTTTTCACTTTCATGCATTGGAGAAGGAAATGGCAACCCACTCCAGTGTTCTTGCCTGGAGAATCCCAGGGACGGGGGAGCCTGGTGGGCTGCCATCTATGGGGTCGCACAGAGTCGGACATGACTGAAGTGACTTAGCAGTAGCAGCAGCAAGTATTAGGTGATCCAGTGAAGTGAAAGTCACTCAGTTGCTCAGTCTTGACTCTTTGCGACCTCATGGTCTATACAATCCATGGAATTCTCCAGGCCAGAATACTGGGGTGGGTAGCCTTTCCCTTCTCCAGGGGATCTTCCTAACCCAGGGATCGAACCCAGTTCTCCTGCATTGCAGGCGATTCTTTACCCACTGAGCCACAAGGAAAGCCCAAGAATACTGGAGTGGGTCGCCTATCCCTTCTCCAGTGGATCTTCCCAACCCAGGAATCCAACTGGGGTCTCCTTCATTGCAGGCGGATTCTTTACCAACTGAGCTATGAAGGAAGCCTAGGTGATCCATAAGGAGAGAAAATGATATTATACTAGAATTAATTCTACTACTAATAAAATGTATTGAACGCTTTCGATATGCCAAACACCCTGCTAAAGATCATCCCAAAATCATCTCCTTTGATCCTCAAAACAACTCTATGAGGTAAATATAAGCCATACCTCATACCTTTGCCAAGGTCACATATATACTTTCTATTTATCCATTGTAAAGGCTTTCAGAAAAGAATGTGAGAGAGGAGACTTTATTAAGAGGCTATTGCTTCACATTTCCCCACCTCAAAGAATAGTCATCCTAGACAATACAGGAAGAAGGAAATGCTATCTATCTGGTTGAGCCAGGGTCAAGATCAGATAGTCTGGTAGTGTGTGGACTTGACAGCCATACGATTTAGGTTCCATACACTATACCAAGCTCAGTCTAGCTAAACAAAACATACAAGAGATAAGACTCTTGTTCACAGCAATGTTATATATTGTATTACCATTCACAACTGCTCCTCTGTGGGAGGATTACACAACCCCATCCTGTTGACAATAGGTTTAGACAATGTGACTTTCTTCGCACAATGAAATGTGAACAGAAGGTGACACATACCACTTCTCAGCAGAAGCTTTCAGATCCAGCCCATGAATCATGTTTCTATTTCTATTTCCCCCTCTGTTATAAGCCCAGCAACGTCCCTAATAGGAACTTCTCTATCAGCCTCAGTTCAAGATTGAAGACAACAGATGGCAAAGCCCCAGCCAGAAATGGTGAACACATACATGTGAACGGGAAATCTACTTTCATGGTTTAAATCCCCTACATTTGGGAGGTCTTTTGTTACTACACATTAGCATTGTTACCCCTACAGATACAAACAATGAAACACAGTGATTAAGGGGATGAGATCAGCAAACCGCCTAGCCTCCAGTCACAATCCCATCACTATTATTTACGCTATTGAAATTCAGTTTCAACAATCTAACCTTTGAATAAGCCAAAGCGAATGTATAACAAATTAAATTTGGTCCCTTGAATACTCTCACTGACTCATATGGAAAAACAAGTAGGATAAATTACAATTGGCTTACATTAAGCAAAACACATTACAAAGCTCTTACCTCTTAAAATTTTTTTTAAGTTTTTCCAATACATATGTTCAATATTTAAATTGTATACTTATCTTTCTCCCTTTCCATTATTGAAAATATAAAACATTAAGATTTCTCTATTTCTAATCTCTATACTTTAGAGTCCCAAGCTCAAAATAATGGTATACGGTTGTCTGATACGTCATTTTGGCATAGTTGATCGTTCATTTATCACTGTTTACCATACTTACAAGCTTTGATAAGGAAAAAAATAGAAGATTTGTTCAGGTAATTACACCTTACATGCTTTCAAAATGATTTGGAGGAGTTGCTTACAAAAATATAGATACTGCAACAGGCCAAAAAAATGAAAAATGAGTGCAAAGGAGAATAAAGGCAGGCCTATTAGATGGATTTGGTACATAAAATGGAATCCAACAGGAGCTTACATGCTTACTTGTATTTTTTTTTTAATTTTATTTTATTTTTAAACTTTACATAATTGTATTAGTTTTGCCAAATATCAAAATGAATCCGCCACAGGTATACATGTGTTCCACATCCTGAACCCTCCTCCCTCCTCCCTCCCCATACCATCCCTCTGGGTCGTCCCAGTGCACTAGCCCCAAGCACCCAGTATCGTGCATCGAACTTGGACTGGCAACTCATATTTAAAAGCTCCGCAAATTCAGTTTTTGAGATTCCTGGTGTCCAAAGCAAAGAGAGAAGTATAATCCCTTATCAGATACATAATGATCCAAAAACCTTAAAAAGCAGTGACTCAAGAGAAGTACAACTTTTCACAACATGGAAATCTGTCAGGCATTTCCTTTGTGGGTCAACATCAAAAAGAAAATGTGAGATAGCATCCTTAACAGTGTCCTTCTCAATATCCCTACAAGCAAACGGCAAAAATGTAAGAAATTTCCCACTCTGTATTCCATTAAGACTCGAATTTCATTCTTATGACTTAAGGAAATACCCAATTCAAGATGTTCTTCCAAGTTATTTATTTACACTAAATGTATATAGCCATTTAGACTATGTCAAGTTCTTTATATATAATATTCCATGTGGCATCTCTGAACCAAACACAAAGTTAATGATGGAAACATTGGTCATTGTTTTAGATACTCTGTGGTGTGTGTGCTACAATGTACTTAGACCAAAATGTTGGGAAAACATTCTGGTTTATCTGCAAAAGAATCTTGAACAAACAAGATCCAGATCTTTTCAATTCAAGATCATATTCTCCTAGTCAATCCAACAATCTTTACATCCCTTGCCATCAACTTTTTTTTTTTCCCATTGTCACCTCCAATTCCACAGTTATTTTTCATTTTGACTTTCTGAAACCTTTCTTCTTCCTTCTATAACCGACGTCACTGGCTGGGCACCTCACTTAAGGTGACAATGACATAAAACTATCCAATGATTGTGACTCATTACAGATATCCTTTATTTGTGTTCATATAGAAACTACATAATAATATGGCCATTGGCACTTCTCTATAGAGTGCCTTGCTCTCTATAGAATTTTCTCACCTTGCTTGTCTTCCGACATCAATTATTTTCAGAGTAAAGTTGGGCCTCGTGGAAGAGCATCAACAAAAGCAGCCTAGAAAAATGGGGAAAGGACAATTAACAAAAGGAATGGATTTGAGTACTTCTGAGATCTCAGACTCAAACTTGGAAAAGTGGTTTTCAGAAGCCATCGAATGACCTGATACGAAAAAAAACTTCATTTAGATTTATAATTGGTTCTGCTATTCATTTCTAAATACATAATGATTTGTAAAATATTTCATTTTAAATTAATATTTAATATTAATATCTCAAAATGTAATATTGAAACATGCTGTCCCTAGGCTTAATTGTTTGACCCAGAGAAAGTTCATCTCCTTGTGCTTCCATTTCTTCATCTTTAAAATATAAATTATAATAAGTCCTATCTCATGGGGCTATTCTGAGAGTTACATGGGTTAAAATTCCTAAACCAATTAGAGCCATGCTTGGCACACACAGCGCAATAAAGTGCCTGCTATAATTATTATTCTTTTAAAAAATAACTTCTAATGTTTTCAAAATGTTATTGTTCCCTATATTTTTCCTCATTAAATATTCAATGACATAAAATGATAGAAATGAGCACCATGAAAATGGAAACATATTTTTAATTTTTTAGATGAATGCCAAATTCTACCTCATTAGGAAGAAATGAAGCTACAAGTTTTCCTTCCCTTGCACACACAGTTTTAATCAGCAGACACCATGACATTTCAATCAGTGATAATTCAAGAAAGATTTGTTTTTGCTAACATCTCTTCACAAATTAGTGTTTTTTGTTAAAGGCCTAAATAAAGCCAACTCCAATTTTAGATGTGCTTTGATTCAAAGACTCTTGCTGTCTATTCAGCTTGTCTACAGGCCCTGTTCACCCATCCTTAGATTGGCAGCAGGTTACAATGAAAAGAGCACTGGTCTGGAAATCAAAAACTTATCCTGAACTGTCTGTGTCACTGGCTGGTTCTTTATATTTAAACAAAGCATTCTACCTAATTTGAACTTAGTCTCCTACAGGAGTTGAATGGAGATGGTCCTTTATTATTATGAAGTGCCATGCGCTCGGTCGTGTCCGACTCTCTGTGACCCCGTGGACTATAGCCCGCCAGACTCCTCTGTTCATGGGATTCTCCCAGCAAGAATACTGTAGTAGGTTGCCATTTCCTCCTCCAGAGAATCTTCAGGAATCAAACCCACAGCTCCTGTATCTCCTGCATGGCAGGCAGATTCTCTATAAAATTCTGTAATTCTTAGAAGATTTTCATGTTATCTACATATGTTGGACAATGTGACATTAACTCCCCTGAAGTTATCCATCTATATACAGACTTGTATAGAAAATGAATTCTCTTCATCTAGATCATCCATATATTACCCAGAATTTTATGCTTCCTAGGAAGAACAGAAAATAGTTCATATTTAAAGCTATTTGATATTTAAATAACTAGAATGTCCTTAACAGCATTGAAACTCTCATCTCTTTCTTTCCACAGAGAATACACATAGATTTGACTGTTTTTTGTTTGCTTGTGTTTTTAATCTTTGCAATGCTGTCCAGGTTCTGGCTGCTGCTTCTTGTTAGCTGGTCACATATACAAGTGACACAGTCATTGCCAGCATTTGCTTCTCAAAATAAAACTCCCCAAAGATAGCTTTTTCACTCTCTTGTATACAAACATATAGCTATCTTCTGGAATTATCACTTGTACTACCAAGTGCCAAGAAGCCATTGACTTGATTTTACTTCCAAGATCCCTAGTATCTAAGAGGTATGAGCAATCATTCAACCAGACCATATACTGCACATTCTTAGAGATACCCATGGGATCATGAAAGGTAGGAGACGGTTTCTGGAGTCACATTCCCCTCCCCCAGAAAGGAAACAGACAAGTCAGCTAAGGAGGTATGACCACAGGACTTCCACTGACAGCGACTAGGTGAGGCAGAAGACAAAGCAGAAACCCTGAAAGATTTGATGAAACGTCCTAGAGCCAGGCCACACAGGAAGAGAGTCTAGGTTAAAGAAGCAGAGAGCTGAATAGCCAGAAGGAAAGAGGCTTAATCAATAGGCACCACTAAGAGGCATAGCCCCAATGCAACAATGTCATGGCACCAAGAGGGAAAATGGAGTCTGAGACTTTTCTTCTGAATCATAACAGGGATTATGTGCCTAGTCACTCAGTTGTGTCCGACTCTTTGCGACCCCACAGACTGTAGCCCACCAGGCTCCTCTGTCCATGGGGATTCTCCAGGCAAGAATACTGGAACGGGTTGCCATGCCCTCCTCCAGGAGATCTTCCCAACCCAGGGATCAAACCCAGGTCTCCCACATTGCAGGTGGATTCTTTACCATCTGAGCCACACGGGAAGCCCATAACAGGGATTAGAGGTCTCAAGTATCAGGAATGTCCCACCCTCCCACCTATCCAGGCAACAGTAGAGGCAAAAGTAAACTCTTTGGAGAAAGCTACCCTAAAACAGACCCACGAGGATAGCACAGACTGAAGCAAGGTTGCAAACCTTGTTATAAAGATCACCAAACACAGAAAAACCAGCCACAGTGTGTGAGAATCAGCAGACAAGGAATAAAGGTTTAAACAGAAAGAACTGCAGGTATTGGAATGGCTTTGACATAATAGAAAACAGCTATGTATGAAACATATAAAATTTATAAAAGAAAAATACAATTACAAAGATATGTATATAGTAAACCTAGGAGAAATAAGGGCTTCCCTGATAGCCTTCCCTGGTGGCTCAGTTGGTAAAGAGTCTGCCTGCAACATGGGAGACCTGGGTTCAATCCCTGGGTAGCAAAGATCCCCTGGAGAAGAAATGGCAACCCACTCCGGTATTCTTTCCTGGAGAACCCCATGGACAGAGAAGTCTGGTGGGCTACAGTCCATGGGGTCACAAAGAATCGGACATGACCGAGTGACTAACACACACGATAGAGCAGCAGTGAAGAATTCACCTGCCAGTGCAGGAGATATGAGTTTGATCCCTGGGTCAGGAAGATCCCCTGGAGAAGGAAATGGCAACCCATTCCAATATTTTTACCTGGAGAATCCCATGGACAGAAGAGCCTCGTGGGCTACAGTCCATGGGGTCACAAAAGAGTCGGACACTATTTAGCGACTGAAACAACAAATGAGAAGTAAGCAGATGGAACTGAAGAGGCTGTAATTAACAGGAATAAAAAATATATAATTGAAACTGTACATGTTAAAAATGAAAAGCTCAATCAATGTCCATCGAGAGATGAGGAAAAGAATAATAGGTTAAAGGAAAGATAGAGGTCAGGGGATGGAGGGTGAAGCGTCCACCCTCTAATCACGCTTTGGTCTTTCTGGTGACTAGCACCCATTCTGAAGCTATCTAGGAGACCCAGCCACTGGGTATCTCTTTAACATTCTAATGACACTCATTACTCTGGAAATTCTAAAGGCTTTAGAAGTTTTGTGCCAGGAGCTAGGGACAAAGACCAAATATTTGTTTATTTATTTTAATGATGAATACATTCAGATGTAATAGATATTGAGAGTTCTAGTTGCTGCACATCGTCATCAATAATAATTGGTACTGTCAGTCATTAATTAATGACTATTAATTCATTATTCGTTATTCACTCATTAATCTTTGAAATTTTAGTCATTCTGTTGGCAATGGGTTACCATTATGGAGTTAATTTGTACTTTTCCAATGACTAATAAAACTGGGTTTTGCTTCACTTTGTTTCTGATAAATTTATTCGTCATTGCTCAATGCTCATGTTTTATTATGTTAGGTTTTCTTTTAAGCTACAGTTCTCTTTTAGTGGATTTATGTGATTATGCTTCACATTTTGAAGTAGGATCTTCAGCTATTTTGACACTAAACAACCAAGAGTACAATTTTTTCATGGTGGTGACTAACTGCATTAACAAAAATCAACCTTATATTTGCTATCGATAATGTTAACGTGGGCGTCCCTTGTGGCTCAGCTGGTAAAGAAACTGCCTGCAATGTAGGAGACCTGGGTTTGATCCCTAGGTTGGGAAGATCCCCTGGAGATGGGAAAGGCTACCCACTTTAGTATTCTGACCTGGAGAATTCCACGGACTGTATAGTCCATGGGGTCACAGAGAGTTGGACATGACTGAACAACTTTCACTCACAATGTTAACTTGTATAACAGGACCTGCAAAATGGAGGCAGACCCAGCTGCCCAGCCCACATTACAAATCTCTACTTAAGCCAGCTTGCACTAACAGAAATGCCTCCCTGTCAAGGAAAGTGAGCACCAATCACAATCCTCCAACCCAGCTTTAGCTAGCTTACCTCACCCTAGAAAACAGAACCATCTAGCCTTTAAAGAAATCACCCAACCTCATTGCTAATCATGCCCTGTATCCACATCACTTACTCTTAACAGTCTACATAGCTTGCTCTTGTCCAAAATCCCTTAGGAGGAAATCTCTACTGCTTAAGAGGCATTGTACTCTCCCAACCCATGGATTGTTTTCCCTAGAATAAAGGACAGCAAGCTCATTATTAAATTTTTTCAGGTTTCTCACTTGCAACAGTATGCTTAGCATAAATTAGAACAGAGGGTTTGTTTTCCCAGAACAATTCCTTTAAGATATTTGTTCTTTATTCATATGATGAAAAGAAGGCAAGCATTGTTCAAAGTACTCTTAAGAAGTTTTTCTACAAACAGATAAAGCACTTTAATTCTCAATGTTTCAAATAGTTTAGATAAAATATTTAAATATAGCTTTTACTATTAAAGAATTTTTCTATATATTTATAATCTATAGTAGGAGTTTTAATGTTTTAACAAAAATTTTTTAAGGTTTTAATTGCAATAATTGACATATAACACTGCATTCATTTTGGGTGTACAACATAATGATTTATGTGTATATTGCAAAATGATTGCCACTGTGTTTAGTTAACATCCATCACCGCATGTAGTTACAAATTTTGACTGTGTGTGTGATGCAAACTTTCATGACCTAGTCTTTCAGCAGCTTTTGAATATACAATGCAATATTGTTAACCATAGCCATCATGCTGTATATTATATCCATAGAACTTGTACCTTTAAGCTTATACCTACTGATGACATTAACCCATTTTATCCATCCTGAAAGTTATTTCTAATGCAATTAAACTGAAAGATTTTAGTTCCAGAGAAGCAGACAATATTCCCAATATTTCTTATTTCTCTGAAGTCAAGAAGAGTTATTCTGCAGAGAGAAACTTGAAAGAGCTAAAGAATCTCATAAGGAACATGTGGTAGCAAGAAACATGGACCTCCAAACGTCCATCCTCAAATTCACAGAATGTTACTTCACGTTCGAAAGGGACTTTGCAGATATGATGCAAGTAGGGATTTTGAGGTGAGTACACTACACTGGATTATCAATGTGGCCCTAATTTAATCACTTAAACTCTTAAAAGCAGAAAATCTTTTCATGAAATGAGTTGCCAGTCCAGGTTCGATGCATGATACTGGATGTTTGGGGCTAGTGCCCTGGTTCGACCCAGAGGAATGGTATGGGGAGGGAGGAGGGAGGAGGGTTCCGGATGGGGAACACATGTATACCTGTGGCGGATTCATTTTGATATTTGGCAAAACTAATACAATTATGTAAAGTTTAAAAATAAATAAAATTAAAAAAAAAAAGGCAGAAAGTCTTTCCCAACTATAGTCAAAGAGATGTGATGACAGATAAGGAGGCGGAGAAAGAAGGTACAAAAAGGCAGGCACTTGCCACTGCTAGCTTTGAAGACAAAAGGGCCTACGTGTCAAAGAATGCGGGTGGCATCTAGAGACTCAGAATGACCAGCAGCCAACATTCAGCAAAGAAACAGGGGCCTTCATCCTACCACTGCCAGGAAATACATTCTGACAATACGCGGAATGAGCAAGGCAACCAGATTCTTGCCTTGAGCATCCATAAAGCAGTGCAGCCTTGTCAACAATTTGATTTTAGCTCAATGATTCCTGGATCAGATTTATGACCTACAGAAATAAAAGATAATAAATTTGTGCATTTAAACCACTAAGTATATGGTAGTATATAAAGGCAGCAAAAGAGAACTAATATAGGCCCACAGCAAGAAAGAGAAGTGACTTTCTCAAAGCCATACAACTTTTAGGGATAACACCAGGGCTAGGACATTGTCTGATTCCACTTTTATTTATTTAATATTTTAAAAATTGAAATATATACCTTTATTTTCCTGGTAATAAATATTAAACTTCTTCCTAGTAGACATTTAGCAAATTAACAGATGTTCTGAAAGATGCAGATAATAATGGTTTTAAATTTATGTCAATTCGGTTTCAAAGAAAAGAGTTGTAAGAACTTTTTTTTTAATTGACTTAGATGAAAAGAATTTCCATATTTCTTAAAGTTTTAAATCACTTATCACTTAAGAAATGTTTATTTTATTGGCAACAGAACAGATGTAGGTCTCAATCAAAAAGGTTATTTTCTTTGCAACAAAAAGAATAAAATACCTAGGAATAAATTTAACCAAGGTGAAAGACCTTTACACTAAAAACTATAAGACACTGTTGAAAGAAATTGAAGATGGCACAAAGAAAAAATATTTTGTGCAAACTGTTAAACTGTCCATATTACCTACAAAAATCTACATATTCAAAGAAATTCCTATCAAAATCCCAATGATATGTTTAAAAAAAATACTAAAATTTATATGGAAACATCAGATCAGATCAGATCAAATCAGTCGCTCAGTCATGTCCAACTCTTTGCAACCCCATGAATCGCAGCATGCCAGGCCTCCCTGTCCATCACCAACTCCCGGAGTTCACTGAGACTCACGTCCATCAAGTCAGTGATGCCATCCAGCCATCTCATCCTCTGTCATTCCCTTCTCCTCTTGCCCCCATTCCCTCCCAGCATCAGAGTCTTTTCCAATGAGTCACTCTTCACATGAGGGGGGCAAAGTACTGGAGTTTCAGCTTTAGCATCATTCCTTCCAAAGAAATCCCAGGGCTGATCTCCTTCAGAATGGACTGGTTGGATCTCCTTGCAGTCCAAGAGACTCTCAAGAGTCTTCTCCAACACCACAGTTCAAAAGCATCAATTCTTCGGTGCTCAGCCTTCTTCACAGTCCAACTCTCACATCCATACATGACCACAGGAAAAACCATAGCCTTGACTAGACAAACCTTTGTTAGCAAAGTAATGTCTCTGCTTTTGAATATGCTATCTAGGTTGGTCATAACTTTCCTTCCAAGGAGTAAGCGTCTTTTAATTTCCTGGCTGCAGTCACCATCTGTAGTGATTTTGGAGCCCAGAAAAATAAAGTCTGACACTGTTTCCACTGTTGCCCCATCTATTTCCCATGAAGTGGTGGGACCAGATGCCATGATCTTCGTTTTCTGAATGTTGAGCTTTAAGCCAACTTTTTCACTCTCCACTTTCACTTTCATCAAGAGGCTTTTGAGTTCCTCTTCACTTTCTGCCATAAGGGTGGTGTCATCTGCATATCTGAGGTTATTGATATTTCTCCCGGCAATCTTGATTCCAGGTTGTGTTTCTTCCAGTCCAGTGTTTCTCATGATGTACTCTGCATATAAGTTAAATAAGCAGGGTGACAATATACAGCCTTGACGTACTCCTTTTCCTATTTGGAACCAGTCTGTTGTTCCATGTCCAGTTCTGACTGTTGCTTCCTGACCTGCATACAAATTTCTCAAGAGGCAGATCAGGTGGTCTGGTATTCCCATCTCTTTCAGAATTTAACATAAAAGATCCCAAATAGCCAAAGTAATACTAAAAATTACAAAACTATAATAACAAAATAGCATAGTACTGGCTGAACAGACATATAGATCAACAGAACAGAATTGAAAGCCCAGAAATAAACCCATATATGTAAGGATAATTAATTTAAAATAACAAAGAACATATACTGAAGAAAGGATAATCTCTTTAATACATGGTGCTGGGAAACCTGGACTGTCATCATGTGCAAAATGATAAAACTAGACCACCATCTCACACCATACAAAAAAATCAAATCAAAATGTAATACAGATTTGGTTGTAAGGCCTGAAACCATAAAACTCCTAAAAGAAGTTGGGCATCATTGACAATAGCCTCAGCAATATCTTTCTGAATATGTCTCCTCAGGCAAAGGAAACAAAAACAAACAAATGGGATGACATCAAACGAAAAAGCTTCTGAACAGCAAGGAAAACCACAAACAAAATGAAGACAACCTATCAAATGGGAGAAGAGATTTTCAAATTGTATATCCAATAAGGGGTTAACACCCAAAATATATAAAGAACTTATAAAACTCAACAACAACAGAAGAAAACCCAGACAACCCAATTAAAAAATGAGAAGACACGAATAGACTTTTTAACAAAGAAGACATATGAGGGCCAATGGGCACATGAAAATATGCTTAACATCACTAGCCATTAGAAAAATGCAAATCAAAACTACAATGAGGTATCACACCAATTAAAATGGTTATTTTTAAATAGGCTAGAAATAACAAGTGTTGGAGAGGACATGGAGGAAAGGGAACACCCATACAGTGTTGATGAGAATGTAACTTGGTGTAGCCACTGTGGAAGACACTATAGAGATTCCTCAAAAAGTTAAGAATAGATCCAGCTACTCAGGGCTATTTATCCAAAATGCTGCTGCTGCTAATTCGCTTCAGTCATGTCTGACTCTGTGCAACCCCATAGACGGCAGCCCACCAGACTCCCCCGTCCCTGGGATTCTCGGGGCCAGAACACCAGAGTGGGTTGCCATTTCCTTCTCCAATGCATGAAAGTGAAAAGTGAAAGTGAAGTCGCTCAGTTGTGACTGACTCCTCAGGACCCCATGGACTGCAGCCTATCAGGCTCCTCCGTCCATGGGATTTTCCAGGCAAGAGTACTGAAGTGGGGTGCCATCGCCTTCTCCGTATCCAAAATGAAAACACTAATTTGAAAACATATATGTGCCTCTATATCCATTGCATTATATAAAAGATATGGAAACAACCTAAGTATGCATCAATAGATGGATGGATAAAGAAGATGTAGTGTGTGTGTACATGGACAATCTTGAGGGTAGTACACTAAGTCAGATGGAGAAGGACAAACACGGTGTTACTTCCCAATGTGCCATGTGACAGTTGTATAAATATCATCCCATAAAACTTTAGTTCTACCACCTGCAAAATAGAAATAATATAACATTTTCTTCCAACATCACAGGACACAATGTTTGAAAGTATTTTCAAATAAGAAAGCTATATGTACCTGGGACATTTTTGGTACATGGAAGAGATAACCCACAGATAAGAAATCATGTCCAAAGAAACATATTTTCTGAGTAATGTGACAATACATTGCGGGTGAGATTGTTCTCACAGGTATATAAATAATTTTATGGTTCCCAGATGAATATGTGAAGCCACAAGTTTGGATTAATCACAAAGGAGCCTAAACATTAAAAGAAATAATACTCTTTGAAAGAGAACCATTAAGTATACACATCAGACCAACAGAAAAAAAAAAGTGAAGTCGCTCAGTTGTGTCTGACTCTTTGTGACCCTATAGGCTGTAGCCTACCAGGCTCCTCTGTCCATGTGATTTTCCAGGCAAGAGTACTGGAGTGGCGTCCCATTTCCTTCTCCAGGGGATCTTCCTGACCCAGGGATCGAACCCGGGTCTCCTGCATTGTAGGCAGACGCTTTACCTTCTGGGCCACCCGGACCAACAAAGGACAGACCTAAAGTCAGGTCAACAAAGAAAGGCATAGCACAGAAACTTTCTGGAAGTCAAGAGTTAAACAGTAACCAGCCTGAAGAGGCTTCATGAAGAGTAGACTCTGCCCCCCATGTGTCTGCAGAAATACTTGAAAGGGTCATAAAATATCCCAGTGATGAGAACTATCACATGGCTGGCTCACTCATTGCTTTGGATATAATTTGGATATAATAACATTTCATTATATTAAGAAACATTAAGCAGAAGACCTTTTAAGATATTTGATATCTAGCTGAAAAGTTTTGTCTTACAATGATAATTAGAAAACTATTATTCATATTTAGAACACTATTTCACAAAATTAATCATACATGCTCAGATAGGCCAGATACCTCCTCCTTTTAGATACAGATTTTAAAAGAATAGAGGGTGTATTCTGTTCAGCTGCTCAGAATCCAGAAATTCTCATAATTCCTTATTACTTGTACTTTCTACTATGGAGACCAAAAATGTTGACCTGCTATTAAGAATTTTCCAGAAAACGTTCTGGAGGCTATTATACTGTTTCTGGACAAATTGTGATTACTTATCCCTCTCTCCTTGCAGTTATTTACAAAAATCAAGCTTTCCATTCAGAATTAAATTTTTTAATTTATCAACTGGTAGTGCTGCTCTTGACAGATCCACTGTATTAAACTGTTGTTGTTTTAGTTGCTCAGTTGTGTCCGACTGTTTGCGATCCCATGGGCTGTAGGCTACCAGGCTCCTCTGTCCATGGGACTCTCCAGGCAAGAACTCTGGAGTGGATTGCCATGCCCTCCTCCAGGGGGTGTTACCAACTCAGGAACTGAAGTCAGCTCTCCTGCTCCTGTAGACAGATTCTTTGCCATCTGAGCTATCAGGGAAGTCATGTCTTTGTAAAATATAGGATTTTGAATACAATCACTAGATCACCAAAAAAAAAAAAAAAAAAAAAAAAAACAAGAGTAAAATATTATTTTAATTTCTAAAAGAATACTAGTTAAGAAATAGCACAACCATAATAATTGAATTATAAAGATGAACAATAAAAATAAATTATTATAATATGTGACTTCCCTGGGTCCCAGAGGCTACGACCCCTTGCTCCCAATGCAGGGGACCTGGGTTTGATCCCTGCTCAGGGAACTAGCTCCCACATGCCACAACTAAAAGATCCAGTGTGCAGCAACAAAGAGCCAGTGCAGCCAAATAAATAACTAATTTTTTAAATAATTATAATACATTCATTCATACAAGTTAAAACGACTCCTTAAAAATTCCTGCCATCCATTCCTTACCTTTGGAATTTCTCAGACCTGGATTTAATACTTCTCTTTGATACTTATTAATTATAGAAGCTTAACCTACTTACTATCTTCAATTTACATTGCACTTGGTTAGAATATCTACTTAATGTGACTGTGGTGAAAATTAAATACAAAGCTCCTAACGTAATTCTTGCTACATAATAAAGCATCTTTAAAAGGAAGATTTTTGCTTGTTTTCTTGGTTCATAACCATAGGAAATTGAAGAAAATCATTCTACTTTCACAAATTAAAGATCTTGAGAGCTAGATTCTAGTGTCCACTTCAGCAAAGTCATACTAATAATCAAAGAAGCATTTTATAATTGCATAGAACTTAATCATTTATAACACTTTGTAAATATCTCACTTGATACAAATTCATACTCTTTTGAGATATGACAATTGTGATTCAGAAAAATTAAGTGATTTTTTATAGTAACTTTTAGTGTAGTAGATATATTTTGGTTGCCAAGGATTTTTCTTTATCCTGGGAAATGTCTTGCCCTCCTCTTCATTCATAAGACTCCTATGAGAACTGTCAAGTCTTATGTAAATTCATACTGGCAACAGGTCCAAGAGTGGAAACAAGACTCAAGTGCAGTCATTAATAGCAGACCACATTCACAGTGGCCACAACTGATTGGTCCAAGGAGGACCTCTGGCTTGCTCTGAGCCAAAGGGTCTCTTTCCAAGATTCTTTGAACATCTGAGAAAGTTTCTCTCTGATGACAGGGCTTTGATATGTTTAACTCTGGAGCTGTTGGCATCAGTGACTTCTGTTGTTGGTGTTTAGTCGCTAAGTCATGTCCCACTCTTTGTGACCCCATGGACCTTAGCATGCCAGGCTTCCCTGTCCTTCACTATCTCCTTGAATTTTCTCAAACTCATGTCCATTGAGTCAGTGATGTCATCCAAACATCTCATCCTCTGTCATCCCCTTCTCCTCTTGCCCTCAATCTTTCCCAACATCAGGGTCTTTTCCATTGAGTCAGCTCTTGGCATCAGATGGCTGAAGTATTGGAGCTTCAGTATCAGACCTTCCAATGAATATTCAGGGTTGATTTCCTTTAGGATTGACTGGTTTGCTCTCCATACTGTGCTCAAGAGTCTTCTCCAGCATCACAGTTCAAAAACATCAGTTCTTTGGCCCTCAGTCTTCTTTATGGTCCAACTCTCACATCTCTACATGATAACCGGAAAAAACATAGCTTTGACTATATGGACCTGTGTTGGCAGAGTGATGTCTCTGCTTTTTAATAAGCTGGCTAGGTTTTTCATAGCTTTTCTTTCAAGGAGCAAGCATCTTCTAATTTCATGGCTGCAGTCACCATCCACAGTGATTTTGGAACCCAAAAAATAAAATCTGCCACTATTTCCATTGTTTCCCCATCTATTTGCCATGAAGTGATAGGGCTGGATGCCATGATCTTAGTTTTTTTAATGTTGTGTTTTAAGCCAGTTTTTTCACTCCCCTCTTCCACCTTCATCAAGAAGTTCTTTAGTTCCTCTTTGGTTTTTTTGCCATTAGAGTGGTATCATCTGTGTATCTGAGGTTGTTAATATTTCTGTAGAATGGAGAATGTTATTCTGAACCAAAGAAAACAAGACTTTTTTCTTTTCCTTTTTTTTTTTAAACTAAATTTGGTGCTCCTTTCACCAGACAGATTACTAATAGCCACCAGTCTTCTCCCAATACCTCCTTTTGTCCTTTTTATGCATTTGATTTTGGGGCCTAAGGAAGTAAACCCTGTAGTGGGTGGTATATAAATTAATTCACACACTAAGTATATAAGAAGGAAATGTATACATAGTATATAAGAATGAAATGACAAGACAAAGAGGGACAGACTCATGTCCTAAAACTGCTTCAAGTCACTCAGTACACATTCTAGTGCGGCTGATGAATATTAAATTCATAAACTTGATCTGCTTCATATAACCCCAATCCATTTCACATGAATTTTTGTTTGCCTGTTTTCTGCTTCTTAAAATGCTCAACCCCCAAGTCCACAACTTTGACATCTTTTCACCTAGCTAAGTGTTGTTACTCAGGTCTTGGTGGAGAGAGAATTATTCCAGGAACACTTCTGTAGTCTCCAAATTTGGGTTCTTTTAATCTCTTGCATGCTCTATGAGCACCTGTATTAAATCCACACTAAATCCTAAATCCTGCATTAACTCCTATCCCATTACCTGATAAAAGTTCATCAATATAATCCTAAGAGAACAGTAACTATCCTGCTCAAGGTTCTCAGTCCTATATCTTCAGAAGCTCAGATTGTGTTTAACATATAGCCAACACTCAACAAATATTTATGATATTCTTTGTGAATAAACTTCTTTGTTGATTTTTATAAACTTCATACCATTCTCCACCTCCAAATAAATCACTGATAAGGTATCTTACTTACTAATGAAAGCATCTGAGTTACTCAGTTGCACTGGGATGGACAACTACTCAATCCTGAAATGTCTGAAGTTCTCTTCTGAAGTTCCATAATAAACAGTATTAAAGGTAAATTTAGATGGATACTGAAATGAGAACTATCTTCAAAAAATGTTCAAGTGATTTTATTTATATTAATAACAGAGAATGGGAATGAGTATCTAAATTCCTCCAAAGGATAGGAAACATGCCAAACACTGTACCCTGAAAAAGCAACTTGCAACAGGTCACAATTGAAAATTATAAAATGGTTCTCATATAAATGGCTATTGACTCTTAGATTTTGGTAATAACATTGTAAACTATGTACTAGTATCATCAAAGCCAAAATGGTTTTCCTTATGTGAGTGGGCATAACTACTTAACCAAATTTCTTTCAGAATATATTAGAAATGACAGTGATGAAATAAAAAAATAACTCAGTTAAAGAAATAAATATACTATTCATATTTCACCAGCAATATAAATGGTATGAAGTGAATAATCCTCTCACTGGGTGACATCAATCTGACATAAACAGGAGCACTAGGAGAGAAACATACCTAAATATACTTCTGTCACAAAGACTTAGGTTGAAGAGACATAGAACGAAAGCCCAATGTTTTAGTTTCTATCAACTGCTTGATGCAGTGTTTTCATCCTATTGCTGATTTTGGCCCTTATGAATATTCTGTGTTTTTCTTGGATCTTTAGAAATATCACATCTCAAATTACAGAGCAATGTGCAATCTAGGCCGGGAAAAATGGTAATGCCTAGTAATGTGGTGTGCCTAAGATTTTGTTTGGCACATGTGTCTAACAAATACTTATTGAATAAATGAATGAACTAATAAATCAGTTCATTGCTTGACTGTACACTTTGAATTCTTTATTTTTGAATACGACTTTTAATTTTTTACTTTGTTGTTAAACACAAAAACTTGGGCAATATATGAGAGCAAAGCAGTACTATTCAATAATCAGAATGGGAAAATTCTCAAAATTCTTGAGTTTAACACCCACCTCTCCCAAGATATGCTTAATATGTTTGTCATTAGAAAAACTTTGGGTTTGTTCGCAGAAGAGCATTAGTCAAATCCAATGTTTTCTTTGGACCAAGTATGTGAATATGAATCTACTCATCACCATTAGCATGAGAAGAGACCAATGAATAGATTTCCCCAGAAAATACCAATAAAAAGTAGAAAATGTACAAATAAATTATATAAGGGCCAACTATGGAGCCATAAAATCAGAATAAGACATTACAACAATTATATATTAAGTCAATGTATTTAATAACCTAAATAAAATGGACAATTTCCTACAAATTTATACTTAGTGTAACTCCCTCAAGAATAAAAATAAAACATATATACTCCTTAAATCATTAAAGAAATTATATTACTAGTAGAAAATCTAATCCAAAGTATCTCAGACTGTATTATAGATGAATTCTACTGAATAGTAAAGGAAAAGATGTTTACAAACTTCACAAATTCTCCAAAGAATAAAGAAGTAACACATTGTAACTTTTTTAGGATAACACCAACAAAGGTCCCTCTAGTCAAGGCTATGGTTTTTCCAGTGGTCATGTATGGATGTGAGAGTTGGACTGTGAAGAACCTGAGTGCCAAAGAATTGATGTTTTTGAACTGTGGTGTTGGAGAAGACTCTTGAGAGTCCCTTGGACTGCAAGGAGATCCAACCAGTCCATTCTGAAGGAGATCAGTCCTGGGATTTCTTTGGAAGGAATGATGCTAAAGCTGAAACTCCAATACTTTGGCCACCTCATGCGAAGAGTTGACTCACTGGAAAAGACTCTGATGCTGGGAGGGATTGGGGGCAGGAGGAGGACAGCAGAGGATGAGATGGCTGGATGGCATCACTGACTCAATGGACGTGAGTCTGGGTGAACTCCGGGAGTTGGTGATGGACAGGGAGGCCTGGTGTGCTGTGATTCATGGGGTCGCAAAGAGTCGGACATGACTGAGCGACTGAACTGAACTGAAATCTATATCAGTATATATAAAACTTTTATAAAATCAGGAAGAGAATTTTATTACCTAATAAAGAGGATCTACAGAAAACTATGAAAATACCATAGTTAATAATGAATCATTAAAAGCATCCCCTTAAAATCAAGAATGGATAATTTCTGTCATCATCACTTGTTATCCACTTAGCCCTGGAGATCCAAGCCATCACACCAAGATGGGGAAAAGAAACTTTAAGAGGATAACATTGATAAGAGGGAAATTAACAAGTATTATTCAATACTTTATAATTATTCATAGAGATATTACAAGAGAAAACATAGGCAATATGTGAGAACTACTAAGAAAATATACCAAGATTGATGGGCACAGGTAGACTTCTTAAAATTACTTTTATTTCTGTAGACTAGCAACAAGAGAAAATGAAATTTTAATAATGGAATTTTAGGTAATTTTTTAAAAACTCAATAGATAAAAATAAACATAAGGAAAAAGCTTCAATCATGTTCCGTAAGAAGCACTAGTCTGCACCAGGCTCTGGCATTAGCCCCCCAGCTCTAGTCTGCACCTGCCATGACAGCAGTCCCTGTGCACCCCAGAAAAAGCCCCAACCCACGCTTGTTTCAGCTCCAACACTCCCACCAAAACCGCTGGCCACATGTAGACCATGGAGGGACATTTCTACACAAGGACATGCTTCAGGGCTGGGATAGTCTAACTTCATAGAGACAAGCAGAGAAATTCAAACAAAATGAGACTACAGAGGAATATATTCCAAATGCAAAAATAAGATGACACTAATGAAGTGGAGAGAAGTATTGGGTTGGCCCCAAAATTCATTTGGGTTTTTCTGTGCCATCTTGTGGAAAAACTTGAACTTTTTGGCCAGCCCAATAACTTACCTGATAAAGAGTTCAAAGAAATGGTCATAAAAATACTCAGCAAGCTCAGGAAAAAAATAAAGGAACACACTGAGAATTTCAACAAAGAATTGGAAAATATAAAAATACCCATCATGGTTTCCTGTGGGTACATGCCCAGGAGTGGGATTGCTCTATTTTTAGTGTTCTGAGGAACCTCCATACTGTTCTCCACAGTGACTTACCAATTTACATTCCCACCAACAGTGAAGGACTTGCACTTCCTTGATGATGAGCAACACTCAACATCTTTCCCAGTGTCTGTTGGCCATCTGCATATCTTCTTCAGAAAAATGTTTATCCAGATCCTCTGCCCATATTTTAATCCAGTTGTTTGTTTTTTGATACTGAGTTGCATGATTTCATTACGTACTTTGCATATTAATGCCTTATCAGACATATTCTTTGGAAATACTTTCTCCCATTCAGTAGATGACCTCCCTGCTTTGTTGATAATTTCCTTCCGTTTACAAAGGTTTTCTTTTTTTTTTTTTAGAGTGATGGAGTCCTACTTGCTTATTTTTGCCTTCGTTTCCCTTTCCTGAGGAGATATATCCAAAACCATATTACTAAGACTGATGCCAAAGAGCATACTGCCTATGCCTTCTTCTAGAACTTTTATGGTTCTAGGTCTTAAATTTAAGTCTTTAATCCATTTTGAATTTAGTTTTTCCCATGGTATGAGAGAGTAATCCAGTTTGATTCAATCAGACAAGAAAAAAGAAATAAATCCAAATTGAAAAGAAGTAAAACCGTCACTACTTGCAGATGACATGATACCATACATAGGAAATCCTAAAGATGCCACCAAACACTACTAAATCTCATCAATGAATTTATTAAAGTTGTAGGATATAAAATTAACCTACAGATATCTGTTGCATTTCTATACATTAAAAACAACCTATCAGACAGAGAAATTTTTTAAAAATTTACAAACACATCAAGAATAAAATGTCTAGGAATAAATCTAGAGAGATAAAAGAACTGTACTCAGAAAATTATAGAACACTGATGCAAAAAATTGAAGAGGACATAAACAGATGGAAAGATATACTGCATTTGTGGATTAGAAAAACTAATATTATTAAAGTGACCATAGTATCCAAGGATATCTACAGATTTAATACAATGTCTATCAAAATAACAATGGCATTTTTCACAGACCTAAAACAAATAATTCTAATTTTTCATGGATATACCGTAGTCCATGGATAGCCAAACAATCTTGACAAAGAAGAACAAAGCTGGATGTATCATATGCTTTGATTTCAAACTATATTACAAAGCTATAGTAATAAAAAAAAATTTTGTACTGGCACAAAAATTGACACACAGATCAATGAAACAGAATAGAGAACCTAGATATGAAGTCACTTTTATGTGGATAATTAATTTACAGCAAACTAGCAAGAATATACAATGAGGAAAGAATGTTTCTTCAATAAATGGTGTTGGGAAAACTGGACAGCTACATGCAAAAGAATCATACTGCAAGGCATTTTTTAATCCCTAGATAAGTGGAGGCTTGTACTAATATGCAGTGTTTCTTCAACTTGACTGGGGCTGCATATTGGTAACTGTGGGGAGTTTTAAAGAGTGCTGACACCTGGGCCCCACTTCCTGAAATTATGATTTAATGGGTCCAGCATGCAAACTGGAGTTTGTAAATCTCCCCCAAGTTACCCTAATGTGCAGGCGGGTTTGATTTCTAATGATTTAGTGGATGCTGTGGTACCCACATGAACCCCCACTATAGGATACAAATACCCATTCCCCCAGCTGCTGGCAGTAATGGCAACTGAAAGTTCTCAGGTGACTCCTCTCTGGAACTTTCCCTCAAGTCCTCTAGCTGAAGACAACAGGACTGAAGCCCCCTGCATACCGCTTCACAGTCACTTTTCTCTATCCTTTGCTCCAAAGATAAACATTAACCTGGAGTAAGTGTTTTGTATTACATTTGTTTATCCTTTTGTCACATAAATCTGTTTCCCTACTGATATACCGTATCAGTCATATCATACTGAATATGTTCTTCTTGCTTTATTTTGTTTTAAGAATTATTCATATAACTGTAATTCTAATTCATTTATCTTTAAAGCTGCACGGGTTTCTGCTGTATCCATACACTATAATTATTCCCATTTTTCTGATTCTTATATTTAGGTAATTCCATTTTTTCTTAAAGAGGTCATTAGAGGATTTGGCCATGCCCTAAACAATTTATCGTTTCTTTAAATATATCAAAAATGGGACAGAATTTCCAAGTGAGGTAGAAAGCCTTTGAATATGTCCCTATAAAAAGAATGTGAAAAATCACAAGCAGGGATTGACATAAAAGCTAAGTAGAATCCATGTCTTCTGAAGCACAGCTAGGGAACCATTTTCTTACCAATATTTCTATCAAAACTTCATCTTTACATTCTCTTGATCGCAACTAGCTTAAGACCTTTTTCAAAAATCCTCATTTCTTTTCTCCTGAGGCAGTTCTAAAATGACATGTGAGGCAAACTGTAACCTAACATGGACAATTTCTTTTCTTCCTTCCCCTACATTGTCATATTTTCTCCTGTTTGTGCCTGAGACTGTAATCCTGTAACATTAGCAGAAGAAAAGAGGGTACTCATAAATCGTAGCCTATATGTTATCCAGGGAGAGTGCCTATTTTGTAGTCAGATAATCTGGGATGAAATGAGAATGTGTGAGGGAGTTCCTTTACCTCTCTAAGCTTCAGTTTCCTCATCTATGAAATAGAAATGCAATTTGAAATCAAGTACTTTGAGTGTTACATGTAAGACAATTGAGATATGCATGCAAAGTTCTTAGATGTAATGCAAGCCTGGTCCACAGCAAGTACTCAATAGATGCTAGTTTTTTAAAAATTTGGCCTATGTTCCTTATAAGATTTCACATCAACTACAGCCACAGAATATTGCCAAGTTGTGATCACTGCCATAAACAATACCTCTAGTGAAGTAACCTTCTGGGGATCTAGGTATGCTGAATTCTGATGATATGAATTTCTTTATCATCTCCCAGTTGGTCCAGAAGTCAGTCAGTGATAAACAGCCACAAAAGCAAACTTAAGGTAACCACTTATGAATTAGATTCATACACATTTTGTATATTACCTGATACATGATGGTTTTTGATCATATTTCAATAGATTCCACATGTTCAGTTCAGTTCAGTTACTCAGTCATGTCTGACTCTTTGCGACCCCATGAATCGCAGCACGCCAGGCCTCCCTGTCCCATCACCAACTCCCGGAGTTCACTCAAATTCATGTCCAATGAGTCGGTGATGCCATCCAGCCATCTCATCCCCTGTCGTCCCCTTTTCCTCCTGACCCCAATCCCTCCCAGCATCAGAGTCTTTTCCAATGAGTCAACTCTTTGCATGAGGTGGCCAAAGTACTGGAGTTTCAGCTTTAGCATCATTCCTTCCAAAGAACACCCAGGGCTGATCTCCTTTAGAATGGACTGGTTGGATCTCCTTGCAGTCAAAGGGACTCTCAAGAGTCTTCTCCAACACCACAGTTCAAAAGCATCAATTCTTCGGCACTCAGCTTTCTTCACATGTTACATAGTCCTAAATTTATTATAGCACCTTTGAAAAAAAGTAGTAAAAGTCTATTGTGCAGTGTAATCTTATAGGGCTGATAAATCTAGGGTCCACATTTTCATGTGCTGTGCTAAGTCACTTCAGTCATGTCTGACTCTTTGCGACCTTATGGACTGTGGTCCTCTAGGTTCCTCTGTCCATGAGCTTCTCCAGGCAAGAATACTAGAGTAGGTTGCCATGCCCTCTCCAGGGGATCTTCCCGACCCAGGGATTGAACCCTTGTCTCCTGCTTTGGCAAATGGGTTCTTTACCACTAGTGCCACCGGGAAGTCCCCATATTTTCATAGATGGCTTCAAGAAAAGTGAGACTTCCCTGGACTTGCATGCAAAATGTAACCTCTATGTGTATTCTTTTGAAGAACATTTTGTTAACTTTTATCATATTTCAAAATGTGTCTGTTATAAAAAGTGAAGCATATCCTAGTTTACTGACACCAAGCTTGGATGAAAAATCAGCAATGATTTGGTGTTTCCCTTCTGTGTTGGTCCGGGTGGACTCTAATTTAAAAGGTCATTGCATGGGCACAACATCAATCCACCATCTAGTTCACTTTATGGCTGTACATTGCTCCCTGTCCTGTCAGTCCCTCTCACTACAGCGATACACTGAAACCAGCACTATACTGTTGCAGGTACAGTGAAATTTCATCCTTGTTTGTCTGGAGCAGACTTGCTCAGTATCTGTCCCCTAGTGTAATTATTCATGGCATGCCTTTCACTCTCAAAAATGTGCCAGTTTGAAGGATATGATCACCATTAACATAACTCAAGAATGGCAAATAAACTTATTTACAGAAACAGACTCACAGACTTAGAGAATGAACTTAATGGTTACCAGAGGGGAAGGGTGGAAGGGAGGGATAGATTGGGAGTTTCAGATTGACAAGTACACACTGCTATATTTGAGATAAAATGCCTTTTCCATGCCTCTGGACAAGACCGGGCCTTTAACGGGGCACTTTCATCTCTTAAAGAAAAAAAAAATTGAACTCATCTTCCAAACAAATGTACCTAGTCTTGCCAGCAGTCAAGAGAGACGAGCAGCAACAAAGCTCACCAATCTTCAGTAAGTCATTACCCCAAAGAGTAAGTCAGGCCCCCACATCCTATGTTAACTGGGGAAGCAGAACAGGGCTAGGTGGTTGGAAAGAAGCCATTCTCTTCATTGCAGATTGCAGAAGAAAGCAGCAGTTCTATGACAGTATGATGAAGGGTCACTTGCCCCAGCACTGCCCTTTCACTGGCCAAACTACCTGACCTCTGAACTGATATAGCTACTTTTAGAACTCGGATTCTCAGAATTCTTTGTAACTTGTCCAGATACCAAAACTAACTTCATAATTCCCAGAAAGAAAACACGCTGTGAAAATTCCTAAAGTAATACCAGTAGTCAGTCTTAGTTGTGCACTTTAAATGAAAAAAAAAAAGTCTATTATACTTTTTCATGCTACATCATCTTTCACAACAGTAAGAATGTATGAATATGAGAATGGAAGTATGATGGGTGTTGACATGATGGTCAAAAAGGTTACACTGTAAGACAGTCTCAGGTGAGAGCCGAATACAATATTGTCATGAAAACTCTTCTAAATGAGGCCACAAAAATGAGCTAATTTCTACCTTAGTGGTGTGGAATGCTTTGTGATAGCAAACATTTCAAAAGCAAAAGGACACCTCAAGTTTCTAATGCATTGTCTATAAAAACAATTCACAAAGTAATAAAGTGGTGGTAAATACGAAGAAGGAAAAAAACAGAGACACAATTTTATGTCCAAACCTAAAATTTTAGAAAATATTATATGCTAAGTGGGAAGATTCTATATTGTGTGAAAATCTCAGAAAATTATTTTCTTTTAGGAAACAGCTAGAGCTGTTGAAATAGCTAAAAGTCAGTTGAACAAATGTGAACATCTGATGTCAGTGAAGGTTAGGTAAATATCACGGGAATCTACCTGGCTTAAGGAATAAAAATCCCCTTTTTTAAGTATTTTATTAAAGGAAGAAAACCATTCAATTTAATAATCTCCAAGGAGAAAAATCCTAATGAATAAGCACCTATCCTACAAAAAAATCAAACAGGACCTGCACTCTAACAAAACACTGATGTTCTCACTGAATATTCATATGCTGCCGAGACTTGCACTTAGCTTGGAGTGAGTGAAAGTTCAGCCATAAATGGTCCCTAGGGACATGCTCCCTGTTCAAAAATTCAATCTCACTATGTGAAGTAAAACCCAGTTGTATGTCAACCTTGAAGGGATGGGTGTTTTTTTATTTGGCTTAAGAATGTGATATGTAGAACATGAGCTGGGAACACAATTTAACCTAGTTCCCACCCAAAGCCTAAATCCCAATGACTCTCTCTTGGGCTTTATCTGCCTGGTACAATAGAAGCCCTGTCAAGTTAAAAAGAAAGCTGTGATGTGATGGGCTACGTGGACTCCTCCCCACAGCAGTGGAGTTTGTGCCAAAAACCTGGAAATTTAATAGGATGAAACCATATCCTGCCTGGACTTCCCATCCTCATTTATGCCCAACCACTCCTTGTTTGGCCATCTGAAGCTATTCCAAAAGACATGTTATTCTAGCAACAAAACTGTAGGCAGTGCTATTGACAAATGCCATTTATGAATTTGCTAGCTCATGTTCCTTCCATATGCTTCCATCACATTGGGCAATCCTGCTTCCTGTTATGTTAACACAGGCCAATGTCTCTGACAAGTGTGGTGGGTTTAGAGAAGGAGCCACACTTGAGTATCCTTCCCACCACTGAGCTGGCCTTAGCTTATCATTTTAAGCAAGGAATGCTTCTGATACAACCTAGATTTATGTTTCATCTCAGTTGTTAACAAGAAGACAGCATTTTTATATATCCGCAGCTAAAGCTTTGGTCTGAGTTGGTCTGACCACAGTATGGCACCTCATGAAAACTTGAAATATCTGATTTCCTTATTTCTCCAAATGTCTGCTCTTTTACACTCAGTAAAACTTAGGAAATGTTAAGAACCCAGTGACAGCATGAAGAATACACCTTCCCTCAGTTTCAGGGGTAAAAAACTGGCATCTGAATATTTCAAGCAATTTAGAAATGGTAAATGATGTAGCTCTAAAACACATTTTATAAAAATGTAGTAACAGCATCAATGAGCAACTGCCTTTAATACAGGTAGGTACTTATTCCCATCAAGTACCTAGTAATTCAAAATACAGTTGAGCCTTAAGCAGCATGAGGGTTAAGGGCGACAACCCGCTGAACAGTGGAAAATCTAAGTATAACTATTACCAACGGTCTACTGTTGACCAGAAGCCTTACCAACAATTCAAACAGTCGATAAACACATATTTAAAACTTATTGTATATGTTATATGTGTTATATGCTGTATTTTTACAATAAAGTAAGCTCCAATGAGAACGTGAGTTCCATGAAGCCTCAGATATTTTTAGTTTTTGTTTTGTTCCTGAACACATCCCAAATTATGTGCCTTATATAGTACATGGTCAATAAATCTTTATTGGAGAAGTGAATGAAATTCCAAAGAAAAAACTTTCTTCAGAGTAATCTAATCTTAATAAGCCACTAGATTAAAAAGCAGTGAGGTACCGTTGGGGAAAACAGTTTTCTATAGTATCACATCTAGGCCTAGGCAGTCTGTCTCAAATGTGCTCTCATTGTTACTGATTGACTTTGGGCAACAACTGATACATAATCTTGGTATTTTTGAAGATAAAAGAGAAGGGCTGAGGAAAGTATAAAGACAATAGATATAAAGATCATGGTGTCACATTCGCTGATACAACAAAGGAAATTACACAGTGCATCTTGGTAAAATGTCACTTTAATCATATTTACTCTTAGGAATGCTATAGAAGTTAATTTACGCTTAGGGCCATTCAGAGGGATTTATTTACGTGTCAAAGGAACTTTATTTTATTTACAATAATCCAATTATTTAACTTCTCTAGATCAGTTTTCTCATCTGTAAAGTAAAGGGGGTTTTAAGACCAAGTAGAACCACTGAATTTTGATAAAGCTTGTTAGAGACTAAGTAGAATTTTGCAGGAAGATGGACTTAGGTAATTGATTAAAAAATTTTCGAGCTATGTCATCAAAATGTCAGAACACTGGAGAGAGGATCCAAAGCCCCCCTGTTCCTCTTACTTCCCTAAGTCTGTTCCACTCTTCCTTTGAGTCTATGGGTTATCACACTGTTTCTTCAATAACCCTAGTTTCTGCTTTCAAACTTATGTTAAACAGAGTAATCCTCTGTTGCTTGCAACTGAAACTCCTAACTAATAAAGAAATTAGTCCTTGGAAGTGCCAAATGCTAAAATGTGAATAAATTACAGAGATTGAACAACAAACGGTGAGATTTTCTTACATGAAGGGCTAGGAAAGTTTCGATTCTTGCTGCTTTAAATCTAAAAGTTGTTTGAGTAAGGAACCAATTGTTGTATTTTGAGACCCAGATCATGTGACGAAAGAATTCAAGACTACTGGAAAGCAAACGGCAGGATGGTGCAGTGTTTTAGCTACTTTTTTCAGCTTCTGATAAACTGTTTCTGGAGAAGGAGCACAAAGTCCAAGGTATTCCATCTGAAGGGGGCCAGCAGCAGGGATATAAAGCTTTGCCAAGAGAGGGCTGGTAATCTGATTGTCAATGTCAGACAGTGTAATAGTGTAATTGGTTTCCTCTGTGCTTTGTCTAGGAATAAATAAAAAGAGAGAGCAGAGGAATTGAGGAAGTTGTCAATAAAATAATGATAGAATTTTACACAGTATAAAAAGATAAGAAAAATGAGAAGAATTAAGAATTCTATCAAATAATAGAGAGATTAGTATAATCCAACTAGTGAATAAATTACTTAAAGTCTGTGTAAAGTCTGAAAAATCCTATCCTTTCCATTCAGACAATTAAATTTTAGGACTAGATTAGAAGGAAGATTGAAGTTGAAAATTGGGTTAGAGCTAAATTTGTGTGTGCTCAGTCACGTCCAGCTCTTTGTGACCCCGGGGACTGTAGCCTGCCAGACTCCTCTGTCCATGGGATTTTCCAGGCAAGAATACTAGAGTGGGTTGTCATTTCCTTCTGCAGGGGATCTTCTCCACCCAGAGATCAAACCCATGTCTCTTACACTGGCAGGCAGCTTCTTTACCACTGAGCCACCTGGGAATCCCCCAGAGCGAAACTGACCAGATTAATAAATTAAACCACAGCTACAGTAATTAGGATGGAGGAGGAAATGCAACCCAGTCCAGTGTTCTTGCCTGGAAAACCACATGGACAGAGGAGCTTGGCAGGCTACAGTTCATGGGGTCGCAAAGAGTTGAGATGACTGAATACTCTTGCCTGGAAAATCCCATGGATGGAGGAGCCTGGTGGGCTGTAGTCCATGGGGTTGCTAAGAGTCGGACACGACTGAGTGACTTCACTTTCACTTTTCACTTTCATGCATTGGAGAAGGAAATGGCAACCCACTCCAGTGTTCTTGCCTGGAGAATCCCAGGGACGGGGGAGCCTGGTGGGCTGCCGTCTATGGGGTCACACAGAGTCGGACACGACTGAAGTGACTTAGCAGCAGCAGCAGCAGCATGCACACACACATATGCTGTAATTATGCAAGTTCAGTAGTCTATGACAAAGCAAGCAGAGTCCCACCATTAAGAGTAAGATCAGATTATTGACATTAAATATTTTAGGGAAAAAATCCTTCTGGAAGGTATAAACTCAAAACAAATCCTAGGTCCTATCCTTCAAATTTTTGGCCAGTAATTCAAATCTGATTGCATCACAATCACCAAAATTGAGCAGGTAATGTCCACTTGTATAAGATATTTCTGCCCTATACAGTTAGGCCAGTTTGAAACTACAAGAAGTTGTGAAAGCAAGGAGAGAAATAATAAGTAAATCAAATTATTATTATTAATTTGGTATAAAATTTATAAATAAGTTCTGCAATCATCAATTTTTTAAGTTTTTAAATGCTTAATTTCATATTTTAGAGAAGTTTTTGTACGTATTTATTTTGATAAACAGTGTATTTTATATAACAAGCACTCATGAGTATTTTAGAAATATTAACCTATTTAAAACTCACAGCCACTCTATAAGCAGTACTATTACAAGTGCATTTTTTATAGGTAAAGAACATGTGGCACAAAGGCATAATTTACTCAAAGTTATCCAGGCAGTAAGTGGCAAAGCTGAGATTCGAACCTAAAACAGCCAAGTTCCAGAGTTCGTACTGTGTATCACCTACTATGAGTTGTGGTTGTTGTTGTTTAGTAGCTCAGATGTGTCTGATTCTTTGCGACCCCATGAATGTAGACCCTCTGTTAATTTATTAGACATGATGCTTTATTTAAATTTTTTAAATTGATATTAGAGATGTGACAAACTGAGATCTAGGTCTAAGGGGATATGAAGAGTTCAGATTCTGTTGTTAAGAAACTGAGCTGTTTTAAAAACACACACACACATGCACACACATGTAAGTAATGTACCTGATGGTGCTATGCAGAGTGAACACAAGTATTAACTCTTAAAATCCAAATAACAGTCTTATATAATGGGTGATATTATGACCCCTACTTTTCAGATGAGAAAGCTAAAACACAAGAGAGCATAAATGAACTGCACCTGATCATTCAATCAGTAAGCAGGGAGTCTGACTCTAGGATTCAGATTTACAAAGTCCAGATGTAAATGTTAAAATTCAACAACACTTGTAGTGTTTATTACTAGGTTTAGAGTCTTCTAAATAGAAAGCCAAAAGACTTAGAGCAGTTGTACCGTCAGAATAGCACCAATCCTAAAGTAGGCCTGTTGCTGCTCTATCTTTATAGCAATCTCTAGAATAATAAGCCATTTTATCTTCCTGCAGAAATATACTCTACAAATCCTCACTCATAAGGAACCATAAAAGAAATTGTTGGTTCTTTCCAGTCCAAGACCACCACCAGGAATATCCCTGTAGTCAAGCAAAGTTGGCATTATTGATTGACTTATTGCAACAAAGGAGAATACATACCATGGAGAACCATGGGGAGAGCTCCACAAGAGGGTTTTAGAAATGATCCGTAACAGGATTTGGCTTGTGTTAGGTGATTTGAAAGGTTCATAAAAGTGGAGCTTTCTTTGTTCTCTCCAAAAAGTGGGAGTAAATCTATGTTTGGGCATCTTAACAATTTCTATAGTGAACTAATCTTGCAGCAACAGCACAAATAAGCTGAAAGCAGCTGTTGTTGAATTTTGGTTTAGCAGCAAGGAAGAATATTCACAGTCATCTGAAAAGGATCATAAAAATACATTTCCCTTTTCAACTTCAAATCTGTCTGAAGCTGGATTTTGCTCAAATGCTTCAATCAAAAACAACATATTACAAAAGACTGAACACAGAACAATGTAAGAATCTGCCTATATTCTATTAAAGAGATTTGAAAAAACATAAAACAATGCCCCTGTTTTCACTTATTTTTTGTTTTGAAAAATATAGTTTACCTTCCACAAAAATGTTATCTGTGATAATATAATGGGTTCTGTCATTATATCAGAAAAATTGATAATTAAAATTTTTCTGTTTCCATTTCTATTTTGGTAGACATGATCATTTAACCTGTGTCTCAACAAAAGTTCTCTGGAGTTCTCAGGCATCTTAAAGTGTGTTAAGGGATCCTGTGAGGAAACAGTTTGAGATGTCATTGCAAGAACTGAAAGAAATTCAGCTTCGTTTAACCATCAAGGTCGTGCATTGGTAAAGAATCTGCATGGCAGTGTAGGAGTTGCAAGAGATGAAGGTTTGATCCCTGGGTCGGGAAGATCCCCTAGAGGAAGAAATGGCAACCCACTGCAGTGTTCTTGCCTGGAAAATTCCATGGACAGAGGAGCCTGGGGGGCTATAGTCCCTGGGGTCACAAAAAGTCAGACACAACTGAGCACAGCACAGAACAGAAGGAGAGAAGTTCTACAAGAGAAAGTAAGAAACGCTGGCAAGAAGTAAAGAAAAACACCTATCAATCTGCCACAAACTTATCAGGGATCTTAGCATCTCATGGTTCACCACAAAGACCTATCACATTTTTTAACAGTTCAGCACCCATTAGTTATGAAGCAATGTCCCTGTGAGGTCTGCATTTCAGTCACATCACCATTATCATTTGGAAGAAGTCCATTGCCCACGCCCCGCCTCAATCTTTGAAAGCACACAAAATTTAAGAATCTTTTCCAAATAGAGTGTCTTTGTTAAGGGCAAGAGATTGATAAGGCAGAAATATTTACTGTCTATTAACTATTAACTAACCTCAGGAGAGTATGTTCCATGAATGCAAACATGAAAAATGATGATTTTAACTACCTAGAATATTAGAAGCTAAGCAATTGACTACCTAAGGTCTCACCTCAACATTTTGATTTTTGCCTTCAACTTGGGCAAAAATCTCTAAATAAACTGTGAAAAGATCGACTTAAATCTCAATGTCTCTCTAGAAAGAAGTGGTAGACAGGCTTCTAAATTTGAATTTGCTTTCCATATGGAAATGTGGACATAGTTCATTGCACTGGAGAAAATAGCTTTGTGATTTTTCTGCAACACAATACAGATAAATGAGAGCAATGAATTCTAGTCATACTCCATTTTTATCCAAGAGTACATTGGGAATTTGTTGTAACTGCTGTTTTTATACTAACAGACATGGCATTGAACCTGATAAGAAACCAAGATCTATGAAGCTAAAATAGCTTACATGGCAAATCAGCATGACCTTGCATAAGGGAAAAAATAACTATAGGGGAAAATGAAGATAAAAGTTAACATGTGATGAATTCTAACAATTTACCTAATATGAGATCTCAAAGTGCTTTTACCTTTGCATCCTGGAATTATTCTTAAATGTGATTAACTGAGAGTTATTTGACAGGTAATTACTACATTCTTATTTACAAACTACTGATTTAAAACATGTACAGTCTGACTTCATCTTACTGATACCCTTTCCTTGTTGCTTCAGTTTTCAGAACTGTTATCATTTTAACCAAAGCTTAACCCCCTAGCCTCTTGTGATAATTCTTATTAATCTTGGGAGAAGGAAAGTAACTCCTTTTTTAAAAGACCACATCACTAATAAAAGCCATACATCTCAAAGATAATGAACTCACTAGAAAAATGAGTTGTGGCAGCAATTTTCAAACATACTTCACATTAAAATAACCTAGAAGTTTTAAAAAAATACCTATGTTTGGGTTCTACCCCAAATTGTGATTTAATATTCCCAGGTATGTAGGTACTTAAATATCAGTTCTTTTAAAACAATAGCTTTCAGTCCCAATATTAGAATATGATTATTTCTGATCACCCATAATGTCAAGCCTAGTTGAAAGTAGTGAAAGTGTTGGTCGCTCAGTCATGTCCGACTCTTTGTGACCTCATGGACTGTAACCCACCAGGCTCCTCTGTCCATAGAATTTTCCAGGCAAGAATACTGGAACAGGTAGCCATTCCATTCTCCAGGGGCTCTTCCAGACCCAGGGATCTAACCGGGTTCTTCTGCATTGTAGGCAGATTCTTTACTATCTGAGCCACCAGGGAAGTCCAGTGTCAGGGATTTCGAATGTCCTTGGAATGTTATTCCATCCCCATAACAATTGGTCAGACTCTGTGATTGGCAATCAATGACGGTAGTGTTTAAAAGCTCACAAGTACTTCTTAATAGTAGGCCAGAATTTTCTTACTTCTTAATAGTACTTCTTACTTCTTAATAGTAGGCCAGAATTTTCTTACTTCTTAATAGGCCAGAATTTTCTTAACTTCTGAGAGAATTTCTTCTACAAAAATGAAGAGAGATCTCAAAATCACCTTTAGCAGAATGTCCTGTTTAATAGATTAGCTCCCTGGCCTTATGTGTTCAGAACACGCTATATGTTACACAGGTCAACATGAAACTCTGTTGTGGTCAGCTATACAGAATACAGTGGGGCTGCCATGTCTAAGGTGCAGGACAAATTACAAGCCTCTAAGATTTTTAGAATCTAGTGCTAACAAGTGTTATGATTTACTTGAATATGACTATTTTTGAAAGAACTTACAAAGAAGATACAAAATCCCTAAGGGAAGAGCAGGAATTGCTGTTACCTGAAAATAAAATACATAAAAATAATAATTCAGGACATAAGATTATTTGGAGGAATGAAGTTGAAGAACAGAAGCAGGAAAAAAAGCTTAATCAGAAGACTTAGAGATACATGACAATATCAGATGAGTTCTATTAAACTCTATTTCCCCATCTGCACAAGGGGTTAATACCTACCCCAAGCAGCTATGGGAGAACTCTGTGTAAATGTGCAAAGCTTTACACCCTGGCTACCTAAAGTGTGATCCTAGCAACATCAGCATTACCTGGGAACTCATTAAAAAGGCAGAATCTCAGGCCCACTGCAAACATAACTGAATCATATTCTGCATTTAGCAAGATCCTCAGCGGGTAGGCAGACACATCCAAGTTTTAGAAACTCTTCTCTGTATAAAAGCACTGTGGTTATTACCAAAGTAGTCATTGTAGGATGACTTTAACATCAAGTCTTTTAATCAGATTCACAAACACAAAATAAATATACCCTGAATTTTTCCATGGCATAGATTTTTTTGAAACAGTAAGCACCTGTGAAGCAAACACATGCTACAACCTTGCAACCTGATAGTGGGGATTTAGTTCCCAGCAAGTCAATTTATTGGAAGATTTCTTATTTTGAACCAGCTTTGAGATTCCTGCACACCTGGCAATGATCATAATGGAAAGGGTAGCTTATATTCAACTGTCTTGTATTCAGTTGTCCAAGGAAAAGTTGATCTCCACATTCCAGACAAATGTATGAAAAAATACAGCATATAAATAAACATAATGGAATATTAATCAGCCTTTCAGTTCAGTTCAGTTCAGTCACTCAGTCATGTCTGACTCTTTGCGAACCCATGAATCACAGCACGCCAGGCCTCCCTGTCCATCACCAACTCCCAGAGTTCACTCAAACTCACGTCCATCGAGTCGGTGATGCCATCCAGCCATCTCATCCTCTGCCGTCCCCTTCTCCTCCTGCCCCCAATCCTTCCCAGCATCAGAGTCTTTTCCAATGAGTCAACTCTTCGCATGAGGTGGCCAAAGTACTGGAGTTTCAGCTTTAGCATCATTCCTTCCAAAGAACACCCAGGACTGATTTCCTTTAGAATGGACTGAGAGAAGGAAATCCTGTCATTTGCAACAATGTGGATGAACCTAGAAGACTGAGTAAAATAAGCTAGACACAGAGAGACAAATACTGCATGATCTGCTTAACTGTAGAATCTAAAAAAGTCAAACTTATAGAAGCAAAGAGCAGAATATGGTTTCCAGAGGCTAGAAGGGCAAATCAGACGTTGGTCAAAGAGCACAAACTTTCAGGTATGTGAGATAAATTAGTGCTGGAGAGCTAACGTACTACACAGGGAACTTATTTAACAAAACTAGACTGTATACTTAAAATTTGCTAAGAGAGTAGGTTTGAGAGTTACTGTCACACACACACAGAAAAAAAAAAAAAACAGAAAGGAAGGAAAGAAGGAAATAAATATGTGAGAGGATGAGTACATTAATGAGCTTGGTGATGGTAATCATTTCACAATGTATATGTACATCAAAGCATCAAGTTGAATACCTTAAATACATATAATTTATATTGGCCAATTATACTTTAATAAAACTGAAAAAAATAATTTTAAAAGACAGACTATCTTTTTTAAATTAAAAAAAAAGACAGGAAGTGGAGCTGGATTGTAAGCATCAACTTTAAAAACAAGAACTTGATCAGGCAAAGAACAGATAAGGGATTTTGAAGCTCCACAGAAAAAAAGAAATCAGAAGCTTTAACCATTATCCATATTGCATTTCTTTCTTACACAGGATTCTTCTCTAAGATTTATTTTTCAGCCAATTATATGAACTACAGTTGTAACCCTATATTTTAGTAGGCAGAGTATCTCTTTAGATTAGAACATCAGTTTCCTCAGACTAATGGAAGTTGTTTTTTGAGATTTGACATGAAAGATGAAATTACTGCATATGTTATGTGACCATCCATTATTTTTCTGAATAGGAAGAGACACACACACACCTCTTTTCATGAGCCAGATACCAATGCAATATGTATTTCAACACAAACAAGCTATATTTTTTACTAAAATAGGTATATAGAATGGCCATATGGCCACTCATGCACAAGACCGGTCCTACATGAAAAGAGGACAGGCCAGGAAAGAAAAGTTAAAAGGAAAACACATATAGTAGGTTAGCAGCACATTAGTGGAAACTAAATATTCTGTGAACGAGCTCAAGATCACCTTTATGCTTGAACATTGGGCCTGTCCCACGTAAAATGATAAACACTCTTGTTAAAGCCTGACTGATCACAAATCTGGATGGGAATTTACAATCTGCTTGGCTTGTAGACAAGCTTTTCTTGATTTGACCAGCCCATGAAAGAAGGAAATCCAATTAGACACAGATGGAGGAAAACAGAAACTCATTCTCAGCAGGTTTTTAATTCAAATACAGCCAACTTCATTATGTATAAACATTTGAAGTTTAGGAGGGAAATAGAAAAACACAAAGGTAAAGACCGAGGAATAAGCTTCTGTCTAGAGTTTTGGATTTTTATCCCTAAGAATTTAAAGATTTTAACCCTTTCCCATCAGTAACGCATAGGAATATCTTTTCAGGCTAGCACTTAAGTGTTTTGTTCCTAGGTTGACACAGGACATATTTTCCAATTATTCAATACAGTGCTCTATTTTTGTCATCAAGTCTAGTTTCAAGATTAGTGATCAAATTTATTATGTACTTAACTGATTTTTTTGACTGTTTCATATATCAGGTACTGAAAGAGGCATGATAAATCCTTCCTAGATGATGATGGATTTCCCCATTTTTCTTTTCACTTACATTTTTGTTTTATAATATTCTGTAGCCATATTTTCCAGCCATAATTGTTATTTCTCCCAAGTGAATCAAACATTATTTCATTACAGGGAGAATCCATAAAATGTTTCTTTAAATCACCTTTAAAGTCTATTTTTTTTACCTTAAAGTCTATTTTGCCTAATAATTCAGACACTTTGGAATTTCACTTTGTTCTGGTTGGTATATAACCGTATTTTCCCTTTTCTTTTTCTTTTAAATTTTTAATATCTTGTTTTAGCCAAGTTCAGTTCAGTTCAGTCGCTCAGTCGTGTCTGACTCTTTGCAACCCCATGAATCGCAGCACGCCAGGCCTCCCTGTCCATCACCAACTCCCAGAGTTCACTCAAACTCACGTCCATCGAGTCGGTGATGCCATCCAGCCACCTCATCCTCTGTCGTCCCCTTTTCCTCCTGCCCCCAATCCCTCCCAGCATCACAGTCTTTTCCAATGAGTCAACTCTTCGCATGAGGTGGCCAAAGTACTGGGGTTTCAGCTTTAGCATCATTCCTTCCAAAGAAATCCCAGGGCTGATCTCCTTCAGAATGGACTGGTTGGATCTCCTTGCAGTCCAAGGGACTCTCAAGAGTCTTCTCCAACACCGCAGTTCAAAAGCATCAATTCTTTAGCTCTCAGCTTTCTTCACAGTCCAACTCTCACATCCATACATGATCACTGGAAAAACCATAGCCTTGACTAGACGAACCTTTGTTGGCAAAGTAATGTCTCTGCTTTTGAATATGCTATCTAGGCTGGTCATAACTTTCCTTCCAAGGAGTAAGCATCTTTTAATTTCATGGCTGCAATCACCATCTGCAGTGATTTTGGAGCCCAGAAAAATAAGGTCTGACACTGTTTCCCCATCTATTTCCCATGAAGTGGTGGGACCGGATGCCATGATATTCGTTTTCTGAATGTTGAGTTTTAAGCCAACTTTTTCACTCTCCTCTTTCACTTTCATCAAGAGGCTTTTTAGTTCCTCTTCACTTTCTGCCATAAGGGTGGTGTTTCTGCATATCTGAGGTTATTGATATTTCTCCCAGCAATCTTGATTCCAGCTTGTGCTTCTTCCAGCCGAGCGTTTCTCATGATGTACTCTGCATATAAGTTAAACAAACAGGGTGACAATATACAGCCTTGACGAATTCCTTTTCCTATTTGGAACCAGTCTGTTGTTCCATGTCCAGTTCTAACTGTTGCTTCCTGACCTGCATATAGGTTTCTCAAGAGGCAGGTCAGGTGGTCTGGTATTCCTATCTCTTTCAGAATTTTCCACAGTTTATTGTGATCCACACAGTCAAAGGCTTTGGCATAGTCAATAAAGCAGAAATAGATGTTTTTCTGGAACTCTCTTGCTTTTTCGATGATCCAGCAGATGTTGGCAATCTGATCTCTGGTTCCTCTGCCTTTTCTAAAACCAGCTTGAACAACAATTCACCTATAAATATCACAAAGTTGGGTTTTTAAAATCTAGTCTTACAATTACTTTATGTTATCTGGAGAAAGTATACTTTATTTGTATTTATCTTGATTACTGATAAATTTTGATATATTTCTACCATCTTATTTGTAGTTTTTCATTGTCCTGATTTTCCTATTTCTTTTTCTTTCTGTCTTTCCTTATTTGATCAACTGGAAGAAGTTTTTTCTCTCAATTTATTACTCCCTTCTATTAATTTATATCATATACTTTTATGCTTATTCTTTTAATAAGTTCCATGTATGACTAAATCCAGACCAATTCTAAATCCAGATCAGATCTTTACTCGCCTCCCCTTCAACTATAAGAGTCTTAGGACACATTAATTCTGATATCCCCTACTAATGCATATGCAATTATATTCTAGTGTCTCAGTTCTATCTTGTATTATTAATTCCACTATTACACATCGCATGACACGTTAGACTGTATTTCACTCAGATTAGATGATATATGTTAGACTACGTAGACTATATCTCACTACCCTTTTCTCTTAACCTCTCAGTTTTACATTTTCCTCTGTCTATTCAGTTCAAAAAACTTAAATTATACTCTTACAGATATTATATCACAACAAATGTTTAGAGCTTTCTGACACAATTATCATATCTTTGTTCACCATTTATTTTCACTTCTGATAACTTCCCTATAGTAAGATGTTTCTTCTCTTCTTAAAGAATATTCTTTAGAACGTCCTGTAGTGTGGATATACTGGTGATAAATGTTCTCAGTTACTGTTGCCTGAAAATGACTTCATATTATCAATATTCTTGAAAGATATTTCCACCAGATGTATAGTTTTAGGTTGACAGTTATTTTCTTCAGCACTTGGAAGGTGTTTACTTGTCTTTTGGCTATTGCTATTAAACAGTCATCCATCAAATTGCCATTTCCTTGTACTAATCATTTTTCTTTCTCTGCTTGCTTTCAACATCTTACTTTTGCTTTTGGGCATTCTACAGTTCACTCTGTCTCATCTAAGTTAGAATTTCTTCTTATTTATCCTATTAATTTTGTGTCTTATCTTCATCTCTCTTCAGTTGAGGGGTCTTTCCAAAATTCTGGAAAAGTCTTAGCATTTATCCCTTAAAATATTGTTTCTTTTCTAGTCCCTCTTACTTCTTCTGTGATTCTAATTAGGTGTATGTTAGATGCATTTTTACTATCATGTGTGTCTTATCCTGTTTTATGTATTTTCTATGTTTTTTTAAATATGTGGTCTCAAAAACTTCAATTATACTTTTATTACAGATTTCTCACTAAATTTAAAGTGGTTTATCCATGACTTAATTTTGAAACAAGCAGATTAGATGAATTCGAGTAGCAAACCTGTGTAAGGATTAACTTGTGGCACAAATCATCATGGGAGAAATGCTCTTTCAACTCATGCCAAAGTCATGCCCTCTTGTGTGCGGCAGGGCTATCATTCATTTTCCATCACGTTGAAGTGTGAGTCTTTGAGGTTCCAGCCTTAGCAGGGTCTTCTGTCAGAGTCTTCACATGCAGAAGGTCCCAGATTTTATTTCACATATATCAAGGTTTATGAAATTTGAAAATTTGGATTCAATTCCCTTCCTTTGCTTTCATCTTCTTCATTTAAAAAGCTGACTTTCTTCTTTTCTTCATCAAAAAGCCATGAGATAATTCTAAATGATATGGTGTTTTACAGAAGCACTCTTCTACAGGAGAGGATTAACATCAGCAGGAGGAGAACACTGGATATATATATAGGGAGATGGAGACAGTGGGAACTAACTTTTTCATCAGAAGAAGTAGAAATAGCAAATAGGGAAAAGCTAGAATAAGCTTTATGTGGTTGGATTGCAACTAGAGATAACCATGTAAACTCGTGGCTTTAAACATATAGAGTTAAATGCAAATGTATGTTTTCTATGAATATGTGTTTGTACATATATACATACTTTTCTTAATCTTCCCACTGAAAGAACTTGGGAAGAGTGACACTTCATTAGCATCATCCACAAGTCCTATTTAGATCCTGGTTTCAGAAAGTTAGTTAAGAATCATGACTTCATATAGATTCTAGGTACCTCCCCACAAAGTAATTATTGAAAAGGGAGGACTATTTCAGGGTAACTTCAGAGTGGAGACACCTGGCAGGCATAATCTTAATAAATAAAGTGGTTAGATTTAACACAATCAATAATGGGATGAATGGTCATCATGTGCCCCCCAATAGGATTCAATGCTATTTGGGGGGGGAAATGTATAATCTAGGACCGATGCTAAGAAACACTGCTGCTGCTAAGTCGCTTCAGTCGCGTCCGACTCTGTGCGACCCCATGGACTGCAGCCTACCAGGCTTCTCCGTCCATGGGATTCTCCAGGCAAGAACACTGGAGTGGGTTGCCATTTCCTTCTCCAAAGAAACACTAGAATAACTCAAATTGAGGGGAATTTGGCAAAATGACCTGCCTAGCATTCGCAAACCATCAATGGCTTGAAAGTCAAGGACTGAGGTAATGTTCCAGGTTGAAAGGCAAGACAATAGGTGTAATGTAATCCAGCATTAGATCCCTTAACTATTCAAAAACTTGACTGGGACAATTAGCAAAACTTGAATGGAGGTTTCTGAGAGATTGCTAAATAGGAGTTCTTTGTGCTACTCTTGGATCTTTTTTGTAGTTTTAAACAACGTTGAAATAAAATATTAAAAATCAAATAACCAGAAGTTTAGGGTCACTTAAGGTGTAGCAGGGCTTCCCTGGTAGCTCAGCTGATAAAGAATTCGCCTGCAATGCAGGAGACCCTTGTTCGATTCCTGGGTCAGGAAGATCTGCTGGAGAAGGGATAGGCTACCCACTCTTGTGTTCTTGGGCTTCCCTGGTGGCTCAGACAGTAAAGAATCTGCCTGCAATGTGGGAGACCTGGGTTCGATCCCTGGGTTGAGAGACCCCCTGGAGAAGGGAACAGCTACCCACACCAGTATTCTGGCCTGGAGAATTCCATGGACAGAGAAGCCTGGTGGGCTTTAGTCCATGGGGTCACAGAGAGTCGGATACAACTGAGCGATGTCCAATTTTTCACTTTCACGGTGTACCAGATATCTTAGGGCAAACCTTCACTTCCCAGCATTCCTACTTCCACTTTGGTTTTGGTTTGCATGGATTTGTTTTCTTGTCAGCTCAGTGATGCATTTGAAAAGATATGCTTTATCTAGTATTTTCAGTTGTCTACAGTATAAAAAATATTTACAGTATCTAATTCACAATGCTACGGAAAATTCTGGCCTCATATATTTTAATACAGTTGACCCTTGAACAACGTAAGGGAAAGGTGCCGACCCTCTGCACGGTGAAGAATTCCATGTAACTTATGCCAGCCCTCCATATCAGCAGTTTTGCAACTGTGGATTCAACCAACTGCAGATTGTGTCATACCTATGGGAAAAAATCTGCATATAAATGGGCCTGTGAAGTTCAAACTTGTGTTGTTCAAAGGATTAACTATACATTCTTGTTCCATTTTTTTCTATTCTTTTCTTGCAAAATATCAATGTATGTGTATTTTCTTTGACCTGGCAAGTTCTCTCTATTCCTTTTTTTTAACTCTATTTTTTAAATTTGTTTGTTCAATTTCCTCATTCCTCAAAATTTGTTTGCTCAATTTTTCATGCCACCAATTGCATTTTCAGCAGCATCTAATCTTCAATTTTCTTTTTGCTAATTCATCTATATTTTTTATTTCTGGTGTGACTTTTTTTTTTTTTTTTAATTTTATTTTATTTTTAAACTTTACAAAATTGTATTAGTTTTGCCAAAAGACTTTATTTCTCATGCTTCTTTAATGAGTGTTGGCAGCTTAATATTTTTCTTACATTCTATTATTTCTACTTTGAGCATTTATTTTGATAGCCACTATTTAATTTTATAAAGTCTCTATCCTAATTTTTCACCTGCTTAATGGTAAAATATTTCTCACTTGAATCAATTTTCAATTTTGTCATATTCCTATTAATATATTTTCTTATATTGAGAGGGTTCAATCTAGTTTCTTCCTAGTTATTACTAGATTTTTAGTGCCAGCTAGGTTATTGAAAATATGGGAAGAGCCTTGAAGAATGAAATATAGACATGCCTTGGAGATATTATAGGTTCTGTTCCAGACATCACAATAAAGCAAATACCACAATAAAGTGAGTCATATGAGTGAATTTTTTGGTTTCCTACTGCATATAAAAGTTACATTTGCATTATGTTGTAGTCTATTAAGTGCACAATAGCATTATGTCTAAAAAGAAAATATATCTTAATTAAATAATACTTTATTTCCAGACATGCTAACCATTATCTGAGACTTCAGCAAGTCCTGGTAACATGAACGATCACTGACCGCAAGACACCATAACAAATGCATTAACAAAACTTGGAAATATTACAAGAATTACCAAAATATGACCCAGAGACATGAAGTGAACAAATGCTGTTGAAAAATGGTTCTAACAGATGTGCTCAATGCAAGACTGCATAAGCCTTCAATTTGTTTTAAAAAACTGCGGTGTGTGAAGTGTAGTAAAGTGAAGCACAATAAAACAAGGTGTGCCTTTAGTCGGTAAGCAGCTTCAGTTTCAACCTGTCTCTGTCCACTTACTTCCCCCTCTGCTCTCTGCCAGATAAACAAGTGTCCACTCGAGGAGAACAGAAATTTTCCTGCCTACTGCAATGACATACTTTATCCCATAAGCCATTATGCAATGGTTTAGCTACTTCTCTTTAGCTAACAAAATAATTTATGACTGCAAGACTAATTACCATAGCAGCAGTTTACTGACACAGCAAAAAAAAAGGAAAAGAAGTGGTAGAGATGGCATGTCACTGTATTTGCTCCATTATCTCTGCCCTAAATCACTCTGTCATGTCACAATGGGATATTCGTGCAGCACAATGAACACACAAACACATGTGGACCATACCAGCTCAAGGGACAGCATGGCCAGCGTGCTTGAAAGTGTTGAGCATGGTGAGGTGAGGTCAGGGGAGGAGGCAGTGGCCAATTCACAGAGGACCACAGGCCATGACAAGGAGCTGGCATTAAATTCTAAATAAAATAGGAAACTACTGGCAAGTTTTAAGCAGGGAATATATACCTGACTTCACAAATAAGGAGTAAGAGTTGAAGTAAGGAATCCAATTTGAATGGTATTTTTATAACCTAGACAAGAAATTAGACTAAGGCGGTGGTGGCAGTGGAGAAGGAATGAAATCAATGGATGCGTCATCATCTAGGAGGTACAACCAACAAGACTACTATTGGATATGAGAGGGAAAAGGCAGGGGTGAAGGATTCAAAGATGTCTTATAGTAATTTTTCGAAAAAAGGAGGAAAATAGAGAGTTGTAAGAAAGAATAGAAGAAACGTTTTCAAGGGGAAGGTATTTAGCGTTAGAAATATGTATTAAATGAATGAAGGAAGGAAGGAAGGAAGACACATCAGTCTTTGTCCTCAAACTGTGGGGAAACAAACAAGCAAGAAGGAACTTTCTATCAAACGTGCTAAGTGCTATGACTAGGAATATGCAGAAACTGGAGCAGGATATAAGTATGGCACCTGAACCATGCTTTGGAGGTCAGAGAGGACAGCCTGGAGGAAATAACTGTCGTTTGAAGGAGGAACCAGTGGCAAGAAAGAGCTACGTGCTTTCCAGGAGCTTCAGAATGGCTGAGACAGACAGCAAAGCATGAAACAGAGAAGGGATGGAGACGTTACGGCAATCAGAGAGTTGGAAGTCTTTTAAACCATACTCAGAGTTTGGTCCTTACCCAGAGGACAACAGGGTGTCAAGCTATATAAACAGGGAAAGCCAATGGTACCTATTTCTTTCCTGCTCATATTTCACTGTCAGGAACAGAAACATGACCCCTCTCAGATGCACGGACTGTGGAGTGGGGTTCCTGCATGCCCAGGAAGGGAGAGGAAGGAGTCAGTGAGCACTAGCAGTGTCTACCACAAAGGGAGAATGATTATTATACAGACTACATATTCTATCTCAAGTATCCACATTCATTCTCCTTTCAGTAGAAAAGACACAGAAACAAAAGTTTTTAAAAAATGATCATTAAAGCTCTGGTCTATGCATATATTCATCTATTGCTATAGTATATAAATAGGATGTATATACACGGTCATCAGATTGGTTTGTTACATAAGAACTAACTCATTGGAAATAACCCTAGTGCTAGAAAAGATTGAAAGCAAGAGGAGAAGGGGACGACAGAGGATGAGATGGTTGGATGGCATCACCAACTCAATGGACATGAGTTTGAGCAAACTCAGGGATATGGGGAAGGACAGGGAAGCCCGGCATGCTGCAGTCCATGGGGTCACAAAGAGTCGGCCACGACTGAGCGACTGAACAACTGCCTCAAGAGCCTGAACAGTTGAAACTGAGGGACATAAAAAGCCCAGTATGGCTGCCAATTTGAAGAAAAAATGCCAAATATGTTAAGACACCGTTGACAGAGAAAGCGTTGGTTTCAAATCTGACCTCCGAAAGAAAGCCCGAAGTGTAGATGCTTCAGATTGCTGTGACGGCCTCAAGCTGCTTCTCCCTGTGCTGTGTGTGTGTGTGTGTTCCTCAAAGGGAACAGGATAGGGATTAATGTTTTTTCATCATTTTATTTATTTATTTACTTTTTGGCTGTGTGCCGTCTTCGCTGCCACAAGGCCCTTTTCCCTAGTTGCGGCGAGCTGGGGCTCCTCTCTAGTAGTGGTGTGCAGGCTTCTCATTGCGGTGGCTTCTCTCGGTGCGGAGCACGGGCTCCAGGGTGTGTAGGCTTCAGTAGCTGCAGCACAAAGGATCAGTAGTTGTGGTTCCCGGGCTCTAAAGTGCAGGCTCAATAGTTCCGGCGCACGGGGCTTAGTTGCTCTGCGGCTAAAGAGCAACGTGGGATCCTCCGGGATCAGGGATTGAACCCACGTCTTCTACACTGGCAGGCGGATTCTTTACCACTGAGCCACCAGGGAAGCCCCAAGGGATTGATTTTTAACGATGATATGATTCTCCTTAGTAACTGTAAAAACTACTTTTGATAGGAAAAGTCTAAACTCTAGCTGACATGAACTCTGTAGCCATTACTTGAACTATGCTGCTTTTGCTACTGTTTAGGTGAAGAAACAAGACATGTGCTTTGGTTTAAACAGAAGCCCGGTTAACCCCAGATTCCAACACTACCAGCTGTGTGATCTTGGGCAATAAAGTCAAACATTGTGAGCCTCAGCTTACTCATCTAGAGGATGATCATAATAATGAGTATTTTATTATGTTGTCTTAAGGATTAATTTTTTAAGACCTATAAATCACATAATACCATGTTTGCCATGTGGTGAGGGCTTGATTAACAGGAGCTCCTATGACCTCATTTTTCAGTTCTCTGTGCTCAGTTGTACTTTTTGGATAAAATTTCAAATTTTTAAAATTTAATATTACAAATTCAAAATAACTTCAGTTATTTCAAATGCACAAAAGAATCATTGTAAGCTGAAGAATTTATACAAAGTTCATTTTAATGAACAAATTTTGTTATTTAAAAAAACATGAATGCTATTGCGGTCAGATCTTTTTTCATAAAGTTCTGACCAGTAAAATCAAATGTTTGCCACATGTTTTCCCATCTGCCAAGAACTACAGATGTCCTGGCATCTGGTACAGTGATACCCACAGCCATGGCCACAGGCTAAAGGGCTTTCAGAACCTAGTGTGTAGATTCAGAACTCACTGTGTTTGGAGGCTCAAAAAGGTCCTCAAACTTATAGCCCTCTGGCTTGGCTGTGTCCACCGCTGATCCCCTAAGGCAGACCCTGGAATTCAATGCTGGGTGCCCTGGAGGCATTACGTGAAGGCCTCTTCACAGTATGCTCTCCTCCCTGTAGCTTGGACGGTAAAGAATCCTCCTGCAGTGCAGGAGACCTGGGTTCCATCCCTGGGTTGGAAAGATCCTCCTGAGGAGAGAATGGCAACACGCTCCAGGATTCTTGCCTGAAGAATCCCATAGACAGAGGAGCCTGGTGGGCTACAGTCTGTGGGGTCGCAGAGAGTCAGACACGACTGAGCAACTGACACCACTATGTTCCGCACAGTCTCCGGGAAATTTGATCCCTACCAGGACTCCTGTGGTAGAACAGGTTACAAAGAAAGAGGTACAAAATTAAGCAGTGCCCGGACAAGACTGCTTAAACAGTAGTTACATAAAACAAAGCCGAGTAAACATAAAAGACACCTCAGGTTGAAAAACACAGCATCACAATCTATGCAGAGTTATCAGGTTGCAGATTTTAGGAAAGAAAGAAGAAAAGAACAATGAAAGAAACTCACACTCTGAAATCAAGCTTCAGAAAACAATAAGGGTGAAGTAATAGTGTACTAAGCAGAGTCCCCTGTGCTACAGTATGTTCTCACTAGATATCTATTTTATACACAGTATCTTTAGTATAGGTGTGTAAATCCCAACCTCCCAATTTCTCCTACCCCACCTCTTTCCTCCTTGGTATCAATATATTTGTTCTCTACATTTGTCTATTTCTACTTTGCAAATAAGATCATCTATACCATTTTTCTAGCTTCCACATGTATGTGCTAATATATGATATTTGTTTTTCTCTTTCTGACCTACTTCACTCTGTATGACAATCTCTAGGTCCATCCACGTCTCTACAAATGACCCAATTACATCCCTTTTTATGGATGAGTAATATTCCATTGTATGTATGTACCGCACCTTCTTTATCCACTCCTCTGCTGATGGACATTTAGGTTGCTTCCATGTTCTGGCTGTTGTAAATAGTGCTGCTATGATCATTGGAGGGCATGCATTTTTGAACTATGGTTTTCTCTGGGTATATGCCCAGTAGTGGGATTGCTACTGGGCCATTGCTAGTGGGCCATGTGGTAGTTCTAATTTTAGTTTCCCTAAGAATCTCCATAATTTTTCTCTAGTGGTGGTATCAATTTATACCCCCACCAACATAGCACAGGAAAGACTGAGGGCAGGAGGAGAAGGGGACGACAGAGAATGAGATGGTTGGATGGCATCACTGACTCAATGGACATGAGTTTGAGTAAACTCCGGGAGTTGGCAATGGACTGGGAGGCCTGGCGTGCTGCAGTCCATGGGGTCGCAAAGAGTCAGACATGACTGAGCAACTGAACTGAGCTGAACACAGCACAGGGAACTTAATGCACTGGCTTGAATGGAAAGGAAGTTCAAAAGGGAGGGGATAGATGTATATGTATGGCTGATTCATTTTGTTGTACAGTAGAAACTAACAATATTGTAAAGCAATTATACGCCAATAAAAATTAAAAAATATAGTAGTTGAAGTAACACAATCTTTGCAACAGTAACATTGAGCTAGTGAAGAGCTCACTAACCAGCATATTTCTTAAGTCCTTTCCTTCCTTCTCTCCCAAGTATCTCTCCATTATATGCAAGCAGAAGACAAAAAGGTCAATTTCTAAAAAAACTGAGGATAAGAATTTACCTTTGCTCTACTTTCTTCTATATTTGCAAAGATCAAAATTTAGCCTCTCTTGCAAGGTGACTGTAGAAACATGTAAAAGAGGTAACTAGAAAAGAAGTCATGTGAGTGGGAAAACAGATACACAGCACATTACCGAGAGCTGGGTTGTAGTCCTACTCTGGTCCCCGATGGAATGTGACTTCATTCAATTGCAAATCTCTGTGGCTGCATTTTCTAACATGTACCATGAGAAGGGTTGACCTTTTTAGTAAATGACCATACATTCCAGAACAGACCCAGTCTGTACCTGCTCTCCTGGAGCTCATATAACATCTCCTCTCACACTGAAATGTGCCCTGGTTTGCTTAAATAATGCAGTCCACTCTGCCTCTTGGTAGCTTCCCTGGTGGTTCGTGCAGTAAAGAATCTGCCTATAATATGGGAGACCAGGGTTCAATCCGTGGTTTAGGATTCAATCCCTATAGAAGAGAATGGCAACCCATTCCAGTATTCTTGCCTGGAGAATTCCATGGACAGAGGAGCCTGAAGGGCTACAGTCCATGGGGTTGCCAAGAGTCAGACATGACTGAGCGACTAACACTGACTTTTTTCACTCTTACCTCTTAGGTTGTATTTTTGAGCTCTAAAATTCTACTAACACTTCCATTCATTTATCCTTCTGCATCTAGAGCATTTGTATACAGCAATGTTCTCACCATAAAAATAATAGCTGATGCATATTCACCTATCTTGGCAAGCATGTTAGAGTAAGAGTTCCATCCATATAAGTCCTTTCAGCTAGACTTTTGCTGGAGGTCCAAGATGTCATCTGCCTTGTAGAATCAAATACTGGAAAACCTAATTCACTTGAACTTTCCAGTGAAGTAAACAAGTGTTACATATTCATTTTCCTGTTAGTGAAACATGGTATTTTATACCCAATAGTCTTCATAAACTACTGAATTATAATGATTAAATTCTTGTTTCTTAGGCTGTGTTACATGTCCAATTTCCAACTGGTCAATGTACTAGTTAGATGCTAAAAGGCATCAAAAATATATCCACATTATGCCATTTCCTGTGGAAATAAGAATTTAATAACATCTCAGAAATATTCTGACTATAAATATATTTAAATAATTTACGATTTTTCTTCCTAAGTTAAGGAATATAATAATTAGTAACATATGTTGCAATGTATCAACAAAATTAACTATCTGTCGGGAATTTTTTTTTTAAGCTCCATCTCAAACTTATCAAGTAAATTAAAAAAAACTTTATTTTAGCACTGCCTCAGCCAAACAAATCTATTATCCATAACTGATGATCTTTCTTGGAAATACAGACTTCGTTTCTTCTTTCTCCATTGCTTGGCAGCCATGCTTGTCTTCTGTGACACTCCTCTGTCTGTCTGAGCCTCCTCCGCCCTTCCTCTGACAAACCATCTCAAGCTTGTCTTTGTCCCCCCTGCACCCTTTAATTGGAGCTGCTGCTAATTTACAAAAGTGATAACTGTTTTAAGCAAAGCTAAGCTTTAACTATTAGCGCACCAGTGTCAGGGGACATCTACAGGCTGTCTTCTTCCATAAAAAGAAGGACTAAGACGGATTACTCGATTAATCAAGGCCACCTCACTGTCATACCTTGCAGTCTCATCTTTTCTCCACCAATTAATCTTCATATTTGTCCCCATTCCAAAAAAAAGGCTCAAACACAAATCTTATATTCATTTATTATCCAAGTAAATTTACAAACCCTAATCTCTAACTACTTATTACTATTATAACAGTTCCCTGTAATGACTGTAAACTCTCTCCAACTCATGTGTGTCTTGAAGCATTTTTAAATGAATAACTGTATATTCAAACTTTGGAATATTAACAGAGTTTGACAAGCTATATTTCATATTCAAAGATGAAAATGCTTTGGAAAGTCTCATAGCCTAATAATAAATAACAGAAGGGAACCAAAAATTAAAACAGATGCCTTCAGATATGATTTTAAAAAGAGATAGCAAATAAGTTTTTAAATGATCAAGGCTTGCATAGAACAGAAATTATTCATCAATAAAAAAGAATGACGTTATGATACATGCCACATCAGGAATGATCTTTGAAAATATTATGCCAGTGAGGAAGGCTGTCAAGTGAAAGGCCAGTACTGTATAATGTAATTTACATGAAATTTCCAGAATAGGTACATCTATAGAAATAAAAAGAAGATTAGTGGTTGCCAGAGGCTGGGGGGAGGGGGAAATGAGGAATGACTGCTAATGAGCACCAGGTTTCTCTTTGAAGTAATAAAAATAGTCTAAAATTAGACAGTCTTGAAGATGGTACTACTCTGTGAATATACTAAAAACTACTGAACTACACTTTCAATGTGTGAATTCATGGTTTCTCAGTTATGTCTCAATAAAGCTGTTCTTTTTTCAAAAGCCATTCAATCATCAAAGCTTATAATAATTATACCTAACATTTACCAAATACTTTCTCTGTACCATGTCCAGATCCAAGTACCTTCAGCTGTATAAACTTAGCTAATGGCCACAACCACCCTACAAGTTAACTGTTTTATAGACGAGGAAACTAAATCAAAGAGAATGGGAATAGCTTTTCAAAGATCCCAGCAAGCAGGTAGAGATGGGATTCAAACCCAAGACCAACTCCATAGCCCTTGCCCTTAAATCATTACGCTCTCCTCCATACATTAATGGTTTTTAACCCTATCACACTGAACACCCACTTTAAAAAAATACTAACTCCTATTTCAAAACCCTAAAATAAATTTACAGAAGGTGTAATCTTCCTACAGATATAATTAAACAAATAAAAAACCCCATAAAACTCCCTGGTTGTTATATAAAAGAGAAATAAAAACAAAGCAAATTTCAGTTTAAAAAAATCATACATAATTCAATATACAAAATCTCACATTAGGAGAAATAATGATCTCAACAGCCAAAACTGCAGACTGACACAGGTGTGCTGCATTTTTGACTCAAGTACCTCAAGCGGCATTGTCAACAGTGATGAGATGTTCCAATAATGATGAATAACTCTTGGAAAAGTTCCAAATAAAACAATGGGAGCCCTCTCTCTATGCATACAATAGTTGTATTCTGGCAAATTCAGTGGATATTAAAACGGCATAAAATATCATTTGCTTATACGTTAAAACAATCATTTGGTTCTTCCTTCAGAAAATTATAAATAAGTTCTTGACCTATATGAATGTCCAGCAGGACTTCTAAAAGTCAGCAGTACAAGAAACAGTGATTTGTGACTCTGGACTAACCTGAATATTAGACATCCAGCCTCATGATTCTCCACTCACTAAATGCCAGGAGAGCCTTTTAATCATGGATCAACCATAAAACACACCCCATACACACACACAGATTTCCAAAATATCCCTAAGCAGCAGGACTGCCTCTAATGAGTACCATTGCTATCGAAGAGAGTCGATTACACACTTGGAGCAGAGAAAGCACCACCTGTATAAGAGGAAAGGAAAGGCCAAGTCCAGATAAAGATGGAAAAATCTACTATAGAATGTGTAATCCAAGGCAAAATGATTTTGAACTTTAAATGAATCCTGAAGAACAGGGCTTCTGGGGTCTTTGGCATTTTATTTTGACACTTTTCACCAGCATAAGACATCCCACCTAGCGTAACTGAGTAGCGCCTCTGGTCTGGCTCCTTGTCCAGAAAAACAGCCTTGGAACTGGCCCAGTTAGCTCTGTGAAGTTTATTTGCTCTTTTTCTTCCCTTTCTGTCAAACTTCATCACTTTCCCTCCTCTGACTTTCCCATCCTCTTCACGCTTCTATGTTTCTTAGCAAGTATTCCCACAGGACTTGCAGATTAGGACTGAAATGAGCCTCAAGAACAAATATTTTTGGAATAAAAGATTAGTGGATGTAAAAAGGGACTATGACTCTTCTAGAAATTATTTCATTCATTCAACAACTATTACTATGCACCTGAGATATGCCATATACTGGGTTGGATACATGCTCTTCTCACGGACCTAGTAGGAAGACAGAGAACTAACAAGCCATTTGAAGGTACCACGGGAAAGTCCAGGATGGTCTGGATAATGCGGAAGCTGACAGAGATGACACCTGACCCAAGCTTGAGGAGGAAAACTTGAAGAGCTGCAAAGCAAGGTGAGGAGAAGAAAGGGCATCCGATCATCAAGAGCAGTTATATATAGAAAGACTCAAAGTCAAGAGAAAGTGATGGAGTCAGGGCACTACTGCTAACTCAGTGCTACTAGGGACAGGACAGAAGTGACAAGTAATAAGGCTAGATGTATTAGTAAAAGTCATTTATACAGTAGGGGTAATATTTGCTATGCTGAGAAGACTGGATTTTACCCTGATTTTATGGGAATTCCACAATAAGGCTTTGTTATGAGAATTGGTTTTCAGAAGGACCATTCTGGCTCCTTGTGGAGAAGAGATAAGAGAAGGGCCATAGTAGGGACAGAGAGACCAGTAACAAGGGTCTTCCATTGCTACAGGCTGGAGGTAAGGATGCAATCATGCTCACCGGTGTCCAACTCTTTGTGACCACGGACTGTAGACCATCAGGCTCCTTTGGGATTTCCTAGGCAAGAATACTGGAGTGGGTTGCCATTTCCTGCTCTAGGGGGTCTTCCTGACCCAGGGATCGAACCAGTGTCTCTTGCATCTCCTGCATTGGGAGGTGGATTTTTTTTTTTAACCACTGAGCCACCTGGGAAGCCCAGTTTAGGGTAGCTGAGACTAAAGTTGTACCAGTGAGAAGTGGCCAGTTTTGAAAGTTATAATGGACATAGAAGAAGATAGGAGTAGGTAACTGTCTAAATTAAAGCGGCGGTGGGGCAGGGAACGCACACACAGATGTCTGTCAGCTCAGTGAAGGATGGTGCCATTGACTGAGATGGAGATCACAGGAGGAGAAGCATGTTGGATCAAATGAGAATGCAGAGGGTGAATTTTGAGGCAAAATATGGAATTGCAGCTCTGGTTACTACAGTACGCAATTTTCTCAGAGATCAACTCTTCTCTTTAGAGTTGTTGTATTTTTTTTTCTTGGTGTCACAAAAATAACTTTTATTTAAGAAGAGCAAACAATAACACAAAGAATTGCAGGGCAATCAGCTCCATTAAAGCACCAATGATGGGTAATGATATATAGTTTTGAAACCGTTTTTCTCTGAGAGACTCTGAGTGCTGTATAAATTTGACCTCATTCATTCTTAGGTTATCTTTATTATTTATAGATTATACATTGATTTGGCCTTGTTCTTTCTTTTTTTTTATTTTTAAACTTTACATAATTGTATTAGATTTGCCAAATATCAAAATGAATCCGCCACAGGTATACATGTGTTCCCCATCCTGAACCCTCCTCCCTCCTCCCTCCCCATACCATCCCTCTGGGTCGTCCCAGTGCACCAGCCCCAAGCATCTAGTATCGTGCATCGAACCTGGACTGGCAACTTGTTTCATACATGATATTTTACATGTTTCAATGCCATTCTCCCAAAACTTCCCACCCTCTCCCTCTCCCACAGAGTCCATAAGACTGTTCTATACATCAGTGTCTCTTTTGCTGTCTCGTACACAGGGTTATTGTTACCATCTTTCTAAATTCCATATCTTTGCATTAGTATACTGTATTGGTGTTTTTCTTTCTGGCTTACTTCACTCTGTATAATAGGCTCCAGTTTCATCCACCTCATTAGAACTGATTCAAATGTATTCTTTTTAATGGCTGAGTAATACTCCATTGTGTATATGTACCACCGCTTTCTTATCCATTCATCTGCTGATGGACATCTAGGTTGCTTCCATGTCCTGGCTATTATAAACAGTGCTGTGATGAACATTGGGGTACACGTGTCTCTTTCCCTTCTGGTTTCCTCAGTGTGTATGCCCAGCAGTGGGATTGCTGGATCATAAGGCAGTTCTATTTCCAGTTTTTTAAGGAATCTCCACACTGTTCTCCATAGTGGCTGTACTAGTTTGCATTCCCACCAACAGTGTAAGAGGATTCCCTTTTCTCCACACCCTCTCCAGCATTTATTACTTGTAGACTTTTGGATCGCAGCCATTCTGACTGGTGTGAAATGGTACCTCATAGTGGTTTTGATTTGCATTTCTCTGATCATGAGTGATGTTGAGCATCTTTTCATGTGTTTGTTAGCCATCTGGATGTCTTCTTTGGAGAAATGTCTATTTAGTTCTTTGGCCCATTTTTTGATTGGGTCATTTATTTTTCTGGAGTTGAGCTGTAGGAGTTGCTTGTATATTCTCTAGATTAGTTGTTTGTCAGTTGCTTCATTTGCTATTATCTTCTCCCATTCTGAAGGCTGTCTTTTCACCTTGCTAATAGTTTCCTTTGATGTGCAGAAGCTTTTAAGGTTAATTAGGTCCCATTTGTTTATTTTTGCTTTTATTTCCAATATTCTGGGAGATGGGTCATAGAGGATCCTGCTGTGATGTATGTCAGAGAGTGTTTTACCTATGTTCTCCTCTAGGAGTTTTATAGTTTCTGGTCTTACATTTAGGTCTTTAATCCATTTTGAGTTTATTTTTGTGTATGGTGTTATAAAGTGTTCTAGTTTCATTCTTTTACAAGTGGTTGACCAGATTTCCCAGCACCACTTGTTAAAGAGATTGTCTTTAATCCATTGTATATTCTTGCCTCCTTTGTCAAAGATAAGGTGTCCATATGTGCGTGGATTTATCTCTGGGCTTTCTATTTTGTTCCATTGATCAATATTTCTGTCTTTGTGCCAGTACCATATTGTCTTGATAACTATAGCTTTGTAATAGAGCCTGAAGTCAGGTAGGTTGATTCCTCCAGTTCCATTCTTCTTTCTCAAGATCGCTTTGGCTATTCGAGGTTTTTTGTATTTCCATACAAATTGTGAAATTATTTGTTCTAGCTCTGTGAAGAATACTGTTGGTAGCTTGATAGGAATTGCATTGAATCTATAAATTGCTTTGGGTAGTATACTCATTTTCACTATATTGATTCTTCCAATCCATGAACATGGTATATTTCTCCATCTGTTAGTGTCCTCTTTGATTTCTTTCACCAGTGTTTTATAGTTTTCTATATATAGGTCTTTAGTTTCTTTAGGTAGATATATTCCTAAGTATTTTATTCTTTCCGTTGCAATGGTGAATGGAATTGTTTCCTTAATTTCTCTTTCTGTTTTCTCATTATTAGTGTATAGGAATGCAAGGGGTTTCTGTGTGTTGATTTTATATCCTGCAACTTTACTATAGTCATTGATTAGTTCTAGTAATTTTCTGGTGGAGTCTTTAGGGTTTTCTATGTAGAAGATCATGTCATCTGCAAATACTGAGAGCTTTACTTCTTCTTTTCCAATTTGGATTCCTTTTATTTCTTTTTCTGCTCTGATTGCTGTGGCCAAAACTTCCAAAACTATGTTGAATAGTAATGGTGAAAGTGGGCACCCTTGTCTTGTTCCTGACTTTAGAGGAAATGCTTTCAATTTTTCACCATTGAGGATAATGTTTGCTATGGGTTTGTCATATATAGCTTTGATTATGTTGAGGTATGTTCCTTCTATTCCTGCTTTCTGGAGAGTTTTTATCATAAATGGATGTTGAATTTTGTCAAAGGCTTTCTCTGCATCTATTGAGATAATCATATGGTTTTTATTTTTCAATTTGTTAATGTGGTGTATTACATTGATTGATTTGCGGATATTGAAGAATCCTTGCATCCCTGGGATAAAGCCCACTTGGTCATGGTGTATGATCTTTTTAATGAGTTGTTGGATTCTGATTGCTAGAATTTTGTTAAGGATTTTTGCATCTATGTTCATCAGTGATATTGGCCTGTAGTTTTCTTTTTTTGTGGGATCTTTGTCAGGTTTTGGTATTAGGGTGATGGTGGCCTCATAGAATGAGTTTGGAAGTTTACCATCCTCTGCAATTTTCTGGAAGAGTTTGAGCAGGATAGGTGTTAGCTCTTCTCTAAATTTTTGGTAGAATTCAGCTGTGAAGCCGTCTGGACCTGGGCTTTTGTTTGCTGGAAGATTTTTGATTACAGTTTCAATTTCCGTGCTTGTGATGGGTCTGTTAAGATTTTCTATTTCTTCCTGGTCGAGTTTTGGAAAGTTGTACTTTTCTAAGAATTTGTCCATTTCTTCCACGTTGTCCATTTTACTGGCATATAATTGTTGATAGTACTCTCTTATGATCCTTTGTATTTCTGTGTTGTCTGTTGTGATCTCTCCATTTTCATTTCTAATTTTATTAATTTGATTTTTCTCCCTTTGTTTCATGATGAGTCTGGCTAATGGTTTGTCAATTTTATTTATCCTTTCAAAAAAACCAGCTTTTGGTTTTGTTGATTTTTGCTATGATCTCTTTTGTTTTTTTTTGCATTTATTTCTGCTCTAAGTTTTAAGATTTCTTTCCTTCTACTAACCCTGGGGTTCTTCATTTCTTCCTTTTCTAGTTGCTTTAGGTGTAGAGTTAGGTTATTTATTTGACTTTTTTCTTGTTTCTTGAGGTGTGCCTGTATTGCTATGAACTTTCCCTGTAGGACTGCTTTTACTGTGTCCCACAGGTTTTGGGTTGTTGTGTTTTCATTTTCATTTGTTTCTATGCAAATTTTGATTTCTTTTTTGATTTCTTCTGTGATTTGTTGGTTATTCAACAGCGTGTTGTTCAGCCTCCATATGTTGGAATTTTTAATAGTTTTTCTTCTGTAATTGAGATCTAATCTTACTGCATTGTGGTCAGAAAAGATGCTTGGAATGATTTCTCTTTTTTTTTAATTTACCAAGGCTAGCTTTATGGCCCAGGATGTGATCTATCCTGGAGAAGGTTCCATGTGCGCTTGAGAAGAAGGTGAAATTCATTGTTTTGGTATGAAATGTCCTATAGATATCAATTAGGTCTAACTGGTCTATTGTATCGTTTAAAGTTTGTGTTTCCTTGTTAATTTTCTGTTTAGTTGATCTATCCATAGCTGTGAGTAGGGTATTAAAGTCTCCCACTATTATTGTGTTATTGTTAATTTCTTCTTTCATACTTGTTAGCATTTGTCTTACATACTGCGGTGCTCCCATGTTGGGTGCATATATATTTATAATTGTTATATCTTCTTCTTGGATTGATCCTTTGGATCATTATGTAGTGACCATCTTTGTCTCTTTTCACAGTCTTTGTTTTAAAGTCTATTTTATCTGATATGAGTATTGCTACTCCTGCTTTCTTTTGGTCCCTATTTGCATGGAAAATCTTTTTCCAGCCCTTCACTTTCAGTCTGTATGTGTCCCCTGTTTTGAGGTGGGTCTCTTGTAGACAACATATGTAGGGGTCTTGTTTTTGTATCCATTCAGCCAGTCTTTGTCTTTTGGTTGGGGCATTCAGCCCATTTACGTTTAAGGTAATTACTGATAAGTATGATCCTGTTGCCATTTACTTTATTGTTTTGGGTTCGAATTTATACACCATTTTTGTGTTTCCTGTCTAGAGAATATCCTTTAGTATTTGTTGGAGAGCTGGTTTGGTGGTGCAGAATTCTCTCAGCTTTTGCTTGTCTGAAAAGCTTTTGATTTCTCCTTCATACTTGAATGAGATCCTTGCTGGGTACAATAATCTGGGCTGTAGGTTATTTTCTTTCATCATTTTAAGTATATCTTGCCATTCTCTCCTGGCTTGAAGAGTTTCTATTGAAAGATCAGCTGTTATCCTTATGGGTATTCCCTTGTGTGTTATTTGTTGTTTTTCCCTTGCTGCTTTTAATATTTGTTCTTTGTGTTTGATCTTTGTTAATTTGATTACTATGTGTCTTGGGGTGTTTCGCCTTGGGTTTATCCTGTTTGGGACTCTCTGGGTTTCTTGGACTTGGGTGATTATTTCCTTCCCCATTTTAGGGAAGTTTTCAACTATTATCTCCTCAAGTATTTTCTCATGGTCTTTCTTTTTGTCTTCTTCTGGGACCCCTATGATTTGAATGTTGTAGCGTTTAATATTGTCCTGGAGGTCTCTGAGATTGTCCTCATTTCTTTTAATTCGTTTTTCTTTTATCCTCTCTGATTCATTTATTTCTACCATTCTATCTTCTAATTCACTAATCCTATCTTCTGCCTCTGTTATTCTACTATTTGTTGCCTCCAGAGTGTTTTTAATTTCACTTATTGCATTATTCATTATATATTGACTCTTTTTATTTCTTCTAAGTCCTTGTTAAACCTTTCTTGCATCTTCTCAATCCTTGCCTCCAGGCTATTTATCTGTGATTCCATTTTAATTTCAAGATTTTGGATCAATTTCACTATCATTATTCAGAATTCTTTATCAGGTAGATTCCCTATCTCTTCCTCTTTTGTTTGGTTTGGTGGGCATTTATCCTGTTCCTTTATCTGCTGGGTATTCCCCTGTCTCTTCATCTTGTTTAAATTGCTGAATTTGGGGTGTCCTTTCTGTATTCTGGCAGTTTGTGGAGTTCTCTTTATTGTGGCGTTTCCTCGCTGTGTGTGGGTTTGTACAGGTGGCTTGTCAAGGTTTCCTGGTTAGGGAAGCTTGTGTCGATGTTCTGGTGGATGGAGCTGTATTTCTTCTCTCTGGAGTGTAATGAAATGTCCAGTAATGAGTTATGAGATGTCTATGGTTTTGGGGTGACTTTGGGCAGCCTGTATCTTGAAGCTCAGGGCTGTGTTCCTTTGTTGCTGGAGAATTTGCTTGGTATGTCTTGCCCTGGAACTTGTTGGCCCTTGTGTGGTGCTTGGTTTCAGTGTTGGTATGGAGGCATTTGATGAACTCCTGTCAATTGATGTTCCTTGGAGTCAGGAGCTCCCTGGAGTCAGGGTTTGGACTTAAGCCTCCTACTTCCAGTTATCGGTCTTATTTTTACAGTAGTTTCAAAACTTCTCTTTCTATACAGCACCATTGATAAAACATCTACGTTAAAGATGAAAAGTTTCTCTACTGTGAGGGTCACTCAGAGAGGTTCACAGCGTTACATGGAGAAGAGAAGAGGGAGGAGGGAGTTAGAGGTGACCCAAATGAGATGAAGTGGAATCAATAGTGGAGAGAGTGGACAAGCCAGTAGTCACTTCCTTATGTGCACTCCACAACTGGACTGCTCAGAGATGTTTGTGGAGTTATACAGAGAAGAGAAGAAGGAGGAAGTAGACAGAGGTGGCCAGAAGGATAAAAGGGGGAAATGAAAAGGAGGGAGACAGATCCAGCCAGTAATCAGTTCCCTAAGTGTTCTCCACCATCTGGAACACACAGAAATTCAGAGTTGGGTAGAGTAGAGAGGGGTTAGGGAGGAGATACAGGTGACCTGGTAGAGAAAACGGCGAGTCCAAAAGGAGAGAGAGCAGTCAAGCCAGTAATCTCGCTCCCTAGTGAAAAATGGGTCCTGAAGATTGGGTTCTTAAAGGTACAAAATTGGTAACAAATACATATAAGCAAAAATTAAAAATCTAGAGTGGACTTTGGAATTTCAAAAATACGATGTTAATGAAAAGAAGAAGGAAAAGAAAGAGAGAAAAAACGAACAAAGAAAAACAAACAAGGTCACGAAAATTATAAAGAAACTACAGGTACAAAATTGATAACTAATACCAAAAAGCAAAAATTAAAAATCTAGAGTAGAGTTTGGAATTTCAAAAATACAATGTTAAAAAAAAGAAGAAGAAAAATAAAGAGAGAAAACAAACAAACCAACAAAAACAATGTCACAAAAATTATAAAGAAAATACAGGCACAAAATTGATATCAAATACCAAAAAGCATAAATTAAAAATCTTGAGTAGAGTTTGGAATTGCAGATATACAATGTTATATAAAAGAAGAAGAGAAAGAAACAGAGGGAAAAAAAAAGTCACAGAAATTATAAAAAAACACTATAGGTACAAAATTGATAACATATACCAAAAGGCTAAAATTAAAAATCTAGAGTAGAGTTTGGAATTTCAAAAATACAATGTTAAAGAAAAGAAGAAAAAGAAAAAAAAAACAAAACATGGTCCAAAAATTATAAAATATATATATGAAGTTTGCTGAAGAAGAAAAAAAATAAGGTCTTTTTTTTTTTTTTTTGCAAAGTAATAGGTTATAAAAGTGAAAATTAAAGGACAAGAGAGGACTTAAAAAGAAAGAAAGATTGATCGTAAAAATAGTAAAAATATATCTAGGTCTTTCTCTGGTTTTGTTGTGAGTATTGTGGGTTCAGTTCATTTTTGGCTAGTTCCTTGGTCTGACTTATATTTCTCAAGATCTATAGGCCCCTTCCTATGTAGTCCGTAGTAACCACAGGGTTTTAATCAATGGCCTGTAGCTTCCAAGGCGTTTCCCTCTGTTATAGCTTCTTCTGTTTGCTGGTCTCTTTAGTGTCTGGTTTCCGCCCCGACACAAAGGGGATGGTGGAGGACACTTTTTTTTTTTTTTTTTTTTTAAGGCTCACTTGTTCAGCCTCGCTGTGGGGAGGGAGGGAGGGATGCTGCAAACAAATAACACTGGCGTGCGCTCGCAGTGCCTCAGCCACACTGGGTCTGCCCCCGCTCACAGCGCGTGTAGCCTCCCTGCCCACACTGCTCGGGCTCTAGGTTGTTCCGCCGGGAACAATCAGAGGCCGGTCCTGGGCTGACCTCCCAGGTCCAAGCCGCTCAGGTTCAGGCACTCGGGTAGTCCTCAGAGGCGCAGACTCGGTTGGGCCTGCGTTTTGTGCTCTTCCCAGGTCCGAGCAGCTCAGGTGATGAGGTGTTTGGCGAGCGCCAACACTGCGACTTATCGCCTCCCCACCACTCGGTTATCTGGGTATAAAACCAGAGCACCTTCTCAGGCAGATGTTGACCGTCCAGACCCCCAAGAAGTTTTAATTAGCAAAGAAGCCTGCTTACAGTTTTATAGATAGTGGCTCTCTGGGGCTGCAATTGCCCCCTTACGGCTCTGGCTGCCTGTCACCGGAGGGGGAAGGTCTGCAGCCGGCTATCTCTGTTCAGTCCTTTGTTCCGTGCGCGGGCCTGGCGGTGTCTTAGGTTAGGGCTGGCTTTTCGCGTGGTAGATATCCCACAGTCTGGTTTGCTAGCCCAAATTATTTCGCTCAGATAGCGCTCAGGACATTCAGGCCAGATTCTTACTCTAAGTGACGCAGCCCACACCGCACTTCCCTGCCCAGCCCCCGCTTGCTAATGGCGTGTGCAGGCGTCTGCGCTGCTTCTCCGCTGGGGGAGTTACCGTAGGGTTCACAATCTGCGATTTTTAATTCTTTATTTATTTTTTTCTCCCTGTTATGTTGCCCTCTGTGCTTCCAAAGCTCGGCACAGATTCGGCAGTGAGAAGGTTTCCTGGTGTTTGGAAACTTCTCTCTTTTTAAGACTCCCTTCCCGGGACGGAACTCTGTCCCTCCCTCTTTTGTCTCTTTTTTTGTCTTTTATACTTTTTCCTACCTCCTTTTGAAGAGTTGGGTTGCTTTTCTGGGTGCCTGATGTCCTCTGCCGGCATTCAGAAGTTGTTTTGTGGAATTTACTCGATGTTTAAATGCTCTTTTGATGAATTTGTGGGGGAGAAAGTGTTCTCCCCGTCCTACTCCTCCGCCATCTTGGCTCCTCCTTCAAGAGTTGTGGAATTTTATAATAACAGAACCAAAGAGGGCTTTAGTCATCAGACATTTAACTTATTCATTTTAAAAATAAAGAAACTGAAGGACTTCTCTGGTGATCCAGCAGTTAGGACTTCTCCTTCTAATGCAGGGGTTACAGGTTGGATCCTGGTCGGGGAGTTAAAACCCTCATGCCTGTAAATGTGGTGATACTATCTGCCTTACAGGATTTTCCAAAGATTGAGTGAGCAAACCTATGAACACACTTAAAATAGTACCAGTCACATAGGAGATGCTCAGGAAATCTTTTCAAGTAGGCATATTAGAGTTGAAATTTTCATCTTGCAGTTGAGAAAGGAAATTAGGATGACAGATCTAAACTGACTTCTCTAAATAGACATGACACCTGATACACTGGCATTGGGATGGGATGCTGAAAGGTGGAAAATCTGCCGAGTCTTAAGGAGAACACATATTTATGAAAGATTCTGGGGGGCAGTTGGTCAAAGTAGGAAAATAAAACCTAGGATTATAGCATAAAAACTTAACAGAGTTTAGAAGGGAAGTAGGGATTAATCAAGTAGTAAACACAGCACAGACATAAGTAATGAGAGGAGCCAAGAAAAGACTATGAAGCACGCAAGCTGGATGGCAAGAGTGGAGCCATTTAAGAGAGCATTTTGCTGTCAAAGTGCTCAAAGTGAAGAAGTCAGTAAACAGGTACTGCTCTCCAAATATTAATTTCCAGGGTGTATATGTGTGACCAGGTGGGATTTTGTGTTGTGTTTATTGGTTTTGGAGTGCGCATGTTACTTAGTTTCATAGTCAGAGAAAATGGCCCTTCGCTGCAGAATGTTGATGCTGCCACAACTGTTTTGTTTGTTTTGCTTTTTTAATCAAGCAAATAAACCACTTTATTTTTAACTAGGGGAGACTAATCTGGAATCACAGGAGAGCCCACACCACAGGAGTTCACACTGTGCCACAACTGTTTTTAATTTCTGTGTATCTGACCTAGCCTGGCAAATCCTTCTACTCTTAAAATTTTTTGTTGCTTTGGTGTTGTCCCTTGGAAACATATTTATTTTGTTTTTTTCTTTTTTTTAAAAAATAAAAAGCTATGATCAATTTTAAATTACAGAAAAATTGGTTATTTACTTGTATATGTTTTAATATGCCCTTATTCACGGTATGACCTATAACTTGTTTTTTGTGTTTTGCTTTATGAACTACTGCTCTATTTTCTCTACTTTCATCAACTCAAAGATACTCTATGTGTTTTCAAAATTCAAAATGTGCTTGGACTTATTTTTCTATTGATTAAGGATTCAAGAAGATCTCTTGACTTTCCCCTGCAAACAAGAAAATTAACATGTTTTGGCTTTTCTTAATTCTCTCTCACCTACTCAGTTTTTTCATAAATATGAATTCTTTAGGCATGAATTATTTTTATCTTGTACCTTCTCTTTAGGCATATATTTATATTTGTACTATTTTTTATTTATATTTACAGTAAGAATTTAAACGTGTGTCACTGGTGTCAGAGTTTAAAAGTCAGACTTCTATGGCTTAATCTGTCCTTTTTCTGAGTTTGTTATTAATTTATGTCTTATTCCAATGTACTACATTTAATTTTTTAATGAATGAGTGATATAATTTTTATTTTTTTATTTTATGCGAATTTCTGTCCTTTATTTCATATGTCATCTTATAAATACACCTATTTTTCACATTTCCTATAAACCTCGGGAAAAGAAAGGAAAGCTGGGAGTGACGTCAGCACAATGGCAGCGTGAATCATTCTTCTTTTCTGTCTTCTTTGATTAACATCTAATTAGACATCTGCAGGTGGCTTGGTAAAAATCTGCAACGCAAGAGACGCAGGTTCAATCCCTGGGTCAGGAAGATGCCCTGGAGGAGGACATGGCGAGACAGCCCAGTATTCTTGCCTGGAGAATCCCATGGGCAGAGGAGCCTGGCGGGCTGCAGTCCATGGGCACACAAGGAGCCAGACACGACTGAAGTGACTTAGCCCAGCACACACACACCACCGCACAAGGGACAAAAGGGCCTGTGCACATTACACCAGGATTCGCAGAAGGTTTCTACTCACACGTGCTTCTGAAAATGGGCAGATAGGAACTCGGTAGTGGCTATGAGGCTGACTTGACAAGCCTGCCCCAACTTTACTCAACCTGATCAGAGAAAAGAAATGTGGAGGGTACAAAACTGGGTGAATACCCATGGCCACCTGTGCAGAAGACTTCATGGGAGTCCAGCCTTTCTGAGGGGAGAGTCTGGCACACCACAGAAGCAAGATGGAGATAGATGAGTTTGGATGACAGGAGAGGAAGGAATGGGCCAAGATGGGACCCTCTCCCCAGGGCAACACTGCAAATGGCTGGGCTTTTGGCTGCAGAGGTCTTCCCTGGTGGCTCAAACAGTAAAGAATTTGCCTGTAACACAGGAGACCCAGGTTCGGTTCTTGGGTTGCGAAAATCCCCTGGAGAAGGAAATGGCAACCCACTCCAGTATTCTCGCCTGGGGAATCCCATGGACAGAGGAGCCTGCTGGGCTACGGTTCATGGGGTCGCAGAGAGTTGGATACAACTGAGTGACTAACACTTTCACTTTTCACTTTCAGTGGCGACCTCTCTGACAGAGGTGGTGGAAAGTGGTGGCCTCTCCCACGAGGAGGTAAAAAGTTAAACTCTCCCACGGAGGAGGTTAAAAAGCCAAAGTGGGGAGTGGCTTCCGGGCTGTGCCATTGTGCGGGTTGCAGCTGGAGAAACCTGTTTCTCTCCAGCAACATCCAGGTTTGTGAGGAGGGAACTCTGTGACTGAGGAAGGGAAAGGGAAGGAGGCAAATAACATAAAAGAGCTTTGAAGGAATGTGTTTCCTGCTGTCGGCTTCACAACTTCAGCAGGCGGTCGGCCTGTGGACCTCTGGGAGCGACACACTTGAGGAGTCCCCACCTGGGCTCATGGGAACCCTCAAAGCTGCAGGTGCTAAGCTCCCACCACCCCCTAATCTGCCATCAGCTCCACATTCCCAAGTGCATCAGCCAGCTCCAGTAGCAGAAACCGCAGGCTTGAGCTGTAGCGCCACCTTCTGGAGTATAATAGCTTGTTGAATTTTAAGAACTACAAAATCAAAGTTCAGTTAAGGGTGGATCTGCTACCTCAAATACAAAAGCAGACACGCATACCTTCAAACAGCATGAAAAACAAAGGAAATGTTGTTTCATAAGAAAAAACTATTAATTCTCCAGCAATTAACCTCAAAGGCATGGAATATTGCAGTCTAAATTATAAAGAATTCAAAAGAACTGTTACAAAGAAATTCACTGAGCTCCAAGAAAATGTGAAAAGACAATTCAAAGAACTCAGGAATAAGATATTTAAAGAGAAGGCGTTCTTTACCCAAAGACTGAAATTATTTTTTAAAAAGAACCAAATTCTGAAACTGAAGAATTCAGTACATGAAATAAAGAATGCAATGCTCACGCTGAATCACTTCCATTGTATCCAACTCTTTGCGATCCCATGGACTGTAGCCTGCTAGGCTCCTCTGTCCATAGGATTTCCCAGGCAATAATACTGGAGTGGGTTGCCATTTCCTCTCCCAAATGCAGTATTAACCAGCAATAACAGGGAATAATGGTTAGGAGAGAGAATAAATGGTCCAGAGGATTGGAAAACAGAAATAATTTAATGAGAAGAGAGAACTAAGATCTTTTTCTAATTGAAGAAACCCTATAAACGCTATTGGATTTGATTAGAAAGGCAAATATCAGAATAATTGGAGTACTAGAAAAAGTAGAGTGGAAGGGGGCAGAGAGTTTATTTAAAGAAATAATAGCTGATAATATCTCAAACCTGAGGGAGAACTTGAATGTATCAATCCACTTTGTTGTCTCAATGCAAAAAGACCTTCACCAAGACACATTGTAATGAAATTGTTAAAAATCAGGGACAAAGAATCTTAAAAGCATCAAGAGGAGGAAAGGAAGGAAGTACAGAGACATCCCCAATTACCAATTAGACTATCAGCAGATTTCTCAGCAGAAGCACTTACAGGTCAGGAGAGGGTGATATGACATATTCAAAGTGTTGAAAGGTAAAAGTTGCCAGCTGTACTTATCTAGCAAAGTTATCCTCAAGATATGAATGAGAAATAAAGGCTTTCCCAGACAAACAAAAGCTGAGGGAGTTCACCACCAGTGTACCTGCCCTGCAAGAATGCCAAAAGTTCTTCAAGTTGAAATGAAAAGATCTTCATGTAAAGAAGGAACATACCTCAAAATAATAAAGGCCATATACAGCTAACACGTGGCTAACAATATACTCAATGGTGGAAAACTGAAAGCTTTTCCAAGAATAAAACAAGGGTTCCAAAGCTCACGCCCACCACTAGTGAGAGTCCTACCTAGAGAAATTAAGCAAGACAAAGATATAAAAGGCATTCAAATTGGAAAGGAAGAAGTAAACCTGTCATTATTTGCGGATGATATGATTTTGTATATAGAAAATCCCAAAGACTCAACCAAAAAGTGTTGGAACTATTGAAAAAAATTCAGTAAATTTTAAAGATATAAAATCAATATACAGAAATCAGCTGCATTTTTATACACTAATTATAAAAGATAAATAAGAAATAAAACAATCCCATTAACAACAGCATCAAAAACAATAAAATACTTAGCAATAAATGTAACAAAGGGAGGTACAGTACAGTTTTACTGTACAGTAAAAACTATAAGAATTTGTTGAAAGAAACTGAAGGAAGCACAGACAAATGGAAAAGCATCTCATGTTCATGATTAGAAGGACAAGTATTATTAAAACATCCATACTACCCAAAGCCATCTATGGATTCAATGCAACCTTCATCAGAATAATAGTAGCATTCTTTAAAGATACAGGAAAAAAACCCTGAAATCCTCAAACTGCCGAAGCAATCCTGAGAAAGAAAAACAAAGCCAGAGGCATCACCCTTCCTGATTTTAAACTATACAACAGAGCCAAAGTAATAATCACAGGGCTTCCCTGGTGGCTCAGAGGTTAAAGCATCTGCCTGCAATGTGGGAGACCTGGGTTCGATCCTGGGTCAGGAAGATCCCCTGGAGAAGGAAATGGCAACCCACTCCAGTATTCTTGCCTGGAGAATCTCATGGATGGAGGAGCCTGGTGGGCTACAGTCCACGGGGTCGCAAAGAGTCAGACACAACTGAGTGACTTCACACACACACACACAACACTGGTATAAGAATAGCTACATCAAAAAAATAGAACAGGAAGCCCAGAAGCACACAGTCACATAATGTTCAACAAGGGAGCCACAATACCTGTGGGGAAAGGGTAGTCTCTTTGATAAATGGCCTTAGGAAAATTGGATAAACACATACAATGAAACTGGACCCCTATCTTATATCACTCACAAAAATTACCCAGGAATGGATCAAAGACTCAAACACAAGGTAGGATACCATGAAAGTTCTAGAAGGAAACATACAGAAGGATTTCCTCAATACCGGTCTCAGCAACCATTTTGAATATAACACCAAAAGCACAAACAACAAAAGGGACTATATCAAACTTAAAAGCTTCTGCACAGCAAAAGAAGCAATTAACAAAATAAAGACAGCCTACAGAATGGGAGAAAAATTTGCAACCCATATACTGGATAAGAGGTTAACATTCAAATATACAATCAATTCATAGAACATGACCAAAAATGTGTTTTATAAAAATGGGCCAAGGACCAGCAGGTACATGAAAAGATGTTCAACATCAGGAAAATGTAAGTCAAAATCACAATGAAATATCACCTCACACATGTCTGAAGGGATATGATCAAGAAGAGAAAAAAATGACAGGTGTTGGTAGGGATGTTGAGAAAACAGAAATCTTGTGTACTGTTGATGGGAATGTAAATTGGTTCTTCAGCCTCTATGAAAAACAAGGTGGAGATTCCTCAGAAAATTAAAAATAGATACAGTGTATGGTCCAGCAATTCCATTTCTGGGTATACACCCAAAGGAAATGAAAACAGGATACGAAAGAGATATACGCACTCCCATGCTTCCTGCAGCTTTATTTACTATAGCCAAGGTACGGCAACAACCTAAGCGCCCCAAAACAGACAAATGGATAAAGAAGTTGCGATGTATTTATACAACAGAATATTATCCAGCTATGGTGAAGAAGGACATCATGTTATTGGCCACAAGGATGGACCTGGAGCACATTACACTAAGCGTGATAAGTCAGAGAAAGACAAGTACTATGTGATATTACTTATATGCGGAATCTACAGAAGCCAAACTCATAAAAACAGAGAGCAGAAACATGGTTAGCAGGGGATGGGCATGAGAGGGACAGGACAGATGTTTCAGGGGACAAATTTGAAACAAGTAGTAAATAAATTCTAGAGATCTGAAGCACAATGTGGTGAATATAGGCAATGCTGTATGAAAATCAAATTTCCCAAGCGATAAGAATTATTCCAATCAATAAAAAGAAATAACTATATAACATGATAGAGATGTTAATTATTGCTACAGTGCCAATCATATTATACAACCTGTAAAAGTATTAAGTTGGCATACAGTACACAGTCCATGGGGTTGCAAAGGGTCAGACATGACTGAGCAACTTTCACTTTTCATACCTTTAATTTAAACAGTGTTATATGACAAATAAATTTCAATTAAAATATTTTAAATTTTAAAAGAGAAAAATTGGATCACAGTTCCTTTCCAGGAGTGAGTATAAATGTTGTGCCCTTGGAGTCTATAATTGATGTAAAGAACTGTCAGAAAAAAAAGTTTCAATTTATTTGTAATTACCCTGGCCTGTTTTTTTGTTTTTTGATTTTTCCAACTGGATACTTAAATAGATTGTTCTCTAGCTCTAAAATTTTAAAATAATTCATCAGAATCTGTCTTTTCATCAATTCTGCCTGATAATTGGTGCGCTTACTTTATTTACAACTGATCTTTCTTATGTCAGTAAAGCTTTATGCTCTTGTGCAGTTGATACTTATTACTCTTCATTCTTTTCTGACCAGGACCATTTTTTCTCTAATAGAATTTCTTGAATATTGATTACGCCCTTCACTGCTTCTATTCAAGCTATAAATCAAGCTTCATCACTTTTAGGTTTTATACAGGTTTTCCCTATTTTTATCTGCACAAGAGTTACTTCTTTTTCATATTTCTTGTCAAATGTATATTATATGACTATGCTAGTGTGTGTGTATATATAAACACATATGTATGTGTTGGTTATATAATTTTATAGAATAATTTTTCTGTATTGTATCAAAAACCCAAAGCAGACTCTTTGAGACCTCAAGGACTATAGCCCGCCAGGCTCCTCTGTCCTTGGGATTTTCCAGGCAAGAATACTGGAGTGGATTACCATTTCCTTCTCCAAGGGCTCTTCCCAACCCAGGGATCAAACCCTGGTCTCCTGCATTGCAGGCAGAGTCTTTACCATCTGAGCCACCAAAGAAACCCCAAAGCAGATGGTTTATATAATTTAAGTTTATGTGTTTTAATTTTTAGAAGTCTGATATTTCTCTACAACTTGAGAAAAGTGGTGTCATTCTTTAGATCATAGAATCTTTCCTAAGTCCAATGTTTCTTTTCACCTGATCCCTTATCATTCAGTGAGAAGAGCTCTATTGAGATGAAGGGTTTCCCACAAAAACAGCACAAGAACATTCCCTTGAGAGCCTAGACCTGGGGCTCTGGTGGACGCACACAGACTCTAATCAAACTCCTAATGTCTGATGCTCATACTTTCAGAGTTAACATGTTCAATTAACTACAGGCTGCTGGAGTATATCGGATCATTTGAAATCCAATGAAGCTCATAAAATACCCCTCTCACATTCACCCCAGTAAGTATTCACCAGCAACAGGCATCTAGATAATCTGAGTACAGATTCTCAAGCCCAACTGCTTATGTCCAAATCCTGGTTCTACAACTTAGGAATTTTATTACCTAAGTACCTGCTGTGGAGAATGCCTCATGAAGCTACAATAGGAGAAGAATTTCATCAGCTTTTGTTTTCTCATTTCTGAAACAGAGACAAGTTTTTCCCTCATAGGGGAAAGGATAAATGAGTTACTCTGTGTAATGCACTTCAAACAGTGCCTGGCATGAGTTCCTATCATATAGCAAGGTGCAGTTTTTCAGAAACATTTCAAAGGGCTCATGGAGCGCTTTTCAGGCTCTGCATTTACACAGGTCTATGCAGTATCAAGTAGGAACTGAAGCAACCAGAGCAAGAGAAGTATAAAGACACGCCCACAGTGGGCAGAAAATCTCTGTGCCCGCTGACTTTTCACTCTGTACTGGGGAAAATGAGTGCCCAGAACCACTTCCTCTTTGGGTGTACTCCCCCAATACCATGTTCTAATGATTTTGTCAATCCCAGGATGGATAATGCCCATTAAAAATCGTCATGTGGAAAATGTGCCTGTAATGATGTAAGTATTCTCCTCGCCTGGCTGGCAATGCACCACAGTGAAGAAGGGAACAGCCAGCTGTGCTTTTGGAATGAGACATCTGGAAGGATCCAGCCGTGCCCTCAAGAGGTGGGTGAGACAGGAGATGGAGAGGTGAAGGGCCGTGGGCTGAACTGACAAACTTGCAGTGCAGTGAGTTTTACAGAGAACAATACCCATGATGTTTCAAAAAAAAAACACCAGAAAGAGAAAACTAAAAATGCTAAGGAAGCAGTCACCCCACAAAGGACATTGAAGGACAGGGTGTGGGCCCTGCCTTCCTGCTCACACAAAGAGCACCTTTTGTGCGCCAGACACTGGGGAGGTTCAAAGGGCCACCAGATATAATCGAGGGTGAATGTAGAGAAAGGGACTGTGCCCTGTACATATAAAAAAGGGAATAAAAATAAGAGAGTGGTACAGATTTGTGATGAGGCAGAAGGACAAAGAAAGGGAGAAAAAGGACTATGCCTAGATTTAGTTGGCCTCCCACTCCACCGCTCCATTGTGCTCAAGTTTCATGATTTTACAATGCATCCATTGAGGCTATGCAAAGCAGCATTTTGTTTTTTTCGCCTGAACTTCTTCCCTCCCTGTTCCTTTATTATCAATAGTCTTCTTGTTTTTGTTTCCAACATAAGCATTATAGATTTTAAGAAAATGAAACAATTTAAATGCAATAGAATTTGACCCACAGATACTGAAGAATTTAAGAAAATATAGGTTTTTTTTTTGTTTGTCCAATCTAACCAGATCAAGTAGTTTTCCCAGTAATTTTGTTTTAAACTGATTCCATAATTGGAATATTTATGGTGAAAACTCCTTTCCATCTTAATCATCTGAATAACTGTCTCAATTCACATCCTTTTGAAAAACTGTAGTCTCTCCTCCTTGACTCAATAAACGTTGCCTTGCTCACTAGTAGGCAAGGTTTAGATAGAATCTGTTGCAGTTCTCACTGTGTCCACAAGATGGCAGGTGGAGATTTAGACTGAGTAAGAGTTCTAGTACAAGACTTCATAGCTTTTTTCTGATTCAGATCTCCTATTATTCAGTCCATCAACAAAACTTTTTTCCCCAAAATTTATTGAGGTATAGTTGAAACATTAAAAGTTACACATATTTAAGGTTTACAGCATGATGATTTGATACATGTACATAAAGTGAAACAGTTACCACCATCAAGGTAATTAACACATCCATCATCTCACAGTTAAAACCTTTTTTTTTTTTTTTTTATCGTGAGAACACTTAGATCCACTGCTTTAGAAATTTCAAGTATATGCTATTGTTAACTATAGTCTGGGTGCTGCACATTAGAGCCCCAGGATTTATTCATTTTATAACTGAAAGTCTCTGTTCCATCGACCGCATCCCAATTTCCCCCTCCTCCAGTTGGCAACCACCATTCCACTCTCTGCTTCTATGAGTTCAACTTCTCAATACCTCTTTTTTGAATGCATATTATATGCCAAGAATGCTATTAGACTTGGGGCAGTAATATCACTCAGTTTTAAAAGATTACCTTTACTTACCATACGATTTAGAAAAAAACACTGGTATTTTGTTTCCTGGAGAAAAGGCAGGAACTTTTGGACAGTATATTAATGTAATTGTACGGTGCCCAGGAAGCTGCAGCTAAAAAGTATGTGAGAAAAGTAATACATAAACAATAATCAAAGCAGAAGACTGGGTGTGTCTGGCAATTTTTAAAAATCCTACTGGGATTACCACAAAAAAATTTGAAGACTGACTCCAAAATTCCAACCCTTGTTGTTTCTAAAGGTATTTCCTTTGGAATTTAATTTCCTTACAAAAATAAAATTGTAAAATATTTTTCTCCAGATATCAGTATTGACCTTGCCAACCGAGTAGAGTTTGAATTATCAATGCTAAAAAGAAACTTTCACTGTATTATGAAAGTCCAACAAATAGACCTATATTTTAAAATAAAGGGAATTTCAGAAGTCAAGCGAAAATGGTCCCTTTCCAGATCTTGAAATTTAAATCTGTTAAATTTTCTTTGTACCATACTGATACTAGGCAATCTTAATCTAAACAAAATTAGAATCACTGGAAAATGACATATAGTCTAGTTTATTTTACATATTCATATGTTTATTTCCCTTATGTTCCATACCACTTATCATAAATTAATTATTTTTAAAAGTAAAAGTGTAAAAGGTAAATTTAAAAATTGGTATTCAATATTAGAGGATATGAAAATTACATGAAGACAAAACCCAGATGGTTTCATAGATTAAGTCCTAGAACAGAAAAAAAAGGGCACTAATGGAAAATACTGGTGATATTGAATAAAGTCTGTAGTTAATTTAGTAGCATAATATTGATGTTAATTTCTTGGTTTTGACAAATGAACAAAGCTTGTTATATAAGCAGAGGAGCTGGGTAATGAACACAGAAATGCTCCATATTTGCAACTTTTCTATAAATCTAAAATCATGCCCTCAAAAAAGTAAAAAAAAAAAAAAAAAAAATAGTCTAGGTAACCAGCACTACCGGTCACCCACCATAGACCAGGTGATAATCGGGAGGCTGGTCACATAAACCCTGTCTGAGCTGTTCACAGTCTAGAAGTGACATTAGTATTCATGTTAAATTATAACCACAAAATATCTTACCAATGTAGTTTACCAGCACATACATTCTTGCTTTTACTTGGAAGAATTAAAAATCACAAGAAATTAGTATGGGTGACAAAGGAAAGAGAAATGGTGTTGTGCTTAGTTGCTCACTCATGTCTGACTCTTCGCAACCCCATGAACTGTGGCCCGCCAGGTTCCTCTGTCCCTGGGGATTCTCCAGGCAAGAATACTGGAGTGGGTCACCATGCCCTCATGTCAAATAGAGAACCCAGGGGGATACTGGCAGAAGCAAGGAACACTAGGGTGGATGAAGTACACAGGTGTGGTGGTGGAAACCCTCTCCATCATTGTCTCCTTTTAGATTTGTTCCTGATTAAAATTTGCATTTTCAAAATAGCAATCATCACCTCACATAGCTACCTTTCTTTTGTGGTGGGAACACTTAGATCCACCCCCATAGAAATTCCAAGTATACAATACCGTTAGCTATAGTCTGGGGACAGTAATAGCTAGACAGGTGGTGGGAAACTGCTGCATGGCACAGGGACCTCAGCTCAGTGCTCTGTGATGACCTAGAAGGGTGGAACAGGAGGGTGGGACCTCCGGGAGCTGGTGATGGACAGGGAAGCCTGGCGTGCTGCAGTCCATGGGGTCACAAAGAGTCGGACACGACTGAGCGACTGAACTGAACTGATTTTGGCTTGTGTGAGGCATGTCTTACCCCATCCTGCTAAGAAAGTGGAAGTGTTAGTTGCTCATTCATGTCTGACTCTTTGTGACCCTATGGACTGTAGCCCACCAGGCTCCTTTGCCCATGAGATTCTCTAGACAAGAATACCAGAGTGGATAGCCACTTCCTTCTCCAGGGGATCGTCCTTGTCCAGGGATCAAAGCTGGATCTCATGTATTGGCAGATGGGTTTTTCACCATCTAAGCCTCACCCTCCTAACAGCATGCTTTATAGATAGTGGACAGGTGCGGGGAGGCAAACAGAAGCAGAAGAAAAAAAAAAAAGTTGTGAAAGGGATGGAGAAAACAGAAGAAAATATAAAGTAGGAAAACAGAAAAAGCAAAATCCTCCTGCTTCATCCCTCACTTCCCAAGGAATCAAGTTAGGAACCTGTACAAGCTGAACCCACCCTCTCCACGCTTCCTCTGTCACTATTAATAACCAATAGATCACCCAGGGGATGAACTTCTCACAGAAAGGATTTAATAGCTTTCTGAGAAGGTGGGCTCTCAAATTTCAAGAAACTTACATTTTCATCCTTTTTTTTACTAGTCAAGAATAGCCTGGCTGCCTCCGAACATTTTTGAAAACCTGAACAAAACAAGCAGTTTCTTAATATACCACGGTCTATCAATGAATTTCAGGCAGAAATTCATGTGCAGTATTTAGCCCCAGAGGACATGGGATATGATACAGATGAAATTTACAATCTTAACGCTTAAGCTGACGAGCCATGTCGAACTTCATTAATAAATAACACAACCATTTTGCTGGAAATCATTTCTCATGTCAAAAACTCAAGGTTCAAGAAGTGGAAAACGTGCACAGAAAGGCAACCATAACAAGCAGAGGAGAGAGAAAGCTAACAGTTCTGGAACATGTAGGTCTGTAAGGGTGAGGCTGGAATGGGAACAGAAAAAGGAACACAAGAGACACCAGCATGGAATAGCAGACTCTTTCCCCTAATTCCCTGATGCTAACATCTCCTTCACATCCCAGTGAGGTGGAGTTAGGACATGTGCGAGTACTGCTTCTTTCAGATGGGTTACTTGGGAGGGGACAGCAATGGAAATTTGTAGAGATTAATTCAAAACTGGCTTGAGGAAAAAAAAAAGTTGGGGTAAAATATCCAAAATTACCACCTCTGTGAGTGTGTGTCCAGCATTCCTTTCCTAGGAACTGATCCCTTCATGACCTGGGTGGTTGTTGCAGGAGCTGTCGAGTTACAACAGGTCACCTGCCTGCTAGCTAGTGAGTTTCCTTCCTTAGAAATTTAGACCTGAATCAAGAGACTAAGAGACAGCCTTTCCTTGTGTGTCTACAAAGCCTGGGAGCTGTTAGCGTGTGACCGTATTCCATCATGTAAGGAAGAGCAAACAATAAATCTGTACAGAGTGAGGAACAGAAAGAAAAGCCAGATTCCTGAATCCTGCCTGTCGTGAAGCACATAAGGATTCCTGTCCTTGGGATGCTTCACCGAGTGCCCTTATGAAGAAACCTTTACCTGAAATTCATTTTAGATGGTTTCTGTTCTTTTCAACCAAGATAACCCCACTTAACACAAACACTATAAACTATTCTCTTTTTTCCCCCTCTCTGGTCTTTTCCCTTATAGCTTCAGTTTTTGGGTGGAACCAATATGTATAGCAGAGAAACAATTAAAAACCATCATCACCCTGCTGATCAGTAAGGGGAGAGATTTCATTACAGCTGCAGCCAGTTGGATTTCAAGCAGGAGCAAAGGGCATAGTGTTATCTGATGATGCAAACAAAAATTAACAAAAATAATGATTTTTAGAGTCCAAGTCTGAACTAGCACTCCACCTAAAAGGTTTACTCTTCTTGCCAAAATTGAGTTGGCCAAAGCATGCATTTGGGGTTTTCCATAAGAGGGAAAGGAAAAACCCAAATGAATGTTTTGGTCAACCCAACACAGTGGCGATCTCTACGACCTCCTCCAATGGTACAGAGCTATCCAGAGAGGTGGCAACATGCAGTGCACGCATTTAAAAGAGTCAGATCTCAGGATTCAATATCTGCACACACTTTATCATGATAAATAGGAAGGGAGATATCCAGTCATATAAAGAGAGTTGTTGAAAACAATAAATGTAAATATAGAAGTTAGTAGGTCACCTCTGACTCTAGAAAGTAGAGTGGCATGATTGCTTGAGGACATGGAACAGCCTGTGATCAGCTGATGATACAGAAGTGGTCTTATTGGTACCTAAGTTTGGCCTTGGAGTAAAAATGAAGCAGGGTAAAGGATAACAGAGTTTTGCAAAAAGAACACACTGGTCATAGCAAACACCCTCATCCAACAACACAAGGGACTACTCTACACATGGACAATGCCAAAAGGTCAATATCAAAATCGGACTGATTATAATCTTTGCAGCCAAAGATGGAGAAGCTCTAGACAGTCAGCAAAAACAAGAGCTGACTGTGACTCAAATCCTGAATCATGAGCTCCTTATTGCAAAATTCAGACAAATTGAAGAAAGTAGAGAAAACCACGAGACCATTCAGGTATGACCTAAATCAAACCCTTTATGATAATACAGTGGGGGTGACAAATAGATTCAAGGAATTAGATCTGATAGACACATTGACCATGGATGGAGGTTTATAACATTGTGCAGGAGGCAGCATCCAAAACCATCCCGAAGAAAAGAAATGCAACGAGGCAAAATGGCTGTCTGAGGAGGCCTTACAAATAGCTGAGAAAAGAAGAGAAGCGAAAGGCAAAAGAGAAAAGGAAACATATACCCATTTGAATGCAGAGTTCCAAAGAACAGCAAGAAGAGATAAGAAAGCCTTCCTCCATGATCAATGCAAAGAAATAGAGGAAAACAATGGAATGGGAAAGACTAGAGAACTCTTCAAGAAAATTAGAGATACCAAGGGAATATTTCATGCAAGGATGGAGACAAATAAAGGACAGAAATGGCATGGACCTAACAGAAGTGGAAGACATTAAGAAGAGGCGGCAAGAATACACAGAAGAACTATACAAAAAAGACCTTAATGACCCAGGTAGCCATGATGGTGTGATCACTCACCTAGACATCCTGGAGTGTGAAGTCAAGTGGGCCTTAGGAAGCATTACTACAAATAAAGCTAGTGGAGGTGATGGAATTCCAACTGAGCTGTTTCAAATCCTAAAAGATGATGTTGTTAAAATGCTGCACTCAATATGACAGCAAATTTGAAAAAGTCAGCAGGAACCACCAGACTGGAAAAGGTCAGTTTTCATTCCAATCTCAAAAAAAGGGCAATGCCAAAGAATGTTCAGACTACCGCACAATTGCACTCATTCCACATGCTAGCAATATAGTGCTCAAAATCCTTCAAGCTAAACTCCAGCAGTACATGAACTGAGACCATCTAGTTGTAGAGGCTGGATTTAGAAAAGGCAGAGGAACCAGAGATCAAATTGCCAACACTCATTGGATTATATAAAAAGCAAGGGAATTCCAAAAAAAAAATCTGCTTCATTGACTACACTAAAGCCTTTCACTGTGGATCACAACAAGCTGTGGAAAATTCTGAAAGAGATGGGAATACCAGACCACCTGACCTGCCTCCTGAGAAACCTATATGTAGGTCAAGAAGCAACAGTTAGAATCAAACGAGAAACAACAGACTGGGGTTCCAAATTGGGAAAGGAGTTCGTCAAGGCTGTATATTGTCACCCTGCTTATTTAACTTATATGTAGAGTATATCATGAGAAATGTTGAGCAGGATGAAGCTCAATCTGGAATCAAGATTGTTGGGAGAAATATCAATAACCTTAGATATGCAGATGACACCGCCCTAATGGCAGAAAACAAAGAGGAACTAAAGAGCCTCTTAATGAAGGTGAAAGAGGAGAGTGAAAAAGTGAAAAAGCTGGCTTAAAATTCAACACTCAAAAAAACTAAGATCATGGCATCCAGTCTCATCACTTCATGGCAAGTAGATGGGGAAAAAATGGAAACAGTGACAGACTATTTTCTTGGGCTCCAAAATCACTGCAGATGGTGACTGCAGCCATGAAATCAAAAGATGCTTGCTCCTTGGAAGAAAAACTATGACAAATCTAGACAGCATATAAAAAAGCAGAGACATCAATTTGACAACAAAGGTCCATATAGTCAAAGCCATGGTTTTTTCAGTAGTCATGTATTGATGTGAGAGTTGGACCATAAAGTAGCCTGAGCACTGAAGAATTGATGCTTTTGAACTGTGGTGTTGAAGAAGACAATTGAGAATCCCTTGGACAGCATGGAGATCAAACCAGTCAATCCTAAAGGAAATCAACCCTGACTCTTCATTGGAAGAACAAATGCTGAAGTTCCAATATTTTAGCTACCTGATGTGAAGAGAAGACTCATTGGAAAAGACCCTGTTGCTTGGAAAGACTAAAGGCAGGAGGAGAATAGGGCAACAGAGGATGAGATGTTTGGATGGCATCATCGACTTAATGGACATGAGTCTGAGCAAACTCCAGGAGATTGTGAAGGACAGGAAAGCCTGGCATCCTGCAGTTCATGAGGTCTCAAAGAGTCAGACACAACTGTGTGACTGAACAAAATCTACTCAACAGCATCGCTGAACACCTGCCAAGTTTGAATCAGGACCAGCATTTTCAGGTCTCTGTCACAGGATGTCACCAATATCCAGGGCAGGCAGAGGAACCAGCAAATGTTTCCACTTGGACTCAATGGTCTCAATTTCTCCTTGCATTTCAATGTGCTTCTGAGCTTTTTATATTCCAAAATGTGAAAGCACTTTGTGGCAAACTCCGTTAAAAAGCTATTAGCAATGACAGTGAAGGAAGAAGAAAAGTGATGACAAGGAAGAGGAAATCAGCAAGTATAAAAAGCCATTTATCTCATTAAAAAAAAAGGATTTTTCTTGTTAAAATGTTTGATGTGTTCAGAACACATCAGACTCTAAAACATCTCTACAGAGTAGATATTGTCATTTACGAAGCTAGACAACATGTCAAACTGACTCAGTTTATTCTCATCATACATTCATGTGTATCAAGAAATGAATAAAAATATTTTTCCACATAATATGTGAATAGTTATTATCTTCACACTTTTTCTACTTTGATACAGCAATATAAGATCTATAGCCTTCTCTTACAGTAAAATCTCAATCTTACTTAGATAAGAGCAAATTAGAGTTACGTGGGAATAATACACTTTTCTTAAGAAGTTACCACCAGGGGACTTCCCTGGACTCCACACTCCCAAAGCAGGGGGCCTGGATTCAATCCCTGACTAGGGAACTAGATCCCGCATGCTGCAACTAAGACCCAGTGCAGCCAAATAAACACATGGATGGATGGGTAAATAAATGAATGGATGGATAAATAAATAACTAAATATAAGTTACTATGCACCACACATTTTTCTAAGTGCCCTGTTCAGTTCAGTTACTCAGTCGTGTCTGACTCTTTGCGACCTCATGAATCGTAGCATGCCAGGCCTCCCTGTCCATCACCAACTCCCAGAGTTCACACAGACTCACACCCATTGAGTCAGTGATGCCATCCAGCCATCTCATCCTCTGGCGTCCCCTTCTCCTTTTGCCCCCAATCTCTCCCAGCATCAGAGTCTTTTCCAATGAGTCAACTCTTCGCATGAGGTGGCCAAAGTACTGGAGTTTCAGCTTCAGCATCATTCCTTCCAAAGAAATCCCAGGGCTGATCTCCTTCAGAATGGACTAGTTGGATCTCCTTGCAGTCCAAGGGACTCTCAAGAGTCTTCTCCAACACCACAGTTCAAAAGCATCAATTCTTCAGCACTCAGCCTTCTTTATGGTCCAACTCTCACATCCATACATGACCACTGGAAAAACCACAGCCTTGACTAGACAGACCTTTGTTGGCAAAGTAATGTCTCTGATTTTGAATATGCTATCTAGGTTGGACATAACTTTCCTTCCAAGGAGTAAGCATCTTTTAATTTCATGGCTGCAGTCACCATCTGCAGTGATTTTGGAGCCCAAAAAAATAAAGTCTGACACTGTTTTCACTGTTTCCCCATCTATTTCCCATGAAGTGATGGGACTGGATGCCATAATACTCATTTTTGTTGAGCTTTAAGCCAACTTTCACTCTCCTCTTTCACTTTCATCAAGAAGCTTTTTAGTTCCTCTTCACTTTCTGCCATAAGGATGGTGTCATCTGCATATCTGAGGCTATTGATATTTCTCCCGGCAATCTTGATTCCAGCTTGTGTTTCTTCCAGTCCAGCATTTCTCATGATGTACTCTGCATATAAGTTAAATAAGCAGGGTGACAATATACAGCCTTGATGTACTCCTTTTCCTATTTGGAACTGGTCTGTTGTTCCATGTTCAGTTCTAACTGTTGCTTCCTGACCTGCATATAAGTTTCTCAGAGGCAGGTCAGGTGGTCTGGTATTCCCAACTCTTTCAGAATTTCCCACAGTTTATTGTGATCCACACAGTCAAAGGCTTTGGCATAGTCAATAAAGCAGAAATAGATGTTTTTCTGGAACTTCCTTGCTTTTTCCATGATCCAGCAGATGTTGGCAATTTGATCTCTGGTTCCTCTGCCTTTTCTAAAACCAGCTTGAACATCAGGAAGTTCACAGTTCACATATTGCTGAAGCCTGGCTTGGAGAATTTTGAGCATTACTTTACTAGCATGTGAGATGAGTCCAATTGTGCAGTAGTTTGAGCATTCTTTGGCATTGCCTTTCTTTGGGATTGGAATGAAAACTGACCTTTTCCAGTCCTGTGGCCACTGCTGAGTTTTCCAAATTTGCTGGCATATTGAGTGCAGCACTTTCACAGCATCATCTTTCAGGATTTGAAATAGCTCAACTGGAATTCCATCACCTCCACTAGCTCTGTTCATAGTGATGCTTTCTAAGGCCCACTTGACTTCACATTCCAGGATGTCTGGCTCTAGGTCAGTGATCACACCATCATGATTATCTGGGACATGAAGATCTTTTCTGTACAGTTCTTCTGTGTATTCTTGCCACCTCTTCTTGATATCTTCTGCTTCTGTTAGGTCCATACCTTTTCTGTCCTTTATCAAGCCCATCTTTGCATGAAATGTTCCCTTGGTATCTCTAATTTTCTTGAAGAGATCTCTAGTCTTTCCCATTCTGTTGTTTTCCTCTATTTCTTTGCATTGATCACTGAGGAAGGCTTTCTTATCTCTTCTTGCTATTCTTTGGAACTCTGCATTCAGATGCTTATATCTTTCCCTTTCTCCTTTGCTTTTCGCTTCTCTTCTTTTCACAGCTATTTGTAAGGCCTCCCCAGACAGCCATTTTGCTTTTTTGCATTTCTTGTCCATGGGGATGGTCTTGATCCCTGTCTCCTGTACAATGTCACGAACCTCATTCCATAGTTCATCAGGCACTTTATCAGATCTAGGCCCTTAAATCTATTTCTCATTTCCACTGTATAATCATAAGGGATTTGATCTAAGTGCCCTATGTATATATAATTCCCATGATATCCCTATTTCTCAAGTACTATTGTGCCAAGTACTATGCTTATCAAAACTCTTTTCTAGATGAGTAAAGTGAAGCACAGAGAGATCTAATTCGCCCAAGGACCCACATCTAGGAAGCTGCAGGACTGGTATTTGAATCCAGACGTTCCGCATTCAAGGGCTTCCCTGGTGTTTCAGATGGTAAAGAATCTGCCTGCAATGCAGGAGACCCGGGTTCTATCCCTGCTTCAGGAAGATCTCCTGGGGAAGGAAATGGCAACCCACTCCAGTATTCTTGCCTGGAGAATTCCATGGACAGAGGAGCCTGGTGGGCTACAGTCCATGGGGTCACAAAGAGTCAGACACAACCTAGCAACTAACACATTACACACACTGTTCTACATCCAGAGCTGCACTCATAACTAAGCGGTAATCCAGATTTGGGGGGCCACCATGGAGAGCAGTTTGTAATCAGGGGCTTGGTACTGGCTCTGTAAGACTTTCACAGACAATAAAGCTAAGAACAACCTTCAGGGCCCCAACTCTGGTGGGAGATGCTGTACAAACCTGGAATGGGCTGTTTGGAGAAAATGCAGTGGATTTCCGTTTACTTGGCAGAGAAATAGCATTGGATACAGGACCAAGTACAAGCTTAAAGCCAATTCCACTCAACTTATTTTATGCTGTAGTAGGAAATGACAGGTACCTAAAAGAAAACATCTGGTTTGCTCTCTTCCCATGTGAAATTCAATACTATTATTAGGCTAAGACCCACCAGGGTCAGCTCTCCCAATCCTTTAAAGACTGCTCCAGCCATTCACTTGCTCACCTATGTAAGAGTTAATAGAACACAAATGTCCCAATGGGACTTGATGTCTTTTTAATACTCCTTGCTGAATTATAATTGTTAACATATTTAATGATTTGGGGGTAATTTTCTTATTTTGTTATCATTCAGAATTGGAAATGCTGTGGAAGTTACTGGTAGAGAGTTAAAGTATATTTCAGAAGGAAGCCCAGCATATAAAAAGTTTTAAACGTGTGGCAGCTTCATTGAAGGGACTTGGAGTTCTGGAGCCTCCCCGCCCCCCACTAATATATCTCCCTCCTGCTCAGGCACATGAAGGGCTTTATGAAACTCCTGGGCCTCCAGATCACAGTTTGTAAGCCACTGGCTATTACCAGGTAGGAAACAGGTGGGCAGTGACCCTGAGCTCTGGAGGCAATAAATGAAATGCTCCGAGGATCGAGAACAAAGCCAGGTTTTGATGACTCTGCCAAAGTTAGCCAGTAAAGTCCACTTCCCTGAAGGTCTTCATGAGAATGGCAGGGATGGGAGAAGGGAACACCCATGTCTTTTCCTAAAATTCAGAAATCCCCAAGCACATTTGATGGGCCAAACACAAGCCCCTTGGACTTAGGGTTTGAGGAGCATCTTAACATCATTCTAAGGAAAGAGTCAAGCAGAGAAGATTGTATGAAGGTTATTAGCACATGGAAGGAACGGAGAATGTGAATGGATGGATGCTCAGGGGCAAAGTGACAGTTTGACAGAAGTAATAATGGGATAAAAGATAATTCTAAGGACAGAGAGGGGTACCTGAATTAAATTTGAAGGCGCCTAAAAGTGAGAAGGCTGTGGAATGGTGCTACATGCTGGAAGGGTCATCACCAATACAGATTTTTTTAAGATGCAGGGAGCATGTTGAGGAGAATAAGGCAAACTTTATGATGAATCAAAAGCAGAAACCATTAAGAACATCTGAAAGTTCAGAAGATTTGTAGCACATGAGGGCAGGATGAGTGTCATGTGGCTGGAAAGCCTAGACACAGGTCCTGGTGGTGTTGATGGTGGGGTTTATCCGAATTGAGGAGTTTCGCAATAACTGTTAAATTTCATCTTGTTACAGACCTTTGCTCTGGCTGATAGAATACTTTTTAGGTCATATTTCTTTTAACCCTAAAATTCCACAATTTCTTCCAGTTTAATATCACTTATGATATCTATTTGGTCAATCTCAGTCAGCATTTGTTTAAATGAAATAGAATAAAAAGAATCAAATGCATTTTATACAGTTGTGGTTAGCGTTATTTTTTGAGAATGTTGTTTTCATTAAGTATGTGTTTATGTATATGCATTTATTTTGTATATGAATGTATGCATCCTAAGCCACAATATAAAGTGTTTTTTTCCTACTCTTGGGTCATAGTCAAGAAAAAATTTTAAAGTCACTAAATTAGATAACCTAGTCATGGTGATGGTGTTGAAAACAGGCATGCTCCTATGCTTCAGAGAAAGTGAAATTATATAACCATTTCAGAAAGCAATTTGGTAATAGGTACCAAAATCATCAGAATTGTTCAGATCTTTTGACCTTATAATTGGCCTAAAGAAGTATTTGATCAAGTACTTAGATACACATATTTTTCACAGCATCATGAATAGTAATAAAATCTGGAATCAACCAAAGGATCAAAGGATAGAGTGATGCTTTACACAAATTTTGTGGCAGGTATATAAAACACATCGAAGGTTACTAGTTGTTGTTTATCAATATGGAAAGATATTCATGACTGGATTACGTTACAATACAAATGGTGCCACCTAAGTTTTATGTTTAAAAAATAAAAACTGTGTGTCCATGAAACAAGCCCACCATTGGCTACTGACGGCCCAGAGGAGTCCTGCCCCACTGGACTCTGTCCCCACAGCTGCTGTGGTCACAGGCACCTTGTCTCCCTTCCACAACCAAAACCACTCTTGCCCCCTGAAATACATGGGGCTTTGCCACCTGGAGAGGAAGGGATGGGGGACCCCCAGGGGGGCCAGCTTTGGGCCAAACCTGGAGCAAGGCGCTGCGACATTCTCATGCCATCTCTTTCCCATCCCCATGCAGGAGGGCCTGGGTGTGGCCACCAGGGCTGGGAAGAGCACACGCTGAACTACAGGGTTGAAGCCGAAATCACAACGTATTTTAGTAGAAATAAAGTGAGCACCCCTAACAGGCACAGGTGTAACAAATGAGTTGGTAGACTTTCTGCAAGAACCAGAGTGGAAAAAAGCAAGACGCAGAAAATGAGTGTAATGTGGTCTCAGTTCTGTAAATAATTACTATGAACGTATACTGCTGTTGTTCAGTCGCTCAGTCGTGCCCAACTCTTTGTGACCCCATGGACTGCAGCATGCCAGTCTTCCCTGTCCTTCACTATCTCCTGGAGTTTGTTGAATGTATACATTCATGTCTATATATGTATATACACATGAACATATATATGTACATATGTGTATCGCTGGGAGAAATATCAATAACCTCAGATACGCAGATGACACCACCCTTATGGCAGAAAGCAAAGAAGAACTAAAGAGTCTCTTGATGAAAGTGAAAGAGGAGAGTGAAAAACTTGGCTTAAAACTCAACATTCAGAAAACTAAGATCATGGCATCCAGTCCCATCCCTTCATGGCAAATAGATGGGGAAACAGTGGAAACAGTAACAGACTTTATTTGGGAGGGTCCCAAAATCACTGAAGATGGTGACTGCAGCCATGAAATTAAAAGACACTTGCTCCTTGGAAAAAAATTTATGACCAAACTAGACAGCATATTAAAAAGCAGAGACATTACTTTACCAACAAAGGTCCATCTAGTCAAAGCTATGGCTTTTCCAGTAGTCATGTATGGATATGAGAGTTGGACTATAAAGAAAGCTGAGCATCAAAGAATTGATGCTTCTGAACTGTGGTGTTGAAGACTCTTGAGAGTCCCTTGGACTACAAGGAGATCCAACCAGTCAATCCTAAAACAAATCAGTCATGAATATTCATTGGAAGGACTCATGTTGAAGCTGAAACTCCAATACTCTGGCCACCTGATGCAAAGGGCTGATTCATTGGGAAAGACCCTGATGCTGGCAAAGATTGAAGGGAGGAGAAGGGGATGACAGAGGATGAGATGGCTGGATGGCATCACCAACTCAATGGACATGAGTTTGAGTAAACTCCGGCAGTTGGTGATGGACAGGCAGGCCTGGTGTACTGCAGTCCATGGGGTCACAAACAGTCGGACATGACTGAGTGACTGAACTGTGTGTGTGTGTGTGTGTGTGTGTATATATATATATATGCACACACATACATGAATGCATATATCTATATACATGAATGCATTATCTATATACATGAATGTATATATATATATACATGTATACAGGTCAACAGATGATTCTATAAGCACAGAGAAAACAAATTTAATTATATGGGCTTACCTGATGAAGAGATTAATCAAGGAAGACAAAGTGTGAAAGAAAAAAGGCAAATCTAGTACAATTATTTTGAAATTGAAAAAACGTGTTCATAGAAAATTTATAAAAGGTATTTATACTTTTATAAAAGGTGTAAAATTAGTAACAGTGTGAAAGTAGGGAGGCAGTATGAATGTTTCATTTTTTTTCCTTTTCTATTATTTCAAACATTGTCTTTTTTTCTAAAATGAATATAGATTTCAATCCTGTCCAGTCTGAGACACTATTACTTACAGAGCCTCTATCCAAAGATGGACTTTTGGTCCTCACTCAAATAATTCCTTACAAGAGTATTTTCATGGCTATAAGGAAGAGTCTATATTTTGAAGTAAAAAAATGGGAGTAGCATATAGAGCAGACAAGAAGAAATGAATCCAGCTGGAATAGAAGAGGCTCGTTAAGAATACATTTTAAGATTAGACAAAGGGAAAACAATAGGATGTCAGGCCTGACATGTAGGGTTTGCCATATGGACTTGATCTTTGTAAAGTATCAAGTCATTTCATAGGAAGGCATCGTCACACTTTCCTGTCTGTACATCATAATGTCCATTAGGTCTGACTTCAACACTCTGTGCAAACTAACTCTGAAGAGCAGAAATCTGTACTGCAGTGGGATGGTGTTAGTACATGAAAGTCAAAGCGACACAAGAAATACTTCACTGAACTTTTCTCAACCACACAGCAGATGTTCTTTTCTAGCTACTGTAGCAAGTATTTTAGTTTTCATAACAAGCTAAAGAAAATTGCTATATAGCTATAAATGTCAGCTTGAGTTCTAGAATTAATATTCTCCTTGATGCTCCATTTCTTAGAGGACATTCATTCTTTGCAACGTGCCAAGCACTGTGTTTGGAAAGCATCATGCCTTAATGAAATAAGACCTAAATATGCTCGAAGGGAAATAAAACAGTCTCTACTTAAAATGTGAAAGCAAGATTACAAATACACTTTGCTTTGATTAAACCTTAGTCTAGAGTTTGGCAAACTTTTTCTACAAAGAGTAAGATAATAAATACCTTAGGCTTTGCAAGCCAAATGTTCTGTTGCAACAGCAATGGTAGACAATTTATACACAAAATGGGAGTGGTTATACTGCAATAAAACTTAATTTTCAAAAATAGATAACATGCCCAACTTTCTATAGTTTGCTACCACTAAGACAATATAAACTTCACCAAAACACAAATTAATCTACATTCAGAAATTTACCAAAAAATAACACTGAACCAAATGAGCAAAGATTATTCGATTGTTTAAATAATCTACTACTAAAATATTTATTGGACAGTTATATATTCTACTAGATTTTATGTACAAATTATTAATTTATACCAGATTTAGTGTGTTTTCCTAGAGCATTTTTGTGTTTTACAAAATCCAACAATAGAGAGACGAAGATCAGATCTTTTTCTATACTTACACACTAATTTTAAATTAAATATGTAAGTTATTATAACTGTATTGGAATTTTAAGTACATGCTTGAGTATGAAAATATATAGGCCTCTTCTCTATAACTAACTATACACTGCTGATGGTCAATTCTAGATCAGTTCTCAGTCCAGCCCAAGCACTTAAGTTCAGGCCTACAGTACAATTTTGTTAAGAGTTCCAAATTCCTTCACGTGTTTTAGGGTTTCCTCCTCTACCCAGTTCCTGAGTTGCCTCTACATTCCTAATACCAGGGAGGCTGCAGAACCAGCTGCTGGGTCTTTATCCCATTTCTCCCTGGAGCTTGAGTGATTGTGGGTTCCTCGCATAAACAATGATGACCTTAGCATCCTGTGTAACTGACTATGTATTTCCCTCTCCCTGGCTTTTGGGGTCTACTGAGATTCTGACCAAGCTTCCTGTATTACACTTCATCCTGCTTCTAGCTTTGGTCACCAGGTTGCAGACTGGGAAAAATTCCAATTCTTCACTCACTCGGGGACCCAGGGAACTCAAGAACACTTAGGATTGTCTAGAGTCCTGAGAAACTCAGATGGGAGATGGGGGACAGGGCAGTGACTGTCCCTCTGATGCTTAGATACATGATGTTTCCTCTGCAACCTCCAGGCTCAGCCACCCTGAGCTTGGGGCTGGGGTAGGGAGGACCCTGAGTTTTAAACATAAAAATTTTGAGGTCCTCTATTTTTAAATTGGTCGTTCTCTGTCATTTTCCCCTTGCTGTCTGGGGTAGGTGATGAGGTGATTCACAAAGAAAACATGACCTCAGGAATGGAGGCCAAAGTCTCCTTTATTGTAAGGAGAGTCCTGTCTCTTGTTACAAGCAGTCCACAGCCCAAGGCTGAAAGCTGATGGGAACATGTCTTGTGGCTGGAAGAAGGAAGTAGAGATAAACAATGAAAATGCTCTCTTTAGGACTGTTAGTTTTTAAAGCATGTTCAGGAGGAGGCAGGATTGTTATTCAGAGACATGGACTAGTGATTTGAGGATAAGGTGCCGGGGAAGAGAGGGAATAACCGGAAACTGGTTCTGAAAGATCACCTAAAGCAGTATTGACCAGTACAGTGACTATGCTGTTTTCCCTCAGGGTGACTCAGCAGTCAGCCAGGTGCAGCTCTGAATCGTTAGTTCCCTTTACTTATTGTCCTAGATGGACTTCCTGCTCCTACTGCTGCTGCTACTAAGTTGCTTCAGTCGTGTCCGACTCTATGCGACCCCATGGACGGTAGCCCACCAGGCTCCCCTGTCCGTGGGATTTTCCAGGCAAGAGTACTGGAGTGGGGGTGCCATTGCCTTTTGCTCCTAAATCTACCACTAATCTCAGCTCTTTGAAGACTTTTCTCCTGCATAATTACATCCCTCTCCTACATCATTCTTTTACTGTCTCCCTGACCCATTCTTATCAACATACTTATGTGCTGTAATATCTGATATCTTTAAAAAGATAACAACTCCCTCCAGCTCCCAACTCTGATATGACACCTAAACATCTATCAGACATTCTCTTTTATTGATAGCTTCATTAATGAACTTGATTCGATTGTCTGCCTCTCTTTCCCTGGAAGCCAGGGTACAAAAGGCCTTTCCTGGTATATAATTTTTCCAGTCTTCTCAAACTGTAATAAGCCGAAAGTAGCCAGACTGGTGGCCATCCCTAACAAAGTTTTAATAGGTCTCTTAGGACGCTTTCTACACAGGGATATGAACGCCTCCCTAGACAATTAGTGGCTTGAAGGCCTAGGCTACTTGAACAAACATATTTCCCCTGCTTTCAGGCAGCCCCAAAGCCTCCTCCCAGCTGTGGGATGACCCTTGTGCGTCAGCACAAAAGCTGGGGCTGCTAACATTTCATGGCAGAAAGTCAACTGCACAGCCTGCAAGTCTGGCATGTGAGGTATATAGATCTATCTTTAATCAAAACCACAGACAGTTGGCACTTTGGGCACTTCAAGAATGCAGACAGGAATTCTCGATGATCCAACTCCGGCCACAAGCTCCCATGAACACCTGACATTGAGAGACGTGGCAAAAAATCCATTCTTAACTCTTCACTCTTTGAGACACTATTGTGTCTCAGTTAGATGAGCTCCTAAATCTCATACAGAGGCCGCACGACCATACTTCTCCAATTATGTGCCTCTCCTGGATTTCACGGAGAAGGATAATGGCAACCCACCCCAGTATTCTTGCCTGGAGAATTCCCATGGACAGAGGAGCCTGGCAGGCTACAGTCCATGGGGTCGTAAGAGTGGGACATGACTTAGCGACTAAACCACCCCCTGGATTTCAAAGTATTATAGTTTCAGATTCAAATATTCAACTAAAAAATATATATATTTTTTTATTTTTAAAATCAACCACACAGTCGCTAGGGTTCATTCAAGATCCTTCATGAGTTGCCCATCATCACTCTAAGTTTCTAGATTCAACTCCCACTTTCCCCACAGAACCCTAACTTGTACCAATTTATCTCTTAGTTGTGTGTCTTCTGATGTGTCAGTTACTGAGGATTCGTGGGTGAGTAAAACATGGTTTCTGCCTTCATGGTATTATAGCAGCTCAAAAGAAAGACGGACACTGGGCTGTCGCAGAAACAAGGCATTTGCCAAGTGTGTCTCTCCAGCACTGTTTCAGTACCTGTCAAATCTTTTTGCCAAAGACATTGGGAGCTTTACAAGACTAGCGACATCTCCCCATTCCAGGTAGGACTTGATTTGGCATTGTTTTAATCACAGTGAGATGGAAACTTAGGACAATTAGACCAGCCAGGCAGGTTCTACCATCCCTTTTTGTCTGTTTACCCAGAAAACACCAGCTCTGCCCCTGCTCTGAGTCTGGTGTGGGTCTCCCCAACTTGAGTGATCCAGGATTCTTAAGGCACGTGTACAACCCACAGCCAAACCTCATGGCCTTGACCAACTGATGGCTACAAAGAGTGAGGCAGTGTTACATCCTTTTAATACCACCTGGATCTCAACTGTGCTATCAAATCACAACTCTTTTACTTTACGTTTTGAGATATAAAGGGGCAAGTCTCTTTCTAACCTGTTATAGAATCATTAAACAACATGCAGAATTTTGGACAATTTTAATCTCAGAAATGTTTACACGATTCACATGTTTTCTCTACTTGTGTAATATATAGAATATATTTTACAGTGACTCGTTTAAGAAGAATAAACAACTAGCACAGTTTGTTAATACTATTTCTCTTGAAAAGAGAAGAAAAGAATTATATGCTAAGTGTCACTGAATGTGTTAGTCGCTCAGTCATGTCTGACTGCGACCCCATGGATTGTAGCCCACCAGGCTGCTCTGTCCATGGAATGCTCCAGGCAAGAATATTGGAGTGGGTAGCCATTCCTTTCTCCCGGGGATCTTCCTGACCCAGGGATCGAACCCAGGCAGATTCTTTACCATCGTAGCTACAAGGAGGTAGATGGTTAATTTTCTATTTTAACATCACTGGGCTCAGGGATGCCCAGAAAGCTGGTAAACATCTCTCTCAACCTCCCCTCCTGTTCTTGCAGCTGGGACACCCATTTTCTCCTGTCATCAGACATCAGAGCTCCTGATTCTTGGGTCTTTGAACTCCTGGGCTTATACCAGTGCACTTACCATTCAGGTTCTTATGCTCAGACTGGTAGATACACCATTGGCTCCCCTAGTTCTCAGGCCTTTAGACTTGGACTGAATATACCACTGGCTTTCCTGGGCCTCCAGCTTGCAGATGGCAGACTATGGGATTTAGCCTGCACACTCATGAGTCAGTTCCTATAACAAATCCCCTCAGGTATAGATTCTATAGATGGTGCTTCTCTGGAGAACTCCAATATACCCTTTCAAGGGGAAATTGACTGAGGAGTTCCATTGCATGGTGCTGAGCACGTGGAGAGTTTGTGATGAGACAGTAATTTTAGTAGTAAGTGTGCTTCCATAGGCAACAGATACTCTTCCTTTATTCAGATCCTCCTTGAATTTTCAAATAGCACTTTTTTTAGTGCCTATTAGGTCAATTTCATTTACATACAGGAATTCAAGATAATTAGTGACTAAATTCTCATCAATTTCCCTCCACTTTGCAAACTAAAATGAATGCTTCTTTCTGGTAGGAACAAAAAGTTTACTTTATTTAGGAGGCCGGCAGCCTGGGGATATGTGTCCAAAACCCAACTCTGAAGATTCTGGTCAACCATGAAAGTGTTTAAAGGAAGACCAAACTAACACCAGTTTCTGATATATCTTAGTGAGTCATTAGCCACACAGCTTCTTGTCTATTATCTCCACTGTTTCTACCTTGTGTGTCAAATATTCTATTTGCTAGAATAAGGTTTAAACAGAGGCAGTAATAATTGTGAAGTTTGTGTGTAGACAAAAATTATTGCTGGGCACCTGTGAACCATGACTGGGTGTTCATTTTGGATTGCATTAGTGTGAGACAAAAGCCTATCCCAAGGCTATTAGAACCTTGCTACCCAAGTAGACCAACATGGAAATAAGGCAATCCAAGATCCTCTACAAAGCTTATAGAGATCAGTTCACCAGCAGACTCAACTCTCCCCAAGGCTAGTGCAAGGTCTAGATTCAGATGGAAGCACTAGGAATTTTGCCTTAACTTCCAACCAAGGAGTCCTCAGTTTTGGAAATTACTGTTTCTTTATTTAAAAATGATGTGTTTTCCCTGATTCAGTTTTTTACCTATTAACACTTACAGAAGAGGAGAGGTAAGGTCAGTATCCTAGAATACAAACAGGCTTACAATTGGCCATTTCTAAACCAACTCAATTTCACTTTCCAGGACAGTTTCTTTATGACCCCAGGGCAAAGAAAAAAAAAAGACTCAGAGTGAACACTGAATTCTTCTGTTCTAATTCCTCCTCTCCCTAAACACACACATACAAATTCTGAAGCTGCAAAGGCAGACCCAATACAATCTAGAATATCAACACATCTTACGGGTCATCTGGTCTCAACTTCTCTCCAAAATAACAACAGCAAGATTCTATTAAAGAAAGAAAACAGAAGAAATATGGGGAGAAGGTTAATAGCCATATAAAATAGAAAGTAAACTTAACCTCAGCAAATATAAAATTTTGATAATGAAAATCCTTAGCAAACAAAGGAAATCCATCACTGGAAACATGACACGGACGGTAGACGGTCATGGCTCTAGAAAGGATGTACTGTTTCAATGAGAAATTAAAGATTCTTTGAGATTCAAACACATTATGCAGAAGACACCAGGCTGCTGTCCCAAGGACAGCCTAGCATGGCTTTCCTTCCCTAGAGCAGGAGAGGCCACCAGGTGTCAGCGAAAGCTAGAAAATGAAATCAAGTTTGGGTGTTTAAAAAAGATAACTTGTCTAAATTTACACTAGGAGATAACATTCTGGACATGTTTTAATAATAATAATGAAAAGTAATGATAATAAAGGGAATTTCAAATACAAAGAAATTACCAAAAAATTTTGTTAATGAAGACCATGATAAATGAACTACCAATTTTCCTCATATTATCAAAGAACATCTATTTTAGTTAACCAATGCCACATCAGGGGAGAAAGAAACAATGGTTCCTACTGATTAGATACACAGCAAACAGTAAATTATTTTCATAAACTTGGCCATCAGATGCATTTCCACTTGGGATCAACACAAGCGTCCCATGAAACGGACAGCTATTGGAGGAACACAACTTTTGAATAATCCCAAGGAATTTTTACTAGCTTTTCCACTCTCCCCATGCAAATAACCTTGCTCAGATTCTTACTGGCAATTTTAGAAGAGGTTCCCCTATTTAGGGAATTGATACTGCCACAAAGAATCAAGTGAAAATAATCAATTCCCTTCACTTCAATCAGACCTAAAATTACAATACTATGCTTACAACAGATGGGTACCTTCTAGAAATTTTCATATTTTTCTACTATGAAGTCATTGTTTCTTGTGGAGGCCTCACCTGTACTTTCAAATTAGCCATATTCTCAAGAATTAGCTACCACTCTTTGCCTCAAAAACAAAATTATCCTTGAAGAAATAACAATGAATATTTTTACCACATTATGCTTTCCTACTGTGTAGGTATAATAATTCCATATCCATTTTGCAGATGAGGAGATCAAGGCTAAATAATTAACCCATTTGCACAGTGAATTAACTTCAGCAACAAGCTCCCATTTGTAAATCTTTCTGACTCAACTCTAAGAGCAAATAAACAAAGAGCCATATGCTACCATAACTGTTTTCAGTTTCCCAAGAAAATCACCAAATAAAGGTAGAACAATGAGGCAAATACAGTTATCCAACAGAAAAAATAATAATAATAAAACATTCAATACAGTCAGCTAAAGCAATTTTTGTCCAATTCTAAGCTAAGAATGTTAAACTTGTCATGAGACTGTACCACTGTAAACAAAACAGAAGTTATATATTTGTCATATATCAGAATATTGGCTTTTTTCCTCCATGTCTTTGGCAGAACAGAGTGGGTTGTGAGACAAATTCACTTAATGTTTGCTTGTTAAGGCTTTCTGTATTTTTAAATTTAAATGTGAAGAAACTAGAAGAAGTAGAAAAGTACCAGTTATGGGGATTTAAGAAGAAGCCCTAATAATATAAACGACTTACTCTCCTGAGTTCTGAACTAACCGAGATAAACAGAAGTCAGGCAAATGAGACCACAAATGTCAGCTTGACGTGAACTGTTGGAGGCAACTCTGGCGGGAGGCAGCAAGGGTCTCTAACAATGTATCCTGAACAGATCTACCTAGAAGCAGGACCCAAGGCAAGGGTTTGACCACAGGTAACAGTTTATTTGGGAGTTAATCCAAGTATTAGAAGAGTGAGGGAATGGGACAGGGAGGGGAAGAAAGCCAGCAAAGAGTGTGTGCTAAAGCCAGTTACCAACGTGGGCAGCCTGACCTCAACCCAGCAGGGCATTTCTGGGAGTAAGAAGAGAACTCTTCTCTGAGAGTTACTCACCCCAGTGTCTACATGCATCAATTCCCACCCAGCTCGTTAGAGACCTGCCTCTAGGGACATCAGCTCTAGGGCACTTCCAGCTTGTCCTGTGCATGGGCCAAACACATTCCTATGGCCAGGCACATACACTAAGGGAGTACAGGCATTTGTAATAAGCAACCTTCTGCCTGTCCAGGTGAAGGCTGGGAGAAGAGAGATAGCATTTGCTAACTCAATGAGTCACAGGCTGCTGCTGCCAAGTCACTTCAGTTGTGTCTGACTCTGTGCAGCCCCATAGACGGCAGCCCACCAGGCTCCCTCATCCATGGGATTTTCCAGGCAAGAACACTGGAGTGGGTTGCCATTGCCTTCTCCAGAGTCACAGGCAGTACACACCAACCTCACCATGGCTAAGAGTAGACCAGCCTTTAGGGTTCCCTGAGCCAAAAAAGGGGAAAGGACTGAGCCATGCATGCTTATCTACTCACCCAAACTCACATCAGCCAAGGCTGTTCTCTGCTAAAAGGAATAAGTCAGGGGAGCAAGAAGACCAGGAGTGACCTCTGATGGAACTAGGGAAAAAGGCACCCTCATAATGACAGCCCTGGATGAGATGTATAGCAGGTGAGAAGTATCTAGAAACACTATCTAGAATGTCTTCACTCATCTTTTTTATTTACCTGTTGTTACTAAAAAATAAATCCCAAGCAACTCACTCTTTCTGGTTTGACTTAGGTTTCAGTGAATTATTAGTACATTTCTAACACAATCTTTCCAGTAGTCATGTATGGATTGTGAGAAATGGACTATAAAGAAAGCTGAGTGCCGAAGAATGGATGCTTTTGAACTATGGTGTTGGAGAAGACTCTTGAGAGTCCCTTGGACTCAAGGAGATCTAACCAGTCCATTCTAAAGGAAATCAGCCCTGAATATTCGTTGGAAGCTGAAACTTAATACTTTGGCCACCTGATGCGAAGAACTGACTCATTTGAGAAGACCCTGATGCTGGGAAAGATTGAAAGCAGGAGGAGAAGGGGATGACAAAGGATGAGATGGCTGGATGGCATCACTGACTCAATGGACATGAGTTTGAGTAAACTCCAGGAGTTGGTGATGGATAGGGAGGCCTGGTGTGCTGCAGTCCATGGGGTTGCAAAGAGTCAGACACTACCGAGCGACTGAACAGAAAATAATTTGAGCACTAGAGATCCAAAACAAATACATTCAACAGAGTTGACTGGCATAAAAATTACTTCTAGATTATATATATATATATATGTGTGTGTGTGTGTGTGTGTGTATATATCCTCTAAGGGAGAGTTCAAAATCATAACCCAGTGACTGGGTAGTAAAAATCAGTCTACTTTAAAATATTTTTATAACTCCCAGATACCAACTAAATTGACTTAAAGAGGTGAGAAGTAAATAGGGAAAAATAAATATTAAGAACAGCAAAACAGCCAAGTATATAACACGTCAGGAAAAAACGAATGTTTTTATGGGGTTATACCATACTTGTACTGAAAAGTGAAAGTGATAATTGCTCATTCATGTCCCACTCTTTGCAACCCCGTGGACTATAGCCCCCCAGGCTCCTCTGCACACGGAATTCTCCAGGCAAGAATACTGGAATGGGTAGCCATTCCCTTCTCCAGGGGATTTTCCCAACCTAGGAATCAAACCTGGGTCTCCTGCATTGCAGGCAAATTCTTTACTTATTTGTGCCACCATGCAAAGACCTAAATAACTTCTGGATGTGGCAAACCAACATAACATCTGATTTATTTTATTTGAAAAGAGAATGCTTTCTGACATGAAAAATATACGGCAGCCCAGTGTGTGTATGTACATATATACAAATACGCAGATACATATACACATAGGCTATGTGTACTTGTGTATATGTGTTTATATGTATATATCACTGACTTATTGAATGAGATTAAGTAATGGTCATTGGCAATTTCCAGCTCTGTTGACAATCAATGTGGATGTATAAAGTTTCCCTTTCAAAAGCAAATGTGTGCTATAAGAAGCAAGGGACTACCTTTCACAGTCAAAGACAGTGTATTACTCATTCCTCATTCATTTATTCATTCCACAACAACTAAGTGCCTACTTGGCGGATGGAAGATTAGGAAAGTGCAGAAAAGAGGTTGTACGTGTTATCTATTGCTGTATAACAAATTAACCCCAAATGGCGTTCCTTAGGACAACAAAAATGTATTAATTATCTCACAGTGTCAGAAATCTGAAGGAGGCTTAGCTGGGTGCATCTGGCTGGGGAGGCTGCAGTCAAGTATCAGCTGGGGCTGTGGTCACCTGAAGTCTTGGTTGGGCTGAAGGATCTGCTTCCAAGCTCACTCGGGGGATCATTGCCCAGAGCCCGCAGTTACCACAGGGTCTTCTCCAAAGGACTGCACACAAAATGGCAGCTGGCCTTCCTAGAAGACTAAGCTCTAAGAGAAAGAGAGCCACAGGCAGGAACCTGCCTGGCAATCTCTCATGAGACAAGTGTATTTAGGGACTAAAGACCTCATGTAAGAAGTGCTGCTACCCTCAAACCACCATGATGGAGTGAGCACATGGAAAGAGCCCATAGACCCAGAGAAAGACACCTGAGGAGCCCCAGCTGTGGCGTCCTCAGCCCAGGCAGCAGACTGTGCGTGTGGAGACCTTAGAGACCAGCCAGCCTCAGCCACAGAGGACTTTCACCCCATGAGAGACCTCGAGTGGGACTCCCCTTGCTGAGCCCAACCAACTCAGTGCTATTGGAGATAATGAGAGATCGTTGTAACCAGCCATTACCTGAGGGTAGTCTGTGACAGGGTAATAGATAATCTGAAACAGATCTTACAGAGAATACAATCTCCTTCACCTTCAACAAGAAAGATGATTCAAAGGTACAGTATAGAGCCGCACACGACTGAGCACACACACACACACACATTTGCCTAAGAAGACTCCATTGTGTTTTTGGAGGTTTTGGCAACCTGAAAGCCAGGGAATGCATTCCCTCTGCTTCCTCTCTTCCCTTAAGGGCTCCTACAGCACTTTTTCTTGTGCAGAAGCTCACCTCTGTCAAACCTTTTTCATTACAAAACAAGTGAAACACCATTTTCCAATCCCTCAGTTTGGAAGTTCCAGTGATCCTCACCTGCAGAAATGGCTATTTTTTGAGAGAGAAAACTACCAAATGACTGAGGAAGTATTTTACTGGAAGACAGAAACATCAAAAAGGTCCATTTTCAACATGCCATTAAATTTTGTTGTTTTGTCTTAACACAGAACAATCACTTCACCAGGAGTGAAAGACAACCAATGCAGACAACAGTCAATAAGGCATTTGCTACCCAGACCTAAACTTACAGGATGCTACTGTGCAGGTCGGGAAGCCATCTCAGGAGTGACCATCACAGCATCTGCCAGTGAGATCAATCATCTGCCTCCCCCTTCCTAGAGCATCACTGAGCAAAGACGAATCAATAGGGTTTTAGAGTGACACAATTAACAGCACCATGTGAAGCTGTTAGAGCTTAAAATTTATTGCAGCCTTAATGCACAGAATAAAGTAATTTACAAGCAATTGTTGTTAGCAGCAGCTAGAGAATGGGTAACTGACCATTCTGGCGAATGTAATGGCAGTCCAACAGCTGGTCCTTTTTGTGGCGTTTGTAAAAGAGCCTCCCCCACCTCAACTCTGCTCACCTGCAAAGATCCACCTTGTCAACTATCAGGCAAAATAAAAGAAGGTACTCTAGAGGAGGGCGTCCCTGGTGGCTCAGCGGTAAAGAATCTGTCTGTAGCTCAGGAGACGCAGGTTTGATCCCTGGGTTGGGAAGATTCCCTAGAGAAGGAAATAGCAACTCACTCCAGTATCCTTGTCTGCGAATCCCATGGACAGAGGAGCCTGACAGGCTGTAGTGCATGAGGTCGCAAAAGAGTCAGACATGACTCAGGGACTAAACAACATTCTAGAGGACATAATACCCACAGGACTAAAAAAAATGCCACCAGAAAGTATAGTCTGCTCTTCCAGGGGAAGGCACAGTTAAACACAGTAGATTTGTAATAGACAGTCTGTTCCCCTGCACAGAGGCGTCTGCAACACTACCTATCAGACTCTAATGACATATTAGAATGTTTTAAGAAGAAATGAACAGTTTCAAATGAATACATTAGGTGCAAAAAAGTTGATATTTATTCAAATACAGGTGTTTCAATAGCTGCTCACAGAACAACTCACAGGCCACAGGCTTAGTTTCTGCAAAAATCCCTTGCTAGGACTAATCAAAATGGGAAGGCAATGGGGGTGGCTGGTAGCCAGAAAACAGGGAACAGGGACCTGTGGGGCATGGGACAGGTGAGGGGAAAGGAAGTGAAACATCCAAGCTTCTAACTCATCAACTCTTTTCCCCTAAGTCCCTGACAGCTCCCCTACATGGGAGTTACTGTTGCCACATATGCTAAATATGAACTCAGTGGCCTGGGTCCTCCTTTCTACAGGTACAGAAAGTCAAAACAGCTTTGCTGTCAGACCACTGCTGGAATGTTTGACTGGCTCTGTAGACCTCAGAGGCCTTGGCTGCAGGTTTTTGATACGTATATGCTGACCTTTAACTCTGGGCCAGCTCTGTCCTTTACTGCAGGGGCAACATGGACTATGTTCGTCAAGTTCCTTATTTAGTCACTTTGTTAGAGTGTGATAGGCAGGGTCACTCTGCAGGTCAACTCCTGTTTCCTCGGGCCAACCCAGAGAGCATACTGGACACCATCCTTACTTCCTGAGAAAAGCAGTCCAGTTAGGCATTCCCATATCCTATTCACCTAAATTAAATACTTCACTAACAGGTGGGTGTTGGATAAAAGGCACGAGCTCAACAAATGCAGTTCATGTGACTGTGACCCTCATCTGCAAACCTGATGGCATGACCTCTGCAGCAATAGTTCAGGTCCAGAGGCACTTCTGAATCACCTACAGGGCTCCCAGGTGGTGCTAGTGGTATAGAATCTGCCTGCCAATGCAGGAGACACAAGAGACGCAGGTTCGATCCCTGGGTCAGGAAGATCCTCTGGAATAGGGAATAGCAACCCACGCCAGTACTCATGGCTAGAAAATTCCATGGACAGAGGAACCTGGCAGGCTACAGTCCATGGGGTCGCAAAGAATCAGACGTGACTGAGTGACTGAGCACGGCACACACAAAGGGCTTCTTAAAAATGCTGACGCCTAGCCTGCCCCAGAACGGTTATGTCAAAATAACCAGGAGAAGGGCCATTGCACTGGTATTTTTTAAAGCTCCCTTATGATTCTCATGTGCAGCTAAGTGCGTTTCTGCTTTATATTATTTTCAGAGACAATAAATTCTTATTGGTTTCAGAATAAAAGTTTTTCAATGCCTTTTTTTCCTGTAGGGCTGACCACCCTTAACTGTTCACCTCTAACTGTTGCTATAGGTAGTACTGCAAATGGCCCTTAATTCCTCATTGAAAGGAAATTTACTAGTTGAGGGAAAAAAAAAAAAAAAGGAAGACTATTAGGAAAGGGATGGGATAGCCTGGGAGGTAGCAGGGAGGTTCAAGAGGGAGGAGGGGACATAGGTATACCTATGGCTGATTCATGTTGATGTATGGCAGAAACTAATACAATATTGTAAAGCAATTATCCTCCAATTAAAAATTGAAAAGAAAATAAAAGACAAAGGGAGAGCTCTTAGAGAAACTGTTGCTTAAAAGCAGAGATTCTGTACTCAATGTTATCCTGAGTCTAGTCATCGTCCATAAAGATTTAGCAACTGTTTCCAAGTATCTTATGTAACCCAAAGCTGGGTGCCCTCTAGACCAGAATTAACATAGTGTTGTGTCCACAGGCCAGCACAAGTATATCCCCGAAAAGCCTTGACAAAGGGTATGAGTCTTTGCTTATCTTTTTTTGAAAAGTTTAGGGAGGAGAAATTATATAGCCATAAAACATAGCACAGTTAAGCTTAAAAACACCATCTTCCCAAAATTCCACATCGCAAAATAACAAGCATCTCTAATATTAGCGTCTCCTCCCAGCTCTTTCAAAAACACCCCGTCTCTAAAAAACTCAGCCTCCTCAGTATTTTTCATTTCTCTCTCCTCTTTTTCTAACCCATCCTTTCCTTCTATAAGTAGCTTTCTGTCTCTCTCATATTTCTGTCATCATTACTTTTTATGTTTTATGCCCAGCATCCATGATTTCTTTTTCTAGTAATAGGAGTACTTTCCTCAGGAAACCACCCCCTTTCTTGAAAGTGTTTCAAATGTGGCCGAGCAAACTTGTCTCCAGGGCTGAGTGTGAGCCTGGCCGTCACCTGGAACCTGCAGTGACTTGTCTACTCAGGATGCGCACAGTCCAGTCAGGACGGTTAGCGGCAACAGGCCAACTTCAAGACTGCTTAAGCTGTCAGACAAACGGTTTTCTCTTTCTTCTGAGGATACCAGGCCTGAGAGATAGAATACATGTCTAATAGCCCAAAGTGAGTACAGGAAGTCTGAGAATGAAAACCGACAAGGACCCAGAACACAGAGGTAGAAAGAAAGTGAACTTGGGTGTAAGAACATCACTCCGGTAGGTTAATCCCAAACCTACTAAGTTTTTGATGGAAACCAGCTGCACTTCAAGAAAAACTATCCTGTTTCACAAGTGAAAGAGCAATTATTTTAAAATATATTGAGCTAGGTTTCTGTCAATTGAGACTGAAAGTTACATGCAATACAGAAACCAGTGCTTAGAAATTAGGGTTATTATAAATAAGAGTCCACAACAGGGAACTGGTCGAGCAGCGCTAGGAGACCTCTATCCTAACTAAGCTAAGAAGTTGGAAGTGTTTGTTAAGAGGTGATTGAGCTACTGCACCTGGGGATACAGAGCGCATGCCTATGAAGCCTGGACTATTAGGAAATTTTGCAGAAAAGCTCTAGAACATAGGGATTTATCAAGTTACTCCTCACTAAGCTCCAGCAAGAAACAAACTTCCTTTACAAAGAACTTATACGCATGCTCACCTTACTGGACACAGAGGGAAGAACATAAAACCTTGCGAAGACAGACCCTTTCTACCTACAAGTAATTGGAGATGTTTTCAATTCTGTTTGCATTTTACTTGCTGGGTTAGAGATCCTAAGTTATCTGTCCTAGCCAGGATAAAGGTGGAATTGAAGCTAAAAGTGGAACAGGAGATAAGATAGCAGGAGGAATCAATGACTTTCTCCCTCAGGTTTCTTTTAAACACGCCTCGACCTGTGACTATTTTAAAAGGAGACAGTCAACCCCAAGGAAAAGAACCAGTCATTGGACTGCAAATTAGTGAGAAGGGAAAGGTGAGATGGGACTTCTGACCCATCTTGAAACAGAGGCCAAACTGGAGAGATGTTAGGAGAGATATTAAATATTGGTCAGCTGGACAGAGCTTACTCTGGGGTCCACTCACCAGTATCTAAAGTCAGTGGCACTGACTTAAGATAACTAGTTTGTCTTTTTTAAAATTTACTGACATCTAACAGAACCCAAACCTAGCCCAAACCTACTAAGCTGTTAAAGAAATTGTGTTTTTAAGAGAATCCTCAGTCAGTTGAACAAAAGCCTACACACCTAATTTTCTGCAGCTTTTCTTTTTTCACTTAGCAATGTCTTGGGAAGAGATTCATACCAGTGCCTACTCCCTCAAGTTCTACAGATTTCATTGTACAAAAATGTTATAATCTATTCAGCAAGTCCACTATTCTGACCGCCGACTTTTACCCAATTCAGAGACATCCTAAAGAACGCTGCAGTGAATATCCTTGTCTGTACTTATGAAAAGAGGTTTTTTTAAAATTCAAACCTGGTACTATGGGAAGGCGTGCCATGTCTTAGCTAACAACTCCTGGGAACTCAAACAAGCATTTGATCAAAAAAATGAATGCTATCTTTATTGCCCATGTATTTTGTGTTTCATTACTAGATCCTAGAGTCTTAGAAACAGCTTCCAAAATTTTAACCAAAGACCCCAGCGACAAAGAGCAAAGTACCCCCAAAGACTGAAATATTAAGACCTGACCTTTTGTAATGCTCCGGCTTCCCACCAGCACAGCCTCCACACTCCAATTCTCTTTTCCTTTCTGGTTGGTTTTGCCAAACTTCCATGGTTTCCGGGTATGCCAGCAGCATGTTTGTTTTTCATTTTCTTGTGGCTTGTGAAGCCGCAGGTGTGGGTGGATGGCGGGACTCAGCACTTCACTTCCTTAGCAGTAAGTACCAACATGGCACTGCACACATATGGTTCCCATTAAAATATATGGCAGGCACGTGTCTAATCTAGAGGGTGAAATTGGCAAAACTGAAACAGCTGTAGCTATTGAGACTCCCTTTTGAATGGGTATTACAGGAGGTGAATAGTTCAGCCCTTTTCTAACCTTCTTACATGATTTCTTTCTTGAGAAGTGGTCAGTTTCTTTCTACTTCTGTTTATATATTCTAGGATTTTCCCCAAACTTTTCCTGGTTCAGTATTTCTTTCTTTCTCATTATATATATATATAAAAAAAGTAAAAAGCCATTTTGCACAGTCTATAAATACCAATGACAAACAACAACCTCCAGTGCAGGCAGAGGCTGGGTGACCAGGTATTGGTGTATTTTAAAAGGTGTCAACTAAAAAGATGCACAACATGAGAGTTTTGAGTTAAGTTTTACTTGGGGCAAAATGAGGACTGCAGCCCAGGAGACAGCACCTCAGACAGCTCTGAGAAACTGCTACAAAGAGGCAGTAGGGGAAGGTCAATATATAAGATTTGGGTGAAGGGGGAGTTCAGCCCAATCAAGCATTCATTTCACAAAAGGTTTTCTGCTAGTCATGAGGAGATGATGTCACTATGAAGGGGTTTAGGGCTTATCTAGATATAAAGACATACAAGGATTTGGATCATGAAATCAGTTCCTGAAAATCTCACACTATCCAAAGACCTGTTCCACCAGTTTCCCTGGAGTACAGAGTGCCTCACTCTCCACCCTGAATTCCTCCCTCAGGAGTGTTGAAGGTCAGCAGCCACAGCAGCCCAGGGTTCAATCTTTGCAGAGGCAGATGCCAAATGTCCTTGTTGTTCGGTTATTCTGAAAGTTAAAAGCATGGTCCAAACTTAAATGGAGAATTAGGAATCATCACCATAGAGATATTGCAGAAAATATAAAAATGGGCGAGACTGACAAGGAAGAATATATGAAGTCTGGCCAGCTTTGGAGGAACTGATCTCTAAGGGACAGGGCAAGGAACCATAAAGACACAGTCAGAGATGTGGAATAAATATCTGTAAAGTTTAATGTCCCAGAAGGCAAGAGAGAGTGTCCTAGTTCATTCAGGCTGCTAAAACAAAAATACTGTAAACTGGGTGGCCTATTTCTTGTTAGCATCTAAAGAAATCCTGGAATGTGAAGTCAAGTGGGCCTTAGAAAGCATCACTATGAACAAAGCTAGTGGAGGTGATGGAATTCCAGTTGAGCTATTTCAAATCCTAAAAGATGATGCTGTGAAAGTGCTGCACTCAATATGCCAGCAAATTTGGAAAACTCAGCAGTGGCCACAGGACTGGAAAAGGTCAGTTTTCATTCCAATCCCAAAGAAAGGCAATGCCAAAAAATGCTCAAACTACCACACAATTGCACTCATCTCACACGCTAGTAAAGTAATGCTCAAAATTCTCCAAGCCAGGCTTCAGCAATACATGAACCGTGAACTTCCTAATGTTCAAGCTGGTTTTAGAAAAGGCAGAGGAACCAGATATCAAATTGCCAACATCTACTGGATCATCAAAAAAGCAAGAGAGTTCCAGAAAAACATCTATTTCTGCTTTATTGACTATGCCAAAGCCTTTGACTATGTGGATCACAATAAACTGTGGAAAATTCTGAAAGAGATGGGAATACCAGACCACCTGACCTGCCTCTTGAGAAATCTGTATGCAGGTCAGGAAGCAACAGTTAGAATGGACATGGAACAACAGACTGGTTCCAAATAGGAAAAGGAGTACGTCAAGGCTGTATATTGTCACCCTGCTTATTTAACTTCTATGCATAGTACATCATGAGAAATGCTGGGCTGGAAGAAGCACAAGCTGGAATCAAGATTGCCAGGAGAAATATCAATAACCTCAGATATGCAGATGACACCACCCTTATGGCAGAAAGTGAAGAGGAACTAAAAAGCCTCTTGATGAAAGTGAAAGAGGAGAGTGAAAAAGTTGGCTTAAAACTCAACATTCAGAAAACGAATGGCATCTGGTCCCATCACTTCATGGGAAATAGATGGGGAAACAGTGTCAGACTTTATTTTTCTGGGCTCCAAAAATCACTGCAGATGGTGACTGCAGCCATGAAATTAAAAGACGCTTACTCCCTGGAAGAAAGGTTATGACCAACCTAGATAGCATATTCAAAAGCAGAGACATTACTTTGCCAACAAAGGTCTGTCTAGTCAAGGCCATGGTTTTTCCAGTGGTCATGTATGGATGTGAGAGTTGGACTGTGAAGAAAGCTGAGTGCCAAAGAACTGATGCTTTTGAAGTGTGGTATTGGAGAAGACTCTTGAGAGTCCCTTGGACTGCAAGGAGATCCAACCAGTCCATTCTGAAGGAGATCAGCCCTGGGATTTCTTTGGAAGGAATGATGCTAAAGCTGAAACTCCAGTACTTTGGCCACCTCATGCGAAGAGTTGACTCATTGGAAAAGACTCTGATGCTGGGAGGGATTGGGGGCAGGAGGAGAAGGGGACGACAGAGGATGAGATGGCTGGATGGCATCACCGACTAGATGGACGTGAGTCTGAGTGAACTCCGGGAGTTGGTGATGGACAGGGAGGCCTGGCGTGCTGCAATTCATGGGGTCGCAAGGAGTCGGACACGACTAGAGACTGAACTGAACTGAAAGGCATCTAGACACCATTCCAAATGAAAGGAAAGCTAAGATTAGACCTCAAGGACACAGAGCTAAGGGTAGGACATCTGAATACCATTGTCACAACTGGCCAAATGAAAGAGCTAGTCTCCTTTGACAGGCTCAAAGCTTACGACCTCTCCTATTAAAAATAAAGAGGACTGTACCCAAACATTTCCATCTGGAAGTAATTGGTCTTCCAGTCTTAGCCAAACTTCTAAGGAGGAGGAATCAAAGGCTTTCCATCTCATCATACAAAATGATTCCTTCATCTCTGGTATGCTATCATTCTGTACATAAGTGCAAACTGAGCTGAATGGACTCCCCGTCTCTTCCACCCTCGGGAGAATTCACTGGAAGAAACAGACATCCAACTGATTTACGATTCTGGACAGTCTTTCCCACATACATGAGAAACTATTTCTCACAGGGCTTTTCTCAGCTGTTGCCTTTTCCTGACGCAAGTGTCAAATGCTCTGGCAGGTGAATTCTCCATCCCTATGGTGGCCTTGGGTGTTGGCACTTGTAAACCAGTATATTTCTGTCATCACCCGAATGCCGAATCTCAGAAGACATGTGTATTAGAGAAAGGCAGCTGCTGTGGCTCCTGGGAGGAAAATGCAATTAAGAAATGTTTTAGCACACAAGCTCAGCCTTTCCTTTGGAGAATAAGGGGGAGAGCTGGAGAACTCATGGGGGTCCCAGCCAGGGGAATGGCTACATTCCCTCTGTAGAACCAGATACAAGATACATGAATCTAAGAAGCTTAAAAAGAAAACACAGCAAAGGGAAAGTTTAAAGATCAGAGCCCACCTCATGCCTCATTTTGCCCAAACCTTTGTCTGATGTAAAGCCCAGAAACTGTTTCCTTTGATTCTACCTGACAAAGCCCAGGGGTGAAATTTACTTCTAATGTACTTTGTATTGTGCAGACATAGCAGGAACAAATTGGAACTGAAAGAACAAAATGTATTTGTATAAATGGTCATCTTACTCTGTTTTTTCTTTTCTTTTTTTTTAAAATTGGAGTATAATTGCTTTTGCTGGCTTCCCAAGTGATGCAGTGGTAAAGAATCTGCCTGCCAATTCAAGAGATGCAAGAGACACGGGTTCAGTCCCTGGGTTGGGAAGATCCTCTGGAGTAGGAAATGGCAGCCCACTCCAATATTCTTGCCTGTAAAATTCCATGACAGAGGAGCCTGGCGGGCTGTAGTCCCTAGGGTCGCCAAGAGTCTGATGACTTAGCGCACGCGCACACACACACATACACATAATTGCTTTACAATGTCGTGTCAGTTATAGCAATACAACAATGTGAATCAGCTCTATGTGTATATATATCCCCTCCCTCTTGCATCTCCCTCCTACTTATCTAGGTCATCACAGCACCAAGCTGAGCTCCCTGAAGAGCTTACTTAGGGACAACGTGCAGAGTGAAAAAAGGAAACACAAACTCCTGTCTCCTCGTGAGCCATCCAAGGTTCTTTCCAGAAGACCCACCCTACTCAATACCTTCAAAGGAAAAACTTAAGGACACCCTCACCGTATCACAATGGAAAACCTTGTGATTTAAGAGAGTTTTATGCCAATGTAAAATGCCATGTTTATTACCAAAATGCTTTCCAATCTCACACTTATACTGTTTCTTATAAAGCGTATGGAGTGTAGCCTGTCAGGCTCCTCAATTCATGGGATTTTCCAGGCAAGAATACTGGCATGGATTACCATTTCCTTCTCCAGGGGATCTTCCCAATGCAGGGATCAAACCCAGGTCTCCCACACTGCAAGCAGACTCTACTGTCTGAGCCACCAGGGAAGCCCATATTTTAGCACATAGCCCAAATATCCCAGACTTCAGCACCCAGAAGGTCACATTTCCCTTTCATACATAAATCACAACAGTTGGAACCCCTCATCCTTTTGCTGTGCAATCTTTTCCAGGTTGTCTTTGTCCATTCAAGTTCAGGACGCTCTAACAGAATACTGTGGACTGGGTGGCTTCTAAACAACAGAAATTTATTTCTCACAGGTCTGGAGTCTGGAAATCTAAGGTCAAGGTGCCTGCCTGCTTTGCTGTCTGGTGAGAGTTCTCTCCCTGGTTCACAGATGGATGCCTTTTAACTGTGTCCTCACAGGGTGGGAGGGAGCAAGGTGCTCTCTGGACCTTTTCTTACAAGGGCACTAATCCCATTCACAGGGCTCTGCTCCTATGACCTAATCACCTCCCACAGGCCCTGGCCTTCTAATACTATCACCATGGGTCTTAGGGTTTCAACGCAGATTTGCGGGGGTGGTGGGGGGAGGACATAAACATTCCATTTACATGTTTAGGTTAGCATAGGTTTTCCCTCTACTAACAGTTCCTGAGTATCTCAGTATTTTGTGTGTTTCCCAGATCCTCCCTTCACCAGGCATTTAATTCTGGATTCTGTGAACTGCTTCTCCTTCCCTAAGGAGAGCCATCCCCAAGTAGAACAGAAACTCTTCCCCTTCACTTTTTATAGCCTAGCAGATACAAGCTACTTTTGAAAAAAAAATGATACTAAATTTATTCTAAAAGTAATTCAAAGATACTGCACAGTCCCCTGCTCCTTTAAGATCCCTGATAAACCAAGTTTATGGCATGTCCTCTCCTCTGCATCAGGCCACTTGCTCAGCCCCAAGGGTTTATCCAACAGCTGTCTGTGCTCCAGGTACCTCCACCACATCTCCAGGTGTAGATCAAAGGGAACCCAGTCCCAGAGAAAGAAGAAAGTGTTTTCCCCACCCTATTCTAAGCCTCATTTAGCAGTGTCTTCTTTCCAGAATGGCTGACAACTGAAATATCCATTTCTTTTGGAGGCAAACCCACTCCAGCTACAACCTTGCAGTTGAGCTGTTCACAGGACAATTCTGTGATGACTGATAACCTTCTTCCCAACGTGTGTGTGCTTAGCCTGTCCCCAGTTTATAGGATATCAATAGCTCAGTGGAAATTAGTTATTAGTTATTATTCTGTGATGGGCAGAATACTGGCCTCAAATATGTCTATATCCTCATCCCTGGAACGTGTGCATGTGTGTGTCACCTTTCAAGGTGAAAGGAACTCTAGATGTGGTAAAGTTGGGGATCTTGAGATTAGAAAACTATCCTGGATTATACGTGTGGACACAATGTCATAACAACCGTCCTTAAAGGTAGAGGACGTTTCCTGCCTGTGATCAGGGAGATGTGACCACAGAAGCCTGGTCAGAGAGATGCAACATTAATGGCTTTGCAGTGAAGAAACGGGGCTACAAGCAAAGGGATGCAGGCAGCCTAGGGAAGCCAGAAAAAGCAAGGAAATGGATTTCCCCTAGAGCCTCAAGGAGGAACACAGCTCTGCCAACACCCTGACATTAGCCCACAGTTCTGACCTACAGTTTGTAAGATAAATTTGTGCTGCTTTAAGACACTAAGTTTGTGGTAACTTGTTATAGCAGCCATAGAAAAAGTAATTCCTTATTCCTTTTCAGTCTCTTCTCATGAAGCATAGAAAAGACATGGAGACACAGTCTCACCTAGGAATATACATTCCTAGGAATATGCTAGTAATATGTATTATATGTGTTACTCTTGTCGTGTGAGTTAATCTTGGATGCAAAGTAGGGGATTCTGATAAGCAGAACTTGTGTACTAACTTTAGTCATTCTTGGACACCAGAAAACAATTTAAAACAATAAAGTTAAAGATCATTGGGAGAAATTTTAAATCAACTAGAAATAAATTCTCCAGCTCAAGGTATCTCAAGTTGTCTGAGACTATTGACATTTGGGGCCTGGCCATTCTGTGTTGTTGGTGGTGGGGGTGTCCTGTGTGTTGTGGGATATTTAGCAGCAGCCCTGACTCTACCCACTAGATACCAGTAGCCTCCAACTGTGACAATCAAAAATGTCTCCAGACATGGCCAAGCGTCCCCTAGAGAAAAAACTATGGGTGACTGAGAACCAATGTTTTATCCCAAAGGTATATTGGGGGAAAATAAAAGAAGCCGTCTTCCAAGGATAACTTGGCTATTTCAGAATAGGCAAATGTTCCATTGAGAAATATATGCTGGTAGGATATGTGTCCATCCCACCAGTCATTAGGTTCTCAATGCATGGAACACAGTTTGGGATATAAATATCCATTTTGCGTGACTTAGGTATTTGGATAAATCATTGCTTTCTCCCCTACTTTTAACACAAGCTCTTTTTCCATGAGTCAATCATTTTTCCTGGCAAACTGACTTCGAATGGCATTAAATAAGAAAGGTATGGTGGCTGCACTTGTAAGGGCATGGCGTGACTTCTTAGGAGATCAGGCACCAACTCAACCAACTGGAGGTAGCTTCGAGTTACAGGGCACAGGCTAGTGGGCAGAGGGGATGTTGCCACAGAGCCACTCACTGAGAGGGGCAGCAGCTTCCAGCAGAGCTAAATTAACTTGGGCTAAAGTTATCAGATGGGATCTGTTCTTAGAAAAAAACTCCACTGAAGTAGATGTCCACACATACAAACAGCCCCACACTTCTATTCCATGAATGAAATTTAGCTACATTAACTTTAAGTGCTGGCATCTCAGGCGGCCACATGTACAAGAAATCAAAGGTTATCTATTCTTCTCAAATATGGTAATGATCTAAAAATAGGGAAGTGATTTAGGAACTAAACAAAGCAACAGAGTTGGTTGTTTATAACCTGTGAATAAGCCAGTATATTAATTCAGCAGACAACAATTTGAAAATGAAGACATCACTAGAGCAAACCTTAATCCATTATCACAATCAGATGAACTCAAATTAATAAATTAATGGAGCACTGAGCCCAGGGTTCTATTCTATAGCAAAATATCCAAGAATTTGGGTGACATCTTTTCTCAGACCATCGATAAGGTCAGCTGGGTGTCTTTTATAGGATAGTTTTTAAGTTGGGATTGTCTGTGAAGTACATTTATGATGTCCATTTGCCAGATGTGGTAATAGTCCCTGGAAGCAGTATTTAGGAATGGAAAAGTAAGTTAAAAGTGATAGATAAATGGAATCTTTTTAGCAGGGTTCTATTTTAGATAATTTTTATAAATATATTACCCATAAAGAATAATCACTACACAATTAGGAAAAAAAAAACATTTCTCCTTCAAAATAATTAATTTCCATTTCCCTTTTAGATTAGATTCAAGGTGATGCCTCAATTACATTACAGATAAAGGCATCATGACCACAAGTTTATAGTTCTCTTTAAATATTTCATGGTCCATTACCTCAGGGGAGATTAAGTCCCTATGAGTTTCTCCAGAATGAGGGCTGATGGATGGAAGCTTCAGAAAATCAGGTTTCAGAGCAAAATACAAAAAGAAACATCTGGTTGTTTAATGAGAATGGCTTAGCCATAGACTGAGCTCCACTGGGCATCAACTCCTCCTGCAGGGTCTGCATCATCAACTAAAAATGACTTAAAGGAGAGGCTAGGCAGCCCTTAGAACAGCCTCTTCATGCTGTCAGGGTCCACTCCAGCATCTGGAGGTGGCCATCAGCTAAGGCTCCCAGGTCCTGGGTTCTAAGAGGTCAGATGACTCTCCCAACCCCACAGGGACCTGAGACAGCCCCCAGGGCATCAGGGATAGGAGGTGTGGCCTCTGTCCTGTGTTGGAGCCACTGGTCATGACTGAGCATGAGCTCTCTCAACAGCATGGGTCAGCAGAGAACACAGATGGCCCACTGTCTGTTCTTCTCTGCCCTTACTCCCCTCACCATCAGCAAAGTGTTTTGTAATCAATTGATGATCTCATCCCTAATTACTTAGTTCCCCTTTTGATGTTTTTGAGCTTGCTCAAAATTTTAGCTCAAGGAAACTCAGCTCGGTGCTCTGTGATAACCTAGAGGAGTAGAATGGTAGGGGGGTGGGAGGGAAGAGCAAGAGAGAGGGGATATATGTGTGTATATATAGCTGATTCACATCCCTGTACAATATTGTAAGATAATTATACTCCAATTTAAGAAAAGAATTAAAGCATTTTAGACAGCTAAACAAAAATTGGCTCAAACCTATTCCTTGAGTCGGGCTTCCCTGATAGCTCAATTGGTAAAGAATCCACCTGCAATGCAGGAGACCCCAGTTCAATCCCTGGGATGGAAAGATCCCCTGGAGAAGGGATAGGCTACCCACTCCAGTATTCTTGGGCTTCCCTTGTGGCTCAGCTGGTAAAGAATCCACCTGCAATGTGGGAGACCTGGGTTCGATCCCTGGGTTGGGATGATCCCCTGGAGAAGGGAAAGGCTACCCACTCTAATATTCTGGCCTGGAGAATTCCATAGACTGTATAGTCCATGGGGTCGCAAAGGGTCTGTGGGGTCACACAGAGTCAGACACGACTGAAGCGACTTAGCAGCAGCAGCAGCAGAAAGCTAAAAAAAAAACCTGGCTCAAGTCTATTCCTTGAGTGTATTTATAAACTGAAATCATTTACTCAATAAGGACCTAGTTGTGTCAGGCACTGTAGAAGCACTGGGATGAAAGGGGTGAGCAAAACAGGGGTGGGCCCTGCCTTTCAAGGTGTTAAGAGTCAACCATGAAAAATATACACATAAACAAGCACTCGCTTGTTCCAGGATGGAAGGGACATGCTCTCTCTCTAATACCCGCTCTCCTGCCTCCCTCTCCAAATGGGGTAGAATAAAGAAATACGAGAAAGTGTAGGAGCCTGTAGCAGCAGCTTCTCACCCATTGGGGTGGACAAGGGGCTTGCCAGTGCCAGGGGCCTACAAGCTGAGCCCAGAGGGAGGAGAGGGAAGGGGACTTGGGGAGAGAATGAATGTGCCAAACAGAGGACAAGCATGAAGGCCAGCAATCAAGAGAGCAAGGTATTTCTGAGGAAGCGGTAGAAGCTGCTCATGCTGGTTTGTAGAGGATCGGGGGAGGGTGCCCAGCAATGAGGATGGAGAGGTGGGCCGGGGTCCCTCTGCTCCTTGGTGTGAGCCACATTAACTTTGTTACAGAGGGAGTAAGGAAAACCCCATCCCCAAGCGCTGTAAGCAACACACCCGATCCCAGGGCATGTCTCTTGTCTCTTCTTCAGGCAAAGCTCTGGACCAGCCCAGACATTCCAGGCGCTGACCCGCTCTGGACACGTCCTGCACACAGCCTAGAGGTGGTACTGGTGGCAGAGTCCCTGTACCCCGTCTCTCTGCCGTATCCACCTAAGGTTGCTAGGAAGTCGCCACCCTCTCCCAGAAGGCGCCTGTGGACGAGAGGAGCACTGCACAGCGCAGGCTCCAGCCCCCTGGTTCTGGTACCTGCATCACTGCCAGCAGACAGATGTGCGCAGGGACCTCACAGGGAATGCGCCCCCCGTCAGCGCTGTTCCCAGCTCACAGCCTCTTCTGGGGAGAGAGAGAGGCTGGAGAGCGGGTGTTAGTGAGAGAGCATGTCCCTCCCATACCGGCAGGGTTTTATCCTTGTTTTCCACATCCTCCTCCCCAGGGGATGACTGGAAAGGACATTCTGGAATGACAGACACTAATTCCAGCCTTTTTCTTGCACAGCCCACCCGCAGGGTTGCACAATATGCGGAGTGGGAGGTGGGGAGATTGTGTGGAGACAAGTCTAAGCGATGCCATCTCTCCATCTACACGGAGGGTCCCTGCCCACACCTCTGCATCACCCAGCTCACTAGTGGATGAAGAGAAAGCCTTCTCTGATTGCCTCTCTTAACGACTACCATTGGCTCCGCGTCTCATGAATGCACGTGCGCGTTCAGGCCCACCCCTCCCCCGCTTCTCAGAGCAGGCAGCGCTCCTGGCCCGTGGCACACAAAGCCCCCGGGGAATGCCCCATGTCCTGAGAAGAAGTGGATCACGTGGTGGCCAAGTACTCTTGGTAGGCACAGAGTGACCATCCACTGGTGGCCACAGATACTGATGATTAGCTCTAGAGATCAACCTAGGAAAAGAAGCTACAGGTTTATGCAGCTAAAAGTATGATGAGTTTGGTAGAATCTGTACTCTAACTGATAGATTGTGATGCTAAGGAATGACGGTTTATTTTTTTAGGTGTGATTATGGCATAATTGATGTATTAAAAAATAAGAGATCTTTCAGAAAGAAAAAAATGAAGTGAATGTTAGTCATTCAGTCGTGTCTGACTCTTTGCAACCCCACCAGGCTCCTCTGTCCATGGAATTCTCCAGGCAAGAATACTGCAGTGGGTTGCCACTTCCTACTCCAGGGGATCTTCCTGACCCAGGGATTAAACTCAGGTCTTTTGCATCACCTGCATTGCAGGTGAATTCTTTACTGTCTAAGCCACCAGGGAATCAGGGTATAAACTTTATTAATAAAATCTTATGTTATTCTAGGGCTTATTTCAACACAGTGTGACAATGGAAGGAGAGTGGGTACTCATGTAGGTGAGATGAGCGTGGCATTAGCTTATGATTACTGAACCTGTAATGGAGATGGTGGGATGGCATCACCGACTCAATGCACATGAGTTTGAGCAAGCTCCGGGAGTTGGTGATGGACAGGGAAGCCTGGTGTGCTGCAGTCCATGGGGTCTCAAAGAGTCAGACATGACTGAGCAACTGAACTGAATCTGACTGATGGAGATTCATAGTACATAGAAATTATTATTAATACATTATACTCTAGACTTTTGTCTGTGTTTGACAAACACTGACTTTTGCCTGTGCTTCCCTACTGTGGAGTTTTAAAGCACATCCTTGGTAAATACATAAACTACTAGAGAGGGTTAAGATAACTGAAATCTTTTAAAAAGGCTTTAACAAATGGCATCTCAGTAGATGAATAAAGGCAGAACAAAGTCTCCACAGTCCCTGATGAATTCAGCAAACCTAAGATTGCTTTTGAAAGACCTTCTGCTGTGGATTATAAGTGAAAAGTGGGGCTCAGAAAATTAAAATTAGATCACATACAAAGAAGGAAAAATCAGCAGAGATCACAAGTTGTATATATATTCTCTCTTGGCAAAGATATTGTCAGATTTACCAGATCATCAAGACTGAACAACAAAAACACATTTATTCATTTTCTGAAAAGTTTTGAGTCCAATTCTCCCAGAGGGAAGAGATCCAGTTCCAAGGAGCCTCCAGACCTCCCAACTCGGTTTCTGAGTGAATGAGCGAGGACAGGAAATCTCTCAGAGTCATTCTTTCTATCTCAGTGATGTCTGGTCCTCCAAATGGACACAATATTATCAAAGGGATTGGAAACACCCATGCTTAAGCCTATTGTGTAGGGATGTGGCAGGATTCAGGAAGTGAATCCAAACCCTCAGTCTGGGCTCGCTCTCAAAATGTCAGAGAACTGAGAATCCAGTGAGCTGGTCATTTCATTCTAAGTTAGAACTTAGATGTCTGTCACGATCCAAATTCCTAGTCCAGACTTCAGTAAAAACTGTGCCAAGGTTTTCATGTCTCTCTTCAACTGCCACTGAGGAGCTGAATTAATAGACAAGACAGATAGTGACCACTCGAGCAAGTGGTCACTTTCTCTGGCCACTTTCAGGTAAGATCAGAGACTAACAGTGAGCTACTGAGTGCCCCCTGGGCACTTAGCACTTCACCAATATCATCAAATATCGACCTCTCAGCTGTCGCCTTCCCGTTTTACAAATAAGAAAACCAAAGCCCGGAGAGGTTCATAAAGTGACCCGAGGTCGTATAACTAGTAAGTTGCTCAGCTTGGGTTTAAAACCAGATCTCTAACTACAGAACCCATGCCCTTCACCACAACATGAGGCCATCTTATTAAATCCAACAGAGTCTAATAAAATATATCAGAGTATTTTCTCTCTGGCTTTGACCAAGTGAAGACATAACCCTTTCATTGATTCGTTGGGTAGGTTGTCTAGCTGTGTCCTTATCCCTCACTGGAGTTCACCTGTCTCCAGTACTGTGAAATTCCTTTCCTTCCAGAAGTTCATCAGGGCTCCAATCTGGGATATGACAGAGTCACTCATACGTTTAAAAGCAGCCACTTGCCATGATGACTATTCTCAACAATACTGTATTTATTTAATACTAGATACAATGGCACCCCACTCCAGTACTCTTGCCTGGAAAATTCCATGGATGGAGGAGCCTGGTAGGCTGCAGTCCATGGGGTCGCTAAGAGTCGGACATGACTGAGCGACTTCACTTTCACTTTTCACTTTCATGCATTGGAGAAGGAAATGGCAACCGACTCCAGTGTTCTTGCCTGGAGAATCCCAGGGATGGGGGAGCCTGGTGGGCTGCCATCTATGGGGTCGCACAGAGTCGGACACGACTGAAGTGACTTAGCATAGCATACATACTAAGAGAATAGAGTTCAGATGCACTCACCATACACACAAAGTTGGTAACTGTGCAAGGAAGTATGTTAACTAGCTTGACTATAATATCAACTTCACTGTACATGTATATCAAGTAATCATGTTGTATACCCTAAATATGTACAATTTTTATTAAAAAATAAAAGATAAAAAGATTTTAATTAAAAAAATTAAAGTAATCAGTTGCTCTTCATGTAGACATGTGCAGACACACGGTGATTTTGGTGGGTTGAAAGTCAGAAACTATGAAAAAAGAAATCCCTGAAAAGGATGCCTGTGATCATCAAAAATAACTTCTGATTGGAATTCAGAAGACAGTCCCATCTAAGGCAAAGGTGACCTGTTAACTTGCCAGAGAAACTGTGTTTTCCTGCCAAGGGAGGAAAGCACTCGAGACCCACAGGTATCTGGGCCAGATGGCTGTGAATGCAGTTACAATGTCCTTCTTAACCCTGAAGGACAAGTTCTTTGGCAGGAAAACTGGATACAACCCTTTGGAAGGGTATAAATATTTATTGCCCTAACACCATAGTACAACACTCCTGTGGCTAATAATACTCTCAATGCAAAGACCACAGTACTCACAGCCCATTACAGCCATTATTTAAATAGCATCTTTTCCATGATGTAACTTTTATACTAGCTGACCATGAGCATTGGAAGCTAACATAAGGCAACTTGTTTCTTCATCTGTGACACTCACATGGGTGCTGCTGCTGCTTAGTAGCTCAGTCATATCTGACTCTTTGTGACCTCATGGGCTGTGCCCACCAGGCTCCTCTGACCATGGGGATTCTCCAGCCAGGAATACTGGAGTGAGTTACCATGCCCTCCTCCAGGGGATCTTCCCACCCCAGGGATCGAACCCAGGTTTCTCGCATTGCCGGTGGATTCTAACCGTCTGAGCCACCAGGGAAGCCCACCCACGTGGGTAGGCTACCTTAAATCAAGTAATTCAAGTACTTCTTGCTTTTGAGTTCCATATTATGTTCTTCAAGAAGCTACCATCCATTAGGCTTAGTATTCTGTTGTATTCTCTTCTGGAATTTCTCATGAATGGAGGTGACTACTTGTCTATGATGCTAGGCCATAAGACATTCTTAGGTATAGCAAACTCCTTAATTTAATTAAATATGTGCAAAGGACAAATAATGACTCTTTCTCACAGACATCTCACAGTGCTCTGAAGTCAGTGGCACAAATAGTTAATAACTTATTTAATTAATTAAAGTAATTGCAATTAAGGGATCAAAGATTATGCTTTTCTTAAAACAGAATCATGGATTTTCCTATAATGTCACTCTCACTGGTTTATATTTTGTTTAATTCTGGATTTAGTTTGATTTTAAATGATAAAATTCCAGTCCAGTGTAACATTTAAAAAGGGAATTTATTAATTAACATAACTGAAGAGTCTTAGGGGAAAAACATCTTCAGGTATGGCTTGACCAAGGTGCTAAAACAGTGTTATTTGGATACTCTCCATCTTCTGATTTGCTTTCCTTTAGGTTGATTTTACTTTTATACAGTTTCTCCCTGTGTAGCAAAACAGCTTACTTTAGAACTTGGCAATACCGATAGAAACAAAACCTTTCCTTCCCAATAATTCTAGAAACACTCTGGGATTGAGTCTCACTATATTAATAAGGTCACTTGTCCCTTCCTACATCCAAGGAGGATAAAAACACGCTGGTTTGTGAGATCAGTCACTTACCAGGAAGGGAGGAACTAGGCAGGTGGTGGGTTTTTAGTCCCATTCAACTACAAAGTAAGATGATTTCTCAAAAATTGACATGCTGTTTCCAGAAAAGAGAAAAATGAAAACAAAGGAGACGAAACTCCTTTTGTAATCAACTCTATACAGGAAGGTAGAGTTTTAGTAAAAGCATTTGTCAAATGCGCCTAACCAGATGATCCTAATTTATGCTTTATTCTCTTGCAAAACAACAGTGATTGCTTTGTGGTGGTATTTGTGGATTATAATTTCATAAATTTTAAAAAGTTGTTTTCTCATTTTATTGACAGATACATTTTGAATAAGGAAGAGATCAAGGGAAAATGCAAAAAGAGTAAGTAGTATCTCCATATTCATACTGACTCTAATGCCATCATGGTAAATATTGCTTATATTTACATCCAGATTTTTTTAAGTCCCATCTCTCACATATAGAAAAGCAGACAAAAGTTGGAGAACTGCAGATCTCTGAACAATGAGCCTTAGGGTGTAATCGAACTCGGCAGGAGAGCCTCTAGCCTACTAAAGATTGTTCTGGCTGCTCAGTCTATGTTGTTTGCATTTATTTTGGATTTATTTGTTCTTAGATTTTTCAACCTATACTGGCATGTAATGTGGGAGTTGCCAAGGATGATATCAATAATAAAATTTGCAGAATGATCCATGCTTAAAATGAAAGTAGAAATCAACGACTTTCATTGCTTTACACATGTAGTTGGTTTTTAGTGTCCTAAAATAATACTATCATTGTAGACCAAGACATTCTATATAGGAAGATTTTTCCAGATAATTGTTTTAATTATGTGTTACTTTGATATATTTTTCTAAAGTGCATTATTTTATGTAGTAGCTTAGTGAGCATATATATCTGGGTCATAGATAAAAACACCAACTAAATGAATACATCAAGGACTTCCCTGGTGGTCCAGTGGTAAAGAATCTGCCTGCCAATGCAGAGGACACAGGTTCAATCCCTGGCCTGGGAAGATTCCACACGCTGCAGGGCAACAAAGTTTGTGAGCCACACAACTGCTGAACCTGCGTGTCTAGAGCCTGTGCTCTGTAACAAGGGAAGCCACCGCAATGAGAAGCCCAGGCACGGCAACTAGAGAGTAGCCTCTGCACACTGCAACTAAAAACCAGCCTGAGTGCAGCAACGAAGACCCAGTGCAACCAAATTAAATTTTAAAAACTAACACATCAAAAACCAGCGGCAGTCTCACGGCTTACATTGCAATAACTTACAGGGTTTTATGGATGTTTAGCCAATATACTAGATAACTTCAAGCTCACATGCAACTGATGTATCCACTGTGTCCCCACCACCGCCAGATTGTCAGCTGCAGCTTCTTAGTGCTGGAAGAGGGTCTTCCTTATTGCCATTTCCAACCTGTGGCAGAAGAGAAAAATAGGTAACTGAGCTTGTTAGAATTTGTTTAAAATAAAACCACAGAGATCATTTAAGGAACTCTGCAGTGAATCAGTGAATAAGGTACCACAGTTTCAGTGCATAAACTATGTTAGGTCCATCAACTCCACCGCCAAAGTCAAAGACAGCAGAGCCATGAATGCATTCTTAGAACCTTACCACAGTGGCTAATACCTAACTGGTACTCAGTAAATATGTGCTGAATGACTAAATAAATGTACAGCTTGGCGCTTGTTTAACTGCTCTGAAACTTAAATGTGGATTCCACCTAAATTGTTGCTGGTATTCCTTGGAAAGTGAGAAAAATGTGTGCAAAACCACATAACTTAGTGCTTGACACATAACATAATAGGTGTTCAATAATACTACATGAATCAGCATTTTGCTCATCTACGATGCTGTTTGCTTATTTTTTAAAATGATTTACATTTGTTACCGAATTTTCAGAGGCTGCATAGTATAATGGTACCATGCAGCCACTTCATCAAGACTGAGAATACCAAGTTCAAGTCCTGGGTTTTTCACATATTATCTAATTCTGGCCATGAGCAGTTAACATAATTTCTCAGAACCTCAGTTTCTCTGTGGGCAAATGGAAATAATTACTCAACCACATTAAAATGTACTGAATCCCAATCAGAGCTAAGGTCTATAAGATTCAAAAATGATCTATTGCTTTTCTACATCACATTGGCTCTTATGGAATTCAAATTAGAAAAGAATCTTTTATAAACTAAGAGTCAATTCCAACAGTTAAATGGTATTGGGATTATTTTTCCATGAATGTTAAGGCCTTTTTTTGTCACTGAAAATCATTTCAGTTCTTTGGTTTCTTTTTCTTTCACTGTATCATTCAGAGACAAATCAAAACAAGTAATGCTTTGCTTTTTTCAAAGTTTGTTTTTATTTGCAATTGATTTTTCCCGAAGCCCAAGTTCTAGTTTTCCTTTGGACTGTTTTGTGGGAATGAGTTACATATTTTGTAGATATTTTGGGAGTGTTGGGGATGAATGTTTGCTTAAAGATCTTAGAGAAAGGTTTACAGGATTTTAATAAATGGATTTGATTGCTCGAGGGATTTTACTTCCCGTATTGATCTAACAAGGATTCAAGGAATCAAGCATGGATAGAGAAGATAAAGAGTCTCTTTGAAACCAGCTCCTTTCAATATTGGGTTGAGATTCAGGGTATGCTAGGTTGCCAAGTTTAGCAAATAAAATACAGATCTAGGTAAATTAGATTTTCAGATAAACAATAAATGAAGTTTTAGTGTTCAGTTCAGTTCTGTCACTCAGTCGTGTCCAACTCTTTGCGACCCCATGAATTGCAGCACGCCAGGCCTCCCTGTCCATCACCAACTCCCGGAGTTCACCCAAACCCACATCCATTGAGTCGGTGATGCCATCCAGCCATCTCATCCTCTGTTGTTCCCTTCTCCTCCTGCCCCCAGTCCCTCCCAGCATCGGTCTTTTCCAATGAGTCAACTCTTCGCATGAGGTGGCCAAAGTACTGGAGTTTCAGCTTTAGCATCATTCCTTCCAAAGAACACCTAGGGCTGATCTCCTTTAGAATGGACTGGTTGGATCTCCTTGCAGTCCATGGGACTCTCAAGAGTCTTCTCCAATACCACAGTTCAAAAGCATCAATTCTTCAGTGCTCAGCTTTCTTCACAGTCCAACTCTCACATCCATACATGACCACAGGAAAAACCATAGCCTGGACTAGACGGACCTTTGTTGGCAAAGTAATGTCTCTGCTTTTGAATATGCTATCTAGGTTGGTCATAACTTTCCTTCCAAGGAGTAAGCGTCTTTTAATTTCATGTAAGTATTGACAAATGTCATATCCTATATTCTATCTGGCAATTTTAGGTGAGATGATGCCTCCAAGAGTCTGAAAAGACTTCTTATTTACTTGAAAGGGCCTACGAGGAGTCTTAAAACTGCAACCTTCAGACCATCTTTATTCGGTTAAAAATTGAGATACATTTTCCATTTGGAAAAGGGTTCTGTAGGGTGACCAGGGTCATCTGGAAGTTTCTCTCTTACAGTCTCTCATGTAGGTAATTACACAGCTATTGGGACTGGAGTTGTCTAATCACATCAGTAAGCTGCAGACCCAAGACACCTCATAGAACTACTGACCAAAAGTTCAGCTGACCACTCTTGATTAAAGTGTCTACCCATGGCCGATCCATATGGCTTGGGTATCTCCCAACACGGTGGCTGTGGTCCTAGCTAGCATCCCAAGAATGAGTCCAGTGGCCCCCATACCTGCAGGTTCCGCACCACAGGTTCAACTAACACAGATCAAAAACATTTGGAAAAAAATTCCAGAATGTTTCAGAAAGCAAAACTTGAATTTGCCAAGCACCAGCAACTATTAACACATCATTTACATTGTATTTACAACTATCTACACAGCATTTACATTCTTTTAGGTATTATAAGTAACATAGAGATGGTATATGCATATGGAAGGATTGCATAAAGTGAAAAGTGTTAGTTGCTCAGTCATGTCTGACTCTGTGACTCCATGGACTGTAGCCTGCCAGGCTCTTCTGTCCAGAATGGGTGGCCATTCCCTTCACCAGTTGATATTCCCTACCCAGGGATCAAATCCAGGTCTCCTGCACTGCAGGCTGAGCCACCAGGGAAGCCCAGTAAATATACGGAAGGATTGCATAGGTTATATGCAAATACTATGCCATTTTATACAAGGCATTTGAGCACCTGAGGAGTTTGGTAGCCTCGGGAGGTCCTGGAAACAACCCCTTTTGGATAGCAAGGGACACTTATATTTCAAGAGCTAACTCCTCTGCTTCTGCTTTTAAACTAAGCAAACTCAGCGTATTTGTTGATACCATCAACACGTGTTTTAGAGGTGATTAATATTGTCATGACACTTGCTACATGACTTCTGCTCTCTAGAACACATTTACTTCAACCGATAAGAATAGAAAGATGCAAAAGAGAGGTCAAATACTGGCATGTGAAGTGAGGATTGAAGAAGGGACAGAAGGTCAGGTGGAGGCAAGTTTAAAAGACAGATAAGTGGTGGCAAGGAAATAGTCATCTTCTTCAGTGTAAAGTGCAAGAGTTATGAATTATATTGGAATGATATGGATTATCCTGAGAGCTGGTCTAGTTAAGAAATAAGTTGACTCCTGGGGAAGAAAAACTAAGAACATGGAATCCAATAAAAATAAAATCTGCCCAAATATTTTTATATATTAGACTCTATAAGGGACTAAAACATAATACATTAATGGTTTATCCTTTTTTAAAAAAATTAAAATTTATTTGATTTTATTCACCTGTTTTTCACCTAAGTCTATCCCTAGATGCTTTAATAAAAGGCTACTTTCCCTTAAATGCATTTAAAAATGTTAATTGGACCAATGGGATTCATCTCTAACATAGATCTTGGCTTATATTTTGAATTATACTATAACACCCACTGCTATTTCCTTTCCATATTTCAAGAGTGTCCTGAGTATAAGCTGAGAGCCCCAAAGGCATTCAGGAGCCTGAGTGAGTATAAATCCCACTCTATCAATGTTTCTAATCACAAGTCCTTGACATGCTTAAGCATGTACAGAAAATGTATGATTGAGGCTCATTCTGTAAGTGAGCCCCAGGGGTTGATGTTAGTTAAATAAATATTAGGTCTGTTGCATGGTTACTTTTTCCAGCCGTAACATAGCTGCCTGCTGAGCAAAACAGTCGGTGGCTGGAAAAGTAGTGAATAAGAACATGTTCTGCCTGCTGCTATGAGATGTGAAAGTGGGAGGCTGAGAGCCCGATTTGCCCTGAGAGACTCTGTAGCATAGAAAAGGGCAAGCCACTCAGTTGGACACTTGGACTAAGATGCAACTGAATTGTTTCTGAAAGCCAAGCATACAGGGAGAACATACCAAGAGGGAAAAATGAGATCATACTATCCAGTCCATTGTTTATCTTCCAGGGAAGATCAAAATCTCTCCTTTATTCCTATGTGTTTGAAGCCAGCTCATCATAACCAACAAAATTTGCAGCTATGTACCCAAATCTTCTAAGTCTTTTCTGATAATATTTCTGCTTTCCTCAGATTACTGTTATAAAACATATGTATATACCCCATTTCATTTCTATCTCCCTTTCCTGTCTCAGCAAGAGTATTGTAGCAGCTCCATTAAGGTATTCATTCAGATTTCCAAATATAAGACTCCCTGGAATAGCTTTGCCAGTTGGAACTTTACAGAACAGAGGTAGGTAAATTGACATTTTTAGAGCTTGAGATGAAGATATAGCAAAACAAACTGCAACATAGAGAAGACATATCAGGATTCTTTTTAAGGTGGTTATAGATCATATCAACCACTGAAACTCCACTAGCACTGAAATGACTTATTAAACAACTTTATTCTTGGGTAACATTCAAACTCTTGAACCACTCAGACAGACTGTTCAGTTCAGTCGCTCAGTCGTGTCTGACTCTTTGCAACCCCATGGACTATAGCACGCCAGGCTCCCCTGTCCATCACCAAATCCCAGAGTTTACTCAAACCCATGTCCATTGAGTCGGTGATGCCATCCAACCATCTCATCCTCTGTCTTCCCTTCCTGCCTTCAATCTTTCCAAATCATCAGGATATTTTCAAATGAGTCAGCTCTTTGCAACAGGTGGCCAAAGTATTGGAGTTTCAGCTTTACCATCAGTCCTTCCAATGAACACCCAGGACTGATCTCCTTCAGGATGGACTGGCTGGATCTCCTTGAAGTCCAAGGGACTCTCAAGAGTCTTCTCCAACACCACAGTTAAAAAGCATCAATTCTTCAGTGCTCAGCTTTCTTTATAGTCCAACTCTCATATCCACACATAACCACTAGAAAAACCATACCTTTGACTAGATGGACTTTTGTTGGCAAAGTAATGTCTCTGCTTTTTAATATGCTGTCTAGGTTGGTCATAGCTTTTCTTCCAGGGAGCAAGTGTCTTAATTTCATGGCTACAGTAACCATCTACAGTGATTTTGGAGCCCCCAAAATCAAGTCTCTCACTGTTTCCATTGTTTCCCCATCTATTGTCATGAAGTGATGGGACCAGATGTCATGATCTTCATTTTCTGAATGTTGAGTTTTAAGCCAAGTTTTTCACTCTGCTCTTTTACTTTCATCAAGAGGCTCTTTAGTTCTTCTTCACTTTCTGCCATAAGGGTGGTGTCATCTGCATTTCTCCTGGCAAACTTGACTCCAGCTTGTGCTTCATCCAGTCCAGCATTTCTCATGATGTACTCTGCATATAAGTTAAATAAGCAGGGTGACAATATACAGCCTTGATGTATTCCTTTCCCGACTTGGAACCAGGCTGTTATTCCATGTTCAGTTCTAACTGTTGCTTCCTGACCTACCATACAGATTTCTCAGGAGGCAGGTCAGATGGTCTGGTATTCCCATCTCTCTAAGAATTTCCACAGTTTGTTGTGATCCACACAGGAAAAGGCTTTGGCATAGTCAATAAAGCACAAATAAATGTTTTTCTGGAACTCTATTTATTTTTCAGTGATCCAACGGATGTTGGTAATTTGACGTCTGGTTCCTCTGCCTTTTCTAAAACCAGCTCTAATATCTAGAAGTTCATGGTTTATATACTGTTGACGCCTGGCTTCTAGAATTTTGAGCATTACTTTGCTAGTATGTGAGTTGAGTCCAACTGTGCAGTAGTTTGAGCATGCTTTGACATTGCCTTTCTTTGGGATTGGAATGAAAACTGACCTTTTCCAGTCCTGTGGCCATTGCTGAGTTTTCCAAATTTGCTGGCAGATTGAGTGTAGCACTTTCACAGCATCATCTTTCAGGATTTGAAATAGTTCAACTGGAATTCCATCACCTCCACTAGCTTTGTTCATAGTGATGCTTCCTAAGGCCCACTTGACTTCACATTCCAGGATGTCTGGCTCTAGGTCAGTGATCACACTATCGTGGTTATCTGGGTCATGAAGATCTGTTTTGTATAGTTCTTCTGTGTATTCTTGCCACCTCTTCTTAATATCTTCTGCTTCTGTTAGGTCCATGCCATTTCTGTCCTTTATCAAGCCCATCTTTGCATGAAATGTTCCCTTGGTATCTCTAATTTTCTTGAAGAGATCTCTAGTCTTTCCCATTCTGTTGTTTTCCTTTATTCCTTTGTATTGATCACTGAAGAAGGCTTTCTTATTTCTTCTTACTATTCTTTGGAACTCTGCATTCAGATGGGTATATCTTTCCTTTTCTCCTTTGCCCTTCCCTTCTCTTCTTTTCACAGCTATTTGTAAGGACTCCTCAGACAACCATTTTGCCTTTTTGCATTTCTTTTCCTTGGGGATGGTCTTGATCCCTGCCTCCTGTACAATGTCAGACAGCCCGTGTACTGAATTAAACCTGAGTATTGAGAGTCGTAACCCTTTGGCTGCTGGATTGTGTGTGGTGGGGGAGGCCACTGTCAAGAGGTCCCTGGGTCCGAGCACAGCTGCTATTTACATGAGTATTTCAACACTTTAGCAACTGTATTAGTTGTGTCTGTGTACACCTGCATCATATTATTTCTGTTTATAGCCTGCTGCTGCTGCTGCTGCTAAATCGCTTCAGTTGTGTCCGACTCTGTGCGACCCCAGAGATGGCAGCCCGCCATGCTCCCCCGTCCCTGGGATTCTCCAGGCAAGAACACTGGAGTGGGTTGCCATTTCCTTCTCCAATGCATGAAAGTGAAAAGTCAAAGTGAAGTTGCTCAGTCGTGGCCGACTCTTAGCGACCCCATGGACTGCAGCCGACCAGGCTCCTCCATCCATGGGATTTTCCAGGCAAGAGTTCTGGAGTGGGGTGCCATTGCCTTCTCCTGTTTATAGCCTAGGCTGCTCCAAATTATTCATTACAAGATATAGCAGAACACATGATATGGTCCAGATTTTGTATTTCTGCTGTATTTCTTATGCAATTGTGTGATTAATCTCAATGTCTTAGCTTTTGTATGTAAGATAGTTGAAAACACAGTGATTGTGAAAACTTTCCAGAGGACGATCTGTCACCAAAAATCTCCTCACTTCTCTCCAGCATTGTCTGTCTTTGAAATAGTCTTAAAGAATATTTGTCCTGTAAAGTTCCTAACGTGCTCATTAAAAAAGCATACGTACTCTTTTAGCTAGGTTCAAATTAAAAGAAGGCATAAGTATAGTTGTCATCATTAGTGCATTGTGTTGATGTTAGATATTTTCAGCACCTAATAATGTTCTAAAGTAGTGATTCCCAACCTTTTTGGCACCAGGAACAGGTTTAATGGAAGACAACTTTCCACTGGGGTTGGGGTTGGGGGATGGTTTGAAGATGTTTCAAGTGCCTTACATTTATTATACACTTCATTTCTCTTATTATTAACTCAGTTCCACCTCATATTATCATGCATTAGATTCCAGAGGTCAGGGACCTCTGTTCTAAAGGGAAGTTTATGTTCCCTCTTTTTCACCATCCATAAATCAAATATTCTTGATTGGGTAAAAAAAATATATTCTTCTCATATTTTTTAACACAATAAGAAAAAATAATGATGTTGGCATCTTAGGGTTGATTAGAGTATATTACAAATCCAGGAACATCTAATATAAGAACATAAATAAGTATTTATATGCATGCAGACTTGTTGGCATCCCACTCCAGTACTCTTGCCTTGAAAATCCCATGGACGGAGGAGCCTGGTAGGCTGCAGTCCATGGGGTCGCTAAGGGTCGGACATGACTGAGCGACTTCACTTTCACTTTTCATTTTCATGCATTGGAGAAGGAAATGGCAACTCACTGCAGTGTTCTTGCCTGGAGAATCCTAGGGATGGGGGAGCCTGGTGGGCTGCCGTCTATGGGGTCGCACAGAGTCGGACACGACTGAAGTGACTTAGCAGCAGCAGCAAACTTGTTGTTGTTTAGTTGCTAAGTCGTGTCTGACTCTTTGTGACCCCCATGGACCAGAGCCCACCAGGCTCCTCTGTCCATCGGATTTCCCAGGCAAAAATACTTGAGTGGGTTGCCATTTCCTTCTCCAGGGGATCTTCCTGACCCAGGAAGATCCTGCATCTCCTGCATTGGCAGGCAGATTCTTTACCACTGAGCCACCAAGGAAGCCCTATGTATGCAGATACCTGTCTTCTAATTGAGACATGACTTGTAAACATCAAGACTTGCATAGTAAGTTGATTAAACAAATATATATATATATGTGTGTGTGGAGATATATATATATATATATATATATCCTGTATATCCTCTACTTTACTATCATAAATATCTGAGGACACATACAATTTTCACAGCTCATTCTATTTCCTCAGCAGTTGACTTGAAAACAGCTTATTTGCATTACCCACAAAACCCAAACGCTTAGTTGATAAAGGAATGAAAAGTAAAACATGTACCAAGGGAGATAAATCTGTTTCTTTATCTCATCCCTCACTGGCTTGAAAATGTCTCTGAGGGAAGAAAAGTTTGCAGGAATTTGGTTCTACGTGGTGGAGGATGATTTATGAAAGTTCAATTACAGCCTGACCCCATCTGTGGTATTTGCCAAGAACCAACTGTGTCTTTGGTAAAGTAGGACAAAAAAAAAAAAAAAAAAAGCCCTGAATGCATATTGAGCTTCAAAACAAAGAACAATATAATAGGAGGCTGCCAGATACACGTCTCCTGAAAGGCCATTATAATTAAAAATATCTGAATAGTATTTTAAATACAATATACAAGGTCATTCCAATAAGAAGGTAACACAGGCATTGACAGAGAATGACAAGAATACTCAGAAAGGAAGTACTTGGAAATTACATTGTATGTGAAGTTTCATATGGTGGTTTTAAAAACTGTGTCAGAAGAAAGGGTATAATTTGTCTCCCATTCTAATTTGATTGTCATGACAGGAGGTAGGCTGCCACTCAAAGGCTCAGAGACCTGCTATTGCTTCTGCATTGTTTATACCTGCAAGAGATGGTGTGTAATCTAAGTAACATTTTGCAAGTCCCAAAACAAAGTTTCAGAAAGGGTCTAGACTATTTACTGATTGGTAGGTTAGGAAAGGCAGAATAAAGCAGCAAGTGCTGAGATGTGTGCTGGGAAATGTCTGCTTAATACAGTCCATCTTCAAACCGTGGTGCTGGAGAAGACTCTTGAAAGCCCCTTGGACAGCAAGGAGATCCAATCAGTCAATCTTAAAGGAAATCAGTCCTGAATGTGCATTGGAAGTACTGATGCTGAAGCTGAAACTCCAATACTTTGGCCACCTGATGCGAAGAGCTGATTCATTGGGAAAGACCCTGATGTTGGGAAAGATTGAAGGCGGGGGCTGAAAGGGGTGATAGAGCATGATATGGTTGGATGGCATCACCAACTCAATGGACATGAGTTGGAGCAGACTCTGGGAGATAGTGGACAGGAAAGCCTGGTGTGCTGTAGTCCATGGGGTTGCAAAGAGCTGGAGATATCTTAGGGACTGAACAACAGTCTTCTACCTGAACCTGTCTTGAGCCACCTAGCAAACAGTTTATGATGTTTTGAGTATCGGGACTTGAATCAAGATGCCAGATTTCAATTCTAGTGCCACGTATTTCCTCCATAACGAGGACAATCATTTCCTCCAGAGCTCCACCTACCTGTCTGTAAAATGAAGATAACATGCATGTTTTTCCACTGTGAGTTGTAACCAAGAGATTATCTTAGGTGAATAAACCTAACACAAGAAGCAATATAGATTTCAGACACACAGGTGTTGAACACTCCTTGGTGTTTTAAAAGAAAAGATACTTATTTTGAAGAAAAGACATACAAGGATTTAAAACATCTTAACTAACTACAAATAATGTTCCCTGGACTTTGGAGGAGGTAAATTATTCTCACCAGAAGCATAAGAAAGGCTAAATTAAAGTTTCTTTTTTGGTAGTCTCTCCCCGACAGGAAGCTGTTATCTCTCTTCTTCAAATGCTGCTTAGACCCCTGCAACTTAAATTTAGCTCTCTGGCAGCCTCTCCTTCCTCCTATGGGCTACAAGTGGTGTTAAATGACAGACAGATGTTAAACAAGATACTTCCCTAAACAGCTGCCTTGCCTCTTTGAGTAGGCTCCGATCTCTATTTAAACAAAAAAGAAGAAAGAAATCTGAAGATAAGCCTGTCAGAGTGTTCTGAAATTAACATAACTCAGACCTCCTGCCAGTGTCCTAAAACTTAAAATAGTGAGTTGCCAGCTCCCTGCAAGACTTTGCAAGCAAGGCCCATGTCTTGATGTTGGAGCAAGTCTGCAGTGCTTCCCTGGGCACTAGGAGAATTCAGAAAGCGATAAAGGAGAGAGCAACGCCTCCTTGAAAAACTACACATTGAAAAGCTGAAGTCCTCCCGGCCCTTCCTGTCACAGATGCTAACCACAGGGAAATCATCTCTTTCCGTATTTACTGAGCCAGGCTAATAGCTTTACCATCCACGCCCCATTTACTCTTTATAACAATCCTGTCAAAAGCATATTTACACTTCCTGTTTGGATAGAGAATTCCAGTAGAAGCAAGTTAGTAACATGACCAAAGGTCATACAGGTAGCTGGTAACCGGGGTTTCATCTGATCCAAAGTCAGCCTATATAATATAAACAGCGAGACTAAAAGATGCTGAAGGAAGACTCTGCAAGAAGACTGTGGTGGATTGAATGGTGGCCATCAGAAGAGATGTAAGCATCCTAACCCCTGGAATCTGGGAATATAATGTTATTCAGAAAAGGGGTCTTTGCAGATGTAATGAATTTTGAGGAACTTGGGATCATCCTGGACTGTGCGTGCACAGGCACACACACGCTCAATTGCATCCAATCTCTTGTGATCCCATGGACTGTAGCCCGCCAGGCTCCTCCGTCCATGGGATTCTCCAGGCAAGAATACTGGAGTGGGTTGCCATTTCCTACTCCAGGGGAATCTTCCCGATCAGGGATCGAATCCATGTCTCTGGTGTCTCCTGCACTGGCAGACGGATTCTTCACCACTGTGTCACTTGGGTCATCTGGGTGGGACATAAATCCAACAACAAGTCTCCTTATAAAAGAGAAAGGCAGAAGGTGCTCTGACACAGAGAGAAGAGGAAAAGACATGGACACAAAGAAGAGGACCGTGAAAAGACAGAGGCAGAGACCAGAGGGGCAATGCCACAAGCCTGGGGAGCTCGGAGCAGCCAGGAGGCAGAAGAGGCGAGGAAGGGTCCTCTCCTGCAACCTTCAGAGGAAGCACAGCCAGGCCAACATCTTGATTTCTGACTCTGGACACCAAAATGGTGAGACAGTGAGTTTCTGTTTTAAATCACCAGATTTGTGGCAATTTATGACAGCAGCTCTAGCAAAATAATACAGAATTAGACAAAAATCCTTAGGTTAACACTTCTGGAGGCCCCTATAATTATCATGACTAGATTATCAGAGACACCACCTTGCCTCCCTTTGTATCTCTTACATTCATGATTCTCACCTGTAGCTCAGTGAATATTTGTTGAGTTGGCCCATGGAAGCAGCTGAAAGTGTGGCAAGTGGGAGCTAGCAGTGTCTCCAAGACGGGCATCATCTGAGGGCAGACAGAGGAGACTGTGGCAAGTCAGCCCCTTCCAAAGGGCAGATCAGATTGAAATCACCCAGGTGGCTCTTTTTTGAGATTGAGAAAAAGGATCAGGAACCCTGTCCTCATTTTAGGAGATACAGAGGAGGCTCTTCCAAGATGGCTGAGTGGTAAAGAATCTGTCTGCCAGGACAGGATATGCAAGGGACACAGGTTCCAACCCTGGGTTGGGAAGATCCCTGGAGGAAGAAATGGCAACCCACTCCAGTATTCTTGCCTGGAAAATCCAATGGACAGAGGAGCCTAGTGGGCTACAGTATATGAGGTCACAAAGAGTCAGACACGCTGAGCTCATGTGGCTGAGAGGAGGCCCCAGGATATTCAGAGCAACTACCTGTTTTCAGTCCTCATCTAATCAAAACACTGTCAGGGAGATGGAGATAGATTCCTATACATTTTAAATTGGAAAAAAAAAAAAAGAATAAATCAGAGGCCCTTCTATCATTCACTCTTTTGTTTCATTTTTATTTAAAAAATAAATTCTTTATTAAAGATATACAAAGGAATGCAGTAACATCTCCTTCCCCCATCACCCATTCATTCACTGACCAAACATTTGTCGAGTGACTACCATGCGGGCTCTTCTCATGTTTTCCAACTATACATTCATATTCTTTGAGAATACCACCAGATGTATCTGTTCTGTTCCCATTTTTCTACCTCTAATATTTTTTCTGTAATTTTTTTTTTGTCTTTGACAGGTGTCTTGCCATCTCGCCCTGGAATTATAATATCTGCTGCTCCCTTCTTATTCATAGAGGTGATGGTTCTTTGTCTTTAAATTTTTGGCTGAAGGTTCACATTTTTCACCTGCTCTGTGGCAGCTTTTTTCTGGCGAGTGTTCTTTGTTGGTAACTTTATTCTTCTTTTTCACAGATTTTTCTTAAAGTGTCTCTGGGTTGCTATTGTACCATCTTACATCTTTTAAGTGGGTTGAACTTTTCTGCACTAGGCATTTAAGAAAGTTCCTGTGAGGAAAGAGGATGGATCAGAGTAGCTTGCAGGTGTTTCGATCCAGAGAACCTTCTGTTGCTTCTACAGAATCTGACTGCTTCCTGCAAATATGATGCCTCCATTGCATTCTTTGTGTACCTTAACCACTTCTTCCTGTTTCAATTACCTGCTTTTCAAAGTCAAAGTTTAGAAGCATTTTGCTTGCCAGCCCTGACACCAGATTTCTACACTTACTACAGCAAACAGCCATGCAGCTTTTTTACTACACGACAAAGCTCTTCCCTCCAAAAAAAAAATGTGTTTTTGCAAATTCCTTCTGCAACCCACCATTGCCAGGCCATCTCAGTATACCTCTGGACTTTATGCGAGATCGATTCTAACCAATCTCAGTTAGTTTTAGCAGTCATTTCACAAACGTCAGGGTCTGCAGATTGTTGCTGTTCTTCAGTCATCCAGCTGTGTCTAACTCTTTGTGACCCCATGGACTGCAGCACGCCAGGCCTCCCTGTCCCTCACCATCTCCTGGAGTTTGCCCAAGTTCATGCTCATTGCATCAGTGATGCTGTCCGGCCATCTCATCCTCTGACGCCCTCTTCTCCTTCTGCCCTCAATCTTTCCCAGCATCAGGGTCTTTTCCAGTGAGTTGTCTGCAGATTATCTGTGTCCTACTTCACAGAAGATAGAGTCTGAGAGGCTTTTTAAAAAAATTTTACCTGTTGCTTTTAGATGATTTCTAGGACAAGAGGGTAAACATGTGGTGTAGAAAGCCACGTAAAATGGGCGATTTCAGCTTTTTTTCTCAAAATGACAGCCTTGAACTGAAAGGAATACTTTTAGCACAGCCAAATTTTCAGGATTTGGAGTATATTTTAATTCTCTATGTTACATTCATGCTGGCCTATGAATGAGGTATTTGAGTGTGATATAATTAGGACTGGTTATTCTTTCTTGGTTTTCCAAACTTTCTGTCATGACTCTCTTACCTTCAACACATACACATATTCACACATACACGCACACACACACTCACAGGAGAGGATGCTATATAAAGGTTAAATAGGTGAGCACAAAAAATGTCCTTTGAGGACTTCCCTGGTGGTACAATGGGTAAGAATCCACCTGCCAGTGGAGGGGACACAGGTTTGATCCCCAGTCCAGAAGATTCCACATACCATGGAGAAACTAAGCCCAAGTACCGCTCAAACTACTGCCCTCACTCCAAAGCCCATGAGCTGCAGCTACCGAAGCCAGCCTGCCTAGAGCCTGAGCTTCACAGCAAGAGAAGCCACTGCAGTGAGAAGGCGCGCCACTGCTCACCTCAACTAGAGAAAGCCCTCAGGCAGCAATGAAGACCCAGTGCAACCAAAAATTAAAAAAAAAAAAAAAATTTAATATCCCCTGGGTTTCACAATGAGGAAGGCATCTGTGCCTTGACTAAACTGAGTTTGTGGGAAGAAATCAGAATTGTGAGTTGAATGGATTGAGAAGTGAACAGAAAAGTTATTAAAATAAGGAGTAAGGACTATTTCAAGATACCTTATCCCCAGCTTTCCTGAGATACAATTGACATACAGGGAAGTATAAGTTTAAAGGTACACAATGTGTTGATGGGATACACATGCATTACAAAATTATTACCAGGATCGAGTTAGTTAGCACCTCTATCGGGTCACATAATGACACTTGGCATGAATGAAAGGAAAGCTTTACAGGATCAGATAGAAAGTCAGGGCTAAGAAACTCTATATTTAGATCTTCTTAAGAAGCTTCTTTAGAGAGTGATGTCACAAGCTTCGGAAGTCCCGTCCTTGAAGGTGGGGGTAGACAGCAAGGAGAAGGAAAGGAGTCTGTGTCAGAGCACAGCCATTCAAAGCCCTGATTCTGGAGTCAGAGTGCTTGACTCTGATCCCGTTGTTAACTTGTGTTGGCTCTGTGACTTGGCACGACCTTAGTCTCCTTGACCTAAAATGATCCCCTAATCTGAATATAAAAGAGCCCAGACCTTTCTCCTGAGCTCCAGTCTCTGTCTACTAATTTACCCTGAATGTCCTCCAAGGTATCTCCAAGTTAACATGTCCAAAACTTAGTATCTGCCCAATCCCCAAGCTTAGTATTCCCTTAGTATTTTTATTCTTTGGGGATCAAACCACCTACCTACAAATCCAAGCCAAAAAGGCTATGCCCATCCCAAATGCCTTAATTTCCTTCACATCTAACATCTCACTGTGATCAGCTCTATCAATTTCACCTCTTACTTTCACCTGTAGTTACTTATGCCCTCCTTTCCTATCTTAGCACTACCATCTAAAAGTAGGTTTTCATCAACTCTTACCTAGACTTCTGCATTCCTCTGCCCAGCACCCATGCAGTTAGCCTGGAACCAGAAATCCCCAGTCCAGATTCAGGAATCAGGTTCCTGGGTAGGTGGAGGTGAGGGTGGGGGAAAGCAGGAACAGCCATCCATTGGCTAGAATTCGGCTTAGTCAGCACCTGCAATTAATTTTCTAGGTTTGGGAGGAGAGTGGGAGGGGCATTTAGGTTACCCTAGGCTGTCACCATAGTAACCAGACTTGGGGAGGGGGGCTGCCCCTTCACTCTCCCTGCGGGAGTGGTAGAAATAATCTGGGTCTGCCTTATGGCACCTCACTCCAGTACTCTTGCCTGGAAAATCCGATGGACAGAGGAGCCTGGAAGGCTGCAGTCCATGGGGTCGCTGAGGGTCAGACACGACTGAGCGACTTCACTTTCACTTTTCACTTTCATGCACTGAAGAAGGAAATGGCAACCCACTCCAGTGTTCTTGCCTGGAGAATCCCAGGGACGGGGGAGCCTGGTGGGCTGCCGTCTATGGGGTCGCACAGAGTCGGACACGACTGAAGTGACTTAGCAGCAGCCTTACTTCCAACTAGTTAATGAAGCTAATTGACTGGAACTTCTGCATTAGAAAAGCCTAAAGGGAATGGGGGAGAGACCAGAGAGCCTATGTGTGTTAGTCACTCAGTCGTGCCCAACTCTTTGCAATCCCATGGACTGCAGCCCTCCAGGCTCCTCCTTCCATGGGATTTCCAGGCAAGGATACTGGAGTGGGTTGCCATTTGCTTCTCCAGAGAGCCTATAGAGACCCCCAAATAGTCTGCTCTTGGCTGGGGTTTCCTCAGGATAAAAGAATAAAAATGATCTCAGCCTCTTCTCTTGCCCACACACCATCCTTGAATCTACTCTCCATGTGTGCTGTGCTTAGTTGCTTCTGACTCTTTGCGACCCCATGGACTGTGCCCTCCCTGCTCCTCTGTCCATGGGGATTCTCCAGGCCAGAATACTGGAGTGGGTAGCCTTTCCCTTCTTCAGGGGATCTGCCCAACCCAGGGATCGAACCCAGGTCTCCTGCATTGCAGGTGGATTCTTTACCAGCTGAGCCATAAGGGAAGCCCAAGAATACTGGAGTAGGTAGCCTATCCCTTCTTCAGGGGATCTTCCCAACCCAGGGATCAGACCCAGGTCTCCCACATTGCAGGTCCATTCTTTACCGACTGAGCACCAGGAAAGCCCAAAAACACTGGAGTGGGTAGCCTATCCCTTCTCCGGCATCTTCCCCGCCCAGGAATCGAACAGAGGTCCCCTGCATTGCAGGTGGATTCTTTGCCAGGTGAGCTACCAGGGAAGCCCCTGTTCTTCATACCACTGACAAAGTGAATGTATTAAAATGCAATTCTGATCATGCCATTCCTCAGGTTAAAGCTTTACAACGTTTGGATAAAATCTACATTTCTTATCAGGGCTTTCAAGTTCCTCCACAATCTGATCCTACTTATCTCTCCAGCTACAAATGTCACTGTACTTCCTTCTCAGTTTCCACTGCAGAGGAGGTAGCAGTGCTCTTAAGAGGAGAACCCCTTTTGTTTAGAGAGACTTTATTACGCTGCTTGAATATACAGAGGCAATGAAACCAAGGGTGGGGAATAAGGAGGTGAAGACCAAAGGAACTAGGGACTTCCCTGGTGGTCCAGCAGCTAAGACGCTGTGCTCCCAAGGCAGGGGGCCCAGGTTCAATCACTAGTCAGGGAACTGGATCCCACATGCTGCAGCTGAGTTCGCATGCTGCAACCAATGATCCCACGTGTCACAACTAAGACAACTGAGATGCAGTACAGCCAAATATTAAATATAAGTAAATATTTTTAAAAAAGACAAAGGGAGCAAGTGCCCATGTCTGGGGGCAGGTGACAGTTTGGAGAGCAGAGTGGCCAAGGCAGGGTGAAGAATGGGTGGAGGAGAGTCAGAGGGGAAGCAGTCTGCGTGGTAAGACCCTGCAGACCATTGCGAGGGTTTTGACCTTTGCTTTGAAGCAAAAAATCATAGAAAAATTTTCAGCAAAGTGATATAATCTGACTTAGGTTTTTAAAGGATCTGACTAATGTTGGGAATGGACTGGCTAAGAGTGAAAGCAGGAAGACCAGTTAAGAAGACAATGCAATGATTCACAGAAGAGCCGGTGGTGGCTTGAAAGCTACTAGGTGAGTGAAGGTGGGGAGGGTAATGTCAGTAAAGATGGTGAGAAGTGGTCACATTCTGGATACATCCATGCACACTCTTATTTGAGAAGATGTCTAAGATAGACTACCAGACTCTTTCTGTTTACATTGAGTGGAAGGGGATGTATATCCTTTTCTTTGGTTCTTAAAAGAAAGGCGACCCCATCAGCCTGTAGTTTGTAGGGAAACTCAGGTCTCACTTTAGTAAGACATGCTATTTCCTCCTCCATACCTTGAATCTTTAAGCTTCTCTCTGGGGTTTACTTTTGCCCAGCTCCTTCCACTGGAAAATAACCCATCATGCTCAGCTCAAGCAGCACCTTATTTTTAAGGCCTTCCCTAATCCCAAAGATACTACTCTGACCTCAGATACACTGCTATCGTAACCCGTATATAATGATAACAGCCGATTGCTCACTTTCTTCATGTCCTACTGTGAGGTTCATTAGGGCAGACACCAGTCAGATTCATCTCTTGACACCCATCCCCTCCATAGCACACACGTGGTGCTTAGTGACTACATGAGTGCACAAGACATAACGTAGTAAGGTAAAGACAGGTGGCACCAGTGGCACTCAGAGCTCAGTGGCTCACAACCCCTATCCCTAAGGATCACATTAAGATCCTAAATCACATGAGGATCACCTGTGGAGCTTTAAAAACAACAGCCGGTGCAGAGCTGTAATACACCCAGAGACGGGCATAGTACTATCTTATCCAGTGGTGAAGAAAGCCTTCCCAGATGGTGCTAGTGGTAGAGAGCCCACGTGCCAATGCAGGTTAGATGTAAGAGACACGGGTTCAATCCCTGGGTCAGGAAGATATCCTGGAGGAAGCCACGGCAATCCACTCCAGTATTCTTGCCTGTCTCCTCCTACCATGGACAGAGGAGCCTGGTGGGCTACCGTCCATTGGGTCACACAGAGTCGGACACACTGAAGCAATACAGCACGCTTGCATGCATGCAGTGATGAAGAAAGAAAGAAAAAACTGAGCATGGTGATTCGTCTCCTATCACCCTTTGCAGTTTATGAAAGACTTCGGTATATATTACTAATTCTCACACCAAGTCCAGGACAAAGAAGATTTATATAGGTAGAAACAGCAAAAATTAAATGAACTGTCTCAGCACAGACAAAACTTCTCCTCTATATGCACTCTTGTTCAATCATATATCTTCCAAAACAGGAAGAAAAAGGCTTTTGCAGTTGCAATTCCAGATTCACCCAAACTATAAAGGAAAGGAGTAAAAAGTGAAGGCAAATGATAGCAAGCTTTGACTATGAGGCTAAGGCCTTTTAACTTTTCCTGGATGGTATTGGGAAGCGGTTAGAGTGTTTTGATCAGCTGAATGAGACATGAATTGAGTTTTAAGATAAACAAGGGAGATGTGTACGGATGGATTTGCATAGAGCAAAATGAGGAGTGAAATATATTAAGGAGATATCACACTAATTAAGTGGGTGATGGTCAGACCAAACCAGCTGTTGATTTCACTTTCCTTTCACTGAACTGTAGGTTGACTCTATACTACTGAAAGATCAGAGCAATTAGAAAGATTATACTTTTATGGGTATTGTCAGTTCAGGGTGTCATTCAATTTAATGAGATACACTTCTGAATTGTGCAGTTTGGAGTTAATAGATTAAGCATGAATTGAACCAAGTTAGTGTTAATAACATAGTGAAGACTGAACAACTATTATTAAAAGAGAAGTAAATTTAGTCATAATTACAAGGCCAGTTTCTAAGACACCACCATTTAGACTTAATATCATAAGCATTTATGTGTTTGTTTCCTAAACTAAACCAATGTGGCTATAGTTTGATCATGGTTTTTGTGACATGTGTTCTCTAAAGTTTTCTTTGGTCTCTGGCAATGTATGTATTGTTTATGATGTAAAAGTTTATGCAGTATTATAAGTACATACTGAGGTTTGATGTGTTGACTGTGAATCAAGGTCATTTATTTAGAAGGTGGCATCATTAGCCTCAGTAAGAGTGTAAAGAACATTGTGAACCACTTCCACATGATGTTCTTATGCAGTGTGTTGGGCACTGTGTTAATTGCTTCACAAACAATCTCATTTGAACACAGAAAAAGTGCTGGGGAAAGTCATGTTTTTGCCACTTTCAGACAAGGCATTTGAGTCTCAGAGAAGTCAACTTTCCTGGTACACAGATCCTAAATGGAGATCCATCTGTCTGGACCCATACCTGGGCTACTGGTCACCACACCCTTGAGACCTGCATGTGGAGTATCTACTGGCCCCCACAGTCTCTAGAAGCTAGAAGCAGGGTTGTCAGCCCTCGTGGTGGGTTAGGTTCCCTACCCAAGCAAGGCCTGTCTCCAGAGACAGCTCGGTACTAGTTTCCCCCCACCCCCACAATTTTATCTTTGTGTACAGATTTTCTCAACAATCGCTGAATTTCTAGGACAGGTTCAGGTAACCAAAGAGCCTTTATCAGTAGTATATATTGTCTTGACCCAAAGGATGCTGCAAACCCAGGCTGGAGCCAAATGGGAAATAACATCTTTCTTAGAAAGGCTTAGAAATCCTCATCCAATCATTTAAGATGTTTCCTTTCTCAGGTAGCCCAGGCTGAATTACACCTGGCTGCTAGGCCACCATTCACATGGTTAGCCAAGAAAACAGGGTACAGGCCACCAAAAACAAGACCCCCCCATCCGCCTCATGTTATGGCACAAGTTTCACAATACAAATCACCTGTATTCAAAGGTAAACTTACAAAACTTGTACAATACACATGCCATCAAAAGTGGGATCATTGCCAGTGGTGAGGCAGCAGCTACAGGAGCCTGTGCGACATGTAAGATACACCGAAAAAGACCAGCTGCTATTGGGCCCCAGAGAGCAGTATTAAGTCCAATATAGGCTGTTCCATTTCAAGCAGATTCCTTTCTGCTTCTGGAAGTCGGTTAATTTTTCTGGTTATGATATCAGTTAAGTTCTCCTTGACAGTATCATCTGCTTCATGGTTTTCCATTTATTGCAACCCTTTTCCCAGAATGCCAGTACCTTACTAGCTCTCCTCTCAGCAGTCGCTGCCTCCTCTGGTCTTCAAAGCCATCACGAGGGTTCCCTTCGCCCTTTGTGCTCCTGGGTGTAGCCATTCTGGCTTCGCTCTAGTTTTCAAAGCTTCACAGGTCATCCTAATGTGCTTAAGACCCTAATGTGATCCTCAGTGATTAGAAACCATTGAGCTCCCTATTCCAGGAGTTTCCAGGAAGGCACCTGTGCGCAACTCTTTGGTAATTACTACCAAGTAACTGAGACCTCATCTGACCCCCGACCAGGCTGAGGGAAACCTTTCAGACACTGTCTTAAAGGCCTCACTATAAATTACCTTAAAATAAAACACTATAAATAAGCACTCCCTTCGCAACCTCCAGTTCCTACCAGTCACCCCACTTGACCCTCCCACCTGAAGATGCACCCCGACCAGGGGTTTGGTATCAGTCCTGTCCTAGGTCACACAGAATTATCTAAGGAGTTTTCATTCTCTAACTCCATGGCTCGACCTTAAGATGATAAGAACAATAGCTGCTTATCCAGCTTCCACGTGCCATGGTGTTCAGGCATGGTGTTCAGTGCTTCATGTGTGTTACCCTTAATTCTCACGCTGACTCTGTGAGGAAGATTCTCTGATACTCATGAAGAAACTGAATCTTGGAAAAATTAGACAACATGCTAACCTGCAGTCTGGGTTTTCACCTGGTTTTGCCCGACCACCGGCTTCATGTCCTCGGCTCCCCTCACTGCTCCACATCTTCACGTAAACGCCCCAGCGCTTCTGCAACTCCAGAGGGAAACTCCTTCTCACCACAAATCCTCCTCTTCTCCAGCCCCTTCCCAGATAATGTCACCTCCTCACACCTGTCACTCAAACTGAAACCTCTAGATCATTCCCCAACACCCATCATCCATGGCAACTAGTGAGTCTGCTCTGACCCTCACTGGCTCCCAAATCATCTTCTCTTCTTTCAGATCCTTCTCTCAGAACTATTCTTTATGGTTCCCTCCAAGATTATTTTCATAACCCCTGTTAAGCAGGGATTATATCCTGAGGATAAGGTTATCTTAGGTTATCTCCCTATCCTAGACTTGTCTTTTTCAAATCTACAGCCCACTTCACTGGTTTTTGATTTGACCATTTGGTAATGCAAATTTGATATCACATTGAGGTTTACTTTTTTTTAATGATGCAATGAGTCTCATTTGATAAAATACTGATTCCTTAGCAAGGTGTTCTTCAAAGTATAGCTCCAACTTATTTCTCAAAGTGCCCTGGCCTCTTGTCCTTACCCCATAAACACGGTCTTCTCTAAAGTTCAGAAACTGGGGGCCCACAGAATCTGGTCCAAGAACTGTATAGGTTCACCTTGTACTATTGTGTGTGTGTATTAACCATCACGGTGTAAGGAATTCTTCACCATGTAAGGAACTGGGAGAGTTCATGTAAAAACCCAGACTTCTTACTTCTCTTGAGACATTACCTCACCAGTTTCCCGAGTCCTCACACCCACAGTTGTGCTCCAACCCAGCTAACCTCGTGTGTTAAATGGCCTGTGTGATCCTCCAGGCGTCTGGGGTTATGGTCTCTATGCTGGGCCGTGAGAAGGTCTCTAGGCACACCATAACTTCGTAACTTTGTTCACGGCATTTCTTCAGGTTGGTGTGCCCCTTCTCCCCCCGTAAAGTTTTATTTTGAAGGGCTCAGATAAAGGACCACCATTTCTGTGAAGTCTTCCCAATAAAATTATTCACCTGTGCTCAATAAAGCTTTCTATTCCTAATGTTTAGTTGCTCAGTTGTGTCCAACTCTTTGTGACCCCATGAACTATATATAGCCCACGAGGCTCCTCTGTCCATGGGATTCTTCAGACGAGAATACTGGAGTGCGTTGCCAATTCCTCAGGTAGGGGATCTTCTGACTCACGGATTGAACCTACATCTCTTGCACTGGCAGGTGGATTCTTTACCACTGAGCCCATCTGGGAAGCCCCATTTCTAATGCAGCTTTCCCCAAACTGTTAAAGGCAGCTATATGCACAACTCTCTCCTGGCTAGATGGGAAAACCTTGAAGGTAGTTCTGCTTTAATCAGTTTCACACCCTTCCTCACACAACCACCATCAGGCCTCACCCATGTATTCTTTCCATGAGCACTGAGTTAAGTAAAGTCAGTTGAAGTCAAAAGCCCTTTTTTGATGTCCATTAAAGTCTTTTCATTCCCACTTTTCTGTAACTAAACAAGAAAAGGACTTATTTACATAGAAAGGATCAATGAAATTATTATTTCATATGAGCTTTGAGCAAATGCGGCTTTCTAAAGTTTCTTTAGTAAGATTATATCACTGGTGATGATAGCTGACTTAACCTGATTTCTAAGCATATCATGAAGAGAAGTGTATAAATATTAACTCCCTCCTTTCCCTAGTATTGCCCATATGATCAAATAATAATTAATATTTTTTATAAAACACATTCACACCACAAATTTCTTAGGTGGTAAATACTTCGTTAATCAGGTCTACATCATCACCTAGTTTCTAATCTCGTGTCTCACAGGAAACTCACAATGTAAACTACTTAGTTCACGATATCTTTGTCTTTTTTTATATTCATTTCTTTTATACCTTCTTTTAAAGCAGAAGAATGTTGAACTCAAGAATCTAGATCTAGGTTGAGAAAGAAGATAAAACATTTCTTATAAAAGACATAGTAGGCAGCATACAGACCTTTCTGTAGGGAAGGAACGCCCAAAGCTGACACGAGGAGGAAAGGGATTGTACACTCTCTTCGGAAGAAGCATAAATGAAGGACCACAGTTGGCGTGGAAGTAAAATCTCAGAAGAAATGACTAGATTCTTTTAGGAGTTCCCTGGTTTTTGCCAAGACTATCTGCTGACAGCTGTAAGCCCCAGGCAGCCAGCTGCAATGTCCGTTAATATGTGAAAGACTATTAACATTTTGCTGTTTTCATTCTCCCCCTGTAAGAAGTGAATAAGGAACAGGTGTGGACAGGGAAGCAGAAAAGTTCCTTTGAGAGTTATAAATCAGCCTGATCCTGGGTTGAGTGCATGGATGTCTCTGAGGAACCCCATTCCTTTCCCAAGGCATTCCAAGTGGGTAAAGGGAATCTAACAGGAACCAAACCGCCTGCAGTGTGTCTACATTCCAAGAAAGAATGCCAGAAGTTTCAGACTCAGATCGAAATCTTTGTCATAGTTTTCTCTTTATGTGATCCAATTTCCTCTTAATTAATCAACTGGGATTTTGTCTCTGAATTGTTGGACCATAGTTAACATTATCAGATGCTGTTGAACTCTGAAAACATCTGACAGATTTCTAGATAGAGTATTAAGTCATCTTCCCAATTGTCTTAATCTTAGGAGGTAAATGACCTACAGGATGAAAAACTGATAACATTTTTTAAAAATAAATTTGTCTCAATTTCAGAAGTAATTACAGTTACCTTTTTTAATGCTCTTGGACAGCAATTTTCAGTGTGTTTAACTGCATGTCAAGATTGGAGGAAAGTGTAAAAATCTATAGAACTGTGGTATGAAAAAAATTTCTATTTGTCTTACTTTAAGAAATACTCAGTGCTGACCCCTGCACATTTTTACCTGGTTTAGGACACATTCTAGATAGTTCTTTCTCTATACAAACGACCCATCTATCCAGTCCTATTTAAAATAAAACAGAACACAACTATATTCCAGTCTTTGTTCTCAGAACTGAAAGCATGGCTTTTTCTGCATGAACCTAATGTTATGCCAAGGAAGTTTGTGTTATTAAAATCAAACAGCCGAGTGGGGCTTGCTTCTGATAACATTCACTTACTTTGTCTTTAAATAGTCTTATTTAACAAAATATTTGAAAAGATTTGTTGTAATAGCAGTCTCTGAAGTTCATTGTGTGTATAGGTCTCAATTTAAAGATTTTTTAAAAAAATAATTGGACTAAAATTTTGACTATTGTCTTGTGTATTAATACGACTTGTCTATAAAGTAATTCAAACTTGGAATTAGAATACTAGGCCCTTTTCTCCCCACTTATCTGGGCCTCGGTTTTCTCATCTGGTAAATGGAGCTTGGATGAGATGACCTCTAAGGTCTACATCAAATAGAGCTGAAGGCAAAAGAAAGAGGCAATCGGATGCCTTTGAGGAGTAGGATGAAAAGAGGCACAGGCTTTGCATCAGACATCTGAGTTCCAGTCTTAGATATTATTAGCTATAGGAAGTTATGCGTCACTGTATTCAGCCATAAAATGGGACTAATTAAAGCTGTATCGAGCACTGCTGAGGTTTCAATGGAAATAAGCCTATTATGTTCCCAGTACAACTTGTACACGTATTTTCTGCTCCTATAAATGGTCGGACCATATTTTAAGGTCAAGAAAAACTTAAGGCTGAGCACATGATCGGATCTAGTAGTTTCCACTCTGGCACTTGGAGAAGAAAGGGCAGGATCCTATCACTGTCCTTTACCAAGAGAGATGTCCCTCTGCTGTGATGAAACTAGAGCCGTCAGGGTTTAAAAAAAGCGCACGGTCAGGGGGAAGGCACCGCATCTTGGCAAGAAGAGCTTAACATAGTTTCCAGTCACCAAACTCTCTTCCCACCCCACACCCCGCTTCTATTTAAATCCTGGGCCCTCCACCGGTCCACACTCATTTTAGCCAGTACCCAGGCTCTCCGCAGAGAAGGGTGGCATGGCTCCCGGGGAAAAGAAAAGGGGGGACGGGCCGGCCAAGAGTGCCCTCCGGAAGGTGCACACAGCCACCCTGGTTATCACCTTGGCCCGAGGCTGGCAGCAGTGGGCCAACGAAAACAGCATCAGGCAGGCCCAGGAGCCTGCAGGCTGGATGCCAGGGGGCACCCAGGACCCAGCCGATGCTTCTGGACCAGCGATAGACGCCCCCACCCGCTGGAAAGCTCAGAGGGCCCCAAAGCCTTCCTCCCCGAAGCCGGAGGGCTGTGGAGAAGATGGACACGGCTCGGAGGAAGCCAGCGCGGTTTCTCCTATCAAAAGGAAAGAGGTGACCAAAACGGTGGTCAGCAAGGCTTACGAGAGAGGAGGGGACCTTGGCCACCTCAGCCACCGGTACGAGCAGGATGGTGACCAGCCGGAGGCCAGGCAGCCAGAGAGCGATGTTGACAGACTCCTCCGCAGCCGCGGCTCCCCAACGCGGAGGAGAAAGTGTGCCAAGCTGGTGACCGAGCTGACCAGAGGCTGGAAAGCGATGGAGCAGGAGGAGCCCAAGTGCAGGAGCGACAGTGTGGACACAGAGGACAGCGGCTACGGAGGCGAGACGGACGAGAGGCCGGAGCCGGATGGAGAGCAGGTGGCCGTGGCCAGGATCAGACGCCCCCTGCCCTCCCAGTAAGTGAACGCGTCTCTCAGCGCCTCACCCTGCCTGCCACGCCCCCGAGCAGCTGAGGGGTGCCAGAGAGCAGGGGAGCCCTGCCCGAGTAAGGGGGGGACTCGCCGACAGGGCTGGCAGCCGGGGCTGGGTGAACGCTGGCCCCTGGGCCAAGAGGACAGTCCCCGGCTCAGTCATGGACCTCCGGGTCAAGGGCTTGCCCCCTTTGGTTTCTCCTCTCTGTTCTGAACCCTCAAGGTTTAGCCACAGCAAAGATGAAGCCACCAGAGATAGGTGTCTGCTACGGATTAATGTTTGAAGTCAGTTCTATAATGAGTAAGGACTGGCTTATTTTTTCTGCAGAAAAAAGTATTTCCTGGTAGACTGAGGGGAGAGACCTTTCCCTTGTCTCAAATCAGTGTATGTAATATTATCAAGAGACACATCTACCCAAATAGTGCCCATGGAACACAGACTTCTGTGAGCCTGGACACAGGTGGGAGGCTGCTGTCGGACTTGAGAACAACCTCTGAAGACAGACAGACAGACCCAAGTTCAAATCCCATCTCTGCCCTGGCTATAGATAATGAAACTGTGATACACTTGAAAGTTGCTAAGAGAATAGCTCTTAAATGTTCTCATCACACACACACACACACACACACACACACACACACACACACACACAAACAAAATAGCCAGTTATTCTTCTCCAAACCCTCCTTTGTAAAATGATGGCAACAATAAATTCTGCTGTTTTGAGAGAAGTAGATGAGATTAAAGCTGCCAAGAACTTAGCACAGTGCCTGCGCCTAAGCTCACTATATGGAAGTTATTAGTCCTCATAGCTTATTATTTAGCAATTCTTCAAACTTTCAGAAAGCTTTTTCCATTTATAAACAAAGGCAGAATGCCGTTAAAGCTAGGTAATTAAAATATCACAATGCTTGTGTGCTATGTATGTGTGATAAGTTGCTTCAGTCGTGTCCACCTCTTTGTGACCCCATGAACTGTAGCCCACCAGGCTCCTCTGTCCATGGGATTCTCCAGGCAAGAATACTGGAGTGGGTTGCCACACCCTCCTCCAGGGGATCTTTTCCACCCAGGGATCGAATCTGAGTCTATGTCTCCTGCATTTGCAGGCGGGTTTTTTTACCACCAGCGCCACTTGGGAAGCACAATCCTAAAGCAGTTAAATGCATACATGCACACACCAACACATGGACTCAGACTGATACAGTTATACATTTATTCTGACAAGAAACACATGCTTTATTTCAAGACAGTAACTCTCCCTCCACAGAACAGAAAGTCAGGATTTCTCACTCTACAACCACAGGATATCAGAATATGGGGAAAGTCTCAGATGTGATGAAATGCTTACAAGCTGACTCCCTCTGGGAACAGTTATATGTGAAGGTGTGCTTTTCAACTTTTATGGAACAATCAGTAAAGAACAAAATTGGGAACCTTATTTGACAAAAAGTTGCCTTACAGCTTGTGACCTTAAAGATGTTTTGAAAGAATGAGCACTATTATGGGCTTCCCAGAGAGCTTCTCAGGTGGCACAGTGGTAAAGAATCTGCCTGCAAATGCAGAAGGCTTGGGTTTGATCCTTGGGTCAGGAAGATCCCCTGGAGGAGGGCATGGCAACCCACTCCAGTACTCTTGCCTGGAAAATTGCATGGACAGAGAAGCCTGGTGGGCTACAGTCCAGAGGGTTGCACAGAGTCAGACACAACTGAGTGACTAACACACACACATATAGGTGTTTTACCTGCTTTGTCCTTTGAACTCTCACAATAAGGTTGGTAATATCTCATTTTAGGGATGAGAGCACTGAAGCTCAGAGGGAAAGTTCACTCAGCAAGTTAGTGACCTGAGACATTCATGCCCATCTCCAAATGTCACGCTTTGAAACCAGACATGATGCTACTTCTCACTCCGCGCCTTGAGGATACACTCAGAGATCTGGATTTGTGTTATACTTACATTCACATAGGAATTCATAACCAGAAATCACTATTCTACCAGATCGTATGGATTTAGGAGGTATGCATGCTAGAAAATGAAATAATAGAACCCAACAGAATAAAAACCGAGGGTAGCACAATGAAGATATTCCTGTCAGCATCTTTTGAATTGGCTGAGGGCAGGGAGATGACAGCTGGGACCAGTCTCTGACACATGTCCTCTCTTTCGGCACCTAAGAATTGTTCATATGTTTATTTACTTAATCCTCACAACGTTCTCTCAGGGTAGGCGTAATCATTATCTTCACTGGATAGATGGGAACACGAGACAAAGAAATATTAAGGAATTTGTATAGGATTGTACTGTCCATGGGATTCAAACCCAGGCACTCTGGATCCAGAGCCCACCTTCTTGACCACTACTCTAAACTGTCTCACCTGAAAGTGGGAACATGCATAGTAGGCCCTTCTCATGGTTCCCCAAAACACGCCTTCTCTGTGTGCTAGAGCAGGACATAGGCTTTGAATGAGAGACAATTAGATTTGGAATATTGGTTACCTGGGAAAATCTTAGTTTCTTCATTCGCACAAAAAAAAAAAAAAAAAAAAGCTGTGATAATCCATAGAGTCATTTTGGTATCAATCATGTAAAGTGAGGGGCACAGAGTTGTGCTCTGTATAATACAAGGGGCCAGCCCTGGTCATCCCAACACTGCACAATACTAGGAGACTGGCTGTCAGGGTTGGGGAAGGGAATAGGGCTTCCCTTGCGGCTCAGTCGGTAAAGATTCTGCCTGCAATGCAGGAGACCCGGGTTCCATCCATGGGCTGGGAAGATCCCCTGGAGGAGGAAATGGCAAACCACTCCAGGATTCTTGCCTGGAGAATCCCATGGACAGAGGAGCCTGCCTGGCTGTAGTCCATGGGGTCACATGACTGCAGTTGGACATGACTGAGTGACTAACCCTACGTACCTACCTATGGGAGTGAAATCCCTCCCTTGTTTCTTGGGTTCCTTTCCCTCAGTCTTAGAGCACACAGGGTACCGGAATGTTGCCCACAGCAATAGCAGCTCTGAATGTCAGCCAATGTGAGCGATACTCAGGAAGCTACAGTGGAAGCCCGATGGGGCTTTTTACCTCATGGGGTGCTCACATACTGCTGGAGACATAAATGTGGCATCCCTGACTAGGCCTATATGAGAGGGGGTTTGTTCACTTATTTTTAATTCTAAGCACCATTCTTTCCCCATATCCACTAATAGGGAGAAAATGATGTGTCATGGATATTTAAGCAGAAGGAGAGTTTTCTGGGTGGTCCCACGGATAACAGAGACAAACAATTCAGGTTAGATAAAAAGTAGAAATATTCCTTACCAAAAGAATTTTACTAACTGGGGCTTTACTATGAAAATGAGTTCCACTTTATGCTTTGTTTTTAAAAGTCTTTTGACTGCGTAGCTATGTGACTTGTTTGGTCCAGGTCCTTCAGACAAAGCAACTTTTATCTGCCCCCCATGACAGTAATGGCGCAGCATGACACAGCGTGTTACATACAGTAAGGGCGCAGCATGACACGGCGTCCTATGTACGGTAATGGCGCAGCAGTACACAGCGTGTTACATACAGTAAGGGCGCAGCATGACACGGCATCCTATGTACGATAATGGCGCAGCATGACACAGCGTGTTACATACAGTAAGGGCGCAGCATGACACGGCGTCCTATGTACGGTAAAGGCGCAGCAGTACACAGCGTGTTACATACAGTAGTGACACAATATTAAAATGAGAGTCATGCATCCACCCTCTCCTCCAAGGTGCATTCAGTAAAAATGAAATGGTTGCGCATGAGGGGGTGCTTTATAGAAAAGGGAACTGAACACAGAAATGTATCCACGTCATAGAGCCAGTAAGTGATGCCCTCGGGAAGTGATGCCAGAGCTCGTGTTCTTCCCAACCCAGGGATCGAGCCCAGGTCTCCCACCTTGCATGCAGGTTCTGCCATCTGAGCCACCAGGGAAGAATGACTTTACTCCTAGAGCTTGTGTTTTTAACCACTGTGTTAGACTCATCTCTCAGCAGAGAACAGACTCAATGAATCAAATGGAGATCCAAGCATCACCTCCCAGGTGGAATGGAATCCCAGGAAAACTCCCAAAGTGTAATGTTTTGGTTCTACTTTATTAAAGATACTTGCTAGAAACAAAGGGGAAAGTATGGCCTTCTAGTATTTGCCCCAGTTCTAGAGCTTGGAACCCTTCCATGGACTTAGGACGGTTACCCGTCTGCAAGGAGCAGAGCAGCACAGGCCTGGTTCCCACACCTGGCTGATAACAGAATGAAGAGCACAGTTGTGAATGCACAGTCACTCTGCTTCTGATAAATGTGACCCTGTGGATGTCACGCTCCCATTAACCAAACTCGCTATATACTTCCTGAAAGAAGAGTAAGCACGTGAGTGTGCACAGGAGCAGATTCTTCCCAGAAATTCCCTGAGACATCAGAAATGTGGCAGAAGTTCTTGGTTTTACTGACAGAGAAGCGTTTTAGCTTAAGATATGAACGTGGTGCCAGTCTTTCAATATTGCTTTGCTTTCTATGAATTTATACTAGGTCATCTTTCTGAAGCTCAATCTGAACTATCATTCACATTTTACTTGAAAATTTAAAAAACAGGATAAGCTGCTATATTGATTCCTACATTCAGATGCTCGGAGTTTGAGACTTACTAATCCTGATTTAAACCTGATCCATTCAGACTTTTTAAAAATTGAAAATATGAAAGTAATACCGAACATGTACAAGATAGATAAAATTAAATACTCCTTAAGGTATATTTCCTTCTAGTAATTTTTAAGCAACGCAATTTTCTAATTCTTGCTTAAAGGACCAATTTTTTCACTTTCCTTCTGTCCTATTATTGGAAATTATAGTTTAACTATATAACAAATGGACATTAAAATTTAGAAGATTCTCTTTTAGATGTTTCTCTTCTTCATAGTGTTATTACCTCACCAAACCCCACCCTTATCCCAAATGATATAGAATTTCAACACTCAGGGAATTTAAGTTCCTAGTAAAAAGAAAAAAATATATATCATCAAAGAATGAGGCCCATATAATATACAGTTTATGCAAATTATATCTGGATACTAATTTGAATATTTTTCAATTCTGTGCTTTCTCTAAGTTATAAAATCAATACAGTTGACTCTTACAACATGGGTTTGAGCTGTGTGAGTCCACTTATAAGTGGATTTTTTTTTTTTTTCAATAAATGCTTACTGGGAGAAGGCAATGGCACCCCACTCCAGTACTCTTGCCTGGAAAAATCCCATGGACGGAGGAGCCTGGTAGGCTGCAGTCCATGGGGTCGCTAAGAGTCGGACACGACTGAAGCGACTTAGCAGCAGCAGCAGCAAATGCTTACTAGAGTATTGCTCAACCTGTGCTGGTTGAATCCATGGATGTGGAAGCATGGATACAGTGTAACAGTAGAACGTGAAAGTCACTCAGTCATGTCCCGACTCTTTGTGACCCCATGGACCATATATATAGTACACGGGATTCTCCAGGACAGAATACTGGAGTGGGTAGCCATTTCCTTCTCCAGGGGATCTTCCCAACCCAGGGATGGAACCCAGGTCTCCTGATTGCAGGCAGATTCTTTACCAGCTGAGCCACTAGGGAAGCAACTGTAGAGTTATACTCAAGTTTTCAGGTGCCTGAAGTATCCGAGTCCCCCGCCCCCATACATAATTCCCCCGAAAAAGCGGATGCGGATCCTGTAGTACTGCAGTGTGTGTGCGCATGCTCAGGTGCTTCGTTCGTGTCCGACTCTTTGCGACTCTATGGACTGTAGCCGCCAGGCTCCTCTGTCTATGGGAGGAGAGGCAAGAGTGGGTTGCCATGCCATCCTCCAGGGAATCTTCCCAAACTGAACTTAGGTCTCTCGTCTCCTGCATTGGCAGGCAGCTTCTTAACCACTAGTGCCACCTGGAAGCCCAGTACTGTAGTATTTACTCTGAAAAAGTGTCCACATAGAAGTGAACCCATGGAGTTCAAACCTGTGTTGTTCAAGGATCAACTGTAATACCAGCAGAAAGAATTTTGAAAAAAAAATTTAAAAGAAAATCAACTATCTCTAGATGAACAATTTCAGTTATGCACGTACTCTTGATTTCCTCAACCTGGTGCATATATGCATTTTACATAGTTAAAATTGGAGCATGTGCTCAAATTTGTTTTATTCTGTTTATTTTTATGAATGTCTTTTAGTGATTATTCACCATGCTTTTTCATTACTGAATATTCGTTAGTACTTAAAAGAGTGGGACTTCCCTGGTTGTCCAGTGGCTAAGAATCCACCTGCCAATGCAGGGGACACGGGTTTGATCCCTGGTCCAGGAAGATTTCACGTGCTGTGGGGCAACTGAGCCCGTGCTCCACAACTACTGAAGCCCGTGCACCCTAGAGCCTGTGCTCCACAAGAGATGCCACCACGATAGGCCACGCACCGCAACTAGAGAGTAGCCCCCACTAGAGAAAACACTCGCGTAACAACAAAGACCCAGCAAAGCCACAGAAATATAAATTAATTTTGAAAAAAGTGTGTCTGGTACACAATAGGTGTCATACATAATTTAATAAAGGATGGAAGGAATGTCAAAGTGCCCAGAAGTTCCTTAAAGGGAGGATGTATTATGTTCTATACTATAGGACAGAACCACAGTTAGGGCTCAGGAGACAAAAACCATGAGTTAGTGACTCATGCTGTTCTTTTCACTGTCTTCTGAGATATTCAGTCTGTTCTCGAGCAAGTTGTTCTAGCCTCAAGTTTGATATGAGCTTTGGGTTCTGCCAGGATGACACTGGGCTTGTTATCGAAGGCTGTGTCTGCCATGGATTGCCATCATTGCAAGGGGACTAGGCATTTACTCTCGTTTGATCATGAGATCTAGCAGCCCATACTCTGGGCAGCGGAACAGGGACAGTCTGTGGAGACGCAGATGAAGACAAGGACCAGCAGGGCTGAGGAAAATGCATTTCACTTCAGGGCAGTGTAGTTCCTAGCACTTGTCCATACATACGTGTGTGCATAGTTGCTCAGTCGTGTCCGGCTCTTTGCAACTCCATGGACTGTAGCCTGCCAGGCTCCTCTGTCAGTGGGATTTCTCAGGCAAGAATACTCGAGTGTATTGCCATTTCCTCCTCCAGGAGATCTTCCCCACCCAGGGATGGAACCCTGTCTCCTGCAGCTCCTGCATTGGCTAGCAGATACTTGACCACTGAGCCACCTGGGAAGCCCTTCCATACATACGTGATTTTTTTTAAGTTGTAATAATTGTGTAAAGTTTTCGGATGCTGATTTTTCCCAATTGACTTAATCATATACTTTTGTCCATGTGCTTACAAAGAATAGTAGTGTTATCTGTAGCAGTATGCTCCTGGTTTCAATTCTGTTATGACAGTGAAACAATGCAGCAAGCTAGGGACACAAAGCATGGGAATTAATGAAAGTTCGCCACCTAGTGGCTGTCATTCCTCTTTGAAAAATAATACATGTATGCCTCCCTACCCATATCTGTTAGTTTCCTGCATTTGATTGATCAGATTTTAGGAAATCAATTTGGATGGTGAGGAACACCCGCATCTGACTTGTTCCTGGGTTTTGACCAGCAAATTATGAGAGTTCAGGGAGGGGTTATTGAATTCACCCATGCCATTCATGTGTGTGTGTATGTGTGTGTGCTTACTCACTCGGTCATGTCCAACTCTTTGCGACCCCATGGACTGTAGCCACATAAGCAATTTCAGCTCTACCCTACATCTCCAATTCCAAAGCTTCCAGACAAGAAACCACTTGGTGTTGGGGAGAAGGATGGGTGAGTCACTTGTGGGGAATGAGGAATATAGATTTCTGACTTTTATATAGTCCAAGAGTTCATGCTTTACTTATAAGATTGGCGCTAGAGAGATGACAGGAAAGTCTGTTAAAGACAAACTTTGCTGTTTTAAAATTAGGTCTACACTCGCCAATGATGGTTTTTAATAAGAAATGCATTCCATGGAGAAGGCAATGGCAAGCCACTCCAGTACTCTTGCCTGGAAAATCCCATGGATGGAGGAGCCTGGTAGGCTGCAGTCCATGGGGTCGCTACGAGTCGGACGCGACTGAGTGACTTCACTTCCACTTTTCACTTTCACGCAATGGAGAAGGAAATGGCAACCCACTCCAGTGTTCTTGCCTGAAGAATCCCAGGGACGGGGGAGCCTGGTGGGCTGCCATCTATGGGGTTGCACAGATTCGGACACGACTGATGCGACTTAGCAGCAGCAGGAGTATTTATACCAGATAAATCTGCAATTGCTAAAAGGCAGGATTACTTCCAAAGAGCTGCTTTCCCGGAATATTACTGTGTATTTTGAACCTCCCTCTCTACAGTTTGACTTCAAGTTTGAGAAGAGAAATTGACTTCTGTATTCAACACTCAAAAGACCAAGTCCTGAGATCTTTTTATCTAATAAATATCAAATGAAACACTAAAAAAAAAAAAAAAAAAAAAATGCATTCCAGGCTGCAATGGCAGACCCACACATTTGAGACAAAACTCATCCACTTATTACACACTGTCTTGGCAGGCTGAGGGGCACCATTACATAGCGGAGAGAGCACGGTCTTTGGCCTCAGACATTTGGGGTCTGAATCACACGTCTTCCGCTGGGCTGGGGCAGCACTTCACAGTAGTTATACACAGGCTCTGGAGCTGGCTTTACTTTGGTTCAAGTCCCAGCTCCATCATTTAACAACTTTGTGACTGTAAGTTACCTAACCCTTCTGCCCTCACTTTGCTCATCTGTGAAATGAGATTAATGGTACCTATCTCATAAGAGGGTTGTGGAAATATTAGTAGAAAGTGTTTAGAAGAATGTCAGCACATAGTATTCAATAAATATTACTATTGTTAGCTAGTATCTCCTATTTATACAACTAGATATTTCAAAATTTGTGGAACATCATAGATATGAACATAGATATGCTTCATTAAAAATACGTATTTAAAAATCTATACATGGCAAAGGTGGCAGCAAGGGAGACACAGACATAAAGAATAGACTTTTGGAAACAGTGGGAGGAGGAGAGGGTGGAATTACTTGAGAGAATAGCACTGAAACATATATATCAACACATGTAAAGTAGATAGCCAATGGGAATTTGCTGTATGACGCAGGGCACCCAAAGGCGGTGCTGTGTGACAACCTGGAGGGATGGGGGTGGGGAGGGATGTGGGAGGAGGTCCAGGAGGGAGGGGCCACATGTATGTCTATGGCTTCATGTTGATGTGTGGCAAAAACCATCACAATATTGTAATTATCCTCCAATTAAAATAAATAATTTAAACATCTACACGAGTGAATAGTACAAGTATGTGGCTGATAAAAAACCTTATTTGAGGCAAATAACTTTTTTGAAGTCGTGTATAAAGTGGATTCCCTTAACCCACTGATATGACTCCAGTTCTAAATGTTACTAACATGCAAGTTTGAGCTACACATATTTGCCTTACCTTTGTGTAAGGAAGTTTTTCCTTGAAATAGAGTTTAATATCATTTTATGAGGCTTAAAACATTATTGTTACTCACAGAGAAAATAATCTAGGACCTATCTCAAACTCAGAACAATGGTGGCATCGTCTATGACTTTCCTTCTTCCATCTCTTATTTTTTTGGTTTATGTGTCTTTTATAATGAAAAATTTATAGACTTAAATTAAGATGCATATGTATAAGAAGTACAAGTAGAAAGCAACCCTTGCTAAATTATGAATATCTTGATTTTTTTACCCTCTCTCTTTTTTAGGGCAAACAGATTCACAGAGAAGCTCAACTGCAAAGCCCAGCGAAAATACAGTCAAGTGGGCAATTTGAAAGGGAGATGGCAACAATGGGCTGATGAACATATCCAATCCCAGAAGCTCAATCCCTTCAGTGAAGAGTTTGATTATGAGTTGGCCATGTCTACCCGCCTGCACAAAGGAGACGAAGGCTACGGCCGTCCCAAGGAAGGAACCAAAACTGCCGAACGGGCCAAGAGAGCCGAGGAACATATCTACAGAGAAATCCTGGACATGTGTTTCATCATCCGCTCGATGGCTCGCCACCGACGAGATGGCAAGATCCAGGTTACCTTTGGAGATCTCTTTGACAGATATGTCCGTATTTCAGATAAAGTCGTGGGCATTCTCATGCGTGCCAGGAAACACGGACTGGTCGACTTTGAAGGAGAGATGTTATGGCAAGGCCGGGATGACCATGTTGTGATTACTCTACTCAAGTGAGCTTTCAAGCACACAAACCAGACTTGACCCACTCTTGTCTTAATGCTAAATGCTAACGTAGTGAGCAAGTAAAATGCAAACTGCTCTGTAATAAGTCACTAAATATTAAACAATTTTTTTACATAAATAACTTTTGAGCACTCTATTTCTGAGGGAGTTTGAAGACTGAGAAAGCACACACAAAGCATTTCAGAAAGCACACTGAGGATTATTTGTGCACAATAAGTATTTAAAATGCCACTTACCCTTTGGGCAAAGATATTTGGCTATTCTTTGCAAAGCTGCTATAGATATTAATGTAAATAATTATACCTAAGATGAATTCGGGTAAATACCAGCAAACCATACTATGATATGTCATTGTTTAGGGACAAAAAACCATTCCATTAATTTTGGCAAAACTAAACTTAAAATTTTCTAAGCAGCCTGACTTTGTTCTATTATTTTTATGATAGCATCACTTACAAAATAAGCACATAAATAAAAAGTTGTATTCAAATAAGACACTGAAATTGATGAAATTGCTCTGTGGTCTTTGAATTTAATAGGTTTCCAACAGAAGTTAGCCATCCTTCTCTGATGTGATTTGCGCAAATCATGTGAAAACAGGCATTGCTGGTGGTCATAGAGCCGGCAAAGAAAGCACTTCTGTTCATCTTCTCTATGATAAAGCAGAGGTGAGAGATTTAGATTTCTCTGCCTTTGCAGGACTGCTTGGGGAAGTTTATTTTTTTCTCAAAAACCTTAATGAGTCATGCTGTCTACATTTACCTCAATACACATCAAAGTAGAAAAACAGAAAATGCTACAATGAACTGGAATGTTGAGTGTAGAAGAATCTGAGTCATGGGTAGATCAGAAACAAACTTTAATCAAGTCATTTTACTGTTTCATTTTACTTTGTGCTCTAACAAAAGTTTTGAAAATACCCGAAAGTCTAAAACAGCAACATTAGTCCAGCCAAAGTGAAAAAAGTATAGTTTAATGATGACAAGGAAATTTATTTGGCACTAATCTGTTCCTTGTCATTTTTCTCCATTAGTGTACCTTATATAATTCTAAAAACAAGCTGAATAAAATGTGAGATTACAATTCTTAAGAAATTCAACGAAAGTTACTAAATGACAGCACTTTGGTGTTACATACAGAAATTAATGTCAAAGAATAATCCAGCAAAATAATAGGTGCTCCTAATTGTAAACTGTTAGACTTAATACAAAGTATGGATTAAACTACCATAGGAGTTATCTTTGCTTTCATAAATTATTTTCTTTCAAACTGAAAGTTTCAATATCTTCCTAAAGAGGAAAGTTTGTATATTTTTGTTTTAATAATAGATTTGTCAAATTACATATTACTTAGTAGAATTTCACATAAGATGTATACTTTTATCATAACAGTGAAACCTATGTCAAAAGCTTAAAACATGGCACGAGAATAAAACATACTTTTATGTTCTTGTTTTTGTAATACTATTTTAAAGTATGTTCCAAAGCACACTCCACAGTGTGGGCCATTGCGGAGGGTGAACGCGGTGGCCATGAAATGTGGCATAGTTTTTATAGCCTGGGTAATTTCATATGCTTATGAGTTGGAGGACTATTCCAACTGTTTTGGGGAAGGGGCAGAGATTTCCTGGATTTAGGCCACAGCCCACTCCTTGGTCTTTTAACAGGGCCTTGGAACTGTCATGCCACCTCTGGATGTGTCATTTCACTTGCTGACTCAGGATCAAGGTCTAGTCTTGCCTGCCATTGTGGTCCCATTTGATTCTAATCAGTTTATGTTGTATCCCTGGGCTATGTCATTCTTTCAAAAGTTGTGCCCTACCCTTTTCCCTCCTGTTACAGTAGGGGGGGTACAACAATCACATTTAAAATCGAACCTCATACCCACCAGAGATGCTTGGCAGGCACAAACAAAACCTTGTGGTCACCAGGACCCAGAGAAAGGTGCAGTGACCCTCATGAAAGACTCAACCAGATCTGCCTGTGTTTGAGGGTCTCCTGTGGAGGTACGGGTCAGCAGTGGCCTGCTGCGGGGACAGGGGCTCTGGCTGCAGCGGTTCTGAGAGGTGCAGCAGGTGGAGGCAATAGTCCTCTTGGAGGAGGTTGCCATTAGCTCCACAACAGACCTGCCAGGTGGGCTATCCAAAACTGGAGAACAATCATACCAAAGAAGTCCTCGCACTCTTGCAAAAGTTCTAGGCCCGACAAAAGACTTTCCAATCTGGGCATCTGGCAAAAGGACTGAGAATCTCCAGGGAATCTGACTCTGAAGGTCAGCAGGATTTCATTACAGAACTTCCACAGGACTGAGGGAAACAGAGACTCTTGGAGGACGCAAACAAAATCTATTCCAAGGAGAAAGGAGCAGGGACCTTCAAGGCCGAACAGGTCTTTAGATAGGCATTTTCAGGAACTAATTTTATGAGCCCAATCCTTGTATCTTCTCATAGCTAGAAAAGCACTAAATCCCTTCACGGTGACATCAGCTCCTCACCAAGACTAGCAGAGAACCTTTTTGTAAAGATAAGCATTTTATTGCATGAACGTGCCCTTTACCAAAATCACATATATTGCTCCCCCCACCCCCCCACCACATACCCCCCTCTCCCAACACACACACCCCCCTCTCTGGAGTAGTTCCTCAGAGATGTCTGAGGTGCCGTCTCCTGGGCTGCAATCCTCATTTTACCCCAAATAAAACTTAACTTACCTTTCACGCTGTGTATCTTTTTAAAGTCAACCATTTGTGGACACCAGCTCCTGACCAGACTCTCCCTCTCAAAGTGTATTTTTGCTTAAGTAAACTTTCATTTTACTTTCTTAACCTCTCTGCTTTGTCTCTGAATTCTTTCATAATGAAGAAAAACCTTAAAACTCTTTGGGAATACCAACAAGGATTTTCTCATGGCACTGTGTGCCCAGATTTGGGGAGCATCCCTGTTTCTTCACATAAAAACAACCTGTCTCTAACAGAACAACATCATATTGACTTTTTGACCAAGAAATTCCAGTACTGCAAGCAGCCAGACCCCACTTTTGGTAACAATAGGATATATTTTTATCCCTAATCTACAGAGAAAAAAAATGTTCTCCGTTAGTCACCTCTTCTTTTGGAAAGAAACCAGCCTGAATCGGCTCATAAGCAGTTACTGCTTACCTCTGAAGAGGAGGAAAACTTAGCGCACACTCTTCAAAGCTCTGAATTGTTTGTTTCAACATCTCAGGGAACAGAGAATTTCAGAGGTGCTACTTAAAGGCTGATCTGCCTTCCACGGACATCAGCAACACCTGTTGCTTGTTAGAAATGCAAATAAGGAGTCGCTCAGCACTGCAGAGGTTTCAAGTTTTGGCATGCTGAAAAGTCACCTGGAAAGCTTGCTAAGGATCCCTGGGTGAACCCCAGAGATTTTAGTAGGTCTGGGATGGGGCTCAAGAATTGGCTTTTCTAAGTTCCAAGGTGGTGCAACTATGGCTGTTATTCTTTAGAACACCTTAGAGCAAAACAGGGAGAATTTGTCACTTTTTCAGGTTTTAACACCTTTATCTTCTGACATAAAGCTCAGCTGCTTTCAGTTGTGTAACAGAATCTGGTTTAAATAACAAAGGGAATTTATTTCCTCACACAAAGTGTAGTTTAGAGGTTGGAGGGCTTCAGCTGTTGCCAATTATGTTGCCAACTACCTGTTCTTTCCAAGTAAATGACCTCTTTCTGAATATAGCTGAGAACTGTGAAGCTATCATGTGTGGCCATACATACCAACTAATCACTGCCCCTCACATTTATCTTCAGTCCTACCCATAGAGCATTTTTAGCACATTTTAGGGCTTCAATAAAAAATGTTAATCTCTGTCCTTCCTCCTCCTTTGAGGATGTCTATTATTTCCACCCAAAACAATTTTTCTCAATTTTCACAACATTTTGTCACACCAGAATAACTCCTATGTGCTGGGTAGTTTGAAGAACAGACACACATGGTCCTTTTTTTTTTTTTTAAAAAAGGCTTTAAAGTCTAGCTCAGACAACTTTCTTTCTTCACTCTCTCCCCAAACCAGCTTAGGAATCCTTGCCACCCCGGCCTTTCCTCTTACACAATGATCACAATGTATTGTGTATGTATACTAAATGCTGTGTATATAAAAATTATGAATAACTATAAAGTAGGCTCGATCGTGTAGAAATGTTACCTGAAAACTGGGTTTGCTGTAAGATACAACCAAGCCAAATTGCAGAAGACGTATTACTTGCTCTAAGTAAGGAGAACACCAGGGATCTTCTCCAAAACAGTGTCTCTCGGAACAGCAAAACTGGGCAACTTTAAGCTATTGGTACAGGCATATTCATGAAGGGGCTTGGGTGGTAGGCAGACTTCAAACTTTAGTTGACTAATAACATGAGGGTCAGAAAAGGTCAGCATCATTATCCCTCCGATTCCAGTTGATCTGGTTGTTGGGATTTAAGTTTTGCAAACCAGCTCAAGACAATGCTCTATGCTAGCCTTAACCATTGACAGAGAACTAGCAGTCTTTACAACTGCTATCTTTGCTCTTGTTATTTCTCTTGCCTGGTAATGGTTTTGTTCTCAAATATTTTTTGTCCCCTATATTGAAAAGCAGAGACATTACTTTGCCAACAAAGGTCCATCTAGTCAAGGCTATGGTTTTTCCAGTAGTCATGTATGGATGTGAGAGTTGGACTGTGAAGAAAGCTGAGTGCTGAAGAATTGATGCTTTTGAACTGTGGTGCTAGAGAAGACTCTTGAGAGTCCCTTGGACTGCAAGGAGATCCAACCAGTCCATTCTAAAGGAGATCAGCCCTGGGTGTTCTTTGGAAGGAATGATGCTAAAGCTGAAACTCCAGGACTTTGGCCCCCTCATGCGAAGAGTTGACTCATTGTAAAAGATTCTGACGCTGGGAAGGATTGGGGGCAGGAGAAGGGGACGACAGAGGATGAAACGGCTGGATGGCATCACCGACTCGATGGACCTGAGTTTGAGTGAATTCCGGGAGTTGGTGATGGACAGGGAGGCCTGGCATGCTGCAATTCATGGGGTCGCAAAGAGTCGGACACAACTGAGTGAGTGAACTGAAGTGAACTGAAATCCATTTATTACTGAGATCTGTTCAAGGTCAAGCACTGTGGCCAGGCTTGATCACAAAATAACATAGGCCAAAAATGGCTTATGTCAAGAAAGCCACACCTGGTTCTTTTTCTCCCTACCTCATCTGCTTAGAGAAAGAGATAAGTGAGGGAAAATGACAATGTGGCTATAAAGGCCATGGGTTATTGCAATATGGATCAGGGTCTGCTCAATTGATCTTAGTAGGATACTCTCATTTTAAAATATGAAACATACGTGGTAATGAAGATTGAGGAGACAAAAATCCCATATAAGAAATATTATAGACTTCCCCAATGGCTCAGTGGTAAAGAATCTGCCTGCCAACGTGGAGGACATGGGTTCAACCCTTGGTCTGGGAAGATTCTGCATGCCACAGAGAGACTAAACCGCAACTACTGAGTCCCTGTGCTGTAAGTACTGAAGCCTGTGAGCTCTAGAGACCATGCTCCAAAATAAGAGAAGCCACTGCAACAAGCCTGTGCCACAACTGAAGCCCAGGAACAGAAACGAAGGCCCAGAATAACCAAAATTAAATTAAAAAAAAAGTTTCCATCCTTTTAAAAAGACAAAAAAATTACATCTCATTAAACCCAAACCTTAAAATATCTGATGCTGTCTTAAAAAACTCATAACATTATATTCTTTTTTCATAGTACTCTTCTGCCTTGGAATAATTAACTACATTGTTATTTTTCCACATAGGCAAAAGAAAAGAAAAAGCCATGAAGTCCTGAATGGACATGTCTTCACTTGAATAAATCCTCTGAAAAGTACAGAGTTGATTTATAACTCCATTTAAGCTATTTGTTACACAGATAGTCTTTTCTTCTTCCGTTCAGCCTGGTAAAGCCTTGTCAAGAAAAGAAAAAAATTCCAATCCTAAAATTTCCTTTCAAGATACAACTCAAACAATCAGTTCAGTCAGTTCAGTTCAGTCGCTCAGTAGTGTCCGACTCTTTGCGACTCCATGAATTGCAGCATGCCAGGCCTCCCTGTCCATCACCAACTCCCGGAGTTCACCCAAACTCAGGTACATCAAGTCGGTGATGCCATCCAGGCATCTCATCCTCTGTCGTCCCCTTCTCCTCCTGCCCCCAATCCCTCCCAGCATCAGAGTCTTTTACAATGAGTCAACTCTTCGCATGAGGTGGCCAAAGTACTGGAGTTTCAGACTCAGCATTAGTCCTTCCAAAGAACAACCAGGACTGATCTCCTTTGAATGGACTGGTTGGATCTCCTTGCAGTCCAAGGGACTCTCAAGAGTCTTCTCTAGCACCACAGTTCAAAAGCATCAATTCTTCGGTGCTCAGCTTTCTTCACAGCCCAACTCTCACATCCATACATGACTACTGGAAAAACCATAGCCTTGACTAGACGGACCTTTGTTGGCAAAGTAATGTCTCTGCTTTTGAATATGCTATCTAGGTTGGTCGTAACTTTCCTTCCAAGCAGTAAGCGTCTTTTAATTTAATGGCTGCAATCACCATCTGCAGTGATTTTGGAGCCCAGAAGATTAAAGTCTGACACTGTTTCCACTGTTTCCCCATCTATTTCCCATGAAGTGATGGGACCAGATACCATGATCTTCGTTTTCTGAATGTTGAGCTTTAAGCCAACTTTTTCACTCTTCTCTTTCACTTTCAACAAGAGGCTTTTTAGTTCCTCTTCACTTTCTGCAATAAGGGTGGTGTCATCTGTATATCTGAGGTTATTGGTATTTCTCCTGGCAATATTGATTCTAGCTTGTGCATCTTCCAGCCCAGCGAAAGGCTTTGGCATAGTCAATAAAGTAGAAATAGATGTTTTTCTGGAACTCTCTTGCTTTTTTGATGATCTAGCAGATGTTGGCAATTTGATCTCTGGTTCTTCTGCCTTTTCTAAAACCAGCTTGAACATCTGGAAGTTCATGGTTCACATATTGCTGAAGCCTGGCTTGGAGAATTTTGAGCATTACTTTACTAGCGTGTGAGATGAGAGCAATTATGCGGTAGTTTGAGCATTCTTTGGCATTGCCTTTCTTTGGGATTGGAATGAAAACTGACCTTTTCCAGTCCTGTGACCAATACTGAGTTTTCCAAATTTGCTGGCAGATTGAGTGCAGCACTTTCACAGCATCATCTTACAGGATTTGAAATAGCTCAGCTGGAATTCCATCACCTCCACTAGCTTTGTTCATAGTGATGCTTTCTAAGGCCCACTTGACTTCACATTCCAGGATGTCTGGCTCTAGGTGAGTGATGACAGCATCGTGATTATCTGGGTTGTGAAGCTCTTTCTTGTACAGTTCTTCTGTGTATTCTTGCCAGCTCTTCTTAATATCTTCTGCTTCTGTTTAGGTCCACACGACTTCTGTCCTTTATCGAGCCCATCTTTGCATGAAATGTTCCTTTGGTATCTCTGATTTTCTTGAGGAGATCTCTAGTCTTCCCCATTCAGTTGTTTTCCTCTATTTCTTTGCATTGATCGCTGAAGAAGACTTTCTTATCTCTTTGTTATTCTTTGGAACTCTGCTTTCAGATGCTTATATCTTTCCTTTTCTCCTTTGCTTTTCGCTTCTCTTCTTTTCACAGCTATTTGTAAGGCCTCCCCAGACAGCCATTTTGCTTTTTTGCAGTTCTTTTCCATGAGGATGGTCTTGATCCCTGTCTCCTGTACAATGTCATAAACCTCTGTCCATAGTTCATCAGACACGCTATCAGATATAGGCCCTTAAATATATTTCTCACTTCCACTGTGTAATCATAGGGAATTTGATTTAGGTCATACCTGAATGGTCTAGTTGTTTTCCCCCCTTTCTTCAATTTAAGTCTGAATTTGGTAATAAGGAGTTCATGATCTGAGCCACAGTCAGCTTCCGGTCTTGTTTTCACCAACTGTATAGAGCTTTTCCATCTTTGGCTGTAAAGAATATAATCAATCTGATTTCGGTGTTGACCATCTGGTGATGTCCATGTGTAGAGTGTTCTCTTGTGTTGTTGGAAGAGGGTATTTGCTATGACCAGTGTGTTCTCTTGGCAAAACTCTATTAGCTTTTGCCCTGTTTCATTCCATATTCCAAGGCCAAATTTGACTGTTACCCCAGGTGTTTCTTGACTTCCTAATTTTACATTCCAGTCCCCTATAATGAAAAGGACATCTTTTTTGGGTGTTAGTTCTAAAAGGTCTTGTAAGCCTTCATAGAACCGTTCAGCTTCTTCAGCGTTACTGGTTGGGGCATAGACTTGGATTACTGTGATATTGAATGGTTTGCCTTGGAAACGAACAGAGATCATTCTGTCGTTTTTGAGATTGCATCCAAGTACTGCATTTCGAACTTTCTTGTTGATGATGATGGCTACTCCATTTCTTCTGAGGGATTCCTGCCCGCAGTAGTAGATATAATGGTCATCTGAGTTAAATTCACCCATTCCAATCCATTTTAGTTCGCTGATTACTAGAATGTCGATGTTCACTCTTGCCATCTCCTGTTTGACCACTTCCAATTTGCCTTGATTCATGGACCTGACATTCCAGGTTCCTATGCAATATTGCTCTTACATAACACAGTGTGTACTATTTTTAATTGTAAAATAATGCAATAAAACAATACATATAGGAAAATGGTTGAAAAAAGTATGGTACTTCCACATGAATGCAGCTCTAAAAAAATAAGTACAAGGTAGGATGGGGGTAGATGAAGATGGCAGAACAGAAAGCTGAGCTCAACTGCACCCCAGGAATGCATCGAAAGCACACATGGAGCAACTGTTTCTGAAAACAGAGGCTGGTAGAAAGGCTATTCTACAACCAAGGCTCTAAAGAAAGATCTACACAGAGTCGGGTAGGAAGGGAAGAGAAGCTGTCAAGAGCTACACCCTGAGCAGGGAACACACAGGGGAGGGGGCAAGTCACAGGCTCAGGGATCCTGGCTGGGGACTGAGGGCTTGAAACATACCCCCCAGAGCTGGAGTCCAATGCTGGGAATGTGAGTCCTCTTACATGACTTATCAGAGGGGTGTTAAGAACCAAGACTCTGCTAGTGAAGCTTGCTTACTCCCAGGAACAAAGGCAAAGGAAATAGACTGCAAACACCCAAGGCTCTGGCTGGTTCTGTGACCACTCTAGTGCATGCCCTGGCCCACGCTGGGCACCTGCATCAGCCCCTCTTACTCTGGTGCAACCGCTTCTAGTAATGTCACCCCAGCAGCAACAAGTAAAATATATTCAATGTTCAAAATTTCATTCTCCTTAAGAGGAAACACATCTAACTGGAAGAAATGGCTGATTTTAGGACTGGGTTACAGAAAGTACAAGTAAGTCTGAAACATCCTGCTGCACCTAAAGCAAGCAAGTGCTCAAGAAAATGGAGAAACACACAGAAGTCAGTATGATGGGGTTCCCATTGGTTAAATCTAGGACAGAAATAGATTATTTGATGCACTGAATTGAAAAAAGCAAAGAATAAACCCATCAGTCCATCTCCTTTCATTCTGCCTCTGTCTGGAAATTCTTTTGCAACCCGCACACAAATCATGACAACAACAACATAATTTTCAAATGATGGAGAAACAGAAGTTCTTCCTTACAGAAAACCCTGACAAACAAATGTGCTGGGAACATAAAAATTAGAAAAATCATCATTTTGCATTTTTTAGTAATTCAGGAAAGAAATGCTTAATTGATACCAAAAACACTGACAGTTTGGTGAAGAATAGGGTATCTATATCAAAGTATTTCCCTACGTATTTCTTATTCATTACAAAGGGAAAAACTGATAGCAGTGGAGAAACATGGTGGATACTATTTTAATTAACAAAAGTATCACCAATAAAGAATAAACATACATCATGTGCATCCTAATATGATACAGAAGACACATCAATTTTGTTTTCCTGTCCAAAATGTATAATCTAAATACAGAAAAAATGCAGACATCCACATTGAAGGATATTCAACAATCCTGAATATCAATCGACAAAAACATCACTGTCATAGAAGAGAATGACTAATGAGCCTTCCCAGGTTAAAGGAGATCAAAAAGAACAACTGAAGGCAATATAGAATCTTGAATTAGATTATGGATCAGGAAAAACAGTGCTTTAAAAGATATTATTAGGACTATTGGTGAAATTAAAAAATGGATTTTTTAATTAAATCATATTACTGGATTATGTTAAACTTCCTGAATTAAATCACTTCAGTTCAGTTCAGTCGCTCTGTCGTGTCCGACTCTTTGCAACCCCATGAATTGCAGCACGCCAGGCCTCCCTGTCCATCACCAACTCCCGGAGTTCACCCAGACTCATGTCCATCGAGTCAGTGATGCCATCCAGCCATCTCATCCTCTGTCGTCCCATTCTCCTCCTGCCCCCAATCCCTCCCAGCATCAGAGTCTTTTCCAATGAGTCAACTCTTCACATGAGGTGGCCAAAGTATCGGAGTTTCAGCTTTAGCATCATTCCTTCTAAAGAAATCCCAGGGCTGATCTCCTTCAGAATGGACTGGCTGGATCTCCTTGTAGTCCGAGGGACTCTCAAGAGTCTTCTCCAACACCACACTTCAAAAGCATCAATTCTTTGGTGCTCAGCCTTCTTCACAGTCCAACTCTCACATCCATACATGACCACAGGAAAAACCATAGCCTTGACTAGACGAACCTTTGTTGGCAAAGTAATGTCTCTGCTTTTGAATATGCTATCTAGGTTGGTCATAACTTTCCTTCCAAGGAGTAAGTATCTTTTAATTTCATGGCTGTAGTCACCATCTGCAGTGATTTTGGAGCCCCAAAAATAAAGTCTGACACTGTTTCCACTGTTTCCCCATCTATTTCCCTATCTATTTCCCATGAAGTGATGGGACCAGATGCCATGATCTTCGTTTTCTCAATGTTGAGCTTTAAGCCAACTTTTTCACTCTCCACTTTCACTTTCATCAAGAGGCTTTTGAGTTCCTCTTCACTTTCTGCCATAAGGGTGGTGTCATCTGCATATCTGAGGTTATTGATATTTCTCCCGGCAATCTTGATTCCAGCTTGTGCTTCTTCCAGCCCAGTGTTTCTCATGATGTACTCTGCATAGAAGTTAAATAAGCAGGGTGACACTATATAGCCTTGACGTACTCCTTTTCCTATTTGGAACCAGTCTGTTGTTCCATGTCCAGTTCTAACTGTTGCTTCCTGACCTGCATACAAATTTCTCAATCACTTACTATGGTTATTAAAAATAATATCCTTGTTCTTAGGAGATGCAAGCAAACATTTACATTAAGTGTAACAGAATTAGACTTAGTAAAATAGTTGAGCCAGGGAAATACATGGAGGGAGAGGGGATATGACTGGGAGAAGAAAAAGCAAGCAAATAGCTCTTTTGTAAACATACTGGTATGTATATTTTGGTAAACAAATATAAACATTACTGTAGAGTACATACAAGGAATAAAATTTGGTGGCCAAAGTTAGCTTTGTTTAGAAGAATACTGGCAAAAAACTTTCCAAAGTCACCTCACTTTACTTAATAGGTTTTATTGGCTAATTTAATACTCTTGGTGTGCGCATGCTCAGTCGCTTAGTTGTGCCTGACACTTTATGACCCCAAGGACTGTAGCCTGCCAGGATCCTCTGTCCATGGGATTTCTCAAGCAAGAATATTGGAGAGGGTTGCAATTTCCTTCTCCAGAGGATCTTCATGACCTGAGGATGGCATCTCCTGCAGCTCTAGAACTGACAATTGACAAAGTCTGCCTTTCTTTTTTGATTCATAATCATTTATATATTGTGTATATGAGACCTTCATTTGATCTGTGTATTACAAAAACTGTTGATTGCCTTTTCATTTTCAATGTTTTCTTTTGATGAAAAGCTCTTATAATTTTAATGTAGTATAATTTATCAATTTTCTCTTTACAGTTAATGCTTTTCTGCCCAAGGTATGTGTATTCTAAAGTCATGATGATTATTCTCCAGTATCTCTTATACTTTTCAATTTAAAAGCATTATTATTTTTTGACATTCACATTTATATCTATAACTTGTAACTTTTGCATGCAGTATGAGATAGGTTAAGATTCGGTGTTCCATAAAGATATCCCATTAAACTGGCATCATTTACCAAAAAGACCTTTCTCTTCACTGAGGAGCAGTGTCAGTTTTTGCAAAACCAATACAATATTGTAAAGTTTAAAAATAAAATAAAATTAAAAGAAAAAAAAAACAAACAGAAAAATATATTAACCATAAAAATAAATAAATAAATTAAAAAAAAATCAGTTTGTTTCTAGACTAACTTTGATTGGTTATTTAGTATATCCTTTGACCAATACTACATTATTTTAATCATCTTTTTAATAGATCATGAATATCTGGTATTTAAGACCACAGTCCATTCTTCAGTGTTGCTTTAATCTTTGCATTTCCATTTCCATGTTAAATCATAGAATAGCTTATTTCCACAAATTCTGGCTGAGATTTTCACTGCCAATACAGATTGATTTTAGAGAAATAACTTCCTTCAATTATGTCTTCAGATCATCAGTATGGTCCCTAATGGTATATACTTCCCATTTATCTTCCCACTTGTCTTTATCTTTTTGTTATATATCTGATATTTTCAATGGCATTACAAAATGACAGTACTTCAAGCTTCATTTTCTTATTGTTGGTTTAGAAAGAATAAAAAGAAAGTTTTTATATATTTTTTTCTTTAATACTGAATTTGTCTTTAGTGACCTTGTTAAATCAACTAGTTTCAACAGTTGGATCTTTTTGGAAATGTCTATGTACACAATTACGTCATATACAAATGATATGTCTTTCATTCCCAATCCTTATGCCTTTTCTTCTTCTTGCTTTACTGAAATGGTTGGCACTTCCAAGATAATGCTAAATATAAGTGGTGAAAGCAGTTATTATTGTCAGGTTTCCTATTTCTGGGAGGAAACTTTCAATAATTGACCATTATAGATGATGATTCCTGTACATTTTTCAAGGATAACTTTTTTTTTAGGTTGAGGAAGATCATTTTTTCCCTAATTTGCTAAGTTTTTAAAAAAAAATCATAAACAGGGACTGAAGTTGATCAAATGTTTCTTATGCTTCCACAGAGATGATCATGGAAGAGACTGAGTTCTCTCTTTTCTTAGCAGCCTGGGAGATTCATGTAAAACTGATCATTTTATTTTCCTTTAAAAACTTAAAGGCATTACCCAGTAGAAACATACATACAAGCTTGAGATTTCTGTGGGAAGGACTTTTTTTTTAAATTAAGAGATTCAATTTCTTTAATACAAAAATTGTATTTCTTCACAGGGTCAGTTTTAATAAATTATTTTCCAAAACATTTTTCCATTTCACCTACATTGTCAGGTTTATTGATGCAAAGTTCTTCCCAATATCCTATCTTTTTAAGGCCTGATGGCCCCAATGATGTCGCCATTTAAATTCTTCTTAACAGTGATTTGTCTTTTTCTTAATCTTGCTGGAGGTTCACAATTTTACTATTCTGAGATTTTGTTTTGTATGCTTGTTCTAAATTTTTTTACTTATATCTTTACTTTGTCCTACATTCTATTTCCATTAGGTTCAATTTGTTGCTGTTTTTCTAGCTGTTTGAGATGGAAGCTTAGAGCCTTTTCTTCAGCTTGTCCCTTGATGTTACTATACCCCAAAATTTATCTCAAGAATTTTCTTTTCAACAGTCTATAATCTCCAAAGATATCTCACACATAGATTGTGGCTTCAACAACTACCTATATGATGTTGATTTAAAAATTTTTATTTATCAGAACAGAATAATAATCCCCACTTCTCCAGTCTACTTTCTAGTTTCTCATGTTATATTATAATAAGGTTCACAACAAACCTAACTTCCCTATCTGCTGATTATTTCTGTTCTTTGTAGATTACCCATCCCAATGAATAATGTACCCCATTTCTAAGTTAAAAACCCAACAGCTATCCTTAACTTTTTCTGACATCCACCTAATAACCAGATCTTCTTAACCCTAATTCTTCAGTCTCTTTCAAACACATGCCTCCTTTCTTACCACCATCGCTACTATTCATATTCAGCCCTCACAATTTTTCTCCTGACTTCTCAACAGGCTTGTTTATTGGTCTCCTTGTCTCTATTTTTTCTCTCTACTAATAATTTTTCACAGATATCTCTTTAAAGCAGAAATTTGATCATGTCATTCTTTTACTCAAATTTTCTTAACTGCTCCTGTGAGATAAATAAAAATAAATTTCTTGACATTGTACAAAACCAAAGCTCTTTATGAAATTAGTCTTACCTTGCTGTGCACTCTCCACTAAAAAAAGAAAAAAGTGATATAATTTAAAAATAACAAACACTCTTACATGAGCTTCTCACATGCCAAGTACCTTGTTATATCCCCATTTTCTAAACTGACTCTTAAATTCATCCCTCCATCATTATTAATATTACCACAACCACCACAGTTTCTAGAACCATTTTTCACATGTAAAACACAGTAGTATGGTTAATCAAAGACTTCTTAAATAGAAAATAACTTGATTATTCAATAAATACAAATTCAAATTTATATTTATGTATTTAATTTTATTTGGTATACACCACCATGACCTTATTGTAACTGAAATCCAATACAGGATTTTTTTATGATTAGTCAACTCCACAAAGACAATAATACTGCTGTGGAAGACCAAAGGGGGGAAAACTGATATATTTATTTACAGTTCCCTATATTGTAAACATTTAATCTATACACTGTTAGTAACTTTTAATGAGAGCTTTACATAGACAAAGAAACGATGCCCTGCATTTCTATTCATATTCAGCAATAGCATATTAAATAGAATATCAGATTTTCTTTTTCATTAGCATTATGCTTTCTTTAGATATTATCTAAATATTCAAAAGATCTAAATATATTCAAGTACTATACAACTAAAACTACTTAAGCCAACATATTTGGCTTATAATTTCATTTTTAGAATAATTTAAAGTGCTATAAGCAACCTGGCAATCAACACTTTCTATAAGAACAAAACTACCTTTAAACATTAATTTACAAGATAATATACAATGTTTATCTGGAATAGCTGAAATTTCAGCACAAGGTCACTGTCACATGTATAACAGCAGGATTCTTTTTTTTTGCATAACATGAAGCTTTGAAATTAACTGATGAATTATTGCCATAATGGCTTATTATTGGTTTCCTACAAAAGAGGATAAGAACTACTGATATATTCTATCTTTTCTTTTTTTTTGAGGTCACTTGACAGTAAGTCTGCATATTCAACAAGTCTACTGAGTTACAATATTCTACTATAATCATTGCCCTTTTGTAATAGCAAATGCTAATGGTAATAACATATACCACTTAAAAAAAATCACAAGTTTTTTTTTTTTTCCTTTTGAATAGGAACCTATATTTTGGGAGTTGGTGTGCAACAAGGCTAAAACAACAGAACTATAAAACAGTTTACCTGACACAATATGTTGACGAAATATGCATCTGTTTCATAGTTTTTTAGTTATGATAATGCCCTGCTAAGCTACAAATATGTAAATAGATATTTTCTTGCTTGATATATTAAATCCAGTAGAATCATCAAGTTCTCATTCTCCTTTGTCATTTTATAATTCTTCATCAGACAATTCAATGATGAAAGCATATGCCCAAACCTGAAGACCATGTGCATTGTGGTCTATTACAATCAGAATTCTCCTCAAATTTCATTTTTATTAAAATGAAATTGAGATTACAGGCAAAATTAATAAAGAGAATGCAGTAGTGTGAATTAAAACTAGAACTCAGTGATCTATGAAGTACGTGTTGTTTTGGCATGTGTTTTTTTCTGAGAGTAACTAGGTTGAGCATGTCCAATAGTCATTTGTGCCAACCTCACAGATAACGGCAGTATCATGTATTCATTCCCTAGATATCTCAAGTTAGACTACTTTAGTAAAACAATCAATATAGTTTAAAAAACAAAAAACCAAAATAGGTTCAACAAAAGAGCACCATCCTATTAGGAGACTGAGAAAACATGGATTATAGATGAGGTGGTCACTATGATCAAAATGCTACCAAAATTTTGACAAAACCTAAGCTGTTATGTTCCATGGACCCATGCCATGGTATAAACCTAAAAACGTCTGGGAAAGAAACATGATTTTAAAAATAAATTCCAAAATTATAGCTATAATAAATGGTGATACAAACTAATTTTAAAACACGAGCTACATATTACATTGTATTGCTTCTTGAACTTTCCAAACAATGCTTGTTTGTCTATGTCAGGTTTGGGCCATTATCCTGCTAAGACAGAGAGCATTATATTCATTTAAAAGCCCAAATTTCAATGTCTTGGATACAGAAATCTTCCTTCTTAGAAAGTGTATGATTCCCAAAAGTTTTACAAGAATGGCTTCTTCCATGGTACAGATCTCCGTCAAGCCATAGGGCAAATTCTCCCCTGTAATATATAGAAGACAATAGTTCTAACAAGAGTCTTTTAATACTTATGCCCTAAGTTATAAAAGAATTATTGCAGAGGCTATAAAATATTAATTTAATGAGACATTTCAATATCCAGCAACTCTAAACTCATTCTTTTTTTCAAACCGTTCTCTACTCCTTTCCACACTGGCACAAGGCAACTTTTTGTTCATCCCATTATAAAATCACTGAACATAAAGAGCAAGGAATATAATGAACCCTCTAAAATTAGTTTCACAAAGAATTAGCTTTTGAGGCAGGCACTACTCTGTTATTCTTTGTCTGGTATTATAAATTTCTCTCTGCTGTTTGATTTTAACATATTTAATATGAGTTTCTCAGAGACATGAAAACTCCCTATCATCTAAAATAAAAAGTGTGGTTAGTGTTAAGGGTTCAATCTCCAATTCACAGCTGAGGAAACTTTAGACTTGAGTTGTTCAAGGTCCCATACATAATGTGTGCTGAAGCTGAGAATTTGAATCAGGTCTGATTCTAAATCCTATATTCAGTCTGTTACATGATTTTGATTTCTTTGGGGCTCCTGTTTGGAATTCTGGAATATCAAGTCCTTTCCTCCCATTTCCTGAGACCATACTCTCCTTCTTCAAAGACTGTAAACTTGTTCTAATTTGTTATCAAATGACCCAATGGTTAGTTTAGTTTGCTGGAATCATGCTGTATCATCAAAACCAAGTTCCAGCCAACATCTAATGACACTGTGTATATTACTTTCAAAGACTGAAGGCACGCTTAACAGTTTGAAATTATAAGCCACTTGCTTGTGAGGCTTTCCTGGAGAACTAACTGAATCACATATAAGACTACCATTCGGAGTAGGGCTGACTGACTGCCCCTCTCCACCAAAAAAGATGGAACATATGAACACAATAAGCTGATTCCAATAACTAAAAACAACATTGTTTTTAGTTACCCAGTTATGTCCTTCAGAGAAGGCTATAATAACCATGCTTAATTTTTAATCACTGAAATCATGTCTTCCAAATACCTATCTACAGAGAAGTTGTTAAGAGAATTTGTTAGAATTGGGATGATGCATATTCAGGCTAATACAATTCTGTTAACCTGAATGAATTATTATTATTATATATATCCTCAAATATAGGAAATAAACAACACTTACATAAATTTGGGAATTATTTAGCATGTATTATGTCTTATTTTGAAGGACACAGAGAAGTAACAAACGAAGGAGATCACATCTGCCAAGGGCTAGTTAAGAAGTCTGGGCTAGGAGGCAGTAGAGCCACCCATCTACAAACACCATGCAACCATGAAGTTGAAATACCAGAATAAGAAACCGAAGTTTCCTGCAGTGCTTGCTATGCTAAACAAATCAAATCAAACTGCTGATTACTCATACTGCTAAAAACAAAATAAATAAGAAAATAAGCCCTGAAAACTTTGGGGGGGTGGGGTGGGATCACTAAAATTTTTAACAGGAAAACAAACTTCTGTTGTCTAAAATATCAATCCAAATAGTCTCCAGGGTAGAATAATATGAAAAAATTTAGACCTTTTTTAAAAACAATAAATTGAAATAAAGAATAAATCATAATTTTTTGAAAATTTGAGAAGCTCGAAGGGATTAGTATATTTCTCTGTCAAATATCAAGGAGTCAGTGTACTCTAGAAGATGGGTTTTAATCGAAAGGGAATCAACTAAACAGCATTCTGAGATGAATAAACAAATATTCTATCAAGGGTTTCATATATTACACTTATGCACTTTCCTGCAATACATACTTTCTTAGTCATAATATAAAAATTTAGTCATAATATATAAATTAGGATTCTAGTATCAAAACTTTTCGAAGATAGCTGATTTAAAAATAACACAAATGAATTCTTAAAGTTTCTTTTAAAATCTCATAGTCAAATTTTCAAGAGACTTACCCTCCACCACCAAAAGCTAGTGAATCCATATCTCCTTTGATAAAAAACATATTATCTCCTGTCCACTTAAAGACCTACAAATATGGGGAAAAAAAAAAAACCTTTAAATATGTAGATGAAAATGATTACTATAGTTAGTTCTCCTGAATCCCAAATAGTTAATAAAGCCTAGACAGACAGCAAGAAGAATAAGAAGAACAGAAAAAGTTTGGGCCGAAAGGGTGGTGCTTTTGCTTTCAGTTTTTAAGACTAAATTTGAAAGCATGTGTTCAACTGCAACATAATTTAAATACACACATCTTACTATTTCTTCATATATACAAATTTTTCTGACTACATAGGTATCAAGAATTCGATGGTTAATGATGCCTTCCAGCTAACTGTAGGCGTCAGTTGATATGTTTTATGGAAGGAATGGAAAGCACTGGTTAATCTGGTGAGCAACTTAAACCCAAGTTAAAGTTGGGTTTAAGAAATGTTAAAGAAAGTAAATCAGCTAAAAACTGAGTAGATGCTATTTTTAACACCAAATTTAAGTGATGTAAAAGTCACTCAGTTGTGCCCAACTCTTTGCAACCCCGTGGATTATACAGTCCATGGAATTCTCCAGGCCAGAATACTGGAGTGGGTAGCCATTCCCTCTTCCAGGGACATCAAATATAAATATATATTAATTTGAAAATATTTTAATATTTTGATTATGGCCAAGGTCTTTTCTTTGGGTATGAATTGCTCTATCATTATTCTCATAAAAACAAGTAACATGCTTATTTATGACTTCCAGTTTCAATTTCTTTAAAGAGCAATGAATATAAAAACATCTGAGAAATTCAAGGGTAAAAACTTCTGGATGTTGGGTTTCCCTGGTGGTCCAGTGGTTAAGAATCCTCCTGCCAATGCAGGAGACACGGGTTCAATCCTTAATCCACAAAGATCCCACAAGCTGCCAGGCAAGTAAGCCCATGTGCCACAACTACTAAACCTGTGCTCTAGAGCCCATGAGCTGCCACTACTCAGCCCACGGGCCCCAGAGCCTGTGCTCTGCGACAACAGAAGCCACCACAGTGAGAAGCCCACAACTAGAGAGTAGCCTTACTCTCCACAACCAGAGAAGTCCATGTGCAGCAACAAAGACCCAGAGCAGCCAAAAAAACCTTCTAGTAATATTCTTAAATATTTCCAACCTTTCATGGAAGTTCTACCTAAACATAATATGAACACAACATCAATTTCTAGTACCCTGTCTTTATAAACATTTTCCAAAGTATTCATTATAGTTCTCAATAAACTTTTAACACTCACTTTTTCATAGATACATAACATTTGTTTAATTGCATTGTTAGTTAACAGGTAGAAACAGTATCACAAAAAGGACTGAAAACAAGCACAACTGAAACTTCCAAAATCTGTAACAACTACAAGCTTCCAGCTAGCTGTAGGTGTCAATTGATATGTTTTATGGAAAGAATGGAAAGCACTGGTTAACCTGGTGAGCAACTTAAACCCAAGTTTGTTAAGAGAGTTTTTCTTGTGCTACCAAATTATATTTTGTTCATGCCTACCTGGTGGCTCAGTCTGTAAAGAATCTGCCTGCAACGTGGGAGACCTGGGTTTGATCCCTGGGTTGGGAAGATCCCCTGGAGAAGGGAAAGGCCACCCGTTCCAGTATTCTGGCGTGGAGAATTCAATGGACTGTATAGTCCATGGGGTCACAAAGAGTCGGACACAACTGAGACTTTCACTTTCTATAAGCTGTGCTTAGTCACTCAGTATCGTCCAACTCTTTGCGTACACATGGACTGCAGCTCGTCAGGCTCCTCTGTCCATGGGGATTCTCCAGGTAAGAAGACTGGAATGGGTTGCCATACCCTCCTCCAGGGGATATTCCCAACCCAGGGATCGAACCCAGGTCTCCTGCACTGCAGGCAGATTCTTTACTGACTGAGCCACCAGGAAGGCATGAAAAAAAGAGAATTTGGTAACACAATAAAAACTCTAACAAACTTGGGTTTAAGTGGCTCACCAGATTAACCAGAAGCTGTTCCTAAAGACAACTCTTTTCTGTTTTTTTAAGCAACAACGGTTCCTATTTTCAAGATTAAAATTTTATCTCCTAGGAACTGACATGCTGCACCAGACTGTATTAGAGATACTAAGACTGCACTCGAAGCTTCAAACGGAGTTGCACATTCACTAAAATTTAGGTACATTTAAAAATTTTAGATCTTATTGGCGCTAGGATGTATCTACTTTAGTCAAGTCACAATAAAGAAAAATCAGGTAATCACTTTTGACTTAAACCCAAATGATTTATTTTTTAAGTTTTTAAGACTGACTTTCATTATTAAAACTTATTTAGTAAGTTAAAGTTTCTAGAAATTTTACAGTGAATATTCATAAACAAAATAGTAATTATGATGTATACTTCTTACTGGGCCCACAATGTGTGTCTGGTACCACATCAAGTGTTACACATGTATGGTTCTCATTCGATTTTCAAACAACCCTGTTACATTTTACAATTCCCATTCTATCCACAGGAAAGTTGAAGGTGAAAATGGTAATGGAAAAAAAAAGTGCCAAGTTAACAGTAAAAGGCAGAAACTGAGAGTCAAATCCAAGTATGCAAAACTCCAGACTGAATGTTCTGTTCATGATACCATCTCTTCACAAACTGAATATAACTGGAATAACTGTCCTTACCTCAAATTCTGGACAGAATGTAAAAACAAAGGTCTCTCCATTTCCATAAAAGCCATCACTCACTTTAAATGGCTGAGATGCAAATGCACCAAAAACCTAAGGATTAAAAAAAGGCATGTTCAATGACACAACTATCAATTTGTTTCTTTAAGCATTAGTCCATTATATATGTTTAACTAAAATACAAAAAAAAAAAAAAAAAGGAAATATACCATAGTTTTATCTATCTGTACTTAAACAGAGAAGCACGATCAGTTGTTAAACAATTCATATTATTGGCAGGTATAAACATATCAGTTTTTCAGTGGGAAAATGCTAGATTTTTCCTCATTTTGAAACCTAGAAAGATGTTCATTATAACAATTAAAAAAGACAATCTAAAAAAGTGGTAGACACATTTCAGGATGACAATGTACGTATAATAAAGACAACAGCTGTTGTGGTACTATAGAATTTAAGAAAGCAAAACCCTCCAGCATAGGTAAACATTATACTACTACAAAGGTATGCTAGTTTTTTCTTTATTACACAGTAAATTCCATGAGGAGAGAATTTGGGTCTGAATTGTTCAGTACTATAATGCCTTGGCCTTACACAGTACAAGACACACAATGAATAAGAGGCCTGGACAAGTCATTCCAATCTCTAGGTCTAAGGTTTCAGATCATGAAATGGGAATGTCGAGTTTTATTGATGATCTCTATAGTCATTATATCCCCTCATATTCTATTTTCATACTCTTGATTTTTAAATAGACTTTCTTATTGTAAGGTATGTGTGTAAATATATATATGTATAAAATATAATTATACAGCTTGATATGGAATTAGCACAAAGCAAAGTCCCATTTAACCTTCATTCTTATTAAGAAATGGGACATTACCAGCACTCCAGAAACTCCCTTTGTGCCTCCTCCATGTGACCACCTCCACCTCCCCAAAGGAAGCTACCAGGTCTGACGACACCAAAGATTTGTTCTGGCCATTTATGAAACTACTGTTTCAGAGATAACCAATGTTTTTCTTGCTTATCTGTGACTTTGTCCTTGGTCTCATCCTCACACAATAATCTTTAACTTTCAAAACTTTCTCCACACTTCAGGACTGTCAATTTTCACCATTTCCCTGAACCTCACTCTTATCTCCTTCAGACAGAAATGAACAATATAAACACCTCTTTTACTTTTTATAGGTTCTCACTATACTAGGCATATTTTGCTTGGCATTAGAGATACTCTTATACTTTAATATTTTTTTCTACCAGACTGTAATTCTTTGAAGGTAGGAACTCTTTAATTATTCATGCTCATATCTATCCCTCTGCAGAACTCAGCACTGCCCTGCATATCAAGAGCACTCAATAATTACCAAATAAACTTAATAAAATATACTAATGCTTTTTATCAAAAGAATATGCTAAAATTCCTGCTACTTCCATCTCTTAAAAGGTAAGGTGCCTATGTGGTTACTTTTCATACCTGCCAATCACTGTCTTTAATCACCATCAGCACTGGAGTGTCTAAACCTGTCATTGTTCGATAAAGGGTCTTCAAGCTTGTGCCATGCTTCCTAGTACCATAAACAAGAGTCCATGGATAGCCGATTGTTCTTGGTGGAAGATGCTTGGTAAGCTTTGAAAAATAAATTAACACATACTTGATAGCTTCTTATTGTCAATCTGCAGAATACTAATGCCAGCTGGAATTAAATGATACTTTATAAAATGTAGGCTATGAAAGTAACAGTAGAAATTATTTATCATTTGAAAGATACAGAGATGCTTGAAGTCTGTACAATTCTTGGTATGAAATATTAATTGTTCATCAGACAAAGAAAGAATCATATCAAACAATATATCGAGGCAAGAAACATGGATTCCTTGTTGTTTGCATCCTCTGTATCAAATTAACAAAACTATCAGATGAACTGTTACCTTGATTATTAACACCTCTCAAATCTAGAGTAAGACTCTCAGAATTAGAAATCAAGCTTCAATATGTTACAGCTGTATGGCTCTGAACATTTATTCAACCTCTCTAAACCCAAGTTTCTTCATTTACAAAATGTGACAATAAGAGCATCCAACTCCTACAGGGGCTGCAGCAACTAAATTAGATAACCTATATAAAGCAGGTAACTGGCACATAATAAGAAATTAAATACTGGCTATTATCCTGTCTTACCTAAATTACTATTGCCATTTATTTTAATGTCTGGTTACCCAAATCTCCTAATATCTTCCATTACATTAATTGCTATAATTTGTTTACTTTTTCTTCATTGAAAAGTAAGAACAGGAGCAATAGCTCTGCTTCTTCAGTTTTTAAATCAACTAAAAAGAAACTATTTTACTCTCATGGGCACATACTCAGAATTTTACAAAAGTGGGTAATATCATACCTTTATAATTTGATCTGGCAGTAAGAGATGACTGGGATCACTTAGGTTTGGTCGAAAAGATTCAGATTCCAGGTCTGCTTTCACTGGAGTAATCTGCTTTGAATTGATGTCTTCCCTCGTAGTAATCTAAAGAAGCAAATAGAAGCAATATATTAATGTAAAACTGCAACAAACCTTTAATTTTTAGCCTTTTGAGAGATATCAAATCTTATACCTTGAAAAAGGAGGCTAAAGCTTTAATTTAGGATTGTAGAAGGCAAAAGATGCTCCATCTAATAATAATGGCATGTGTAATGTAGAAAGAGATTTCTGCTAAAGAAGACATTTTCCTCATCCACTACATGAATAAGGACAGGTATTGAAAGATAAACCCTGTATTTCTGTGTAAAAAGGGTAAATTGCATGCAAACTATACTTTTTCTGTTGAAGAGCAAAAGTGAGTGAGCTAGCCTGCTTTTTTCTCTGTGCTATTTAAAGAGATTATTTTTATGAGATTTTTTTTTTCATGGTAAACAAAATTTGCCAAATGTATTAAGAAAACTTCCTGGGTGCCAAAATTTTAATTTTAATTTAAAAAATAGTACAATAAAAACTATAATGCTTCATTGGTGTGCATGTATATGTGAATTTATATGCTTTGAAAAGGTTACTGTTATTTTTAAAAATGCCTTTAAAATTTTTACTTTCTAAACACAAAATTTTAAAATCTAATTGAACCAAACAATACATCTAAAACTTGTTCACAAACCTATTTTTAAAATTAGAACAATTTGATGCACTTAAAAGAATGTATATGTTTGTTTGATGAAAATGATCTCACTGATATTCTTAAAATGATAAAAATGTTCATTAAATCAAAATAAATTCTTTTAGAATGTATTATGTTGGCACTTTTTCATGTTAATTTAATCTATTAAATGCAATAATATTGGAAAGTAAAATATATGAAAACATAAGTATTACTGATGAAACTTTTAAATCGGAAAACAGAATTCTATTGGAGCAGATAACTAAAATGCAGCAATTTTCGGCGACTGTGATTCCACACAGGAATGAAATCTTGCTAAATTATTTTGTTCCTTTAACAGATTTCTTACCAAAACTTAACAACATACATTTTCAACCAATACATGTTCTAGAACTGTATTGTTTTTTGATGAGAACTATATTAATTCTTTCACATCATGTTTTACCCTTATTTTGATGATGTGAAAGGTTAAAAAAAAAAATCTGAGGCAGCATGAGAAGCATTAAAAGAAAAAAAATCAGGAAAGCGTATCTCATTAAGAAAGAGAAAAACACACAATAATACACAAAACTGAAAAATGAGTTCAAATATATAGTTATTTCTGAAAAAAATCACAAAGATTATTGCACATATTTTTAAATAATTTATCTAGTTCTAGTACCTAATCAATACTACTCCAAAATATATCTAATACCAACCAGGAAAACCTCAAGGACAAAAACAATTCATCTCATTAAGATATTTGATGTAAGGTTGATACAACTGAAATAGCCTTAAAGAGAACCTTGCTACCCATTAAATTTTTAAACATTTCCCCATAGTACCACATCTTTCAGATACCAGTTAGTAAAGATTCAATCTCAAACTCAAAACATTCTTCCAATGTTAAATGAAAACTCCTCATCAATCTAAGAAACACAGTACTAAGAACAGTTCTAAAATAACAGAAAATTCCTCTGAATATTTTTAATAAATGAAAAGATGCCAGAAAAGATAGCCCTACAGCTCTTCAAGGCAATACTGTACTCTTATTAATACAAAAAGGAATTTTCTGATGGGGCATTTTAGTGCTGCAGTCAAAACAAATCCTTCAAAAAAGAGATTTGCTCTGATGAAAGACACTAAAAATAGGAAGTATTCAATCTCTGAAGGGGTTTAAACTACTGAAGGGGGCACCTGGAGACGTCTGCAGAGTGTGCGCAGTTCTTCAGTATTTAGAGCATCGATCCTGCGGTGATACTCAGCCACTGACACTACCTGAATATGGAGACAGGAAGACAATAATTCCACTGACAGTTGAGAAAAACAGCCCAAATAAAATAAAAACTGGAGAAGTTTAAATGGGAAAGAGAACTGTAATTAGGATTTCTTTCCCCACTCCATGCTCAAAATCCAAGAGATTTATATATTAATCTATAGTGAAATACAAATGAATACATTTAACTTATTAACTACCACACCCAAACTAACTACAAGTAGTAGTTAGTACTATTAGTAGTTAATTACTAACTACTACTAACACACTACTACTAGTACACAATGTAAAAGGTTTATTTTATGGATTGTTTCATGTAGACAAAATTTGACTAGGTAGCATCACAGTCCTTTATAAAAAAATGCTATATGAAATATAACATGTTTGCTAACATCAAAGATAACATCTAAAATCTAACTGTGTTGCAGTTTACAAAAAAAATGGTAGTTTCAACTCTCCCAATCAGTTTAACTCAAACATTACATCCTAACAGCAATGCTGGAAAAATTTCTTCTTGGCAAAGGTAGCATATACCCAAGCTATACAGTCTGTATCATAACCAAGAAGTGGAAGAGCAAGAAAAAGATATGAAGCACATTTTAAAACCTAAAACAATAAGAAAAATAAGCTCTGGAAACAGAAAATGAGATTTTTAAAAGCATATCTAATTGTATTCTCAGGCATGTCTACTTCAGTCTTTCTAAATAACCCTGAACTGAAAGTTTTTGCCCCTCCTCTACAGTACTACTTTAGAGTCGGTACTGTAGCAGTTATCTGTGACTAAAACTTAATGACTTTCCTACATTCTAAATTACTAAGGGAAATTCTGTATCTTCTGTAGTTGCCTAGACCAGTCTGTTGCACATTGCTGAACCTGAAAGCCATGTATAACAGATAAACATTATAAAAAGCCCACGAAAACAGACAAGTTTCCTCAGACTCACACAACAGCTACCGCTTTTTCAGATCATGACATAATTTCAGATCATGACATAATACCAAAACAGTAACCATAATACAGTGAACTCTGGTCGTGCTATAATATGTGCTGAATACTCCTGAGCTATGACAAATTCCTCTTGTGATCAAACAGTTATTTGCAGAGGTTCTGGCCACAAAATGCAGTTAAACCAATTGACCCACAAGAGTTTAGACTTCTAAACTAGGTTTTTAAAAAGGTTTTTGTTCCAGCCAACCAAAAAGAATCAGTCACCTCTATAAAGAGCAAAGTAAACTTGGTGAAAGCAATGAGAGACATGAGCATAAAAAAACTGAAAAGAAACTGAACAGATTTTCTCATTCTGGCCATTATTAGACTGACTTTCGCAAAGCAAAGAACATACAATATGATAGCTGACTCTTCACTTACAAAGAAACCTAAAGTGGTTATGATCTCAACCTCTGGGGAATTGGATGGAACTAGGTTTTCCTCCTCCTTTATCTCTTTTTCTCAATGGGAACAATAAGACAAAGGAAATAATAAGAGTACATAAAAGAATGAAAACAATAAGAGTACATACCAAATAGGGTTTCTGTGTAAATAAAAATAAGAAATGAAATGCACATAAAGGACTGAATATAGTGCCCACCAGAGTAAATAGGGATTAACACTACTTTTACTTGATGATTTTCCATCATTTACCTAAGGACTAGAGGATAAGGCTGAAGAGTATCCATATTTGGTTTTTATTTTTGATATTAAAACATTTCAGTTTTCAATCTTCCCGACCCAGGAATTGAACCGAGGTATCCTGTATTGCAAGCGGATTCTACACCAACTGAGTTATCAGGGAAGCCCAGTTTCCCTACTCTTAAATTTAAATTTAAAAATATTAAAGATTGTTCAATTAAGAACTGCCGGGGTCCAGCCCCGGTGGATCCAGGGAATTCGAAGCGGGGATGGCGTCGGCGAAAATCAGGAAACAACTGCTTAATTAAACGTTTATTAAGGATATAAAGAGTGGTGAAATAAGGAGAGCTCAGCGAAGAAATTCAGTGAAGAAAAGAGGCTGAATAAAATTCCAAAGCAGGGAATTTACGTCACCTACGAAGGCCGCAGGCGTCCTCCCGTTCTCCCGAAGGAGAGGAGACACTAAGGCCTCCCCGGTCAGATCTTAGAAGCCCAGGCAAAATTAGTAGGCTTGACGAGCTTCCCTGCCTCAGAGGAAAAGTTCAGCTAGAAGGTGAAAGAACGACATGGGGAGACACCAAATTTCGGTGAACAAAAAAAAAGGGCATACTTTATTTTCCAAAGTAGTTTTATACCTTAAGTTGTGCATAGAGGATAATGGGGGAAGGGGTAGAGTCATGCAAAGACAGCAGTTCCTGATCCTTATCGAAGCCAGGCTTTCAAACTTATCATACACAAAAGTTTAGGTGATTTACATCATCTTCTGGCCAGGAGGCCTGTTAACATTTTAAGAAACTTATTTTTCTCTAAAGGTGATTATTCTAAAGTCAGGCGCCAGCCTCCAAAAAGCATTGGATAAAGTTGCATTCCTATAGGGCAAACGGTGAGGTGGGCTCAATCAAGAAAAGAATTAACTCAAGGGTCCAAGGTTACAAACATTGAGGCTACTACTTACATTTCTATACACCCATTATATCAATCAATACACCGCCAAGGACACAGTAGGTAAGGGATATGGAGACTTAGCAGCAAACATTGGCCCAACAAGTGAAAAACCCTTCACCAATACAATTTCTAATCAATCTTTTAACTACTCAAAGGAATCGGTGTTTAGATAGTTTAGAACATCTCCTGCCTCTCACATGTTGCCGGAAAAAAACTATTCAGGCAGGCTAGAGGACTTCCAAAGGAGTTTGTAGGTTGAAACACTGTCACACCCAGGAATTATTAACTGGAGCTGTAAGCTAACTCTTTTTTCAGAGAGAGGTAGTGGGGGACAGCCCCCCGTAAAGTCAGAGGTGTAGGTGAAAGCACAAAGCAGAAAGTAGGCAGACTCTGGTTTTGGGGGTAGATGCTCGAGAATTTCCAGGGGGATTCCTGAGGCTCGATCCCGCCTTTGCGTATGCCGAGCCTCCTTCCTCATGACCTTTGCCACGGGCGGAGTGCCTCACGCTGGCCCCCGGCAGTGATAGAATTCTAGTTGAGCTATTCCAGATCCTCACTCAATATGCAATATGCCCGCTCCCGGCAAAGAACAGCATTTTCAATAAATATGAAAGAAAAATTAGGTACTAAAAGTAAAAAACTAAAAATCACAGCTTCCTTTTCTAAGGCACAAACATAACTTTCTACAAAATACTTAAAGATCAGTTATATTTTTCTTCTGTTTTTCCTATGGCATTCAGTCTACAGGAGTTTTCTATACAAGAGTTTTCAAATTATATGACTTAACTATTCCTTTCCATTCTTTCTATTCTTCCACTCAACGGTTATCTTACACTTAAAGCTCTTCTTTTACCATATAAAACACACTTCCTGGAGGACAGTAAAGTTGAATTTGCTCACAAAGGGATCAGTTATAATCAATGTACCAACATCACCTAGAACAGGAACTGACAGTGAGGGAGCCATAAATTGCCATTATAAGCTTATTATACCTGGTACTGTCACAGTTTCTTTAATGTCACAAATCTACTTTTCTAATTTTTTTTTTAAACTATATTCCTTTCTTGGACTTGCAAACTCATCGCCTCCTTACCCTTAAATATTTACTCATGCTGTGATGAATGGAGATATACAACAGTGTCAAAAGTGCAGGTAAACTAATAGAGAAGACAGACTTGAAATCAAATGACTATGATCTCGGATGGCCTTGGCTTGAAGCAGTATTTTGGTTCCCTGGCCAGAGACTGAAGTCACGTTGTGGTAGTGATAACGCAGAATCTTAGCCACTGGACCACCAGGCACAGTGGCCAGCGACAAGGCCCTTGACACATCGGCTCTATATAAATGAATTCTGAAAGAGACACAAAATGTAGTGAAACAAGTACAGTGTTTATTAGGAGGAAAAAGGGTATGTTATGAATAGACTCACATCAGTGAACTCAGAGAGCAAATCTAGCGTTCATGGTAGTTTAAACAGTTGTTAAGGGGCATTCTCTTCTGGGCTTCCTTTGGCCAATCACCTTGCTTTGCCTGGTTCTGAAACTGTATCTGGCTTATCCCACGGATCTTCCATGTGTGTTCACACATCTCTTAGACAAGATGGATTCTTGCAAAGAGGCCTATGGGTAGATTGACGTCACCTACTGTGGATAGACACCCCCACCCCTTTTGACCTTCGAGGAGCCTTTCTGCACATGTGTAGTCAGGAAGGTCTCTGACTTTGAGAATGAGAAATATATGGTTTATTAGATATATTCTGGGCAAGGCTCAGATACTCCTTCTTCCTGCTATTATCTTCATCTTGGAGTATCTGCCCATAAAGAACAAACTCTAGCTGCTCAGCCTTAGGCCCATCTATCTCCTCCAGCAACTAAAGAAATATACTTCCCCCTATCAAAATGAATAAAGAGATACAGATTCCTAGTATATATGGTGGATCTGAAATTAGTCTCAAATTAACTTTTAACCCCTTAGTAAATCATAATCCATGTACAGAAAGTATTATTTTATCCAAAAGATTAAACCTAAGTAGGAAATGGACAGATTGCTACAAAATGTCCTGTATCATACTCCCAAGTATTAAAGTACACAGTTGAGGAAATCAGTTCAGTACAGTTAAGTTCACTTCAGTCGCTCAGTCGTGTATGACTCTGCAACCCCATGAATCGCAGCACGCCAGGCCTCCCTGTCCAACATCAACTCCCGGAGTTCACTCAGACTCACGTCCATCGAGTCAGTGATGCCATCCAGCCATCTCATCCTCTGTCGTCCACTTTTCCTCCTGCCCCCAATCCCTCCCAGCATCAGAGTCTTTTCCAATGACTCAACTCTTCACATGAGGTGGCCAAAGTACTGGAGTTTCAGCTTTAGAATCATTTCTTCCAAAGAACACCCAGGACTGATCTCCTTTAGAATGGACTGGATGCATCTCCTTGCAGTCCAAGGGATTCTCAAGAGTCTTCCCCAACACCACAGTTCAAAAGCATCAATTCTTCGGCACTCAGCTCTCTTCACAGTCCAACTCTCACATCCATACATGACCACTGGAAAAACCAAAGCCTTGACTAGCCGGACCTTTGTTGGCAAAGTAATGTCTCTGCTTTTGAATATGCTATCTAGGTTGGTCATAACTTTGGTTCCAAGGAGTAAGCGTCTTTTAATTTCATGGCAGCAATCACCATCTGCAGTGATTTTGGAGCCCAAAAAAATAAAGTCTGACACTTTCCACTGTTTCCCCATCTATTTCCCATGAAGTGATGGGACCAGATGCCATGATCTTTGTTTTCTGAATGTTGAGCTTTAAGCCAACTTTTTCACTCTCCTCTTTCACTTTCATCAAGAGGCTTCTTAGTTCCTCTTCACTTTCTGCCATAAGGGTGGTGTCATCTGCATATCTGAAGTTATCGATATTTCTCCCGGCAATCTTGATTCCAGCTTGTGCTTCTTCCAGCCCAGCGTTTCTCATGATGTACTCTCCACAGAAGTTAAATAAGCAGGGTGACAATATACAGCCTTGACGTACTCCTTTTCCTATTTGGAACCAGTCTGTTGTTCCATGTCCAGTTCTAACTGTTGCTTCCTGACCTGCATATAGGTTTCTCAACAGGCAGGTCAGGTGGTAGTCTGGTATTTCCATCTCTTTCAGAATTTTCCAGTTTATTGTGATCCACACAGTCAAAGGTTTTGGCATAGTCAATAAAGCAGAAATAGATGTTTTTCTGGAACTCTCTTGCTTTTTCCATGATCCAGCGGATGTTGGCAATTTGATCTCTGGTTCCTCTGCCTTTTCTAAAACCAGCTTGAACATCTGGAAGTTCACGGTTCATGTGCTGTTGACGCCTGGCTTGGAGAATTTTGAGCATTACTTTACTAGCATGTGAGATGAGTGCAACTGTGCAGTAGTTTGAGCATTCTTTAGCATTGCCTTTCTTTGGGATTGGAATGAAAACTGACCTTTTCCAGTCCTGTGGCCACTGCTGAGTTTTCCAAATTTGCTGGCATATTGAGTGCAGCACTTTCACAGCATCATCTTTCAGGATTCAAAATAGCTCCACTGGAATTCCATCACCTCCACTAGCTTTGTTTGTAGTGATGCTTTAAAGGCCCACTTGACTTCACATTCCAGGATGTCTGGCTCTAGGTGAGTGATCACACCATTGTGATTATCTGGGTCGTGAAGATCTTTTTTGTATAGTTCTTCTGTGTATTCTTGCCACCTCTTCTTAATATATTCTGCTTCTGTTAGGTCCATACCATTTCTGTCCTTTATTGAGCCCATCTTTGCATGAAATGTTCCCTTGATATCTCTAATTTTCTTCAAGAGATCTCTAGTCTTTCCCATTCTATTGTTTTCCTCTATTTCAAGACCTTCTAACTAAAAGTGTATTAGCTGTCTGGATAGAAAGTTATTTCTTAAGGTGCAAAGTGGTTTGGATACACTGCTAAATCCCATATGTAGGAACTGCTTGACAAAGGACTCTCACAAAGTGTTTGCCTAAGCATTTACTTTCAACAAATTACAAACGTAAAGGCAGAATGAAATCCGCTCATCTCTATTATAGTGAGACACACAACTAAGAAGAGAAGCCGAAAAAAGAGGAAATGTATAGTTGCTGTAAATGTCATGAATAAGAACATGTTTTCCTAGAAAGAAAGGGCAATGCTTTGGTCTAACAGTCCTCTTGGGCTTCCCTGGTAGCTCAGACAGTAAAGAACATGCCTGCAATGTGGTAGACCTGGGTTTGATCCCTGGGTTGGGAAGATCCCTTGGAGAAGGGAATGGAAACCTACTCCAGTATTTTTGCCTGGAGAATCCCATGGACAGAGGAGCCTGGCAGGCCATAGTCCATGGGGTTGCAGAGAGTAGGATACAACTGAGTGTCTTTTGCTTGGCTTCAACAGTTCTCTTTCTTGGATTTCCCCTTAGGATTATTTGTAAACAAATCTCCCTTCCCCCAACTGCCTTGCAGACTAACAGATATCTGTGAATCTGGAATTTTCATTTCTCATTTACTCCTTACTTTTATTCCTTAGTAAAGGGAGATAATGTAGAAAGAAAAATGTTACTGACAATGCTATTTATATTTACTTTGATATCCAAAAATATTTTTAAAAAGGAGGGAATTAAAGTTGAGCTGTTGTAGCTAACAAAAAAGGGAATACAATAGCATCCTGAAACTACCTAAAACTCTGTTCTACATTTCATAATATATGACAAAGTCTTTATTACAAAATAAGACTTGGATTATGTTAAAACTTTGCTCCTTTTTGCCTTAAATTACAACTACTGTTTTCAATAGTTGTAATTTAAATCTTTAGTCAGGCTAATAAAATTGAAAAAAGAGAACATACAAATAAATTATATCATAAATGGAGGCCATCACTGTTGATAATAATGGGATATTATAAACAACTCTACACTTTCAAATTTGAAAACCTAGATGAAATGGACCAATTCATTGAAAGACACAAAACACTAAATTCATACAAGAAACAGATCCTCTAGAGTAGCTCTATATCTACTAAATTAATTAATTATTAATTTATAGTCTTGTAAAACATAAAGTACCAGACCTAGTTCTAGCCAACTAAAATGAATTAGCTACCAATACACATTAAGGTAACTCTATCAAAAGCTATTCAAACTTGTTGAAAGCTATGACAGACAGGATAATAGAAAAAAGGAAAAATTAACAGACTTTCATTCTGGCCAATATAATGATACTGACTTCTGCAAAGGAAACATTCATACCCCATCACAGCTGAGTTTGTGCTTACAAAGGAACCCAAAGTGGCATGATCTCTAGCTCTGGAGCATCTCTAATGAATCTAGACAGATTCACTACTGAATTCAATCAACCCTTTCAGGAATAAATTATAGCAATTCTCTACAATCTCTTCCAAAAAATAAAAGCAGAGAAAATACTTTCCAACTCTTTTGATGAGGGCAGCATTACACTAATAAAAAATAAAGACATACCAAGAAAGACAAACTACAGATCACTATCTCTGATGAACATACATGCAAAAACCCCTCAAAAAATGAATCTAATAACATGTAAAAAAAGATTTATATACAGTGACCGAGTGGGATTTAATTGCAGGTATGTTAAAGGATAGGGGTTTCCCAGGTGGTACCAGTGGTAAAGTACCTGCCTACCAATGCAGAAGACTTAAGAGTCATAGGTTCAATCCCTGGGTTGGGAAGATCCCATGGAGGAGGACATGGCAACCCACTACAGTATTCTTGCCTGGAGAATCCCATGGACAGAGGAGCCTGGTGGGCTATGGTCCAGAGGGTTGCAAAGAGTCAGACACGACTGAAGTGATCTAGCACAGCACACATGCAAGGGATATGCAAATTATTTCAATATATGAAAATTAACTGATATATTCCATTACACATAAATAGACGCAGAAAAAGCATTAGTCAAAATCTCACATGTACTATAAACACTCTCAGCAACCTAGAAATAGAGAGTAACACCTGAAACTTGATAAAGAACACCTAATAAAAAAAAAGTCCTACAATTAAAATATTTTTCAACTCTTACTCAATATTCTAGGAAGACCTAGCTAACATAGTAAAACAAGAAAAGGAAATAAAAGGTATACAGGTAGGAAGGATGGAATTAAACTCTAAGCACATGACATGATTATCTGTAAAGAAAATTCTAAAAAAATCAACAAAAACCAATGGAATTAATAAGCAATTGTAGCAGGTTAGCTGGATATAAGGTTAATATATAAAAGTCAACTGCTTCTCTATATATCAGCAATGAGTAATGGGAATATGAAATGTAAAATAATACTATTTATTTTAGTACAGAAAAAATATCAGTTCTTCCCAACTTGGTTTATAGACAACACAATTCCAATAAAAATCCTATTCAGTCATTCTGTGGATATATGCAACTGATTATTTAAGGTTTATGTAGAAAGATCCCAATGCCAACACAATAATGAAGGAAAAGAAGAAAACTGAAGGACTGACACTACTCAACTTCAAGACTTACTATAATCAAGACTGGATATTGGTAAAAGAACAGATCAATGGAATAGAAGATACAGACTCTAGATATAGGCAAGTACAGTCAACTGATTTTTGACAAAGCAAAGATAGCACAATGAAGAATGGTCTTTACCAAAGAGTGCTGGAACGACTGGACACCCACATGCAAAAAAGTTAAACTGGACAAAGTCTTCACACTTTTTCACAAAAGTTAACTGAAAATGGATCTTAAACCCAAATGTAAAATGCAAAACTATAAAATAACTAGAAGATAACACAGAAAAATATCTAGGTGCCCTTGGGTTTGGATGCCTTTTTAGATAAAACACCAAAAGCAAGCTGGATTTCATTATAACTAAAAACAACTGGTCTGTGACAGACACTGTCCAGACAATACAAAAATGATCCACAGACTGGGAGAAAATCTTTGCCAGATTTATATCTGATACATATGTTATCCAAAATATTCGAAGAACTTAAAAACAATGAGAGAAAAAAACATGAACTAAACATCTGAGCAGACAAACAAGACTATGAAAAGATGCTCTATGTTATATGTCATCTGGGAAATGCAAATTAAAGAACAATGGGATACTACTACAAATGTCTTCAGGATGAAAGCATTGATAACATTAAATGCTGGTGATGATGAGGAGCAGTTGGAACTCTCATTTATTGTTGGTAAAGGACAAAACAGTACAGTCACTTTGGAAAACCATTTCACAGTTTCTTACAAAACTAAAAATACACTTATTATATAATCCAGCAATCACACTCCCTGGTATTTACATAAATGAGCTGAAAATTTATGTCCACATAATATTTGCACACAAATGTTTATAACAATCTTTTCTTTAAGTGTCAAAACTTGGAAGTGACCAAAATGTTCTCCAGTAGGTGAACAGATTAATAAATTATGGTATGTTAAAACAATGGAATATTAAAGTGAAAGTCGCTCAGTGATGTCGACTCTTTGCGATACTATGGCCTATAGTCCATGGAATTCTCCAGGCCAGAACACTGGAGTGGGTAGCCTTTCCCTTCTCCAAGGGATCTTTCCAACCCAGGAATAGAACCCAGGTCTCCCACATTGCAGGCTGATTCTTTACCAGCTGATCCACAAGGGAAGTCCAATATTAAAAGTCAGCACTAAAAAGAAATGAGCCATCAAGCCATGAAAAGACAGGGAGGAGCCCTAAATTCATCTTACTAACTGAAAGAAGCTAATACGAAAAGGCTACATATGGTTTGATTCCAACCATATGATACTCTGGAAAAGGCAAAACTACAGAAAGAGTAAAAACATCAGTGGTTACCTGGTTTTCAGGTAGAGCAAAGGAGAAATGCAGAGCACAGGTATTTTGAAGGTAATGAAAACTACACTGCATCATCCTGTAATGGCAGATACATGTCATTCCATAGAATGTGTAACACAAAGAATGAACCCCAAAGCCAACTACAGACTTTGAGTAATGATGTATAATAATATTAGTTTATACAATATAACATGTACCACATTAATATAAGATGTAAATAATAGGGGTACTGTGTTTGGAGAGAAAGGGGGTATATGGGAACTCTCTGTACTTTCCATTCAAGTTTTCTATAAACTTTGCTCCAAAAAATAAAATCTAATAATTAAAGAAAAGCAGGGAAATGGTAACAAAATTCAGGGAGGTAGCTACCAATTTGGAGGTGACATGAGATGAGAATGAGAAAGAACACACAGGATGATACTGGTTCATTGGTAACATTCTAGTTCTTAAGTTGGATAGTGAGTGAGTGAGTGAGTGAATGGGATCAAAGAGACTCATTTTATCATTAGGTCTCACAACTTATATACTAATAAATATGCTTTTCAACTACTGAAGTCAAATAAAGAAAATATTCTACACTGAATATATATGTATATGTCCTTTTTTCAATTACGTTGTAACCAGAGAGCAGACGGTTTACACAATAAGGCATATATAACCACTTGTTAAACTTCCCATGAATATGTACTATAGGTAGGAAACGCCGTATGGCAGAAAGAATCCTGGGTTTAGCTGTAAAACTCCTCTGTTGTAATTCTGATTCTCTTTAACAGTCATTCCTACATATGCCTAAGAGATCAGTTCCAGAAACTGTCACTGAAACCAAAATCTATGGATGCTCAGGTCCCTTACAGAAAATGACAAAGTATTTGCATATATCTATGCACACCCCTCTCATATACTTTAAATCAACTATATATTACCTGTGCTGTGCTATGCTATGTCGCTTCAGTAATTTCCGACTTGTTGTGACCCCATGGACTGTAGCCCACCAGGCTCTCCTGTCCATGGGTTCTCCAGGCAAGAAAACTGCAGTGGATTGCCATTTCCTTCTCCAGTATATTACTTACAATACCTAATACAATGTAAATGCTATGTAAATAGTTGTAAATACAATATAAATGCGATGGAAATAGTTGCCAGCATGTGGCAAATTCAAGTTTTGCTTTTTGGAACTTTGTGGAATTTTTTCCTAAATACTGCTGATCTGTGGTTGGCTGAATCTGCAAATGCAGAACCATAGAAGGCAGAAGTGGCAGATAAGGAAGGCTGATTATATTAGTTGGGTGAACTTGAGCAATCAAACTTAATCTATTTCTGGTTTTTCAAATGAAAATGATCTTAGGCACTTTATGAGGAATAAATAACAGTATATATAAGATATATATAAAGTAGAAACTGATACAATAAATGTACAAAATAAATGTCAACCCCCTTCTCCTGGTTATATTCTGACGATTTTGAGAGCAAGCACAGCAAAGAATTTGAGAGCACAGCCTAGAGCCAGAACAGAATGGCTGGATTCAAACCACAGCCCTGACTTCTGGTTGCAATATGACTATCGTATGTCTCTGTTTTGTAAAATGAAGGTGAAAGTGGCAATATTCCACAATTTGAGGATTAAATTAAAAAAACTCATGGTACATGTATAGTGTTAGTATAAATAATTTTTTTATCAGTATTATAATCATTCTTCGGCTGAGGTCACTGGAAAGAGCTTTACATTTAAATTTGTTTTTCTTAAAATTCTAGCTGTGAGCTAATTTCTACACAGACGTAAATAATTCATCATGTGTTTTCAAACATAAAGCCTAAAATATAGAAAAGAAATTTATCTTGGCATATATGAGGGTCTAGGCAACAACAAAAAAAGGGAAATATGACAAAATCTAGTGAATAATTGACAGAGAAAAGTGATGTTTAATATTTTAAATATTAAACAAATATAAAAAATGTTAATATTTTGTGACTTTAATGTGATTAAGCTTACACCCTTATAAAATGAGCTTATAAATCTTCATGTCAATTACAATTTATTGACAAACACAAAAAAGGCAGAGTATATGGGTATACTAAATATATAAACAGCTTTAAGTAAATTATTAAATTTACGTTATACATCACAATAAACTCTGCAACAGCCTTTAAAAATAAGACAGCAAGATGGCTGAGTAGAAAGACGCTGAGCACATGAGCACAGCAAAATCAGAATTATTCACAGAACAACTATCAGTGAAACAGACTGGAACCTACCAGAAAAGATCTTTAACAACTGAAGATATAATGAAGATGGGCAGGAGGGGTGGAGTCATAGTACAGTCCAGACCATACCTTTGTTAGGTGAACCAGAAACAGAAGGCTAACTAACTGCAGAAATTCTCTCCAAAGGAGTCTGAGTCCCACACCAGGTTCCCAAACGTGGGCAGCCTCTGCTAGAAAAACCGAGCCACCAGAATGTTTATCTTTGAAGACCAGTGGGGTTTCCTTTCAAGGAGACCCAGAGAGTTGTAGGAAAAAGAAGACTTCAGCCTTAAAAGAGCACACATACTCTGAAAGACTTGGGACAGAAGCAGTAATTTGCAAGGAGCCAGAGTTAGATCTGCTTGCAGATTTTGGAGTTCTGTAGAGGCAGGGAGCAAAAGAAGTTCACCTTGGGGACAGAGACACTGGCAAAAGCCATCTTTGGAACTAATAGGACTAATAGGTAGAATATACTCTAAAATATACAGAATGAAGTAAAATCTGTCCAGTTAGCTTAAGTGAGAACCATATTGATGAAGCATGCTTGACTTTATCAATCACTGTGTACAACAGTGATTAAAAAATTTTTATAGATTATAATCCATTTATAATTATTATAAAATATCAGCTATATTCCCTGTTCTCTGTATCTGTAAAATGGTTTCTTCTTTGTCATATTAACTACTTTGTTTCACATTTTAGATTCCATATGCAAGTGATAACATACAGTATTTGTTTTTCTCTAACTTTCACTTAAGCATAATAACCTCTAGGTTCATCCATGTTGTTGCAAATGGCAAATTTTCTTAAGCCTTTCTACTACCCTACAGCTTTTGGGATTTCTACTCCAAAGCAAGGAAAACAGTTAGAAAATAGGGGACCTGAGCTTGTCTACACACCAAAACACATTATACTATATTGTACCATCTTATAAAACTCTCAAAGACATCCTAGTGAGGTAATGAATATGCTAGGGTTGAGCTGTCTCTGTTCTCCAGGACAGCTTAGTTCAGTAATAAGTCCATATGAATTTTCTCACCTTTAAAATGCCAAGTGATACTACTGACTTTGCAACTTATTGTGAAGGTTAAATGAAGTATTATATATAAACTCTAATTATGTGCAGAGCTAAGGACCAATGAGAAGCATGCTCTCATGTGACAAAATCACGTAACACCTTACTATAAGGTTGGAAATGAATCTGTGACTGTAATAAATGTGTGATGTACATTATAATGACCTATAAAGTTCAAAATATCCACATTTGCCTGTATTTGTAATGAACTATATTAGAGTATTAGCAAACTAATGATAAATGTTAATTCAAACTGCAAATTAAAAATATATGAATAGCATCATTGTTCTTGGTTTAAAAAAAAAAAGCTGCATTAATTGGCTAATCTGATAATCTGATCAGAATTTTAACAAATCCAGTCATTTCAGATGACTAAACCCTCTGTGGTGATGTTTCATAAACAAAAACTTGAAATCGTCAAAATAAAAAGATTTAACAAAGTACTCTCAGCCAAATTAAAACACTACTAATAGAAATCATTTTGATATTTTTACACAATTGAGAGTGGCAAGCTGCTGGGGGCAACTTTCAAAGTCACTCTGGGGTCTAAGTATATATCCAGTCTCATTTAAATCACCTACAACTATAGTACAAATAAAATGAACATTCATAAGGCAAGATATAATCCTAAACTACCAAAGAAAGAACAACTGTTAATACATTTTCTAACAAATAATGCATAAATACTTACACCAAAAAATACCTAGGAGTCTTATAATAGTAAGGCTAAGATTTTTCTTTGTTAGAATATTATTTAAAGTTTTGTATTAGGCAGTAATCCTTGAAACTTTCTGGATAGCTTAAAAAAGGTCTTATATGGCTAAAACAATAATCTTCATACACTAAACTATAAATGTATTTGGATTGGGATCCAATCAATAAAAATACAAATTCATTAAGAAGGGTCTACTTATTTTTAAGCAAAACAAAAATTTACTCATTTTTAAGGAAAACAAAATTCTGAGTATTTTCCTACAAAGCTAAACTTGAAAATTAAGGCAGTAATAAAAATTCTATAACTTCCTGCTGATGCAAAACAGGAAAACCAAAACACTTTGACAAACCAAAATCATAGTCCCTTACTTATTTCCTTTTGAAGATATTTAGGATTAGCAGAAATAACTTGAAGGTACTTTTTTACAATCATACAATTTTGAATTCTGTAAGTATTCTTTATGTTTAAAATTTAAAATTGCATAATTCTGCAGAATGTCACCATAAAAAGACTAGTAAATACAGAAATTGAAATCATTGACTAAGATTTACCAGAGTATATTTTTGATTAATTGGTTGATGCCTTTTCCCCTTTTTCCCATACCAGAGACGAGACATTTCGTTTCCAGGACAAATTAAGTTACATCATCTCCTAAGAACTGTTTTAAAAAGCATTCTTCCTCTGTCAAAGATCCATTTCCAGCACAAGAGCCCTACTACAGTGACAAAACAGTTTGCTGGAGACAACGATTTGATTGACAAGACAGAGAGCTAATCACTAAGTAGTATCCATTGCCAAGATAGTCCTGAGTGGAGACTGTTAAGCTGGGGAGGGAAGAGAGGATTTCCCATGTTTAAGTTTGGTTGCACTGTACCCAAATGTGCAAAGAAAGGACTCAAAGGTTTAAAGATACAGAGCATGTATTTCCAAACACCAGTACATTAAAAAATACACTAAAAATACCTCAGTCATAAAAAAAGTAATCAGTACAGTTTCCAGAATCCCTTCCAAAGTACACAAATGACTTCAATTAACATTTTATTATGTTTCTACAGTCATAAAATTGTGCCTTATTTATGTCTAAGAATCCTATAACATTTCATCTTATATGTATTTTTAAGCATTAAAACATCCTTTGAGGACCCTTCAAACTTGCAGAGTGACTATAAAAATGAAGCCAATCTACTACAAATAAATCTTATACAAATATTCAGTGTGACCTGAAAATTCCTTTGAGTATTACATAGCCCATTTTTAAACTGCATTTCCTAACACTTAGTTTCTTGAAAAAGTAATTATTATCTATTATGCCTAGGTATATACTTCACTAACAAGGGGGTATCCTGAATGTAACTCAATTTTTAAGATTAAATATTATGACTATAAACAAAAAATATCTAGATTACCTGACTTTTAGCTAGAGGTAAATAATACACTGAATGTATCATAATGATACACTGAATATTTCTTCCATTTTAAATTAAACCTGCTCTTCCCCCTTTACCTTGCTGTGTGTACACACAAAGCTGTGCACACAAGGCCGCCCTTCACACACACACAACCACTTTTCTAGTATATGCACTGTACCATACCCACACCCCCACATCTCCTTTCTCCACATTTCAGGATGTGCATGCATAGGACACAGTACACCTCTGATGAACATCCACCCTGCCACTCACACCAGCCACCCCTGTATCTTCCCAACCAGCTCTACATCACACTTACCCTAAGATCTCTCTCCCACAACCCCTCATAGACACACTATAACCATCTCTACACCATCTGTACAATACAGAGTCCTCTTACATATACAGTGAACTGTGGTTACCAACCCCCATCCCTGCACTGCCTCACACATAAAACAAACATTTAATAATTTGGTGGTAGTGGGATGCTATTTTGAAAACCTATCATTACTTCCAGTCAGAATTTCTATAACTAAAAATATGTATACCAAAACGTGGTTTAAATGAGATTTAAAAATATATATACACACACACACACCATACATCAGTTCAGTTCAGTCCCTCAGTAGTGTCTGACTCTTTGAGACCCCATGGACCACAGCACGCCAAGCCTCCCTGTTCATCAGCAACTCCCAGAGTTTACTTGAACTCACGTCCATTGAGTCGGTGATGCCATCCAACCATCTCATCCTCTGTTGTCCCCTTCTCCTCCACCTTCAATCTTTCCCAGCATCAGGGTCTTTTCAAATGAGTCAGTTCTTCACATCAGGTGGCCAAAGTATTGGAGTTGCAGCTTCAGCATCAGTCCTTCCAATGAATATTCAGGACTGACTTGGATCTCCTTGCAATGCAAGGGACTCTCAAGAGTGCTCTCCAACACCACAGTTCAAAAGCATCAATTCTTCGGCACTCAGCTTTCTTTATAGTCCAACTCTCACATCCATACATGACTACTGGAAAAACCATAGTTTTGACTAGACGGACCTTCATTGGCAAAGGAACATCTCTGCTTTTTAATATGCTGTCTAGCTGGTTAAAATACACATATATATAAAACATATATAAACACACACACCATGCATAGGATAGCCTATTTTGTCTTAGTATACATCCTCACACCTTCTTCCTAATACAGCTTTGATTTTGTTAAGGTATCTTTCAGCCATGTGTTTCTGAGAAAACTGGCTTCATGTCGAGACAGGATGGGCTCTTAAAGATCTAAACCAGTGGCTCCAAAATTTTAGCTATGTCAGAATCACTTGCAACATTTGTTAAAACAGAACACTGGGCTCCAAAATCAGTTTCTGATAAGTAGACTGCAGTGGAGCCTGAGAATGGACTTTTTAATTTTTTGGTGTGCCACAGCTTATGGGATTTTAGCTCCCCTACCAAGGACTGACGGAGAAGGCAATGGCACCCCACTCCAGTACTTTGCCTGGAAAATCCCATGGATGGAGGAGCCTGGTGGGCTGCAGTCCATGGGGTCGCTAAGAGTCGGACATGACTGAGCGACTTCCCTTTCACTTTTCACTTTCATGCATTGGAGAAGGAAATGGCAACCCACTCCAGTGTTCTTGCCTGGAGAATCCCAGGGATGGGGGAGCCTGGTGGCTGCCGTCTATGGTGTCACACAGAGTCAGACACGACTGAAGTGACTTAGCAGCAGCAGCACCAAGGACTGAACCTGGGTCCTCAGCAGGGAGAGCACAGAATCCCAACCGCTAGACCACCAGTGAATTTCTTTAACTTTTTAAACAATTCCTAGATACTACTGCTGCTGCTGGTCTGGGGACTATACTTTGAAAAACAATTAAACCACAATGAACTATCATGTCACACCAGTTAGAATGGCTATTATCAAAAAAAAAACAAGACATAAGAAACATGGGAGAAAATATGGAGAAAACGGAGACCTCCTTGTGCACTAATGGTGGGATTGGATTATATCGATAAACTGGTGTAGCTACTATGAAAAACAGTATATGGAGGTTCTTAAAAAAATTAAAAATAGAACTATTATATGATCCAGCAATTCCACTCCTGGTTATTTAGCTGAAGAATGAAAACTAATTTTTAAAAAAGATGTATGTACCACCATAATCACTGCAGCATTATTTATAATAATTAAGATAAGGGAAAAGATACGGGAAAGATTAAAGCCAAGAGGAGAAGTGGGTGGCAGAGGATGAGATGGCATTCATGACTCAATGGACATGAGTCTGAGCAAACTCCAGGAGACAGTGGAGGACAGAGCCGCCTGGCATGCTGCAGGTCATGGGGTCCTGAAGAGTTGACTTAGTGACTGAACAACAAGGATATGGAAACGACCTGAGTGTCCATCAATGAATGGATAAAGAAAATGTGGTACACATATACAGTGGAATACTACTTAGCCAAAATAAAGATTGAAACCTCGTCATTTGAGACAGTATTGGCTGGACCTTGAGTTCATTAGCTAAGTGAAACATTCAAATAAAGATAAATACCATAGACTTCATGTATATGTGGAATTTAAAACAAAGAATGAAGTTCATAGATATAAGAGAACAGACTGGTGGTTGCCACTGGGGGGATGCTGGGGTGGGCAAAATGAATGAAGGGGGCCAAATTATAAAATATAAATAGGTCATAAGAACTGTATAGTCAACATGGAGACTATGGTTAATACTGCAACACATATTTGAAAGTTGCTAAGAGAGTAGATGACACCAGACTTATGGCAGAAAGTGAAGAGGAACTCAAGAGCCTCTTGATGAAAGTGAAAGTGGAGAGTGAAAAAGTTGGCTTAAAGCTCAACATTCAGAAAACGAAGATCATGGCATCCGGTCCCATCACTTCATGGCAGATAGATGGGGAAACAGTGGAAACAGTGGCTGACTTAATTTTTCTGGGCTCCAAAATCACTGCAGATGGTGATTGCAGCCATGAAATTAAAAGACGCTTACTCCTTGGAACCAAAGTTATGACCAACCTAGATAGCATATTCAAAAGCAGAGATGTTACTTTGTCAACAAAGATCCGTCTAGTCAAGGCTATGGTTTTTCCAGTAGTCATGTATGGATGTGAGAGTTGGACTATAAAGAAGGCTGAATGCTGAAGAACTGATGCTTTTGAAGTGTGGTGTTGGAGAAGACTTTTGAGAGTCCCTTGGACTGCAAGGAGATCCAACCAGTCCATTCTAAAGGAGATCAGTCCTGGGTGTTCTTTGGAAGGAATGATGTTGAAGCTGAAACTCCAATATTTTGGCCACGTGATGCGGAGAGCTGACTCATTTGAAAAGACCCTGATGCTGGGAAAGATTGAGGGCAGGAGGAGAGGGGGACGACAGAGGCTGAGATGGTTGGATGGCATCACCAACTCGATGGACATGGGTTTGGGTGGACTCCGGGAGTTGGTGATGGACAGGGAGGCCTGGCGTGCTGTGGTTCATGGGGTCGCAGATTCGGACACGACTGAGCAACTGAACTGAACTGAAATGAAGACAGTAGATTTAAAAAAATATTTTATCACAAAATTTTAAGTATGTATTGTGTTAACTAGACTTACTGTAGTGACCATTTCATAATATGTGCAAATGTGAAGTCATAATGTGATACACCTGACACTAATAAGTTATATGTCATTTACACCTCAATTAAAAAAGGAAAATCAACTGGTCTAAGCTATTTTAAGTGTGATTTTTTGTTTCTTGAAGCCAAATGCTTCCTAATTAATGAATGTAATACCTACCTAGCATACATAAAATGAGCTCAGTCAATCTCCTTTCTATCCCTTCTTTTTTCATAATACTCAGAAAACGTAATGCCAGGTCATTTAAATTTGGCTAGATACCCCAGAGCTTGAAGGAGATATCAATTTAGCATTACAAAAGTTAAAATGACAGACTATAAAAATGAAGCACTTTTAATTTTTAAAATCATAAAACAGTCATTCATTATTCATCCCTTCTCACAATATAAATTAAGTAACATTTTGGATTTTAATGGAAATTTTATAGCCTACAGCTTTTGGCTACCAACTGAGGACGAATATTAATAAAGAAAGCAAAGCATTGTTCAAAACTTTCCAGAGATAGTTAACATCCATAGCTAATATTAGTAATAGTTAAAACAGACCATAATTACTCTCACATGCTAAAACATTTAATAGCCTAGAACCAGAGACCTACTCTACAGCATAGTACTAAACATATACTTCAAAATTTGCTAAGAAGGTTAATTTTATGTTGTGTTATTACAAAATAATGAGAGATGAGAAACTTCTGGAGATGGCCAGTGTTTACGGTAAAGGTTGTGGTGATGCCTACATGGGTGTATTTGTTGTTGTTCAGTTGCTCAGTCGTGTCCGACTCTTCGCAACCCCATAAACTGCAGCATGCCAGGCTTCCCTGTCCTTCACCATCTTCTGGAGTTTGCTCAAACTCATGTTCACTGAATGGGGGATGCCATCCAACCATCTAGTGCTCTGTCACTTCCTTCTCTTGCCCTCCATCATCATGCTTGCCTTACCCAGCATCAGGGTCTTTTCCAATGAGTCTGTTCTTTGCATCAGGTGGCCAAAGTATTGGAGTTTCAGCTTCAGCATCAGTCCTTCCAATGAATATTCAGGACTGACTTCCTGTAGCATTGACTGGTTTGATCTCCTTGTAGTCCAAGGGACTCTCAAGAGTCTTCCTCAGCACCACAGTTCAAAAGCATCAATTCTTCTATGCTCAGCCTTCTTTACGGTCTAACTCTCACATCCATACATGACTATTGGAAAAACTATAGAGCTATGACCAGACAGACCTTTGTTGGCAAAGTGATGTCTCTGCTTTTTAATATGCTGTCTAGGTTTGTCATAACTTTTTTTCCAAGGGGTAAGTGTCTTTTAATTTTGTGGCTGAAATCACTGTCCACAGTGATTTTGGAGTCCAAGAAAATAAAATCTGTTACTGTTTTTGCTTTTCCCCCATATATTTGCAGTAAGTGATAGGACTGGATAATGATCTTAGTTTTTTGAATTTTGAGTTTTAAGTCAGCTTTCACTCTCCTCTTTCAGGTTCATCAAGAGGCTCTTTAGTTCCTCCTCGCTTTCTGCCATAAGGGTGATGTCATCTGCCTATCTGAGGTTATTGATATTTCTCCTAGCAATCTTGATTCCAGCTTGTGCTTCATCCAGTCTGGCATTTTGCATGCTGCACTCTGCATATAAGTTACACAAGCAGGGTGGCTATATATATATATATATATATATATATATATATCTCGGAGAAGGCAATGGCACCCCACTCCAGTGCTCTTGCCTGGAAAATCCCATAGACGGAGGAGCCTGGTAGGCTGCAGTCCATGGGGTCGCTAAGAGTTGGACACGACTGAGCGACTTCACTTTCACTTTTCATTTTCATGCATTGGAGAAGGAAATGGCAACCCACTCCAGTGTTCTTGCCTGGAGAATCCCAGGGACAGGGGAGCCTGGTAGGCTGCCGTCTATGAGGTCACACAGAGTCGGACACGACTGAAGTGACTTAGCATAGCATAGCATAGATATATATAGCCTTGACATACTCCTTTTCCAATTTTGAACTAATTAGTTGTTCCATGTCTGGTTCTAAATGCTGCTTAGGGCTTTCCTCATAGCTCAGTTCGTAAAGAATCTGCCTGCATTGCAGGAGACTCTGGTTCAATTCCTGGGCCAGGAAAATCCAGTGGAGAAGGGATAGGCTACCACTCCAATATTCTTGGGCTTCCCTTGTGGCGCAGCTGGTAAAGAATTCGCCTGCAATGTGGGAGATCCGGGTTCAATCCCTGGGTTGGGAAGATCCCCTGGGGAAGGGAAAGGCTACCCCCTCCAATATTCTGGCCTAGAGAATTCCATGGACTGTGTAGTCCATGGGGTCCCACAGAGTCAGACATAACTGAGCCACTTTCACTCTGACTTTTCTTGATCTGCGTACAGGTTTTTCAGGAGGCAGGTAAGGTGGCCTGGTATTCCCATCTCTTTAAGAATTTTCCAGTTTGCTGTGATCCACAAGTCAAAGGCTTTGGTGTTGTCAATGAAGCAGAAGTAGATGCTTTTCTCATGATCCAACAGATGTTGGCAATTTGCTCTGGTTCGTTTGCCTTTTCTAAATCCAGCTTGTACAACTGGAAGTTCTGTTTATGTACTGTTGAAGTCTAGCTTGAAAGACTTTGTACATAATCTTGCTGGCATGTTAAAAGAGTACAATTGTACAGTAATTTGAATATTCTTTGGTGATGCCTTTCTTTGGGATTGGAATGAACGGACCTTTTCCAGGCTTGTGGCCACTGCTGAGTTTTTCAAATCTGCTGGCATAATGAGTACAGCATTTTAACAGCTTCATCTTTTAAGACTTGAAATAGTTCAGCTGGAATTCTATCACCTCCACTAGCTTTGTTCACAGTAATGCTTCATAACACCCACTTGACTTCATACTCTAGAAGTCTGGATCTAGGTGAGTGACCACACCATCATGGTTATCAAGGTCATAAAGATCTTTTTGTATAGTTCTGTGTTTTCTTGCCATCTCTTCATCATCTTCTCTGCTTCTGTTAGATTCTTGCTGTTTCTGTCCTTTACTATGGCCATCTTTGCATGAAATGTTCCCTTGGTATTTCCAATTTTCTTGAAGAGATTCTCTAGTCTTTCCCATTCTATTGTTTTCCTCTATTTCTTTGCATTGTTCACTTAAGGCTGTCTTCTCTCTCCCTGCTATTCTCTGGAATCCTGTATTCAGATATCTTTCCCTTTATCCTTTTCCTTTCACTTCTCTTCTTTTCTCAGCTATTTATAATGCCTCCTCAGAAAACCACTATTCCTTCTTGCATTTCTTTTCCTTGGGGATGGTTTCGGCCACCTTCTCCTGTACAATGTTATGAACCTCCATTTATAGTTCTTCAGGCACTCTGTCTAGCAGATCTAATCCTTTGAATCTACTTGTCACCCCCACTGTATAATTGTTACGTGATCTGCTTTAGGTCATACCTGAAAGGTCTAGTGGTTTTCCCTACTTTCTTCAATTTAAGCCTGAATTTTGCATGGATGTATATTTGTCTCCAAACTCAAGTTGTGTATATTAAATATGAACAATTTTTTGTGTATCAATCATACCTCAATAAAGAAGTCTAAAAATAATCAATATGGAAATATTACACAAGACAATTTGTGTAACTCATGTTTTTAATGTTTTTGATTTACAAAAGTTTCAGATTTACTGAATTTCTTTTGGCGTTATGATTTGTAATCCTATGTGATTCAATTTGTTTACAAAAGTATATTCATTTTTAACTGCTTTTATGTGATAAATGTGACCTCTATTTAGTGACTCAGAGATAGAGACTACTTTTATTTTGAACAAAATCAATTCTCCTCACCCTCCTCCAGGGGATCTTCCCAACCCAGGGATTGAACCACATCTCTTGTGTCTCCTGCACTGGCAAGAAGGTTCTTTACCACTAGTGCCACCTTTATATTTTTACTTAAATGAAAGCTTGGATCGTTTGAGAAAATGTGAGTAATGTCAAGCACATAAAAATGGAGAAGTCATATCAGAAACCAAAAACTCAATGTAACATATTTTTGTCAATAATTAGGCAAGTGTGAGAAGTGAAAAACCAGAATAATTTTCTTCACTACTGTAGCATCACTTTTACTTCATGATCAGGAATTTTTAAAGGTTTTTTAATGTATATCAGATGAATTAAGATAATGCAAAATTCACATGAATCTTAAAAATGAAACAGGCTTTGGGATTTCTGTAGTGGCCCAGTGGCTAAAACTCTGTGCTCCCAATGCAGGGGGCCCAGGTTCCATCTCTGGTCACAGAACTATATGCCACATGCTGGGATGCTGACTCAAACAGCAAATTGTAAAAATACACTCATATTATGTGTATTTTAAACATTTTTATCACCTGTGAAGAAATGTGAAGAACTGTAGAAAAGGATTATAAATGAAGTAAGTTGATAAAGCTGAGTGGTACATGCAAATTCACTATACTGTTAATCTCTGTATTTATGTATTAATCAAATAAAAGCACAATCATCAGCAAGTAATAAGAGGTCAACAGGTATCTTTTCCCACCCTCACCTCAGGATCTTCCTTACACTGTTGAAATGCCATTAGTGTGTTTTCAATGAAAATTCATAAAAACAATCCCCTGAATTTTTCTCACAAAATTGCAAAAGCCCACATAATACAGTTTCCTCAGTATACATGCTTTACTGATTTCTGGAACTGAGTACTGAAGAAAAACAGAGAAGACTCTACCAATTGTAGAAATTGTTCTGCTTCAGCTGCAAGGTAGGGCTACTGAATTACCAACAGCAGAAGAATTTATTCTTAAGATACTCAAGACAGTATGGTTAAAAAAGAAACAATGGTAAGGTAAGCTGATGTTTTATGCTAACTATATTTATACTAACGACTAAATTTGAATAAAGTGTACATATTAAATAACATTAATCCAACACACATCTTGAGTTACACATGTAATATTTCTTAGATTTTTTTTCTCCAAGTATTCAGAAATCTTAGTTCTGATGTATCATAAAGGGTTCTTACTGCTAACAATCTTAAAATGCAACTATCTTTTCTCTTTGCTAGCAAAGGTAGGTTTCTGTGGCCCTCACCTCTTTCTGGAATTCACTGTACAAATCTCTAATATTGCTTTCTTTTCTTCCTTCCTTTTTTCATCATATCTAATTCTCAAATTCCAGCCCTTTCAGTAGGACTGACCTTTAACCTGCACATTTGGGAACTTCAATTGTTTCCAATTTATAAAATTTTTCTTGTTACAAAGATGCACATTTTATTAATTTGGGGTGCTACAGTTAATGTCCTTTTAGGGTAGTGATGAAGACAGTGTCAGATCAAAGAAGAGTTATTAAAGTCAAACAGAAGTACCAGTGAAAATAATCTTGGTAGAGGATTTTTAAAAAGATAATAATAAATAATAATATTTAAATATTAATATCTGATAATTATAACATTATCATATTACACAGAAAAATTTTGTTGTTACTAATGTGCACGGGAAGGAAGAACAAAGATAAACATATTAAACTTACAAAGGTATATTTCTTTAAATTCACTAAAAGAAAGAACTTTCTAACAGAACTGTCCTAAACTGAAAAGCACTGCCCTTTGAGGTAGTAAGTTCCCTATCACTAAATATGCTAGAGGAGAATCAAGAATGATGTAAAATGAGAGAGGCTGAACTGTCCGTTAATTTCAACTCTAAGAGTCTATGGCTTTATGATAAAATATTTACTACAAGTGACATAAGAACTTATTTTAGACCAACTGTTAACAAGTACAAGTTATATGTATTATTTATTTTAATCTATGTCCAAATTTATTCACTAATGCTGTATTTACAAAGGGTTAATTATATGACTGCACTGTCATATAATCTGCACTGCTCAGCAGATAGAACAGTGTATGAAACCCATAAAACCCTGCCCTCATGGTACTTACATAGGTAGGGGGAAGGTAAAGGGGAATAGGAAGGGAGAACAGAAAAGAAGTTGAGAAGGTAAGTTTATCATAGGCAAACGTTCCCCAATGTACAAATTTCATGTCAGCATGAAATAAATTCATAAAAAATTCATCTTAAATTCTAAGTCACCTATTCTCTACACCTAGGTAGAAATTTTGAGTTTTTCTTATTTTATGTATGTTCTCTAGTCAAATTTCCTTTTTAAAATTGATCTTTATTTAGAGGATAATTGCTTTACAATGTCGTGTTGGTTTCTGTCATACAAAACTGGGGATCAGCCATAAGTATACATATATCCCCTCTCTCCTAAACTTCCCTCCTGCCCCTATAATTTGTCAGAGACGACTGGGTTGAGCTCCCTGTGTTATACAGCAACTTCCCACTAGCTATCTACTTTGCACATGACAGTGTATATATGTAATGTTACTCTCTCCATTTGTCCCACCCTATCTTTCCCCTGCTGTGTCCACAAGTAGGTTCTCTATGCCTGCATCTACTCCTGCCCTGCAAGTAGGCAAGTGGGTTCATCAGTACCATTGTTCTAGAATCTATATGTATGCATTAATATATAACATTTTGTTTTTCTCTAACTTACTTCCCTCTGTATAACAGGCATGAGGTTCATCTACCTCAAATTCCCTTTTAAAACATCCTTTAAACATTTAAAATACTTTTTATGTTCTCTTACATTTGCTCAAACCCATATAATGTACAGCACCAAGAGTGAACTCTAAGATAAAGAACAGACTTTTGATGGGGAAAAAAAAACAAACAGCTTTTTATGTACTTAGTAGCTATCAGGCACTAGACCAATACTATACAAGAGAAATACAATGCAAGACATATGCAATTATAAATTTTCTAGTGGCCACATTAAAAAAAAAAGTTAAATCAATTTTAATATATTTACTTAATCCAATATATCCAAAACATTATCATTTCAACATAATGAATGTAAGAATTAATGATATCTTACATTTTTTTCTTTCAGTTCTGAATCTTTAAAAACCAGCATATTTTTTATATTTACAGATTACCTCTATTTGGACTAGCCATATTTCCTTGCTCAACAGCTGTGTGCAAGCAGTGAGGGGCTATTGTATTTATAGGAATTAGCATATTTAACTACATCTCAATGCAGATACCAGATTTTCACAGGAAATACCTGATCTTATGAGATCATATTGAGATTTTATGAAATTTATAGCTTAAAATAATTCATATATCTAAGTTGTTCAAAACATATCTAAAAGTCATCCAATACTGAATCAAGTATTGATTTTTGTTTAATCAAAATTAAACAATTAAAAATTCAGTTCCTTAGTGGCATTAGCCACATTTCAAGTATTCAATAGCCACATGTCACTAGTGGCTACTCTATTAGACAGTGCAGCAAAATGTTTCTAGAAAACACAGCAGAAAGTTTCTAAAATTTAATTTTTTATCAATTTTTTATCATCTTTTTATTTGAATCAATTCTAGTTGAAAACAGGTGAGAAAACTCTTTTTCTTTAGAAATTATAATCTGCAGAGTTGTCCATAAGAATTAAGATGGTCCCTTTTAAATAAAAAGTTAATACTCAAAAAATTAGTACTAAAGTCTATTATTTCCAAAATTAAGTGTTTCAATCTCAAGAGAGAGAAAACTGTCAATTCTCTGACTTGACTGAAAATACTGCCATCTACCTTGCCACCCAAATTAGTATTTCACCATCATCTGTCACTATATCCTGTTTTATTAGCGAGGTAATACCTTTTAAAACACTTTATTTTATCCCTTTTCATTCTACCTTTGTTTGTTACTGCTTTAGTATAGGTTTACATCCTTGATCACCTGGGCTATTTTAAGTTTTCTAAATCTAAACTGTAAATACACAGGAATTGTTTTGCATATGCCAACACCCAAGTAAATCATCACCCAGAATAAAATACAGACCACCTCCAGTACTCTATAAAGTTCCCTCCTGAGCCTAGACAACCCCTAAACTCCCAGAAACAGGTAGTCTGGTAGACTTTTGACTAGTTTTGCCCTTTTGAATTTTATGTAAATGGAATTATATAATATATAGTCCTTTCATGTCTGGCTTGGCTTCTTTTATTCTGGGAGACTCATCCATATTGTTGTATCAACAGAACCTTTTTGTTGCTTCATTATTTGGAATTTTATAAATATTCCAAATTTTTTTTTATCCAATAACCTGCAGACAGGCATTCAGGTTGTTTCCAGTTCATGGCTATTGTGAAAGCTGGTAGGGAGATTCCTCCATTATATAGTAGTCACAACAGAAACTGATGCTGAATATACTACACGGAACGGACTGAGGCACATACAAAATCAGGTGTGCATTTTAAACAAAAGACATGCCATGTATACCTTTAATCATTATACATGGTAAGTACATATACACCACATTCATCACACAAGCAATCACAAACAACACCAGATGGATAACAAAATTTGATTCAGTTTATTATCACATTTTAGCATCTGCTCTGTATTTTCTAATGCATGAAGAGGTGAATCCAGGGAACCATAGCAAAAGAAAGACCAGATACGTCACTCTATCAATCCCACATGACAAAGCATGTAAAATCATAATACACAATTTTAAAAGATAGATCTAAGAGGGGTTAAAAAAAGTTGTTTAGTGTCAATTTGACCATTTATACAAGCTCAGTATATTTGAGAAGAGCATAAAACTTTCATTACTTTGTAAAATTAGCATCAGCTTATTTTCTTTGCATATTGCTAAACTCATGTCAAGATAATGCTTGGATATGAGCTTAGAAGGAGTGCTAATTTGCATGAATGTGTTAAATAACTGCTATGCCTCCTTCATGCAGGAGATAATATTAAAGTGAATTAGATCTGCAATAAATGTTTTATGAAAATTAGTATAACAGTGATTATTCCTAAAGTTCATTCAATAAAAGGCATTTTACTGATGATAGGCTGCTTCTCTAGCATTTTAAAGCAAAAGGGAAATGACAAAAAGGAATAAACCAAAGTTACTAATCAGATTTATTCAATAAACACATACATACAGGGACAGTGAACCTTTAAAATATTACTCACTTAAAGATCACTTGAACTTTGCCAACTCTAAAACTATATATTCATACAAAGAAAAAAGATAAATGAAAGCTTCACATTTTCCCCCTTACCTCCCATTCTCTAGCTGCTGCTTCATTAGTAGAATCCTCATATGTTTCAGATTCTTCAATCTTTTTTACTACTATAAATCCAGGTTCTTTGGTATATTCACCAGTATCTTCTGCATATGTTTCTGGACTCCACTGAATGAAGAAGGCATACAAGTGGTCTGTCCTGTTAGAATGAGTGATTATGAATTAATACATCTGCTATTCTGAGTTGTTAGCAAGAATTTAAAAATTATTTTTGTTAAACAGCTTCACAAAACTTGAAGACTTAAAATATACAAAATATTACATACACTATTCTTTATTTAAAAATAAAACAAAGCCGACTACCAGGAAGACATTAACTTAAACTTTTGGGGCTGTGTTCTGTCAAGCTCCTAACTACATTAGGATTTTCTTCAGCCTGGTTTTGACTAGCTCAGATGCTGTTCATGGCAACATTTCTTTTCATGAAGGAAACTTGACAATGGGAAGGAAAACCGAACTCACCATTTTAACCTCAATCACACAATGATCTAATTATCTGAAATACAACTAACAACTTACTCTAATTACCTATTTTGAAACCTGACCACTATACAGGTTTTTCCCAGGTTAACAGAAATTTAATATTTTTAACTTTTATGTTCCTTCTTTCAGTTTTGTTTACTAAAGCCTAAATCCCTGAAATAAAAATTATCTGAAGGGTCAGATGTGCATTTCAAACATCTATGCTTTGTTGGCTTTAATTGGTATGGATAACTGAAAAGTGATTATAAAACTCTCTACTTTACTCAGCCATTAAAAAGAATACATTTAAACCAGTTCTAATGAGGTGGATGAAACTGGAGCCTATTATACAGAGTGAAGGAAGCCAGAAAGAAAGACACCAATACAGTATACTAACACATATATATGGAATTTAGAAAGATGGTAACGATAACCCAGTATGCGAGACAGCAAAAGAGACACAGATGTATAGAACAGTCTTTTGGACTCTGTGGGAGAGGGCGAGGGTGGGATGATTTGGGAGAATGGCACTGAAACATGTATAATATCATATGTGAAATGAATCACCAGTCCAGGTTCGATGCATGATACAGGATGCTCGGGGCTTGTGCACTGGGATGACCCAGAGGGATGGTATGGGGAGGGAATTGGGAGTAGGGGTTCAGGATGGGGAACACGTGTACATCCGTGGCAGATTCATGTTGATGTATGGCAAAACCAATGCAATACTGTAAAGTAATTAGCCTCCAATTAAAATAAATAAATTTATATTAAAAAAAACCTCTCTACTAACATATAGCAATCAATAATCACTGTCCTGGACATTGTTTGCAATAAAATAAATTTTTAATAGTGTCATTTGTTATCTGGCAACTAATGCTTTAAAAAGGTGTTAAGCATCATCTTTCAGATAATGTCTCTATGAAGCAATTTTTTTCATAAAATCCTAAAATAAAGTTCAAAATTCTAATAAAACTAATTTTTAATGAACATTAGCGAAGGTGCAAGGTCAATATTAAAATGGAAAATTCCATGCAAAAATTAAAACAAAGCCAACACTAAGGAGAAAAATAAATCCTTATGTTATAATAGGGTTATAATTATAGGATTATATATATATTATATATATAATTATAAATATAATATGTTATAATCCTAAGATATAATAGGGTTGAATATTTCATTGTCATCATCTTGGTATCACTGGCAGATCAGAGTATCTGGCTCTTTGCCTTTCATGTACTCATGAATTATGCAAATCACAGCATATTTTTAAATTATTCTAATCACATTTTGTTGAACGCACAGATTGTACTGTATATTTAGGTGAGGCGGGAGAGAAAAGAATTTTATTATTCTATTCTTGAAAGTAAGTCTTCAGAGGAACATATAAAGCCTTTCCAAGAGGTATACAGACATTTAAGATAGATCTAAGGGAATCAATCTCTTTCTCTTCTGTTTCCATATGGTAATCTTCACTCCTACTCATCTTCTTGAGAACAGCGTGGTTAAGATATCTTACAGATTGTTTCTTCTCTGCTTTCACTAAAGTACCATCCTCACTCATCCAGAATTTTACAATGGTACCTGTCTTTATAGTCAAAAAACTTCCAGTAAAAAAACTTCCAGGTTGCCCAAAGTTGGTATTGAGACAGGGAAAGATTTTAAAAACTGGGTAATAAGTCCTTTTGCATATCAGGTGGTTTCTAATTCACTAATTTCCACAAAACTGAATGAAGCTATTCAAATGATGGTTACTAAAAATAATTTTGATGAAAGATGATTAATTTTAGAATATAAACAGAAACACGTTTAAAGAACTGACTGACATTATAATAAAACTTCTCAGTTTCATAGACATTTTTATGAACAAAGCTTTTTAGTACTTATAGAAAAAGAAAAAAGGGAGGGGGCAGAACTGAGTCACTGAGTCTTATCATTTCAATGAACAATATTCATCAATGGATACATAAACTAATTGGGGGAAAGCCCTAACTATTTTATTAAGACATTTCCTGTATTTTACATTTTATGTGTAATAGCTATGTATGATAAATTATAATTCATGTTGCTTTGATCAACTGTTCATTAGTAATAATTTTAATGATAAAATGTTATTCCAGGTTTAATTAATATTTGGAATAATGTAGGTGTTGAAAGACAATTTTCTCTTGGATTTCTGCATGTTTTAGGGGCAGAGGCACTGTGTACCTGTGTTCAGCACTACCTTTTCATTTATGTTTGCACAGAAAACAAAGCATAGCATGGTTTTAGAAGGTAGAAATATTCAGTATCTTGTGGTGGAAGTTTAGTTGCTACGTTGTGTCTGACTCTTCTGTGAACCTATGGACTGTAGCCCACCAGGCTCCTCTGTCCATGGGATTTCCCAGGCAAGAATACTGAAGTGAGCTGCGGTTTCCTTCTCAAGGGGATCTTTCTGACCCAGGGATTGAACACGTGTCTCCTGCCTGGCAGATGGATTGATTCTTTACCACTGAGCCACTAGGAAAGCCCATTAGTATCTTACTCTGGATCAAAGGGAAACCATGCTTACTGTACATTATAGAAATTTTAGGTTCCCTAAACTTATGGTTCCTCTTCTTTAACATAACCCATGGCACATGCAGCTGTCACTTGGCCTTCTTCACACCCAAGTGTGGGAAGTGAAGCTCAAAGAACTCATACAAGTGCTAGAGCTGTGACTGCTGCTGCTGTGACTCTTCTGCCAGCACTCACTAAACGGAGGCAGGCCAACGTGTTAGCAAGTAGGGAGCCTTAGATCCTTTACTCTTCTGAGAATAGTCAGAAAATTTTTAGTATGTGCAATGTCAGTACACACAGTGCATGCATGTTCAGTCGCTTTAGTCATGTCTGACTCTTTGTGACCGTATGCACTGTAGCCTGCCAGGCTCCTCTGTCCATGGGGATTCTCCAGGCGAGAATCCTGGAGTGGGTTGCCATGCCCTTCTCCAGGGGATCTTCTGACCAAGGTATCGAATCGGCGTCTCATGTCTCCTGCATTGGCAGGTGGGTTCTTTAACACTAGCACCACCTGGGAAGCCCCAGATAAATGTGTAAATATATGCAATTTGTTGCAAAAAATGTAAAAAGGAATAAAAATATACTACTTTATAATAAGATTCTATGAGGAAGTATAATTGAAATATAAATTCAAAGAGAAAAGTAGTGATGCAAATTTTAACTGTTTTAGAAGAGCACATTCAAGTAGTGTTTAAATGTATAATCTAACCATAGAGGGCAAACTGTTCCATTATCTAAATCCCACTGGATATATTTAATAGATAAATGTAAGTTTTAACTTAGAATGTCATTATTTATGATACAGTGAACTTAAAATGTCAGTATTTACAATACAGTGATAACAGACATCCTTTACAAATATTGATCAATCATAATATGAGAAATTTCACTGTGCAGTGAGTATAAAAAATAATTTGAAGACCAGATCCTTTTAGTAGCTAATTTAGTGCTATGTATACAGCAAGCATTTATAATAGAAAGGATTTGATGAAATTTTTAAAAGAGAAATTATATACAGTTAGGGAGTTTGGGATGGACATGTACACACTGCTATATTTAAAATGGATAACCAACACAGACCTTCTGTATAGTACATGGAACTCTGCTCAATGTTATGTGGCATCCTGAATGGGAGGGGAGTCTGGGGAAGAACGGATACAGGCATATGTATGGCTGAGTCCCTTTGCTGTTCACCTGAAACTATCACAACAGTGATAACTGGCTATCTCAGTTAACAAAATACAAAGTAAAAAAAAAAAGAAATTGTATCATTTCCTGCCTTGAGGTGGAGCTGTACCAGTTAATATTTTAATGAACCTTCTTGATCTAAAACATTTTAACTATGACTGTTTACTAGTAACACGAGGTATATCTTCATATTTTTTGCATTAAACCACAAAGGGGACTAAAATTAAAAGTGGGGTAAATTAAAGAGTATAAAAGAGGAGCTAATTGATTTTGAACAGATTTAATGTCAGGTTTTAATCATAAACTATTTCAGTACTTTGCTACTGGTGTGAACTGTTATATAAAATAATTTCAACTCAAGGAATCTCAATGTTTTCCAGATTTTGTTGTTATTGTTTTACCTTTCTTGTGGCACAGCAAACCAATATTCATGTTTCTTATCTCTCTGTGCATACTGCTGCATTGTTGCACTTGCTTGAGATACAAATGTTTTCCTCATAGGTTTTCTGACTCTGAGACATAAGAACTTATGCAATCGATGCCTTCTCTTTTCTTTTAAAAGTGCAGAACCTAGAATTGAGATAGAGTGTTTATTCAATTCTCATACACCATGTTTGAATAATTTAAAACAATTCAGACTAAGTAATGTTTATCTCTAAACTTTTGACAAATAATTACAGAATAAAACGTTAATTTACTGAAAGGTGAATTCTCTTAAGTAGCGTGTATATTTTTCCATCAAAAGTGACAAGTATAGCAAGACTAATAAACTAACACCCAAGTTATGAACTGATATTGTATCTAAGGGTATTAGGAAAAAATGTGGAAGATCCAGAAATTCTGGTTAAATTTTTCTAACAACCACACTAAAGTAATTATTCATACACATACATATACAATATTCTGCACACTCTCTATCATCTTTCTAGAACAATATCTAAATAAGTTTGCAGAATTTTCAAAGTTTTACTGTAATACGGTTGTTACAGAAAAAATTCAGTAAAAAAGTTTCTGAGGCTTTTACATACATATGAAGGTGTGACAAAAACAATATGCTAGATTCAGCCATCTGTTTAGTTTATTAAGCCTGAATTATCTCTAACCCTTCCAACCAGAGATGCTGACATATGACACACTGAAGGTCTGACAATATGGATCAATTCAGGAAACTAGACATTAGCTTACGAAGGAGGCATACTATGGAAGAAAAAGCACTTTGCTATAGTCAGGAGATCTGGATACCAGTCATGGCTTTTTTCTGTGTAACACTGTGCAAGATACATAATCTATCTGAGCCCCAGCATTTGCATCAGGTTAAAAGAATGAACTTTTACTATTCTTCTCACAATTATATTACATTATATATTTATATTATATAGTTTTATGATAAAAGATCAGAAACTTTGAATACCTCCCTATATAGAATCTCAAGTTCCTTAAAATTAGCTACTTAAAACTAATTTTCTTGTCCTCCCTCCATATGTACATACAAAAAAGAAGAAACCAAATACCAGCAATCCAGGAACACCTATCTAAACATATCTACCAAACTTTCTCCTTTTAGTAATGTCATAAAAGGAAAACCCAATTAAACCCTGCACCCAAACAAACGCAATAAAATACAAGCAGTCTACTATATTACTGGGTCAACCAGAATGCAACATTTATCATTTTCAAAGATTTCAGAACATAAGACAACCAAACACAAACATATCAAATAAAGATATCTATGCCAGCATTCGTTACAACATCAATCTTAATAATATGAATTGTTAATAACAAGTGAATGTCTTGATAAATACAGAAATAGCTAAATTACAGGGCCATTAAAAACCATGAAAGAACTATACAGGTTCAAGTTGACCCTTGAACAACACGGGGTTGAACTGCCCAGGTCCACTTATATGTAGATCTTCAAATAATACATACTTTAATACTACTATACATGGTTGGTTGAATCCATGTATGCAGAACCACAGATATGGAGGGCAGATTGTAAAGTTAAACATAAAATTTTGAATGTGGGAAAGAGTATGTGTCACCCCTTAACCCTTGAGTTGTTTAAGGGTCAACTGTATGACACAGGAAAATGTTCATGACATAAAATATGAAGTGAAAAAAGCAAGAAACTATACTACATGTAATCCTAATTTTATATGAAAACTATACACATATAAAGATATATACAAATTATATCAATATTGTATATGTGTGTATATGTAAATGTGTGTATGTAGATACACATACGCACTAAAGAGCAAAGATAAATACATCAAATATTAACAAGGATCAAATCCAGGTGATGAATTCCAGGTAATTGTTTATAAATTTTCTAAAAAGCAACATATTTGTCACAAGTTCTTTAATGAACATTAACTCTGAATAATGAAAAAATATTCAAGCTTTTATAGAATGTAATTACTTAACATCTATTGAATATAATCCTTAGGTCTTCAGTATATGTAAATTATATACAGTATATATCAGTATATCTAAATTCAGTATGCTATGCTAAGTCACTTCAGTCGTGTCCGACTCTGTGAGACCCCATAGACGGAAGTCCACCAGGCTCCCCCGTCCCCGGGATTCTCCAGGCAAGAACACTGGAGTGGGTTGCCATTTCCTTCTCCAATGCATGAAAGTGAAAAGTAAAAGTGAAGTCGCTTAGTCATATCCGACTCTTAGCGACCCATGGACTGCAGCCTACCAGGCTCCTCTGTCCATGGGATTTTCCGGGCAAGAGTACTGGAGTGGGTTGCTATTGCCTTCTCTGAAATTCAGTATATCTAAATGCAAAGAAAATTCCGTTTTGAAAAACTGAATCAAACCCTAGTGTGTTGCTGGTGAGACAATAAAATGGTATAGCCACTGTGGAAAACAGATCAGTGGTTCATCAAAAAAGTAAACACAGAATTACCATACAATCCAGCAAATCTACTTCCGGTATATAACCAAAAAAAAAATGAAAGAAGGAAATCAAACAAATTATTTGTACACTAAGGTTCATAGCAGCATTATTATTCACAACAGCCAAAAGGTGTAAACAACTCAAATGTCCATCAACAAATGAACATATAAAGGAAATGTGCTGTGTACAATGGAACATTATTCAGCTTTATATAGAAAGAAAATGCTGACACACCACAACATAGATGAAACTTGAAGGCATTATGCCAACGGATATAAGCCACACACAAAAGGGAAAATATAGAATGGTGCTTGCCAAGGACTGTAAGGAAGGGAGAATGGAAGCTATCATTTAATAAGCAGAGTTTCAGCTCAGGAAGATGAAAAAGTTCTGGAAATGGACGGTGGTGATGGTTGTACAATAATGTGAATATGCCTAAAGCTCCTATATTTTACATTAAAAATGGTTAAACTCGTAAATCTTATTTTATGCATATTTTAACAATTATGCAGGTCAGGAAGCAACAGTCAGAACTGGACATGGAACGACAGACTGGTTCCAAATAGGAAAAGGAGTACGTCAAGGCTGTATATTGTCACCCTGTTTATTTGACTTATATGCAGAGTACATCATGAGAAACGCTGGACTGGAAGAAGCACAAGCCGGAATCAAGACTGCCGGGAGAAATATCAGTAACCTCAGATATGCAGATGACACAACCCTTATGGCAGAAAGTGAAGAGGAACTCAAAAGCCTCTTGATGAAAGTGAAAGAGGAGAGTGAAAAAGTTGGCTTAAAGCTCAACATTCAGAAAACGAAGATCATGGCATCTGGTCCCATCACTTGATGGGAAATAGATGGGGAAACAGTGGAAACAGTGTCAGACTTTATTTTGGGGGGACTCCAGCCATGAAATTAAAAGACGCTTACTCCTTGGAAGAAAAGTTATGACCAATCTAGATAGCATATTGAAAAGCAGAGACATTACTTTGCCAACAAAGGTCCGTCTAGTCAAGGCTATGGTTTTTCCTGTGGTCATGTATGGATGTGAGAGTTGGACTGTGAAGAAAGCTGAGTGCCAAAGAATTGATGCTTTTGAACTGTGGTGTTGGAGAAGACTCTTGAGAGTCCCTTGGACTGCAAGGAGATCCAACCAGTCCATTCTGAAGGAGATCAGCCCTGGGATTTCTTTGGAAGGAATGATGCTAAAGCTGAAACTCCAGTACCTTGGCCACCTCATGCGAAGAGTTGACTCATTGGAAAAGACTCTGATGCTGGGAGGGATTGGGGGCAGGAGGAAAAGTGGACGACAGAGGATGAGATGGCTGGATGCCATCACCTACTCAATGGACATGAGTTTGAGTGAACTCCGGGAGATGGTGATGGAAAGGGAGGCCTGGCATGCTACGATTCATGAGGTCGCAAAGAGTCGGACACAATTGAGCGACTGAACTGAACAATTAAAATTTTAATTATAAAACAGAAATACGTAAATTAGATTAATCTGAAATCAATACTCCAACAGAATATGAGAAATGTTAGCTAAGATACTTGAGTTATACCACTTTTAACATAATGTACAAAGCAGAATCATTGTGTAGTAGAAATAAAAGCTATTACTATAATTTTCAAAAGTAAACAGTATGAAAATACAAAATTGAAAGAGAAAATGGTATTTAATTTATCTCAGTTCTGCCTTTTATTTTAAATTAAAAATGTTTAATTCATTTATGGCCACAACGCATGGCATCTGGGATCTTAGTTTCCTGACCAGGGATTGAACTTGGGCCCCCTGCACTGGAAGCACAGTCTTAACCAGTGGACAGCCAGGGAAGTCTCTTTAGTACTGCATTTTAAAGAAAAACACCCAGACAATGATGGAACCTGTGGATACCCGGAAGAATTTCAGAAACAGATTTTATGTTTAATTACACTTTTAAAAAATGAAGGGATTATATAACTTTGGCAATTACAAATTGCAATTACTTCTTATTGTCAAATTCAGACTTAAATTGAACAAAGTAGGGAAAACCACTAGACCATTCAGGTATGACCTAAATCAAATTACTTATGATTATACAGTGGAAGTGAGAAATAGATTTAAGGGCCTAGATCTGATAGATAGAGTGCCTGATGACCTATGGAATGAGGTTCATGACACTGTACCAGGAGACAGGGATCAAGACCATTCCCATAGAAAAGAAATGCAAAAAAGCAAAATGGCTGTCTGGGGAGGCCTTACAAATAGCTGTGAAAAGAAGAGAAGGAAAAAGCAAAGGAGCAAAGGAAAGATATAAACATCTGAATGCAGAGTTCCAAAGAATAGCAAGACGAGATAAGAAAGCCTTCTTCAGCGATCAATGCAAAGAAATAGAGGAAAACAACAGAATGGGAAAGACTAGGGATCTCTTCAAGAAAATCAGAGATACCAAGGGAACATTCCATGCAAAGATGGGCTCGATAAAGGACAGAAATGGTATGGATCTAACAGAAGCAGAAGATATTAAGAAGAGATGGCAAGAATACACAGAAGAACTGTACAAAAAAGATCTTCATGACCCAGATAATCACAATGGTGTGATCACTGACCTAGAGCCAGACATCCTGGAATGTGAAGTCAAGTGGGCCTTAGAAAGCATCACTATGAACAAAGCTAGTGGAGGTGATGGAATTCCAGTTGAACTATTCCAAATCCTGAAAGATGATGCTGTGAAAGTGTTGCACTCAATATGCCAGCACATTTGGAAAACTCAGCAGTGGCCACAGGACTGGAAAAGTCAGTTTTCATTCCAATCCCAAAGAAAGGCAATGCTAAAGAATGCTCAAACTACTGCACAATTACACTCATCTCACACGCTAGTAAAGTAATGCTCAAAATTCTCCAAGCCAGGCTTCAGCAATATGTGAACCGTGAACTTCCTGATGTTCAAGCTGGTTTTAGAAAAGGCAGAGGAACCAGAGATCAAATTGCCAACATCCTCTGGATCATAGAAAAAGCAAGAGAGTTCCAGAAAAGCATCTATTTGTGCTTTATTGACTATGCCAAAGCCTTTGACTGTGTGGATCACAATCAACTGTGGAAAATTCTGAAAGAGATGGGAATACCAGACCACCTGATCTGCCTCTTGAGAAATCTGTATGCAGGTCAGGAAGCAACAGTTAGAACTGGACATGAAACAACAGACTGGTTCCAAATAGGAAAAGGAGTTCGTCAAGGCTGTATATTGTCACCCTGTTTATTTAACTTATATGCAGAGTACATCATGAGAAATGCTGGACTGGAAGAAACACAAGCTTGAATCAAGACTGCCGGGAGAAATATCAATCACCTCAGATATGCACATGACACCACCCTTATGGCAGAAAGTGAAGAGGAACTCAAAAGCCTCTTGATGAAAGTGAAAGTGGAGAGTGAAAAAGTTGGCTTAAAGCTCAACATTCAGAAAACGAAGATCATGGCATCCGGTCCCACCACTTCATGGGAAATAGATGGGGAAACAGTGTCAGACTTTATTTTTCTGGGCTCCAAAATCACTACAGATGGTGACTGCAGACATGAAATTAAAAGACGCTTACTCCTTGGAAGAAAAGTTATGACCAACCTAGATAGCATATTCAAAAGCAGAGACATTACTTTGCCAACAAAGGTCCCTCTAGTCAAGGCTATGGTTTTTCCTGTGGTCATGTATGGATGTGCGAGTTGGGACTGTGAAGAAGGCTTAGCGCCGAAGAATTGATGCTTTTGAACTGTGGTGTTGGAGAAGACTCTTGAGAGTCCCTTGGACTGCAAGGAGATCCAACCAGTCCATTCTGAAGGAGATCAGCCCTGGGATTTCTTTGGAGGAAATGATGCTAAAGCTGAAACTCCAGTACTTTGGCCACCTCATGCGAAGAGTTGACTCATTGGAAAAGACCCTGATGCTGGGAGGGATTGGGGGCAGGAGAAGGGGACAACAGAGGATGAGATGGCTGGATGGCATCACTGACTCGATGGACGTTGAGTCTGAGTGAACTCCGGGAGTTGGTGATGGACAGGGAGGCCTGGCGTGCTGCGATTCATGGGGTCGCAAAGAGTCGGACACGACTGAGTGACTGGTCTGATCTGATCTGATATACAATTTTAAGGGGTTACCCTGGTGGCTCAGATTGTAAAGAATCTGCCTGCAAAGCAGGAGACCTAGGTTCGATCCCTGGGTTGGGTAGATCCTCTGGAGAAGGGAATGTCTACCCACTCCAGTATTCTCACCTGGAAAATTCCATGGACAGAGGAGCTTGGTGGGCTACAGTCCATGGGGTTGCAAAGGGTCAGACATGACTGAGCAACTAATACACTACACAATTTTAAATAGTATTCTAATGATGTAACATACCAAGAACTAAATGAAAAAAAAAAGGGGGGGGGAGAAATCATTAGGTATTATAGACTTCTGTGCATTTTCAAGAAATAAATTGTTTAAAGACAGAATGCAGTGAATCAGGAATGTTTAAATATGGTGAAAAAGATGCTCAATATGTGTATAATCCACTGTGAGATAAGACTGTAGAAACCAGACACTATGTACTTGTCCCAGAGAAACATCAGTCAAGGGCCACTAGATTATCCTTCAGAGTGGCCTAAGATACAGCAGCTTTTGAGTCAGTGAGCAAAGAGAGAGACAATACACAGTAAGACAAACTAACTTAATATATTCCTCAACACTTACCTTCTATGTCGGCTGTTGCTATTTTATGCTTAATTTCTCTTTGTGACACCTGTTGAATAGTCTCCCTTTGCTGTTTAGTTTGTTGCATGGAATGGGATTTCCAGAGTTTCCGTAGCTCTTCTACCTCAGTCTCTGAGTCCTGATTTTGTTCCCTTCCTTGTTTTCCTTTGTCGACAACTTGCTTTTGTTTTAATTCTATTGCTTCCCCACAAGGCATACTTTCTTTTTCAACTTCTTCTTGATGTAGTGAATTCTCATCAAGAGGAAAATCCTGGTTATCTTTTTTTATACCTGTGGTTTGTTCTTTAAGACCTGATATTTTTAGAAGATTATCTGCAGCCTGATCTCCTTCCTTAGTGGGCATTTCAAGATTATTTAAACCAGTTTTAAGAGAAAGAGTCCCAACTTCATTGGCAGTATGTCCAGAACCAGATTTTAAGTGATCAGGAGTACTAGCAGCCTCTGATATGACCGTCAAACACTCTACTCCGCTCTGAGTGATGGTCTGCACAGATTCTGATGACGCACCAGATGATTTATCGTGTTGTAGCTCATCCAAAGAAATAAGCTCCTCCCGAACAGGAGAGAGTTCTGATTCTGTGAACACATCTTCAGAAAGAGACTCCTCAGTGCTCCTAGGAGCAGTGCTGGCACTGTCATTAGCTGCATCACGGACTCTTGAGTCTAGTTCATCAGTATTACTTCTTGTCACTTTCTTTAAATGGCAGAAGTCCCTTCCTGATAACTGATCTATCTCTCTGTCAGTAAACAAAATTTAAAGTTATTATTTTTTAAATTATAGAATTTTATTTTCCACAAACTTAACACTGAATTAATATCACTAAAAAGGCTTTTCTAAAAGGACAAAGCATACATCTCTTAATAGCATACTAAAAAACTGATTCATATAGAACAAGTAATTAAGTTTCTGCATCAACTACTTAAGATATGGGAAATATCAATGTTAGATTTACTGAACTGATCTACCTGAAGAGAAGTTGAAGACACAACTTTTGGGTGAAGCTGTAATTCTAAACTAAAATTTACTCACTGATGAAATATGAAAAATAGGCTTAAATAAAGTTTTGATTAAAATTTTAAATGTTTTAATAAAGCACATTGACTGATACTATGTACACACACATAGTGCTTATATAGATTTAAACAGAAATTAAACTAAAATAAATGACTCAAATGCAAAGCTAAAAATCAACCTGAACAGAATCAAGGCAAAAGTACTTAGAGGAATTCTTCATGGTTCCAGTGACAACTCTTAACAATTCTAAGAGAACTTGTTCAGCTAACAGGTTAGATATTAGCTAGCTGAATGATTCATCGTTACTTCTAGATTTCCATGTTTAATGCCATTTGTAATATACAAGCACTAATGTTCAAAGGTTAGGTAGTGTAAGTTCTGCATGGAGGCCGTACAAACACTACAGCATGATATACAAATCAACAATTTAAAATGATGGCTAAAAACGAGTAAACGGAAACTACATGAGTTTTTAGTGGGAAAAGAATATTTATGCAAGTTTGAGAATAGAAAAGACTGGGAAGTAAGTTGACACAAAATTTATTGGTGACCTCTGGATGGTAAAGTTGGGTAACTCTTTTCCTCTTATTCTAGTATTTGATATTTTTATAATTGATACTTTTTAAAAAAGTATCAATTAGTTGAAGTCCAATTCCTAGCTCTACTTTCCTTGCAATGATTGATTCACCTTAAGAAATCCAAGCATCTAGTCTGTGCTATTAAATATGTAACAGTGTCATCTACTGGTGATCGACTAAAACTGCACATAAGGGTCCTGAAAGAAAGTGAAGTGGGGCTCTTTGTAACCCCAGGGACTGCAGCATGCATGTCATGCTGCTCCATCCATGGGATTTTCCAGGCAAGAGTCCTGGAACTCAGCAAAAAGGTTTGAGACACTATCTGTAGAAGAGCCTTAGGTAAGAGATAAAATTAAGTAAATCCAACAGGACACAGATTTAGATAAGTGTTGTAACTTTTTTTTAATGTCAGTCATGCTGCTATTATTCCTGAACAATACCTTTGAAATCAACTTCCCAGTAAAAGACAGAAGAAAACCAATAAAATCTTATACACCTCATTTTTACCACATATAACATTATTCTGCAAAACCACAGGACTCATTTATCTGATCTGTTGCCAGATATTTGTTTTTAATCAATTCATAAGGCAGGATTTAAAGAAATGTCTTTTTGGAGTAATTTTTAAAAAAATGTTTGGATCAAATAGATGGTCTTTCCAGGTGATATTCTAAATGATAAAAAAAAAAAAGTGATTTACAAGAGGAAGAGTTCCACAGCATCTGTGTAGAATAGTTATGGACCATACCACATAATACTCAATAAAATCCCAAAGTATACTAACACAAATGGAAAATCAGGGCAAGAGAAAATGATCTCACTCATGACTGACATAGCTATAATCTTGATTCTCTTTTAATCTAATCCTTCACTCCTTCACCTTTGTCTCACCTCTCTACCTGCCACGGTAATCTTTATTTGCTCAGACTGATTTTAGATGATGATATATTAAATAACTAATAGTAGAGGCAATCTTAGGAATAATCTGCACCTCTAAAGATGAGTTTACCAAGCCAAAACAGTTATCTATTGGGGTGGCCGGTATAATGGACATTCTTAAATAAATGATTTTATTCTACCTTAGGTATTCTAACAATTTATGCAGTCTGCCTCAGAAACAAAAATAACTTTCTCTCTTTTGTAAGTCTCTTTTGTAAGTAGTTCTGTCTCACAAAGGTTAATTTTAAAACAATCATTATCAACTTTGTAGGTTATTACAGGGACAGAAATCTCAGTATCAGTTAAAGTGAAGACAGTTTTTAAACTGTTGACAAAGGAATGATAAATTATGAAGAAATAGAAATAGGGAAGCTCTTCGGAGAAGGCAATGGCACCCCACTCCAGTACTCTTGCCTGGAAAATCCCATGGGCAGAGGACCCTAGTAGGCTGCAGTCCATGGGGTTGCTAAGAGTCGGACACAACTGAGCGACTTCACTTTCACTTTTCACTTTCATGCATTGGAGAAGGAAATGGCAACCCACTCCAGTGTTCTTGTCTGGAGAATCCCAGGGATGGACACGACTGAGTGACTTAGCAGCAGCAGCAGGGAAGCTCTTTTCTATTTCAATTTTCTTCCTTTGTACTTTCCTATTCCTTTCTTTGTATACCTATCTTTTATTTTCTTCTTTTATTTATTATTCTTCCCTTTTCTCTCTGTCATTACTTTCACAGGCTGTGCTGACCTGTAACCTCACACCTGTTACCTGAAACACACAAAATCCATAACCAGTACATTCCAAGGTTAACTTTACACTTGTGCAATCTGTGGGTCTTCTCCCCCTATATTTTATACTTTCCTGAGAGAGAAGGATGCAAACATATAAATCAGTAAATAAAAGACAAAGCTGCTCTAGTTTTATTAATGTCAGGTCTTTGCTCATGACCTCTCCCAAATCCCACACTCAACTCTCCAGGCTCTTCTAAGGAAAATTTGAAAGGTATCCTTGATTACTTATATTACTTTAAATTACTAATAAAAATAACAGAATTATGAATTCTGTATCTGAAGAAAAAGGGTTGGTAAACACTGAATTAAATGAATACTACAGGTTATTTTTAAATATCAGGTTCTCTGATCAAATATGCCAATATCAATTAAAACAATTCCTAACTATTCCAGTGCATAAAGAATAATCTTTTCAATACTATGTTTCATTACTGATAAAATGAAAATCATCCATAATAAAACTACTAAAAGATACTTAAGAGTTATTAGACCAAGGTCAACTAACTAGATGAAATAAAACTGCAAAGGAGTATAAATATCACTCTTACATGGGTAAGGATTCCTTTATTTTGCTATCCAAAATTTCTTTGTACATTGCCGCTGACATCACCTCTTCCATTGGACACATGATGCCATATTCCTCACAGCCATTCTCTTGAACCAATGGGTCAGTTTTATGTGGATCAAACATTATATTATTTGGTGTAACTAGCAATACACCACTGACTGTGCCCTAAGATGAAAAAAGAAAATAATATTTAATCTTCAAAGTTTACATTTCAAAAAATTATTTTAGATATTTTTACTGATTTTTTTCTCATGTTAAGCCACCTACCTTACACAAAAGTAGTACACTCAAGCACTATGGCATTCTCATGAAAATGTTTTTAATAATACCTAAATTTTCCCAGTAAATTCTCCTTGTTAGCAGGGCAAAGTACAAAGAATATTATTCACCGTCAATCAGTCAAGTCAGGAATTAAAATCTGCAGCCTCAGTAAACTGTTGAGTTACATCAGCAAGATAATTGCAGTAATGTATGGAGGACTTTACAGTCCTCTAAAGGCATGAGCCTTGTTTCACATTAATTTGCACACAACTTCTTGTGTTGTTCCCTCACCAAAGGTATCAAATAGTTTCATGCAGACAATGCAAGTTTAATAAATAATGTGCCTATAACCCAATCCACTATAAAATGAAAATAGTATAATTTGTTTAAAGTATCTTTAAAAATAAGTCTCAACTTTACTTAACTCTGCTAGCCTAGTTATGTGGCCTTGAGCAAGCACAGCCTCTGGGCTGTTTCTTCATCTGTAACATAGGATAGATTAGATGACTTCTATGACTTCTAAGGCATATGGCATCTACTTTAATCATGAAAAGCTATGACATTTTAAATATATTTATATAAATAGCAATACAAATATAAAGAATCCAACCCTCTAATCTTACAAATGAGCAAGTTGAAGTACATAAGAAGCTGATCCCACTAATATTAGCTAATATTTACTGAATGCTTTGTATGTACCATGCTTTATATATATTTTTTCGATTTCCTCTGCATAATTATAGTACTGAAATGAGAATAGAGGCAAGAAAATTAAATTTGAGAGAGGCTAGGCAATTTGTTATAAATAATCAACAACACAGCTAACTAATAAGTGGTAGGACTAAGATCCAAAATCCAAAAAGTCCAATGCTTTATACTATACTCTCTCCACATTTGAGTTACAAACATTAATCACTCCAACTCAAGTACCAAAAATTCTTTAATCCCATACTATTTATCCATTTATTTATTTCTGAAGTACTGTTGATTTACAGTTTCTTTGATTTCTGCATAAAGTGATTCAGTATTAGTAGGTGGGATCTTCTCATCTGGCCAATTAGTAATGCCTGCTCTGACCCTGATCATAATATGAATTTTCTTCTAAACTACTCAAGCTCAATCAGAACAACAAGCAAAATTCAGCCAAGGGAAAAAAAAAAACCCTCCTACAATTATAGGATGGATTTATGAGGTTAACATCAGGCTGTGGTCATTTCAGATTTAAGGCCCCCCCTTCCCATGGAAAGAGGAGCCTGGTGGGTTACAGTTAACAGGGGGTCACAGAGTCAGACACGACTGAAGTGACTTAGCACTTAATCTTGAGAACAATTAAATTATGCTAAGGATAACCAGCCTAGTAACACTAGGAAATTGGACTGGGAGCTTTATGGACAGTGCCAATATATAATTTCCCTGAAAGATAAAGATTAGTATAGAACAGACTACATCAGATGATCTGAGAATACACTGGGCTAAACCTAATAGAAGTTCCTGGCTTAATTCTAATTATGATCTTAATAATATTGCTAGCTGTATTATTTGTACTTTGCCAGTTTTACAAGATTATTGTTTCTTACAATATCAAAGGTGTAACTGAACCTCCAATGAAAATAATGATGACTAGATAATGTGAAGCAGTTGATCAAATACATAGTTCTGTATGGTATCAATGATTGTAATAGTGCAATTCTAGACATGGGAGGATAAAAGAAGAGGGATTATTTTCCTGGATCATAATTAGAAGACAGATGTCCAGAGATCTTTGACTATAAAGACCTAGTCCAGGAATAGCACACTGAATGGCCTATCAGCAAAATCATCACCTAGGAATGAGCCTAGCTATGTGGGATGGATGGTCATGAAATGCCTCCCAAAGTATGATTGAATTTAATACCATGATGGGGCCCTGTCAACTAACTGGCATTTGCCATGGGTGCTTGCCATCTACCTCTACAAAGATTAAACCATGTGCTGCTGCAGCTGCTGACCTTCAACATCCCCTGAAGGAGTTTAGGGTGGAGAGTAGAAATGTGGCACTCTGCTCTGGGAAAACTGGTAGGGCAGGTCTTTAGATAGTTAGATATACTCAGGAGCTGATTTTATGAGCCAATTCTTGCATCTCTTCATATCGAGGAAAGCACTAAAATCCTTCATGGTGACAACTGTTTCCTATGACTAGGAGAAGCTTCACAAGACCAGCAGAAACTTCCTACCAAAAATTGCTGCTTGATTGCATGTATTCCCCCTTTACCAAAATCACATATATACTGTGCTTCCCCACTACCTATTTGAACAGTTTCTCAGAGCTATCTGAGGTGCTGTGCATGTTGTGCATTTTTTTAAGTCAACAGAGTTAATATATACATTCTTAATCCCATTTTCAAACTCTCATTTTGGAGCATGCAGGTTTAGTTGCTCCTTGAGAATCTGCCTGCAATCTCCCCCGTTCGATTCCTGGGTCGGGAAGATCTGCTGGAGAAGGCATAGGCTACCCACTCCAGTGGGAAGCCCAGTATTCTTGGGCTTCCTTTGTGGCTTAGCTGGTAAAGTATCCACCTGCAATGCGTGAGATCTGGGTTTGATCTCTGGGAAGATCCTCTGGAAGAGGGAAAGGCTACCTACTCCAGCATTCTGGCCTGGAGAATTCCATGGACTGCACAGTCCAAGGGGTTGCAAAGAGTCGGACATGACTGAGTGACTTTCACAAGACAAGACAAGAACGTGGAATCTTCCTGGACCAGGGATCAAACTTGTGTCCCCTGCATTGGCAGGCAGATTCTTAACTACTGGACCACCTGTATATTTTTTGGATGATGGCCCACACCAAGGCACATCATAATCAAATTGATCAGCAATTAAAAAAAAAAAACAACTCAAAAAATAGGCAGAAGATTTAAACAGACATTTCTTTATAGAAGACACAGAGATGACCAAGATATATCTGAAAAAAGGTGCTCAAACTCCTAATTATTAGAGAAATGCAAATCAAAACATACAAGAAGATATCTCCTCACACCAGACAGAATGACCATCATCAGAAAAATCTACACTGACTTCCCTGGTGGTCCAATGGTTGAAGAATCTGCCTGCCAACACAGGGAATACAAGTTTGATCCCTGATCCAGGAAGGTTCCACATGCTGCAGGGCATCTAAGCCTGCAGGCCCTACAGCCTGTGCTCTGCAACAAGAGAAACCACTGCGATGAGAAGCCTGTGTACCATGACTAGAGTAGCCCTTACTTGCTGCAACCAGAGAAAGTCCACGGGCATCAAGAAAGACCCAACACAGCCAAAAGTAAGTAATTAAAAATTTAAAAAAATTTAATTAAAAAAATCTACAAACAATAAATGCTGGAGAGGGTGTGAAGAAAAGGGAACTCTCCTACACTACTGGTGGAAAGGTAAATTTGTATAGCCCCTTTAGAGGACAGTACGGAAGTTACTTAAAAAGCTAAAAATAGAGCTACTCTATTATATAGAGCTCCAGTAATCCCACTTCTGGGCATATATCCAGAAAAAAAACATGGTTAGAAAAGATACACACATCTCAATGTTCACTGCAGTACTGTTGACAATAGCCAGGACATGGAAGCATGCTAAATGTCCACCGACAGAGGAATGGATAAAGAGAATTGGCATATATATACAATAGAATATTACTCCGTCATTAAAAACAGTGAAATAATGCCAAATACACAACATGCATGGACCCAGAGACTTATCATACGAAGTCATGTAAATCAGAGAGTATGGCAAATATGTAGTATCGTTTATGTGTGTAATCTAAAAAAAATTATACAAATGAATTTATTTACAAAACAGTAACAGACTCAGATTGAGAGAACAAACTCAGGGTTACCAGGAGTAAGGCTAGGTGGAGAGAGAGATTGGGAGTTTGGAACTGACCTGTGTACGCTACTATATTTAAAATAGATAACCAGACCACAGTGGCCCAAAGGCAGCTAGAGGAGGAAGGTATTTGCCTTGCAGAGCAACTCATATCTGTGGCCACACAATCCACCTCCCCCACCAATTCCCACCATGTGTGTCCATTTGGCCACAGAGCCAGCAGGAAGCGCTGGGCTCCAGGCACTGAATGGGTGGCTCCACCAGCCCGATGGCTGTGGCAGCCCTGTCTACGGGCCTTGTGGTGCAGCTGTCATGCCTGGCCTCGACCCATGGCTAGGCTCCTTCTCTTTAGCAAGGGACCCACTTGCATGCTGATAACTTTCTTTGACCTGGCCTGGTAGCTATATATTATCTTCCCCTACTTCTAAGTCGTGGATTCAGTGATTCTCAACATCTGCCTGCATCTACATATTTAGAGCAACTAACTTTGGGGCACTGAGGTTGGGGGAGGCAGCAGGATGGCTGACCTCCACCCCCAGCTCACCTCCTCTAGGGTAAAGTGACCAGCTCACCTCAGGCACACACACTTGCTGGCCTGTCCTGCCACTGACCCATATTTTCATGTAAATTGGTGACTAGAAATCATTATTCGTGGAAAGCTTGCAATATAACCAAAAAGTCTAAGATATAATGAGAAGTTGAATCTCAAGGAAATAGCTAATTCAAGGAACAGAATTTAAAAACTTGAAAATCCTCAGAAATAGCTACAAAGCTCTTGCATACATAAAACAAAAGACAGCACAAACATAGGGAAGTGACACTGAGCATCCTCCCCACAGGGCATCCTATGGGGAAAAAAGGAAAAGTTACTAACGACTTCAGTGAAGATAAAATGTACAAAAATGGTCCAAATAGGAAGCAAATCTTCCAAATTAGAAAAAAGAAGTGAATAGACTTCCAACTGAACAGAGTCAATTCTAGTCAATAGATGGATAAAGTTAGAAGCTAATCACATTATCTGGAAAGCACACATTTCCTCATCCCAAAAGAAAAAACAAGGGCAAACAGAACCTACAAAGAAAAACAAACATTTCAAACTGTACAAGGAGAGCATGCTTCAAATATGAAGCAACATCAGATGTAACTGTTTTTTAACCATTGCCTGGAGAGTGAGAAAGGGAATCTGAACACTGGCACACGTGGATCAAGACTCTGCAGTCACGGAAAATCCAATCATAGTGCTCAACTCTGCTATTCAGTCAACAGTGTTTAGATAATCATTACAATGGAAATATTAGTTATGGCTTTTCATTTTTAGAGTAAATCTCTAGGCAAAGCAGGGAAGACTTAATTATGGTCACAGAACAGAATGGGAATATTAACCAACTTTGACAAGTACAGGCAACAAGTTGGCAGGTAGAGGGGAGGAAACGGAATAGTGGTGTTATTCTCCTTAACAAGGAAGTTCAGATACTGTCTCTAGTTGAAAGGGTAAGACAAATTTAAAGTTATATTATTAAAGCGAATATATTTAGTGAATATAAAGTGGTTATATTTTTAAAGTGAATAAGGTAACAAACAGAAGAGTTAAAAATAGTTGACACAACCATATGTGGGAGGGGGCATAGAAAAACCAAGGAGATAGTAGAAAGTCAGTAGAAAATGCCTCATGTCATCAAGTTAAGAAACATTAAGAAAAGTCTATTAGGAAAAATGGAGTTAACCTCTAAACAGACATATATAAAAGTTTCTACCTCTGGGTTGGGAAAACAAAAGTTGAGAAGGGTAAGCATGGATCTACTGCTTTTCATTATATGCCCTTTTGTACTAGTTGATCTTTTAAAGTCCTTTATATGCAAGTATTAGATTAAAAATTAAAACTTAAAAAAAAATAAGATAGCTAAAGCCCTACTGCATAGAACAGAGAATAAGCAAATGAAAAAATGCTCAATATCACAAATCATTAGGGAGGTATAAACTGCATTACCATTAAAGACCAAAAAGCATAACTAAATTCTAAAACACTGACAATAGGGAGTTCTGGTAAGCATATGGAGCAACAGCAACTCTCAGCGACTGCTGGCAGTAAAACAAAATAATGCAGCCACTTTGAAAGGCAGTTTGGTAGTTTCTTACAGAGCTAAACCCAGTCTTACCACATGATCTACCAATCACACTCCTTAGTATTCAATCAAAGGAAGTAAAAATGTATGTATACACAAAACCTGCATATTCATGTTTACAGCAACTGTATTCCTTAAGTGTCTAAACTTGAAAGCAACCAAGATGTCCTTCAGCAGGTGAATGGATAAACTGTTGTACAGTCACAGCAACGAAAACAAGTCGTCAAGCCATGAAAGACATGTTGTTGTTCAGTCCCTAGGTCATGTCCTACTTTTTGTGACTCCATGGACTGTAGCCTGCCAGGTTCCTCTGTCCATGAGATTTTCCAGGCAAGAATACTGAGGTGGGTTGCCATTTCTTTCTCCAGGGGATCTTCCTGACCCAGGGACTAGATTCGTATCTCCTGAATTGGCAAGCGGATTCTTTAGTGCTGAGGCAGCAGGGAAGCCCATGAAAGACATGGAAGACTCTTAAATGCATGTTGAAAGAAGCAAGTCTGAAAGAAGCAAACTTCAGGATTCTATAATAACTGTATGACACTGACAAATTGAAAAACTATGGAGATAATAAAAAGGTAAGTAGTTTCCAGGGGTTCAAAGAAAAGGATGGATGAACAGACAGAGCACAGAGGATTTAGGGGGCAATGAAACTATTTTGTATAATACTGCAATGCTCGATACACATCATTATACAGTTCTCAAAACCCGCAGAATGTAGGACACAAAGAGTGAATTCTGATGTAAACTATGGAATCCCACTTTAAGAATAAGACAAGAGAGAAACCATGTTAACACTAACCAAAAGGAAGGTGAAGTGACTATATCCGTAACAATCAAAGCAGATTTCACAGCAAAGAGTATTACCAAGAATAAACAGTTTTCCATCATAATTAAACATATCAATTCATCTAGACAATTTAAGAATCCCAAACATTTTTCTATGTAAGCACAGCATTTCAAAATAACAAAATAAAAACTGATAGATGAGGAGGGGAAAATAGACAAATCCACAGTTATAGAGGTATTTCAACATCCTTCAGTCAATAATTAATAGAACAAAATCAGTAGGGATACAGAAAAATAACACTCAACTTGACATAAGTGATATTTATAGACTACTTCTCCCAATAACAGTTGAATACATATTCTTTTCAAGTACACATGTAACATGTATCAAGATTTACCACATTGTGGACCATAAAACATTAAGTTTTCAAATAGTCGTCATGTTCTTTAACCACATGGTGGAAAAACATTAGAAATCAGTAACAGAAAGATATCTCAAAAAACTCCAAGTAACAAAGAAACTAAACTAAGAAACTTCTGCATATTCCATGGGCCAAAGAAGAAATAAAGAGAAAGTAATGAATAAAAATACAACATATCAGAACTGTGGATGCAGTTAAAACAGTACACGGGGGAAATTTATAGCACTAAACATCTATCTCAAATACTCATAATTTATGAATTACAACTATAAAGAAATGGTTTTCATGTGTGACTTCTCAAGTCAGTAGTATCATACGGTATTTACTTTCTAAGAAATATGTGGATTTCTTCTGAACACTGTGGTACTTTTACTAATTTCCTTTGAATATTACAAGTTCTCTGCCTTAGAAAATCAACAATTGTGACAGATAAAACACAGATTCAAACTGGATTTGAATTCTGGCCAGGATAGAGAAACCCTGCACTTGCTAACCTTTTCTTAAAAAGTTTCTTTTTTCCCCTGTGGTGAAGGAATATTTAGTCACTAAGTCATGTCTGATTCTTTTGCAACCCCATGGTCTCCAGCCCACCAGGCTTCTCTGTCTATGGGTTTCCCAGGCAAGAATACTGGAGTGGGTTGTCATTTCCTTCTCCAATGGTGAAGGAAAAGAACTGCCTATTTCACAAGATTATTTTACAATGATCACCAGGTGCTGATGCTGATAACTAAAAATATAAATGCAAACTGTCATATTTTACTAGTAAAAAATGATTAAAAGTTTTTCTAAAGTGCTATTCCTTACCTTGCCACTGGTAATATATCTGCAATTAATTTTAAGAAATTTCTCAGTAAATGCTTCTTCCTCCTCAGAAGTTGAAGATACAACTCGTGCAGGTCGAATAGCAGTAAAAGCAGACGAGGGAGTTGGTTCTTTTGGGTGGACTACATCAGGAGTCTTAAAAAAAAAAATAAGATAAAGGGATTTCAGTGAACTAAATAAAACTAAGCACATTATTAAAGCCAAATGAATAGCTTTCCTCAGTAAGTACTTTTCCTTCTTATCATATTCTGGAGATCAGCTCAAAATGTTTTTATTATTTTAAAAAAGGGAAAAAAGTCACTTTTTTTACATTTGGAAAAGATCTCCAGCACAGCTTAAACTTGTATTTTCAATTACTTCTTTAATGAGAATATATTTATATAATGATATTTTTTACATATATATATACACACACACATATATATAAATCATCATGAAAATGTTGAAAACCATCTCTTTTATATTGCCACCCTAAATATACACAATCCACACATACACATTCAGTTGCTCCTGAATTGAATGACCGGTCCTGATCATTTAATAAGTTCCTCAGGTGTTGGGACAGAGAAAATGTGAGTGCTTGTCTGTGAACCTAGGAATTCAGCAGAATCCATTCAGTGTAGAACTTTTTAAAATTTCAAGCTATAATGAGTTTATCAGTAACATTTTACAAGGTATTAATTATAATTAGTTAGATCATAGGTTCTTAACTTTTTTGATGCCATGGAGCATTTCCACAGTGAAGCCTATAGACTTCCTTTACAGAATGGAATTTTTTTTGAATACTTAAAATAGATTACAAAGAAAAACAACTGTATTGAAACACAATTATCGAAACACTTTTTAATTGGATATATAGGTATCTATGATTCTTTATTAATACATTAAATAACAAGATCTAGAGATGACTCTTATAATGATAATTTTGAAGCACATGGCCATAGACAACATTCTGTGATATCTACAACAATACTAAATTGATTTGAAAATATGTGAATTCTGCTGGGGACAAAGTCACAGGTATGTCTGGTGCTTTTCTGTAGTTTACTGCTTATATTCCTAATACTTAAAAACGTTAGATTTCACTTAAAATTTTTTATATCCAAGTTCAAAGAACTCATAGTTCTCCCAAAGATCAGTATTACGTACAAAAATAAGATGATTAGACAGGTGCCTTTTAATTTCTGTTTTAAGGAAAAGACTGATGCTGGGGGGGACTGGGGGCAGGTGGAGAAGGGGACAACAGAGGATGAGATGGCTGGATGGCATCACTGACTCGATGGACGTGAGTCTGAGTGAAGTCCGGGAGTTGGTGATGGACAGGGAGGCCTGGCGTGCTACGATTCATGGGGTCACAAAGAGTCGGACACAACTGAGCGACTGAACTGAACTGAACGAAACCATTTCATGTTTTATGAGTAAATTCACAATAACTTATAAAATAGCTTTCATACAATACCAAGGTTCTTCAGAGTTTTGAACTAAAACCTGCCACACTGTAATTAATACCTAATAGTTATGACTTGTCCTTTTGAAATAATTAACAAGACTGCTTCTTCGTCAATCTCACAGACTCTTATATACTTGAAAAGAGCTACCAAATTTTAACGTAACTTTTCCTACTCTAATAAGTAGATCTAATTTCTTAAGCCTATATGAGGAAAGAATTTTTAGAATTCCTTTCTAAATTTCATATGCCCTTCCTAAAATGGAGGGTTGAATCCCAAGCACTTGAGCAGATACTCAACAGATATTTTTGAAGACAGACCAGCTAAGAACAGTATAAAAAAACTACATTTAATATATTATAGCTATATTTTTTAAAAATCTAAAATGAAATTGTATTTTAATGCTGCATGACATTGTAAATCATTATTATCAATTTTTTCATTTTATGATGCAAATTATTAACTTCACATTCCTCCTATTGTGTCTGGCAGAACTGTATCTAAGAGTTTTGTATCATATATAAATTCATTTAGCACAAATGATAATTAAATAAGGGACATTAATAATAATATTAATTGGAACCTTTATATTTAAGTATTATAAAAACCATAAGACATATACTATTGCCTTAATTTACTTTTATTTATTTTTTCCATTACCTTAATTTTTGAGCAAACTTATACTTGGCTAAATTCAGTAACTTGCCCAATGAGTAAGATGAAGCTGAGATGAAAACCCACGGTGCCAAAAAATCAACTAGTGAGCTTAACTAGAATACTATGTACTTTCCATTTCAAATATTTTTCTAAATGACTGTGTGCACAGGGGGAAAAAGTTAATACAAAGACATCAGAAAGTCCCCTGCAAGTTGGCACAAAACTACAAATAAAGTTTGTGATGTTGTTCACTTACTCTCAAATCAGGTGACAACATCATCTACTATATAACCGTATTATTCACAAAAACTGTATGTACCTTGTTACACTTTCAAATATTTCCCTTAAAAATAGACCTTATAGAACAGTTTGCTGTTGTTACATCACAGTCTCAAATTCTATTATACAACTCAGTATCATTAGCAATTCCGATTTGTCAATGTAATCCTATTAAAAATAACACAGATTAGTTTAACAAATGCTTCAATTATAGCACAAAAGAGTATTTCTTTAAAAGAAATCAAAATTGTTTGGAGGAATCATAATCAGAATTCATTTTAACTTACATACATACTGATACAAAGCATCAACATCTCTGTATTTCTGTGAATTTACAAATTCTGTTTCTTAATAAGGTGATTTTGAGGCTTATTTGCTTTCTGAAGCTTCTTTCTGCAATTTCGCTTTAGCCACTAGGGATGGAAAGGTTCTTAAAAATATAGAATTAAAAATTATCAAGCCTCAATAATCACTTCAATTGTTCAAATGTGCAAAAGCAAAGCAATTTTATGACAAGTGACCCAAAAAGGCCATCTTTTTTTCTGTACAATATGATTAAGTATTATATAATTTGTAGACTATTATTATAAATCATTATCATAAGCTAATTAGCAACTACAAACTCTCCTTTTCCCATGCTGCCTTGGCTTTATTGAGGTTTTGCTCTTTAGTGACTGAAAATATGTAGAAATGTTCTCTGGTAACACATAGGTTAAGGTATATAAAATTTGAGGAGGAAAAGCCATACAAGGCACAGAAATACCAACATTTTATTTCATACAACATAATATAATCTAAAAGAAAATGTTATTTTTAAAGCACTGTACATTTCTTAACCAGTAAATATGATGGGTATCATTTATTTTGTATAAATTATTATGTTTAACTATCACTCTCAGAATTTATTTAAATTCCACTTCTTAAGAATTTGAGGCTTTTAAATCCAACATGCAGAATAAAATACAATACAAATAAAAAATAAAAATATTAGAGTGAAGAAAAACTTAAATGCAATTTTATGTGCTGTACTTGGGGTTTGGATCTGGCTTTGAACTTTTTAGCAACCAGGTTAAAAAGCAAAGAAGAATCAGTTTTTAAATTCTATTTATGAAAACAATGCTCCCATTCAGAATCTAAAGAAACCTCTTACTCAATAATTTAACTATTTATTTGTGATGTTACAAATAAAGAGATTTCTTCTATATAAAGAACTGCTTTCCTAAAATCTACATAAATACTAAGTCCTACTATGAAGTTCTATGTTTTCACATATTTCAAATATAAAATTTTGTTCTAAGACTATAAGACTAAGTTATAATTAGAGCACCATCATTTAAAAAGCACATATTAAAAATTTTAACTCTTGGTTTTTAAATTAAGTTTAAAAGCACCAAAGCTAAATTATACTATACAATATATAGATAATATACAATTCATGTGTTATTTATACATTTGGCATTTATAGCATTTATAGTTATTTAATTTCATGCAAAGATGAGCTCGATAAAGGACAGAAATGGTATGGACCTAACAGAAGCAGAAGATATTAAGAAGAGGTGGCAAGAATACACAAGAACTGTACAAAAAAAGAGCTTCACGACCCAGATAATCATGATGGTGTGCTTACTCGCTTAGAGCCAGACATCCTGGCATGTGAAGTCAAGTGGGCCTTAGCATCACTACGAACAAAGCTAGTGGAGGTGATGGAATTACAGCGGAGCTATTTCAAATCCTGAAAGATGATGCTGTGCAAGTGCTGCACTCAATACGCCAGAAAATTTGGAAAAGTCAGCAGTGGCCACAGGACTGGAAAAGGTCCGTTTTCATTCCAATCCCAAAGAAAGGCAATGCGAAAATATGCTCAAACTACCACACAATTGCACTCATCTCACATGCTAGTAAAGTAATACTTAAAATTCTCCAAGCCAGGCTTCAGCAATATGTGAACCATGAACTTGCAGATGTTCAAGCTGGTTTTAGAAAAGGCAGAGGAACCAGAGATCAAATTGCCAATATCTGCTGGATCATGGAAAAAGCAAGAGAGTTCCAGAAAAGCATCTATTTGTGCTTTATTGACTATGCCAAAGCCTTTGACTGTGTGGATCAAAATAAACTGTGGAGAATTCTGAAAGAGACGGGAATACCAGACCATGTGACCTGCCTGTTGACAAACCTATATGCAGGTCAGGAAACAACAGTTAGAACTGGACATGGAACAGACTGGTTCCAAATAGGAAAAGGAGTACATCAAGGCTGTATATTGTCACCCTGTTTATTTAACTTATATGCAGAGTACATCATGAGAATATGATGTACATGAGAACAGAGTACATCATGAGTACATCAGCTGGGCTGGAAGAAGCACAAGCTGGAATCAAGACTGCCGGGAGAAATATCAATAACCTCAGATATGCAGATGACACCACCCTTATGGCAGAAAGTGAAGAGGAACTCAAAAGCCTCTTGATGAAAGTGAAAGAGGAGAGTGAAAAAGTTGGCTTAAAGCTCAGCATTCAGAAAACGAAGATCATGGCATCTGGTCCCATCACTTCATGGGAAATAGATGGGGAAACAGTGGAAACAGTGTCAGACTTTATTTTTCTGGGCTCCAAAATCACTGCAGATGGTGATTGCAGCCATGAAATTAAAAGACGCTTACTCCTTGGAAGGAAAGTTATGACCAACCTAGATAGCATATTCAAAAGCAGAGACATTACTTGGCCGACAAAGGTCCGTCTAGTCAAGGCTATGGTTTTTCCAGTAGTCATGTATGGATGTGAGAGTTGGACTGTGAAGAAAGTTGAGCGCCATAGAATTGATGCTTTTGAACTGTGGTGTTGGAGAAGACTCTTGAGAGTCCCTTGAACTTCAAGGAGATCCAACCAGTCCATTCTGAAGGAGATCAGTCCTGGGTGTTTGTTGGAAGGAATGATGCTACAGCTGAAACTCCAGTACTTTGGCCACTTCATGTGAAGAGTTGAGTCACTGGAAAAGACTCTGATGCTGGGAGGGACTGGGGGCAGGAGGAGAAGGGGACGACAGAGGATGAGACGGCTGGATGGCATCACTGACTTGATGGACAAGAGTTTGGGTGAACTCCAGGAGTTGGTGATGGACAGGAAGGCATGGCGTGCTGCAATTCATGGGGTCGCAAATAGTCGGACATGACTGAGCAACTGAACTGTACTTTATTTTAATATAATATGTAACATAAGCTTATGTTTATTATATAACAAAGTATATGTTACATATTTACATATGAATATTTAGATTTAAAAGCATGGAAGTTAAAATAATATTTTACATATATATTATATATAATAGGTAAAATATACTTCACATACAGGGATTTTAAATTTATTCTTGGTTTAAATATATAATAGTATAAACAAAGACAGAGAGAGGAAGCAGGAAGTAAAGAGGAAGGTAAACAGAGGGGAGAGGAATGTTTGTAACTAGTCTAAGGATGGCCTATGTGAGAACAATTTTGGAAGCATATGCTGTATTTAATCTCTTCGACCCACATTGATATTTTTAGCTAAAATTTTTTTAACTTCGTGCATGTGTGCTACGACTTTAACATCTGTTTTCAGGTATATAAGTTCAATATGTCAATGAATTATGTGCTTAGTATGATTAAAATAGAGGGAGGTTTATTTTATTAGCTATCACATATATTCTCAAGATCCCCAAAACTCTGTAAGAAATTAACATCACTCTTTTATATATCCTCTCATCTATACGTGAAGAAAATAGTCACTGAATGTCTTTTAAAAAAATGTTATTTGACTCGAGTTAGAAAATGTTCTACAGCTTCCTGACTAAACTATGTGATTCTCTTTAAATTTTATAAAAGGCAAAGTCTTTACAGCTTCACTGTATCACCCAAGTAGATATGCTGAAGTCCTAACCCTCTTCCTCAGAATGTGACCTTATTTTGAAATCAGGTTTTCACAGATGAAGTTAAGCTGAAGTCATACAGGAGTAAAGTGGACCCTTAATCCAACTCAACCGGCTTCTTTATCTGAAGAGGAGACCACTATGTGAAGGCACAAACACACAGGGAGAAGACAGCCCCGGGATTACAAAGGCAGAAACTGGAGTGATCTACCAAGACTGAGAAGGACAAGGATTGTGGGTAAACACCAGATGCTAGAGGAGGCAAGGAAGGACCCTTCCTCGTAAAGAGATACCATACCCCTGCCAACATCTTGATTCCAGATATCGAGTCTCTAGAACTGTGAGGTAAATTTCTGATTTAAACCACCTATTTTGTGATCCTTTGTTACAGCAATTCTAGGAAATGAATACAGGCAGATAATTTTTTCAGATATAAAAACAGAAGAGCAACATATTAAAGAGTCCAGAGAATCTTATATTGGGAGTAAAGAAGAAACGAAGCAATATTTTTGTTCACCTTTTAATCATTCTAAGCAATACTTCTGAATCATCTCCTTTACTTTTACTTTTGCTTTGTTAAGCAATAATTTGCTGTATTACTTCCACACAGCTCTTTACTACAAACTTTCTAGTTTCTACAAATTGTGACACAAATATTTTAAGACTGTATGTTTCAATCTCAGAGAATGCATACTGCTAATCCTTAAGCTTTAATCAATTCGCTCAAAAAGTGATTAAGAATATAACACAAAATCTGAATGCAGACTGTCAGGGTTTAAATCTCAGCTTTACCACTCATTAAATATGTGACTTATATAAATTACTCATTCTCTCTATGCCAGAGCTTCCTCGATAATAAATGCATAGTAACTACTTTTAAAATATTAACAGTAACTGCAGCAATATAATTATGCTTAAAAAGAAGCTTTTAGTGTGTCTAAACTCTATTAATACTTTATATATTTTCTCCTGTAAGACCTTCTAGGCCTCCCATAGAATCTCTCAGAAGTTTTTCAAAATTGCATGTTCTTACTACCATGAAATATAATTTGAAAATTATATTTCCTTAACATATTAGAAGTACTGTCCTTTTCTTATTTTTCACTTAGAGTACAGTAAAGAGTGTTTTATATTAAGGAGAATACAGCTATCTACTGTCCCATTCTTCAGTGAAATATATTAACATAAAGCAGAAATTGAAAGCTATTTAAAATCATGTCACTTTTCCATATTACTTATATTAAAAATTTTTCCTCTGAATTCTATACTGAGTATATCACATTAGCAGCTCTAGCCTAAAATGACATTAGCATAATAAATAAATTTTAAGATGCACAGAAATTAAAGGAAGTAAACAAAGAAGGTTTCTATATTTATAAAAGAATGACAGATTAAAAAAATTTTTTTAAGAAATGTTCACAGTACAAAAGTGATAGGTCTCACTACATTTACAATGATTAAATATTACCTATCTTTAGGAGCTGGGTCCAAATATTTACTGAGTAACAGTAGTTTCTGAGTTACCAATTTCCAGCTATAAAGTGGAAATTCAAAAAACATGGACTCTGGACTAACCTGCCTTGAAATCCTGATTCAGATACTAGCAAGCTGAGTGACAGACACAAGAGTACTTAACCTTTCTCCCTCAGTTTCCTCATCTGTAAAATAAGTACTGTACTGTTAATGTACTGGAAGAAACAGATGGCACACCAATTTGAATGATTTTAAGAGAGTATGATAATGGAACTATTTACAAAGGTATGCAGTGTATACGAAAATTTAGGGCAAACAACAGAGGCTTCATCGTCACCCATAGGCCCAAAGAAGTAAGGGAGAGAGACAGACAGGGAGGGCTCTGTGGAAATGGTCATATGACAAGAAATTAGCTACTGAAGAATGCAGCCACTCTGGAGTGACCCTGTAGGAAGACAGCTGAATAAATATGCTCCTCCTCTGTTCCTCTTATCTTCTGTTAATGTTCTCAGAAGACCAAAACCAATAGAAATGAAAGGTCAAGGTGGCCCATCCATTATGCAGGCCACCACCTACAAGGATGAAGAAGGCTGTAGAATAGGTCTAGAGGGAAAAACAAAGACAGCCAGGCCAGGCGCTTATCTCTTGAGTTTGAGGTTAGGCTTAGATGGTGATTCTTTTAAATTGCTTAGAATTTTATGTGACATATAGTAAATTTTAGCTCTTTAGCATTTACTTACTCTCACTTTCATTCTATCTTCTTCCACATTTCTTCATCAATATATGAAAACATGAGGGGGGACTGTTTGATAATTCCCAAAGATTATATTTTATATAAAAATAAAATATTTAAAAAAAAAACAAAAAAGATCCTTTATGGTAATAACATTTTAGCCTTATAAATAAGCCGTTAAAAAGCTGAACATTCAGGAAACCAATCAGTGAATATTAGAAATACAAACTTTTGACAATTTATGGGAAAACATATTAAAAACTAATAAACAATATTTGAATTAATATAATACAGATGAATTATATCAAATAAAACATAAGATCATAAAATCCTTGCTTCTAAGGAACTTACACACAGCGTGTGGGAAATATACATTCAATATTTACAATATAGAGACAGAAGCACTTGAGATATTGAATATAAAAAGTCACATGGGAATATTATCTCAGAGGCTAGTAATGAATATATTTCTAGCTTTAAAAAGATATAACTAAAGTTTATAAAATTACTGTTCAAAAGAATTATTTCTGACGATTGCCCACAATCAGACAGAAGGTGGTAATGATCACTTGGGTAAAGGCAACTTCAAGAACTCATGTTTCTTACTGTTTTCCTGGATTCATCTCAGGGAGAAAGAATTTATTCATATGACTAGTCATATTAGAGGACACTTTGGGGCTACCTTTGACAGAAGCTGAGACACTAAAGGTTAAAAATGTTTCACGGCTTTATTGTTCTTTCCCTCTCTTTTACCAACATGGCAAAGTGAAGAAGACAGCATTTTCATGTAGGTTTTATTGCTCTCTTGAGCTTCAGCACTCTCTTCTCTTTGACCTTATGCCTTTAAATAAAGCCACTTAACAGGCAGATTTGGGTTAAAGCAAAGGACAAGAAAAGGACCCCACAGGTTCCTAGTCAGGCAAAATACTACAGTCAAGCTTTCCACAATTATGTTTTAGTGTACGGAACACAGCTAAATTAAACTATCCTAAGGTTACACTACTCTCCTTTGTCATTGCCCCTTATGAATACATCTCTTTGTTAAGGCCCATGAGAAAACGGTATGGCCATGTTCAAAAAGGTATTCCTGCATCGTTTGGTCCAGTAATACCTATCATTAGAACCTCACTTCCATTTTCATCGATGATGAGAATAAATGTAATATATTGCTTTCATGGGCTTCTCTGGTGGCTCATACAGTAAAGAATCTGCCTGCAATGCAGGAGACCTGGGTTTGATCCCTGAGTCAGGAAGATGCCCTCAAGAAGGGAATGGCTACCCACTCCAGTATTCTTACCTGGAGAATTCCATGGAGAGAGCAGCCTGGTGGGCTATAGTCCATGGGGTCACGAAGGTACAGTGTTGTCATTTTTATAAGATAGCCAACATGATATTATATGATTAACTTAATATTTAAATTATTATGATATTTATAAATTATTACATGATATTTATAAGAGGGCTGATGAATATCTTTGGATTACTACCACCACTAACAGTAAGTTAATTTAAGCAATCTGATTTAATAAGAATGTTTACCTTAAAAACTGGGACTTACAAATTTAATTAACAAAATGAGGTAAAATTTTATTCTAGCCATAGTCAAACTAAGATTAAATAATGATGATATATATACAGTGCCATTTCTTGAAAGCTTTGTAAAGAAGGGAAACTTACAGTGGTCTTCTCAAATTCTGCCTCAGATGATGTTGGTGACAGAGGACTTATCGGGCTTAGAGATGGAGAGCTCTCAACACTGGAGACATATTCAGGATCAGGAACATATAAAACCTGAGAGAACACATTCACATAAAGATTCAGTCAAACTAAAATATTAATAATCACATGTTGTTCTCTAAGAAAACACCATTAACAATATCCTTCAGAAATAAATTTTAAAAATTAAAACCTTCAGATTAAAAGTATCTTATTACTGAAATAATCTTTAACAAAGTTTAAAAAGATTCAAATTTAATTTAGATAGGTTTGATAACACAGACTGTGGGCGACAGTGAAGAGAAACAATGATCCTTATAAATTATGGGTGTTCCTCTTGAAGGACAATTTGGGAACAGCCAGTAAAGTTTAAAATGCACACATTCTTTAACTGAGCCATTTTATGTCTACGGCTTCACTTTATAGATATACCTGAATATAACAAAAAAGATATAAACAAGAGTGTTCCTCACAGCAATGTTTGCAATAGCAAAAAAAGCAGAAAATCTAACATTTACTGTGCTTAGTTAAATCACAATATAAGCACACCTTGTTTTATTGTGCATCACCTTACTGTGCTCCACACATACCACGTTTTTACAAATTGAAAGTCTGTGGCAATCCTGAGTCAAGCAAGTCTATCAGTGCCATTTTCCAACAGCATGTGCTCATTTTCTGTCTGTGTGTTACAATTAGGTAATCCTTGAAACAGTTCAAACATTTTACTACTATTATGTTTGTTATGCTGATATGAGATCAGTGACTACTGCAAAAAAAATTATGACTCTCTGAAGGTTCAGATGATGGTTAGCATTTTTTAGCAATAAAGTTCTCTCAAATTACGATTTAAATCAAGGTATATACTTATTTTATACATAATGTTATCACACACTTAACAGACTACAGTGTGGTGTAAATATAACTTTTATACACACTGGGAAACCAAATAATTCTGTGACCTGCTTTACTGTGATATGCAGTGGTTTGGAACCAAATCCACAGTATTTCCAATGCATACCTGTATACTGGTACAGTGCAACATTAGATACATGAGAAAGTCTGAGACTGAGTTATGCATAAATAGAACATTTTCCCAGATCAAAATTATTTTTTTAAAAAAAAGAAGAAAGGGCTAGAGTATTTTTGGAAGGGTATACAAACTGGTAACTACAGTTGCTTCTGGGAAAGGAAAACTTTAAGTCTGAGATAAATTACCCTTAAAGAAGTTTGAATTTTTTATGATATACATGTCCTGCTTTGAACATTTCTAAAAGCTCTTTAAAACTATATTTGAAAAGACAATTTAGTTATTTTCATTAATATTAAAAATTCACATGGATGTAAGTGACATTTAATCTTCTCTTCTAGAACCAATATGATTTGTTCAAAGTACGCACAAAATTATTCTTCTTAAATTAACTGTATTGCAATGGACACTCTGTCTTAACAACTGAATGCTTCTAACCATCAATGCATTTAGAAAATGGTACCTGTCCAGTAACAACTGCTCGGGAGAATAATTTATTTAATTGAACAAGTTCGTTGGGCGTTGTATCAAATTTCAGGGCTATACTATTCAAAGAATCCCTTGATTCAACCTGTTTAAAAGAAAAAGAAATTAATGTGTCAAAAGAGAAAATCTAAATCATAAGGTTTAATGATCATTAATATGTCTATGGAACAATCTTACATTTGATTAGTAAGTGCTGTATTTCCATCTTTAGAGATAGAATAGCTTGAGAAATTTTGCGTTTGTTAACAATTAGTCTCAGTCTATTATCAGAGTATATGCTTTACCATCATACATTATAATTATATGAAGTTCTCTACTTCAAGCAATTTCAAAATACAAACCATAATTTACAAAACACAAGTGATTTTCATCTTACAAAAGCTTTAAAGCAATATACTATAGTTTCTAAAAATATATGTAACTTTTATAAAGTAATTTTACTTTAGCAAAGCATGTTGTATTAAACTTAAAATGCTATTTCTAGCAATCTTTATATACCTAACCTGTCATTTAAATGGATAAATTAGAAAATATATTCAAACCAAAGGTGAGGAATATGTTTGTGAATCAGTATATCTTAATGAATACTTATAGAAATCTTAAATTATGAGATTTGATTGCCAATTATCCTGAAACAAAAAAGTCATTTGATTGTTCAACATATTCCTTTAGAATTCTCCATAAATAAAGCATTATGAGAGCTCTGTAAGAACAAAATGAAGTGCAATTAAATAGTTTTACTGCATAAAAGATTTATAATCTATTTGGAAAGTAAGAAAGACAAAAAAGATTATATAAAAGATGAAAAGCAGTTTAAATGAAACAACAAATACAACAAAAGCTGAGTAGAGATAAAACAACATATTTGTTCCTAAATGTCCAAGAAAGGTTTTATGGAAAAGATTTAAAAGCTAAATCGTGAAGAAGGGGTAGGAATTTGAGAAGTAGAGAAAAGGGAAAGGAACATTCAAAGTGGAAAGAATAGAACCGACATATCAGAGATAGAAAAGTTACAAAACACATTTGTGAGATTTTGTAACTTCCACCTAAACTATCCAGAGTACACTTATGAATTTATGATTTTAGGAAGGGAAATAACTAGAGTTAAATCTCAAAAAAGGATGATATTAATAGGGTATTTTGAATTAGACTGTAATAGACTTTGAAAAATCAGGAAAAGTAGATATGAATGTGGGGGGGCTAAAAATATCCAATAAATATATATTTTCCTTTTAAGGTTTGTAAAACCAAACTGATGCCAAAGACAAGAATAAATAACCTAGTTCTGCTCCCTTCTGTGCAAACTTTCTCATCTATGCAGTGAGATGGTATTTCACTCACTTTATTGAGATAATGTATGTAAAAGCTCTCTGTAAACCAATTTTACTTTGCTGTAACATCTGAAAATTTATAAATTACTTTCTTTCATATGAATTAATGCACATTTAATCTTCACTATTATTACTAATTGGGGTAATGAAGTAATTAAGAAAAGCCCACCAATATAAAGCAATAAAGTTATGTGGCTGAGAGGCATCTTAGATTTGTGGCAACAGGTCCAGGATTAATGAGATAAGAGAATCGATGCAGAAAAACCAATATAATACTACAGCAGTAGATAATCTTTAAAGTAATAAAAATGTAAAAGAGATTAAGGTATAAGATTTTCAAATAAGACTCGAGAATATAGGAATGGACTGAATGAGGTAGTAATACAGTAGTAGTTGTAGAATGTCACAGGTGTGAACGTTAATGAGCAACTGATGCTAAATCCAAAAATGCCAACCTGGATGAACAACAGACTGATGGTAAATGGAATAAAAAACTAGGCACTGGGCAAGGATGAAAAAAGAATTGGTATAAGGTTTTCTATAGCTTGTTAAATATGATGATTTAATGTATATGAAGGACATGTGTAGGTTATATGCAAATACTGTGCCATTTTATGTAAGGGATTTGAGCACCTGTGGATTTTTGTATCTGTGGGACTGCTGGAACAAATCTCCCAGGATACTGTATTTTATACCTGTTTCTCTGGTTCTGCTCTTGTCGATTCCAAATGTGAGTGGTCCCTTGTATCTTTTCACTTTTCCATTTCCATTCTATTAGTCGGAAATCTTAAGAACTGTACTATCTGAAGTGTGAGACCCAAACTTTTTTCTACTGTACTATCTGAAGTGAGACCCAAACTTTTTTCTACTGTACTATCTGAAGTGAGACCCAAACTTTTTTCTATTTAGAAATAGAAAAAAGTTTGGGTCTCACTTCAGATAATACAGTTCTTAAGATTTCCGACTAATAGAATGGAAATGGAAAAGTGAAAAGATACAAGGGACCACTCACATTTGGAATCGACAAGAGCAGAACCAGAGAAACAGGTATAAAATACAGTATCCTGGGAGATTTGTTCCAGCAGTCCCACAGATACAAAAATTCACAGGTGCTCAAATCCCTTACATAAAATGGCACAGTATTTGCATATAACCTACACATGTCCTTCATATACATTAAATCATCTCGAGGTTACTTATAATACTAATACAATGTAAGTAAACAGTGGCCAGTAAAGGAAATTCAAGTTTTGCTTTTTGGAACTTTCTGGAATTTTATTCCCCAAAATATTTCAATCCATGGTTGATTGAATCTGTGGATGCAGAACCCAAGGATAAAAAGGGTCAATTGTAACTACAAATTTCAATTAACCTTTTCCCCAAAATAACGATTCTTAATTTAAATTTCAACTTGCAACCAATAACACAAGTTTTATTGAATTACAAAAAAAAAAAAAAATCGGTAAGCTCTTGAATTCAAAACCAACTAAAATTTCATAATTCTTCACAATTGTGTGATTACATATATAGACAATGAAATGCCCCATGCCTACAGTCTTATGCCTTAATGAAACATCAAATTACACTACTTAAGAGTTTACTGTCTGAATTTATATTCTTAGTTTCTCAATTAGGCAGAGAAGGTACGAGCACACTCAAGTTTATAATATGTTTGAGAGAAGATCCTTTTGATAGTAGTAAATACATTTCTACCCTAAATTATGTCATTTCAAACCTTTTAAAAATAATTAAAATTTCAAACTGTCAATTACACAGTTTATGAAAATAAAGTGTGACTCAAGGTTTTGATACTTTGTTCAATTTTTAGAATTTATAAAAAATAATCAAGACTCAAGCCAAGATTGGAAGGCTTTGTGATGACACAAATGTATAACCTACTATTTTCTAAATACAGATGTAACAAAATATTAGACAAACTATGGTTAAAATAACTGCTTTATAACATGTTAACATTATCTAACAACATTTACATTTAATCAAATAAGCAGCATAACACAGATTAGATTTCTCACTTTAGTCCTCCATAGTAACCAGAAATATGAAAGGCTGACTCTAAGGACATTTTTGAGAGTCATTTCTAGAACAGAGAAACTTAGCTATGTATCAGTGCAAATAATCGAATGAGAGAGGTTATTTTAGAAAATTAATATCAATTTGCTTTTTCCATATTCTGTCATTCTCATTATCACTATCATTGCTGGGAATACAATGAAGATCACATTTTTTAAAAAGTAAGTGCTTCCCTAAAAGCCCAATCTAATAAAAATTATTGTAGCACAGAAACTTTAACTCCCAGCAAACTATTATTTTATTAAATTTTCTAGAATTATCTTCATATCACACTTAAAAAAAAAATCCTAAATACAATTAAAAACAAGTATCATTGTTAGTAAAAGTTATTGACAGTGAAGTACAGATTTTTAAAATAAGGCAATTAGGAACCCTTGTCTCATTTACAGTATAAACAAAGAATACCTCCAATAAGACTATCACAAATAGAAATCACCTTTTCCAAAACAAATAACTTACAGTATATTTAACAGTCCCTTTGGGTTTCTGAAAAGACATTCTTCTCCCATCTTTTTTGTCTAGGGTCTTCTTTTGGCCAGTATCTGGAAAAAAAGATGATGCAAAATTCTATTAAATTATTTTCCCTTTCAGAGTAACTTAAGGACAGCTAAATAGAGCTGAGGGAGCAGATATTTACAGATTCACCAGGAATACAGCTTGCCACCGAGGATTCTCTGCTCTAAAATACAACCAAGTATCAAAATAAGTAAATGTACTTCCTTCCCTGCTAGGTTTACAAACTGACCAGTATGAAGCAATACAGTTAATAACTGGAAGTCAATTCAAAACCTAAGGAAGGAAGGAGACAAGATGGCGGAGAAGTAGGTGGACAAGGGGCACATCTCTCTCCATGGATGTATCAGGAACACAGAAGATCAGATGCAAAAGATCACGTGGAGCACGAGCTGAGGCTGGCAGGAGTCCCTAACCACCAGAAAGGAATATATAGAGCCACACAAAACTCAGTAGGATGAAGGAAGGAAGGAAAAAAGAAGAGCAGAGTGAGCAGGGTCAGACGTGCACCGAGTAGGTGGGGAAGCTGAAGCAGCGGTGAGATCCCCACATTTGGGGCAATCAGTTGGGACCGAGGGGAAGCATTCAAAACTGTTGGAGAGTGAAGCAGCTGATATGTGACAGTCTGAATAGATTGAGACCCACACAGACAACCCAGGACGTGATCCTACATACCCCAGACAGGAACGCAAGTCCACTAGAACGTGTGATGGCTGGGAGCTGGAGTGTAGGGATTGGAGAGTAATCCCAGGGTGAGGACTGCTTTTGACTTCAGAGAGATGGCAGGAGGAGACAGGAGAGAAGATATGGCCACAGGGAATGCTTTGAAGGAAAGCTTGGAAGCCATGGAGGCAGGGCACTACTGCTGAGTCACATGCAGGGTGTGGAGTCATCCACTTAAAAACTTGGAACAAAACTACCATATAACCCAGAAATCCCACTAGTGGGCATATACCCTGAGAAAACCATGATTCTAAAAGACACATGCACCCCAGTGTTCACAGTAGCACTATTTACAACAGCCGGGACATGGAACCAGCCTAGATGTTCATTGACATATGAATGGATAAAGAAGCTGTGGTACATATAAACAATGGACTACTAGTGCTATAAAGGAACGAATTTGAGTTAGTTCTAGTAAGGTAGATGAACCTAGACACTGTTGTACAGAGTGAAGTCAGAAAGAAAAAAACAAATATTGCAATATTAACACATATAAATGGAATTTAGAAAAACATTACTAATGTAACATTTGCAGGGCAGAAATTTGCAGGGTAGGGCAGAGATAGACTCACTGAATGCATTACTACAAATAAAGCTAGTGGAGGTGGTGGAATTCCAGCTCAGGTATTTAAAGTCCTAAAAGATGATGCTGTTGAAGTGCTGCACTCAATATACCAGCAAATGAGGAAACTCAGCAGTGGCCACGGGACTGGAAAAGGTCAGTTTTCATTCCAATCCCAGAGAAAGGCAACGCCAAAGAATGCTCAAACTACAGTACAATTGCACTCATTTCAAATGAGAGCAAGGTAATGCTCAAAATCCTTCAAGCTAGGCTACAACAGTATATAAAACAAGAACTTTCAGATGTACAAGCTGGATTTAGAAAAGGCAGAGTAACCAGAGATCAAATTGCCAACATCCGCTGAATTAGAGAAAAAGCAAAGGGATTCCAAAAAAAAGATCCTCTCTGCTTCATTGACTATGCAAAAGCCGTTGACTGTGTGGATCACAACAAACTGTGAAAAATTCTTCAAGAGATGGGAATACCAGACCACCTGACCCGCCTCTGAGAAACCTGTATTCAGGACAAGAAGCAACAGTTAGAAACAGACATGGAACAACAGACTGGTTCCAAATTGGGAAAGGAGTATGTCACGGCTGTATATTGTCACCCTGCTTATTTAACTTATATACAGAGTACACCATGCTAAATGCTGGGCTGGATGACTCACAAGCTGGAATCAAGACTGCTGGGAGAAATATCTACAACCTCAGCTATGCAAATGATACCATTCTAACGGCAGAAAGTGAAGAGGAACTAAAGACCCTCTTGATGAAGGTGAAAGAGCAGAGTGAAAAGCTGGCTTAAAACTCAACATTCAAAAAACTAAGATCATGGCATCTGGTCCTGTCACTTCATAGCAAATAGATAAAGTGGAAGCAGTGACAGATTTTATTTTCTTGGGCTCCAAAATCACTGAGGATGGTGACTGCAGCCATGAAATTAAAAGACGCTTATTCCTTAGAAGGAAAGCTATGACAAACCTAGACAGCATATTAAAAAGCAGAGAAACCAACTTTGCTGACAAAGGTCCATACAGTTAAAGCTATGGTTTTTCCAGTAGTCATGTATGGATGTGAGAATTGGACCATAAGGAAGGCTGAGTGTGGAAAAAATGGATGCTTTCAAATTGTGGTGCTGGAGAGGACTCATGAGAGTCCTTTGGACAGTAAGGAGATCAAACCAGTCAATCCTAAAGGAAATCAACCCTAAATATTCACTGGAAGGACTGGTGCTGAAGCTGAAGCTCCAATCTTTGGTCACCTGATGTGAAAAGCTGACAAACTGGAAAAGACTCTGATGCTGGGAAAGACTGATGGCAGCAGAAGGGAGTAACAGAGGATGAGATGGTTGGATGGCATCATTGATTCAATGGACATGAGTTTGAGCAAACTCTGGGAGATAGGGAAGGACAGGGAAGCCTGGCGTGCTGCAGTTTATGGAGTTGCAAAGAGTTGGGACGGGACTTAGCAATAGAACAACAATAAAGACTCAGACACAGAGAACAGACTTGTGACACAGTGGGGAAAGGAGAGGGTGGGATGAATTGAGAGAGTAGCAAAGAGAGTAGATTAATTGAGAGACTAACATTCCTATTAGCACATGTAAATAGATAGCCACTGGCAATTTGCTGTATGATGCAGGGAGCTCAACTGGGTGCTCTCTGACAACCCAGAGGGGTAGGATGTGGTGGGAGGTGGGAGAAAGGTTTAAGAGGGAGGGAACATATGTATACTTATGGCTGATTCATGCTGATGTGGGGCAGAAATCATCACAATATTGTAAAGCAATTATCCTCCAATTAAAAAAATAAATTGAAGAAACGTAACTGTCAGCTGAAAGGAAGTTATTAAAAAGCAAAGTAAGGACTTAAAATTTATTAATTTATTAAAAGTAAATTAAGTTATTAAAAAGTAAATATATTTCAACACATCTAGTCCTATTATAATAAAGTATATTTGAAGTTTATTATTATTAACCAAACCAAGTTTGAGGCATGTAACATTAATCTTCACAGAGGAAAACATCTCTAGTTCTAATACAATCATAGTTAAAGACAAAATCTTCACTATGGAGTTATATTAAAATACTGTATTCTTTATACATACCATGAAGTAGATTAAGATATGCTTTCATATATAAACATACTTTTTATGCACACCATTTCAGATAGAGTGCCAACTATTTGTCACTTGCTTATCAAGATATTTCATTTGAACACATCATTACCACCAAGTTTATAGTATCTGTTTTAAATTCTGTATTAGTGTTAGCTTTCTCATCTGTACTTCATGTAACAAAGATTGCACAGAACTGATAAAATATCACTCCTATCTAAACAATTTTAAATAAAATCAATCTCTAAAAAATAAACTCAAAGCTGAATAAGATCATAAACGTAACAAGATGTTATAGTTATGCTCAATTTTTACAAGATTAAAACAGTAATTCTCAAAGAAAAATTAGTTCTACCTAAGCCTAAGGAATTTAGAAAATATCTTCCTCTTTGTTCTCCCTCCATCCAATCTTAATTGATATTTTGACTATTCTAGAGTTTGTTTATATGTATTTAATTAGCTCAGTTGGGTGAATGGTTCTAATGAAGCATTAACAATGATAAAAATAAAGTTCACATCTCAAAAAAACCCAGTTAGCTCTACAGTACTTAAAAAGGCTGTCACCTTTCTGATCACCCAGGTTAAGGCAGATCTCTACTACTAGTCATATAGTGTCTTTGTTTCCTTCACAGTATCTGGCACAGTTTTAAGTTTCTTTTTAAATCTCTTCCACTAAACTGTAACCTATAAAACACCCTACTTAGTTCCACAATGACTCCTCAGTGCCTAACAAAGAGACTAACACATAGCAAGCATCAAATTTGAATGAAATAATGTTTTGAAGCTACAGCTTAAACTGTATCTAGAACTGCCACAATTCTTACAGTCATTTTGTTTTTTAAAGAAAAGTGGACAAAGAAGAAAAATATATACGATTTGGCTGTAGAAAAAGAGATGTTTTCCTAAAGTTACGCTGGGAATGAAAAATGGTATAATTCTTAGGGAAAGACAGCATTTTTTCTTTTCACTATATTCCAATTTTCCTCCATTAAACAGCATATATTTAAGTTTGTTTTTTTGTGATAAAACATTAAAGCTATTTTAAAATACATTAAAAAATTAATTCCTTTCCTCTATCTCATTTTGCAATTTAAAAGCAATGCAAAATATAAGTTCAGATTACTTTTAACTAATAATATATATCCTTTCATGATTTCAGGAGTAAGTGATGGTCTGCACTTGCTTTGTATAGTTGTATTTTTTTTAATCTGTTAAAAAAGTTCATTAAAGGTCTAAAAGAAAGTGTTAGTCACTCAGTCATGTCCGATTCTTTGCAACTCAAGGGACTGTAGTCCATGAGGCTCCTCTCTCCATGGAATTATCCAGGCAAGAATACTAGAATGGGTTGCCATTCCCTTCTTCAGGGGATCTTCCTGACCCAGGGATCAAACCTGGGTCTCCTGCATTGCAGGCAGATTCTCTGTCTGAGCCACCAATTACAATTAAATTTGCAACTGCAATATCATTTTCAAAAGTTTACCATGGAGTGCAGTTCAGAGAAAGAAAATTAATATATCAGCTTTCTGCAGCTTAAAGTTTGAAACAAACTGAAAGCACTCACTTTAATAATTTAAAATTATAATAAAATATATTGCAATGTCTTATTATAATAAGTTCTAAAATTATTTTAATAACCAATATTAAAACATGTATTAATAAACATAAGTACCAGAGCACAATGAAATACACTAATCATTCTCTTCTATCAATACAGAAATATAATCACAATATTTGAGAACTGAAAGTGATCACACAGGTTACGTAGCCCCGTTTCCTATTTGTTAACTTTATACTACCCTTTTAAAGACAGTTGCCAGCATACATGAATCTGGATTGGGAGTATGGAAAAGAGAGGCCCCATTTAGCTTCCTCACAAAATTATTAGTATTACAGTTTAGAAATGCATAGATATTTATGATTTGAAAATGAAAATAATAGTGAACATGTATCAAGTGCCTAGCATATGCCAGGGCTTCCAGATAGCTCAGTCGGTAAAGAATCCACCTACAATGCAAGAGACCCAGTTTGACTCCTGGGTTGGGAAGATCTGCTAGTGAAGGGATAGGCTACCCACTCCAGCATTCTAGCATGTGCCAGGCACTGCTCTAAGTACTCTTCATTTCCTATCTTACCTATTCATCAACCTTATACAGAGGGTATCACTTTTACTACCATTTTACACCTGAGAAAACCAAGGCACAATTTTGGTTATTACAACAGGATACTGTTCAGCAGTACACTGCTAAACACTGTGTGCTAAAATGCAAATAACCGTCCCCCCACGAGACAACAATCTGTCACAAAATGTCAACCCTGCACAAGTTGGGAAACCATGCAATATACCCTAATAGTAACCATGACATATAGAAGGTGCTCCATAAATATCAAATGAATAAATGAATATGTAATACTTTCCCCTGAGGTACAATTATCTGGTATGGTGGAAAGAGCAAGGGCATTAGATTTTACTCTACATTATCAGAAGCAGAAGCTTAATGTACGTAATCTAAAACAAGAAATTCCCATCTAGACTGTATTCTGTAAGTTTTGATACACTGTATTTTAATAATTTCATCCAAAATATTTCATGACTTTTACCCTAATTTCTCCATTTGCTATTTTAAGAATATTGCTTAATTTACTAATCTATGACAATTAAAAATTTTCATCTTTTGGTTAGTGATTTCTAACCATACTGTGATAAAAAAAATACTCTTAAATAGTTAAAACCTGTGAAATTCATTAAAACTTGCTTTACAATCATGTATAAATTTAGCAAATGCTCCATATACATGTGCTTGAAAAGAATGTGTATTCTATACAGAAGGGTAGTGCTATATGTATGTGTGTGTGTGCATGTGTGGACATGCATGTGTGTGTGTTTGTGTGGACACACAAACACCTATCTCCATATCCCTGAGATCAAATTTTCTGACTGGGTTCAAATCTTCTATATACATATTGGTTTGGTTCTGCACGCTTTCTTCAAATTACTGCTAGAGGTTGTTAAAATCTCTCACTATGATTGTGGGTTATTCAGTTCCTCTAACGTTTCTTTACTTTGCTTTCTATATTTTGAGACCATGATATTAGGTTCACACAAAATAAAAAACTGTTATATCTTTCTGGTTATGTTGAACCTTTTCTTAGAATATTTTTAGACTTAAAGTTTGATATACTTTTAAACAATTATTTTTATTTTTATTTTTTTGGCTGCTCCATGTGGCATGTGGGATCTTAGTATCCCAACCAAGGATCAAACCCATACCCCCTGCAGTGGAAGCCAGGAGTCTTAACCACAAGGGCCAGTAGGGAAGTCCCAATTGAGCAACATAGATTGACCTAGAGATTATACTAAGTGATGGCAGTCATATAGAAAAAGACAAATGTCATATCACTCATATGTGGAACCTAGTTTTTTTTTAATGATACAAATGAACTTATTTATAAAACAGAAACAGACTTACGGATATTGAAAACACACTTATGGTTACCAAAGCGGAAAGGGTGGCAAGTGAGGAATAAATCAGGACTTGGGTTGAATATATACGTGCTACTGTATATAACATGGCATCCGGTCCCATCACTTCATGGCAAATAGATGGGGAAACAATGGAAACAGTGAGAGACTTTATTTTGGGGGGGCTCCAAAATCACTGCAGATGGTGACTGCAGCCGTGAAATTAAAAGACGCTTGCTCCTTGGAAGAAAAGCTATGACCTACCTAGACAGCATATTAAAACGCAGAGGCGTTACTTTACCAACAAAGGTCCGTCTAGTCAAAGCTATGGTTTTTCCAGGAGTCATGTACAGATGTGAGAGCTGGACCATAAAGAAAGCTGAGCGCCGAAGAACTGAAACTTTTGAACTGTGGTGTTGGAAAAGACTTCTGAGAGTCCCTTGGACTGCAAGGAGATCCAGCCAGTCAATCCTAAAGGAAATCAGTCCTAAATTTTCATTGGAAGGACTGATGCTGAAGCTGAAGCTCCAATACTTTGGCCTCCTGATGAGAAGAACTGATTCACTGGAAAGATCCTGATGGTGGGAAAGATTGAAGGCAGGAGGAGGGATGAGATGGTTGGATGGCATCACTGACTTGATGGACATGAGTTTGAGTAGGCTCTGGGAGTTGGTGATGGACAGGGAAGCTGGTGTGCTGCAGTCCATGGGGTCCTGAAGAGTCAGACATGACTGAGCTACTAAACTGAACCGATATATAACACTGGGGAAGGAAATGGCAACCCACTCTAGTATTCTTGCCTGGAGAATCCCATGGACAGAGGAGCCTGCTAGGCTGCAGTCCATGGGGTCACAGAGAGTCAGACAGGACTGAGTGACTAACACACACACAACACATTAAACAATTATGTTAGTGGTCATACCATAGATTATAGCCTAAATTGTTAATTTTCAGTCTAATATTTACTAGTACTTTTATCTTCCTTCTGGTCAATGTAAGGATGTTAAAAACTGTGATCCTACCAAGACTTATATGCAATATTTATTGCATATTTCAATTACAAATATATATATTCAAAAACACTCTAAGACATTATTTTTCTAGACAGTCAACATTCATTCGGTTCTTCCCTCATATTTACTATTTTTATCGCAACTCTGGGTAATTTTGTAGGGGATGGATTCTTATAGTTGGTACGTGTTCTCCTCTGTTGTTTAGTTTCCACTGTTTCTGTTGAGAAATAACTGTCAATCTTATTCTTACAGACTGACTACTTGTTCTAAATGCTTTTAAAATTCTTCATCTTTGGTGAGATTGGTACTGATTCCACTTGGGGCTTTGGAGAAGGAAATGGCAACCCACTCCAGTATTCCTGCCTGAAGAATCCCATGGACAGAGAAACCTGGTAGGCTATATAGCTAGATATGACTGAAGTGACTTAGCACGCACACACTTGGGGTTTGTAGCGATGCTTGAATCTGTTAATTTCATCATTCTTGGCATTTTCAGTCATTCTTCTCTTAAATAATACTTCTGCCTTCATTCTCCCTCTCCTTTCCTTTGGGGACTCAAATATACACATATTAGAACTTCTAATTATATTTTGTATTAAACTTATTCCCGCCTTTATTTTCCAGCACCCCCCCCCACTTTATTCTGGATATTTTCCTCTGATCTAATTTTCAATTCACTAATTCTTTCTTCTGTGGTGGCCGATTTGCTATTAAATTCATCCACAAAGGTCCTAATTAGAAAATTATTTTCAATTCTGGAATATCCATTTTTCTTTTTTATAGTTTGAATCTCTACAAAACTCTCAATCAGCTCAAAATTCTCAACACAGCTATTTTAAATCTGATAACTGCAAGATACAGGGTTCCTGTGGGTCTATTTCTATTCTCTTGTTGTTTCTGATGTCTTACCAGGTGCCTAATTATATTTTATGTACTTTAAATATGAAAAATTGTCTACAGACAGAATTTGACAAACAGAAAGCTGAAATTCTCTAGACAGGATTAATGCTTGCTTCTGCCAAACGCTTGAGGACACTAGCAATACCAAATCTTATTAATGCAGTTATAGGAATGATGATTTAGAGCCAAGTTACCATCCTATGAGTTTTCCTCTATTCCTACAGCATTTTGGGGGTCCTAAGTGACAGTAGTTCATTCCTCTATTGTGGTAGGTCTTGTACTGTGTCCCTGTTCCCTCATACTAACAGACTGCCAACAGCAACTTTTAATCTCTGAGCTGCTGCTTCTGGAATCAATACTTCCCCTGGGGAAAAAAGCAATCCCAAATTGGAGCTGCTCTTCCTTCAGCCTCTGTCCTCACTCAGATCCTAATCTAGTTCTATCAATCAGTTTTCTGATAGCCTCAGTAAAATTTGTTTTGGCCCAGCTATTCATGCACTGGAGAAGGAAATGGCAACCCACTCCAGTCTTTTTGCCTGGAGAATCCCAGGGACTGGGGAGTCTGGTGGGAGGCCATCAATGGGATCGCACAGAGTCGGACACGACTGAAGTGACTTAGCAGCAGCAGCAGCATAGAACTGGTGGAGAAGGAAATGGCAACCCACTCCAGTATTCTTGCCTAGAAAATCCCAGGGACAGAGGAGCCTGGTGGGCTGCCGTCTATGGGGTCGCACAGAGTCGGACACAACTGAAGTGACTTCGCATGCATGCATTTATTTATTTATAATAGAAATATAGGTGATTTACAATGTTGTGTTAGTTTCTCATATATAGCAAAGTGATTCAGTTATACATAGATCAGATCAGATCAGATCAGTCGCTCAGTAGTGTCCGACTCTTTGCAACCCCATGAATCGCAGCACGCCAGGCCTCCCTGTCCATCACCAACTCCCGGAGTTCACTCAGACTCACGTCCATCGAGTCAGTGATGCCATCCAGCCATCTCATCCTCTGTCATCCCCTTCTCCTCCTACCCCCAATCCCTCCCAGCATCACAGTCTTTTCCAATGAGTCAACTCTTCGCATGAGGTGGCCAAAGTACTGGAGTTTCAGCTTTAGCATCATTCCTTCCAGAGAAATCCCAGGGCTTATCTCCTTCAGAATGGACTGGTTGGATCTCCTTGCAGTCCAAGGGACTCTCAAGAGTCTTCTCCAACACCACAGTTCAAAAGCATCAATTCTTCGGCGCTCAGCCTTCTTCACAGTCCAACTCTCACATCCATACATGACCACAGGAAAAACCATAGCCTTACATATTGTTTTCCATTATGGTTTATTAGAGAATATTGAATATGGTTCCCTGGGCTATACAGTAGGACCTTGTTGTTTATTTTATATATCATAGTTTCCATCTGCTAATCCCAAACTCACAATTTGTTCCTTCCCACACCCTTTTCCCTTTGGTAACCGTAAGTTTTCTATGTCTGTGAATCTGTTTCTGTCTCGTAAATTAGTTGTTGTATATTTTAGATTCCACATTTAAGTGATATCATACAGTATTTGGCTTTCTCTGACTTACTACACTTGGTATAATCATCTCTAGGTCCATCCATGTGGCTGCAAATGGCATTATTTAATTCTCTTCCATGACTGAGTAGTATTCCACAATATATAACTGTGTATATATACCACAACTTTATTCATTCATCTGTCAGTGGACATTTCGGTAGCTTCCATGTCTTGGCTATTGTAAACAGTGCTGCAATGAACAATGGGGTGCATGTATCCTTCTGAACCATGTTCTTCTCTGGATATATTACCAGGAGAGGGATTGCTGAATAATAAGGTAACTCTATTTTTAGTTTTCTAAGGAATCTCCATACTGTTTTTCATAATAGCTGTAACAATTTACATTTCCACCAATAGTGTAGGAGTTCCCTTTTCTCCACAAACTCTCCAGGATTTATTAATTGCAGGCTTTTCAATGATTGGTCCAGTTTTTTAAATTGTTCTTAGCAGGACGGTATGAATTATCTAGCTTGCTATTATTACCAGACTGAGAAGTCCAAAGAGATTTTTAAGCAGAGAACTGACAAAGCAGTATCAGACCTTTAAATTAAAAATCATTTTGGTAATAGAATGGGAAAGGCAAACTAGAATAAAGCAAGCCTGAAAAACCAATGATGAATCCTGTATGAAGTCTCATTTTAATATACTAAAAGACTCCTAATATAACTGAATATTGTAATTTTGGCTGTAGTTACTGATAAAAAGTTTGATGATTTAAAAATATTGAGCTGGGAGTCAAATTATTTTCATACGATAAAACAGATTTTAAACTCTGAAAGTATCTTCTAAACTAAGAAAGATACACTGAGAACTGCTTTTCTAATTAACTGATTCCATCTATAGTGCAGTAGTATAGGAAACTATGCCTATGTTTTCAACCTTTCACTTGCTAATGACTCCTTATCCATAGTCAAAACAGAAAAAAAAATTTTTTTAATCCCTCAGTTTTTCTTCAACTTTGTACCCATCCTGCTCTAGATATCAGCCTTTCTGCTTCTTTTCATAGTTCAACTTTTAGAAATGAGTCTAGTCTCACTGTCCTTACTCTATCAAGAGATTCCACAACGTACTGCAATGGCTTCTGTCTTCCCAGTTCCCTAAACCTGTAAAGGAGACCAAACTAAGGGGAAAATCAGTTGAGCTTTTTCTATTTTATTTTATTTGCTCTTTATGAAGCACCAAACTAAGGCCTTAATGCTCACCTTTCCTTTTATTTGGTAACATCTCAAGTCCCTTGGTCTCTAAAACATTTGCTGTTCCCCTTTAATGCTCCTTTCCTCTACCTAATCAAGGAATTTTTGTGTGTGGCCCACTTCTTACGTGAAAACTTTCATGATATAGAATGCTACTGTTGTTATTTAGTTATGTCTGATTCTTTTGCGACCCCACAAGGCTCCTCTGTTCATGGGACTTCTCAGGCAAGAATACTGGAGCGGGTTGCCATTTCCTTCTCTAGGGATAGTCCCAACCCAGGAATTGAACCCCCATCTCCTGCACTGCAGGTGGATTCTTTACTGCTGAGCCACTGGGGAACTTCCATATAGAGTGCTAATACAGCCTTGCTACTTAAAATTATGTTCTAAGGATCAGCAGCACTGGCATCACCTGGGAGCTTACTGTGAACACAGAATCTCAGATTTCACTCCAGAACTACTGATTCCCATTGGCATGCACAATAAATTTGAGAAGCACTGTTGAGATTTTGAAAGGATCAAGCTTGCAGACTGAGTAACTGACAGAAGAAATAGGCTTCTTTACAACTTCCCACTCATGACAGTAACACTAGCATCTTCAAACGTCTGTCAAACTAATTGTTTACTAGTCACTGTGATAGATTACTACTGTTACTAAATATCTTGTATCTCCCTGGGGAGGAAAAGAAAATACACTGTACCATCCCACTGATGTCAGACATGAATAGAAACCATAAGTCTTTTGGCAGAAGTGTTAAGATCCAACATTATACTTTAGCTCTTTTTTCCTTCTATCTTAAGACCAGGGCTGTTTCATCTAGTGGCTACTCCCTAAAAGGCTATTACACATACACATACCTGTGCACACACATCTAGTCATTCCTGTTTCTGCTCCTGGTTAAATTATAGTGCTTGGAAAAGAAAATTTCTTCAAGAATTCATACATAAGAAGCAAATCACTGACTAGCGGAAAAAGAAAACAGTCTAGCTTGCTTAAGACACAAGAATGAGATTATACCAAGGGTATCAAAATAAAAACTCTAGGAATGATAAAAGGATCTAACAGGGAGTACTGAACAATTATATAGGGGGAAAAATTGCAAACATAATGTAATAAATAACAGGAAGTGGAGAGAAGAAATACAGGAGATGAAACGTTCAAATCACCTAAGAGTTAAACAAACCCCACCTAAAACTGAAACAAGAATGTAATAATACCAACCTCTTAATATTTTTGCAAATTCTGCTTAACTTTAGACACACTAGGAAATACTTGCTTAAGGCAAATAAATATTATCTTTTAGTCACTCTTTCCTTCTAATCATCCATTCATCATTTTATACATAAATATACACAAAACTGGAGAAGGAAATAGCAACCCACTCCAGTATTCTTGCCTAGAGAATTCCATGGACAGAGGAGCCCAGTAGGCTACAGTCCATGGGGTCGCAAAGAGTCGGACATGACTGAGCAACTAACACACACACATACATAAAATAGATCTGAACAATAACATCTACCCTAAAATTAGTAATATCACTAGATATTGGATTAGAGGTAGCTTTTCAACTTTAATTTTTGTTATGTATGACTTCATAGTTAGCACGCATTAGTTTTACCAAAGTTTAGAATCTAGTACCCACCTCTCAGTTAAGACAAACCATCAGATAACTGCATATATAAATTAATCGTTTTGGCCCTATATGGAATTGTTTTTTACAGCCTTGCATTTTGTTGTTATACCATTGAACTACATTAAGTAATGGTGTTAAAAAAACAGCTTTTTGAAATTAGAATCTGTATTTACTATAAAGATGATAAGGATATTTTTTGCTATGTTAAGAGTTGCATGAGAATTTTTTTCTCTTTATTCTATCAGGAAAAGTCATATTTCTTTTACCTAAGCAATAGGTTTATCTTTACCTTAGTGACACTGTGATTTATCGCTGATCACATTTCCCTTTTTTCACTGATTGCTAGAAATCAAAGGCAAATTTTGGGCCTTTCCCTAATACATTGCTCTGACCTTAAAATATGCCCCTTTTTGTATGAACATTCATTCATTCAACAAAATGTATTGAGTCTCAATATAAGTTTGCTGGTGGCCATTGGGACTTTTATACACAGAAGACTATTTGCAATTACTTTACTTTTTAAGTAATCTTTGATTTACTGAAGTGCAAATATAAAAATCCAGTTTTCCCTTAAGTCTTCAACCATGTCAGTGTATTATATTTACAAAACTAGTCAATTTTAACGCACTTTCTAAGATGCTTTCAATAGTTAACTCAGAAAACAAACTAGATATCCTTAAATAATCCCATTTATAAACTAGAGTAATTACATTCTCTCATCTATACTAAAAGGCACTTATAAATCTACTGTATTTTATTGTAAACACTTTAATTGCCTCTATAACAAGAAAATCTTTCTAAACTCTTTAGTAAATACATTACAATAAAGTTTTAAATATAATGAAAAGTTCTCTTTGGTATTCATTTTCAATTAAATTCTTAGACTAATTTACATGCACTCTAATAGGCCTAATTCTCTGAAATATAACAAATATTTTAAAGACCAAATACACTAATTATTCCTAATCTTAATACAAAATACTAAGTATTTAACAAATTTCATCATTTCTATATTTACTTCTGACCTTAACATGAACAAATCTTAATGTACCCACTAAAAAAAGCAGTGATTCTCAAAGTGTGGTCCCCAGATTAGCAGCATCAGCATTAGTTGAGTTGTTGTTGGAAATGCAAACTATGGGGTCTAGCTCAGAAGTATTGAATCAGAAACTCTAGAGGAGGGGTTCAACATTTTCAACAAGCCTTTGGGTGATGCTGAGGCACACTAAAGTTTGAAACTTACTGCTTTATTGTAGCCTGAAATACTCAGAGGCAGTTCTCTCCAAAAACACAGGTAAGTCTTGTGTTCAGCCATCCTGTGAGATGAGCAGCAATTCTAAAATGGGCAAATCTACTTGTGAGAACCAATGGAATCAGGGAACACTGTTATGACTTCAAACTTCATCAAAGTTACTATCAGAGCAGACTGAGGCTGTTTATCTAGAAAAGATTCTTTCCCCACCTCCCACCTTAGGAAATGAGACTAAGACTGCAGACATCTAGGATTATCTTCTTCCATGACTGACCAGTACTCTTAATTAACAGTTACTCTAACAACTGGGCTTCCTTGGTGGTTCAGATGGTAAAGTGCCTGTCTGCAATGCAGGAAACCTGGGTTCGATACCTGGGTTGGGAAGAACCCCTGGAGAAGGAAATGGCAGCCCACTCCAGCAGTCTTGCCTGGAAAATCCCATGGACGGAGGAGCCTGGTAGGCTACAGTCCATAGGGTACCAAAGAGTCGGATACGACTGAGTGACTCCACTTTCTAACAATTGGTACTACAAATCCTTTACAGGCACTTGGTCTTTCCTGGGTTCAAGTTAAACTATTATCTAACTCTTTCAGACAATCTGCATCTCAATTTCCAACCCGAAATGTACAAAGTTTTCTTATACCTTCCTTGGAGTTTGTATTTTCAGGTCAGTCATTTAATATTTTTCTGACTCTAAAGAAATTTCAATGACAATCCATCTTATCCTTTACCTAAATTGTTTTAACTTTAATATCAAACTAAAGAATCTTGCATTCTTCTCATGCTTTTTTCTTGTCTGACATAACTCTTAGAAATAGGAAGATAACACTCAAATGGATTTTGTCTCTCTCATTTCTCTGCCTAGCCAAGTTTCTTAATCAGGAAAATGGGTTAATAATAGTACTTACCTCACCAAGTTGTTATTAGGATTAAACAAAAATATTTGGTAGTAGCTGCCCCATATAAAGAGAAGGCAATGGCACCCTACTCCAGTACTCTTGCCTGGAAAATCCCATGGACGGAGGAGCCTGGTAGGCTGAAGTCCATGGGGTCGCTAGGAGTCGGACACGACTGAGTGACTTCACTTTTACGCGTTGGAGAAGGAAATGGCATCCCACTCCAGTGTTCTTGCCTGGAGAATCCCAGGGACGGGGGACCCTGATGGGCTGCCGTCTCTGGAGTCGCACAGAGTCAGACACGACTGAAGTGACTTAGCAGCAGCAGCAGCCCCATATAAAGTGTTCTTAGCTGCTCTAATTGTCATTTTCCCAAAAGATATTGTTTTATTAATAAATGATAAAAGTAAATGAAAAGAAACTTTAAAAAGGAGTTCAGATATACATATTTAAAGTATACCGTCACCAAGTGGGAAAATAGAGTTGCCATAACAGGGAAGTTTATGATAAAAACTATATTACAATTAAGTTGGAACTCTAATATTTATATTTAGAGCCCCACTGTTCATGGGCTTCTCAAGACAAGAATGCTAAAATGGTTTGTCATTCCCTTCTCCAGTGCACCACGTTTTGTCCGAACTCTTCACCATGACCTGTCTTGGGCGGCCCTACACAGCATGGCTCATATTTCACTGAGTTACACAAGGCTGTGATCCATGTGATTGTTTCGGTTAGTTTTCTGTGACTGTGGTTTTCTTTCTGTCTGCCCTCTGATGGATGAGGATAAGAAGCTTGTGTGAGCTTCCTGATGGGAGGCACTGGCTGTGGGGAAAACTGGGTCTTGCTCTGGTGGGCAGGGCCATGCCCATTAAACATTTAATTTTCTGTTGATGTGTGGGGCTGTGCCCCTCCCAGCAGTTTGGCCTGAGGTGACCCAATCTTAGAGTTTGCAAACTCTATGGTAGGCTGTAGGCTCTATAGCAGGGGTAATGGTGACCTCCTCCAAGAGGACGTATGTCAGCACACCATGCCTCCCAGGATTGCTGCTGTCAGTGCCCCTGCCCCCAAGGCAGGCCACTATCAACCCACACCTCAGCCATACTCCCAAACAGTCACAGACAAGTCTGGCTCAGTCTCTTGTGGGGGGTCACTGTTTTTTTTTTCCTGAGTTCTGGTGCACATAAGGTTTTGTTTGTGCCCTCCAAAAATCTCTGTTTCCCCAATCCTGTGAAAGTTCTATAATCAAATTCCACAGACCTTTCAAACCAGATTCCCTGAAAATTCATTGGAAAGATTGATGCTGAAGCTAAAGCTCCAATACTTTGGCCACCTAATGCAAAGAGGCAACTCACTGGAAAAGACTCTGATGCTGGGAAAGATTGAGGGCAGAAGAAGGGGGTGACAGAGGATGAGATGGTTAGATAGCATCACCGACTCAATGGACATGAGTGTGAGCCAACTCCAGGAGATAGACAGTAAAGGACAGGGAAGCCTGGCGTGCTGCAGTCTGCAGGGTCACCGAGTTGGAGACGACTGAGCACCTGAACAACAACAACAACTAAATACTAAAAAAAATATTTTTTTACGTACTTATAACTACATGCTCTAGTAAACTGACTATAGTGATGCCTCCAAACATGAGCTATGCTCTAGGCCTAAAAAATTTTTTTGAATCATAAAATAATTTACTCTTTGCTTGCATGCATGCTAAGTCACTTCAGCAGTGTTTGACTCTTTGCAATCCTATAGCCTGCAGCTTGCCAGGCTCCTTTGTCCATGGGGATTCTCCAGGCAAGAATACTGGAGTGGGTTGCCATGCCCTACTCCAGGAGATCTTCCCAATGCAGGGATCAAACCCATGTGTTTCCTGCAGCTCCTGCACTGCAGGCAGATTCTTTACCACTAAGCCACCAGGAAAGTCCAATTTACTCTTATAGCAGGAACAAAAATGGGGTCATATGGTGTTTTCTTTGTAATTGTTATTAACTAGAGCAATGGTGTGATAAGCTCCTTAACATGTCTAAGTCCCAATTATGGTTTTCCATAGAGGGGACTATAATGTTGGAGTCAGCAAACACTATAAACTGTAAGACCAAAAGAAGACACCTTGGAGAGGAGAGAGACATTAGTAACAGTTAACAGTCAGGTAACTGGTCTGTTTTTACAGAAAGAGTAAAATCAGAAACAGATGACCCAAGTTCTATTAGGCCCATCCTTCAATGGTAAAACTATTTTACCATCATCATTGCTGAACATGAAATGGTGACGGATAAGGTCACTAACAACAAATGGAGTCCTGGAATACAGCCAATCTCCAAGTGTGGAAGTGTCTGCACAAGATATACTGCTACAACACACAGGATACTTAAACTGAAGGAAGAGTAACTAACAACAGAGAACTTAAGCAGCTGTTAAAAAAGTCTAAAATAATAGTAGTCACAAGCAAAAAAAGTAGAGGAAATCCTTGAAACAGACTAACAGATACTCATTCCAAAGGACACAAATGCAAGGAAAACCCTACAGTCAAAGCCAAAAAAATAGAGCTCTTATTTTAAGCAAAGGTTGAACTAAAAATTAATGAAGAACCATTTACTTTTTACCTGCATATGTACATGTTGCCTCTCAAAGGAATTAATTTAGAAAGCTGTACTTATTCAAGAACCAGAGGGGGTGATCAAATTATTGCTGGAACATTCATTTCTTGAACTAGCTTCAGAACTCTGTAGGCGTAACTGTATAGACTTACAATATTTTTAACCCCAAATGCTACTTTGTAGCTTTACTTCCCAACATGTTCACTAATCCTGTTCCAAATGGAAAAAAAAAAACACCAGAGTTGAGAACCTTTTAGCCCATAATCAACCTCATTTACAAATAAGAAAATATAGGCCCAAAGAGCAAGTAATTTTCACAAATTCTTTCAGCAAGTTAATGGTAGGAAGTACCTACCCACCTGATTGTAGCCAGAACTATGACATCACAAGGTTTCTATAACTTGTATCAGAGACTTGGGGGCACCATGAATATTAAAGACTGGGCCCTGAGTACACAAGCCAGCTTCCCCAGAAGAGGACTTTGTATAATACTTTGAAGCTGCAACTCTGAAAGAATGTCTGCTATATTAATAGCAGTGTGCTCAATAAATGTTTCTAAATCAATGAATCAGATGTGTATGTTTGGGCTTATTTATTAAAATATTCACCATATCCTTTCCTGGTTAAAAGTTGCCCCACATATTCTTCACCTGCCTAGAGGCTGGTCACATTTCAACTGTTTTCAATAAGTCAACTGAGATCTTACACACACAAACAAACCTCTTATTCAAACACTAAAGTTCCAGTCCTCATCCCTGGTCCACCTTTAAGAGGAATCTGCACCTGATTAATGTTCTTCAAAGCAGAAACGAATTACATACCCCTTCGTTTTTCTAATTTCATAAACAGGAGTTGTGAAGAAAAGATTTTATGTAAAGTTTAGAAAAGTTAACAAAAGGGACCATGCTAAAAATTATATTTTAATATTCAAGTTTCTTCAAAGCTTAAACTACACACTTAAACATTGTAGTTTTGGACGCTGCCCTCCCAGGCCCCAAGCTTTGCGCAAATACCAGCAAAGCCTCTATAGATGTCCTCACTGGTTCACTGCTTTAAAATAAATCGTAGGATGTGGGGTTGTGGATAGATTTTATATTCTCTGTACTTTTCTCTAATTCCTAAACACTCTAATGCTGATATAATTTACTCTCATAATACCAAAATGCGTATCAGAACAGGTAACAAGAATAAAATATGACCATGAGAAGTCTGAGGAAGCCAACGACACTGGAGAAGTTACCGTATGCATGACGCCAATACCGCTTTAGCAAGGGCTTTAAAAAATTTCGTAGGGTATCAGTACCGTGTCATTACGATTGATTTTTTTTTCTTAAGAATAGTATAACTCCACTATGACGAAAGAAAACACAACAGGCGGTAGAAATGACAACTGAGAAGTTTGTTACGTTCTGCCCCTCAAGACAACACGCCTTTCAAAATACACGATACAAAAATCCGGGTTCCTGTGTACGTTACGCATTTTCTTTTTCAAAGTCTTAATACGTAAGCGTTGATGTGAATTCTCACATGTCAAATAAAAACAATGACCCAGCCCAAACCCAAGCCAGACAAGGCGTTCTTCATGATCCAATGAGAGGAAAAACACGAGGGTCATAATTGATTCAATATTCACCTCCCAGTGGGAGGGAAAAACTTCAGAGCTCCTACCCTTGAAACAGTTGGCGCGGTAAAGAAAGTCGAGTCCCAGCGCAGAGAAGCAGGAAGAGCAGGGCAGGAAGAGACGCGACGCAGCCCCGAGGAGGTCTTCCGCCCCCAGCGCTTGAGCGAGCGCTCGGCCTCCTCGTCCCCCGCCCCGGCCCCGGCACACCTGCCAACGCTGGCCCGGCGCGCGCCCCCCTCGCGCGGCGCCCACCCCGCCGCCGTCCCCCTCTGCCCCCCGTCCTCAGCCCGGGTCGGCCGCGCGGGACGCGAAGGAAGGCTGGGCTCACCGGGTCCCTCCGGGCTGCACGGCGCCGGGGGCCGGTGGGGCGGGGACCCGCACCCGGGGTCCCCCTGGTCGGGCTCCCTCAGGTAATCCTCGAAGCGCACCTGACGGGCTTCGCCGCCACCCCCGAAGCCCCACAAGCGGTTGGCTGTGCCCCGCAGAAGGCGCCCGCTCTTCCCTGTGAACGTGGTCAGGTAGTCCATCCTGCCACGGGGGGCAGGAACCCAGGAGGAGGCCGACAGTTTCTGCTGCGACGGCCGCCACTCGGTGCGCGCCCGCCCGCGCGTCCCACCCGACAACGGGGGCGGCGGCGGCTCCTCACGCCTCTGGGGAGGCGGGGAGGGGGAGGGAACGGCCGACGCTCGGCCCGGGGGCGACCATCAGGAAACCCTGCAGCGGGGGAGTAGGAGCGGGACGAAAGTTTTTGAAAAGTTTTTGCCGTTGCTTCTTAACGCCGATTCTGGGCCAAACTTAGCTTAGAAAGTAGACACATACTTCCTGGAACAGAGGCCGCGGCGAAAAGCGCGGTCTTTTAGCAAGCCCAGCGGGGCCTGTCCGCTTCCCCCCACCTCCCCGTGCCTGGCCCCAGTGGAGCCGGCCCGCCCCGCCCTGCCCCGCCCCTCCCCGGGCCGACCCGACCGGACTTTCAGGCGCTGGGGGAAGCTGGGGAGGGCGTTTCCCGCCCCGAGGGCCTACACGGGCGTCAGGGTGGCCCTGGGGAGGCTTTGCTGGTATTTGCGCAAAGCTTGGGGCCTGGGAGGGCAGCGTCCAAAAGCTTCTGTCCGTCAAGAAGTTTCAGTGTGTGTTAGGAGGATGGGCACGAATCCACAGGAAACTTTTTGCAGTTTGAAATTTGGGGGAGGGAGGCCGAGTAGGTAAAGGAGAGGTTAGTTTTAAGGTCGTAGTTAACACGAAACAGCCCAGATTAAGATGCTTCCTAAGGAAACCATCTTCGTAAAATAAAGCATCAATCGTCACGGTCGAAGTTCGCTGTGGCATTAGGAACTGATGTTAAGAGTTTGACATTCCATGACTGGTCTGTAAAGCAAGGTAATTAATTAGGGCTTTAATGTGCACCTTTATCCTTTAAGGAGAGAAAGAGCAGTGACACTTGACAGGCATTTAGTACCCAATTTTGACTCCTTATGAGAGCTGGTTATTCTATTCCTTTTACGTCTGTTTGAAGGATCTTTAACCAAGTGGGCTTCCCAGGTGGAGCTAGTGGAAAAGAACCCGCTTGCCAATGCAGGAGACAAAAGAGAAGCAGGTTTGATCCCCTGAAAGAGGGCTGGGCAACTCACTTCAGAATTCTTGCCTGGAAAAAAAAAATCCCATAGACAGAGGAGTCTGGTGGGCTAAATACAGTCCATAGAGTTGCAAAGAGTCGGACATGACTGAAGCCACTTGGGAGACATGGCTCTTATTTTTTACCATGCATTAAATAAAACTTTCTTGTAATTACCAATTTATTAATGTATTTGAAGAAAAGGTTTAAATTAGAAAGTTGGAGAGCTAATACCTAACAATGGAGTCCAGAAAACATCTTTCAGGAACTTAAGCGTTTTGCCAAAATCATTGAGGATTATCCTCCGGGCCGCACACCCCTGCCCCCTTTTCAATTATTTGGTCGTTTCCCTACTGTTATTATCAGCTTAACAGGTAGAACAGACTGCACCATTCTAACAGCAGCATCACTTTTATACTTGGTTAAATGTATAGAATGACTGGGCTACACCGCATACACCGCAAAGTCTAATTCACAGAGTTTCTGAGTAAGGATCCAGGCATCTGAATATCCAGCAACCATCCATGTGTTCAGATGTGGTGCTTGGGACAACACTGCTCTGGACATCGTTCTGTACCTCCTAGGAACCCATCTGGTATAGTAGTAAGTGGCTCCCAGTTTTTCTGAGATTTCTATTTCATAAGGAAGCACTAAGCTTAGCACCACTTCCAAAAATTAGGCTCAGTAAGCTTTAAAAATTGAATTTGAATGATTTAAGTCTCAGTTCAGATCAGTTCAGTTCAGTCCAGTCGCTCAGGCGTGTCCAACTCTTTGCAATCCCATGAATTGCAGCACGCCAGGCCTCCCTGTCCATCACCAACTCCTGGAGTTCAATCAAACATCCATCGAGTCAGTGATGCCATCCAGCCATCTCATCCTCTATCGTCCCCTTCTTCTCCTGCCCCCAGTCCCTCCCAGCATCAGAGTCTTTTCCAATGAGTCAACTCTTCGCATGAGGTGGCCAAAGTACTGGAGTTTCAGCTTTAGCATCATTCCTTCCAAAGAACACCCAGGACTGATCTCCTTTAGAATGGACTGGCTGGATCTCCTTGTAGTCCAAGGGATTCTCAAGAGTCTTCTCCAACACCACAGTTCAAAAGCATCAATTCTCCGGTGCTCAGCTTTCTTCACAGTCCAACTCTCACATCCATACATGACCACAGGAAAAACCATAGCCTTGACTAGACGGACCTTTGTTGGCAAAGTAATGTCTCTGTTTTCAATATGCTATCTAGGTTGGTCATAACTTTCCTTCCAAGGAGTAAGCGTCTTTTAATTTCATGGCTGCAATCACCATCTGCAGTGATTTTGGAGCCCCCAAAAATAAAGTCTGACACTGTTTCCACTGTTTCCCCATCTATTTCCCATGAAGTGATGGGACCAGAAGCCATGATCTTCGTTTTCTGAACGTTGAGCTTTAACCCAACTTTTTCACTCTCCACTTTCACTTTCATCAAGACGCTTTTGAGTTCCTCTTCACTTTCTGCCATAAGGGTGGTGTCATCTGCATATCTGAGGTTATTGATATTTCTCCCGGCAATCTTGATTCCAGCTTGTGCTTCTTCCAGCCCAGTGTTTCTCATGACGTACTCTGCATAGAAGCTAAATAAGCAGGGTGATAACATACAGCCTTGATGTACTCCTTTTCCTATTTGGAACCAGTCTGTTGTTCCATGTCCAGTTCTAACTGTTGCTTCCTGACCTGCATATAGGTTTCTCAAGAGGCAGGTCAGGTGGTCTGGTATTCCCATCTCTTTCAGAATTTCCCACAGTTTATTGGGATCCACACAAAGGCTTTGGCATAGTCAATAAAGCAGAAATAGATGTTTTTCTGGAACTCTCTTGCTTTTTCCATGATCCAGTGGATGTTGGCAATTTGATCTCTGGTTCCTCTGCCTTTTCTAAAACCAGCTTGAACATCTGGAAGTTCACGGTTCATGTATTGCTGAAGCCTGGCTTGGAGAATTTTGAGCATTACTTTACTAGCGTGTGAGATGAGTGCAATTGTGCGGTAGTTTGAGCATTCTTTGGCATTGCCTTTCTTTGGGATTGGAATGAAAACTGACCTTTTCCAGTCCTGTGGCCACTGCTGAGTTTTCCAAATTTGCTGGCAGATTGAGTGCAGCGCTTTCACAGCATCATCTTTCAGGATTTGAAATAGCTCAACTGGAATTCCATCACCTCCACTAGCTTTGTTTGTAGTGATGCTTTCTAAGGCCCACTTGACTTCACATTCCAGGATTTCTGACTCTAGATGAGTGATCACACCATCGTGATTATCTGGGTCGTGAAGATCTTTTTTGTACAGTTCTTCTGTGTATTCTTGCCACCCCTTCTTAATATCTTCTGCTTCTGTTAGGCCCATACCATTTCTGTCCTTTATCGAGCCCACCTATGCTTGAAATGTTCCCTTGGTATCTCTAATTTTCTTGAAGAGATCTCTAGTCTTTCCCATTCTGTTGTTTTCCTCTATTTCTTTGCACTGATTGCTGAGGAAGGCTTTCTTATCTCTCTTTGCTATTCTTTGGAAGTCTGCATTCAGATGCTTATACCTTTCCTTTTCTCCTTTGCTTTTCACTTCTCTTCTTTTCACAGCTATTTGTAAGGCCTCCCCAGACAGCCATTTTGCTTTTTTGCATTTCTTTTCCATAGGGATCATCTTGATCCCTGTCTCCTGTACAATGTCACGAACCTCCGTCCATAGTTCATCAGGCACTCTATCTATCGGATCTAGTCCCTTAAATCTATTTCTCACTTCCACTGTATAATCATAAGGCATTTGATTTAGGTCATACGTGTATGGTCTAGTGGTTTTCCCTACTTTCTTCAATTTAAGTCTGAATTTGGCAATAAGGAGTTCATGATCTGAGCCACAGTCAGCTCCTGGTCTTGTTTTTGCTGACTGTATAGAGCTTCTCCATCTTTGGCTGCAAAGAATATAATCAATCTGATTTCAGTGTTGACCATCTGGTGATGACCATGTGTAGAGTGTTCTCTTGTGTTGTTGGAAGAGGGTGTTTGCTATGACCAGTGTCTTCTTTTGGCAAAACTCTATTAGCCTTTGCCCTGCTTCATTCCGTATTCCAAGGCCAAATTTGATTAAATAAACTGAAATTATTTTATTTTTCTAAAATACATATTACATTTTCACATTTGCTATTTATTTTGTGATAATCATATGCAGAACAGTGGTTGAGTTTTTTATACCTGATAAAATCTGCACTTTATTTCTAACCTTAACAAGAACCTGTACGCTACCAGTTCAAATACTGGCTTACAAGCAGTTAACCTTTTTTTTTTTTTTTCCTGCTTCAGTTTCATAGAAACCTAGAGCTCCAGATAAAAACGTTGATGATTAAGTGCTTTACAAGTTTTTATTTAAACTCAGCCAAGCCCTAATGTCTCTAAAATCCATTTATTCATTTCATCAGCTTTTCTTTTTAATTCTTCACATTTGTTGTCTCAGCCATCACTATTCTCCTGAAGTTACCAAATTCATTATTCAAACATGTTACTTGGTCTTCTATATGACTCAAAATCATAGGCCATGAAACACTCTCACTTTTCTTCCCCCTTTCTTTGTAATCTACAGCAAGCTTATCTCCATATATTGCCTCAGAAGGAAGGAAGTCCTTGCTCTTGTCCATGCCTCTCCTTTTCCAAATTAATTCTTGATCTTAGTGTGCTATGACTTGCCAGTCTTATTATTCCTTTGTGCTTTACTATTTTTTCTCTCTCCACTCTCGTTCCTTCCTCCTTATCCTACCTGTATCATCCACATATATTCCTCTCAAGCTTTAAAAACAAACAAACAAAAAACGGCCTTCTTTATATATCTTGCCTGACTCCTCCAGCAACCCTTTGCCTTATTTTTAAAATAACTTTACTGGCATATGATTTTACAAACCATATAATTCATCTGTTAAAAGTGTACACTTCACTGGTTGTTAGTATATTTAGACAGTTGTTAAACAATCCCAAATCTAATTTTTGAACATTTCTATCATGGATACAACTTAGTGACTGAACAACAACAAAACTTACCTCCCAAAGAAACTTCTTATCCTTTGTAGTACTCTCCATTCTCACCACAGGCATAGACAACTAATCTACTTTCTGTCTCAATGGATTTGCCTTTTATAAACATTTCACATGAACTGAATCATACAATATCTGGTCTTTGATGTTTGACCTCTTTCAATTAGCCTAAGGTTTCTGAGGCTTATTCATGTTGAAACATGTATTAGTAAGTCATTTCTTTTTATTACCAAATAATATCCTATAGGAATAGATATTTATCCATTTATAAGTTGGTGGACATTTGGATTATTCCCTTTTTAGTTATTATGAATAATGTTGCTAATAAATTTTTTTGTGGACATATATTCTCATTTCTTTCTATACCTGAGGTTGAATTGGTGGATTTTTTTTTTTTAAATAACATAGTCTAAGTTTAAGGTATACAATGTGATAATTTGATAGGAGTATATATTGCAAAATGATTACCACAGTAGGGTTAATTAACATTTCCATAAACTCAGATAATTACCTTCTTGGTATAGTTGCTAGGAGAGCATTTAAGAGTTACTCTCTTAGCAACTCTCTTCAACTATATAATACAATATTGTTAACTACAGTCACCATATTATATGTTAGATCCCTCACTTAATTTTATTCAACTTAAAATTGGAAACGTAGGGGCTTCCCTGGTGGCTCAGTGGTAAAGAAATCTGCCTGCCAATGCAGGAGACAACGGGTTCAATCCCTGAATCTGGGACGATCCACCAGGCCTTGGAGCAAATAAGCCCCTGCACCACAATTATTGAGCCTGTGCTCTGGAGCCCGGGAGTGCAACTGCTGAGCCCATGTACTGCAACTACTGAAGCCCACGTACCCTAGAGTCTGTGCTCCGCAACAAGAGAAACCACCACAATGAGAAGCCCACACACCGCAACTAGAAAGTAGCCCCTGCTCACTGCAACTAGAGAAATCCCATGCAGTAAAAAAGGAAAAATTTGGAAATATCTACCATTTGACCAATATCTCACCATTTCCTACATCCTCCAGACCCTGGCTTCCCTGGTGGCTCAGAGGTTAAAGCATCTTCCCGCAGTGCAGGAGACCAGGGTTCGATCCCTGGGTCGGGAAGATCCCCTGGAGGAGGAAATGGCAACCCACTCCAGTATTCTTACCTGGAGAATCTCATGGACGCAGGAGCCTGGCAGGCTACAGTCCACGGGGTCACAAAGAGTCAGATAAGACTGAGTGACTTCACTTTCACTTTCCAGACCCTGGCAACCACTCTTCTACTCTGTTTCTATGAGTGCAGTTTTTTAAGATTCCACATGTGAGATCATACAGTACACGATCTGTCTTTGTCTTACATTTTGGTCAGCATAATGCCCTTAAGGTCCATCCATGTTATTGCAAATGGTATTTCATTTTCATGGCTGAATAATATTTCATGGTGTATCTAAACCTTATCATCTTTATCCATTCCTCCAATGATGGATATTTAGGTTCTACCCAGGTCTTAGCTATTGTGAATAAAGATCCAGTGAACATGCGGATGCAGCTATCTCTTTGAGGATTTCATTTCCTATGGATATATACCCAGTAGTGGGATTGATGGATCCTATGGTAGGTCTATTTCTAATTTTTTGTGGAAACTCCATATTGTTTTCCCTAGTGGCTGTACCAGTGTATCCACACCAACAATGCATGAAGGTTCCCTTTTCACCACATCCTGGGTAACACTTCCTACCTTTTTGATACTGCTACTGCTACTGCTAAGTCACTTTAGTCGTGTCTGACTCTGTGTGACCCCATAGACGTCAGCCCACCAGGCCCTCCTGCCCCTGGGATTCTCCAGGCAAGAACACTGGAGTGGGCTGCCATTTCCTTCTCCAATGCATGAAAGTGAAAAGTGAAAGTGAAGTCGCTCAGTCGTGTCTCACTCTTAGCGACCCCATGGACTGCAGCCTACCAGGCTCCTCCGTCCGTGGGATTTTCCAGGCAAGAGTACTGGAGTGGGGTGCCATTGCCTTACCTACCTTTTTGATAGCAGCCATTCTAATAGGTGTGAAGTGATCATATTGTGGTTTTGATTTGCATTTCCCTGCTGACTAGTGATGTTGAGGATGGTTTCATGTAACTGTTGCCCATTTGTATGTCTTCTTTGGAAAAGTGTCTATTCAGATCCTCTGCCCAGTTTTTAATTCAACCGTTGGTTTTTTGCTATTGAGTTTTACAGGTTCCATATATATTTTGGATATTAACCCCTTTCAGATAAGTGGTCTGCAAATAATTTTCTCCCATTTCTTCGGTTGGCTTTTTAGTTTGTTGATTATTTCTTTTGTGTGATGCAGTCCCTCTGGGTTATTTTCATTTTTGTTGCCTGTGCTTTTGGTGTCACATCCAAAAATTCACTGCCAAGACCAGTGTCAAGAAACAATTTCCCTCTGTTTTCTTTTAGAAGTTTTATGGTTTTAGGTCTCACATCTGAATTTTTAATTTGCTTCAAGTTAATTTTTGTATGTTTTGTACAATAGGTATAGAATTTCATTCTTTTGCATGTGACTACCCAGTTTCCCCAGCAACATTTATTCTTGGCTCCCCTGTCAAATATTAGTTGATGGTATATGCATGGTTAATTTTTATTTCTGGGTTCTTGATTCTGTTTCACTGGTATATGAATATACATATGTGTCTGTTTCTATGCCAGTATTCCACTTTTTTTTTTAATTGGAGGATAATTGCTTTACAATGTTGTGTTGGTTTCTGCTGCACCACATTAATCAGCTCTGTGTGCTTGCTCAGTCACTCAGTTCTATCTAACTCTTTGTGACCCCCTGACTACAGCCCACCAGATTCCTCTTTCCATGGAATTCTCCAGGCAAGAATACTGGTTTCCATGGAATTCTCCAGGCAAGAATACTGGAGTGGGTTGCCATTTCCTACTCCAGGGGATCTTCCTGACTCAGGGATCAAACCCATGTCTCCTGTGTTGCCTGTATCAGCAGGTGTATTCTTTACCACTGAGCCACCTTGGAAGCTGGGAGAAGGCAATGGCACCCCACTCCAGTACTCTTGCCTGGATAATCCCATGGACGGAGGAGCCTGGTGGGCTGCAGTCCATGGGGTCGCAAAGAGTCTGACACGACTGAGTGACTTCACTTTCACTTTTCACTTTCATGCACTGGAGAAAGAAATGGCAACCCACTCCAGTGTTCTTGCCTGGAGAATCCCAGGGACGGGGGAGCCTGGTGGGCTGCCATCTATGGGGTCGCACAGAATCGTACACGACTGAAGCGACTTAGCAGCTTAGCAGCAGCACCTTGGAAGCTATAAGTATACATATATCCCCTCCCTCTTAAATCTTCCTGCCCCTATCCTAGCCCTCTAAGTCATCACAGAGCAGTGAGCTGAGCTCCCTGTGCTATACCGCTGCTTCCCACGGCTATTTATTGTACACGTGGTACTGTATGGGTATCAATGCTACTCTCTCAGTTCGTCCCACCCTCTCCTTCCTCCACTATGTCCACAAGCCTGTGCTCTACCTCTGTGTCTCTACTCCTGCCCTGCATAGGTTCATCAGTATCCACTGTTTTGATTACTTCGACTTTGTAATAAATTTGAAATCAGGAAGTCTGATGTGCATCAGTTTTGTTCCTCTTTCTCAGGTGCTTTGGTGGTTTGGGGTCTTCTGCAGCTCCATATGAATTTTAGCACTACTGCTAAGTCACTTCAGTCGTGTCCTGTCCTATTTCTATGAAAAATTCCATTGGAACTTTGTCAGGGATCACACTGAATATATAGAACACTTTGGGTAGTATGGACATTTTTAACAATATTACAATCCATGAACATAGGCTACCTTTCCATTTATTTGTGTCTTATTCAACTTCTTTCATCAGTGTCTTGTAGTTTTCAAAGTAGAGATCTTTCACCACCTTGGCTAAATTTATTCCTAAGTATTTTATTGTTTCTGATGCTATTGTGAATGAGATGATGTTCTTTCTTTTTCAAATAGGTTCATTTTTAGTATATATGAATACAGCTGATCGTCTCTGTCGATTTGTATCCTACAACTTTATGAAATCTGTTTATTAGTTCTAGCAGTACTTTTATTGAAGTTGTTTTAATATCATATATTAATTATATCATATCATATTTAATATATTAATCATATTAATTATATGAATATATGATATAAATTATATTAATTATATCATATAATAATATCATATCATCTGTAAATTTACTTCTTCCTTTCCAATTTGGCTGCTTTTTATTTCTTTGTCTTGCCTCAGTGCTTTGGCTGAAACTGCCAGTACTATGTTGAATAAGAGTGGTGACAGTGGGCATCCTTGCTTTCTTCCTGATCTTAGAGGAAAAGCTTTCAATCTTTCATTGCTGAGTGTGATTTTAGCTGTGTCTTATCTATATATACCCCTTATTTTACGGTATATTCCTTCTATACCCAATTTATTGGGAGTTTTTGTCACAGAAGCATATTTGTCAAATGCTTTTTCTTCATCTATTGAGATGATCCTATAAGTTTTATTCTTCACTGTACTGATGTGGTGTATAAGATTTATGGAGTTGCATATGTTGAACCATTTTTCCATTCTAGGAATAAGTCCCACTTGATTGTGGTGTATGATCCTTTTACTGTGTTGCTGAATTCTGTTTACTAGTATTTTGTTAAAAAAATTTGCATCTATATTCATCAGAGATATTGTCCTGTAGTTTCCTTTTCTTGTAGAGTCCTTATCTGGTTTTGGTATTAGGGTAATGATGGCCTCAAAATGAATTTAAGAGAATTCCATCCTCTTCAATTTTGTGTAAGAGTTTGAGAAGGACTGATGTTAATATTTCTTTAAATGTTTGGTAGAATTCACCAGTGAAATCATCTGTCCTGGACCTTTCTTTTTGGGGATGTTTTTTATTACAGGTCCAAACCCCTTACATTATTGCTCTCAAGATTTTCTAGTACATTATGATTCAGTTTTAGGTTAAAGTTTTCTAGAAATTTACCTGTTTTTCCTAAGTTATCTGATTTGTTGGTATTTAAAATTTTTCATGGTAGTCTCTTACAAACTTCTATATTTATATGTTATTAGTTGTTTTAGTTTAGACTATATTAGAAATAATTTCCCTATCTCTGCTTTGTATTTTTCTTTTAAGGTATTAGAAAAATGAAAAAAAGAAGCAGACTATGGCCACCTACCCTGCTCCCTACCCTGGGCCTTCTATGGGTGCTGAGCAGGCTCTACAACCAACACAGGCACAAAAAGCATTTAATGAATGAAGTCAACAAAGACTGATTAGAAGCCACTCTGTGCCTACTCTACTAGTTTTCTGGGAGTTAAGGAAGGAAGAGGTGGAGAAAAGAGTCTTAAACACACAAAGAAATGTACAACAGCTTTGTTAAGACTCTCAGACTGAGTTGGTCCTACTGCACACTGCCTGATACATAACTGCATGCGTTTCTGTTGGTTGTGTGACATGAACCTCTCAGCTTTTTGTTTTTCCCCTATTTAATAATCTCCAACACTGCAGCTGGGTAATCTCAAATCTACAGATCTAACGGTTGCCTTTCCTCTAATTAAAAAAAAAAAAACAACTCCTCTTCACAGCAGTAGAATCCTGCTGATAATGAGAATCAGCTGTGGAACATTTTTAAAAATTCAGATTTCCCAACTATACCCCAGAGAACCTGATTCCAGGATTGTAGGGTGTGTCTCAGGAACCTCATTTTTTGATTATGAGGCATGTTTGAGATCTGCTCCTTATATTATAGTTCTTCAAGTGTTTTGCATATTTAGTTCATGCAAATCACACATTTACTTCTGAAATAGGACCACAAGACTAGTTTTGACAAACACTGAGCCACTGAGCAGAAGTGACATGTTTTATACTCACATGTGTAAAGAAACAGCCTCTGTTTAAAGGACTCAATTTTCTACACTCCACATGCCTTTGCCCCTGCCTCGGCAACCAAGGATACTACCTGCTTTAGCTGGCATGTGGTGAGATGGTGGCACCATCTCCAACAACCTGGATCCAGAAACTATGCAGACAGAGTCCCTCCCCCAACTTCAACCTGAACTGGACATGTAATATAAGAGAGAAATAAATCAAGAAATAAACACTGTTACAGTAAGCCTCTGAAGTTTAGGGATTCATTTGGCACCATAGCATAAGCTTAGCCAAACTGGCTGATACAAGGGTTTGTAAATGGTTAATTTTCACTGATTTTTATCATACCTTCCAAGTTAATATACAAAACACTACCTGATTTACGTTGTCAAGTTCATGTATCTGTTTTTCAGGCCTTTCTTGCCATTTTTATATTCTGACAAGTATTCTCAGGTTCCAAGATTATGTATTAATTTACCATTTAAATAATGTATATTAATAAGGACTTTCTTGACATTTTGCAACCAAAAGCAAGCAAGCAAACCAAGCACAATGAGTAGAATGGTGAGGTATGCATGTGTCAAGTCACGTCTGACTGTGCAATCCCATGGACTGCAGCCCGCCAGGCTCCTCTGTCCATGGGATTATCTAGGCAAGAATACTGGAGTGGATTGCCATGCTCCCTCCAGGGGCTCTTCCCAACCTAGGGATCGAACCCACATATCTTATGCCTCCTGCACCGACAAGCCGGTTCTTTACCACTAGCGTCACCTGGCAAGCCCAAATGGTGAGGTAGTCATGCAAAAAACAACCCATCAATCATCTATCACTCCCAGTTTAAAACTTTAGTTTCATCCATATCAGCCTAATTCTCTCAATAAATGTTTTTATGATCAGAAAATATTATAAATTTGAACTTGTAAACCATATGGATGATCATGTGTGTGTATGCTTAGTCGCTCAGTTGTGTCCGACTCTTGGCGACTCCATGGACTGCAGCCCTCAGGCTCCTCTGTCCATGGGGATTTTCCAGGCAAGAATATTGGAGTGGGTTGCCATTTCCTTCTCCAGGGGATCTTCCTGACCCAGGGATCGAACCAAAGTCTCCTGCATTGCAGGCAGAGTCTTTCTTGTCTGAACCACCAGGGAAGCCCATGTATGGTCATAACATGCCATTTTTATGTTTATATATCGGTTTTAGGTAAAACTATATTAAAAAAAGCTTGAAAAGAATTGCTTTTAGAGCTATAAAGAGGAAGTCTCAATTCTCTTTCACATGCTGCCCTGAATTTAGCAATAACAACCTTGTCAAACCTGAGAGAAACCTTGGTGTTAATCTAGTTTCGTCTCTTATCTTCATTGATTTGTTAGCTAAGGCCCAGAGAAGTCAAGCGAGTCTATCAAAGTCACATGCTTGGGTAAGAACAGAGCCAGAAAAACCCAGGGCTTTCCTACAGTGAGTGCTGCCACATGAAGTTCTCCTTCTCTGACCTGAGCAATTGTGACTCTCAATTCACTCAAACATTTGTTAAAGAGGCAGGATTGCCCACAAAATGTTTTCCAATGTGAAAACTAGGTCAAACTATTTACTTTTGAGATGCAGCTTTCTTATGTATAAAAAAAGGAAAATAATACCTTGTAGCTTTATTTTGACTAGAAAGGCTATCATACTGTTCAGTTCAGTTCAGTTCAGTCGCTCAGTCGTGTCCGACTCTTTGCGACCTCATGAACTGCAGCACGCCAGGCCTCCCTGTCCATCACCAACTCCCTGAGTTCACTCAGACTCCCGTCCATCGAGTCAGTGACGCCATCCAGCCATCTCATCCTCTGTCGTCCCCTTCTCCTCCTGTCCTCAATCCTTCCCAGCATCAGAGTCTTTTCCAATGAGTCAACACTTTACATGAGGTGGCCAAAGTACTGGAGTTTCAGCTTTAGCATTATTCCTTCCAAAGAAATCCCAGGGCTGATCTCCTTTAGAATGGACTGGTTGGATCTCCCTGCAGTCCAAGGGACTCTCAAGAGTCTTCTCCAACACCACAGTTCAAAAGCATCAAATTCTTCAGCGCTAGCCTTCTTCACAGTCCAACTCTCACATCCATACATGACCACAGGAAAAACCATAGCCTTGACTAGAGGGACCTTTGTTGGCAAAGTAATGTTTCTGCTTTTCAATATGCTGTCTAGGTTGGACGTAACTTTCCTTCCAAGGAGTAAGCATCTTTTAATTTCATGGCTGCAGTCACCATCTGCAGTGATTTTGGAGCCCCCAAAAATAAAGTCTGACACTGTTTCCTCTGTTTCCCCATCTATTTGCCATGACATGATGGGACCAGATGCCATGATCTTAGTTTTCTGAATGTTGAGCGTTAAGCCAACTTTTTCACTCTCCTCTTCCACTTTTATCAAGAGGCTTTTTAGTTCCTCTAAACTTTCTGCCATAAGGGTGGTGTCATCTGCATACCTGAGGTTATTGATATTTCTCCCAGCAATCTTGATTCCAGTTTGTGCTTCTTCCAGCTCAGCGTTTCTCATGACGTACTCTGCATATAAGCTAAATAAGCAGGGTGATAACATACAGCCTTGATGTACTCCTTTTCCTATTTAGAACCAGGCTGTTGTTCCATGTCCAGTTCTAACTGTTGCTTCCTGACCTGCATACAGATTTCTCAAGAGGCAGGTCAGGTGGTCTGGTATTCCCATCTCTTTCAGAATTTCCCACAGTTTATTGGGATCCACACAGTCAAAGGCTTTGGCATAGTCAATAAAGCAGAAATAGATGTTTTTCTGGAACTCTCTCGCTTTTTCCATGATCCAGTGGATGTTGGCAATTTGATCTCTGGTTCCTCTGCCTTTTTTAAAACCAGCTTGAACATTAGGAAGTTCACAGTTCACATATTGCTGAAGCCTGGCTTGGAGAACTTTGAGCTTTACTAGCATGTGAGATGAGTGCAACTGTGCAGTAGTTTGAGCATTCTTTGGCATTGCCTTTCTTTGGGATTGGAATGAAAACTGACCTTTTCCAGTCCTGTGGCCACTGCTGAGTTTTCCAAATTTGCTGGCAGATTGAGTGCAGCGCTTTCACAGCATCATCTTTCAAGATTTGAAACAGCTCAACTGGAATTCCATCACCTCCACTAGCTTTGTTTGTAGTGATGCTTTCTAAGGCCCACTTGACTTCACATTCCAGGATGTCTGGCTCTAGGTGAGTGATCACACCATCGTGATTATCTGGGTCGTGAAGATCTTTTTTGTACAGTTCTTCTGTGTATTCTTGCCAGCTCTTCTTAATATCTTCTGCTTCTGTTAGGTCCATACCATTTCTGTCCTTTATCAAGCCCATCTTTGCATGAAATATTTCCTGGGTACCTCTAATTTTCTTGAAGAGATCTCTAGTCTTTCCCATTCTGTTGTTTTCCTCTATTTCTTTGCATTGATCGCTGAAGAAGGCTTTCTTATCTCTTCTTGCTATTCTTTGGGACTCTGCATTCAAATGCTTATACCTTTCCTTTTCTCCTTTGCTTTTAGCTTCTCTTCTTTTCACAGCTATTTGTAAGGCCTCCCCAGACAGCCATTTTGCTTTTTTGCATTTCTTTCCCATGGGGATGGTCTTGATCCCTGTCTCCTGTACAATGTCACGAACCTCCATCCATCAGGCACTCTATCTATCAGATCTAGGCCCTTAAATCTGTTTCTCACTTCCACTGTATAATCATAAGGGATTTGATTTAGGTCATACCTGTATGGTCTAGTGGTTTTCCCTACTTTCTTCAATTTAAGTCTGAATTTGGTAATAAGGAGTTCATGATTTGAGCCACAGTCAGCTCCTGGTCTTGTTTTTGTTGACTGTATAGAGCTTCTCCATCCTTGGCTACAAAGAATATAATCAATCTGATTTCGGTGTTGACCATCTGGTGATGTCCATGTGTAGAGTGTTCTCTTGTGTTGTTGGAAGAGGGTGTTTGCTATGACCAGTGCATTTTCTTGGCAAAACTCTATTAGTCTTTGCCCTGCTTCATTCCGTATTCCAAGGCCAAATTTGCCTGTTACTCCAGGTGTTTCTTGACTTCCTACTTTTGCATTCCAGTCCCCTATAATGAAAAGGACATCTTTTTTGGGTGTTAGTTCTAAAAGGTCTTGTAGGTCTTCGTAGAATCGTTCAACTTCAGCTTCTTCAGCGTTACTGGGTGGGGCATAGACTTGGATTACTGTGACATTGAATGGTTTGCCTTGGAAATGAAGAGAGATCATTCTGTCGTTTTTGAGATTGCATCCAATTACTGCATTTCGGACTCTTTTGTTGACCATGATGGCTACTCCATTTCTTCTGAGGGATTCCTGCCTGCAGTAGTAGATGTAATGTAATGGTCATCTGAGTTAAATTCGCCTGTTACAGTCCATTTTAATTCGCTGATTCCTAGAATGTAGACTTTAACTCTTGCCACCTCTTGTTTGACCACTTCCAATTTGCCTTGATTCATGGACCTGACATTCCAGGTTCCTATGCAATATTGCTCTTTACAGCATCAGACCTCGCTTCTATCACCAGTCACATCCACAGCTGGGTATTGTTTTTGCTTTGGCTCCATCCCTTCATTCTTTCTGGAGTTATTTCTCCACTGATCTCCAGTAGCATATTGGGCACCTACTGACCTGGGGAGTTCCTCTTTCAGTATCCTATCATTTTGCCTTTTCATACTGTTCATGGGGTTCTCAAGGCAAGAATACTGAAGTGGTTTGCCATTCCCTTCTCCAGTGGACCACATTCTGTCAGATCTCTCCACCATGACCCACCCGTCTTGGGTTGCCCCACGGGCATGGCTTAGTTTCATTGAGTTAGACAAGGCTGTGGTCCTAGTGTGATGAGATTGACTAGTTTTCTGTGAGTATGGTTTCAGTGTGTCTGCCCTCTGATGCCCTCTTGCAACACTTACCATCTTACTTGGGTTTCTCTTACCTTGGGCGTGGGGTATCTCTTCACGGCTGCTCCAGCAAAGCGCAGCCTTTGCTCCTTACCTTGGACGAGGGGTATCTCCTCACCTCCGCCCTTCCTGACCTTCGCTGCCCTTCCTGACCTTCAATGTGGGATAGCTCCTCTAGGCCCTCCTGTGCCCACGCAGCCACCGCTCCTTGGACGTGGGGTTGGTCCTCCTGGCCGCTGATCCTTTCTAGGGTGTGGGGTTACTCCTCCCGGCCACCGCCCCTGGCCTCTGGTGTGGGGTAGCTCCTCCTGGCCACCGCCCCTGGCCTCTGGTGTGGGGTAGCTCCTCCCGGCTGCCGCCCCTGGCCTCGGACGCGGGGTAGCTCCTCTCGGCCGTTCCTGCGCCGTCGCAGCATCGCAGCCTGGCACTCTCGGTCGCTGCCTCTGACCCCGGACGTGGGGTAACTCCTCTTGGCCGCTGCCCTTTGGGCATGGGGTCCTCCCGGCTTCTGCCCCTGACCTCAGACGTGGGGTAGCTCCTCCCGGCCGCCGTCCCTGACGTCGGACGCAGGGTAGCTCCTCTCGGCCGCTCTTCAGTGCGCCGGTCGCAGCCGCCCGCGCTTCAGTGCGCCGGTCGCAGCCGCCCGCGCTTCAGTGCGCCCGTCGCAGCCGCCCGCGCTTCAGTGCGCCCGTCGCAGCCGCCCGCGCTTCAGTGCGCCCGTCGCAGCCGCCCGCGCTTCAGTGCGCCCGTCGCAGCCGCCCGCGCTTCAGTGCGCCCGTCGCAGCCGCCCGCGCTTCAGTGCGCCCGTCGCAGCCGCCCGCGCTTCAGTGCGCCCGTCGCAGCCGCCCGCGCTTCAGTGCGCCCGTCGCAGCCGCCCGCGCTTCAGTGCGCCCGTCGCAGCCGCCCGCGCTGTTCAGACCCATACTATTAGACCCACTGTCCCCTGGCTTTAAGTAAACAAATTAAGATTTATTGTCTTCAGAGTTCAGTCTATATACTTCTAGGTCAGGGTTCAGCAAAGTGTGGCTTGTGGATCAAATCGAGCCTGATACCTGTTTTTATCAATGCAGCTTCATTGGAACACAGCCACACCAGTTCATGTATGTATTGTCCATAACAGCTTTTATGTTACAACAGCAGAGATGACTAGTTGTGACTCAGACCTTATGACCCAAAAGCCCCCAGATGTATTCCCATGCTGTTTTCAGAAAAATTTTGCTCACCTGTGTTCTAGGTTGCTGAGATCATTTTGAAACTACTCTTGATTATTTCACTTAAGTATCATTCCATTATCTCTTTCCCTGAGCCAACTACAGATTTATCTCTAAGTTGTTCACAAAATATTTGGGCCTTGGGCAGGCACAGGGCACAAACACTTGAGAGTGCCTTCAGATGACTGTGATTACTACTCACTGGACACACTTATCCAAAGAAGTATGAATACACTACCTGAGGCCGTCGCCCAGTTTTCATTTGTCAGCTACGTCATGTAACTGTTAAATGCTTTTCTCATTAGAAGATGAGGTCCAGACTCCAAGTGATCACTGTTTTTCCCTTCCCAGTGGGCTTCAAACAAACTTTGTTGTTTCTGTATCCTTCAACTCCACTTTAGCCCCATCTTTTGAAATCTGAATTCTTCATCTAATTATACTTTTCTGGCAGCTGTCCTACTACCCAGATAGAGACTGGTTATCTGTCAACAAATCTGATTATTCTTCCGAGCTTTCTTTTTGATCTCAGTGCCCAAGTGACTGAGTTCTAGCCAATGGAAGGATTGCAAAAGTGATGTGTGCTTCTTCCAGGCCTGGCCCACAAGGGCATCCCACTGATGACCCTCCATGGTCCTTTCCTTTCACAGCCTGGAAGCAGATGAACATAAAGACCTGAGAAGACATTTGTTAAACATGACCATGAGATCGAAGGAAGCTGGGTCCCTGGATATTCTCTTAGACGGGAGCCACCCACCACTGAGGAACATCAGTTTCAGACTTGAACAAGAAATAAACTTGTATTTAAGCCACTATCTATGCTTTGAGGTTTGCTTGTTATAAAAGGGAGGGTAATTTTACAAGTTTTCTATCATTCTCAGCATATCACTACCAAAGGCTCTATGACTGCATATCGAAATATCCTCATAACCAGTTTTCTGGACAAAGAGGTTACAAGTCATGCAAAGTGGATGTAAGGGGTCTTTCACTATGTCCTCACCTACCTTTGCCTAAATTTCCATGTCACAGTTTTTGTTTTGTATTTTCTAGTAGTTCATTCATTAAAAAAAAAAAAAAATGCCCAGAGGTTTGTGAACTGATTCAGTCATTCAACAGATGTGGTGCCCTCACTAGGCACCAAGTAAGTGCTAAACCAGACAGACATACTTCCGCTTCTAGTAATTCCTGATTGGTATTCTTAAAGAACTCAGTAAACACTGGTGAGACAGTTTCCTCAGTTATCATCACACTGGGATAGCAAAGGTGACCTAGTGTCTAATGAAAACAGTGTAAGTTCATGATATTTGACACAGGCCTGACATATAATCGGTGCTCTCTTGGGAAGGAAGAAAACTTTCCTCTACCCTTCTAGGTTCCCCTGTCTAAACTAAGAATTAGATTGACATGTAGCTCATTCATTCTTTTTTTTGTGGGGGCAAGGGCTGCACTGTATGTGGGATCCCAGTTCCCCAAACAGGGATCAAACCCATGCCCCCTGCATTGGGAGCACGGTGTCTTAACCACTGGACTGCCAGGGAAGTCTGGCACATTCATTCTTAACTGAGAAAAGAAAAGCAAAATAGGCACAGTTGTTCTGTCTATTAATAGTTCAGCAATGTACATCTTCCTCAAGAAGAGAGCCTCACACTTCCTTCTTATTTTCCTTTATTTTAGGACTTTCCTTTTCATAGAATGATGCTAGTTGGCTGGTTCCTTTAGTGTTTCTGAAAACTCACTCTGGGTTTTAGCCTTTCTGACACTCTTCACAGTTTTATGCCACCCTTTTTTCTTGGTTAACATGCCCTTCCTATTCATCTGTTTCAGGGTCAAAGTTGAGAGAACATGGTAAGTCACTGAGTTTCCCCATTTTGTTTTCTTAACAAGATTAGTTATGTCTTTGATATTTTGGAATGCTACCATCTTTCCTCTCTTTAGTGCTAATCTTTGACATTTGATCAAAATGTCTTATTTATTATCTGTCTGGTCAGGGAAGTTCCACATGCCATATGTCGTGGCCAAAAAAATTTAAGTCTATTCGCTGTTGCTATTGTTGGGCTTCCCTGGTGGCTCAGATGGTAAAGAATCCACCTGCCAATGCAGGAGACTGGGGCTTGATCCTGGGTCACGGAGATCCCCTGGAGAAGGAAATGGCAACCCACTCCAGTATTCTTGCTTGAAGAATTCCATGGACAGAGGAGCCTGATGGGTTTCTGATGAGTCCAGGGGGTCGCAAAGAGTCAGACATGACTGAGAAACTTTCAGTCCCCTAGTGGCATTCAACAAGGACAGGGACTCCCTTCACTGCTTAGAACAAGGCCCAGCACATAGTAGACACTCAAGTATTGTATCTGTTGAATGAATGGATGAGTGAAATCATGTCCATCTTTTCTCTAAATTTGATCCCAACTTACTTTTCTATAACTCAAGACACAGATGTAATTAAGTCTAGCTTACTCCCTCTCTTTTATTAAGGAGTACCAACTATCCAACTCTATTCTCTCAAATTGCAGTTCTCAGCCTTGGCTACACATTTTAGGACTCCTGTGGATCTTCTGAAATCCCAGTGCTCAGGTCACACTCCAGATCAGTGAAATCCAAATCTCTTAGAGGTGGGATACAGACCTTAGGAGGGACACTGCCTAGGTGACTGCAGTGTGTAGCCAAGATTAAGAATCGCCACTGTGCTCCTGTTGTTTCTGTAATACAGTTTTCTTTCCTGTTAGTGAAAATTAAGTCAAGAAACCAGTAATGATTATGACATCATCTTGTGAGGGATCCTGAGATAATAATAATGAACATTTATCAATCGCTTACTATGTTAGGCATCGTACTAAGGATTTTTCTTATATTATTTCCTTTGATCTCAAGTCCTCCTTGAGAGGAAAGATAATTAGCCGCACTTTATAAACAAGGTTACTGGTAACCTCAGGAAGGTAAAAGAAAGTTCTCTCTTTCATGGGCGATTTTGCCTCCCAGTAGTGTTACTAGATAAAATACAGGTTATTGTTTAGTCACTAAGTTGTGACTGACTCTTCTGAAACCCCATGGACTGTAGCCCACCAGGCTCCTCTCTCCATGGGATTTCCCAGGCAAGAATACTGGAGTGGGTTGCCATTCCCTTCTCCAGAGGATCTTCCCAACCCAGGGATCAAACCCATGTCTCCTGCTTTGGCAGGTGGATTCTTTACCACTGAGCTACCAATGCTATGCTATGCTAAGTCACTTCAGTCGTGTCTGACTCTGTGTGACCCCATAGACGGCAGCCATCAGGCTCCCCCGTCCCTGGGATTCTCCAGGCAAGAACTCTGGAGTGGGTTGCCATTTCCTTCTCCAATGCATGAAAGTGAAAAGTGAAAGTGAAGTCGCTCAGTCGTGTCCGACTCTTTGCGACCCCATGGACTGCAGCCTACCAGGCTTCTCCATCCATGGGATTTTCCAGGCAAAAGCACTGGAGTGGGGTGCCATTGCCTTCTCCGCTGAGCCACCAAGGAAGCCCTCAAATACAGGATTCCCAGTTAAATTTGAATTTCAGATAAAGTACACATGATTTTTAAATAAAAATTTATACCAAATTTTGCATGGAACATACTCATACCCAAATGTCATTTGTTGTTCACCAGAAATTCCAATTTACCTGGGTGTTCTCTAAATCTGGTGACCCCACCCCCAGGGAACATTTAGCTATGTTTGGAGATATTTTTGGTTGTCAAATGGAGGGCGTGTTCCTGGCATATAAGTAGGTGGAGGCCAAGTATGCTGCTTAAGATCTTACAATGTTCAGGACAGCTCCCACAAAAAAGAGTCATCCAGCTTTAAACGCCAACAGTGCCCAGGTGGAGAAACCCAGATCTAATAGATGGTGGGAAAGATAATTGCATTATGCCTCTGGCAACTTTTATAGTTTGTCCTCAGACAGCCTTATTTCATCCTCTGCCTAGCTAAAATAATATTTAAGATTCTTTTATATTTGCATTAGTATGTTGTGCCTAGGGATAGCATGTTTCTATGGATCCTGATACCTCTTCGGGATCAGACTATGGCCACTTGCTGAAATATCTTTCTGTGCTTTCTCTTTCAGCCCCACATTTTTACTTGCTGTTTCAAAATCTATGTGGTCCCAACTAAGATGCCTACTTGCTGAAGTCCTCTTTGCACCAATCTGACTTAGCTACAGTTAGCACAGAGAAATCTGAGACTGAAAGAAAGGTGTGATTAAAAAAACCCCAGACAGCAAAGGGACAAGACAGATGCATGCAAAATAGTTTATTGCTAACAGAATGATGCTTCTGTAGAAAACAAATTTGTATGTTGTGAACACCATTAGCACAAATGTCAAGTATTTGATAACTTCTAAAGAAAAGACTCTGATGCTGGGAAAGATTAAAGCAGGAGGAGAAGGGGACAACAGAGGACAAAATGGTTGGATGGCATCACCAACTCAATGGACACGAGTTTGAGCAAGCTCTGGGAGATGATTAAGGACAGGGAAGTATGGCATGCTGCAGTCCATGGGGTTGTGAAGAGTAGGACATGACTGAGCTACTGAACAACAACAAAGATGTGCTATCTGCAAGTGTTTTTTCGAAACTTCAGCAAAAGAACACTGAAATGAATTTTCCTCAGTGATTTTATAGAACATGCATTTATAAGCTTGTCATGAAAAAATCTAAGTCATTTTATTTTATAGTATGCATATATTCTAATTTGATTTTAGAATCTTAAAAAGCATTCTGGGTATTCTTTCAAGCACTGTGACCAAACATAGGTTGTATTTGGTACAAAGTTTTAACTATTTCTTAAACATTGAACCCTGTGCCAGAATTTGAATTTCAAAAGATTTGTCTTTTTCAGGTGTAATTTTAACACACTCACTTTAGGGTGTTTCTAAAAATTGATTTGCAAGGTAACAGATGTCAACTTTATGCCCCCAAGGGTTAGAGTTTGAGTTACTTCCCAGAGTAAAAATCACTTGCTATTCAGACTTTTAATATATATATATATATATATATATATATATATATATATATATACTTATTTTTATTATTTCTAAATAGAGGATTACTGTGTTTTAAAATTATCACATTTACTTTATTTCTCCAAAAAAGAAGAGACCATGAGTTTTGGATAATATAAAGAGTTCTATCCAAAGGTTCTCTTATCTGCATTAGCTAGAGATAATAATAATTATCACAATAGTCTTATACACATATACAGTTAGTTGAAATACACACACACGCATATATACAATGAAGTATAATTGGTTCTTAATAAATATAAATTCTTTCTGCTGCTCAAAATTTAATATTGAATGTTTATAAGATATGTATTTGGTGTTTCTGGACACACTTTATGTGTCTGTCTCTGAAACTATTAGTTGACTGTCTATGTTAACTTGACTTTACTACTCCACTCTCTTCTGGTTCATTTCATAAATATCCTAAACAGATACATCAATTCTTTAATCGAAGGCATCAACTGACAGTTTACACACCAGAACTCTTTGAACTCCTTGCCCCCAAATCCTCATCTTATTCTATCAATTCTAAACTACCATGCTAAGATCCTTCAGTTCAGTTCAGTTCAGTCGCTCAGTTGTGTCCAACTCTTTGCGACCCCATGAATTGCAGCACGCCAGGCCTCCCCGTCCATCACCAACTCCTGGAGTTCACTCAAGTTCATGTCCATCAAGTCAGTGATGCCATCCAGCCATCTCATCCTCTGTCGTCCACTTTTCCTCCTGCCCCCAATCCCTCCCAGCATCAGAGTCTTTTCCAATGAGTCAACTCTTCGCATGAGGTGGCCAAAGTACTGGAGTTTCAGCTTTAGCATCATTCCTTCCAAAGAACACCCAGGATTGATCTCCTTTAGAATGGACTGGTTGGATCTCCTTGCAGTCCAAGGGACTCTCAAGAGTCTTCTCCAATATCACAGTTCAAAAGCATCAATTCTTTGGTGCTCAGCTTTCTTCACAGTCCAACTCTCACATCCATACATGACCACTGGAAAAACCATTACCCAGTCCTAACCAAGTTGTTACACTGAAAGATCTGCTTTAAATTTGAAAATCTCAAAAATCTCAACTATTACTTCCCTAGTCTTCTCCCCCATCCCAACACAAGGCACTTGAAAGGCTCTGTTGAGTCTCTCTACCACAATAAACTCAGATTTGTCTTACAAAAAGGTAGTTTTAGGGATATTTCAGGGAGCCAACTTTTGACATTAGATTATGAATTCCTAAAGGGTTTCCCAGGTGATGCTAGTGGTAAAGAACCCGCCTGCCAATGATGTAGGATATGTGGATTCAATCTCTGGGTCAGGAAAATCCCCTGGAGGAGGAAATGGCAACCCATTCCAGTATTCTTGCCTGGAGAATCTCATGGATAGAGGAGCCTGGAGGGCTACAGTCCATAGGATCGCAAAGAGTTGGACATGACTGAAGTGACTTAGCACACACACGAATTCCTAAAAGGTTGCGTCTAATGTCTCACTAATCTTACCTGCAGTATCTGTACAGGGTTTCTCTGGGCAGGTGGTTATCAAAATGTTATCTTCAGACCAGCAGCAGCAGCAGCATCTAGGATCTTGTAAGAAATAAAAATTTTCAGGCTTAAACTCAGCTCCATCAGAGGACTGGTGGAACCCAGAAATCTGTGTTTTAACCAGCTCTCCAGAGGATCCTGATGTACTCTCAAGTTGCAGAACTACCATAGATCATAGCAGATTGTCAATACACAAGAATGTGATGAGTGTCAAGGGGAAGTACGGTAATTCCCAGTTAAAATAGATAAAGTACAATATCGCTTTTTGGAGGAAGTGACAACAGGGACTTGAAGGATTGGTAAAAATAGTAGAATGTAGTTAACTGTGGCTGAAAAAAGTAGGGTTTAAGGTACTGGGCCAGAGAACAGAAAATGGAAAGAGGCTGAAGCTAAATTGTGAACATCTAAGGAATGTGGACCTCTTTGTGATTATAGTTGAGGGTCACTGATAGTCACAATGCACTTAGGGATACAGTATGTTACGGGGAAAATAATTCTGTGCTTCAGTGGAAAGCTATGCAGTGTCTAGAGTACACTCTTCTGGATTATCTGATTTTGATTCTATGGAAGCAGATTTACAACTCTGTAAAGTGTAAAAGCTGATAGCTATGCAAAATTATTCTTGTCTATAAACAGAGACATTCTTGTTTTGCAAGTTCTGTCCAAGAGACTTTGAATTGACTTTCTTCAGCAACAGTGGAAGAGTGTGTCCCCATCTGCACGCGCATTCCAGTAAGCCATGTCTATGTCTATTTGGATCCTCCTTTAAGTTGGCTGTAACATCTTTTTGTAGCATCTTATTGCTTCCTTAAGTAATGAGTTAAATAAAGTATTTAACACGTTCATTTTTATATCGGTCTTGATGTTACCTTTTTGAGGGGGAAATCATCCTTAAATAGTACTCTCTGCCTGGAGGAGGGCATGGCAACCCACTCCAGTATTCTTGCCTAGAAGAATCCCCATGGACAGAAAAGCCTAGTGAGCTACAGTCTATGGGGTTGCAAAGAATCAGACATACAACTGAGTAAGCACAGCAGCACAGTACTCCCTGACCATCTTATTTCTCTGTTTTTTTTTTTTTAAATATGATATTCTTTTAAAATAGCAAAAGGATATATAATAGTTATTAATTGTATGTTTATTAATTTGGGGGCTATGAAACTTTGCATCATGCTTCCTATAAAACTCATCTCCAGTAATAAAGGTATTTTAGAGCTTTTGAAATATTGTTATATTTTATGATAATAATTTTAACAGTAGGAAAAACTCTTAGGAAAAACAACAAGTTGTTCTAATAATAATTCTCCAGAAAAAGATGATAATATTGTGCTATGCTGTGGCAAAACAAACAAGCTAAGGAGTGGAAGAGGTTTGCAGACAAATCTCAATTTTTAGAGAAATGCAGATCAAAACTATAATGAGGTATTACCTCACGCTCATCAGAATGGCCATCATTAAAAAGTCTACAAATAATAAATGCTGGTGAGGGTGTGAGAATACGGAACCCTCCTACACTGTTCCTGGAAATGTAAATTGGTGCAGCCACTATGGACAATAGTGTGGTGGTTCCTCAAAAAACTAAAAATAGAGTTGTCATATGATCCAGCAATCCTACTCCTGGGCATATATCCATAAAAGGTGAAAACTCTTAATTGCAAAAATACACGCACCCCCAATGTCCATAGCAGCACTATTTACAATAGCCAAGATATAGGAGAAACATAAATATACATCCACTGATGAATGGATAAAGAAGATGTGGTATATACACAATATATTGTGTATATTTGCAGCAACATGGATGGACCTAGAGATTATGATACTAAGTGAAGTAAGTCTGAAAGAGAAAGACAAACACCATGTTATCACTTATGCATAGAATCTAGAATATGACACAAATAGGTTTATTTACAAAATAAAAACAGACTCACAGACATAGAAAACAAACTTATGTGGTAAAGGAAAAGGGAGGGGGTAAATTATGAGCATGGGATTGGCAGATAAAAACTCTTCTATTTAAAATAGATAGACAACAAGGTCCTACTGTTCCCTATCACAGGGAACTATATTCAATATCTTGTAATAAACAATAATGGAAAAGAATATGAAAATGAATATAGCTCTATATAGATATTAATATATATAGAAATATATCTGAATACTTTGCTCCAGACCAGAACTAACACAACACTGTAAGTCAGTGATACTTCAATAAAAAAAGAGAAAAGCTCATAGTTTAACTAACAGGTTTTTGAGGGCTAATGGGCAATACGGAAAATTTCATAAGAGGCTGTTTTCGTGGAAAGAACAGAGAAAGAAAGACTAGGTGACTGGCCATCTACCAGGAAGAATAGGAAGAGGGAGAAAAAAAGATCTTAAGTCAAAATAAAAAACCACAGACATCTAACAAAGCAGCTTTTTATAAATAGGGAGACTCTTGGGGCACAACCTAAATTACAGAAGTGTACGGAGCGGCACCTGAGTGTCAGTCATTCTCTGATTCAAAGTCAGCACCCAGATTCCCTTCACTGTCCCATTATTCATTTATTCCTCCAAATACAGATTCATCAAAGGAAAACCTTAGATCTAAGTTATTCCATCAAATCCAAGCCAATAGACCAAATACAGTGCCACGCTGGGAAAACTACTTGGGGTTCAAATGGGAAGGTTTCTGGAAGCACCTTGCTCACTCATCCTCTGACTCACTCACAAGGCATCCACTGAACCAGTCAGGCGTCGGTTGTTCATCTGTAAACAGTATAATGTCTGCATCTGGGGATGTTGGCAGAGTTCATTAGTTAGTCTTTGAGAACCACTCTTTGGTGTCTACAGGAAGGAGCCAGAAAATATAAAACATATTGCCACAAATACTGCCATTTAATAAGCTGCAAAAGTACTTGGTTTCTCTTTTTAATAGCTCGTGGAATTCTCTTTTATCCCCTTTTCCAGAAACAAACAAACAAACAAAAAATGATATGCTTTTCAGTGGTTAGATACATGAAGGGTTTATATGATGTTGAAAGGAATGCCTTTTTATATGACAAATACATACGAGCTTAAAGGGTTTCCTATTGATCACGTAACATCAAAGGACCTTAGTCTGCACTTACAAGCACAGATTCTCAACAGAATGAGATCAGTACAGGACTCTCTATTAAATGCCTGGTTTGGATGACTATGTAGCTCAACATTCCATCAATCAACCATTAAACTGAAGAATGCCGCAAGAGAGGAAACATGCGGTGAGATCAGAGGCATCACCAACTGCTTTTTCTTGTTTTTAAACACAACAAAGGCATTAAATCTAAGACCAACAGCCCAAAGTATTCACAAAGCATAACATCTACCACAGAATCAATTTTGAGAAAGGGAGCTTGGCAGATTTTTTTTGAGTCTTCTGGTTTTTACAAGGACTATATCTAAAATTGCCCATAGACCAAAAAATATGTGCTAATAACAGCACATATTTAAATCCTTTGGAGAAAATAGCATCCTGTTACATGATTAACCCTTTTTACTATAAGAAACTTCTTTTAGTTATTTTTACAATTTCTAGGGCATAAGTTCATTTATTTTGATTTTTTAATCATTTTTTTATTTTATTATTTTTTTTAAATTTTATTTTATTATTTACCTTTACAATATTGTATTGGTTTTGCCATATATCAACATGAATCCGCCACAGGTATACACATGTTCCCCATCCTGAACCCTCCTCCCTCCTTGTACCATCCCTCTGGGTCGTCCCAGTGCACCAGCCCCAAGCATCCAGTATCGTGCATCGAACCTAGACTGGCGACTCGTTTCATATATGATATTATACATATTTCAATGCCATTCTCCCAAATCATCCCACCCTCACCCTCTCCCACAGAGTCCAAAAGACTGTTCTATACATCAGTGTCTCTTTTGCTGTCTCATATACAGGGTTATTGTTACCATAATTCTAAATTCCATATATATGCGTTGGTATACTGTATTGGTGTTTTTCTTTCTGGCTTACTTCACTCTGTGTAATAGGCTCCAGTTTCATTTACCTCATTAGAACTGATTCAAATGTATTCTTTTTAATGGCTGAGTAATACTCCATTGTGTGTATGTACCATAGCTTTCTTATCCATTCGTCTGCTGATGGACATCTAGGTTGCTTCCATGTCCTGGCTATTATAAACAGTGCTGCGATGAACATTGGGGTACACGTGCCTCTTTCAATTCTGGTTTCCTCAGTGTGTATGCCCAGCAGTGGGATTGCTGGGTCATAAGGCAGTTCTATTTCCAGTTTTTTAAGGAATCTCCACACTGTTCTCCATAGTGGCTGTACTAGTTTGCATTCCCACCAACAGTGTAAGAGGATTCCCTTTTCCCCACACCCTCTCCAGCATTTATTGCTTGTAGACTTTTGGATCACAGCCATTCTGACTGGCGTGAAATGGTACCTCATAGTGGTTTTGATTTGCATTATTTTGATATTTTTTTAAGATGTATGAAATATTCTAACACACTGAAAAGTTGACACAAGAGCATAATAACTAATAGGACAGTTTCAAACATTTTCAAGATTTTACCACATTAGTATCACTTACTGCTACTGTCTTTGCCAAAATGTTTTAAAGCAAATTCCAGCCATATTATTTTACCCCTATATAGGTAATATACATCTATAGGTATACAAGTCTACATTTTAAAAGATTTGGGAACTTCCCTTGCGGTCCAGTGGCTAAGACTCCAAGCACCCAACACGGTGGCCTGGGTTCGATCCCTGGCTGGAGAACTAGATCCCATATGCCACAACAAAGATCAAAGATTCCAGGTGCTGCACCTAAGACCTGGTGCCACCTCATAAATAAATAAATAAAATATAAAAAAGCAGTAAAATAAGTGATTTGGGCATTCATCATTAACCATTAGGTGCCTTTCTGTTGTTCAGTCTCTCAGTCATGTAGGATTCTTTGAGACCTCATGGACTGCAGCATGCCAAGCTTCTCTGTCCATCACCATCTCCTGGAGCTTGCTCAAACTCCTGTCCATCAAGTCGGTGATGCCATCCAACCATCTCGTCCTCTGCTGTCCCCTTCTCCTCCTGCCTTCAGTCTTTCCCAGTATCAGGGTCTTCTCTAATGTGTCAGCTCTTCACATCAGGTGGCCAGAGTATTGGAGCTTCAGCTTCAGCATCAGTCCTTCCAATGATATTCAGGGTTGATTTCCTTTAGGATTGACTGGTTTGATCTCTTTGCAGTCCAGGGACCCTCAAGAGTCTTCTCCAGCACCACAGTTCAAAAGCATCAGTTCTTCAGTGTTCAGCTTCCTTTACAGGCCAATTCTCACATCCATACATGACTACTGGAAAAACCAAAGCTTTGACTATATGGACCTTTGTTGGAACTTTTGATAGGTTTACTTATCACACCAAATAAAATTAGCATTTAGAAGCCAGGAACTAGTCCATGCCCAATTTCTCCAATAGGTGAAAAAGTCTTTTTGCACTTGGCTTGTGGAATCACAATCCAAACAAGATCTACCTGTTACAAGTATTTCAGTCTCTAGTCATCTAGACCAGTGCTTTGCAAACTCTAATGTGCAAATGAATCACTTAGGGATCTTAAGATTCAGTAAGACTTGAAGCAGGATCTGAGATATCTTCTGTCTAGGTGGTGTCAGTGTTGCTGGACTCAAAATGGACCGTATTTGAAGCAGTAAGATACAAGCAAAGGCTCTGCTGGCGTTTGTTTGTTTTGTGCAGGCCAATGGCTTGTTGCAGAAACAGGTCACTGATGCTGGGCTATAGCCCATGGTCTGAATTTCCATGTTTGTCTCCATTTGATATTATTTATTCCTCTTCTAATATCATTAGTTTCTGTGAATAATGTTTGCTCTAAACCTTGAATAGATTCAATCTCACCTATTTCTGAATATCACATGCTTTATGGCAACTGCTGTGTTAAATAGCTGGTTATAGAGTCAGATTTCTGCGATTCAACTTCACCTCTATCACTTACTATTTATACAACTTTGGAAAAGTTAATTTTTCCCAAGACTCAGTTTCCTTATCTGTAAAATGAGTATAATAATGCTCTCCTCTTATAGAGTAACCGAAGAATGATGTGGCATTTGTTCGAGAAATGTAATCTATTATTATTGTTATTGATTATGTAATCTTTTTATTCCAAGTTAAAATATTTTAGTTTCTGAGACTTCCTTCTAAGTTCTAAAACTAACTCCTCAGTTCTTCCTTCATTTTAGGCTCCCCTAGAAGCTATAGCTTTTCTCTCCTTCTGTACAGTGCAGACTATAGAACTGGGCAGGATCATAAGGGGGAGAATATTATTTGTTTTTGGAGGATTTCCTATCCATGCTTTTTCAGGGTATCATAACTAGAAATTAAGACTTTAAAAAATATTAGATCAACTCGAGTAAGTCTTTCGAAAAGTATCAGTTCTTGGCAGTTCATTAATAAAATTTAGGTAATAAAATTGTACAATATGAAATGGCCCAAATCACCCATCTTAAGTGGATACCGTAAAACTAAGGAAACTTGTTGTTCATGCATATAATCTTATATAAAGTATAGAACTTTTTGTACATTATCAGTAATTGATACTAGGACTAGGGTTTAGTCAGAGAGCAAATCTTCAAGATTACTGAAGTTGAGTTGATGGGACACTCTGATATTTCCTTATCTCTCTTTTAACTTATGAAGTTTGAAGAGAATCCCCAAATTAAACTTGATACTTTGGGAAATCTAAGAAGCTAGGGAAGAAAGCCTAGGTCAATTCACAACAGCACAGTGCATTCTGAATTTTTTTTATGAGTGACTATATATATGAACACAACACATGATTTATATGGACAAGAAGTCTGCAGCAGTAAGTTGAAACCATGACTTGTAAATTATTCCTTCTCTTCTAATAAATTCCATCAGCACAGAATCACTTAGAGTCATCTTTCATTGCAAGCAAGCGCTGGCACAGATGATCAGGGCCAAAAATAAATGAGGCAAGGAGCCCAATATTGTTCTACACTTTGCTCTTTTTCCTTTTGAGCCTGATTTTCTCAAATGACTTTCCTATGAGACAATGAATGTATTTGTTTCAGAGATGTATTCTCTTAGTTTAATGATATGGAGAGTAAGATAAGAAGGTAGAATAGGCAAAGAGTACTAGCAGCAAATCAAAATAATTGAAGAGAATAGTCTGAAAGTCAATTACTTTTGAAGACTTATTTGCAAGACAGCCATATGGTAACAGAGGAATAGTGACATTACCATAATTTTACAATTATGTAGTGTTTGGGAATCAGTATTTACATGTGATACAAGTAAAGAAAAACTAGAAATCATATGTTAGACTATATAACTATGTCTAACTTAACAAAACACAGTAAAAATTTAAATGAAAAAAAGGTGGTATATAAAAAGTGCTCCCCCCTTTTTCAGTACCTATAATATATACACACCCATATATAGCACCTAAAACCACATGTAATATATACATGCACCCCACTCCAGTACTCTTGCCTGGAAAATCCCATGGATGGAGGAGCCTGGTAGGCTGCAGTCCATGGGGTCGCAAAGAGTCGGACACAACTGAGCAACTTCACTTTCACTTTTCACTTTCATGCATTGGAGAAGGAAATGGCAACCCACTCCAGTGTTCTTGCCTGGAGAATCCCAGGGATGGCGGAGCCTGGTGGGCTGCCGTCTATGGGGTTGAAAAGAGTTGGACGCAACTGAAGCAACTTAGCAGCAGCAGCAGCAGCAACAATATATACATACACACATATATATACACACACATACACACAGCACCTAAACCAAATCAATACAGAATAAGAATTAGCTAACAATGACAATCCATCTACTATCAGATAATAGAGCATCATATTAGGCAATTTGTTTCATTTTCAGACATTTGATTGCATTTAGCCTGAAATTTGGAGAAGGCAATGGCACCCCACTCCAGTACTCCTGCCTGGAAAATCCCATGGACGGAGGAGCCTGGTAGGCTGCAGTCCATGGGGTCACTGAGGGTTGGACACGACTGAGTGACTTCACTTTCACTTTTCACTTTCATGCATTGGAGAAGGAAATGGCAACCCACTCCAGTGTTCTTGCCTGGAGAATCCCAGGGACAGGGGAGCCTGGTGGGCTGCCGCCTATGGGGTCGCACAGAGTCAGACACGACTGAAGCGACTTAGCAGCAGCAGCCTGAAATTACTGATTCAGAGCCAAACATAAAAAGGAATTAGATGGAATAAGTCTACTTAGAAACAAGGTTGAATTTTATTAAAATTAAAATTTAGAATTTAGGCCACAGAAATTTTCCAAATCATCCATATAAAGATAAAGGCACAGAAGATGTATTATGTGACCCATCACCCACAGTGGATGCCACTGCAAAGCTAGGTATGTACTTATGTGATCACACCTGAAGGCAGTATTTGCTTCCACATTAAGCATTAAGATCATTATTTTATCCCCCCCCAACCATTTATTAAAATCTGAATGGTGGGCCTAATTGGATTATGTTATATCTTTCTTCATTCTTAACATTTGCAAGGACTTCCCTAGTGGTCTAGTGCTTAAGAATCCGCCTGTCAATGTAGGGGACATGGGTTTTATCTCTGTTCCAGGAAGGTTCCACAACTACTGAAACTCATGCCTAGAGCTCATGCCCTGAATAAGAGAAGCTATTGCAACGAGAAGTCTGTGCATCGCAAATGGGTAGTAGCCCCTGCTCACTGAAACTAGAGAAAGCCCGCGCACAGGAATGAAGACAGCACAGCCAAAAATAAATCAATAATATTTGCAAGATCTACATTTCCTAGGAAACCTTCTGCTTTCCCAAACTATATTTAATTTTAGTGACAGTGTACGTCTCTCAGTCGTGTCCGACTCTTTGTGATCCCGTGGATTACAGCCTGCTGGGCTCCTGTGTTCATGGGATTTCTCCAGGCAAGAATACTGGAGTGGGTTGCCATTCCCTTCTCCAGGGGATCTTCCCGATCGAGAGATCGAACTTGGGTCTCCCACATTGCCGTAGGATTCCTTACCATCTGAGCCACCAGGGAAACCCGTTTAGGTTTAGGGACCATATCAATAACATTTTCTCAATGAGTGTAGACATTTTCTGTTTTCTTGTCCAGCATATGAACTAGAATATTCCCAGTGCTTCTGTTTTATTTCAGTTTCCAAACTGCAAGTCTTTAGCATATTTTTTCACAGTGTATTATGATGAGAAGCATAGCATTATATAACATGTCATAATAAATAGCAGACATAGCAATTTCTTCAGAAAACTTTACTGAAGGAGTTTTTTCAGATGGCGATTAAATCACTGCATCAGTAATATGTTCCCAAGTAAAAGTATGTTGAAAGTGATTGAACATTTATATGTTTTTATTTAGGCTCTTATCTTTCTTACTAGACTGATTATGATCTTCTATGACATGATCTAGCTCATTCCTGGCACACAGAGGCCATTCAATAAATATTTTTGAATGAATTAAATGAAAAAATATCAACAGACACAATGAAAACATATTAATGTTCATTAAGTGCTCCAGTCTGGACCCATAGCCATGAAATATTCTACCATTTACAATTCAATTTATAACTATTTAAAATTAAAGCCACAAAGACATTTTGATATTTATGAGTGTGTGTACCCTAAAAAGAGTAATGCTGCTAAGTCGCTTCAGTCGTGTCAGACTCTGTGCGACCCCAAAGATGGCAGCCCACCAGGCTCGCCCGTCCCTGGGATTCTCCAGGCAAGAACACTGGAGTGGGTTGCCATTTCCTTCTCCAGTGCATTAAAGTGAAAAGTGAAAGTGAAGTCGCTCAGTTGTGTCCAACTCCTAGCGACCCCATGGAGTGCAGCCTACGAGGCTCCTCCGTCCATGGGATTTTCCAGGCAAGAGTACTGGAGTGGGGTGCCATTGCCTTCTCCGAAAAGAGTAATAGATAAATGCAAAACAAGATGTATAAGAGTTCAAGGGTGACTATTTCTAGCCAGGACATGGAAACAACCTAGATGTCCATCAGCAGATGAATGGATAAGAAAGCTATGGTACATACACACAATGGAGTATTACTCAGCCATTAAAAAGAATACATTTGAATCAGTTCTAATGAGGTGGATGAAACTGGAGCCTATTATACAGAGTGAAGTAAGCCAGAAAGAAAAACACCAATACAGTATACTAATGCATATATATGGAATTTAGAAAGATGGTAACAATAACCCTGTGTACGAGACAGCAAAAGAGACACTGATGTATAGAACAGTCTTATGGACTCTGTGGGAGAGGGAGAGGGTGGGAAGATTTGGGAGAATGGCATTGAAACATGTAAAATATCATGTATGAAATGAGTTGCCAGTCCAGGTTCGATGCACGATACTGGATGCTTGGGGCTGGTGCACTGGGACGACCCAGAGGGATGGTGTGGGGAGGGTGGAGGGAGGAGGGTTCGGGATGGGGAACACATGTGTGCCTGTGGTGGATTCATTTTGATATTTGGCAAAACTAATACAATTATTTAAAGTTTAAAAATAAAATAAAATTAAAAAAAAATAAAAATACTTAATTTGTCTTCTTAATTTCATGTTCCATCCATACTTAGAAAAACAATGGCTGTTAACATCCTCATATTATGGTATCAAGAATCACTATAAAGTAGTTGTGAGATGTGAGAAAACTATGGGTTTTAATTGTGTAGGTGTAGTTACTACTGTTGTTTAGTCTCAGATGGCAAGAATACTGGCGTGGGTTGCTATTTCCTTCTCCAGGGGATCTTCCTGATCCAAAGATTGAACCCACATCTCCTGCAATAGCAGGCAGATTCTTTATCACTGAGCCACCAGGGAAGCCCCTGGATGTGTAGACTCAGATCTAAAAAACTTTAAACATTTCCATAATCTTCCAGCTCTCCTTCCTGCCCCATATCTCTTACCACTCACATGTTAATCTTCTCTCCCTTTCATTCTTGAACCTGTTGTTGTTTAGTCATTCATATGTGTCCGACTCTTTGCGAACCCATGGACTTGCAGCACGCCAGGATTCCCTGTCCTTCACTATCTCTTGGAATTTGCTCAAACTCATGTCCATTGAATAGATGATACCATCCAACCATCTCATCCTCTGTCACCCCCTTCTCCTCCTGCCCTTACTCTTTCTTAGCATCAGGGTCTTTTCCAATAAGTCGGTTCTTTACATCAGGTGGCCAAAGTATTGGAGTTTCGGCTTTGGCATCAGTCCTTCCAATGAATATTCAGGACTGATCCTTTATGATTGACTGGTTTGATCTCCTTGCAGTCCAAGGAACTCTCAAGAGTCTTCTCCAGCACCACAGTTGGAAAGCATCAATTCTTTAGGTGCTCAGCCTTCTTTATGGTCTACCTACCACATCTGTACAAGACTACTGAAAAACCATAGTTGACTAGATGAACCTTTTTCGGCAAAGTGATGTCTCTTATTTTTAATACGCTGTCTAGGTTTGCTATGCTTTTCTTCTAAGGAGCAAGTGTCTTTTAATTTCATGGCTACAGTCACCATCTGCGGTGATTCTGGAGCTCAAGAAAATAAAGTCTGTCACGGTTTCTACTTTTTCCCCATCTATTAGCCATGAAATGATGGGACCAGATGCCATGATCTTAGTTTTTTGAATGTTGAGTTTTAAGTCAGTCTTTTCATTTTCCTCTTTCATCTTCATCAAGAGGCTCTTTAGTTCCTCTTCGCTTTCAGCCATTAGGGTGCTGTCATCTGCATATCTGAGATTATTGATATTTCTCTTGCTACTGCTGCTGCTGCTGCTAAGTCACTTCAGTCGTGTCCGACTCTGTGTGACCCCATAGACAGCAGCCCACCAGGCTCCCCCATCCCTGGGATTCTCCAGGCAAGAACACTGGAGTGGGTTGCCATTTCCTTCTCCAAAGCATGAAAGTGAAAAGGGAAAGTGAAGTCGCTCAGTTGTATCCGACTCTTAGTGACCCCATGGACTGCAGCCTACCAGGCTCCTCCATCCACAGGATTTTCCAGGCAAGAGTACTGGAGTGGGGTGCCACTACCTTCTCCAATATTTCTCTTAGCAATCTTGATTCCAGCTTGGGCTTCACTCAGCCCAGTATTTCACATGATGTACTCTGCATAGAATTTAAATAAGCAGGGTGACAATATACAGCCTTGACATACTCCTTTCCCAATTTTGAGCCAGTTTGTTGTTCCATGTGCAGTTTTAATTGTTGCTTTTTGACCTGCACACAGGTGCCTCAGGAGTATTCCTGTATTTGTCTTTGAGATATTTAATCAGCAGTTTCTTCTCCTTCCATGACTTCCATGTCTGATAACCATTACCTTTGATCTAGAAGATTCTCCCTTGCTCTCTGGACCTTGTGGTATATTCTTCCAGGCTTCACACTTGAGGTTAGGTCCCATTTTACACAGCAAAAGGCCAAAATAAAATCCTTCAGAGGACTGGTCTAATGTTTTCTTGAGCATAATGCTACAGGTTACTTCCAGAAATTTCCATTTAACTGTCCTGTCCATTTACTGAATATTGGCTCAACTCTGATCCATGTATAAATAAGAGGCCAATGGCTTTCTACCCCTCTCCACTATGCCCCAGGTTTTTAAGATAGCTCCTGAGTAAAATAAAACAGTCCAGGAGATTAAAAACAAAAAGAAAACTTCTGGGTAGTGATCTCAAATCTTTCAGTGAAATAAATGTCTTTACTAATCTCAAGTCTATCTGAGCTCTTAAGAGTCTGGATGTTTTTATTAGTAGTATTGGTAGAGAGCTCTGCTGTTCCTGATATCTTTCATTGATAAGCTATTTGGCTATTGCTGAATCTGGATCTATAAGAGAAGGTTATTGTGTGGATGGCTTCAGGATATTAGTTAGCTCATCTCTGGCTTTTAACCTTAATTCTAATTTTGATTATGTGCTAATACTCTTGAAACTAAAATTTTTTACACATGATTCCATTGAAAAACACTTTTCAGTGTAGACCACTGTCAGCTGACAAAGGATAAATGTTTTTTCACTAGAAAAGTCTGAAGTTCTTGTAATGGTGAATACACAAAAAATGATACCATGTGGTTTACTTTTAAAATTCAGTCCCCTTCTCCCACTCTTTTGTCTGGGGTGGGGGGAATCTCTTTTTTAAACCAACTATTCACATCAGGGATTTCCAGGTAGAAATATTTTAACTGTCTTGTCCTACATCAGGCATATCTGACCCATCTTTTAAGGTGCTCTGAGACCTCATGTGAAGAGTTGACTCATTGGAAAAGACTCTGATGCTGGGAGGGATTGGGGGCAGGAGGAGAAGGGGACGACAGAGGATGAGATGGCTGGATGGCATCACTGACTCGATGGACGTGAGTCTGAGTGAACTCTGGGAGTTGGTGATGGACAGGGAGGCCTGGCGTGCTGTGATTCATGGGGTTGCAAAGAGTGGGACACAACTGAGCAACTGAACTGAATTGAACTGAGACCACATTTGGATTGTGCAACTGGCTGAATGGCAAGAGTTCACAGAGGTCATGTAAGAAAGTAAGATGTTAGAATAGTTTGCAGCTGGTGTGTTTTAAGGTTAAATTTCTATCACCTATTGGTATATTTTTAAAATGCCCACCATGGATTTTTAAAATAATTTATGCTTATTTTATTGTCACCAATGACCAGAGAAGCAGAAAGGCATGCATTACGGTCTTCTTCTAAAACAGACAGCTCTTTCCCTTCTATTTATATGTCACTTATATTTATATATTACATTCTGCTTTTTGATGTGCTGAAATTCTCATTCATTTTCCCCTCATCAATGCTGCTCTGCCCGACTACTAACTATCCATTCTGCCCTTCTTCCTTCTTGATTCTATTTTGGATGACAGTGCATTTAGCAAAAAAGCTAATTTTTCACTTTCTTTTTCTAGGTAGTTCTGTGACACAGTTATAGAAACTAAGATAGAAGTGGAAATCTGCTATAAGTTTTTCTTCACTGATATGGGTTTTACCCCTTTCTGCCTGTTACCTTCCTCCTATCTGAAAGATGGATGTGATGGCAAGAGCTATAGTAGTTCACAGAGAACAATGAGGAAAAGGCTAAGAAAATTTCAAAATGACACCAGCTTGACATCCTGAATCTTTACCAATGATTGCCTATTTCTGGACTTCTTTACACAGGAGAAAAATAAAGCTTGTATGTTTAGATAATACTAAAACCATAGTCACAGAAAACTAGTCAATCTAATCACACTAGGACCACAGCCTTGTCTAACTCAATGAAACTAAGCCATGCCTGTGGGGCAACCCAAGATGGGCGGGTCATGGTGGAGAGATCGGACAGAATGTGGTCCACTGGAGAAGGGAATGGCAAACCACTTCAGTATTCTTGCCTTGAGAACCCCATGAACAGTATGAAAAGGCAAAATGATAGGATACTGAAAGAGGAACTCCCCAGGTCAGTAGGTGCCCAATATACTACTGGAGATCAGTGGAGAAATAACTCCAGAAAGAATGAAGGGATGGAGCCAAAGCAAAAACAATACCCAGCTGTGGATGTGACTGGTGATAGAAGCGAGGTCCGATGCTGTAAAGAGCAATATTGCATAGGAACCTGGAATGTCAGGTCCATGAATCAAGGCAAATTGGAAGTGGTCAAACAAGAGGTGGCAAGAGTTAATGTCGACATTCTAGGAATCAGCGAACTGAAATGGACCGGAATGGGCGAATTTAACTCAGATGACCATTATATCTACTACTGCGGGCAGGAATCCCTCAGAAGAAATGGAGTAGCCATCATAGTCAACAAAAGAGTCCGAAATGCAGTACTTGGATGCAATCTCAAAAACGACAGAATGATCTCTCTTCATTTCCAAGGCAAACCATTCAATGTCACAGTAATCCAAGTCTATGCCCCACCCAGTAACGCTGAAGAAGCTGAAGTTGAACGGTTCTATGAAGACCTACAAGACCTTTTAGAACTAACACCCAAAAAAGATGTCCTTTTCATTATAGGGGACTGGAATGCAAAAGTAGGAAGTCAAGAAACACCTGGAGTAACAGGCAAATTTGGCCTTGGAATACGGAATGAAGCAGGGCAAAGACTAATAGAGTTTTGCCCAGAAAATGCACTGGTCATAGCAAACACCCTCTTCCAACAACACAAGAGAACACTCTACACATGGACATCACCAGATGGTCAACACCGAAATCAGATGGATTATATTCTTTGTAGCCAAAGATGGAGAAGCTCTATACAGTCAACAAAAACAAGACTAGGAGCCGACTGTGGCTCAGATCATGAACTCCTTATTACCAAATTCAGACTTAAATTGAAGAAAGTAGGGAAAACCACTAGACCATTCAGATATGACCTAAATCAAATCTCTTATGATTATACAGTGGAAGTGAGAAATGGATTTAAGGGCCTAGCACTTGGGCAGAGCACTTCCCATGTATTCCTTACCATGGTGAGGTAGACTCACCTTGGGAAGGTCCTTTTCAGTTCTGGGATTCTACAATTTAAGCCTGTGTTTAGACATATGTCATTCATCTTGGTGAGAACCTTGTGGGGAAGGTGAGTAATATTATCCCCATGTTGCAGATGAAGAAATGAGGGGTTGCATACCTGCCAGGTAGCAGTGTAAGGAACCAAAGCCAGGTATTAGCTGACTTTTATCTCTACAGAGAAACATATGGCACTACTTCCCAATACAAAGAGAAAACAGAGAAGGTCAAGTGGGTGGGATATTAAGGGTTACCTATCAATTAATAGACAGAAGCAGGGGTTTCACCCTCTTAAGATATGGGATTGTAATGTAGATATATCAGACTGTATTAATGTACAATGACTAAGGGAAATTATTACTATATTCCTCCAGAGTAACAAATCTGTTTTAAACCTTATAGTTGTTGAATATCACCTAGGGATGGAGGATCTTGCCACACAAGTTAAAAAGAAAAAGGAAAGCAGTTTATCAAAAATAATGTTTAACCTCTTCTTCACACAAAATAATGAATATTTGTTTTATAACTTAAGAAATGCTTGTGTTCTGATATATGTTGGTTCTCTATATTTTAGGGGATAATGTAAATTTTAGACATATTTCTTTGTTGGTATCCTTGGCATAATAGTACATGCTAATCAATAGAATATTCCCATTTATGAGTTTAAAATTATTATTCTACTAAGCAGGGGAAACAGAATATGGGCAGTGGCAATGACAGTGATTTCTAGCCCCAACTGTACCATCTTCAAGATTTATCACTCCTTTAGGGGCATGTAGCTGGAAGTGTAGAACCCTGAACTAGCAGTCAGATGAGCAGATTTACTCCCGGAACTTTCACTGACTCACTCTGTGACCATGTGCCCATCAGTTGATTTCCCTCAAGTTCTCAGATCTTAAAAGTTAGTGGTGTTTCAGACTTCCCTAATGCTCAGACAGTAAAGCATCTGCCTGCAATGCAGGACACCTGGGTTCCATCTCTGCATAGAGAAGATCCCCTGGAGAAGGGAATGGCAACCCACTCCAGTACTCTTGCCTGGAGAATTCCATGGACAGAGGAGCCTGGCGGGCTATAGTCCATGGGGTCGCAAACAGTCAGGCACAACTGTGTGACTAACACTTCTAATTCACTAACCTTTGAGAAACACTGTGAAAGAAGGTATAACTGTGTTTGTCTGAGTGTGTTACTCACTCAGTTGTGTCCAATTCTTTGCGACCACATGGACTGCAGCCCACCAGGCTCCTTTGTCCATGGAATTCTCTAGGCAAGAGTATTGGAGTGGATTGCCATTCCTTTCTCCAGGGGATCTTCCTGACCCAGGGATTGAACCCGGGTCTCCTGCATTACAGGCAGATTCTTTACCGTCTGAGCCAACAGGTAAGTAACTTGTGTTTAGAAAATGTGAAAAGGGTAAGGGCAGAAAAGCTAAGACTTGAATCTTAGTCAACTTGGTGTGAAGCATAACTATTTTTTTTTAAAGAGAATTTATAGTTCTTTTCACCATTTCTAAATGTTATCATTTGCTTCTTTTTCATGTGTAGGGAAAAGGGGACTGAAGAAAAAGAAGGGTTCATCTTCCCTTTTCCCACTCCAACCTCGTAAGTCTGATTCTGCTCTCTCATAATGATCCAGTTGAGTGTTATTCAGAATGTTAATGCACTTACACATTAAATGGAAGGAGGAATTCCTCATTTTCGAGAAAGGGGAAAACCCCACATATTTCAAAATTCTCTTCAGAGCTTGCTTCACTGCTTCCATTCGTTCACAATTGCTGAACTGCTCTGCTCCAAGGACACAAAGACAGTGAAGATGTGGCGTGAGACGAAGAGCCCACAGATGAAAGGCACTAGATACTTAAACAATTAGCACACTACAGGTCTGTGAGTGTGAAGTGAAAGAAGACAGCATAGAGGAGATAGGAGCATCTTAAAAGAGGTCAAAAAGTGCTTTATCAGTTAACCTTGCTGCACCATGGAGGCAAGAAAAAAAGGTCATTTTCTAGACACTGTAAGTTTTATAGTAATGTTTGTTTTAATGAATATTTAAGCAAGCCGAATTGTACACCAGGCAGTGTGCCAGGCAGCAGTAAAGTCTATAAAGGCATCAGTTTGGAAGTTGGCTAGATAAAATTACAACTCCATTTCTGGCTTTAGGTGTGACCTTGGGCAAGTTGGCTGACCTCTCAAAATCTGTTTCTTCATTTAGAGAATGGAGATTATAGATAAAAGGGTCTATACCTCAGAAGATTGTATGAAGATTAAATGAGAAAATACACATAAAGACTCAGCCCAGTCTTTGGCACCTTGTAAGATGGTAAGTGTTCAGTAAATACTGGCTATTATTGAGTAATCTATATATAGTTTCTCACTGAAGTCTTGCAACAATCCAGTGGACAGGCATTCTTAAAATCAAGTCAATACAAAGAGGACTGAGGATATAGAGCACAGGAGATGTTAGGAAGGTAGGTTCCAAACCATAAAAGACAGTGTGTGTAACATAAGGACTTGGAATATATGTAGCAGGCAATGGTAAATCTTAAGAGGATTTTTAAAAGAGAGAACCAATCAGTTCCATTAATACGTTTCAGAAAGATCATTAAGATGGCAGTGTGGATAATGGATTGAAAGGGCATGAAGAAAGAAAAGAAGGTTAGAAGTCCAGTTAGGAATTCCTTGTAATCAAGTACTCTGAGATATAGTAGTATGGGAAATTCCAAATGCTTCAGAAAAAAATAGCTGGCAGATCCCCTGCCCCTCCAATCTGTACCTCTTCCTACATCCTGTCATGACAGAAGCTTTAGGACTTGCCTTACAGCTAACGTTTTCAGCTATGAATTGCACCAGCATTCTTTTCAAATTGGTCGTCTTTGTTAGCAAGTGGCATGAAGCTTAATCACCTCTGAAAAGACAGCAAGTAAGTCCCTTGCTGGTACTGGAAGAACCAAGTATCAGTGCGATTGTTCCTTGACTGCAGGGAAAAGTAGACAAAAGCTCTAAAAACACTTGGGTAGTTTGCTGGCTTTATCATTTTTGTCATCGTCATATGTTGGTTATGTTATCATTATTAGTTTCCTGTATTGATTCAATAGTAGTAAATCATCCACAGTAGGAAAAGTGATATGAAATATAAACAGAATATCTCACTTTATATTGATTTACCATCACATACCTAATGTTTTATTTTTTCTATTTCAAGAAGCCTATTTTCTACATTTAATGTTCCTGCTGGGAACAGCAGTCCCTTTTCACTATTTTTGCTTAAAATTATCAACGGTAAAATATATGCTTTGAAAGACAAAGGAAAGTAAGGGAAGATTAAAACATGTTGATGGCCAGTCTTCTCTCAACAAAACCGAAGCTAGTTCATAAGGACTGCTATCTTGATTATGGACCAGTGTCTGAATATATTCTTTGAGAAATGTATGAGAAACCAAGTTTTGAAATACCACCTTTTCTATCCTGAAGTCTTCCCTTTCTGCTTGTGCTCTGATCCAGTTTTTATTAACAAGACATGTTTTCTCAGAGTTGCCACAATTTCAATTGTTTGCATAACATGTACATGTACCTAAAGATAAATGTGGTTGCTGACTTGAAAGGTTAACTGTATAGAAAAAAAAGAGTCAAGACCTTGAGGAAAATAAGGGTCTGGGCATTTTTTGTTTTTCAGGATTTGCAATTTTGAAATGATAAAATATATGTACTATCCCTTAAGCTACAGAGTACATTAAAAATTAAGCTGCAACTAAAATGTATTATTATATATATTACAAATTGACTTTAAATATTTATATATTTAAAACTAGAAACTGTAAATGTCTTGAAGAATTACACTATGGAGTAAATTAAACTATGGACTATTTATCTAATAGTTTTGAAACTGAGAAAAAGTATCTCAACAATAGTGAATAATAACCTGGAGATAGTTTCTTCAAGTTTAAGATTTAGTGGTGGTTGTTATGATTATTACAAAAATGTATGATGTTAAATCAGGAAATCAGCTTTAAGACTTGAAAGAGAAAGTATAGGGAAAAAAGCCATCCCTAAATGAAATATTTATCTGAAGCTTAAAAAACACGTAGAATTTTTTAAAAACTAAGAAAAGTGAGATGCTTTTAAAGTAAAAAAAATATATCGTTAAGAGTTAATCATCCACACAGATAAGATGTTAAGAAGCCAAAGACCAAAGGAGAAATAAATAAACTAATTTAAAAATATGAAAAAGGACTGAATTAAAAGAGAAAAGTCACCAAACTTCATCAAGGCCATGTCTTACAGAGAATGACATTTGTAGAAATACAAATAAAAATATAAATATAATAAGCAAGAAACAGGAAATACTATTTAAAAATATAATAAATCCACAAAAGTGAAAAGGGTTTTCTTAGCTAATAGACCAAGACAATAAATATCATACGTCTACATGATAACTTAAATGATAACTTAATTTTAAAAATTAAAAAAAAGAATATGAGGTTAAGTGTACAACCCTGACTTGCCTCTAATAAGCAAGCTTAATAGCTCCAGCCCTGAGATATTTCTAATATGCCCAGATTGCATATCAGGCAGATTCTTTACCATATGAGCCACATGGAAAGCCCTGTTTTGTTTTGTTTTGTTTTTTCCATTTTTAAAATTCTTTTTTGCCTTGAAAGAACTTATGCTATAAAACACATACACACACACACACACACACACACACACAGAGGCTATTAGAGCAAACTGAGATTACCTTTTCTTTGATTCATTGTAGGAATTCCTTTGTTCCTCTTTTTTCAGCAATGAGCAAGCAGCCTTTAGTTATATACCAAAGCCCCAAGTTCATTTTAACTCTAGGTTAAAAGACAGATTTGACTCTTGGACAACTTTGATGATGCATGGGGAATCATATGACCTACATCTGTGTAACTGGGGGAAGGGCTGCTTTGTAGGCCTTATGTTATGCAACATTTTTATACCACAGTTTCCTTCTCTGTAAAATAGAAATAAAGTTAGTCCTGCCTACTTCATGAAGTTTCCCTCAGGGCTCAGATGGTAGAGTCTGCCTGCAATGTAGGAGATCTGGGTTTGATCCCTGCGTCGGGAAGATCCTCTGAAGAAGGAAATAGCAACCCACTCTAGTATTCTTGCCTGGGAAATCCCATGGACAGAGGAGCCTGGTGGGCTGCACCCCACGGGGTCGCTAAGAGTCAGACACGACTGAGCGACAAACACACACACACTTTATGAGGATGTTAAGGAGTTTTAAGTAAAATGAGAATGCATGTAAAGGTTTTTACAAATGATGCAGTGCAGAGACAATTCCAGTTATTTTCTACTACTGATAGAAATAGCAGTAGATTTATACTTGAGACACACTTAAAGAAGAAAAACAATTCCAATGCTCTTAGGCATAAATGAACATCAATTATGAGTGTACATTATGTCACTGGCTGACTCTGAGACCTCATCCTGGACTATTACTACTTTGTCCAGTTGTACTTTTTCCGTTCTGTGAACAAACCAAGTTTGTTTTCATCTTCCAATCTTTATATTTACAATCTCTCTACCTGGTTAGTGTATGGCTTCTCATCATATGGGTTGCAACTCTAATGACACCTTCTCAGAGATGCTCCCCATCATTATCCAAGCTAATCCCACTGCTGCCCCACCCTACTACAGTCTCATGTGATCACATGACTCTATATTTTTCCTATTATTAATATTTTCTTCCTAACACTATTTAAATATCGTACCTGCTTTTCACTTGTTTATGGAGAAATCACCACCATGGAAGGGCATAGTGTCCTTTTTACGGACAACCTGAGTAACCACTTAGCAGTTTGTCACTAAGCTAGATGCGATGAGTGACAACTTAGCAGTCTGTCACTAAGCTAGATGGGACTGCCAACACTTTGGATGATAGTCAGAAGTTCACAGTGACCTTGTCAAATCAAAGAAATGATCAGCTGGAAACCTGACTTCCCAGAGGAGCAAGGTGGGTAGGGAAGGATGTGCAATTGCTAATTTTCCAAATGATGCATTTAGATAAGTAATGATATCCTTTTACTAATTAAATTCAATATGTATTTACACAACCTTCAGATAACTTTATTTGTCTGTAATTTCTATTTAGCAGCATATGTAACGCTGTTTTAAAGTAGTCTCTCTCACTTAGTCCAGTCATCTAAAGCAAAACTGTGACGTGTCACATTTACTGCTGGCATTCCCCAACCTCCTCTTTCATAAAGTGTTTCCTGACTCTTGAGATATTTAATCCCCTTTCACTCCCAGGTGGCGCTAGTGATAAAGACCTCGCCTGCCAAAGCAGGGGATGGAAGTGATGAGTGTTCGATCCCTGGGTCTGGAAGATCCCCTGGAGGGGAGCACAGCAACCCACGCCAGTATTCTTGCCTGGAGAATCCCATGGACAGAGGGGGCTGATGAGCTACAGTCCATGAGGTTGCAAAGAGTTTGACACGACTGGAGTGACTTAGCATACATGCACGCACTCACTATTTACACACCTGCCCCACAACTCTCCAAGGCCCCGCTTTCAGCTGTCAGCAGATCTCTATTTGCTGTTTCATCTAAATTCCAATTCAGAAGTAGAGATAACCCAACTGTGACACTCTACGAAATGCATAACTGTCTGCATATATGTCTGTCCTCATTAAATTCTACTTGTCTTACCAAATACAGAGCTCTAGCACTTATTTATTATAGAACACAGTAGACATTCAATAAATGCTTTCATTTTGTATTTTTCCAGAGTGTTGCTTTTTTCTTTTAACATTGCCCATATGTTACTTTATTATTACTACTAGAACATAAACATGAGTGGGATTGGAGTCATTTGTTTGTACACTTTTCCATGTTAAAAACTCACACCTTCTTTTTAGAAAAAAAAAAAAAAAAAGTCAAAGAGAGATGGAGGAAAGAGGCTTTGTTATGTCTGGCCGTGCCAGGTCAGGCAACTATCAATTTTCCCCTTAACTGGAAGAAAAACAAATTGCAGAAAATCCCAGAGAGTACTTGAATCTATATATAGTCCTATTTTTCCAATTGATCTACTCAGTGATTTAAACAAGGAGTGGTCTGAACATAGACTCCAAAATCAAGTCTTGGATTTGAATCCCGATTCTGACCCTTAGCTTGCTTGACTTCAGGCATTTTCTTAATCATTCTGCGATTTCACTTCCTGTTTATAATATGGGGGTAATAATTATACCTAATGAACAGGGTTGATATCTGAGGATACAGTCAACAAATATTTGAGGATATATTATTACACACTAGACTCTGTTCTTGGTATAAAAGAAAGAACATGAAAAAAAAAAAGACAAAAAAATTCTTCTTCACAGGGTTTGCATTCCAGTTAGCAAGATAAATATCAATACACATATTTGTTACTGATAAGTGCTAAGGAGGAAAAAAAAAAAAAAAAAAAAAAAAAAAAAAACAGAGAAGACAGGTATGAAATGTGGCGGGGCTGGAGGGTTTTAAGTTTTAGATAAGGTGGCCAGGGAGTCACATTGAAAAGTTATAACTCCTGAAAAAAGGCTAAAGAACATGAGGGAGCTGGCTATATAAGCCTCTATAGGAAGAGCCTCCAAGGCTCAGACATGTCCAACTCTTTGACACTCTGTAGACTGTACCCTGCCAGGCTCCTTAATCTGTGGGATTTTCCACTGGAGTGGGTTGCCATTTTGTCTTCCAGGTAATCTTTCTGACCCAGGGATCAACCTGCATCTTCCACCTTTCCTGCATTGGCAGGTGGATTCTTTACCACTGAGCCACCTGGGAATCTCCAAGACAGAGGGAACAGCAATTGAAAAAGCCGTGTGAAAGAAACGAGCATGTCTGGTGGGTTCAAGGAACAGCGAAGGTAGCTGGAATGCAGCGGCACTGAAGGAAATGCGCTGTGTGTGTGTGCGCGCGAGCGCTCAGGTGGGGATGACCAGTTAAGACTGTGCACCATGATGAGAACTTCAGCTTGGCTTTGACTCTGAGAGAGAGGAGCCCCTGAAGAGGTTTGGGCATAGGAGAGAGACAATGAGATTCACACAATGAGATTCCTGGTATCGCATACCTCCACCTGCCTTCCTGAAAGCTGACGGGTAAAGGGGTGGTGCAGAAAGCAGCAGAGGCAGGGGGACCAGTCAGGAGGCCGTTGCCATAACGCAGCTGAAAGATTAAGGTATTTGGACCCAGAAGGGAGCAGCACAGGTGGCTAAGAGCTGGGCAGATTCTGGATTCATTTTGAGAATAGAGCCAGCTGAATCTCAGGGATGATCAAAGTAGAAGAGGAAAAAGAAGAGTCTTAAAAATGCAGCAGTGTCTCTGGTCTGAACAACTAGAAAAATGGTGCTTCCATGAACTTCCAGGAGTTAATACATGCTCAATGCATGATTTATATAACTTTGCTAAAATGTGTTAAGATGTTAATGAATTAATATGGGTAAACCACTTAGTATAGTACTTAATATTAAGTCCATCCAATATAAGTGTTAACTGTTAACTATTAATAAGTTGAGATACCCCCAATATATTATTAGATGAGAAAATGTTCGCAGTAGAAAACTTTTGGCTTTTGAAAATAAAGTGACTGAAATGAGATAATGACAGACTCTCCATTGGAAGCTTAAGTGTAGAAGATAAACAGGATTTTCAAATGACCACAATTCCCTCTCCTTCAATTCCCCTTTTCACCTGCACACGCCTTTAATATAGTATTTGTCTTTTTTACTCTAGCTCTTGAAAGTATCCCTATCTTCAAAAGCAATGCACGCACAAAGCATATTTCTCTTCCCCCAAAAAATTGTGTTTTATACTTACTATAGCTATGAGATTTATATTCAACAATACTATTTTAACTGATGTGGAAGTATCCTGTATTTTGAAGATACAGCAATGACATTTATTTTTGATTGTTATTTTATTTTCTTGAAACTGTGAAAGCCAATACAATGAAATGTAAGTATTAAAGAATGCTCAAATACATACAAATATCCTAACCAGCTTTTTTTAAAAAGCACTTTTGGTTTCTATGTTTTTCTGTAGAATTCATTTTTCATTGGCAAATTGTAAGATGAAATTTCAAGCTGAAAATATCTGAAATCTTGATGGCAGAAAAAGGGTCCTGATGATGGAAATAACTATGTGACTTATCTGATTTGATTCAATCAATTTTTGCATCATTTCTCTTTTGTGAATATCTGGGACCAGGGAGTATTATTACTTACAGAATTTTTTCCCAGTGGGCATTAACTTACACCATGACTTTCTGTGGGAAGTAAGACTCTACTAAAATGTATGTTCATGTGCCAATTCTGTTTAAGTCTTTATGTATAACAGGGCTTGGTAAATAAATAACATTGGGGACCCAATAAATAGACAATAAGTTTTGGTTGTTTCAACCAGACCAAGCAATCAATTCAAACACAGAAAAAACAATAATTTCTGGCCATCTCCCCACCACTCCATTCCACCATGTTTCCTCCGTTAGACAAAACTTTGTCATATAATGATTCCAAAATACACTGTTAAACACCCTTATGTTATTTTTTCAAAGTCTTACTGTAATTTACAGATCGATATGACTCTTAAATGGAAGGAACAAAGATAGGAAAGGAATTGGGGAATCTAAGTACCATCTTTTATTTTTAATGCCACAGAGGTGCTGTGGGCTTTGGTTCTTTCTGCTAATTCAATAAAGGATACAAGCTTTCAAGACTGGCATGCATTCAGCACTGGGATTCAAGACAGCTTTGGACTCGAAAGCTGGAAGTTCTCTGAAGAGAGATTTCACAGTTCTTCTTACAATTTAGTCAATGAGTTAATGGGCCACATCATCATTTCCAGTGATAATTAAAATGCAGAATTTACTCTCTTTAATTTGGGATAAATTTTATAATTTCTTTTTCTTTCCTCCAGTAGTCTGATTTTTAATGTTGATGCCACAGTTGATAGTTGAACAGTACTTCATAGTTTATCAAGCGTATACTGTCATACACATTTCAATTCAATATTTTACTGGTCCAATATTTTTTTACAAATTGTCCTAACAATCTCATGATGAAGAACTTATTCATGATTTCTATTCTTTGAATATGTAATTTGAAACTCTGAGAACAATAATTAATCACTAAGTACATATAGTTTAAATGAGTAGAACCATAACTTGAACCACATCAGTACTGTTAAATATTGGTAATTATCTTACTAATAAAATTTTGGGAGTATCTTCCAGAGGTTTTCAGTCAAGGCAGTTGGTCCAAGAACAAGTAGAATCACAGTGCAAAGGAATTAGAGTGGAGGAAAGTAGTGAGAAGTGACCCAAGTTAGTCATGGATAAGCAACATAACAGAAAGAGAATACTATTACAGAGTTTAAATGTGAAATGCATAGCATTTAGCATATAATACAAGTAATGTATTTAAAGTTTTTACTCACATATTTCATCAAGATTGTATTGATTATAGGATGCACCACTGAGAGAGAAAAAGGCAAACTCCTGTCAATTAAACCACGACACACCACTAATCATAAGGCACTTTCAGATTTTAAAAAGTTAAAATGTGAAAAAAGGTATGTCTTAGAAGCCAGGAAATATAGTGCTGGTAACAGCAGAGGGTATGGAAATTCTCAAAATCAGTCATAATACAATCTAACTAGACAATCAATAAACATTTATTAAGTGCCTTTGGATGGGTATAAAGAAGCAAAATGCGTAATCTAGGCGAAGAGGCTTAAGTGCTACATATAAAATATTAATTGCTGTCTTTCAGTCTTACAGTGATGGCCACTGGTTGGAGAAAACAAATCTGCTTGTGCAACAAAGATGCCTGGGTGTGCAACTGCCAGGGGGATATGATATATAGGAGGGAGGAAGAGAGGAATAAAGAAGAGGAAGCAACTGGGGGAGGGGAGGATGGCTTGGAGGACAGGTAGGAGGAATGGAAGGCGGGGTCCAACCCAACCTAGAGCTTCACTGAAATTCAGGAGTGGCCAGAATCCTGTGCGCATGGATCTCCTAATCTTATAAAATATAATTGCTGGGCTGTATGTGAAATGATTCTTAAAAACAACAGCTTTGAAAAAGGGCTTCACACACTTTTGTAACATCTATAGTCCAAAGGTTTTTCCATTCTTGTATATTTTTTAAATCTCAAAGATTGAAGACTTAGACACTTTGGATACCTCTCAAATTTGAGCTGAATGTAATTGTTTAAACACTGGGTGTTGCTTGGAAATTACATTTTGCTATGACTGGTTATCTGGAGAAGGCAATGGCAAGCCACTCCAGTACTCTTGCCTAGAAAATCCCATGGACCGAGGAGCCTGGTAGGCTGCAGTCCATGGGGTCGCTAAGAGTCGGACACGACTGAGGGACTTCACTTTCACTTTTCACTTTCCTGCATTGGAGAAGGAAATGGCAACCCACTCCAGTGCTCTTGCCTGGAGAATCCCAGGGACGGGGAAGCCTGGTGGGCTGCCGTCTATGGGGTCGCACAGAGTCGGACACGACTGATGTGACTTAGCAGCAGCAGCAACATGACTGGTTATCAACCTGTTTGATGACTTAAAAGTTTTAGATTCTGTGATTAAAATGAAAAGTTGTTTGGGCTAAAGCCAATCATCTAAATATCTAACTTGGGCATTTTGCATATTATTGATATTATGATTACCAGCACTGAATCTGTGTGCTGAATTGGAAAAATGAAATTAGATTGTTTATTTCTAATTAAAAACATTTCTTTTTCTGCAAAGATATTACATAATTTACCCTGTATTGTGAAATAATTGCTTTTGAAATTAACCAAATAAAAAGAAAAACATTCAACCTTTTAACTGGGCATTATGTTCATAAATTTATCACTAATTTGAAAGGGCATATCCAACAGCACTCTGATATTGTTACACATTGTTTGTGATTGAGGAAAAACTAACCTGGTAATAGTATTTACTTCTTTTGAAAAGAAAAAATAAAATAATAATGCAGAACAATTTCATTTTTAAAAGTCAATAATGAATTCCATCTGCTGCATGCCATTAAAAACAAAGAGGTTACTCACATGCCTCAGATCTTTTTAGGTCTTTGTTCCTTCCATTGAAAAGCATAGGCCAACCCCTCAATAATAAAGTTATTTTGACTTGTCTGACAAAAACTTAAAACAAAAAAACCAAAAACTTATCCATTTCCCTCCACATTTCAGTGGAGCCTAGAGGACTTGAAATAACATGTTAAAGAAAAACAAAGGCATTTAAGCAAACTTTTAAGAGAATGGTTAGGAGAATCTAAGGAAATGCATACCAGTCTCTGAAACCCAGAGCACAGTGGTGATAAAAACATAAGCATGTGACTTAATCACGATCATTACCCTAGCTGTGCACAAACTGTCAGTTTGGGGCAAGAGAAGGTAATATGGAAAAGATAGACAAATATGACAAATGACAAATTGACAAATATGACAAATGATTTCCTGTGAATGCACTAAAAAAAAAAAACCACCAATGACATATTCAAATGGCCACTGGACATGAAAACAGACTTAAAATCACTATGTTTGAATCTATTTCTGGGAGTGCCTCTATATAGAATCACGGCAGCCGCACCTACAGAAAATCACAGACAAATAATGAACATGCACAGAAAGTCTTTTTTTACATCCTCTATTCAGATTAGTATTTTAACAGTCACTCCCTCCTGGGCACTCCCAGAAAACATTCCCTTTCTGGAGGTAGCAGCCAACAGAACTGCAGGGCTCATCTGGATTTGGAAAATAGAACAAAGTCATCCTTCTCTGACCTTCTAAAATGACTGGTTTAAAGCTGAGAGCACTCACACATACCTTTGCGTAGGCAGAGCATTTCTGAGGTCCTCCCTTCAAACCCTATTCAGCCAGCAGTGAGCTGCTCTCAGGAAGAGAGGACGGGATTTTGGTTCCTGTGCTTCCTCAGGTAATACAACACTTCCTTCCTGGGAGAGACTGCCCTCTCCTCCAGGCCCTGACCTCTGGTGGCAGTGTGCAAGACTCAGATTCAGAGGTTTCTGCACACAGGAAACCCACTGCATCCGCTTTCTGACTGCAGCCTCATTCTTGGTTCACTGAACACTCTGGAAACAGTGCCAGTATGCTCTGCCTAGAAAGTTACTAAGTGGACCCTCTAAAATCTCTCATAGAGTGAGAGAACAGAACTCAATATCTAACTTCTGTACTCTTCTTATCTTAAAGTAAATCAATGCACAGCAAATCTCTGTAATTTAGTCCTAACAGCACTGACATTCAGCAGATCTGATAAGGCTGGGTCCTAACCTGGTTGGTGTTTTATATCCTTGCTGTTGTTTAGTGACTAAGTCATGTTCAACTCTTTTGCAACCTCCATGAACCGTAGCCCACCAGGCTCCTTGGTCCATGAGATTTCCCAGCCAAGAATACTGGAGTGGGTTGCCATTTCCTTCTCCAGGGGATCTTCCTGACCCATGGATCAAACCTGCGTTTCCTGCATTGGCAGGCAGATTCTTCACCACTGAACCACCAGGGAAGCCCCAATATTTATACCTTTACAAATATTTAAATATGTTATTAGTTGATGAGCTAATAATCCAAACATAAGTGTGATTTTTTTTTTCCTCCAGAACCTCCATCTGCATTGTCATGATATAGTGCACATTGCTTTACATTACAGTTATTTCCTTCTGTATTTTCTCTCTGATGGGACAAGGAGAGAGTACATCATACTAGTAACAGTTCTGCAACTTAGCAAGTGAATGAATGGATAAGAGTCATAATAATCCCCTTTCCTACCTGCCCCCAACCCCTCTTTAATTCACATTCTGTGTTATCCTTTAAAAGCAGATGGCACCATCCACTGCCTGCTCTATAGACTCCCCATCCATATACTTAATCTAGAGAAGGTTTTGGTGGATGTTTCCCTTATAGTTCCCTTATATTTTTTCATGAAATCCTTCAATGGCAGCTCACTGGGATATAAACATATGATAACACTTACTTTATTTGACAGGTAGGGATGAAAATCATCAGATAGAGAAAATGTCAACTTAGTAGATAAAGATCCAAGGTCTACTTCCTGCCACAATAGGTGGGTTTCAGGGGCAAGTTAAAAACGATCTACATGTCACTAAAACTGTCTGCAGAGTTAGTACATTGTAATGAACAGACAATGATTATAAAGACAACGGAGTTCATGAATACCACCAAATTCACAACACTGTCATTTCTATGTAATATAGTAAGACCATGATTTTGCATGCAATATAGAACTTTTGGCATTTGTTGAGTTCTGACAGTTCCATAATAGGCTACCCATCAGTAAGTAAAGTACCTGACCAAACCAACACAATTTTAGAGGGCAATGGTCTGCACTGGCAATATGATTCATTCTCAAATGAAAAGGTATGATAGCTAATCTTCTATGGAGCTACCTTTGTAACCACCACAAATTATTTGGTCTCTTTTAAGAGTTCCAGCAGTATTCCCTACAAATGCTATTAAGTAGTAAGACAAACAATGTGAAACTTCTGGTAAAGTTCCCAAAACTCAGCTATAAGTGTTTTAATAGCTATTAATTTCCATTCCATTCCTTAACGACATGACTGGTTTTTTTCAGTCCTAGATACCATTCTACTGCGTTAGAGCAATGCTAATGCGAACAATGCCTCACATGCAGGTAAGGCTTTATCACTGATGAACTGCTTCAACTAATATTCTCTAGTTACACACACAACCACTCTGGGAGATGCTGCTTATTCTCAAAGTTCTGCAGAGTTAGGTATGTATAGAAAATTAATGACAGAATGTTTCCTTGCAGCTTTATATGGTAAGCAAAAAACAGAGGAAAGATGGGTTTTGAAGTTGCTCTAATGTTCATCTTTATATAATTTAACATAGCTGCAGACTCCTGGCAAACAACAGCAAGCAGGCAGAATACAGGAATGAACTGGGTTTTTTTTTTTTTTTTTTTGAAGCAAGACTTTATATTAGAAAAATAGACTCAAACACACAAAAAGAGACAGACACACACAAAACACTAGACAAAACATAAACATGTTTTTCAATATCTGCAGAAAATGTAAAATGGGGGCTTTTATATATTTACCTCTCACACAGACAGTAATGCTATCCATATCTTCATTGTGTTTGAATTCAAATTATAGAGATATAAAGACATACACACAGCTCAAACATACTTGTAAATTGGACATATGAAAAGTACTTGTATAAACAAATACACATATCTATACACATTTCATATCTATACAAGATACATATTTCCCAGTATTTTGTCATTTGCTCTTTCTTATTCACTTTCACTAGGAATCTGATAGGAACTAGATTTGACTCACTTGTCAGCTAAGTGTAGTTCTTTTGTAAGACCAAATTAATTTTTCACTTGTGCTTAGAACTGTCCATTATGCATCTGAGCAAGATAGTTTCCAATAAATAAACACTGGCTCTTGAGCACTGCTTCCCCTTATCTCTCTATCACCTTTAGGATCCAGGTTGCTAAGAAGCTCTGATTTTAAAATATTTTTAGTGCTGTGGTCAGGAATGCTACTGCTTCTATATCACCTTCAGTTTTCATTCTAGATTATTTTTCTAGTTTTTTAAAATGTATTTCTTAGTTCACTTTTTCATTGGTTTGCCTTATATCTGTTACATCATATGGTTTGATTAATTCATGATAATGAGACTTAATTTTTTATTGAAAGTATTTTTCCAATTTTATTGTGGTAAGAATAGTGGGTAACCACAGAGTCTAGCTCTTACCAGATTCCTAATGTAAGCAAATAAGAAAGAGCAAATGATGACATACTGAGAAATACGTAACTTGTGTAGATATGACATATATATAGATGTAGATACTTGTTTACACAGGTACTTTTCATATGGCTAATTCACAAGTGTTTGATATGTGTGTGTCTTTACAGCTCTCTTATTTGAATTCTAACACTCAATGTGTTAACATATAAAATTTTGTGTACATTATTGTTCATTATAATAATGTGACTGTTTTCCTTATTATATTGTTGTTGAAGTATAGCTGATTTACAAAGTTGTGTTAGTTTCAGGTATATAGCAAAGTGATTCAGCTATATACACACACACACACACACACATACATGTATGTATATATATTCTTTTTCAGATACTTTTCCATGATAGGTTATTATAAGATACTGAATATTGTTCCCTATGTAGTTTATCCATTTTATATACAGTGATGTATATATGTTAATCCCAAACTCTCAATTTATGTCTCCTCCCAACCCCTTTTTTGCTTGTGGTAACTATGTTTGTTTTCTATGTCTGTGAGTCTGTTTTTGTTTTGTAAATAAGTTCATTTGTATACAAGTGATATTGTATGATATTTGTTTTTCTCTGACTTATTTCACTCAATATGATAGTTCTAGGTCCATCTATGTTGCTGCAAATGGTATTATTTCTTTTTTATGACTGAGTAATATTCCATTATATACCACATCTTCTTTACCCATTCATCTGTCAATGGACATTTAGGTTGTATCTGTTTTGGATATTATAAATAGTGCTGCTATGAACATTGGGATGCATGACTCTTTCTGAATAATGGTTTTCTCTGGGCATATGCCCAGAAGTGGGATTGCTGGATCATATGGTAGTTTTATTTTTAGTTTTTTAGGGAACCTCCATACTGAGCCACTATGGACATTCTCATCAAGAGTGTAGGAGGGTTCCTTTTTCTTCACATCCTCTCCAGTAAATAATGTGACTTTAATTTTTTTTTATTTTTATGTGATGGATAAATCCTGATTACACAAATAGGGCTTGTTCAAACTGAACCTTTTTTTGAAGACGGTAGGGGTAGGATCCCTTCCTAAAGGGAAATTTTTGAAAAATAGTCTTTCCAAGACTTGGGTAATTTTGGAACCTTTTATGTTCCTATTTATGTTAATTGTTGGCAGGTATAAAAGGAACTTCCCTGGTAGTTCAATCAGTAAAGAATTTGCCTGCAATGCAAGAGACGCTGGTTTGATTCCTGAGTCAGGAAGATCCCCTGGAGAAAGGATAGGCTACCCACTCTAGTGTTCTTGGGCTTCCCTGATGGCTCAGGTGGTAAAGAATCCACTTGCAATATGGGAGACCTGGGTTCGATCCTTGGGTTGGGAAGATCCCCTGGAGGAGGGCATGGCAACCCACTCCAGTATTCTTGCCTGGAGAATCCCCAAGGGCAGAGGAGCCTGGTGTCACTCAGGAGCCCTGGTCACTCAGGGCTACAGTCCTGAGTGACTAAGCACAGCACAGCACAGCATTAATAAAGCACTTTTGCTAGTATCTCATTACAGTCAGGGATGCAGTCTTAATTTGAGATGTGAAATTTAATTATGATATACACCCTTATCAAAATGCATGCTTCAGAATACAAAAGAACACTTCCCTCCTCCGGTGAAGAGCAAAGTTGTAAATAAATGTGGTCAAGATGCTAAGTGATCCATGGTGTCAGTTCTAAAACAAAGGTCCCTCAGGGGATGCAAGGAAAAGCAATGTTCCCTGGTTGAGGGAAAACACCCAGCTTCTCTATAAGAAGGGTTACTTACTGAGTATTTAATTTCCTTTTAGAAGAGAAAGGATGTTTAAGAGCGATTTTTAAAAGAAAATTTGAACTGCTTACAGTAGCGATTATTGTTGGGTGATATGTAGGGTATTTCAAGTGTGCTAGTCTTCCTGGAAATAAATGTCATACAAAATTCCTATATGTAGAGTTTACTTAAAAGAGCTTTCACCAAATCAGATCATGTAGCACTAACAAAATTAACTCTGTTTACTGAGCAACTGGAGCTTGCGGCAAGACTGTGCCAAGCACTGGGGTTACAGTGGTGTTTCAGTGACATGATACACACAGTCTTAATCTTCTTCTGTCTCCTTGTGGACCTATTTTCTGACTAAAGGAAAAAAGTTTCTTAAATTTGCATATGTTTCCCTTGGGAAAACGGTCTTCAATGGAGCAGGGAGCACAATTTCCATTCTTCCCTCCTGTTGTATTTCTCAGCAATCTACATTAAATGGTCAGCTTGTCTCCTTTCTGTGGGCTGTATCAGCTAATTTAAGCATTAGAGTGATCAACAGTTAAGATTCTGGAGCCAGTCTGCATGGGTTCCAGCCTCCACTTTCCAGCCCTGAGGCCTGGGGTAAATTATTAATGTCTCTGCTTCTTAGCTTTCTCACCTGTGAAACAAGCATTTTAATACTGGTTTGGCAAAAAAGTTCCTTTGGGTTTTTGAAACCCTAAGGAACTTTTTGGTCAACTGAATACTTCCAGCCAACTACGACTACTATGAGCTTAAGTGTTTTCATACATACAAGGAATTAGGAATAGCACTTGGCATGGAATAAGTACTCAATAAATGCTAGCTTATTAAATTATCATTATAAAGAGAAACCTAAAAACTTAGGTGTAGAAATTTTACATTTTGCCAGCCATATCAAGATAAGCCATGCTAATGCAGACATTAATTAGGTTGAATTCTTCAAAACAAAGCTTTCCTTAACTATCTAATTTTGAAAATTCAAAATTATTCTAAGAAAAGAGATGCCAAAAGGAAGTAAAGGGAAAAACACTCACTTGATAATGACAAATGAGTTTGAAGCTTGATTTCAAGCTTCTATAGTAAAATCTATTCAAGAAAATGAATGATTACACACACAAGAAGTTGTGCAGTACATGAAAATTATTATAGCCTAAAAGAATTACGTTAAAGTTTGAAGGAGCCTTTTGGGCCTAGAAAAGAAAACAACAGTTTCAAAGGCCCTTGCCTAATCATCTAACTTCGGAGAAAACAAAAGGGAACTTTAGGTCCTGCCCTGATGCTCCAGGCCGGTTGCATCTATTTGAGACTTATTACCCACTGTCCAGAAACCTTCCACCCCCTACACCTGCCCAGAAGACTTATCACCCCCTGCCCAACTACAAATGCCATCTCAACTCAAGAATACCCAAAACATCCCTCCTGATTAACATTTGCCTTATCGCTTACACAAACCTCCCTATAAATATGGAGCCTCCCTGATCTCTCAGCCTGGTCTTTAGGCCGACTGTCACCCCTCCTTGTCTGAATAAAGGTAACCTACTTCTGTTGAGGTGGTCTTTCCTCTTTCTGCCTCGGCCCAAACTATACCTTACATTGGTGCCGGGAAGGGGCGAGGCACTCGTCTCACTCTCGCTCTCCCTCACTCTCCTTGTTTTCCCTTTTCCTGGAGTCTGGGAGCATGAACATCCTCCGAGCTCACTTTTCTGCCAGGGCTCAAGTTTCCCTCGGGGCGCCCAGTGCCTGAGAGGTGCAAGCCTTGTGCTAAGGCTTTATTGGTGCTTTGTATACCCCCAGGCCTCGGCTCTACTCCCTCTCCCTCTCTCTCTCTCTGATGACCTCCGGAACAGGGAACTCTTGTCATTCGACTGCTCTACATGCAACACTCCACTCAAGCTGGCCCCTAGATTAAGGTAAGATCCGGACGGTGTTCTAGAGGCTCCCTAGAACCCAGTCCTCTCCGGATCCCGGGGACCCCTGGCCCAGGGCCACACTGTAGGTGATGGTGGGGGACGCTCCACCTCGACACAGAGCTCTTTTTTCATAACTCCTATTGAGACTACGGGTGACGACTCGAGCCCTCAATAGGAGCCTCTGCTTGCCTTTCAATTATGGGGTCTGGCCAATCTGTCCCAAAAGATTCCTTTCTGACTTGTGTTCTCAAAAATCTCAAACCACTCTCACTCACTGAACTCAAAGCTAACTGTTTAAAACAACTCTGTACACAGATTTGGCCTCAATACCAATTAGACAATCAAGATCGCTGGCCTGAAGTCAGCACATTTGACTTTAACATTCTTCAAAATCTCACAGACTTCCTTAAACGGAATGGCAAGTGGTCGGAGGTCCCCTATGCCCAAGCCTTTTGGGCCCTTCTGAGCAGGCCCTCCCTATGCAAGGACTGCTCCACCCATGAGGTCCTTCTATGCACCTTGCCTCCCAAGCAAAAGGGCTCTTCTTTCTCAGGTAACCGCAGACCCAGACCTTCCGCACCCCCTGGAGATCGACCCCGCTGAGGAGCCCCCACCCTACCCAGCCCCCTCCCTACCCGCCACCCTGCCAACCCTCTCCTTCCCCTTCATCCAACTCACCTACTGGCCTGGAAACCTCTCCTGACTCCCCCTCGACCCCGCTACCCCATCTCCCCGACTCCCCTTCCCCGCTTCCTTCGCCCCCTGCCACAGGGTCAGGTACCCAACACATGTTTCCCCTGAGAGAGGTGGCAGGACCAGAGGGCCCTGCCCGAGTCCATGTGCCATTTTCATTGTCAGATATGAGCCAGAGAGAAGCAAAGTTGGGATCATTTTCTGAAAATCCTACCAGATACCGAAAAGAATTCCTGAGACTCTCCCAGGCCTATAACCTCACATGGATATTATATCCTCACGTATATTATATCCTCACATGGATATTATAACCTCACGTATATTATATCCTAAATGCTACTCTCACCCCTGACAAAAAAGACCTTATCTGGCAAGCGGTAAAAGCCCATGCTGATCATTTACATAACCAAGACCAGGATAGCCCAGTTGCTGATGAGGCGGTTCCTCAGTTAGATCCCCACTGGACTTACCAGCCCGGTGACCCAGGTATCAGGAGACTCAATCATATGATTACCTGCATTCTAGAAGGAATGCAGAAAAATACTCATATCCATGTCATTTATGATAAAGTCAGAGAAATCACCCAAGGGGCAGATGAAAATCCAGCCTTATTCTTGGCATGCCTCACAGAGGCAGTCCAGAAGTATACCAACCTAGATATCACCATCCCTGCTGGTTACTCTACCTTCACCTTCAATTCATCAGCCTGTCCGCCTCTGACATCAGACACAAGTTTCAGCAACTAAAAAAGGGCCCTGAGACCTTCCAAAGAGACCTTCTAAAAGTAGCCTTCAAGGTGTTCGATAATAGAGAGGAGGAAGCTAAGAGAGAAAAAGAACGTGAGAGAAAAGCTAAATATGCCTTTTTGGCAGCAGCAATTAAGGGAAGAGATCAGCCTGGCCCAAGTCATCCCAGAACGGGGCTTAAGACCTGCCCCCCCACTCGGACCCTGCTTCCTATGCAACCAGTCAGGACACTGGGCAAAGGCATGCCCAAACCCATGGCCCCCCACAAAACTATGCCCAACCTGTGGCCAGTGGGGACACTGGAAGATGGACTGTCCCCACCTCCCAGACCTGGAGAGTGGAATGTCCACAGGGATGCCCTGGCGCCTCTGGGGAAATCCCCACTTCTCCCCAGAACCCCAGCCCAACCCTACAAGAGTTGTTCCAATGACGGGGCCCGGGTTCCAGCCCCCTGGCCCTGTCCCAAACACGAGCTCGGAACTTAGGGTAGATGGGGTACTGGCCAGAAAAAAGATCTCTTTTATAGTAGACACTGGAGCCACTTTCTCTTAATTTCCTACTCTGGCCCAACTCAAGACTCAGAACTCACAATCAAGGGGGTCTCTGGAGTTCCCCTAAGGCCAAAAACCAGCCCTCCATTATTCTGTCAATTTGGAAAATCGACCCTTATACATTCATTCCTCATAATGCCTCAGTGCCCGATGGCACTCCTAGGGAGATATTTGTTATCCAAATTGGGGGTCTTTATTACCATACCCCCGGCCCTCGATACAGTCTCTATATTTTGCATTCAGATGGCACCTGGACGGTCCCTATCCTCACCCCTGACCTTCCCTTGGATCTACCTGCCTTAGACCCCCAAGTCTGGGACACTGATCACCCATCCATAGCCAAACATCATCCCCCAGTCCACATTACCCTAAAAGACCCCTCGACTATAATCACTCAACAACAGTACTCTCTCACCCCAGAGGCCCAAAATGGACTTAAGCCTATCATAGACCGTCTTCTTCAAGTCTCTATCCTAATTCCTACCCATTTACCACACAACACCCCTATTCTGGCAGTAAAGAAGGGACCAAACTCTTGGAGACTGGTCCAGGATCTGCGAAAAGCCAAAGAGGCCATCACATCGACATTCCCAGTAGTCCCTAACCCTTACACTCTTCTGTCTACCATACCCCTGACTGCAACCCACTTCATGGTATTAGATCTCAAAGATGCCTTTTTCACCATCCCTCTCCACCCCCTCTCCCAACCCTTTTTCGCCTTCACCTGGCAAGACCCTGAGACTCAACTAACATGGACAGTTCTCCCCCGGGGGTTCAGAGACAGGCCTCACTTTTTTGGACAGGCTTTACAAAAGGACCTACAGACACTAGACCTAGCCCCAAGTCATCTCCTCCAATAGTAGATGACCTCCTCCTTTGTAGCCCAACCCGAAAACTCTGCCTCCAACATACTGCCAAACTCCTTGGGGCCCTGAGATCCTGGGGTTATCGGGTATCCCAATCTAAGGCCCAAATAGCCCAGACAAACATCATCTACCTGGGGCTCTCCATATCCCACCAACAAAGAACTATTCCCCCAGATAGAATCCAGGCCTTGATTAACTGTCCACTTCCAAAAAAAAAAAAAAAAAAAGGGAGCTCCTGTCTATCCTCGGCCTCCTCAACTTTTTCCATATCTGGATCCCTAACTTCTCCCTCCTTGCAAAGCCACTCTATGAGGCAACTAAAGGATGTCTGGGTGAGCCCCTCTTTAATCCCTCCTCGCTGGTCAATCCTCTTCGCCAGCTCACCCAGAGCCTCCTCTGAGTGCCAACTCTCCACCTGACAGATCACACCAGACCATTCTTTCTCTTTGCACACTCCAACCAAGAACAGGCCCTGGGACTTCTGTGTCAGCGGGCCGGAGACACCTGAGCTTCCATAGCCTATCTATCAAAACAGCGTGACATGGTGACCAAGGGCTGGCCTTGGTATACAGGCCATGGCTGCTATCGCAGCCCTCGTACCCGAAACAGATAAACTCTCTAGACATGCCCCTTTAACAGTCTGTTCTCCACACACCTTCCGAGACTTACTATCACATCAGGCTTTCCTCTCCCTTCCCCCTTCCAGGGTACAGGTCCTACATGCCTTTCTCCTAGACCCTCAGCTCTCATTCTCCCCCTGCTCTCCCCCTAACCCCACCAGCTTATTACCCATGTCCTCTGCAACAGACTCCCTCCTACATAGCTGCAGCCTAACAGCAGATCTTACCCAAAACCCCTTCCAACATTAAACAGATCAGCCCATCCTAGACCCAGACACCCCACACTGGTTCGTTGGTGGCAGCTCTCAAAAATCCCCACCCTTTGCAGCAGGATATGCCATCAGCCAGGGGACCTTTGTCACAATCACGAAACCCACACAATTGAAGCTTCACCTCTGCCACCTCGCACCACCTCCCAACAGGTAGAACTGATAGCTCTCACCAGAGCTTTGACCCTGGCTAAAAATCTAAGGGTTAACATCCATACAGACTCCAAATATGCCTATAACATACTTCACTCAAACATCCTAATATGGAGAGAAAGAGGTTTCCTAACCCAAAAGGGATCCCCCATTATTAATTCAGACCTGATCCACAAACTTCTAGAGGCAGCACTCTTACCAAACAAAGCCGCCATCCTCCACTGTAGGGGACATCAAAAGGGAAGTCTCATATCAGCCTACAACAGTGCTGCAGACCAGAAGGAAAGGAGATAGCACTGTCCCAGCCTTCCCTCCAGTCCCCTGTCATCTGAGCTCTGACTCCACTCGACCCTCCCACCACCAGAGGAATTCTCTCTTATCTACACTCACTCTTTCATCCCTCATCCAAGACACTCCAACAGTTCCTCCGTAATCACTTCCCCATATCCAATGCTGACCAACAATATTTAGATAACCTTACCCACTCCTGTCAGACATGTCAACGTACTAACCCCAATTCCAACCTTAAACCAACATCCTTTCCAACCCATCAAGTGCAAGGCAGCCTCCCAGCACAGGATTCGCAGACAGACTCTACTCATATGCCCCGGTCCAGAGAGTCAGATACCTCCTGGTCCTTGTGGACACCTTTTCGGGATGGGTAGAAGCATTTCCCTCTACAAACAAAAAAGCCCACACCGTGGCCCGAATCCTCCTCACAGAAATTATCCCCAGGTTTGGCCTGCCTTCATCCCTACAGTCTGATAATGGCCCGGAATTTACATCCAAGGTCACCCAAAAACTTGTCCAATTCTTATAGATACCCTGTAAATGGAAATTTCACACTCCATACCATCCCCAGTCCTCAGGAAAGGTAGAAAGGATAAATAGAATAATCAAAGAAACCCTTACCAAACTAACCCTTGAAGTACATCTAGATTGGACTAAACTTTTGCCAATAGTTCTCCTCAGAATATGGGCTTTGCCCAGAAAGCCCCTGAGGCTGAGCCCCTCTGAGGTGATGTATGCCTGCCCCTGAACCCCAAGCCTCCCTGCCCTCTTTACAAACCGGGGACATGGCCTATCTGTCTAATAACCCCCAGGGTGACTTAACCCCAAAGTGGCAGGGACCATTCAAAATCATCCTCCTTACCCCAACTACAGCTAAACTTGAGAAGGTCACCTCCTGGGTACACCTCTCTTGCCTAAAACGGGTCACCTCCGATCCTTCGCTGCCCTCCTTAACTGACCCCTATCGGGTCTCCCTCACAGGACCCACCTCCTTAAAATTCACCTGGCGACAACCTCTGTCAACCATCCAAGAAGTCACCGAATGACCTGGACACTCTTCAACCTACAGCTGTTCCTGACCCAACTACTACAAGACCTCTGGACCAGCGCTCCGACAGGAACCTCCTTCAAAGACCTGACTACATTGGTGTCTCAACTGTGGCTTCAGGGAACCTTCTACAACCTGACTCCAGACAAAACTGATTTCTTTACTCTCATTCTCTACATCATTCTACATCCTAATGAACACTGTTCCTCCTCAGATTCAAACAACCACCAACTTGGGGCCTTTTTCCCCTTGCCCTGACTGGCCTCTCCCTGTGTCTCTAATCATAATAGCACTCTTAATCTTAATCCTTGCTGTAGGCCTAGTAACTTTCTCCCCTCAGGACTGGCCACCTGCCCTTCGTCTTTCTGTAGGTATCGCCTGCATTGCTACTGTTCTACTCCTAGGTAGCTGTGTTCTACTCCTAGGGTGCTATTTCCTCTGCACTGCCTAACTATCAGCCCCATGACTCCTCTGTTCCTTATCCTTGCTGCACTCCCCAGCCTTCTGGCTACTCCCTGCCCCTGCTCTGACATTTATTCCTATGTACGTTCCTCATGTTATAATACAGCTCCAAAACCATGCACCATGAACCTCGGGGGCGGGAAGTCCAAATCCCTACTCACTCTTAAAGTACAAAAGAAAGGGAGTTTCGTGAGTACCTGCCATAAGCCAAATTGAAGAAACATGTTTCTATCTCATTACCCACTGGGGGTACTCAGACGGGGGCGGGGTACTAGATCAAAATCAGGAAAAGAAACAAGAACAAGTCATAAAGAACATCATTTCCCGGTTACAGGAGACCCCTGAGCCTTATAAACGCCTGGACCTTCTTTCCCAATTACGGCCTGTCCTAAAACCTCCCTCTGGCAACCAACACCTTACCCGCCTTCTCAACTCTTCCTTCCAATTCTTCCAGTACACATAACACACATCCCAGTGTTGAGCATGCATGTCACTGTCTCCCTCACGGCACACAGCAATTCCTTTACCTTCAACCTGGCTGTTACAGGGCAACTATACCTCCCCTTCCCAACAAAAAAACTACACAACTCATTGGGCCAGTCTCTGACAATGTCCTACTCTCAGCCTCTTCAAACCTAACCTGTATCAACTTCTCTAGTCCCAACTACACTGGTCGTACAAAGTCCGCTCCCTCCTTCTGTTCCACTTGGGTTCTCTGGAACAGCACAAATAATTGCACCAATCTGGGAATCTTCATTCTCTGCGGGACCTATGCATATTCATATCTCCCGTTGGACCCCCCTGGACCTTGCATCTTGGTCTTCCTGACCCCGGGCCTAACATTCCTCAAAGAAGAAGAGGTAGAACAAATAGTCTACCCTCAAGGGGAACTTTCCCACAGGAAAAGACAAGCTGTCAGAGCCCCCGTCCTGATTGGGACTGGCATAGCAGCAGCCCTAGGCACTGGGATTGGAGGCGTCTCGACCTCTGCTCATTTCTACTACAAGCTGTCCCAAGAACTTAATGAAGACATGGAGCATGTAGAGGAGCCCTTCATTTCAATTCAAAGACAAATTAACTCATTAGCTTCTGTGGCCCTACAAAATAGGCGAGCCCTGGACCTTCTCACCGCAGAAAGGAGGGACCTGCCTTTTCCTAGGAGAGGACTGCTGCTATTTTGTTAATAAAATGGGCATAGTCTAGGGAAGAGTCAAAGAACTTAGAGACAGAATTGAATGCCACAGAAAAGGTTATAAAACCTTTACAGTCCCAAAAACCTGTTCCAACAGGTCCTCCCTTGGTTGCTCCCTTTCCTGGGACCACTGGTACTTATTCTATTCCTCTTATTTGGACCCTGTCTCCCCAATCTCTTTCAAAGTTTTCTCGAAGAATGGATTCGGGCCATCTCTCGAGATCAGGTCAAGACCATTCTTCTTCTCGAGAGCCTCACCCCAAGCTCAGAAAAGGGAGACCCTGGGCCCTAGGACGATCCTCCATTCCAGACCCAAAATCGTCGCCCCTATCCAGCAGGAAGTAGCCAGAGAGATATGGCGCCCTTTCTCCCATTTTTTTTTTTTTTTTTTTTTTTTTTTTTTACGATTTCAGGGTCTGGAATGAAGGAGTTTTATGATTTTTGGGCCTGGAAAAGAAACAACAGTTTCAAAGGCCCTTGCCTAATCATCTAACTTCTGAAAAAACAAAACAGAACTTTAGGTTCTGCCCTGATGCTCCAGGCCGGTTGCATCTATTTGAGACTTATCGCCCACTGTCCAGAAACCTTCCACCCCCTACCCCTGCCCAGAAGACTTATCACCCCCTGCCCAACTACAAATGCCATCTCAACTAAAGAATACCCAAAACATCCCACCTGATTAACATTTGCCTTATCGCTTACACAAACCTCCCTATAAATATGGAGCCTCCCTGATCCCCTCTCCATGCTCAGCCTGGTCTTTAGGCCGACTGTCACCCCTCCTTGCCTGAATAAAGGCAACCTACTGAAAGAGATGGGAATACCAAACCACCTGACCTGCCTCTTGAGAAATCTGTATGCAGGTCAGGAAGCAACAGTTAGAAGTGGACATGGAACAACAGACTGGTTCCAAATAGGAAAAGGAGTACGTCAAGGCTGTATATTGTCACCCTGCTTATTTAACTTCTATGCAGAGTACATCATGAGAAACGCTGGACTGGAAGAAGCACAAGCTGGAATCAAGATTGCCGGGAGAAATATTAATAACCTCAGATATGCAGATGACACCACGCTTATGGCAGAAAGTGAAGAAGAACTAAAAAGCCTCTTGATGAAAGTGAAAGCGGAGAGTGAAAAAGTTGGCTTAAAGCTCAACATTCAGAAAACGAAGATCATGGCATCTGGTCCTATCACTTCATGGGAAAGAGATGGGGAAACAGTGGAAACAGTGTCAGCCTTTATTTTTTTGGGCTCCAAAATCACTGCAGATGGTGACTGCAGCCATGAAATTAAAAGACGCTTACTCCTTGGAAGGAAAGTTATGACCAACCTAGATAGCATATTCAAAAGCAGAGACATTACTTTGCCAACAAAGGTCCATCTAGTCAAGGCTATGGTTTTTCCTGTGGTCATGTATGGATGTGAGAGTTGGACTGCGAAGAAGGCTGAGAGCTAAAGAATTGATGCTTTTGAACTGTGGTGTTGGAGAAGACTCTTGAGAGTCCCTTGGACTGCAAGGAGATCCAACCAGTCCATTCTGAAGGAGATCAGCCCTGGGGTTTCTTTGGAGGAAATGATGCTAAAGCTGAAACTCCAGTACTTTGGCCACCTCATGCGAAGAATTGACTCATTGGAAAAGACTCTGATGCTGGGAGGGATTGGGGGCAGGAGGAGAAGAGGACGACAGAGGATGAGATGGCTGGATGGCATCACTGACTTGATGGACGTGAGTCTGAGTGAACTCTGGGAGTTGGTGATGGACAGGGAGGCCTGGCGTGCTGTGATTCATGGAGTCGCAAAGAGTCGGACACGACTGAGGGACTGAACTGAACTTCTGTTGAGGTGCTCTTTCCTCTTTCTGCCTCGGCCTGAACTATACCTTACAAAGTCAATGTTGATTCAGTGGTGCTGTGGACACTGCCTAATAGTATATATTAAAATTTTTTACTTTATTAGTTATTATAAAGAAAGTGAAGTCGCTCAGTCATGTCCAACTCTTTGTGACCCCGTGGACTGTAGCCCACCAGGCTCCTCCGTCCATGGGATTCTCCAGGCAAGAATACTGGAGTGGGTTGCCATTTCCTTCTCCAGGGGATCTTCCCGACCCAGGGATTGAATCCAGGTCTCCCACATTGCAGGCAGACGCTTTAACCTCTGAGCCACCAGGGAAGCCAGGGAAGTTAGTTATTATAACTATTGATTAAAAATTTCCCTGTATATGAATTATATACCTATATGTATACATATATATTGGAGAATAAAATGGCAACCCACTCCAGTGTTCTTGCCTGCAGAATCCCAGGGACGGGGGATCCTGGTGGGCTGGTGTCTATGGGGTCACACAGAGTCGGACACAACTGAAGTGACTTAGCAGCAGTAGCAGCAGCATACATATATATATACATACTGATTTCATTTACCTATGATTTTCCTCTATAGTTTCTCTTCTATCCTTACTTATTTATATTTTTTCTACAAATTTTAGAGAGTATGTATATGAGGGAAAAAAACTTTTTTTTTCAACAAAAAGGAGACACTTTTTTAAGAGTACAGGCATTTGAGAAGTGGAAACAGCAAAGATCAAGTAGAAGATAATAAAAGAGGAAAATGATGAAATGATTCAGTTAGTTCAGTCAGTTCAGTCGCTCAGTCATGTCCGACTCTTTGAGACTCCATGAATAGCAGCACGCCAGGCCTCCCTGTCCATCACCAACTCCCGGAGTTTTCTCAGACTCACGTCCATCGAGTCAGTGATGCCATCCAGCCATCTCATCCTCTGTCATCCCCTTTTCCTCCTGCCCCCAGTCCCTCCCAGCATCAGAGTCTTTTCCAAGACTTCGCATGAGGTGGCCAAAGTACTAGAGTTTCAGCTTTAGCATCATTCCTTCCAAAGAAATCCCAGGGCTGATCTCCTTCAGAATGGACTGGTTGTATCTCCTTGCAGTCCATGATGAAATGATTAGTGGATAAGAAATGGAATAGATATCATATGAGAAGATAACTCAAGATCTTAGTCCTATTGATTAGTCTTAGAAGCAAGTTAGTTCTCTTGAAAAATAGAATGGTCTTTTAGTTTTTGTTTTTATATATGTCTACCGTATGTAGTGTAGAAATTGAAATCCTACTGTATTTGATCTAATCAGACCATGTGGCTGGAAATTGATGTAAAAACTGGAATTTATTATTGTATTTTTAAAAACAATCTATTATACTTCCTGACAAAAGTCACTGCTATAGTTCAAAAGTAGAAGTACTCTCTATCAGCATTTAATGGCTGGAAACGAACAAACAACGTAGATTTGACTAGGTTAATTTTGGGACAGTCAGGTAAGAACAGGGATGGGAAAGGGCAAAAAGAAGAGATTTGGAATGTCCAAGCTGTCTGCCCAGCAGTGCTACTTTAATGTGGGACAAAGGCTTTGCTCTACCAACTAAAAAGAACCTCTGTGTGCCTTGTAAATTATACTGAGGATTTGGATTTGAATCTGAGGGCAACAGGGAGATACTTAGGCTTTTAAGCAAAACACCTTTTGACATCACTGTTCCAGTTCTCCAGAGTCTGCCCAGTTCTGGCTCCTTAATTCTTAAGGCAACATCTTTGAACTAGATGGGACTCTCCTCACCTTGTCCCTGGTTCCCAATATCCTCTCTTGTGTCCTCAGTCCAAGTACAAATCCATGAGGGCAACTGAAATCAATACTCAGACCAAATCAGACCTGCGAAGGTAGACTCACTGCTCACCATCACAGGATCTGGCCTAAGACCACTCTTTCATCATCATCCCCTTCTGTTTACTGAATTTAACATACTCAGGCTTCTTCGCTGTTGTTCGAACACACTAAGCATGCTCCTGTCTTAAGGCTTTCATACTCACAGTTCCTCTTTTCCTAGAATGCTCATCCCAGACACGGGTCTGAACTTGCTCCATCATTTTATTTAGGTCTCTGCTCATACAGCTCTTCCTTAGAGAGGTCTTTTCTTACTACAGTATCCACTATCCAGGGAAACACACTTTACATGCTTTTTCCTTCATAACACATCACTAACTGATATCATACCTTTATAGGTTTTTGCATAGTCCCCTAAGAATGTTCACTGCTAGAGTCCCCACAGCTGAAATGATGTCTGGAACACTGTAGGAGACCAAGAAACATCAGTTCAATGGCCCAACTAGATGTTGCTGGGCAGATAACAGATGTCCAGTGAATATTTGTGGAAAACCTTAACGACTGAATGAATGTGTACATTCTTTAGGCAGGGAAATAGACTTATGCTAGACTTAAAAATGTATTCATAATAATCCTGTTGTTATTTTATTTTAAATTTGCTTCTAATTACTTATTTGCTCAGACTTGGGGTGTCATTAGTCTTTGCTAGAGATACATTGTCTACATTGAAATTTAAAGAGAGAAATAAATCAGGTAAATAGGATCATTGGTTGAAAAAGTAGTTGGGAATAGGAGTACTTGAATGGAAAGTATTCAAGGCAAACAGACTACAGGGGGAAAGACCGGGTTCAGCAGGAAGCTTTAACCACAAAAAGTCCAGTGTGACAGAAGCAGGGTACAGGAGACGATATGATAAATTAGAGCATGCAGAGGGAGGAGAGATATGAGATTAGAGAAATACGAACCAGGGCCTTCATGTGCCTTGTAAATTACACTGAGAATTAAGATTTTAATCAGAGGGCAATAAGGAAAGCATCAGTAAGATCCAACATGAACTTTAAAAATTAGCCCAAATACAGGAGACAGATCAAAGGGAGACACAGCCTGAATGTAAGAGTGATTTTAGGAGGTGATGATTATAATCCATGTGGTATACGAAGCTGAATAATGACAGTGTTGCTGTTCAGTTGCTAAGTCGTGTCCGACTCTTTGAGACCCAATGGACTGTAGCACATTAGGCTTCCCTGTTGTTCACAGGGTTCACTCAAATTCGTATACATTGAGTCAATGATGCTATCTAAGCATAATGACAGTAGGGGCTGAAAGAAGTGAATCAATTGAAAAAACTTGAAAAAACAGGTTAGAATCGCTAGGATTTCTTGAGGGATTATAGCTGTGTTAATGGGGAAGATGTGGTTGGGGAGATAGAGGAAAGAACTGATTTTGGGACTAGAGAAGAATGACAGAAACTCAGGTTTAAAAAGAGGGGCATTATGAAACCAGGGCTTCCAGGTGGCTCAGTGGTAAAGAATCCACCTGCCAATGCAGGAGACGTGGGTTTGATCCTTGGAGAAGGAAATGGTAACCCATTCCAGTATTCTTTCCTGGGAAATCCCACGGACAGAGAGCCTGGTGGGCTACATTCCATTGGGGTCACAAAAGAGTTGGACACAAATTACAAGCTAAACAACAATGACAACAATTATGAAACCGACTGTGGAAATATTGCTTTTGAAATACCTGTGGTATATTCTAGTGGATGTCTAGTAAACAGTTGAATTTATAGATCTAGAGTTTATGATAATCTTCTCAGTTGGAAATTTAGATTTGAACAGCATCTACTCACCAGTGTGAATTAATATTGCTTAGGGCTAACATTCTCATATGCTCTTTACCTAGATTCAGCTACTGCTAATAATCCATCACATTTGTTTTACATTTGTGTTTTCCTCCTCTCTCTCTCTGACACACATACACACACGTGTACACGCACAGATGTACAGTGTATATATTTGTTGAACCATTTGAGAGTAAGCTGCATGCATCATGGTTGTGGCCCTAAATACGCACATGTATATTTCCTATGAATATGGATATTCTTTTATAGAATCGCAGTGCAGTTTTCAATTTAGTCAATTTCACACTGACATAATACTTTTATATGACTGTCTTCTGCAGTCGAGTTTGGACTACTGATCCAACACTAACATCAGACAGTATTTTTAATTCTCAAATTAAGGTCTCCTTCTGCTATGTTTAGCTTTTACAATTACACAAAAATCTAAGAGCCATGTTTAGGATTCGATCTTGTTTGCATTTTCCTTCCTACAAAAGAAGTAATAAGGTTTGAAAGGATATTTCTTTATATTAGTGAAGTCCATCTCTTGCAGCTTTATAAAAATTCTACAAGTTCCATGATCTACATAAGGACAAAGCTGTCATTTGAATAAGAGTTGCCCAACTGAACTGTTTTGTATAGTTTATTTGTTATGATGCTTTTTTAATGACCAGTGAGGCTTCTTAAGACTCCAGAGAGCATTCTTCCTGTTCTTAAGATCACCCAGTTTGAGTTATATTACTTTTTTCTCCTTTCAAGAAGGTAATTGGTAAGGAAAGGGTGAAGGATAGTGACAGAAGGAAACAAAGTTCATTCTGTAAAGGAGGCTTTACAATTATAGTCACCTTTAAGAAATATCAAAATTATAATTCTAACAATTGTGACACATCAAAAAATCAGCTTGAGCTAAAGTCAGCAGGTTGTCAGTAAGAGTTCAGAGCAGGATGATATAAACCATCAGCATTCCAAACCTAACAGGGCCGGAGCTGCACAATAGGAACCATTGTTTATAGGAATCCTTTTGCACCCACTTGCAAAGTTGCTAAACTGGTTTCTGTTTCCTTTGTGGGTGTTTTGGTCAAAGAAGAGAAGCATGTTTGGGCTTGTCATTGAGAGCTGATCTCTAATGGAAAAGAAACAGATCTATTAGAATTATTTACTTCCATAAGAACCCTAAGTTCACATGGCTCAAAGCCACACACACATGTGCAAATGACCTTCTTCTTCCTTCCTTCTTTCCCAGCCCTCTTTTCTTTAGATGTGAGAAATGGACCTGAGTTAATCTGCAAGCCACGGCAAAGGCAAATGTTTGATACATCTTAAGTCTTTGATAAAAATTAGTACACACAGCAGTCCTTAGCAGCCTACGGAAACCACTGGCAAGATGATCAACCCTAATGATAGGTTTGTCATTAGGCTACTGGAAGATCTGCCCCTAAAGTACATGAATTTGGGCGCACCTTCATACGGTACCTGTTTGAGAACCTTAAATACAAAATCAAACGATGGGACTCCAGTGTAAACCTGTAAAATTAGGGACTTTGAAATCAGACACATCTGAGTTTGAATTCTCTCTCTGCTGCTTACTGTGCTGCTTTGACTGAATTACACACAGCTCTCTATCCCCCAGTTGCCTCGCTAGTAACGAAAGAGAGACAGAACATACCTGCCAGGGCATTAAATTGGGATTAAATAAGATAACATATGTAACATGTCTAAGTACAATGTCTGCCATATGGTAGGTGCTTAAAAAATATTCCCTGAGCCCTCCAGCATGCTGACAAGGACTGATTTACCACAAAGCAGAAGGACTGATCTGAGGCAGAAGGATTGATTTAAGGCAGAAGAGACAGAGGAGAGGGCACAGAGACTTCTTGGAGGTGGTGATATAAGTCAGGGAATGAAGAAAAGCAGGAGACAGCAGGCTGTGCCTACAGTCCAGACAAGGGCACACCGAGCCTGAGCTCGGATGGCCCCAGTGACAGAGGGCTCGGGAGTGTGTTACCAAGCACAAAAGTCATGTGACGCCTCATGTTCATATCTGGATGGCATCTGTGACAGAGGGTTCGGGAGTGTGTTACCAAGCACAAAAGTCATATGACGTCTCATGTTCATATCTGCATGGCAGACAGCATGATGCTGCCCTTGCAACCAGCAGGGAGGAAGAGATGGCTTGAGTCCAAAATGGTCATCTGAATCCTAGATACGTTTTCAGAGACCCTTAGACTATTAGGAACAGTTGCCCAGCTTCAGACGGACGTGTGCTGCTTTAAGCTTAACAGAAAGGTCAGCACCCAAGTTTCCCTTGGGGGAGTTAGCTACGTATAGGTAAGTTGATATGACAGCTGTAAATACCCTTAAGAAAGGAGGAAGTGCAGAGAAAAAAGAGAACAGGAAAGCTTTGACCATGTGTGTTTAGGTCAGAGGTAACAATCCTGTTCTACGTTTTTCATCTTTAAAGGTTGAATGTCAAAAGTATGTTTGTAAAAGGTGTTGAAACACAGTGTGGAAGGTTCCGTATGCATCTGGTTTCTGGGACATTGGTCATTTGATGTCTTATTTAAACAGCAAAAAACATTCAGAGAGAGTTTCTTTCTTTATGGGGGATTAAGAATAGCAATGGAAGAAAAGCTATGATAAACCTAGACAGCATATTTAAAAGCAGAGACCTTACTTGGCCAACAAAGGTCTATCTAGTCAAAGATACGGTTTTTCCAGTGGTCATGTATGGATGTGAGAGTTGGACCATAAAGAAACTGAGCATTGAAGAAATGATGCTTTTGAACTGTGGTGTTGGAGAAGACTCTTTTTTTTTTTTAATTTTTATTTTATTTATTTTTTTTTTTGGAGAAGACTCTTGAGAGTCCCTTGGACTGCAAGGATATCAAACCAGTCAACCTTAAATGAAATCAATCCTGAATATTAATTGGAAGGAGTGCTGCTGAAGCTCCAATACTTTGGCTACCTAACGCAACTTATTAGAATAGACCCTGATGCTGGGAAAGATTGAAGGCAGGAGGAGAAGGGGACGACAGAGGACAAGATGGTTGGATAGCATTGCTGACTCATCGGATGTGTGTGGAGAAGGTGACGATAGAAGACGAGATGGTTGGATGGCATCGCCAAGTCAATGGACATGAGTTTGAGCAAGCTCCGGGAGATGGTGAAGGACAGGGAAGCCTGGCATGCTGCAGTCCATGGGGTCGCAAAGAGTCAAACATGACTGAGTGACTGAACAACAAAGAATAGCAAAAATTAACATTCCCTGTGTTGCTTCGTGGCAGGTACTCTTGTGTAGTAGACAGAATAACGGCTCCTAAAAGTGCCCTTGTGCTGATCCCCGGAACCTGTGAATATGTTACCACAAGTAGCAAAAGAGGCTTAAGGTTGTAGATGGAATAGATATGTGGGTGAAATGAATTAAGGCTGCTACTCAGTTGGCCTTGAGATGGAAAATTAACCTGATGGGTCCAATGTAATCACATGGGTCCTCCTAAGTGGAAGTGGGAGACAGAAGGCTCAGTGCCTGTGTGATTCCATGTGAGAAAGACATGACTGGTCGTTGCTGGTACAGAAGATGGCAGTGGGCAAACAGCCAGGGGTTGTAGCCAGGAACCTGTGAAAATCTCTAGAAGCTTCTAGAAAAGGCAAGATGATAGATCTTCCCCTAGAGCTTTCAGAAAGGAATGTAGCCCTGCTCACATACTGACTGTAGCCTAGGGAGATGCATTTTGAACTTCAGACCACTGGTAGTATACGATAATAAATTTGTGTTGTTTTAAGCCACTCATTTTTTGATAATTTGTTACAAGTGTAACAGGAAACCAGTGTTCATGCCATACTTGAGGTAGGACCTATTATTATCCCCATTTTACAAAGAATTAAAATGAGAAGTCCTACCTTGGTCTGATACCAAAGTCCATGCTCTGAGCCACTACCTTCTCCCCCTCTAAATTCCTCCAAAATCTCTAGAGAGGAGTCTGATGTCATCAACTTGTTTTCCTAGAAAATGCCTCAACGTAGTTCTACTCAGTTAAAGATAACTACATAGTAGTATAATGGGGCAAGAACAGATTATAATCACACTTAATAAAAACAGTATAATTATTTTCTTGTTAGGATGACTTTTTATCCTTTGCTTTCAACCAGGAATGTAAAAAGGACCTTGTCATAAATAAATAATTTCCATCCCTTGAAACTTAGTGTCTACATTTCAATGTAAATAAGAAGTAGGAACTATTTGACTTGAGGTTATTTCAGCAATGCCTTTACTCACATTAAATTTTACTCTTTCTGTCCTGGCTCCTTCCCTCCAGAAGGTGGTTGGTTCAATTAAAATAGACTGTTAGGTAAGCCTAGGCTGAGTCTTGCTAGAGAAAAAGGAAGAACACCTGACTTGTACAAAAAGACTTTAGACAGAAACCAGACAGGCAATGCCAACAGCCAGCCATACCCTATCCTTGTGTTTTAATTTAATTCCTGTAGTTGTAGTTTTTATAAATATTTCATTTTAGTTTTCAAGTGTAAAATAGTGTTTATATATATATATATATATATGCAATTTTATCTTTATGAATTACACAGTAAATTACACAGCTTCTAAAAGCTCGCCTTTTTCATGAAATCTTTTTCTTCACCCCACTGTAGCACAAAGGAAGGACTTTGCCCTAGTGCAAATTTGCAAATTAAAAGTCCCAGGATCTCACCTCATTCTTCTTGTAAGATTTCAAGAGATTTAAGCTGAAGAGAGCATGAGGCGGCATCTGGTCTATTAACTGGCTGTATTCTGACCTGGCTTTTTACCCAGAATGACATGCTGTACAACCTCAAAAACTTTGTGCAAAGAGGTGTGCAAGTTACATGCACACATCTGTACACGGGGCACACAAATACACACACATCTTGTACATAAACATGAGTAGCCTATATCATTTGTGAAATGGTTACATCAGGCATAAAACAGTACATACACTTTGTGAAAACCACTCTCTGAGAACAAACAAGAAAAGCATATGTAACAATTATCAAAAGGTAGCTACCACGTCTATGTTATTTACAAACAGCTGTACAACCATTTGTTCACCAGCTGTGTACTGGAATGGCAGTAAACATTTTTTTTCAGTAAACCTCTTCCACTCTTCTCTTTGCACCTGGTTTAAAAACATGTAATCCAACACTTCAGTAAAGCAACTGAGTTTTGTTACTGCATAAATTTAGACATCTGTCCACTGAAAACAAATGGATGAGGTAAAAAAGCAATGATTATTAATGCTGTAAGTCTTCTTAATAAGAGCAACACCCATAGCAATCTACAAAAAGCTAAAATACAATATTGCATCTAATTTAGAGGATATCAACAATATGATAGAACAGGGAAAGATGGCAGCATCTAAGTCTTTTAAAAATTCACATAAATATGCATATTGTCCAGCAAATTATACATTTTGTGTTTGTTCCCTGTTAAAAGAGGATACCAAACAATGAACACAGGAAATAAGCTTTGCCATTAATAGCCATGGCCTTGTCTTGATATAGCCATGGTTTCCTCTTCCACAGTTCTTGGCTATTAATAGCCAATGTTTTTCAAGTAACTCAGTGGTTCATGACTGTGAAGTACAACAAACCTTATAGGTAAATAAACTGGAGAGAGAAAAAGCAAGAATAGGAGTCCACATATTTTGGCTCTAAAACTAATCAGTTGCACAAACCTTGGCGAAGTCTTTAAAATTAAACTTAGTAAGAACTCTTTCTGTTCTGACAAGTATTTAGTATTATAATTAACTAAACTAATGATATCAAATATTAATCAGCACCATCTATAACTCAAAATGCCTATATTCCATTTGACATGACCAATAAGAGCATTACCACATGGAAGATCAGCTTACATGGGGTTAATCTTTAAGTCAATGGGAAGAGTTGAATAAGATGTATTGTCAAATTTATAACTGAAAAAAAAATCATTAAATCACCCACATATATGGTATGCAATGTATTGTGTATATCCCACATGTACAGAAATTCTTACGCACACTAAAGCATGTTTGAAGGAAGAACAAAAGGAAATTCTGTATGCAGTTGTTTGGACACTCAAACTACATGACTTTAAGAAAACTATGAAACCCTGGTGGTAAATGGAGTATGGATGGGGGACCATAAAGTATTTCTGTTTGCTTTTTGGTATACTGCTTTGTAGTTCTATTATACATATTAAGCTCTACAATTTTAATAGATTTATTTATCATGAGGTTTAGATGACAATTATGGAGCCACATTCTATACTTTATATGTATTCTGGGTCTGAAGTCCTTGAATAACTTCAAGGTGTTATAATTTCACTGTAGCTGTAAGTGGTAGACATGTCTAGGAATATCACCAAAATTTACACTTTCCTCTTGTTGAAGAGGTGGATACGTGTTGGCATATGGTTGCCCATGACCTTTTCCCTGAGCTGACCGGATGATGACGTCTTACCTGACACTTGACTCAAGCACTGCTCTTCTATGAGCAGACGTCTGGATAATCAGACACTCAATTTGGAACTGAGAGGTGAATTCTGGAGCTCAAACACTTTCTTGTTAGAATCTAGTTCAGGTCTTAATGACCAAAGCCATGTACAAGCTAATGGATAAGCAGAGAAACTAGTCTATACACAGGAGAATGGAAAAGACTTGCACAGCAAAATGGAAATCCAAGACCTTGGGGATATATGTATACTTATATCTGATTCATGGTGTTGTATAACAGAAACTGACACAATATTGTAAAGCAATTATCCTCCAATTAAAAGTTTAAAAGAAAGAAAAAAGACCTTGGGCAGCAGGGGAAGAGAGAGAAAACCGTGATTTCTGATTTTCTAGGACCAAGTCCTGTCTTCACCAAGCCTAGATTGCAGATGTCACTGCTTGCCCAATCATTATCATCTCTACTGTTTTTGAGTATAATGGGGTCAGTTTTAACTTCTTATGACTCAGAGAGCCTTGACTAGAAAGAACACTACCATTTAAAGTGTATGAAATATTCTGATAAAAAAAATTATTATTTTTTTTTCCCATTTGACCCTTTTACTAAAGCTCTGAAAAAATACCACTTTTAGTTTATGGGCAATAAAAAGGAAATAGGAAGATTGAGAGTACAGTTCAACACTGTAGAGCTTTGTCCAAAACTGGGATTTCCAACTCAGGACTGTGCATCTCCATTATTCCATCTAACCACCACCATTATGCCTAGACAGTTTCTTCCCAGTAGCTAACAAAATTTGTCCATAATCACAGATGTCCTTATTTTCTTACTAACTGACAACATGCCCAGGATTCATGTAGAAATGTAGAGCTCTCTCCCCCGCAACACAGTGCTGTCAAACTTGTCATTGGAGGTTTTAGCCCTTACCCCAATTTAGTAAATCTGATAGTACTGCAAATAGGTGTTGATGGGCATAATGAGTAAGTGGATTCTGAAGGTACAGGTTATTTTAAAGAATCATATTCTTTTCAACTAATCTTTAAGTACACTGAGAGTTGCTGCTGCTGCTAAGTCACTTCAGTCGTGTCTGACTCTGTGCGATCCCTGAGACGGCAGCCCACTAGGCTCCCCCGTCCCTGGAATTCTCCAGGCAAGAACACTGGAGTGGGTTGCCATTTCCCTCTCCAAGGCATGAAAATGAAAAGTGAAAGTGAAGTCGCTCAGTCGTGTCTGACTCTTAGAGACCCCATGGACTGCAGCCCACCAGGCTCCTCCATCCATGGGATTTTCCAGGCAAGAGTACTGGAGTGGGGTGCCATTGCCTTCTCCACACTGAGGGTTATTACCATTTAAATGAATGGTCTTTAAGTAAAGCACCTTTGTAATGTGGATAGGCCTTATCAGTTGCAGGCCTTATAAGAAAAGACAGGTTTTGCAGATGGCCAACAGGCACTTGAAAAGATGCTCAATGTTATTAATCATCAGAAAAATGCAAATCAAAAGCACAATGAGATATCATTTCACCCCTATCAGAATGGTTATCATCCAAAAGAACAAAAATAATAAATGTTAGTGAGGATGGAAAAAAGGGCACCCTTCTACACTGCTGACAAGAATGTAAATTGGTACAGACACTGTGTCAAATGGAATTTCCTCAGTGGCTCAGTGGTAGAGACCCCACCTGCAATGCACGAGCCGCAGGAGACTCAGGTTGGATCCCTGGGTCTGGAAGATCCCCTTGAGGAGGACACGGCAATTCACTCTAGTATTCTTACCTACAGAATGCCAGGGACAGAAGAGTCTGGTGGGCTACAGTCCAGGGTCACAAAGAGTCAGACATACTGAAATGACTGAGCACACACGCATTGTGTAAAACAATATGGAGGTTTCTCAAAAATTTAAAAGTAGAACTACCATATGACCCAGTAATTCCACTCCTGGGTATATATCTTAAAAAAAAACCACACACTAATTTGAAAAGATACATGCACCGCAATGTTCATAGCAGCATTACTCACAATTGCCAAGACATGGAAGCAATCTAAGTGTCTATCGAGATGAATGGGTAAAGGATGTGGTACCTATATACAATGGCATACTACTCAGTCACTTGTGAATGAAATATTTCCATTTGCAACAACATGGACAGACTTGGAGGATATTATGCTAAATGAAACAAGTATGAGAAAGAAATCCTATGAGATATCACTTATATGTGGTATCTAAAAACAACAACAACAAACTAGGGAATAGGACAAAAAAGAAGCAGACTCACAGAGAACTAGTGGTTACCAGTGGGAAGAGATTAAGGGAGAAGAGCAGCATAGGTGGAGGGGATTGAGAGGTACAAGTTACTATGTATAAAATAAGCTCCAAGGATATACTGTACAACACAGGGAATTTAGCCAATATTTTACAATAAGTATAAATGGAGTATAACCTTCACAAATTGTGAATCACTGTATTACACACTTGCAAATTGTAAAATATCATAAATAAACTATACTTAAATTTTTTTTTTTAAAAGAACAGATTTCCCAAAGAAAGAATTAGGTCTCAGGGCTGCAACACAGAAACCCTGCCTGAGTTTCCAGCCTGCCTATCCTGTCCTGTCCTACAGAATCAGGATTAAGGACTGCAACATCAATTCTTACATAAATTTCAACACTGCCAGCTTGCTCTCAGATTTTGGAAGTGCCAGTTTCCACAAAAGCATGAACCATTTCTTTAAAATAAATCCCTCTAGATAAGTAATTCTAGATATCCCAACAGATAGGTGGATAGATTATGTATTTTTAAATGTGTGTGTGTGTCTTTCCACTTGATTCTGTTTCTCTGGAGAACCCTAATACTGAGGATTTGCTGAGGTTGTTGATGGTGGGAAAATTTAACTCAGGAGATGATACAGAAAAAGACCTTAGTTTAAAATCCACAGGCAGTCCTTTGTAAAGGTGGGCGTAGAGACCCCGAGCAGATGACACTTGACTTAGTAGAATGTCTTAGTGAGTTATTAAAATACAAATGCAGGATGAGAGCCTAGACTGGGGTGAAGCATGGACAGCTGTGTGATCTTCCCAGTACCAGGGAGTAGTGGAAGGAAGCCGGTGGGAGTTATTTAAACAAAGTCCAGAAGAAAGGCAGAGGGTCCAGTAATGTGTCCAGTGGCCCAAGCCTGAGAAAGGAATCACTAGGGACAGTGGTATCTGATACTGAATTTGAGTTGTTTTCTGCTCTTTGCTTCACCACTTCTCTCCCCACTTCCAATCAAGTGTGTCACACTTTTAATGTTGTTTTAGTTGTGTCTTGGGAGTCAAAGGAAGAAGGTGTGGCTTTCCAGCTTGAAGCAAACTGGGCGCAGGGAGTGAGCTTCTGCACCCACCAAGCGCCTTAGGGAAGAGCAATGAAAAGAGGCGACAATGGCAGAGAAATGCACTGCAGCAGTCTGATTCAATGTCAGCCAGTCTTGAAAGCAGTGGAGGCTAAATTACTTATGTACTTGAAAGAAAAACAGTTTAGATAGACAGCAGATTAAGGATTGCAAGTAATAGCTGAGAGTAAGATCTAGGAGTAAGACAATCCTGAGGTGAAATCCTACCCTCCCTGCTCCAAGGGGTGATCTCTCTAAATATGATTTCCTCATTTATAAAAAATCAGTTCAGTTCAGTCGCTCAGTTGTGTCTGACTCTTTGCGACCCCAGGGACTGCAGCATGCAAGGCTTCCTTGTCCATCACCAGCCCCCGGAGCCCACTCAGTCAGTGTATAATATTCTGTAAAGGTGTCAGAAATTGAATGCATGTAAAGCACAGAGCATTCTACCCAGTACATAGAAAAAACTCAAACAAGAGATATTATCATCATTAACAAAGAGAAGCCTGTAGGCCCTTTCATGAGGTTTGCAAATGCCATTTAATAACATGTGTGTTTGACGCTGGGCTGTGAAAGACTGCCTTTTCTTCTCAAAGTCAAGCTTCCTGATTTCACAGCAATCTGGCTTATCCCTTCACCAGCAGGGCTCTACCCTTTCGGCATTCCATTCACCTCCACCCTATCCATTTTAAAAAGGTGGTTGAAATATATGTTTAAAGGGTGGTTTAGGTTTTTACAAAAGTATAATTGTAGATTTGAGGTCAAGTGTTACAACATACAATTACACCGTATAAGCCTGCTTTTTCAAGAGTTTTTTCACTTAGTCCCTTCAAATGTTAGGTTGATTCTGTTTATTCTTGACTTATAAAGCAGTTCCAAGGCACTGCTTTCTAAGACATTGTAAACTGTTTTTTTTTTTTTTTTTTAAATTTAAAATTCTATCCAAATCTTTATTTTTCGAGAAAAATTACATCTTCAATGTTTAAACATCTGGGTAATATAGAAAAGTAATAAAAATAAAACAACCACCCATCATAATCCCATTACTCACAGGGAACCACTATTTAATGGTGTATTAAATACACCCTCACACACAGAATACATTTTAAATGACTTGAGATATACTGTACAGGTTTCAATTGATAGCTTTAGCTCAGAAGGATAATATGGTAATATCATCTACCACATACCATTTAAAAATATAGAAAAACAGGATTAAAAATGTTGAGGGCTTTTCTTTTATATTGATAAATTCTATAAAAGTATTTTATACTTTATGGAGGAAAGCTCATTGAGGATAAGGATAGTGCCTGATTCTAGACATAATTTCAGGAAATATACCAGAGAAAATTCATCATCTTGCTTTCTGTCCATTTCCCTGATTAGACTGTTAGCCCAGGGAAAGCAAAGCCCTTTGTGTCTTTTTTTCCATTGTACACCAGTAACTAGCTCAGTGCCTGGCACCAAGAAATTGCTCAGTAAGTATATGATGGGATGAACACATACTAATGGCAGATGGGCCTTTCTAAGATCAGCCTATATGATATGGGTCATAGGAAAAAAAAACTTGGAATAATATAGAAAATATGAGGTTCCTTTCTGCAGTTAACAGATGGTATGTATCATCCACGAAGCCAAGTGTTAAAATCCTCAGTAGTGACAAACTCTCAAGTGACAATCATAAAGCAGAGAAGCTACTGGACTCGATGTTCATAGCAATCTACTGTTGAAGGTCACAAATCGCTGTCATTATCCAAAAGCATAAGACAGACTAGTATCACTGTTATAATCAACAAAAAACTTTGGCAGCTTCAAAAGTTGATGAGTTATCATCACTGGAATTGTTTCAACAGAAGTGAATGGCCACTTGACAAAAATGTTTGAGAAGGGATCTGAGGCTTGGGTAAGAGGTTGGAAGAAAGTGCTGTTTAGGTCGGGCCAAATCTTAAGGGTAGCAAATGGGAGATCCACAGGCCACATTTGTTTTGTGGATGGGTTTGTATGGAAGGCAAACAACATTTATTTTTAAATTGGTTTGACTGTTCTTAAAACTGAGAGATACAACACACTCACATGTACCAATCTCTAGCAGGGGGGCCTACTAGAGATCCATTACTTTATAAATAAAATTTAGCATTATATTAAGCTAATAAGGCATCACCTTAATAGAAGAATAGCTAAATATTAGGAAAACTAATATAATAATCCATGTAATCATAACCATACAAATTTTATAAAATTCAATATTTAAAAAAAATGACATTATCTTAATAAACAAAGATTACAATAAAAAATAAATAAATTGGTTTGAATATCTTTAGATTGGGCATACGCTTTCAAATTCCCATGGTTTCCATCATTCTTATTATTTGCAAATGATGGATATGCTTATTTATAGTAGTTGCTTGACCCCAAACAAGCCTAGGAGTTTTCTGCTCTTGAATTCTCTAAGGTCTCTTTGAACACTTGATTATCAAGGACTAGGTGACATGTTAAGAGAGTTATTGGGAGGAAGGGATATAAACTTTACACTAAGAATAATCATCACTCTGGGACTTGCAAATCCTTTCTCGACTCTTTATCCCTGACATTCTAGCCTGGACGTGAAATCCAACTCTCATTACATAAGCCTGTGGCTCACTTCGAAGATTTTGTCTGTTATCAAAATATTAACTTAACCTTTCCCAGTAAGAAACCTGATAAGAATTCAACATATCTGTGGACATCACAAGAAAATTAATCTTTTTATTCCCAGTTGAAGAATAAATATGACCCGGTTCAGATATTTGAAGGAAGATACTGAAAGTAATAAGTCTCTCTGACCATGTAAACAGTCAATTCAGGCTCAATGTTCTTTTTGATTTAAGTCATTGAGTTACAATTGTATGTGGTTTTATCAGCACACACTGTAACTGTAAACCACTGTGGTAGGTCAGCTCTGTGACCCACCACCAATGTTTACTCTTTGAGTAGCTGAACTAGCATCTGATAAAGAAAATGGTGACATTTTATCCATTCAGTAATAAACAGCAACTAGGAAGAAATCAAAGTGTTCATTGTATGTGAGGAGGCAACACTATCCTCTAATCTACCTGTTAACTTGCCTCCTTCAATTGAATAAGGTCTACCAAGAGAAGCCACTGAACTTGCTACAAAGTCTCCTCTTTCTCATGTGTTTATAATTCTCTTCACAAAAACCCCTATTTTTTGTGGAAATTTCCCAAATGATAAAACTTGGGAAAAATATGAAAACTGGAAAAAACATGTGTTTTTTTTTAATTGAGGAGATAAGAAAAAATATTTTTAGTACAATAAATTTTACACTTACCCTCTCAGATTAATAAATATGTACTTGGCATTTATTTCATTGCTGTGAGTCTAAGAGCAATCAATGAACACCTGAAAAACTTAGTTTAATTACTAAGGCATTATTCTTTTTTTATTTATTATTTTTTTAATATAAATTTATTTATTTTAATTGGAGGCTAATTACTTTACAATATTGTATTGGTTTTGCCATACATCAACATGAATCCGCCACGGGGGTACACGTGTTCCCCATCCTGAACCCCCCTCCCACCTCCCTCCCTATACCATCCCTCTGGGTCATCCCAGTGCACCAGTCCCAAGAAAGTCCTGTATCATGCATTGAACCTGGACTGGTGATTCATTTCAGATATGATATTATACATGTTTCAATGCCATTCTCCCAAATCATTCCACCCTGTCCCTGTCCCACAGAGTCCAAAAGACTGTTCTATACATCTCTGTCTCTTTTGCTGTCTCGCATACAGCCTGGTGGGCTGCCATCTCTGGGGTCGCACAGAGTCGGACACAACTGAAGAGACTTAGCAGCAGCAGCAGCATACAGGGTTATTGTTACCATCTTTCTAAATTCCATATATATGCGTTAGTATACTGTATTGGTGTTTTTCTTTCTGGCTCCGTTATTCTACTATTTGTTCCCTCCAGAGTGTTTTTGATTTCGTTCATTGCATTATTCATTATATATTGACTCTTTTTTATTTTTTCTAGGTCCTTGTTAAACCGTTCTTGTATTTCTCAATCCTTGTCTCCCAGCTATTTATCTGTGATTCCATTTTGATTTCAAGATTTTGGATCATTTTCACTATCATTATTCAGAATTCTTTATCAGGTAGATTCCCTATCTCTTCTTTTGTTTGGTTTGGTGGGCATTTATGCTGTTCCTTTACCTGCTGGGTATTCCTCTGTCTCTTCATCCTGTTTATATTGCTGTGTTTGGGGTGGCCTTTCTGTATTCTGGCAGTTTGTGGAGTTCTCTTTATTGTGGAGTTTCCTCACTGTGGGTGGGATTGTACGGGTGGCTTGTCAAGGTTTCCTGGTTAGGGAAGCTTGTGTCGGTGTTCTGGTGAGTGGAGCTGGATTTCTTCTCTCTGGAGTGCAATGAAGTGTGCAGTAATGAGATATGAGATGTCAATGGGTTTGGAGTGACTTTGGGCAGCCTGTATATTGAAGCTCAGGGCTGTGTTCCTGTGTTGCTGGAGAATTTGCATGGTATGTCTTGCTCTGGAGCTTGTTGGCCCTTGAGTGGTGCTTGGTTTCAGTGTAGGTATGGAGGCATTTGATAAGCTTCTGTCTATTAATGTTCCCTGGAGTCAGGAGTTCTCTGGTGTTCTCAGGATTTGGACTTAAGCCTCCTGCTTCTGGTTTTCAGTCTTATTTCTACAGTAACCTCAAGACTTCTCCATCTATACAGCACCATTGATATAACATCTAGATTAAACATGAAAAGTTTCTCCACAGTGAGGGACACCCAGAGAGGTTCACAGAGTTACATGGAGAAGAGAAGAGGGAGGAGGGAGTTAGAGGTGACCCGAATGAGATGATGTAGAATCAAAAGAGGAGAGAGCAAGCTAGCCAGTAATCACTTCCTTATGTGTGCTCCACAGTCTGGACCGCTGAGAGATGTTCACGGAGTAATACAGAGAAGAGAAGAGGGAGGAAGGAGACAGACTGGGTGGCCAGGAGGATAAAGGGGGGAATCAAAAGGAGAGAGACAGATCGAGCCAGTAATCAGTTCCCTAAGTGTTCTCCACTGTCTGGAACACACAAATAGATTCACAGAGTTGGGTACAGAAGAGAAGGGGGAGGGAGGAGATAGAGGCAACCTGGTGGAGAAAAAGGAGAGTCCAAAGAGGGAGAGAGCAGTCAAGCCAGTAATCTCGCTCCCAAGTAAAAATGGGTACTGAAGATTAGGTTCTTAAAGGTACAAAATTGATAACAAATACCAAAAAGCAAAGATTAAAAATTTAGAGTAGAGGTTGGATTTTCAAAAATACAATATTAAAGAAAAAGTCACATAAATTATAAAAAAATATATATATGAAGTTTGCTTTAAAAAATAGGGTCTCTTTTTTTTTTTCAAAGTAATAGTAGGTTATAAAAATGAAAATTAAAGGATTAATAGAGGACTTAAAAATTAAAAAAAAAAAAAGAATGACAGTAAAAATAGTAAAAATATATCTAGGACTTTCTCTGGTGGTGTTGTGGGCAGTGTGGGGTCAGTTCATTTTCAGATAGTTCCTTGGTCTGGCTTATATTTCTCAAGATCTATAGGGCCCTTCCTATGTAGTCGGTACTAACTACTGAGTTTTAATCTATTGCACCTGTCACTTCCAAGGCAGTTCGCTCTGTTTTAGCTTCTTCTGTTTACTGGTCTCTTCAGCGTCTGATTTCCACCCTGACACCAAGGGGATGGTGGTGGACACTTTTTTTAGGCTCACTTGTTCAGTTGCACTGTGGGGACGGAGGGACGCTGCAAACAAATAACACTGGTGTGTGCTCACAGTGCCTCAGCCACACTGGGCCTGCCACTGCTTACAGCGCATATGCCCTCCCTGCCCACACTGCTCAGGCTTTATGTTGCTCCGCTGGGAACTGCCCAAGGCCGGCCCTGGGCTGCTTGCACCTCCCAGTTCTAAGCCGCTCAGGTTCAGGCACTCGGGTAGTCCTCAGAAGCGCAGACTCGGTTGGGCCTGCGTTTTGTGCCCTTCCCAGGTCCGAGCAGCTCAGGTGATGAGGTGTTTGGCGAGTGCGGTTGCTGCGACCTATTGCCTTTCCCGTCCCTGCCACTGGGTTTTCTGGGTGTACAACCAGTGTGCCTTCTCAGGCGGATGTTGACCGTCCAGAACCCCAAGACGTCTTAGTTAGCAAAGAAGCCTTCTTGCAGTTTGGTAGATAATGCCTCTCTGGGGCTGCGATTGCCCCCTCCCAGCTCTGGCCGCCTGTCACCGGAGGGGGATGGTCTGCAGCCGGCTATCTATATCTGTTCAGTCCTTTGTTCTGTGAGCGGGCCTGATGGTGTCTTAGGTTAGGGCTTTTCATGTGGTAGCTATCACACAGTCTGGTTTGCTATCCCAAATCAGTTCCCTCAGATTGCCCTCGGGGCATTCAGGCCTGGTCCTTACTCTAAGCAACACAGCCTGTGCCTCCCTGTCCAGCCCCCGCTTGCTAGTGGTGGGTGCAGGCATCTGCGCTGCTTCTCCACTGGGGGAGTTACTGCTGGGCATGTAATCTGTGGATTTTAATTATTTATTTATTTTTCCTCCCAGTTATGTTACCCTCTGTGGTTCCAAGGCTCGCCAAGACTCGGCAGTGAGAGTGCTTCCTGGTGTTTGGAAACTTCCCTCTTTTTAAGACTCCCTTCTCGGGATGGAGCTCTGTCCCTGCCTCTTTTGTCTCTCTTTTTGTCTTTTATATTTTTTCCTACCTCCTTTCGAAGACAATGCGCTGCTTTTCTGGGTGCCTGATGTCCTCTGCTGGCATTCAGAAGTTGTTTTGTGGAATTTACTCAGTGTTTAAATGTTCTTTTGATGAATTTGTGGGGGAGAAAGTGGTCTCCCTGTCCTATTCCTCTGCCATTATGTTGTCATTTGGCCTGCAATGCAGGAGTCCCAGGTTCAATCCCTGGGTCAGGAAGATCCCTTGGAGAAGGAAACCCACTCCAGTACTCTTGCCTGGAGAATTCCACAATCTATAATTGTCTAAATCCCCTTTAAGTGGTATTAAATCTAGACTCTTTTTTTTTTTTTTTTTTTGGAGCAACAATTTTTAAAATACTGAATAACAGCATTTTAAAAAATGTTATGTAAAATAAAATAACAGTATGTTATTTAAATGTTTGTGGTATTGGTCAACTGTTTTGAGCCAGAAGAATACATCATCACCCACATTTTGATTACAGAGTAAGTAATCAAAGTGATAATCAAATTTTTTCCATAAGTTGGGTTTCTTTATATTTCAGGAGGTTGTTGTGAAACTTTGTAACAGTTGCCTGATTATGGCTTTAATTTACCACATCTGAACATACACCAAAGCACATGGTAGTCTTTCATGCCAGTTTCTCTGAGGTCTAGTAGGGTATAGGTTTTCATTTCGGATAGTTGGTAAGTCTTTATTTTAGTTGTACTATTATGTTACTTTTCACATCCAATTTAGTAAGTCCAGAGATACCTTTGGTCTCCCACTAACATCAATCTGTGATGATGGAAATCAACTTTTCTCAGTTAAATTACAGCTAAGTATTAGTTATAAGTGATAAGTATAGACACTTTCTTTACAATACTCCAAAGCTGCAGGTGTGAAGGGGACATCATGAAGTTGCCTTTAATAATTCTTAGATTCTCCCATGTATGGGGTCAAGTGGGACACCTCAGTACACACTATAGAGGCCCTGTGATTCTGCAGTCTACAGAGTTGTGTTACCCTCACGACTCCTCACAAGACAAGTATTACCTTCAGACCTGTGTGTACTCATGCAGAGAAGTGTTCACATTTGTGCCTTCCTGGGTTGCGTGGGGACTTGAGTAGGTTGAGGACAAAAACAGAGGCTGCAGGCAAAAACTGTTGAAGAATAGCTAAAACTAGTGGCAGTTTTGAAGGATGAATGAACTTCAAAAATCATATCATAAACTTGATCTAATATGATTATGGTCAATTAGCCTGTCAATTCAGTTCAGTTCAGTTCAGTCACTCAGTCGTGTCCAGCTCTTAGGGACCCCATGGACTGCAACATGCCAGACTTCCCTGTCCATCACCAACTCCCAGAGCTTATTCAAATTCATGTCCATTGAGTCAGTGATGCCATTCAACCATCTCATCCTCTGTCATCCCCTTCTCCTCCTGCCTTCAATCTTTCCCAGCATCAGGGTCTTTTCCAATGAGTCAATTCTTCACATCAGGTGGCCAAAGCATTGGAGTTTCAGCTTCAACATCAGTCCTTCCAATGAATATTCAGGACTGATTTCCTTTAGGATTGACTGGTTTGATCTCCTTGCAGTCCAAGAGACTCTCAAGAGTCTTCTCCAACATCACACTTAAAAAGCATCAATTCTTCAGCCCTCAGCTTTCTTTATAGTCCAACTCTCACATCCATACATGACTACTGGAAAAACCATAGCCTTGACTAGATGGACCTTTGTTGGCAAAGTAATGTCTCTGCTTTTTGATATGCTGTCTAAGTTGGTCACAGCATTTCTTCCAAGGAGAGAGCATCTTTTAATTTATGGGTTCAATCCCTGGGTTGGGAAGATCCCCTGGAGAAGGGAATGGCAAACCACTTCAGTATTCTTGCCTTTAGAACCCCATGAACAGTATGAAAAGCCTGTCAATTAGTGATCTATAATTGATCACTGTGGAGCAACTGAACCTGTACACCACAACTACTAAGTCTGAGCTCTAGGGCCGGGAGCCACAACTACTGAAGCCCGTGTGCCCTACCACCTGTGCTCTGCAACAAGAGAAGCCACTGCACTAAGAAGCCTATGCACTGCAACGAGACAGTGGCCCCTGCTTGCCACAACTAGAAAAGCCCTCTTGCAGCAATGAAGACTTGGTGCAGACAAAAATAAATGAATAGAATTACTAAAAGAAAACCAAGGACTTCCCTAGCAGTCCAGTGGTTAAGAATCTGCCTGCCAATCCAGGGGACACAGGTTCAATCTCTGGTCCAGGAAGATTCTACAGGCTGCAGGGAAGCTAACCCTATGTGGCACAACTACTAAAGCCAGATTTCTAGAGCCTGTGCTCCACAAGAGAAGCCACCACAACGAGAAGTCCGAGTACCACAACAAAGAGTAGCCCCCACTCACCACAACTAGAGAAAGCCCACGTGCAGCAAAGAAGGCCCAGCACAGCCAGGTCTGACTCTTCAAGATCACATGGACTGTAGCCCGCCAGGCTTCTCTGTCCATGGGAATTCTCCAGGCAAGAATACTAGAGTGGGTTGCCATGCCCTCCTCCAAGGGATCTTCAAAACCCAGGGACTGAACCCAGATCTCCTGCATTGCAGGCCAATTCTTTACTGTCCAATCCATCAGGGAAGTCTAAGAATACTGGGGTGGGTAACCTATCCCTTCTCCAGGGGATCTTCCCAAACCAGGAATAGAACTGGGGACTCAGGCATTGCAGATGGATTCTTTACCACCTGAGCTACCAGGGAAGCCCTCTTCACATTATATTTATCCAAATTGCATCTGTTGTTCTGAAAATTCAGTAAGGCAAAATTATCTGTCCATTCTGGTTAACTGAGAGTTTTCCTAAGATTATTTATGAGGACTTAAGTACATTGGGCCCAAAAGAGAATGACTATCACTTTAAAAACCCATAATGAAGAAAAAGACTAAGCAAGAGTAATGGATGAAGGAACTTGCTATTGGACAGGCTTTGGTCCCATGCAATGTCCTTGGCATTAAGAAGAGGACTCTATGTTCTCTAAGGACATGGACTGTATATAGACAAGAGCTAAAGAGAAGTGGTCTGATTCAACAGAGGAAGCACCTGGGCTAAAGTCCTGGTTCTGCTGCTTCTTATGTGACTTTGGGCTTAAAAGATCACTTGACTTTTCTAAGCCTCTTATGTTTCATCTATAAAATAACACCTCATGTGTATTGTGGAAATGAAATGAGACAATGTGGGTCAGAAGGCTTTGTCTACTTGAAGGCTCTTAAGGAAATCTGATGTATTAACCGTCAAATTTTCAAATTAAAATACTCCAGTGTATTTTTCCCCCAACTGTAGCCAGCAAACTGCCACTATTATACCTAGAGGGGGTCATCAAGCTTTCAAAGTTCCCAAAGTTCTATTTCTGCTGTGAATGAGAAATGGAAATAACTGGTAAATGCTTGTACATCCTGAGCCAAATGTATATGGCAGGTGAACCAGACCATGATGCCAATGATCTTCACAATCTCCCTTTGAGTTGCTGCTGCTAAGTCGCTTCAGTCGTGTCTGACTCTGTGCGACCCCTGAGGCGGCAGCCCACCAGGCCGCCCCCAGTCCCTGGGATTCTCCAGGCAAGAACACTGGAGTGGGTTGCCATTTCCTTCTCCAATGCATGAAAGTGAAAAGTGAAAGTGAAGTTGCTCCGTCGTGTCCGACTCTTAGCGACCCCATGGACTGCAGCCTACCAGGCTCCTCCATCCATGGGATTTTCTAGGCAAAAGTACTGGAGTGGGGTGCCATTGCCTTCTCCGCCCTTTGAGTTAATGATGCCTAATTCTAATTGTTGTGATCAAGAAAGTCTCAGCCATTCAGATAAACAAGACAACTATGGACATTTTCCACCCATAGTTAAGACAAGTGCTTAGCAATAAGAAGATGAAGCAGTTAACTCCAAAGATAGGAATCAAACTCGTGAACACAATCAGTTTACTTCCAAGGAGTGAAAAAGGAGAGTTAGGGAAGGACTGGGGAAGTGCCAGACTCTGGTAAGTAATTATAAAAACCAGAGAAGTCCTAGAGGAAAAAGTTATCTTTTCTTCTGTAGTGACAGAGCTGGACAGGAATCAACTGGCAGAAGGAAACTGAAGTTATTAGCAGAAGCAGGGAGTCAGAAGGAGAATGCCAGTGAAACATCATGCTCTCAGAGGAGGCATGCATAAAGCCATGAAGCTATCATCTTGGAAGGTCGAGAAAAAATGTGAAAAGAGAAGTTTGATCTAGTCAGATTATGGATTTCACCACATCTGCACAAACTGCAGGATACCTCTGGAATAAGTTTGGATGAAGGCTGAGGATCACTGTGTAGGGCTTTGAAGGTGAAGTGTAGAGACAAATGACAATGAACAGGAGAAAGCTATTAAAAGCCCTGAACCTACAAGATTTTTCATGGGAGTTTCCAGAACCGCAGCTTCCTATGTGGTCTGATGGAGAAGGCAATGGCACCCCACTCCAGTACTCTTGCCTGGAAAATCCCATGGACAGAAGAGCCTGGTAGGCTGCAATCCATGGGGTCACTAAGAGTCGGACACGACTGAGCAACTTCACTTTCACTTTTCACTTTCATGCATTGGAGAAGGAAATGGCAACCCACTCCAGTGTTCTTGCCTGGAGAATCCCAGGGACTGGGGGCGGCCTGGTGGGCTGCCGTCTCAGGGGTCGCACAGAGTCGGACATGACTGAAGCAACTTAGCAGCAGCGGCAGCGGCAGCATGTGGTCTAAACAACTGATTAATGATGTTGTTCATTCATCAGCTGAAAGACCCATGTGGCCCAAAAACTAAACTGAGGATACAGTAATGGAGAAGACATAGTCTCTGCCCTCTAGGAGCTCACAGACAAGCTATTACAGAAGCAGCAGTTAGTCCTATAAGGATAAGCACAGGGTGCTGGGGAAATTGCTGGGGTACCAAATTCAGCGTCAATGGAATCAGCCTGATGTACTTTTACTTTTTCCACTGTACTTATTTCCTTCTAACATATCAGGACATTTATTATTTATTAGTTCTAAAATATAAACATCTTGAGAGCAGGTATCTTCATCTGTTTTGTTAAATGATGGCTCCCTTGTACCTTGATGGATGCCTGGCACTAGCGGGTGCTCAACAAATACTTATTGAACTTATCAAATAAAAAACTAGATGAAAGGAAAGTCTGGTAGAAACTGTTGCTAAAATTTACATTTTCAAAGTAATTACCGTAAGTAGAAGTTACAACCTTAAGAAGAAACTTTTGGAATGCATTTTCAAAAATCTAAAGCCTGATTCAACACTCTAACTTATGAAGGTTTCTGTTAACTAGTCTCCTCTGACTTGGATCAATAACAGCTAGATATGCCTGATTGCATTTCCAAAGCATGTATTGAATTCTGATTTCGGCAGGTTATTGAGAATTCAAATACCGCTCTAGGAGTTTTAGTTGCAACCTTTACTGAACGTCTTGTTCCTATTATGTCTGTTTCCCCCAAGCAAGGAGGAAAAGGCCACTTCCACCATTATTATTAATACATACATAAACTGACCATATAAACAAGAGAAATGCTGTCTTTCTTAATTTCTTTCCCCCACGAGGTATAGTGCTGGTATTCTTCCTCTGTTTGAACAGATAATGGAATGATGCAACTGGTGGTTAATAATTCATAAAGCCAGTTCTGTGAATGCTCTTTTTTCAGAATCCAGCGGCCAGGAGCCTACTATCATTTTTAAGGAAGGGTTGCAAACTGGCGATCCACAGGCCACATCTGCGCCCTGCCCCCACCCGCCTCCAGAAGGGTATGGTGAGCCACCAGGGAAGCCTATATATATATAAGTTTCAAAACTATTTTTTAATTAATTGTCAATGCTTCAAGAACAGGAGATTTTTCATAAAATTCCAGAATGCCAACCTCCACTTAAAAAATCTGGTGGCAATGGGACAGGCATTTCTGCAAAGCAATGGCCTCTGGGAGCTAAAGAGGAGCTGCTGTTTGACCAGGCAGCGTTTTCCACTTCCAGAAACTCCAATCAGTCATTCCCCTCTCCTGCAGGCTGCAATGGAAAGCAGAGGGCTCAAGGGATTCTAGATAGGAAAAACTCTGAAATAAAAAAAATGAATAGAAAGAGGGAATATCGGCAAATATTTAGGAAACATGATGTGATTCAGTGTTTCTAGAATTTGTGTAATGTTTATGGAAATGGTGGAAATGGGTGGTAATGCTTTAACAATACATTGAGTCCATGATGGGGAAGGCGCTGAAGGACAACCTGAGGGTTCTGCTTTTAATTCAGTAGACACCGTCTCAGGTGTTCTTCAGCAAAATAAAGATAGTGATAAAGAAAATAAGGCATTTTGCTGAACTCCTGGCATGCATTATCTCATTTAACTCTTATGACAAATCCTATGGAATATGTACGATTATTATTTCTCATTTTACAAATTAGAAAACTGAGCTTAGAAAGGTTAATGTTCCCATGTCAGAGTAGCTATTAAGTGGGAGAGCTGGAGTCAAACCCCTTTATGACAAAGTCCCTAAACATAAGTGTTCTTCCCCTTTAACAAGTCAGAGCTATGCTTTGGCAATAGTGGGTAAAATGAGTGAAAACAGAGGCAAGGATAGAAAGGCTATTGCATTGTTCATGTGAGTGGCAATGAGGACCTGAAGCCATAGTGTAAATGGAAATGAGAAAGCTTGTTTGGCATTTCAGAGGAAGAATATTTAAGACTTAGAAACAGGCTATTTAGGAGAGTGTTGATAACATAAGCTTTAGAGTTGGGGGCTCAGAAGAAGGGTAGTGCTACAGGTAAAAATGTGAAAAAAGGTAGGAACAGGTTTCCAGGGAGAGTTCAGTTTGATGGACCCGAGGGATGTTCAGGTGATTATATAAAAGAGGCATGATGGCTGGAATGCTAGCAGCCATGTTAAAGACAGAAGCCTTGTGCTAAGGAAGGCAGGGCAGAAAGATGACTGAGTCCAATGACTTTGTGAAACCTTAAATGCCTATCCCTGATCATTTTGCAGAGCATAAAGGTTTAGTTTGACTAAATACAACAGTTGTGTCTCTGTTACAACCAGCTAAATGTACTTTCCTTTGATGCAAGTATTACATTTTCACTGAAATAGTGAAAATTTTAGTCCTAACTGCCCTGTTTTCAATGATATCTACAACTTATGGAAACAAGATTGAGGATTCTCTATTATTTCATTAGTCATTCTGCTGTATCCATGGACTAAAGGGTTTTGTTCTCCCATAAAGTACTAATCCAGATAAAATTGATAAAAAGTAGGCAAAGGGTTTTACAACATTTCTCAAAGTTTGGGCAAGGAAAACAATTTTTTAAAAAATGAACAGGAAATCAGATGTAAAAATAAAAGTATCCTATGGTATTGCTGGGGAGAAAGCTTAGGGGAAAAAAAGATTTTATATTTAGAAACATGAGAGTTGGCCTTCTTATTTTTCTAAAAAGAAGTATGAAAAGAAATCTGCTGCTATTTACATGACGTGGGATTCTAGTTTTTATAAGGAGCAAGGGATTCAGTTGGCCATAAGTTCAATCCCAAATGGGTCACATGAGGAAGGAAATCAGAGGGAGCTCCCACTTGAATCTGATGACCTGACATGTGATTAAGGGAGCTGACTGTCCCATTGTCTGATGGATCTGGAGTAGCCTGCCCAGGGTTGGGTGTAAAGGAACACTGGCAAACCACAGAACATCAGAAAACAACGTGGCTGAAGGCCCTGGGGAGAAGAAGGGCTGGGGAACTAGGAACGCTAGGTCTCCTGAAGAAGAGGCCGGAGGCGACAGAAGTCATCAATCTTCCAACGAGTTGTCCTTTACCAGCTCTTGTTCTTTTATTGTCTGCTGTCCTTTCAATATCCAGAGTGAGCTCCTAAAAACAGGAATAAGGTCCCTCCTCTGGCTCCTTCTTGTAACTTAGAATAAAAATCCAAGATCCTGAGCGTGAACTGGCTTCTGTTACTTTCTCTGCAGTCTCCTCTAATACAGGGTCTTTTTTCCTAGTACCTTGGCACTCCAAACCCTTGGACTGCAAGGAGATCAAACCAGTCAATCCTAAAGAAAATCAGTCCTGAATATTCATCGGAATGACTGATGCTGAAGCTGAAACCCCAATATTTTGGCCACCTGATGTGAAGAGCTGACTCATTGGAAAAGACCCTGATGCTGGGAAAGATTGAAGGCAGGAGGAGAAGGGGACAACAGAAAATGAGATGGTTGGATGGCATCACCGACTCGATGGACATGAGCTCGAGCAAGCTCTGGGAGCTGGTGATGGACAGGAAGACCTGGCGTGCTGCAGTCCATGGGGTCGCAAATAGTTGGACATGACTGAGCGACTGAACTGAACTGACACTCCAAACTCACTTCCACTTCTAGGCTTCTGCACCTACTGTTCCTTCTGCCTGGCCTGCTTTCCCCTAGATCTTCAAAAGCTCTCTTCTTCATTTCAGAGTCATCTCCCCAGAGAAACTGGCCCTAAACATTCCTAGGGTCAGGAGTGCTTTTGTTTCAAATCCTGATTCCACTTCTTAGGATCATTCTGGCCTTGCCTGTGAAGTAGCTATTTGAGAACGATTTCAGAATCAAATCACAGAAAGCACTGTGAACAGTGCCTTTAACTTTCTGTGTTCACAGAGATGCCAAATATTAATTATTAACATTGTTTAATATATCTATCATAACATTAAATTATTTTATTTATTGGTATTTTCCTTATTTTTTGGCTATTTACTCATGAAACAATACGAATTCTTTCAGTGAAGAAATCTTGGTTTTCCTCTTCTCCATCTTCAGTATTTCTGACAGTGTTAGATTCATGGGGGGCACCTAAGAAGTAATTTGCTTACTTTTGGGCTATAAGGCAAAGTAGAAACGATTGACTTTTCTGTAGCCTAAACCTGAATTTTCCACCATCTGTGTCATCTTGGTCACTTTGGAGGCATCAGTTTCCTCCTTGCTACTGCTAAGTCACTTCAGTCGTGTCCGACTCTGTGCAACCCCATAAACGGCAGCCCAGCAGGCTCCCCCGTCCCTGGGATTCTCCAGGCAAGAACACTGGAGTGGGTTGCCATTTCCTTCTCCAATGCATGAAAGTGAAAAGTGAAAGTGAAGTCGCTCAGTTGTGTCCGACTCTCAGCGACCCCATGGACTGCAGCCTTTCAGGCTCCTCCATCCATGGGATTTTCCAGGCAAGAGTACTGGAGTTTCCTCCTTAGTGAGATTCTATATGGGATACAGTTTTGTCAATTTGGCGGAGCCTGGTGGGCTGCCATCTATGGGTCGCACAGAGTTGGACACGGCTGAAGTGACTTAGCAGCAGCAGCAGCAGCAGCAGCAAGTGTGAAAAGGAGTTCCCAAGTGGCTCTAGTGGCAAAGAGCCTGCCTGCCAAAGCAGGAGACATTAGAGACACCAGTTCAATCCCTGGGTCAGGAAGATCCCTTGGAGAAGGGTATGGCAACCCACTCCACTGTCCTTGCCTGGAGAATCCCATGGACAGAAGAGCCTGGCAGGCTACAGTCCATGGGGTTGCAAAGAGCGGACATGATTTAGCAGGCAGCACGCAGGTGTGAAAAAGTACAATAATATATTAGGCAGCAGAGGGCAGCAGCATGCCAAAAATGCATCTGCAGCTCTAGCTCAGGTGTCTTCATTTTCCCTTGAGACGGGTAACCTGTATTTAAATATTCCAGCAAGTCATTAAGTCCTGTGAGATAAGGAAAGAATTGATATCTTCAGAGAAATGATATGTAAACTGTCTTTTCTTTTTGTAAAAATAGTTTTCAATTTAAGGATGAAAGGAAAAGTCAGTCTTGCCTTCTGATTTTATTTCCATGTGGGAAAGCAGTTAATATTGGGACCCATAAGATTTGGATTTAAGGATTGTGGTGCTGGTATTTCCACTCCTCCCTTCTACTAGCTTATGGCCTTAGGAATGTTGAGAATAAGTAGCTGATGATAACTTATCTATAATAATACTATTCAATTCTTAGGCCAACCCTATGAATTAGATATTAGAACACCAAACAGTGAGAGATAAGTCATGTGCCTAAAATCACACAGCTGGGATATATGAGCTCTGAAAGGAAGCCATTAACTATTTATAAGAATCTGCTTAGTTTAAAAGTAAACAAGGGACTATATGAACCTCTTGCAAGTAAATGAAAACTAAGAAGTGAGAAAAATTTTTTTCATTTGCTTGAGAAATTAGATCATCAAATAAGAGATTCAATATTCAGTTAACTCAGTATCTGGAAGACCTACCAATAGTAATTCAAGATAATTTGAGAGTCCTTTTGAGACACTGACTTTCTACACCTTCATCCTGCTTTTTATTTTTTAAATATTTAGATCATAGTTCAGCTGGCCTTACCTTCATGGGTCTATTCTTCTGATCAATTTCTTACCTATATCTGTAACTTTCCCTTCTCTATTCTCAGCTATTCTAGTACCTTTCATGCTTTTTTTTTTCTCTTTCACCATCTTAAAAAGAATACTCATCAGTTCAAATATTAACATTTGCTATCTAGAAATGTCATAAGGAAAGGAAATACATGCCAATAAGAAAGGGAAAACATGTGGGAAGGGGATACAGAAAGGTTTCAAGAAGAGAGGAAAGAGAAAAGGCCAGGTCGCAATGTTTGTGTAGGCACAGTCACGGCCACGTGTGCATGTCAAGCAGAAACTCACCGATGATTAAACGCTGACCTCTTTGGACTTCTATGAGAAATTTAGCCTATTCTTTGAGGGAAGTAAATTAGCTTATTCGAAGACAAACCTTCTGAAACTCTCTACTCTGCTCCACATTATCAATCATTTCCTTCTCTGCTGAATTACTCTCAAATTATGCTGCTATTTCGCCCATTTTAAAAAAGCCCTCTTTGACCCAATTTACTCCATAGATGAGCAATTCCTTCTGTTGCTCCCTATTCTGGATTTAAAAAAAAAAAGCTCCTTGACTTTTTCCTTATTCACCATTTCTAACTCCTGCTTTCCCAAGTTCTCAACTCAACAGCTTTCCTATATGGGTGGGACACTAAAAAAATGCTGATTGGAAGTGCAGCTTGTCAGTTGTCATCTTGACTCTAAGAGCCTCTAGTTGAGCCCATTCCTAGGAGAATTCTTAACATGAATAATTAGGTGTTTTCTCCTAGGTCAATGTACTTTTATAAAAGACATTATTTTGGTTCTACCTTTATTCCTACTTCATGAAATATTCAGTATCACCAACTACATTTCAGGGGTTCTGCACTATAAGTTTTGGGCTTCTCAGCTTTTCCCAATGTTAGCCTTAGCTTTCTTGGGTCTGCCAAGCTGTCTGCTTTACAACTTACAAGATATTTTAACTGTTATCTCCTCTCTGTATTCCTTTAACCTATATTGTCCTTCTAAAAAAGTCACTTTACTGTCATTTTAGTTGAGCATCAAAAAGGAATTGACCTTAATGGCTGTGTTTAATCTGCTATTTTAACTGGAAGTCATGTTTTTAAGATGTCTGAAATACTTAGGAGCATCTAACTTATGGTTGTTTTTAATGCAAGTTAATAGGTTGGTGCAAACACAATTGTGATTTCAAACCATGAATTTTAAGTCACTATAAATAGATTCAAACATATCTTTATTAATCAAAATAGGAACCATTACAATCAACACATTTTTGCCAACAAGTGTGTGTGTGTGTGTGTGTTAGTCTCTCAGTCATGTCTGACTCTTTGCAACCCCATGAACTGTAGCCTGCCAGACTCCTCTGTCCATTTAATTCTCCAGGCAAGAATACTGGAGTGGGTTGCCATTTCCTCTGCCAGGAGATGTTCCTGACCCAGGGATCAAACCCAGGTCTCCTGCATTGCAAGGAGACTCTTTACCATCTGAGTAACCAGGGAAGCCTACTCCAGGTTCCTGTAGGAACCTGGAATAAGCTTATTTCTTTAGTGTAAAAATCTGTGCTTCAGTATTCGATGAACTTTTAGTAAATATTTTCTGCCTTCTGCTGGTTGTGGAAGAGTTTCCCCTGCAAAAAGTTGTTGAGATGCTTGAAGAAGTGGTAATTGGCTGGCAAGAGGTGAGGCGAATATGACAGATGAGGCTAAACTTCTGTAGCCCTATTCATTCAGCTTCTGAAGTGTTGGTTGTGCAACGTGCAACTGGACGTTATCATGTAGAAGAATTAGGCCTTTCCTGTTGACCAGTGCTGGCTGCAGGTGTGGCAGTTTTCGAGATATCTCATCAATTTGCTGAGCATACTTCTCAGATATGATGGTTTTGCCAGGATTTAGAGAGCTGTAGTGGATCAGAGGAGAAGGCAATGGCACCCCACTCCAGTACTCTTGCCTGGAAAATCCCATGGACAGAGGAGCCTGGTAGGCTGCAGTCCATGGGGTCGCTAAGAGTCAGACATGACTTAGCGACTTCACTTTGACTTTTCACTTTCATGCATTGGAGAAGGAAATGGCAACCCATTCCAGTATTCTTGCCTAGAGAATCCCAGGGATGGGGGAGCCTGGTGGGCTGCCGTCTATGGGGTTGCACAGAGTCAGACATGACTGAAGCGACTTAGCAGCAGCAGCAGTGGATCAGATGAGCAGCAGACCACCAAGCAGTGACCATAACCTTTTTTTTTGGTGCAAGTTTGGCTTTGAGAAGTGCTTTGGAGCTTCTTCTCAGTCCAACCACTGAGCTGGGCATCGCTGGTTGTCATGTACAATCCACTTGTTTTGCACCCCGCAATCTGATTGAGAAATGGTTCACTGTTGCATACAATAAGAGAAGAGACACTTGAAAACAACAATTTTTTGATTTGCTGTCAGCTGGTGAGGCACCCACTTATTGAGTTTTTTCACCTTTCCAATTTCCTCCAAATGCCAAATGACTATATAGAATTGTCAATGTTGAGTTCTTCAGAAACTTCTGTAGTTGTAAGAGGATCAGCTTCGATGGTTGCTCTCAATGAGTCACTGTTAACTTCTGATGGCCGACCACTGTGCTCCTCATCTTCAAGGCTTTTGTCTCCTTTGCAAAACTTCATAAACCACCACCTCACTGTACGTTTGTCACCAGTTCCTGGGCCAAATAGGTTGTTGACATTTTGAGCTGTCTCTGCTGCTTTATGACCCATTTTTAACTTGAATAAGAAAATTTCTAGAATTTGCTTTTTATCTAACCTCATTTTCCCTAGTCTAAAATAAATATACACAGCAAGTAATAAGTCAGTAGCAAAAAAACATAAAGTGAGAGATGTGCATTAAAAATGTATAACATAACCACATTTAATAATGTATTCCAATATCAAATGACAAAGTTCAACAGTGTAAAACCTCAATTACTTTTGCACCAACCTAATACTATTTAAAAAAATTGAAGTATAGTTGAGTTACAATATTATATAATGGAAAGAGTGAAAGACTTTTTCTTGGGCTCCAAAATCACTGTGGATGGTAACTGCAGCCATGAAATTAAAAGATGCTTGCTCCTTGGAAGAAAAGCTATGACAAACCTAGACAGCATATTAAAAAGCAGAGACATTACTTTGCCAATAAAGGTCCGTCTAGTCAAAGCTATGGTTTTTCCAGTAGTCATGTATGGATTTGAGAGTTGGACCATAAAGAAAGCTGACTGCTGAAGAACTGATGCTTTAGAATTGTGGTGTTGGAGAAGACTCTTGAGAGTCCCTTGGACCGCAAGGAGATCAAACCAGTCAATCCTAAAGGAGATCAGTCCTGAATATTCATTGGAAGGACTGATGCTGAAGCTGACAATATGTAGGTCACCTGATGTGAAAAGTTAAATGATTGGAAAAAATCCTGATGCTGGGAAAGATTGAAGGTAGAAGGAGAAGGGGACGACAGAGGATGAGATGGTTGGATGGCATCACCGACTCAATGGACGTGAGTTTGAGCAAGCTCTGGGAGATGGTGAAGGACAGGGAAGCCTGGCGTGCTTCAGTTCATTGTGTTGCAAAGAGTTGGACATGACTGAGCAACTAAACAACAACAAATGTCCCTCAAACAGGACACCTAGGGAGTGAAAGGGAACCTCAGGGAATGTCTGAGGGGCTGGCGGTTTGAAGTAATTACATGTAGTTAGACATTCTCTGGTGTGATTATATAGGACTCCAGAGAATAAGCATATCTGTTACCTGAAAGGAATACTGTAACAAGGTAGAACAGCTTATTGAGTCTGTTATTAGGACGCACTCGATAATAGTGCTATGTTGTTTATACTACACTATCAATAGCATATTTCATCAGCAAGAACTTTGATAGAAAAGAAAGAAAAATTATAACTATGTCTGGATATTATTTACTATCTCCAACTATTATTAAAAAGTTCCCTAGAGAAGTCAAAGGTCTTTATTTCTAATCTACCCCAGTTGTCTCTAAGAAATCTACTTGCTTTGTGACTACTTTGTGATTAAGTCTATAGACTTCTCCAAATTCTCCCTGTTCAATATATTAGTGATTCCTTCATAAATTAAGCCTGCTTGTCAAGTGATAAGTTATAGCAGTTAATTTCTAAAAACAGGAAGTACAACACTGCTGCTTCTTTGTAAGTTATTGTATCTACTTTATATAAAATGTGGTGCTTTCCCTCTAACTACACTATTATTAAGTTCTACTCATAAACTTAGTAAGAAATTTGGCTTTTTAAGGTTGGCAAAGCCAAAATTAAAGAGTTGTAGAAGACTTCTTATTTAATTTTGTTTAATGATTTCCACTGTTGAACACTTGTCCTTGAGAAGAAATATACAGTAAGCTCTGTAATGACAGGGTATTTCTGTTTTGTTCCACATGCTAGATAACCATTTATTCACAGAATAAATGTGAAAGAAAATTTCATTGTACAGTTTTGCTATTTTTAGCTGCCATACAGAACAAGTGTCTTATTTTTGTCTTATTATTAAAGTTTATACTTCCACATAATCTTGTCTTATCTACTAGGTCTTTGTTATTTTTATTTCTCTCCAAGTAAGCTATCTTGAGTCTTGAACAATATTTGTTTTTCAATACATTAAAAAAATTAGTTGTCTGGCTTTTTTTTTTTATCACTTATCAGATAGTATTTTAGAAAATTTATCAGTCACTGGCTAGAAAATGTTCAATATTCTGCCCTTTTTTTTTTTTCCATACTAGCATTGCTTTTAAGAATCTAAATATTGTCATCTTACAGCAAGTAAACATGAGATTAAATTATTATAATTTTATTTTACTCATCTGTTCTCATGTTTAGAGTGAAAAAGGTATTTGCTTCTAGACATTTCTACTAATAAAATGGAAATGGAAACAAGAAAAATAAAAAAAAAAATTAATAGAAGTAAGATAAATGTTTTAAATATTTTAAAAACCCATATCACAACAGCAAAATATTACAGACAGCTATTATAATGACAGCTCTTAAAGTTCAAGGTTAGCAATTTCTGGTGCTTATTCCATAGAAGGGACACTATACAAATATCCAAACTCATTCTTATTTGCATGAGATTCTACCATTTGGTTAATTTTCCAAATGCTTCACTAGTAGGATCCTGCTTTCCCTAACTATGACTGACATTTCAAGCATTAATAAATGAGAAATAAAAAATAGGCATAATTTCAAAAACTTACTTCTCAGCTTCACGGATCCTGGGCATATTTTTTTAGAATTCAGCCTTCTGCAGTAGTGGGCTGGCAGGTTGTCTTTCAAACACTCTTGCTATTTCATTGGATTTATTTCCATCCCAAATTCTAAATCCAAATACAGAGTGTCTTTGAATAGCATCATTTTTTCTCCATCTTTAGCAGACTACTGAAGTGAGAAGTCTACACCTTCCCACTTGTCTTCCTCTGACTAATTTTAAGAAGACTTTAAAGCTGGGTAAAACAGTGATAGCCAAAAGAATGAAGCAACAAGTATGTGCTTTAGGTTCGAAAGAGCAAGTTATTCATTTACTCAAGAAATGTTATGAGAAGTATTTAGTTACTTAGATTAAACACAGTCAGAGGGAAGAATATTTAAATATGTCAGCCCCAAGTTGTTTCTCATGAAATATTAGCTTCAGTAATATTACATTTTCTGAAATACAAAGTATATTTCTTCATCAAAAAATGAAAAAGATAACAGGAAATAACAAGTGCTGTTGAGAACGCAGAGGAATTAGAACCCTAGGGGACCATTGGCAGGACTATAAAATGGCACAACCACCATGCAAAACAGTATGTAAGTTTCTCAAAAAAATAAAAGTAGAACTACCATAGCATCCAGGAATACTACTTCCAGATGTATATACAAAAGAATGGAAAGCTGGGTCTCAGAGAAATATTTGCATACCCATGTTCATAACAGCACTGTTCACAATGGCCAAGAGTTGGAAGCAACCTAAATGTGCATCAAAGGGTGAATGGATACATGAAATGCAGTGTATACATACAACACAATATCACTCAGTCCTAATAAGGAAGGAAATCCTGTCACATGCCACAATATTGAGGGGTCTTAAGAACACTTCACGCTAAGTGAAATAAGCCAGTCACAGAAAGACAAATATTTTATGATTCCACCTGCATAAGGTATCCAAAGTAGTCATATTCATAAAAACAGAAAGTAGAATGATAGTTAACAAGGGCTAAAAGGGAGGGGAAAATGGAAAAATATGTTTTATGCAAGATGAAAAAGGATGTTTCACAACAAGGTGAATACACTTAATGCTACTGAACTGTACACGCAAAAGTGGTTAAGATGGTAAGAAAAAGGATATATTGTTTGAAAAGCTTCCTATTTAAACTGTTCTCTGCCTATCATTCTGTGTGTTTAAAATCACAGGGGCTAGTCATACATAGGACGTAAACGGTGGTCATTAGGATATATTTTCCAGGCTAAATCATCAATAATGCAAGCAGCTGGAAGTCTGTGGTCATTCAAAACACACACACTTCTGCTGTGAAAATTCTTGGGTTTTTGACCAATCATCACTACCCCCAAACTTCACTGATTTAAAGAACTGCACAGCTCATGAAGGCTAAATTGCACAAAATCAAGCACAGAGATAGCACAGTGATTAAGAATATGGGCTCAGAATTCAGCCTTTCTGAGTCTGAATCCTGGCTTCCCTACTTAGAAGCTATATGCATGACTTTGGAAATTCTTAACTTTTCTGAACTTTAAGCTTTCTCTCATCTGAGTGGTAAAAAAAAGTTGTAATTACTTTGTGTGGCTCTCATGAGCAGTACATCCAATGAAGCATGCAAAGGCTTACTGTACATAACAGTACATATGTGCTGGCACATAACACTTAAATGTTGGCTATCGTTATAACTTTTTCTTTTTTGGAAGAGATATTTGAAGCTATAGCTTTGTTCTCAATATTCTGAGTGGGAAAATGAGTCAGACTGTTTTAATGAGTCTCTGAAATCAGGCTTTATAATTACTTTGATTTTGTAGATTACCTGGTTCCTTCAAATACTAAGATATTAAATATTCAAATATTAATGGTATTAATTTTTACCATTGTTACTTTCAAACTCTATGAGATCTTTTGAAGTAGTAAGAGAATTCTGTTTTAAGTAGTAATAGAAAGAATACTAAACTTGTAGTAAGTAACCATATGACAGGGTAGATATGCTGTTGACTACTAGCTAAGTTACACTGAGTACATGTATAAACTTTACATTTTGTGTCAATATCTTCATATGGAAAATTAGATTAATTTCTATTAAAAGCGTGAAAATTAAATGTGATCAACTGTAATCATGCTTACCAAAAACAGCTGTAAACACTACTATGGTACAAATGTAAGAAGTTTATTAGAGTTATTTGATAATTAAGATGTATGGATTAAGAATCAAGTATATATAGGATGTATATTATTAGTAACTGTTCATTGTGGAGTCATTGCACAGGGCAAAAAAATGTTAGCCAATTACATGCAGGTTTGCCTTGATGGATGAAAATGGTATTTTTGTCTTTTACATGGACTCAAAGTGCAAACTCAGCTAGACTGTTAACAGGTTAACCCAGAAACTTGGGTCCATGGAACAGCCTGCTCTAAGATTTCCATTCTAGTCACTGCTTCTTCCAGGTTCCTACAATCTTTGGGCCCTTCAAACACAGACTGAAGAAAGATTTTATTAATAGTGAATTTTCTCCCTTCTCATTTATAGAAATAGATGCCACATAAAAATGGGAGCATTCAATAATTGTGTAAGGGAAGCTATATGTACTTAACCATCTTCTCATAAAGATTCACAAGTCTGGAAGGTAGTCATTTAGACAAGATATTCAATTTTAGATATCAACAAAAAATTATCAAATATCATCATTGAGGGATAACATAACAAAGGCTAATATTTGAGTGCTTTTCTGTGTTGGACATTCTGAGCAATTTACTTGCTTTATTTAAGTTAATCTTTACAATGATTTTGAGGCAGATATGTTCTATTCATACTATATATAAGGTAACTGAGGTATACAAAAGTAAAGAAACTTACCTAAAGTCACACAACTAGTAATGGCTGAACTAAAATTTGAGCTTAACCCTCTGACTCCAGAGCCAGCAAACTCAGCCACATGGCTTTCCAGCAACCTTCCCCCAACACTCTGAGATGAGCAGAGATGTAAAAATAGTCACTCACCCTCCCACTTGGGCTTAGTTTTCCTACTTAATTTTATTTAGCTAGAGGCTGGCAGGCCCAGGAATCTACAAAATGAGGGCTAACCCTGGGCTCAGGTAAGATGAAAGGACACGGAGAAGAGCCAGAAGTGTGAGGCGAATCGGAGTGAGGAGTTTCCAGGGTCAAGGAACAGCCATTACAGGATGTCAGACAGAACAGGACAAGTTTCAAGTGGTCATTGTGTAACCAACCATAGCCACAGATAGGGAATCACAGCAAAAGCCAAGCAGCAAGCCAGGAACCAGTCAGCTCAAAAATTCTGGAATCAAAAAAGCCATGGCTAGAGGCAGGCAAAGGAGTAGGGAGTCAAGAATTTCAAGAGCTAGGAGGGGTCAGTCCAAGTCAATAAAAAAAGAGGGAGCATTTATCTCAGGAGGATATTTCTATTTAAGAGAAAGATTGAAAAGATTATCTAAGTAGGAACTAAGGTCAAAGGTGCCAATCATAGTATAAATAGTAGTTGAGTTCAGATGATGGCAGAAACAGGGAAGAGAGTCAACAGGAAGTCAAGGACAACCTTGTTGACCAGAACAATGCAAACACCATGTAAATACTTTTGAACTAATGAAAAAGTAAATGACAGATGAGTTAAGTATTTTGCTAACTAATGAACTGAGTACTCAAGAGTCCAGACTTCAGATGCAAGCAGGACAGTGGAACTAACCTATGTTACAAATTAACAACTGACCTATTTTACAACCACATTAAATATGTAAGATTTTTCTTCCTGTCACATTTTTACAATGTACATAAAGACACACATACAAACACATACACATATATACAATTATATACATACACTCATAGAGTATATATAGTAAATTTTTAATTCCTTAAAATGTTGACAAGGAAGCTATGCTGAAACATGAGAAGAACTGACTGATTTGTATTCCTGAACCATACGGAACTATATATATCCTATATATGAACTCATTTCTTTATGAAGTAGACAAAGTTCTGATAACTTCTATCAGAGTAACCATAATATATCCAATGCTAACTTAACTAGAAGGAAAATTATCAAGTCTTGTATTTCTGCTTTAGGAAACTATGCTGTTTCAGTTAGTATAGCCAGGAGACAGAAAAGAATATAAGGAACAATTTAGTTATAAGGTTTAGTTCAGTTCAGTTCAGTAGCTCAGCTGTGTCCAACTCTTTGCGACCCCATGAATCGCAGCATGCCAGGCCTCCCTGTCCATCACCAACTCCTGGAGTTTACCCAAACTCATGTGCATCGAGTCGGTAATGCCATCCAGCCATCTCATCCTCTGTCATCCCCTTCTCCTCCTGCCCCCAATCCCTCCCAGCATCAGAGTCTTTTCCAATGAGTCAGCTCTTTGCATGAGGTGGCCAAAGTACTGGAGTTTCAGCTTCAGCATCAGTCCTTCCAATGAACACCCAGGACTGATCTCCTTTAGGATGGACTGGTTGGATCTCCTTGCAGTCCAAGGGACTCTCAAGAGTCTTCTCCAAAACCACAGTTCAAAAGCATCAATTCTTCCGAGCTCAGCCTTCTTCACAGTCTAACTCTCACATCCATACATGGCCACTGGAAAAACCACAGCCTTGACTAGACAGACTTTTGTTGGCAAAGTAATGTCTCTGCTTTTGAATATGCTATCTAGGTTGGTCATAACTTTTCTTCCAAGGAATAAGCGTCTTTTAATTTCATGGCTGCAATCACCATCTGCAGTGATTTTGGAGCCCCCCAAAAGAAAGTCTGACACTGTTTCCACTGTTTCCCCATCTATTTCCCATGAAGTGATGGGACCAGATGCCATGACCTTCGTTTTCTGAATGTTGAGCTTTAAGCCAACTTTTTCACTCTCCCCTTTTACTTTCATCAAGAGGCTTTTTAGTTCCTCTTCACTTTCTGCCATAAGGGTGGTGTCATCTGTATATCTGAGGTGATTGATATTTCTCCCAGCAATCTTGATTCCAGCTTGTGCTTCTTCCAGCCCAGCGTTTCTCATGATGTACTCTGCATAGAAGTTAAATAAGCAGGGTGACAATATACAGCCTTGATGTGCTCCTTTTCCTGTTTGGAACCAGTCTGTTGTTTCATGTCCAGTTCTAACTGTTGCTTCCTGACCTGCATACAGATTTCTCAAGAGGCAGGTCAGGTGGTCTGGTATTCCCATCTCTTTCAGAATTTTCCACGGTTTATTGTGATCTACACAGTCAAAGGCTTTGGCATAGTCAGTAAAGCAGAAATAGATGTTTTTTTGGAACTCTCTTGCTTTTTCAATGATCCAAAGGATGTTGGAAATTTGATCTCTGGTTCCTCTGCCTTTTCTAAAACCAGCTTGAACATCTGGAATTTCACATATTGCTGAAGCCTGGCTTGGAGAATTTTGAACATTACTTAATAGCACGTGAGATGAGTGATTACTACAAAGATAGCAATTGCAGAAAGTAGCTACTGGAACAAAAGGAAGTAGTTGCATTTATCAAAACAAAGGAACTTAGAGACATTAGATATTAGAATGAAGATATTAGAATGATATTAGAATGAAACCTGGCTTCCTTGACTACACCAAATGACTGTGAGGATCACAACAAACTGTGGAAAATTCTTTTTGAGATGGGAATACCAGATCATCTGACCTGCCTCCTGAGAAATCGGGAAGCAATAGTACGAACTGGATATGAAACAACAGACTGGTTACAAATCGGGAAAGGAGTACGTCAAGGCTGTGTATTTTCACCCTGCTTATTTAACTTATATGCAGAGTACATCATGAGAAACGCTGGGCTGGATGAAGCAAAAGCTGGAATCAAGATTGCCAGGAGAAATATCAATAACCTCAGATATGCAAATGATACCACACTTATGGCAGAAAATGAAGAACTAAAGAGCCTCTTAATGAAAGTGAAAGAGAGTGAAAAAGTTGGCTTAAAACTCAACATTCAGAGAACTAAGATCATGGCATCTGGCATGGCATCCCATCACTTCATGGCAAATAGATGGAGGAACAATGGAAGCAGTGACATAGTTTATTTTTGGGACTTCAAAATCACTGCAGATGGTGACTGCAGCCATGAAATTAAAAGACGCTTACTCCTTGGAAGAAAAGCTATGACCAACCTAGACAGCATATTAAAAAGCAGAGACATTACTTTGCCAACAAAGGTCTGTCTAGTCAAAGCTATGGTTTTTCCAGTAGTCATATATGGATGTGAGGGTTGGACCATAAAGAAAGCTGAGCGCCGAAGAATTGATGCTTTTGAAGTGTGGTGTTAGAGAAGACTCTTCAGAGTCCCTTGGACAGTCCGAGTCCATCCTAAAGGAAATCAGTCCTGAATATTCATTGGAAAGACTAATGCTGAAGCTGAAACTCCCATACTTTAGCCACCTGATGTGAAGAACTGACTCATTTGAAAAGACTCTGATGCTGGGGAAGATTGAGGACAGGAGGAGAAGGTGAAGACAGAGGACAAGATGGCTGGATGGCATCAGTGACTGGATGGACATGAGTTTGGGTAAGCTCCGGGAGTTGTTGATGGACAGGGAAGTCTGGCGTGCTGCAGTCCATGGCATTGCAGAGTCGGACAGGACAGAGTGACTGAACTGAACTGGGCAGCTACTCATGTGTGTGTGTTAAAGTCACTTAAGTCATGTCTGACTCTGTGTCTCTATGGACTGTAGTCCGAAAGGCTCCACTGTCCATGGGATTCTCCAGGCAAGAAACTGGAGTGGATTGCCATGCTCTCCTCCAGGGGATCTTCCTATCCACGGATTGAACCGGCATTTCTTATGACCCCAGCCTTCACTCAGGAAAGAATGTGTCTTCCTTTTGTGCCCCCTATAGGCAGAGCTCCCTGGTAGCTCAGCTGATAAAGAATCTGCCTGATATGCAGGAGACACCTGTTAGATCCCTGGGTTGGGAAGATCTGCTGGAGAATGGATAGATTACCCACTCCAGGATTCTTGGGTTTCCCTGGTGGCTGAGCTGGTAAAGAATCCGTCTTGCAGTACGAGAGACCTGGGTTCAATTCCTGGGTTGGGAAGATCCTCTGGAGAAGAGAAGGGCTACCCACTCCAGTATTCTGGCCTGGAGAATTCCATGGACTTTATAGTCCATGAGGTAGCAAAGAGTCGGACAAGATGAGCGACTTTTACTTTCACTTCCATGGGCAGAGCATAAAGTTGCTTCACAGCGATCCAGCCATAGCTGTAACAGAGCTAAGATGGGGAGTGGGTTTGGATCTGTGAGACAATAACTTAAAAACTGTCACTTGAAGAAATATGTTCAGTGTAACTTCTAATTTAATAAAGGAAATCGTGTAATTCAGCTGTTCATGTGACTAGTTTAGAGAATCTGCAGATGATGAATTACAAGCTATTAAAGGAAATATTTTGTACATTTAGCAATTTTCTAGAAAATACTATGAATTCTTCCAAGTAAAAGTAGTTAAAAGTTACTCTCCCAAAATACAAAGAAAAATAATTTACACTTAAGAATGCTACAAAAGCAATTTAAATAAACATACAGCTCCTACATGCAAGATGACTATGTATGAAAAAATTTAAATATATTTTGGTTTAAATTGTTGATGTTCTAATTATGTCTGAAACAATTTTAATTTGTCAAATGTCTGTAATATTACTTACATAGCACAAGTACTCTGTCTAAATATATAATGATGCTTGAATTATCTAATTTAAGAATTTCCTTTCTAATGTTAGAACGTATGATCAATCATTATGATCATTACTTCAAAGAACAAATAATTTAAACAGAATACAAGAGATATCCCCAATTGACTATTGCCTAAATACTGATGTTTTTTACATCACTGCTAATTATGTGTTTTGCATCTCATCTAGTTTCCATTTTAAATGTTACAAATACTGCATGTTTATTTTTACTCTGAATAAAAATCTTTTCAAAACAGATTATACTTTTCAGGTCTTCTGCAGTAGAGTCTCTGGATCTCTTCTTGCTAATTTGGCTACCATTGTAGGTACAAATGATTTACAATTCCATATATTGCCAATAATTACAAAGTAATAATTTCTATTCCTAAATTTTCCAGAATATTATTCCAAAATAACATAAACTTTACTCTCTTTATTAGAGTAATAAATATATATTTTAGAAAATTTAGAAGATACAGAAAAAGTAGGAAAACTTATCTTACCACCCCAAGAAAATCATAGCTAATATTTTAATGCTTTACTTCCAAGATGTCTCTTTTCAATTTTTAAAATCATGATTGTGGTCAAATTCTATGTTCAAAGTTATATCCAGCTTTTAATTATTATAAATGGTAATTTTCTGTGATATTAATTTCCTTATAAAAGTAATCTATAAGGTCTTCTTATATACACTTTCAATAGATGAGCTATAGTTGAATTAAACACTATTTTTACAAAAAGCTACATTTTAAAGAAAATAGAATTTCAGGTTGTTGCTGTGTGTGTTATAAACAACACAAAATCTTTCTCTTTCTCTGTCAACCTCTTACCAACCTATTTACCTACAAACCTATTATTTGTTGTTAATATGTCTGTTACTCTCTTCTAATTTGCTGTTTTTAATCTGCCATTGACTGGGAAATCATATAGTCAAATGTGTCAGGATTTTATCTAACTTCAGAGTTAATGCACTTTGAAATGAGAATGTTAAGTCTGTGCTCTGAGAAAACTGCATGAGCTTTGGTACATAAATGAGGTGCCATGTATGTTAGCAATTCAATACCTGCTCTCTCTCTTTTTTTAAAATCCAGTCTTCAGGATTCTTGGCTGAATCAAGTTGGTTGGTAGGATTAGGTAGGTGTCATTAAGTGAGACATCACATGTTCACTTTGCACCTGCTTTAGTGACTAACAGCTGGGGACACAAGAGTTTATATTTGCATTAAAACAAAGACTGAAGATCACTATAATAGAATTTAACATGGACATGAAAACCTCACTGGTACATGAAGCTACACTCAGGCTCATCAGGCGTCGAGGATTTGAGAATGCCCTTCTCCGTAGAATCATGTGAGACAAATTCATTTAATTATAATAATGCTAGTGAGAGTGATATGAAAGAGATCAATAGAACTAATGGGAGAAATATTCATGACCCTTTGTGGAAAGTGCATTTGTGGATTTAGCATTACAAATTTAGAGTCTCTAAAATGTTCTTACCTTGTGATTCAATTTTAAGACCCTAATCTAATAATTCAAAATACAGGCAAACATTAATGCATGAAGATATTCATAGCAACATTCTTAATAGCAACAAAAACCTAAACATCTAAGCCTTTGATACTGGTAAGATGTTGAATAAATTCTGGTATTTCTACAGGTTAAGTTAATGCATACATAAAAAAATATTTAGTACACTATTTCAATGACATGATAATAATGTATATTACCAGTTTAAAAAAAGGCAAAACTCTGTCCAATTATCTCCATGATGAGAAAGTCTCATGGAGAAAAGCCATAAAGTAAATGTGCCAAAATCTTCACAATGGTTATCACTGGCTAATGGAATTATGGTTGTTACCTTCTTTATATTTGTCTGTACTTTCCAAGCCTCCAAAAATATACATGATGAAGAATCAGAAACAAACAGTACATGTTATAATTATTTTAAAGGCTGGATTCTGTAACCCATGGTAACTGAGGTAGAACATTATTTTTGTGTGCAAAAATAAAATCTTATATTCTGTCCATGATAGTTTATATTTGGACAAGTTGGTGTACTAACTGTTAGAACTGGCCAGATGTAACTTAGCTTGGGTGGACAGGCAGTCATGCAGCTTCCTTTCTTCAGAGACGCTGTGCTTGAGTTTGCTAGTTTTCTCCCTAATATCTGTAGTCATCTCCTATAGAGAAACTTGGTTTAACCAGGAGCAAGGCTGTTCAACAAAAGACTTTGTCTTCCAGCCTTCCTTGGGTCAAGGGGTGGCCACGTGACTAGTTTCTGGCCAGGGAGAAATAAACAAAGCAGCAATGTGGCAACTTCTGGGTCATGCTCCTACAAGGAAAGGTCTGTCCCATCTCTCCATTTCATCTCTTCACTGGCTGAAATGCAGATGCTGCAGTGGACACTGGAGAAGTCTTTTTAGATTAAGAGATGGAGGATGAATATTAAGATGCCAGAGGAACTAGGAGTCTGTACTCTTGACACTAAGAAACCTGGCCAGGGGATTCCTTATCCTCAGACTGTTATATAGGACAAAAACAAACTCATTTGGCCTTTATCATTAGTTCAGTTAAGTCACTCAGTCATGTCCAACTCTTTGCAACCCCATGAATCGCAGCACACCAGGCCTCCCTGTCCATCAGCAACTCCCGGAGTTTACCCAAACTCATGTGCATTGAGTCGGTGATGCCATCCAGCCATTTCATCCTCTGTCATCCCCTTCTCCTCCTGCCCCCAATCTCTCCCAGCATCAGGGTCTTTTCCAATGAGTCAATTCTTTGAACGAGCTGGCCAAAGTATTGGAGTTTCAGCTTCAGCATCAGTCCTTCCAATGAACACCCAGGACTGATTTCCTTTAGGACGGACTGGTTGGATCTCCTTGAAGTCCAAGGGACTCTCAAGAGTCTTCTCCAACACCACAGTTCAAAAGCATCAATTCTTCGGCGCTCAGCCTTCTTCACAGTCTAACTCTCACATCCATACATGACCACTGGAAAAACCATAGCCTTGACTAGACAGACCTTTGTTGGCAAAGTAATGTCTCTGCTTTTCAATATGCTATCTAGGTTGGTCATAACTTTCCTTCCAAGGAGTAAGCATCTTTTAATTTCATGGCTGCAGTCACCATCTGCAGTGATTTTGGAGCCCCCCAAAAGAAAGTCTGACACTGTTTCCACTGTTTCCCCATCTAACCAGATGTTCAAGCTTGTTTTAGAAAAGGCAGAGGAACCAGAGATCAAATTGCCAACATCTGCTGGATCTTCGAAAGAGCAAGAGAGCTCCAGAAAAACATCTATTTCTGCTTTATGGACTATGCCAAAGTCTTTGACTGTGTAGATCACAATAAACCGTGGAAAATTCTGAAAGAGATGGGAATACCAGACCACCTGACCAGCCTCTTGAGAAACCTGTATGCAGGTAGGAAGCAACAGTTAGAACTGGACATGGAACAACAGACTGGTTCCAAATAGGAAAAGGAGCACATCAAGGCTGTATATTGTCACCCTGCTTATTTAACTTCTATGCAGAGTACATCATGAGAAACGCTGGGCTGGAAGAAGCACAAGCTGGAATCAAGATTGCCGGGAGAAATATCAATAACCTCAGATATGCAGATGACACCACCCTTATGGCAGAAAGTGAAGAACTAAAGAGCCTCTTGATGAAAGTGAAAGAGGAGAGTGGAAAAGTTGGCTTAAAGCTCAACATTCAGAAAACAAAGAGCAACAGTCAAATTAGTTTCTTAACTCGTGCTGCTTCTGTCTGGCAGAAGCAGCTGGATTTAGTTAATTACTTTTAGAAGATTAGTTCACCATTAATTACACCAAAACTAAAATCACTATATTTAGTAGCAATTTCTCAACATTTAAAGAGCTAATCTTTAATAACCCATTCTGTAGGCCAATTAATACAGCTATTTGAGGGTACAGAGTGCCATGCTACTTGAAACCAGATGTCCCAGAAGCCATTTAAGGTCCTTCAATGAATGAATGCCTTTTTTTCTCCCAAATTAAATATCACTCATATAACATATGGTTAAGACTCAGTTGCTGAAGAAAATTCAAAGTATTTATTGGGATAATATTGGGAGCACTTTCAGGTGACCTGACTTTTGACACCAGTGCTGAAAAGAGAATCAGGTTCTCAACTGTTCACAATGGAATGTCAGGCACTTCAGACCTGACATCTTAAGTGTACAGAAATCTTGCTTTACTTTGTATCTTAGATGCTGTCCCAAAGAGAACTGAACCACAAACTGACTGCAACTGAATACTGCTCAAGCATTTAAAATGGCTTTCTTTGAAAGACTAATGGATACACTAGAAATCTATTCTAGATTCTCTAAATCATCATTAAAACATGAGAAAACAAACAAACAAAAAATATATATGTAAAGTTAGTATTTGGTGTTTCTTACCTACTGCAGCAGAATTATTACTGAATACATTGTCTCTGTTATCTTTAGACAAAATTCAATTCAATAATCTCTTTCTCCAATTTCATCTCTAGAAGTATAAGATAAACTTCAAGTTTTCTTTTTTCAAATATATATAAATATATTTGTTATTTTTTTCATACATATATACATAAAACTCAAAGTTTCCCATCTGTCCTTTAGCCTACTACCATATATTCCTTCGATCCCTAGTAAAAGCACTCCCATTCTTGTACTGACTCCATTTCTCTCCAACACAACCCATGTACTTTGATGGTAACTGGCTTGACCTCCAAATTAAAGAATCAATGGTTCACACCTAAACTAATTGGCCTAACCCAGATCCAACCACAATACATTTATGGAGATAAGGGTGGGCAAGTGCTCTAAGCTGATTAACTTAGGCCAAAGCTCAGGAGTTTTGAGAGTAGGAAAGCTGTACACTTTTTTGCTAAATGAGATAGCATATATGAGATTCAAGCTCAAGTTCACAACCATTCACAACAGACTGTTAGCTAATGCAGATCTGACATGTTAATTGTAAAGAAACCTGAATGTGGACTAAAGTAGCCATCCTGGGGCTGAGGTGGAAAGCTCACAAAGAATGGGTTAGCACTGAAGAAGCAGAAACAAGCAATGCAGAGGGCATAAAAATGGGTCCTTCTGCTGCCATTTAAACAGACAGATCAGGCCTGATAAAGACAGCAAGAAAGTGAGGCAAATTCCGGGCTAACCTCCAACACTAATCTCACCTCACATTCGTGGATATCGCCAATCCCCTCTTAAAGGTGGTCCTTGGTTTTTTAACTAGTTACACCATTTCACAGTTAACTTTCATAAACTTCTGTAATAACCCTCTCCACACTGCATGGGAAAGCGGAGGCAAAGAAATCTTTATTGATTCTCTGTCTACTTTGAGTCAGGCATTCAATGTATACTGTTTTGTTTAATCTCAAAACTGAGAAGGTCAGGTTCTCCATTAACAGACATAGAAAATGAAGTTCAGAGAAGATCCCCATGGTCACACAGCTGTGAATCCCGGTGCTGGGAACTGAATCTCCGAAGCTCAGTTTCTTTCTATTATACTAGGTTGCTTTAGATAAGTAATACTGATAAATTCCAAACAAATAAAAACATTGAGGTATCATTTCATATGTGAGTTTTTGAAACATTAGCCAACACCTACCTCTTTACATTTCTATAAAACTTGAAGACTTAAAATTTTGTTTTTGAAAAACAGAATTTTTCAGACCACTCGGAAATAACTTCAATGTCAAAACAAGGCAGACAGCACTGACTTTTAAAAAGAAAAAAACATGAATGTGCTAAATCTGAACAGTCTGACAACTAGTAACTATTTTTCCTCAATCTTTATCCTCAGTAGGCTGTCTCAAATGATTCTTTTTTTTTTAATTTTATTTTATTTTTTAAACTTTACAATATTGTATTAGTTTTGCCAAACATCGAAATGAATCCGCCACAGGTGTACCTGTGCTCCCCATCCTGAACCCTCCTCCCTCCTCCCTCCCCATACCATCCCTCTGGGTCGTCCCAGTGCACCAGCCCCAAGCATCCAGTATCGTGCATCGAACCTGGACTGGCGACTCATTTCATACATGATATTACACATGTTTCAATGCCATTCTCCCAAATCTTCCCACCCTCTCCCTCTCCCAGAGTCCATAAGACTGATCTATACATCAGTGTCTCTTTTGCTGTCTCATACACAGGGTTATTGTTACCATCTTTCTAAATTCCATATATATGTGTTAGTATACTATATTGGTGTTTTTCTTTCTGGCTTACTTCACTCTGTATAATAGGTTCCAGTTTCATCCACCTCATACTGGAAATAGAACTGCATTATGATCCAGCAATCCCACTGCTGGGCATACACACTGAGGAAACCAGAAGGGAAAGAGACACGTGTACCCCAATGTTCATCGCAGCACTGTTTATAATAGCCAGGACATGGAAGCAACCTAGATGCCCATCAGCAGATGAATGGATAAGAAAGCTGTGGTACATATATACAATGGAGTATTACTCAAATGATTCTTTATCAAAGAGCTGTTTTCAGAGTTTTTCCCCATCCCTTTAAGCTAGCCAGGGTCTCAGAGTTCAAATCTATCTCTATTATTAAAGCAAAATTCTTGGCCATTCTTCTGCTTTCTTACTGTAATTTTTCCCTTGATTTCTTGGCAACTTTCTTTTCCATAATAACCTTCTTCCCCTGCAGATAGAGGCCAGCTTCTTTGCCGACTTTTATATCATCATTTTCTAGAAGGCAATGAAGTTCAACTTTCCTGTTTTTTTTCTCTCAGCTTCCTGTTTAACTCTTCTTTTTAAATGCGCTTGCTCCTCCCTTCTCTAAATCTTCACAATATTACCCCAACCTCTTTCTTGATTATTCATGTTGTCAACTAGCTCTCTTTGAGCTGCTTCTTAAATAGCAAACTCATGTCTAAAGCTCTTGGTAATCATAAACTGATCACTTAAAGTTGAGCTCTATGCAATACAGAAAGTATTTTGGTGTTGTTGTTCAGTCACTAAGTCATGTCTGACTCTTTGTGACCCCATGAACTGTGGCCTGCCAGGCTCCTCTGTCCATGGGATTTCCCAGACAAGAATACTGGAGTGGGTTGCTACTTCCTTCTTCAGGGGATCTTCCAATCCAAGGACCAAACCTGTGTCTTCTGCTTGGCCGGTGGATTCTTTACCACTGAGCCACCTAGGAAGCCCACAGAAAGTATTGGGCTGGCCAAAAAGTTTGTACGGGTTTTTCTGTAACATCCTATGGAAAAATTCACTTTGGTGAACCCAATACAATGCCACTGACTTTGTACTTGCAACATATGTAGCCTAGAAATATCTTCAAGGGGGTGTGGGGTGGAAATCTGAAATCTCAAGACAGACACAGTAGAAGTAGCATTAACGGTTTTCCTGAATGTCAAAGTCAGAGCACACTAGGAAGCAGACTGGATATTCTCATATTTGTTGTTCACATAAGGAAGGGTGGATAATAAAAATGTGAGTCACAATCATGGTCAGGGGGTCACACCATCAGAGCCATACCATGACAGCATATTGACAAGAATGTAGTAGCTGTGAAAATTATGTAAGGCCACATTCAGCTGCAATGTGTTCTGGTTATTTTAAAGCATTCGCACCTAGAGATATAAATAATATTTACCTTGGTAAAACAGCTCCCACACAGACATTTCACATTTGATTCTTTAAGAGGAAAACATCAAACAGGCTTACAAACATTTCACAAAGTTTTATAGTGTTTCTGGATTTCATAACAGTTTGGGATTGACTTAAATGGGCACTGTCAAACTACATAAATGTGAAATATGGTTTACTGAAAATGATTTTAAAGTAGAAGGGTAGGATGTCAAAGTGAGAGTATTGATGTGAATATCAATGGAATATGTATGGGGACTTTCTTGTCATTTCTCCAAAGTTAACCAAATCAGTGAAACAAACAAAACAGAACTCTACACACTGTTTTAGCAAGATTTTATCCTTTCTGGGTTACTTGATCTTATGTCTCATAAAAAGTGTTTGGAAAGATGTCCTAGGCTGGTTATGTAGCATGTAGAAATAAGTATTTTAAACATTTAGTATTTAGTGATCAACTTTTTAAATTAGTTTTTAATTTTTTTCAACATAACACCTAATAGTGGTGCTCGTGGTAAATAACATGCCTGTCAACGCAGGAGACGCAAGAGACAACCCCTGGGTTGGGAAGATTCCTTGTAGTAGGAAATGGTAACCAATCCAGCATTCTTATCTGGAAAATTCCATGGACAGAGGAGTCTGGTGAACTACAGTCCATGGGGCCACAAAGAATCAGCTATGACTGAGCATACAACACCTAATAATCTATGAGAGTGACAGGGAAACAGTCAATCTCTGTTGACTGGATTGTGAATCAACATAATCTTCTGAAAAGTAATCTGGAAATATGTAATAAGTTTCTAAAATTGTGAGTGGGTTACTTGAACTTGGTGATTCCCACCTCGAATTTATCCTAACAAAGGATATATTTATCCTAACAAAGTCATAAAGAAGGAGAAATGCATAGGTTTAATTGCATGGGTTTTGCTTAAAATACTCTTGTAGGTAAACATGAACGAACAAAATCTTTGAAGTCCCATAACAGAGGATCAATTAAGTTGCAATATATCTATACTATATGATACTATATAATCATTGAAAATGATGCTACAGAATCACATTTATTGGTACAAAATATATATATATATAGGAATATAGTAGTTAAAAAGATTATTGTGAATCTCCTCTGTGATTGGCATGTCCAGATGCTGTAGCAACAGCAGTGAACAAATCGAAGCACATCCCAGTCGTTGCAGAGCACACATACTGCTGCTCATCTTAGAATCTTACATCAACCAATTTTGTTAAAGTGTGGTGGCTCAGCTGGTAAAGAATCTGCCTGCAGTGCAGGAGACCCTGGTTCCATTCCTGGGTCAGGAAGATCCGTTGGAGAAGGGATAGGCTACCCATTCCAGTATTCTTGGGTTTCCCTGATGGTTCAGCTGGTAAAGAATCCATCTGTAGTACAGGAGACCTGGGTTCAATCCCTGGGTTGGGAAGATCCCTTGGAGAAGGGAAAGGCTACCCACTCCAGGATTGTGGCCCGAAGAATTCCATGGACTGTATAGTCCATGGGGTCACAAAGAGTTGGACACAACTGAGTGACTTTTACTTTCATTTTGATATACAGATTACATGTAGTTAGAAAATCTGGCAAATTATATAAAGTAGTTCTCTCTGGAGAGTGTGTTTATGCCTCATTTCTTCTATTTGTTTATATTTTCTGGTACTTTGTATAATGAACACATAATTATGTTATTTTAATGAAAAAATTGGGATATACAACAGCCAGCAATAACAAAAAATTGGTGAAAAGGGGCAATGAGAAAAAGTTGTCTACAGCAACATGGGTGGAGCTAGAGATTACATACTAAATGAAAGACAAATACCACATGATATCACTTATAATTGGGGCCTCCCTGGTAGCTCAGAATCTACTTGCAATGCTGAAGACTCAGGTTTAACCCCTGAGTCAGGAAGATTCCCTGGAGAAGGGCATGGCTACCCACTCCAGTATTCTTACCTGCATAATCCCATGGACAGAGGACCCTGGGGGACTATGGTCCATGGGGTCACAAAGAGTCAGACATGACTAACACTTTCATCACTTATAATTGGAATCTTAAATATGACACCAACGAACCTATCTATGGAACACAAACAGTCTCACAGATATAGAGAACATACTTGCAGTTGCCAAGTAGGGATGGGGAACAGATGGATTGGGAGTCGGGGATTAGCGGATGCAAACTAGTAGATATAGGATGGATAAACAACAAGGTCCTACTATATAGCACAGGGAACTATATTCAATATTCTGTGATAAACCATAGTGGAAAAGAATGTGGAAAAGATGTATGTGTACGGACATATATATGTGTATATATATATATCTGAATCACTTTGCTGTACAGCAAAAATTAACACAACATTGTAAATCAACTATACTTCATTAATAAACATTTGAAAAAAGAAAAGGTTGTCTAGTATTTAGGAAGCATGTCACTTTCTCATGATTCAGGTACATTTCATTTACAAAAAATAAAGCCATTACGACCTCATAGACAAAAAGAAAAAGAAATGTCAGACTGGATAATTGATTTCTATAGCTGCCATTACTCTTTTCACCAAGACAACTCAGGAGAAAAACAAAATGATCTTTTAGGTCTCATCTGTCACTGTTCTATACTTTATCATCCTTCTAGTTCAGTCTCCAGAACTCTAACTTTTTCTGTAGGGGCCAGAGGTCAGAGGTCATGGAAAAAGCAGATTTGAGATTTCCAAACTGATGCAGGATAAGAAAAGGAGTACAATTTATGGTGGACCTGCTGAGTCATAAGTGAGAGATTCTGTACTTGGAGTTTTTAACTTCCTTATTCATAATTCCACCAGGTAGGTGATCTCCATTTGTTACACATCAGCAATCATGGAAAAGGTATTTTGTTCATGTTCACACAGCTAGAAAGTGAGGAGACAAGATCTGAAATCATATCTATGTCCAAAATCAGTCCTCCTTTCATTACCTTGGCCAGCAGGGCAGAAGAAAACAGGGTATAATAAAGTCAATGACCTAAAAAGCCACAAAAGTTTAGATCAGGAAAAGATCTTGTACATCATGGGTTTCTATTTCCTCATATTAGAGGTGGGAAGGCAGAAACTCTGGGAGGCTACGCAACTTGTCCAGCATCACATTCTCCTAGCACTAGGGAGAAATGATCATAAAATATCATAGTGTGAGTCATTAGGCAATAATTCTACTTTCTTTTGGTCATTACTCAGTGGCTGTTTGCAAATTATTCAGTGATAACGTATCATCCAGATATATTTTACGCAGTGAATTTCATTTACATTTTAATTGAAGATATACTGTGTTTATTAGCAACTGGAATGGAAAGTCACAAAAATTATTTTTAAAAATTATTTTCTTTCCTTACCCTTACTTAGTTTTCATTACCTTTATTGACTCTTTCTGAATACTCTGTTTTGAAGAAATGCATAATAGACACAACTTTTAAGTTATGTAATTTATTTACTATTCTGACGGACAAACAAGAGTTTCTAAATGCTACCCCATTTAACAGCATTTATATTTAGTATTACAATGAATTTCTGCAGGCCAACTTCAGAGAAGTAACTCCTTATTTGGGAAATTATATGGAAATCAGTTTATAGAAAACACCACAGACAGATGAGGCTAAAAAATGTATCTGAACCCTTTCCTCACTGAGCTAAGCACAAAACAAAAGCCATGGCATCAAACAAGTGTCTCCTCTTCTTGAGGCAGAATCTTTATAAAGCACACAGTGCTGATGAAATTGCAGAGCATCTGGTGAAGCCATGAGTAATCTTTTTAAAACCCGAGAACTTACCTGAAGTCTTTGTTCCACCTGTCTTGAATCTAAATAAATTCAACATCCCAGCTATCTCTCTATGCACAGCATGCATTTATAAAAGACAAAGATCCCCCTTGCCTCTTCTTCCTACCCCTTATGAGATACAGAGAGTGTGAAAACAAAATAATTGCAGGAGAGATTCAAGTTCTTCAGTCAAGTTTGTTGTGGCCAATTGAATACAAATGAGATAGGCTAATTACAGGGTGGCATGTACTTGTCATGGGCTTCCCTGGTGGCTCAGACAGTAAAGCGTCTGCCTGCAATTTGGGAGACCCAGGTTCAATTCCTGGGTTGGGAAGATCCCCTGGAGAAGGAAGTGGCAATCCACTCCAGCACTCTTACCCGAAAAATCCCGGTTACTTGTCATGGCACTTGGCAAGTGAGCTGTACAGAATCTGAAGCCCAAGACATTCAGGCAGATTCCCTCCTCAGCAGATGGGAATTCCAGGGCATGGAGGGACTTCAACAGAGTCCTAATAGGTTACCTGTCAAAGTTTGGGGCAGGAACTACCTCTAGATGCCTGCTACCAGGAATCTTGGTCAGCTATATACAATTCCCAAAGAGGTAAAACAAATCACTTAGGAGCATCAGTGCTATCAGAACAGGCTTATCAGGAGGGGCTTTGCAAAAGGAGTTCAAGGAAAGACCCCGCCCAGTTTGTGGGACAGACCTCTGTTTCCAGTGTATAGCTCAAACCTGCTGACATCCCTGTTTTTTTACTTAGGTTAATGCCCTTACACAACTCAGTTCAGTTCAGTTCAGTCAGTCAGTCGTGTCCGACTCTTCACACCTGCCCCTCCTCAATACTGTGGACCACTTGGGGCCAATGATTTTTCAACTTCAGTGTCAGTAAGACTTGTTTGAAATACAGACTCCCACGTTCCACCTCAGAGATTCTGGCTTTCTACACATAACCTTCAGTTTTATGTTTCTCAATGTTTTTAATCCATAATGCTTTTTGAAATGGGGTGGATCTCTTCCCATTTTGAGAATTGGGCAAATCTCTACCAACTTTAGTTTTATTATCTATTATGATGAAAAATAATTGGACTTTTTCTGTCCCACCTGACAAGCAGGACTGGTAAAATATCGGAATGTTTAATATGTTTTTTCCTAAGCCAACCATTGCCATCTTTTCCCCAATGAAGAATCATCGCCCTGTTTCAAAGAAGCATGTATCTAACCTGTGCTTGTTATTGATGTGGGTTTATTGGAATTTGGGAGAGGTGAGATGGACAGACACAAGGATGTAAGCAGCATCCCTGGTGTCAAGATGTAGGGGGCACCAGTGCTAATTGCAAGGTACAGTACATCAGTGATGAGCTATCAAGAGAGTTGGGACAACTTGGACAGGAAGAAGATTATAATATGGATGGGACAGGGCTAACATTCAGCCAGTTTGTATCAGAAACTTTTGTATTGGCCAATCTATAGCTACTGCACCCCTCCCCCAGCCAGCCCTCTCCCTCACAGTCCAGGCTCCCCAGTTTGGCCCCTCTGGCCAACTGATGACCCAGGAACTAAAGAATTAACAGTCTCCTTGCAGGGGGCATCCAGCCCTGCAATTGAATTTGATTGGTTTGAGCTTCTGCCAAAGTGGCTGTTAAATATTTTGACTATCACTATTCTGAATGGAGCCCAAAAATCACTGCAGATGGTGACTGCAGCCATGAAATTAAAAGACGCTTACTCCTTGGAAGGAAAGTTATGACCAACCTAGATAGCATATTCAAAAGCAGAGACATTACTTTGCCAATAAAGGTCCATCTAGTCAAGGCTGTAGTTTTTCCAGTGGTCATGTATGGATGTGAGAGTTGGACTGTGAAGAAGGCTGAGCGCCGAAGAATTGATGCTTTTGAACTGTGGTGTTGGAGAAGACTCTTGAGAGTCCCATGGACTGCAAGGAGATCCAACCAGTCCATTCTAAAGGAGATCAGCCCTGGGATTTCTTTGAAAGGAATGATGCTACAGCTGAAACTCCAGTACTTTGGCCACTTCATGCGAAGAGCTGACTCATTGGAAAAGACTGTGATGCTGGGAGGGATTGGGGGCAGGAGGAGAAGGGGACGACAGAGGATGAGATGGCTGGATGGCATCACCGACTTGATGGACGTGAGTTTGAGTGAACTCTGGGAGATGGTGATGGACAGGGAGGCCTGGCGTGCTGCGATTCATGGGGTTGCAAAGAGTCGGACACGACTGAGTGACTGAACTGAACTGAACTGATTCTGAGTGGGGCTAAAATACATACATTTTCATAAAAATCGACTATTTTGATTGAGCATGAGAAGCAGGAGAGCCCAGATGAAGCCTGAATAAACCACCCAGCTCAGTGTTACCTAAATTTCCAACTGCAAGAACTGTGAGCTCGATAAACAGTTGTTTAAGCTACTGGCTTTGGGGTTGGTTGGTTGTGCATCAGCAGCTAACTCTTACAAGAGAGCTATGACCTTTACTTCCCAGAGGAGGAAGTGGGAAGCTTCAAGAAGGAAGCTAGCTTTTCCAAGCACATGTCCCAGAAATGGGAGCTCATCTCTCATATAATTTTCACAGTAACTCAATGAAGTGACTGTTATTCCCACTCTGAATGTGAGAAAACAGGATTTAGAGATCTGAGATGACTTCTTCACCAGTTACAAAATCTAATCAGTGATAAAGCCAGAATTCAAAGCCAGTTATATCTGACGTCAAATCACTGATGTGAACATCTGTAGTAACATGCAATATACTTTAGTTTGCTGATGTGTCTTCAGTTTCTTAGTTATGTTTAAATTACTCCTTGATTTTTCCTTCTTTATTAATATGGAGCATTTTCTCCTAAAACAAATAAGAACTGTCACAACAAACATCCCATTTCAGATAGGAGGGTCTGTTACCAACGTGTGTGACACTGGACTTGACTGGTGCTCAGGGGACCGTAAGTGTTGATCCTTGCCGCATTTTCCCTTAGCTCAACTTGGGTGCTTGCAGAGATGGAGAATATATGCTGAGTCCCAAAGCATCCTATGTGATAAATTCAATAAATGGAATCTAGGGGGAAATACAGAGGAGGCAATGGCATCCCACTCCAGTGTTCTTGCCTGGAAAATTCCATGGATGGGGAAGCCTGGTGGGCTGCCGTCTATGGGGTCGCACAGAGTCAGATACAACTGAAGTGACTTAGCAGCAGCAGCAGCAAAATATTTGCTTCTTTCTCTTCCTAGGAGCTATATGTAATAAGACAGTTACCAATAAATAAGCAGAATTTCACAAACCATAGTTTTATTGACAGCCAGTATCTGCTACTTCTGTGCTTCAGATAAACATGTCCAGGAAATATTAATCATTTGACTTTGCTGTCAATGCCAAGTGGTCATCATTTGGAAGAAACCCAGGCCAGAATAATAGCCTCTGAGGGTAACATAACACTTAACTATATGCTTTGTATACTTAAAAGTTGATTTTAAATTTTAAAATTTAAAATACTGAGCACTAACGTACCACTACATATGGATTTATTTACCATGCTTCAGCTACCTCATTATGGCAAAAAATTTAAATGGTTTCAAGTACTATAAAGGGGAAAGTTTCTTTAAATCTTACTGATCAGCTTTTCAGGTAATGAGTTATGTCTCTTTCTTTAGAAGAAGAAAAAAAATTAATTAATTAATTGGAAGGGCTTAATATAGAAAATGCTTCATTAACAACAATTAGAGTCAACACTAAAAAAAAAAGGAATTTGAGTTTCTGTGTGTGTGTGTGTGTGTGTGTGTGTGTGTGTGTATGGATGTATGAAGAAGAGGAAAGAATTCCAATTCACAGGAATTTAGATAAAAAAGAAAACCGCAGGTGGGTATTTGCTCAGACTGCTTCAGTAGCTTCAAGGTTACAAAATTAATGAGAGAAGGGAATTGCTCAGTTTCAGATGAGAGAACAGGAAGCTGTGGCCTGAAGCTATGGAAGGAAAGCTCAGATAGCTATTAGGAAGCATAGTGAGTTAGAACATTTAGCAGTGAAGCATACACACAGCCAAGCAACTGTGAGGCAACACCAGCGAAGATATTGCATAATTGGTGAGCAAAGATTATATAAAACACGGGCCTGGCATTACATGGTCATCTTGCACAAGCGGCTTCTGGGCAGCTTTTGCTGAAGTCACTTTTTTGTGCCTCTTGCTTTTTAAGGACAATTAGCTGTCCTACTATGCTCAGCTGTTGATGCATGATCTCAGTTAATGATGAGAATCTAAATGACTCTGCTTTACAGAGGAAATAAATGGAGAGAGAGATGAAGTATTCAGCCGAGGTCACGCAGAAAATAAAGGCAGAACCAGGATGTGAACACAGATTCTGTCATTTGATATCAAAGCTTATGCTTATCATTGAGTTCTACAGCTTCTGATCTTAAAGATGATAACATAATTTTAAACATAAAAATGTGTATTCTTCAACACTACAGAACACTGGTTTGTTCTTCCCAGAGATGCCTAAATCCAGAGTCTTAAATGAAAGCACAATACAAAACAGGTTTGTGCAGCCTCATTACTTTCTAGCTTTCTATTGGGTTGGCCAAAAGTTTGTTCGGATTTTCCATAGATATTACAGGAAAACCCGAATTAACTTTTTTGCCAACCCAACAAGTTGTACCCATAGGCAAGTAACAAGGGCACGGAATGTTGGGGTTTCAATCTGCTTCTTCCCATGTCCTCAGTCTACTTTTACTCTTTTCTGGACTTTATAAATGCTATTATTATCAAGAGAGCTCTACTAGGCAAGGGTCATGCCTAATGCCTTCATAGAGTTCTTAGATACTGCTGGTGCTAACAAGAATATGCATTCTGCAGTAAGGCTCAGGCACTTGGCATCTTTGGGGAATTTTAAAATTAATTTTTATTGGAGTACAGTTGCTTTATAAGTGTCTGCTGCACAGCAAAGTCAATCAGCTATATGTATACGTGTATCTCCTCTATTTTGCATTTCCTTCCCATTTAGGTCATCACAGAGCATTGAGAAATTGCCTGTGCTAGACAATAGGTTCTCATTAGTCATCTATTTTATACACAGCAGTGTATATATGTTAATCCCAATCTCCCAATTTATCCCACCCTCCTTCTCCCCTTGGTATCCATATGTCTACTCTCTATATCTGTGTCTTTATTTCTGCTTTGCAAATAAGTTTATCTGAACCATTTTTCTAGATTCCACATATAAGATATATTATACGATATTTGTTTTTCTCTTTCTGACTTATTTCACTGTGTGACAATCTCTAGGTTCCTCCATATCTCCATCTCTTCATACTATTCATGGGGTTCTCAAGGCAAGAATGCTGAGGTGGTTTGCCCTTCCCTTCTCCAGTGGATCACATTTTGTTAGAACTCTTCATCATGACCCATCTGTCTTGGGTGGCCCTACATGGCATGGCTCAAAGTTTCATTAAATTACACAAAACTGTAATCCAATTCTTTGGCCATATGATGTGAAGAGCTGACTCACTGGAAAAGACCCTGATGTTGGGAAAGACTGAGGGCAGGAGGAGAAGGGGATGACAGAGGATGAGATGGTTGGATGGCATCATTGACTCAATAGACGTGTGTTTGAGCAAACTCAAGGAGACAGTGAAGGACAGGGAAGCCTGGCATGCTGTAGTCCACGGGGTCGCAAAGAGTCAGACATGACCAAGCAACTGAACAACAGTAGCAATGTTTCTCTGCAAATGGTACAATTTCATCCCATTTTATGGCTAAGTAATATTCCATTGTATATATGTACCACATCTTCATCCACTCCTCCGCTGATGGACATTTTGGTCGCTTCCATCTTCTGGCTACTGTAAATAGTACTGCAATGAACATTGGGGTGCATGCATGTTTTTGAATTAACGGTTTTCTCCAGGTATATGCCCAGGAGTGGGATTTCCAGGTCCTATGGTAGTTCTATTTTTAGTTTTTTAAGGAAACTCCATACTGTTCTCCATAGTGGTTGTATCAGTTTACATTCTCACCAACAGTGTAAGAAGGTTACCTTTTCTCCACACCTTCTCCAGCATTTATTGTTTTTAGAGTTATTGATAATGGCCATTCGGACTGGTGTGATAGTTTTGATTTGCATTTATTTAATAATTAGTGATGCTGAGCATCTTTTCTTGTGTTTCTTGGCCATCTGTGTATCTTCTTTGGAGAAATGTCTGTTTATGTCTTCCACCCCACATCTGTTAACATTTCCATAAACTTTTTTTTCTCATTTTAATCTCCAGCCAAGCTTAGAGAACTTCCACTGCTCTGCTTCTGTTCTTTACTAAACCTACAGCTGAATAGAACTTACTTTCCAAATGGACACTGCAAATTTTCCTCAGAGGCAAAGTCTTGGCTTAAATAGATGTGTGGATAACTTCATACTCTAGCTAATTTCATCTTCTTCCTAGAAGATTCTGCTCATATACTTTTCCAACACAGCAATGTGGCTTGAATCCTAGTCTGAGGGAACTCCCCAGATCATAGAAAACTGATTTCCTTTCATTGGATAGTCATCCAGTCTTAGGAATGATACACTGACTTATATCTCATGTATACATCTATGTGTGTATATATATCCCCAAAAGAAAAGATTCTTACATACATGAACCATACCAGTATACTGGTAAGCTGAAGGACTTGTAGAACTTATGCCAGAATAAATAATAATTTAGAACTGCCTTAAGTAGAAGAGAAAATTACACTATGGTGGTCTCTATTCAATATCCTGTTAGATGAGCAAATGTAACATTTAAATATATTATGCCTATAGATTTAGGTTTAGTCACTCAGTCGAGTCTGACTCTTGTGACTGCATGGTCTATAGGCTCCTATGTCCATGTGATTCTCCAAGGCAAGAATACTGGAGTGGTTTGCCATTTCCTTCTCCAATATTATGTCTACAGCATCCTGCTGCTGCTGCTGCTAAGTCGCTTCAGTCGTATCCGACTCTGTGCGACCCCATAGATGGCAGCCCACCAGGCTCTCCGTCCCTAGGATTCTCCAGGCAAGAACACTGGAGTGGGTTGCCATTTCCTTCTCCAATGCATGAAAGTGAAAAGTGAAAGTGAAGTTGCTCAGTCGTGTCCGACTCCTAGCGACCCCATGGACTGCAGCCTACCAGGCCCCTCCCATCCATGGGATTTTCCAGGCAAGAGTACTGGAGTGGGTTGCCATTGCCTTCTCCGCTATATTATCCTACTAATCTCCAATTTCCTCAGTATTGCCATAGTCACCTCTTACTCTATGACAATGCTTCATTTCAAACCAGAACATGTAGTTAAGCTCAGAATTTGTCCTAAGTTATTTTATTAAGCTGATTATAAGCAGAGGCTAGAAAGTCTTCAGTTCACACTTAATTGAAACCTTGGGAAAAAACCTTAGCATCATTTGAGAAAACTGAGCCTAAGACTCACTTATTATGACTAGTATATTCATTTTATGCATCACATGAATAAGTAGGTTGGCAATGAGAGAGTCAATTCCTAGGCAGGTTGATAAGAAGTCAAGGGTCCTGAAGGAGGAAAAGGGGTCTGGAGCCCTCAAGAAGGATTAAAAGGGTCAGGGGCTCTCAAGGAGAAAAAGACATTTTTCTACATTTCTTTGTCTTAATCAATGTAACAATGTATTTTGCTCAAGGACATGTTTCTCCTTAATAAGAACCTTCTGAATAATCCTGTCATCTTAAAATGTATATTATGGGAGTGGGTCTGGTAAGATCTTTCTATTGCTGCTACTGCTAAGTCACTTCAGTCGTGTCCGACTCTGTGCGACCCTGTAGACAGAAGCCCACCAGGCTCCCCCATCCCTGGGATTCTCCAGGCAAGAACACTGGAGTGGGTTGCCATTTCCTTCTCTAATGCGTGAAAGTGAAGTCGCTCAGTCGTGTCCGACCCTCAGCAATCCCATGGACTGCAGCCTTCCAGGCTCCTCCATCCATGGGATTTTCCAGGCAAGAGTACTGGAGTGGGGTGCCATTGCCTTCTCCACTAGTCTTGATCTTATTAATTTAAGATGTATGTTGTGGGAGTGGGTCTGAAAAAAGTATATAAGGCCTGGATAAGACTAGCTGGGGGGCCTTCTCTGCTCCCCTTCAGATGTCTATGTCAGAAGCTTTCTCTGACCCTTTTCTTACTTTAATAAAACTCTGATACTAAAAGTTCTTGAGTGATCAAGCCTGGTCCCTGGTCCCAAAGCTAAATCTTATTCTTTGGTGATCATGAATCTGACATTGTTCATCTTAAGCTATCAGCATTAGACCTGATGCTATCAATCAAGCTGCTTTAGTAAACTGTGTATTTGAAATAAAATACTTTTATGTGGGCAACTGAGGTTTTTTTCAGGGCATTAGCTACTCTGAGGCAAATTTCAAGTTCTAGAGCATGATATGGCAGAAGCCACTGTTCTAGAAAAGGAAATTTACTCAGTGTATTTAGTTCTCAGTTTATTTTACTCATGTTGTATATTACTGCATAAGCCAAGAATGGATATAGATGATAAATACAGAAAAAATATAGATATAGGTATAAATTATTTTCTCAAGTTATGGAGATATTAAACAATACATATTGGCAAATTGTTTCTAACAAATACAGGAACGAACCTAGACATAATATATTAATTTAATAAATAGTTTGTGTAAGCAGAGTTTATTTTTCTACACTTTCTACAAAAGTGTAGAAAGTATCACATAAGAAGATAGTCAGATAAGTAGAAAAGTATCAGATAAGCCTGCTTTCTGACAAGGACACTTACTATTCCATATTTATCAGCATGGTGCTGGTGGTTTTTCACAGGAAAGAGACTGGAAAATTATTTCCACTGAATATGGAAATCGTGAATTCCCTCAAATAACATGCCAAATTTGTTTTCACACATTTTTTCATTTTAAACACCAATGTAAGAACAAATAAATTCAAATAAGGAAGGAGATACCATGCTCCTCCTTTGTAAAGATTCCTGATCAGATCTGCAGTTGTTACAAAATGACAGCTTAGAGGTGTGCAGTTACAGCTGTGCTTCTTCCGAAATGCTGCTAGTAATCAGGTTGGCTTGCAGGAGGCATTCTTAGAAGGGCAACATTAGGACACCACCTCCTCAATGCAAGCATTGGGGTAAAAGAAAAGGGAGGAAATGTAGGGGGACCACATGGCCCTTCCTCTTCTAGGAACTGCCAGGCTTTCCTCGACCCTTAATCACTGAAGTTCAGTGGTGAGCAGGAGAAAAAAAGAACCTGGGTTCAAGGAAGGAGTGGGTGATGCCAAGGAAGGCAGGTGTGTTATCAAATGAGCTCTTGATGAAGAAACACGAAGTTCACAACTGGATACTCACAGGGTCTGTGAGAAGCAGGAAGATGGCCACCAGCGGAGCAGGTCTGAGTGATGTCTACAGAAAAGCACCGACGTTTATCTCAATTATTCATCTCTACGGTAACTCCATGCATTTGTGCATTAAGAACTGAACACATATAAAGAATCTTCGTTGTGAAATTCAGCTTGATTGTAATTCCCAAATGGCTTCAGGGACACATGTAACACAGAAAACACCAACCAAAAAAATCCCTGTTGTGATTAAATAAAGACACCTATCTCACTTCTTTGAACAAAGCCAGTTATGACTAATAACTGAAACAGGTACTCATCTTTAGCATTTAATAATTCAATGTCTAGATACTCCTGACATGGATCAAGATAAGACAGAATTCTCTAGGGTCACAAGGATACCTTGGGACTTGAAAGGCATCAAACATATTCATTCTCCCTCAAAATTCTCCTCCTATCTGAAAATTCCACCCTATCTGAAATACGGAAACAAACATGCTCAGATACCTCGAACCTCCCACCTGTGCCTCTTTCCAACTCTCACGTCTCTACATCTGTTCCATCAACACACTCTTCAAACAGATTCTGAATCCATTCACTTCTATCTCTCTCTGTGACTATCATTTGACTCCAAGTTACTACTTCCCTGCTACACTGAAACAGCATCTTAGCTGGTGTTTCTGCTTCCTACCTTGTCTCCAACAATCCATGTTCTATATACACTAACTACATATACATGTGTTCACATATACACACACTATATATAATTAGCTTCAAATGGTGGCTGCTAAAACTCTCTACTATGGTCTATAAGTTCCCTTATGACCTACCTCAACTGTCCCTGGTAACTTCATCCACTCTCCCTTCCCTCGCCATGCTGGCCTTTTTCCTTTCCTCCTATATGTGTAGCTCATTCCCACCTCAGGACCTTGGTATTTGCTATTCCCTGCATTTGGGATTCTTTACCCCTTGAAGTTTACATGACTGGCTTCTTCCATCCTTTAGGTCTTAATTCAAAAGTAACTCCTTGGGCAATGCTTTCCTTGGTGGCCCAATCTGGAGGATCCATCCACCATCTACTTTTCTCTATGATGTTGTCATATTAAATTTAAAAAAAATTATTACTATTTTTATGAGCTATTGTTCACATAACATAAAATTATTATAAAGTGAACAATTCAGTAGCATTTGGTGCATTTGAAAGGCTGTGCAGCTAACTTCTAACTACTTTCAAAATATTTTCATAGCTCCAAAAGGAAATGCCACATGTATGAAGAAGTAGCTCACCATTTCATCACCTGCACTGGCCCCTGGCGATCAATAATGTATGTTCTATCTGTATGGACTGACGTTTCCTACACATTTAATATAGGAGTCATATAACATGTGACTTACTGTGTTTGGTTTATATTACTTAACATTAAGATTTTCAAAGTTCATCTACACTGTAGCATGTATCAATATTTCATTCTTTTATGGATAAATAATATTCCATTGTGGTGTGTATACCACAGTTTGTTAATCCATGCATCTGTTGATGAACATCTGGGTTGTTTTAAAATTATTTTTAAGTGTAATTTATCTGACATTATCACACTCACTTATGAAGTTGCTTGTTTATCATTTGTATCCCTCTACCACTGGAATGCACTACCACTTCTGTGAGGTCAGGGACTTGCCTGTTCATTACTCCTTCCCCAGTAAATCACTATTAAATAAATAATGGCCAAACTTACATTCTATCCAAGTTGGGGGATTTATCATCCATGGATTTCCTCTGTAGCCCATCATTTATACCCTTTCTTTTCCTGTTGGTAGAATAAGGAAAAGTCTCTCTCTGTAGAGCTTCAGCCTTCACTGCCAGAATCTACACCAACTTTAGTATTTCTAGATAATTTGTATGTTTCCCAAACTTTTCTGATCATAAAATTCACCTGGCTGAATATTAAAAATACTCTTCTCCTCTGAATATTGATTCAGTAGGTTTGGAGCACCTAAGTCTATATTAAAATGCTTACGGCCATTGTCATGATCATGGAATATTCCAGGATATGCTTACGATCATGCACATTTGGGAACATTAGCTTACAGCAGCAATTTTCAACCACATTTTGCATAGAATTATGTGAAGAGCTTTTAAAAAGCATCAATGCCTTGGTCCAAACCCTAGATATTCTAATTCAATCTGGGGGAAAGGCTGAGCTGCTGCTGCTGCTGCTGCTGCGTTGCTTCAGTCGTGTCTGACTCTGTGTGACCCCATAGATGGCAGCCCACCAGGCTCCCCCGTCCCTGGGATTCTCCAGGCAAGAACACTGGAGTGGGTTGCCATTTCTTTCTCCAATGCATGAAAGTGAAAAGTGAAAGTGAAGTCGCTCAGTCGTGTCCGACCCTCAGCGACCCCATGCACTGCAGCGTACCAGGCTCCTCCGTCCATGGGGTTTTCCAGGCAAGAGTACTGGAGTGGGGTGCCATTGCCTTCTCCGAAAGGCTGAGCACTGGGATTTAAAAAAATCTTTCCAAGAGGTTCTAATGGACAGGCAAATTCAAGTACTGCTGGTTTAGAGCACTGGTTCTCTGCTTGTCTGCTCACTGGCATCACCTGGGGAAATTTTTAAAGTCCTGAGTTTCCAAGGTCTCGACCCAGACAAGTTAAATCAGAAAACCTGGGAGTGACATAAGTGACATTTTTAAAAAGTTTTTTAGAAAGCTTTTTATTTTAAGTAATTGTAGATTTACAAAAAAGTTGTGACAAGGGTACAGAAGATTACCATATAGCCTTCACCCAGCTGTCTCTAACATTAACATCTTATATAATCACAGTATAACTATCAAGATCAGAAAATAACACTGATAGAATATTTTAGCTAATCTATGTCTTTTGCAAATATTACCAGCCTGGTTCAGAGGACTCTGCATTAGATCATGAAAATAAAGGTGAGATTCAGGCTTCCCTGGTAGCTCAGTGGTGAAGAATCCACCTGCAAGTGCAGGGGACATGGATGGGTTCAATCCCTAATCCAGGAAGATTCCACTAGCCCAGGGAGCAACTAAGCCTGTGCACCACAAGCACTGAGTCTCAACTACTGAGCCCACATGCCACAACTACTGAAGCCCACGCACCCTAGAGACCGTGCTCTGGAACAAGGGAAGCCAACGCAATGCAAAGCCCACACACCGCAACCAGAGAGTAGCCCCGGCTCGCCACAACTAGAGAAAAGTCTGTGCAGCAACAAAGACCTAGCACAGCCAAAAATAAACAAATAAACAAGTCTTTAAAAGGTGAAACTCATGTAACGTTAACTATATGAAGCATGCCGGCCAAGCATTTCACAGAATGCCACTCAACTGGATCGGCCTGGTGTTTTCTCATGATTTGACTGGGTTATACCCTTTCCGGACGCATACCACACAGGTGACACTGTAGCTCATCTTAATACATCATACTGGGTGTATGGGCTATTAATATGACTTACTATGAGTATGAGTACGAGTACATTAAAAAAAAACTCCCCAGGTGATTCCAATATGCACTGGAGTTTGAGACCCATTAATACAGAAGAGATCATAGTGTCTCCAGAATCTATGGTAAGTTGATAGATTCTGGGATTTGAATATTACAGAGAGGAAAATAAGAAAAAACATTCTGGGATAATGAAAACTGATGATAGAATATAAATGGAAATATAAATATTATAAATATGAATAACTGACACCTAGGCCTAAAATTTTTTATTTTTTATTTTTATTTTTTACACATCAGGTACCAGGACACAAAAATATATAGGACATAAACTTGGCCCTCAGGGAACTCAAGGTAATGGGGAAGAAAATATCTTTATAATGAAACATCAAACGCTAATACAGAGGTATTATGATGGCTTTCTGGAAGTGATGTTACCTTAACCGAATCTTAAAAGAAGAGGCAAAAGTTAAGTGAAGAAAAGTAAGGATAATAGCCTTTAGGTAAATGAGGAACTTTATGAATAAAGAATTGCAGGCAAGAACAGCAAATTACATAGGTCGGGGGTGGAGTGGACTACATACATTTTACCCTTTATATAGTATAATTTAAACATATATATATATAAAGAAAAGAAAATATATAAGAAAAATAAGATATATATAACAAAAATATAAATTTATATATACAAGAAAATGAAGAGAGAGAGAGAGAGATATATAAGAAAAATAAAATAAAAATTGCAGCAGAACAAAACAGCATTACAAGTTTAGCTTGGATTGTGTCTTTTAATATGTAAGACTTTAGGGTTATTTTTCTCTAAATAAGAATATATTTTTAATTATACTTATGAACAGTTTTTCTCCCCTTGGGTTTAGAAACATTTTCTTTCCCAAGATGCCAGTAAATCTTTATAAAACACTAACTACACACCCAGTTACTGATCGGTGCCAAGGGACAATTAAGAGGAGAATAAAATGGAGTCTTTGATGCCCAGGTTGCTACCATTTATTGGGAGAGACAAGTTCAAATGACCCACCACCCATGTCCACAGTCAGGTTTACAGAAGCCATGTGGACTAAAAAAATTGAGAACCCATCAACGTCGCCACTGTTAAGAGACATGAAATATTCATACTAATGAACTTAGCACATTTCAAATGAATTTCACATCTGAAAACCTAAGGTTAAATATAGTCTCTGTTATCTGCATGCCCTGGAAAAATTATATATTCTATTTTTCACAAATGCAAGAGTCACTGAATCTTCTCTCAGGAAGATACAGAGAATAAGCAGAGTTACAATGCATTTTTACTTTCTGGTCTTTCACAAATATATCTGGCCAATTAGCCCCTAAGTTGACAGAATGCTATCGACTGAGTGGTAAAGAATCCACCTGCCAATTCTGGAGACTCGGGTTTGATCCCTGGGTCAGGAAGATCCCCTGGAAAAGGAAATGGCAACCGACTCCAGTATTCCTGCCAGGGAAATCCCAAGGACAAAGAAACGTGGTGGGCCACAGTGCATAGAATCACAAGAAGAGTTTGACACAACTCGGCAGTGAAACAACATGTATCAAGAAGGCTTACTACTGAATCTCTCTGAAGTCCCTATGGATTTTTAGGAGGCCTGAAGACACTGACTCAACTTTGATTTTTAAATGTAGCAACAGTTTAGGCCCAAAGTCCACATATATACACTGCCTAAGAATAGAGAACAGAGCTGCCCAAAGAGTATATTCCTATGGAACTTGAGGGACATAATCAAAATGTATTTGCTTGATAAACAGAAACGGGGCTATTCAGAAGAGATTCATGAAAGAAAGCACCACGCGGTTCCTTATCTCAGGGGCAGCTCCTCCGGCATGGTTAAGCCATGCACTCTCCCTACAGACAAGCACCGAAAGGGGGCAGCTGAAAGTAAAGCTTCAGCATCTCAAATGATGTACAAATCCTCCCAGGTTTCTGAACACAAGGATCCCCCTAGTACAAATGTTTCCCCTAGAACAAAGAAATCCCTCTCCATCTCTAAGACACTGACCTCAGATGCGGCTTTAGCATTCTATTAATAAACTGAGCTGTTATCAGAAATGCAGACCAGAATTCAAGTAGCTGGTGGGCATTTCATTTTGACCTCTAAGGGCCCCAAAGTGAAACTGATACTAAGAAAATAACTAAGTGAAAGTCTTATATTTTTGTGCTTAAAAATACATTTAAAATGCCTCAAAAAATACAAAAATCCTTTGTACCCAAACGTGTTTGAAGAGAAGAGGACTTTAGAGTGGTTTTGCTAGGGCTCATTTCTTTTCTTAATCATTATGCTTTCATTAAATTTTGCCTAGTTCAACAAGCAATATTCCCTAATGGCAGCAGTTATTGAACATGACATAGCTGGTTGTTGGTTGGATACTATATTTAATTATTTCCTAAAATAAGTATAGTACTTTGGGATGAGTGAATTTTCTGGATAATTTACAAAAATGTATTTTAAAATGTAATTGCTCCTGATGGTAAACTATTTGAATTCTATTACTCCAATTAAAAGCCCAAGTAAACAAAGGTACAATAGAATGTGGCCACAGAGAAGGAAAAGCTTCATTTGGGGACTGGGAGAAGGTTTCACAGGAGAGGTAGCATTTGAATTAAGTTTGAGAGCATTAATAGGTGACTAACTTACCTGAGGTTTAAAGAGAGGATCATTCTAGGATAAAGAAACAACTGAGTGTTTAAATGTAGCGATAGCTGTTTGCTGCTCTGCTTGGGCAATGTCACTTTCTTTGGCTTATCAAATATGGTAGGCAGTTGGATTCCATCCATTCATTCATGGGTGAATGGATGATAAGTCTTTCTAACAAGAATATGGACTGCTGTCATGTTATATACATTCTGCCTTTTGTTCTCTATCTACACTAGAACTTGAGTGTTTTGAGAGCTGTGACTACAGTATCTTTCTGCACTGGAATTCCTTCCTTCGAGAGAGAGTCAGAGACAGAGAGAGCAGTTGGAATCTCCCATATGAGCAGTGGAACCCAGGACTAACAGCACAGGTTTCCAAGTCCCATTTCCTTAGCAGCATTGTGACTTTCGGTAGATATTAAAGCAATTTAAGCCATGGTTTTCTCATACATAGTACAGGAATAATGGCAACCTCACCCTCATTGTACAGTGTTGTTATAAGAATTAAATTAGATATCTAGGGAAAGTTTAGTAGCATGGTGCCAGGCAAATAGGAAGAATTCAGAACCACCAGTTATTTTTTATTCAGGATGACCACACTAAGCTATGTTCTTCCCAACAAACAGCTGGAGTAACAGAACACAGGATCTCCCATGTAGACAGTGAATAGTTGACCCTTTTTCATTTATTTATATCTTTAGTGTTTATCTGAGTAATCATACCATTTGACAGACAGTAAACACTTTACCAGTTAATCCTAAAGGAACTCAATCCTGAATATTCATTGGATGCTGAAGCTGAAGATCCAACACTTTGACCACTAGATGAAAGGGCTGACTCATTAGAAAAGCCCTGATGTTGGGAAAGATTGATGACAGGAGGAGAAGGGGACAACAAAGGGTGAGATGGTTGGATGGCATCACTGACTCCATGGAGATAAGTTTGAGCAAGCTCTGGGAGTTGGTGATGAACAGGGAAGCCTGAGGTGCTGCAGTCCATGGGGTCGCAAAGAGTCAGAAGCGACTGAGCAACTGAACTGAACTGAAACATTTTACAAACATGGCATTTGTAAGAAAGAACCCTTGGGGTCATATGCAGAAATGAAACTCCAGAGTTTAAAAAAATTAGAACTTTCCCAATCATACTCACACACGTTTCTTAACATTCATTTATTTACAAAGTCAGCAAATATTCATTGAGTGTTTCCTATGTGTCCAGCCCTGAGCAAAGTGCAGGGGAGATGATGATGAACCAAGCAGCCTTGACTCCTGACTTTCTGGGGATTATAGTCTAGAGAAGGATGAAAGCCACTTCAAAACTTCTGATGGGTTTTATAGTGGAAAAATCCAGCACGCCCCGGGAGTTCTGCAGTCTGGTCCATGACATCACCCCGCTTCATGGAGCATGGGTTCCGTGCCACAGCTCCAGTTTCCGGAGGAGATGGATGCCCATGGCTGAGTTTACATCGCGGCTGCATTGTTCTTCCAGGGATGACACCTTTGAGGCAGATGTGTGCTTCAGCAGCACCCGTGACTGAGGCAGGTGTATTCTTCACTGTTGCTTTAATATATTCATGAATGTGCTGGGGTTATTTTTAATGCTGTGATTCTAGTGAGGGGGAAGGATTCCATGATTGGATGTTTAGACAAGTAGTTCTTTTTCTGCAGCTGGTTTTAGGCTACCAGAAAATGGTGCATCTTAAAAAACATTCACAGACTACATCACCTCTGAATCCCCAAATATTTTGAGAACTCTAAAAATCACGTCCAACTCTCTCCATATTAATAGAAGATGACAAAGCAATAGGCAGTACACATCCCACAAATATATTCAGCTCTCTTTTTACATGCAGCAATTTCCTGAACACTACTTCGAGGCCCCAAATACACAGCACACTAATAAATTAAAACCCCTTAGTTGGTTATCAATGCATTGTTGAGACCACAGTGTATATTACTTTTTAATTCACCATTCTTTGCCGGTTTGTGGGGAAAGTATTATTTGTTCATGTTCCTCATTCAGTTTTTTATATAAAAAATTTAAGCACTTAACAGGGTGTTAAGTGCTCTTAGCAAAACTTCAAGTGTACTATATAGTACTATTACCTACAGGCACATTTTTTTATAGTTATTTCCTCCACAGTCTTGTAATTTTTCTGCTCTGTCTTTTTTATATGAGAGATTAGAAGATGTTTAGCCATAAAGCAGGAGAGAGACAAAGGTGAAATTAAAATGCAAAGTTGCTGGTCAGTCCCTGTTTGTGTCCACTTGTGTAGCCAGAGGAACATGATGGCTTGGTCAGAGAAGCAGTGGACCAGGAGCCTGGAAACAAGATAAGTAGCCTCTTAATCTGGGGTGAGTCCCGTGAGTTCTCTGACTCAGGTTTGCTTATGGCAAAATGAGTGAGTCAAATCACAGAACTGCTAAGATATAAAAATGAATGATTCATACCACTTCATATCCACTAGGATGCCTATTAAAAAAAAAAAAAACAGATGAAAACAAGTGTTGGCAGACAATGTAGAGAAATTAGAACCCATGTGCATTGCTGGTAGGAATATAAGACTGTAATCTGCCGCTGCTGCTAAGTCACTTCAGTCATGTCCGACTCTGTGCGACCCCAGAGATGGCACCAGGCTCCCCCATCCCTGGGATTCTCCAGGCAAGAACATTGGAGTGGGTTGCCATTTCCTTTTCCAATGCATGAAAGTGAAAAGTGAAAGGGAAGTCGCTCAGTCATTTCCATCTCTTCGCGACCCCATGGTCTGCAGCCCACCAGGCTCCTCCATCCATGGGATTTTCCAGGCAAGAGTACTGGAGTGGGGTGCCATTGCCTTCTCCGATAAGACTGTAAACTTGCTATGAAAAAACAGTATGGTGTTTCCTCAACAAATTAAAAATAGAATTATCATATGACCCAGCAAGTTCACCGCTGAGTACATACTTAAAAGAACTGAAGACAGGAACAAAGACAGTTGTACATATGTGATTATAGCAGCGTTATTCCCAATAGCTAAAAGGTGGAAGCAACCCACTGTCCATCGACAGATGAATTGATGAACAAAAAGCAGTAAATGCATATATTAAAATATCATTCAGTCCTAAAAAGGAAGGAGACTGTGACAAATTTTGCAGCATGGCTAAATCTTGAAGATGTTATGGTAAATGAAATAAGCCAGTCACGAAAGGTACTTACATGAGGCACCTAGAGTTGTCAAATTCAGAAACAGAAAATAGAATGAATGATGGCTGTTAGGGGCTGGGTCAAGCTGGGAACAGGGAGCTATTGTTTAATTAGTGCAGAGTTATAGTTTTTCAATATGCAAAGTGTTCTGGAGATGAATGGGATGATGGTAGCACACTCTAGGATGTACTTAATGTCACTGAGTTGTACACTTAAAAAAGATTAAAATGGTAATTTTTTTGTTATGGGCATTTTACCACAATTTTTTTTTTTAAAGTAAGTATACTTTACAAGCACTGTGCTAGAGCCTGGGAATGCAATGATAAAAGTCTCAAAGAGGACTGTTTAACAGGGAAGAGTGCTAAGTAAATAGACGTTCACAATAAAAGCTAAGCCTGTCCTGCTGTGGAAATATGTAAGAGGGGGATTACCAGAAACAGCAGAAAGCAGAAGAGAAATGGCTTTGGTAAGTCAGGGTGTGTTCAGTGCACTGGTGAAGACATGCACAGGCCTTTGGGTAGAAGGATAACCCACAAAAATGACACAAAAAACTCAATACCTATCCTGATGAAATGTAAAGTGTGATGGATTTAACATTTTTCTTTCACATAAACAATTCAGCATCATTCAATAAAATTTCCTTCCTTTACCGCCTGCTTTGTGATGCTACCTTTCAAAAGTAAAATTTTTAATGTAAATTAAGTCAGTGTGAGGCCATTTACTCTGTTCCTACTGGCCTGTTTGTTAGATAAATATGTTGGTGTACCACTGTCTCGATTATTATAGGTTTAAGGGATGTCTTAGTATCTGGCTGTTGCTGCTGCTACTAAGTCGCTTCAGTCGTGTCCGACTCTGTGCGACCCCACAGACGGCAGCCCACTAGGCTCCTCTGTCCCTGGGATTCTCCAGGCAAGAATACTAGAGTAGGTTGCTATTTCATTCTCCAATGCGTGAAAGTGAAGTCGCTCAGTCGTGCCCGACTCTTAGCGACCCCATGGACCAGAGCCTACCAGGCTCCTCCATCCATGGGATTTTCCAGGCAAGAGTACTGGAGTGGGGTGCCATGGCAGGACACCATTATTTTCATTTCTTTCTTTTTATAATGTTCATACATTTCTTGCTTGCATTTTCCATAGGTTTTTGCTCCCCACCACAAAAGGAACCTCTAAACTGCATTTTCTAGCTTGTTTCTGATGATTATCAATTTTTGTATAAATACATTGTTTTGCTAGTTAAATGATGTCTTTTGTTCAAATAACTTCTCAGTTGAATGTCTTGGTTTTATCAGGTAAACAAATTATCTAAAACAATAATTTTCCCTCCCATTTGGTAGCTGTTTCTAACTTCTATTTTGTAGTATACTTAATTGTCTAGACGAGTGCTTCTCAACCAGAGACGACTTACTTCCCAGGGAACATCTGACAGTGTCTGGTGACATTTTTGGTTGTCTCACTGGGGGTTGTGTTACTAGTTTCTAGTGAGTAGAGGCTAGGGGTGCTGGTAAATCAGACTTTCCCTCCATTATTTTTATTTGCGGGGGAACACAGAACACTTTCACCTTCTTTCGTGCTAGTCAAAAAGACTCTGACACCCCAGGAAGAGCAGCTTTCTTTTGTCAGAGGCTCCTTCTACCAGTAAATGTATCAACATGTGCTTAACTGCTCTCATCAACTGAAAAAAGTCAGATACATCTGAAGTAACACTTCCATCATGGAGTTACCTTCTAGAACAAGAAATAACTGAAAATATCAAAATCGGTTCCTGCTTGCTTCACCTTTTAATGTGATCAGATTTGCTAACAAAAATTCTCAGAAAAGGCAGCAAAGGAAAGCTGATTTTGCCAATATTGTTGGTTGCTAGGTAACATCCTTATTACACATATCTGTCTCCTGTTGGATTATACACTTTGACAATCTTGTAAATGGAAGTAAAAAAATTGTCCTCTCTACAATTAAGAGTCAGGATAAGAAAGGATATGTAAGCATTCAGAATGGTAACTCACTCAACATTACTCAAGCTAGCTCTTACAAGAGAATATACAATTCCATCTAAGACTTATATGAACTGACCAGTGTTCTCTTTATTATAGAGATATCAATACAGTCCCATCCCTGACCTTTTAGATACAATGACCCAAGGGGCTTGAAGACTAAAAACTATATTTTTCTATATTCTCCTGTTGGAAACATTTAGAGTCCATCAATGAGAGGCATTCATAAAGACTTGAAAAGGAGAAGATAAGAAGACTTTACTTTTCTTCCTTAGTGGCAAAGGTAGATTTATGGGTGGATGGCAATGTGAGCTTTTCAGAGGTTTCTCCCATGTTTCTAAAACCATTTTGGTGCTGCACATAGCTGAGAGTTTGCTTCCTGTCAAATTGGCACTTCCAGGTTTTATTCAAAATCAGAAGTAGTTCTCTCTGACCTTCACTCCCAGCCTTTTCCATAGGCTTTGTAGGCAGTCCTATCTTGTTCAAATACCTAGAGTGGTCTTTGTTTTCCTAAGCAAACCTCAGCCAGTACTCTGTAGTATCAGCTGACCAATGAGCATCCACAGGGAGAAGTGTACCTACTTATGTCTGAAGAAATCAAATCATCTGTCTAAGAAAGACGGTAGCTTTTCATACATTTTTAAAGAAATTGTTTATGGCTAAAAATTACATAATTTCTACAGTGTTTTTTTGTCTTTGTTTCAAGTGTATATAATGTTCAATATCTTCTCTTATGGGAATTAATCAATCTCTGACCCACATGTGGGTCCTCAAAAAAGAAATAATCTATCAACATAACCCTGAAGAAAAACAAAGATAAACTGGTTGTATCTCAGGTGGGGATGTTAAAAATAAAGGGAGGGTATAAAAACAAAGGAATGATCATATGAATGGGATAGGATGACACAGCTTAAACTAATTACATCAAATTAATTTCCAGGTAGCACACTTGATCCATAAGCCATTTAAGAAGTTCTGTGAATGATGAGTGCACGCTCGTTAGACTGCATCCTTCTCCCTTCCCCCATCCTGCTCTGAAGAATCCTCCAATGTCTATATTTAGAGCCAATCACTGAGGACATTGCCAAATAGCACAGACATGTAGGAAACCTCTTCTTTATGCTTATGGTAAAAAAGAAGCTGCAAATTTCTGCAGGTGTAGCACATTCACCATCATAGTCATAAAAATGGGACTTCAGATTTGTGAGTCTTAAGTCAAAAGCTAGCAGATTTACCAGCCATATCTGAAATCAATTACAGGGAGAAAAAATTTACCATCCCGTATCTTCAACACTTACGGGAAGACTGTTGACATAACCTGTTTTCACTTATGAAAAAGAGCACAAACCAGAGCTTGATGGTTTGCTAAAAAAAGGGCAAATTCTCTGAGATAACGGAAGTAAGTTACACATAGTTCCATTAATTTTTTTCTCATGACCTTAGACTTGAAGCCAGTGTGAAATTTAGTTTTTTATAGTGCTATTACTTTCTGGCTATTGCTAACAGCATGATTATATTGGAAACATTTATTTAAACTGAATCTATTTATATGCAGTAATGTTACCACAGTTATATTGAAGGGAATGGAAAAAAAAAAACTTGTACAGTCTAACTCACAGTGGAAATTTACTAAGACAAAATAATTTTATGATTGTATATGTGTGAATATATGAATATGTATCATTTTCTCAATAAACTTTGGCAGAACTATAGATTGGGAAGAAGAAATAAGCTGTTTTTGTGATCTTTTAAAGTTCTGAACACGAATTACATGTTTGGGAAGCTTTGCCTCCAAAACTTCCCAGAATTGCTTTATGAAGATTAACAAACTTATCTCAGGGAGGGGGAGGAGAGTATATGTTTCCCCCATCACGTGCTCCACCTGTTTACTAAACGTTTGTTTTAGGCAACTTATAGTTTTGGTTTAGGCAACTTATGGTTTTCTTGTGAACTTATTTCACTAGGATTTGAGGTTGGGTAATTTTCATAGTAATCTCCAAGTATAATTTAAGCTGCTAAACAGTCTCTCTCAAGCTAAAGAATTCTCTCCAAATGGCTTAAGGAGATCATCTGTGTACTTATTAAAATGGTGAAATAATTTTGCTGTATTTGTATAAGAGAGGATCATTTTATTTATTGAAGGAAATGACAGAATATAGGTTATTGCTTTGTACAGGACAGACTCAAACCCTTGGTATGTTGGTTACTAACTGTGGGGATCTCAGGCAAGCTGCTTAACCTATCTGAGCCTTAACTTGCTCATTGACTAAATGCAGATAAAAAATACACAGCTCATAGTATATGCTCAAGATAATACAGAATGGTACGTGTAAGAGCCAAGAGGAAATACAATAATAAGCACTGGGCCTAGATAAAATGTTGGAACCTTAGCCTCGCTTGTATTATGTGTTTCTTCTCTGCACCTTTGAGACCTATTCATTCCCAGGGATCCCTCTTAGACAGCTCAGTATTTCGACCACTCAGTGTTCGTTCTTGCCCTGCTTCTTAACTCCCTGAAATGAACTGTCTCCATAGCTCATCACACCTCAGGAAACCACTTTCATGCTTCTAAGGTACTAGCCACCAATCTGCTAAATTCAGTTTTGTCAAGTGCTCACAGCAAAAAGCAAAAGTATCCCCTTTTCTTCTTATCCACACGTGGATAAGTGATTCCCCGGAAAAAGTTTTCTCTTTATTTTATAACTTGTGGGTGATTTTCATTGGGAGAGGGCGTTGGAATCAAACTAAAACAGAAAATACTGGGGCACAGATATGGCTTTATGATAGCCCTCTAATCACGCAGCTTGCCTTGGCAACAATGAGCGAACCTTGGTTTCTTCATTTCTTTCCTGCTGTATCTCCCTTGGTAGGGATTAATGTGAAGAAAAATGGTGAAATGAACTTGTATTTCCTGTAGGAAATCAAGGAGAGCATATAGCATGTGTGAGTTTCTGCTTGTTTTAGAGGTAAAAGGATTGGGAATAAATGATTTGTGCTGCATCCCAGGAGCACTGTTGTACCAATTTGCTTCACACCAACATAATCATTAGTCACTGATCCACTACTTACTGTATGTCTGATACATTTCTGTTTTAAAAACATGAATTATCATACTCTTGTGAGTGACTATTAAAGAGTACTTGTTAAATACTTATTGTATTTCATTGGAAATTACTAATTAAAAAAACACATTATCTACATTTAATCCTTAGAACAGGCTATTGATGCAGACAACATCTTTTTAGAGATGTAGAAACAGAGGTTCAGAGAAATTAAGCACATAGTATTAATAAGCAGTAGAGCCGAGATGTAAATCAGATTATGTCTGGCTTTTAGCCAAGGCTTTTCCCCTCTTCTTACTACCTCTTACTGAGGGACCTTCCTAATTGAGGGCAGTAATGCTTAAGAAGTAAAAGAAAAGGAAATCATTCAGAAGTCTATTAAAATGCAAACAAGATTTGACTGTGGCATTGCATACTCTAAAAAATGGAACAGTACAGACATTATCATTATTTTATGCAAAAATAAAATATGAAATATTATTGAAAAAAATAGATTAACTGTTGGGCAGAGTTCTCTTAGAATCCCTTCCTTTTGCAGTCATAATTTTATATAGTCCTTGTTATTGTTGTTCAGTCACTCAACTGTGTCCAACTCTTTGCAACCCCATGGACTGCAGCCCGCTAGGCCTCCCTGTCCCTCACCATCTCCCAGATTTTGCCCACGTTCACGTTCACTGCACCAGTGATGCCATCCAGCCATCTCATCTTCTGATGCCCTCTTCTCCTTCTGCCCTCAATCTTTTCCAGCTTCAGAGACTTTTCCAATGAGGCATTTGTTTGCATCAGATGACCAAAATACTGGAGCTTCAGCTTCAACATCAGCCCTTCCAGTGAATATTCAGGGTTGATCTCCCTTAAGATTGACAGGTTTGATACCCTTGCTGTCCAAGGGACTTTCAAGAGTCTTCTCCAGCACCACAGTTCAAATGCATCTATTCTCTGGCATTCTGCTTTCTTTACGGTCCAGCTCTCACAACCATACATGACCACTGGGAAGACCATATAGTCCTTATATTAAGCTAAAAAGTTGTAGCGGAACTTCTGCCCACTGGTTTTAGAGCTACCTTGGGGGCTATGTAAATGATGACCGATCCTTAGGGTAGAAAACAGCTACAAGGTCTCCCTGAGACACTGATCATTCAAGATCATAGTCTCTTTTTAGCCTGCAATGTCACACTGCTGCCAATCTACTTCTAAAACTAAAATCCATCCATATCTTTTTTATCCAAATTGTTGTTAAATCAGGCTTTCTGAAATGTACAATTGGCTTTTTCAAGCAGAGAAAAGTTGACATTTAATAAGTTAATTTTAGTTTATAAGTTTATTAAATGTTAACTTTTCAATCTGGGTCAATCATTTATAGTGAACTCACCTTGTCATATTTTGATCTCAGTCAACATTGTGGCAATTTACAGCTTTTCTGTATAGGTCAAGACAATGGGGAAATGTGAATGAGACAAAGTCCTAAATTCAGGCCTTGTGACTCAGAACTAGAAAACCACTCTCCAAGCTGACTTTTCATTACTAGTTACCCTCAAAGGTATCCTCAGAATTGTCTCATGCTTATTTCCCTTTTGTTTAACTGACCATCATAAGGAATCTGTCAGACGGTTCTGCTGAAATCAAGATATTTTCTCTAAGACATTTCCCTAATCCTTAAATCTATTTAAAAAGAAAAGGTTTGACATGAATCATTCCTGAAGAACTCACACCCAATTCCATTTCATGACATTTGAAATTAACTTACCTTTTTTTAGCAGTATGTTGAATGAACTAGCTTTGATTCCTATAAAAAAATTATTGTAATTTTATCACTTCACAATTTAATAGTACATGAAAACACACAAATGACGGAAGCTGAGTTTGAATCTACACACACATACACTCCATCACAAATCTCAAGCTGAATCATACAATGAGTGTTCAAACACTGCCAGTATTTTGCTTTCATTGAGAAAATATGAAAAGGGTAGGTTTAGTGCTTCAGTGGGAACAATGCATTAATTACAGAGTGCTATTTCTAATACACATATGAGAAATAATATTACATAAGCAAGACTTAGTACATAATTGTGCTGATCACCTATTTATTATTATTCCCTAGGAATCTAAAATGATTCCTGGAGTTTTATCAATTATCGTAGCAATGAGTTACAGTTGTACAGGACTTAGAGCTCATTATAGAAGCAACATCTCATATGCTAAATAAGTTGACAACTTATTTAGGACTCTTTGGAGAAAGTGAAATTTAATGGAAAGAAGATAGGTTTTTTGGAGTCCGATGTGGATTTAAATCTTTGTTCTACTCTTTATGAGGTGGATAACCTTGGAAAAACCATGAACCTCACATAAATGTATACATATAAGACCAAAAAAAAAATCTACTATTACAAGATTTTTATGATGATTAAATGAAATGACAATGCACAGCATCCAGCAAAGATATGTGCTCATAACTATTGAGGTTTTTCTCCTTTTTCTTCCCCGTTTGAAGAATCTAGCTCCACATGCATTTTTGCATGCTTAACTTTAACTATGCTTATTACACTCAAAATACCCATTGTCTATGCTATTCAGAATTGCTGAATTTGTCAGAACTACCTGAGGTCATGAAACCCAAACAAAGAACATAGCCATTGAGAAAAGGATCCTTTCTATAAAGGATGTAATTATTATAAAGGGTGCTCCTTTTAACACAGCAAAACAATTACACTAAATAAAAGGAGTTTAGGAGACTTCAAAAAGACAAATTGTGATGAACAGTTCCAATCATGAACAGTAAACAATCAGATCCAGCCTGAAACTTGTACACTTTCGTTAAAGAGCCAGCTTAGTTTTTGAACAACCAAATTTAATGAAAGAACACTAAAAATGGCAGAAAGGACACGGTATAAGTAATGGAAGATGTTTTTACAGACAAATGTTATTTTTACCTATATTTAGATACGTGTTATACCAAAAATCAATGCTCAAAATAATTTCATCTGAATAGAACACTAATGAAATGCAGTTAAAAATATTAAAATCCAAGGCTTAGAGGCTCAAAGGGGTTTTCTTGATGAGGAGGATATAAAATTCCCCAGTTTTTCAAGTAGGAGTTAGAATTCCAGGAGGATAAGTAACCCAGCTCCAAGACCACACATTTGATTTAGGAATAAATGTGGGAACAGTTTCAAAGCCATCTGATTTTTGAGTCCCCTCTTCCCACTGTTAGTGATTATCTGTCTGACCCTAATGTCAGGCATGGGTTTATCCCATGGGTCAGTCAACTGTACTACTTCTGCCAATTCAACCAGGACAAGGAATTTCGTCTTTGCATCATTTTCCACAGGAAATCCTATCACAGACAAAATGTCTTGATTTGTATAAACTTTGCTGAAAGTTCAGGAGTCATGGGAAGGGGACAGGAGGAGGGAGCATTGGAAGGCCCGGTATTAGCAAAGAAAATTGGCATTTGGGTTAAAGGATGGCTGAATAAATAAAGAGCTCTGGAGACAGACAGAGATTTATCTCACTGGAGCTTCATATTTATATTTCAAAGGAGGCTAAAACTCTGAGCTATTTTGTTTGTTTTCCCAAGGGTTATAAAAATTTAGCCTCATGCTTGCTTTCAGGGCAAAATTGGTACTACAGACATTAAATATATCAATCATGTATCTTCCCTAAGCTAAGAATACTTATTACTGATTATTACTGATCAGTTATGACTTCCCCAATGACCTCTTTCCATTTTCATTCTCCTTTTTTAATGAGAGAGCCACTATTTGTTAAGAATTTACTCGTCAGATTCAATACTAAGAGCTTTATATGCATTGCTACTGTTCAGTTGCTTAGTTGTGTCCAGCTCTTTGTGACCCCATGGACTGCAGCACAACAGGCTTCTAGCGTCAGAACCCACATCATTTCTCCTGCTCTGCACTAAACTACACGATAGTGTTCCAGATAACACCCCTGACTAATCAAATTCAGAAACTGCTAACATGTTTCAAATGCTCTAATCTTAACAAAACAATTTTATCTATTACCACCTTAGGGAAATTTCTGTATCTTATATGTATGAAAACTATGTGTACGTATGTGTGAACGTACCTACATTCTTATTCTTACTCAGAAATTTTCTAGTATGATGGATGTCAAGGGCTTGGAGTCAAGTAGTTGGTTACAAGAAAGGAACAAATGTCTTAATGCTAAATTTGCAGTCCAGGATGATAAGTTGGGTCCAAATTCTGAAACATATTTTATGTGTGTTGCCAAGTGAAGAAGCCTTCAGGTTCTTTAGCCTCGCTAGTCACCTGCAGCACCTGCAGTGTTGTTATAAATGCAAACGGTGGGCCACACCCAGGCCTACGGAGTCAGCATCTGCATTTTTATAAGCTTCTGCAATGTATATTAAAACTTAAGAAGGGATTCTTTAGAACAGTCTTAAGGCTTTCAAGCTTTCCTTTTGGAACCCTCCTACACTGTTGGTGGGCATGTAAATTGGTACAGCCACTTGGAGAACCATCTCCCCCCAAAAAAGAAATGCAAAAAGGCAAAATGGTTTTCTGAGGAGGCCTTACAAATAGCTGAGAAAAGAAGAGAAGCTAAAGGCAAAGGAGAAAAGGAAAGATATACCCATCCGAATGAAGAGTTCCAAAGAATAGCAAAGAGAGATAAGAAAGCCTTCCTTAGAGATCAATGCAAAGAAATAAAGGAAAACAATAGAATGGGAAAGACTAGAGATCTCTTCAAGAAAATTAGAGATACCAAGTTCCAGAAAAACATCTACTTCTACTTTATTGACTACACCAAAGCCTTTGACTGTGTGGATCACAACAAACTGTGGAAAATTCTGAAAGAGATGGGAATACCATATCACCTTATCTGCCTCCTGAGAAATCTGCATGCAGGTCAAGAAGCAACAGTTAGAACTGGACATGGAACAACAGCCTGGTTCCAAACTGGGAAAGGAGTACGTCAAGGCTATATATTGTCACCCTGCTTATTTAATGTGTATGCAGAGTACATCATGTGAAATGCCTGGCTTGAAGAAGCACAAGCTGGAATCAAGATTGCCAGGAGAAATATCAATAACCTCAGATATGCAGATGACACCACCCTTATGACAGAAAGTAAAGAGGAACTAAAAAGCCTCTTGATGAAAGTGAAAGAGGAGAGTGAAAAAGTTGGCTTAAAACTCAATATTCAGAAAACTAAGATCATGGCATCTGGTTCCATCCCTTCATGGCAAATAGATGGGGAAACAATGGAAGCAGTGAGAGACTTTGTTTTTAGGGGGCTCCAAAATCACTACAGACAGTGACTGCAGCCATGAAATTAAAAGAGACCTGCTCTTTGGAAGAAAAGCTATGACTAACCTACACAGTTTATTAAAAAGCAGAGACATTACTTTGCCAGCAAAAGTCTGTCTAGTCAAAGCTGTGGTTTTTCCAGTAGTCATGTATGGATGAGAGAGTTGGACTATAAAGAAAGCTGAGCACCAAATAGTTGATGCTTTTGAACTGTGGTGTTGGAGAAGACTCTTGAGAGTCCTTGTTTCTTGGACTGCAAGGAGATCAAACCAGTCTATCCTAAAGGAAATCAATCCTGAGTATTAATTGGAAGGCCTGATGCTGAAGCTGAAACTCCAATACCCTAGGCCACCTGATGTGAAGAACTGATTCATTTGAAAAGACCTTGATGCCGGGAAAGATTGAAGGTGGGAGGAGACGAGGACGGCAGAGGATGAGATGGTTGGATGGCATCACTAACTCGATGGACATGAGTTGGGGTAAGCTCCAGAAGTTGGTGACGGACAGGGAAGCTTGGCGTGCTGCAGTACATGGGGCTGCAAAGAGTCAGACATGACTAAATGACTGAACTGAACTGATCTTGGAGAACAATATTGAGGTTCCTTAAAAACTAAAAATAGGGTTACCATGCATGTGTGCAAGCTAAGTCGCTTAAGTTATGTCCGACTCTTCTTGACCCTATGGATTGTAGCCTGCCAGGCTCCTCCATCCATTGGATTCTCCAGGTAAGAATACTGGAGTGGGTTACCATGCCCTCCCCCAGGGAATCTTCCTGACTCAGGAATCGAACCCTTGTCTCTTATGTCTCCTGCATTGGCAGGCAGGTTCTTTACCACTAGTGCCACCTGGGAAGCCCTAGAGTTGTCGTATGATCTTGCAATCCCACTCCTAAGCATATATCCAGAGAAAAACACAGTCCAATGGGATTGCATGCGCGCCAATGTTCACTGCAGCACTGTTGACAACAGCCAGGACACGGAAGCAACCTACGTGTCCATCAGCAGAGGAATGGGTAAAGAGGTGGTACATACATACAAATGAATATTACTCAGCCATTAAAAAGAATGCAATAATGCCATTTGCAGCAACATGGATGGGCCTAGAGAGTGTTACACTGAGTGAAGTGTCATATAGAGAAGAAGAAATATCAAATGACATCCCTGATATGTGGACTGTAAAAAGAAATAAGCAAATGAACTTGGTTACAACACAGAAAGAAACTCACAGACTTCAAAAATGAGCTTATGGTTGCAGGGGGAAGGAATAATTAGGGCGTTTGGGAAGGTCATGTACACACTGCTATATTCAAAATGGATAACCAACAAGGACCTACTGTGTAGAACAGGGAACTCTGCTCAATGTTATGTGCCAGTCTGGATGGGAGGAGGTGGGGGGCAGAATGGACACACGTATGTATGTATGTCTGCATATATATATATATGTGTATATATGGCTGAGTCTTCTTGCTGTTCACCTGAAACTATCACAACAGTGTTAATCAGCTATACTCCAATACAAAATAAAATGTTTAAAATCTGAAAAAAATAAAGTAATATAGATTAAAAAAAAATCAAGCTTTCCTTCTGAGTTCTGCTGATGAAAAGACCAAGCGTTTCCCCCATTCAGGTGGTATATCACTGAAGTGCCTTGAGACCCTGAGTCATTTGCTGTCTGCTGCTTATCCTGAAGTTTTCTACAAGTCCCAAAATAAAGTAGGAGAAAGTGCTCAGACTGTGTGATGTGGCATGACTCTGCAAGAAATAGGGTGTTTAAACAGAATGAATCACAAGTGTGATTTATACTAAGAGGACAGGCTCATGAATACTAATTCAATACTGGAAGAAGAGATGTTTTCAGATGCATTGACTTTCCTCTAAATCAGAAAGAAAACCATTTGCTTTTAACATCAAAAGGTTTCTGATATGATACTTCACACAACAATCCTAGTTCATCTTATTTTTCTTGACAGGTTTTATTACTCCAATGGACTTAAATCACAGGTGATGACCAAAGAAGGGAATTGAAGAGAAGTTGCTGCTCCCTCCCTCTCTGAAAAAGAATATCCCCACTCTACTGCTCTTCCAACATACCTTTCCTGAAAATATGTATTCGTGAACCCTAGGATCTCAAAGCCACACTGTGATAATCTCTTGCACCTCTGGTTATATGAATGGTATAGTTTCATTTGTTTCCTGCACAGCTAATAAGAGGCAAAAAAATGGAAAATTTGTAGGATCATAGAGCTTGAGGAAACCACAAAGATTCCTCCTATGTCCCTTTTCATGTTTTTTCATTTTCCTTTGAAGCCTATTGGTCTGGTCTTATACATTAAATTTTGGGGAGGACTCTTTCCAACTAGTTTAAAATTGGGAAATGAGTACATCAAGGCTGTATACTGTCACCTGCTTATTTAACATATATGCAGAATACATGATGCGAAATGCCAGGCTGAATTAAACACAAGCTGGAATCAGGATTGCCAGGAGAAATATCAATAGCCTCAGATACACAGATGACACCACCCTTATGGTAGAAAGTGAAGACGAACTAAAGAGCCCCTTGATGAAAGTCAAAGAGAAGAGTGAAAAAGCTGACTTAAAACTCAATATTCAAAAAAAAAGATCATGGCATCTGGTCTCATCACTTCATGGCAAATAGAAGGGGAAAAAGTGGAAATAGTGACAGGTTTTCTTCTCTTGGGCTCCAAAATCACTGTGGATAGTGACTGCAGCCATGAAATCAAAAGACGCTTGCTCCTTGGAAGAAAAGCTATGACAAACCTAGACAGCGTATTAAAAGGCAGAGCTATCACTTTGCCAACAAAGTTTCATATAGTCAAAGCTATGGTTTTTCCAATAGTCACATACAGATGTGAGCTCAGTTCAGTTTAGTCGCTCAGTTCAGTTTAGTTGCTCAGTTGTATCTGACTCATTGCGACCCCATGGACCACAGCATGCCAGGCCTCCCTGTCCATCACCAACTCCTGGGGCCTACTCAAAATCATATCCATTGAGTCAGTGATGCCATCCAATCATCTCATCCTCTGTCATCCCCTTCTCCTCTCACCTTCAATCTTTCCCAACATCAGGGTCTTTTCAAATGAGTCAGTTCTTCTCATCAGGTGGCCCGAGTATTGGAGTTTCAGCTTCAACATCAGTCCTTCCAATGAATATTCAGGACTGCTTTCCTTCAGGATGGACTGGTTAGATCTAGCTGTCCAAGGGACACTAAAGAGTCTTCTCCAACACCACAGTTCAAAAGCATCAACTATTTGGTGCTCAGCTTTCTTTATAGTCCAACTCCCACATCCGTACATGACCACTGGAAAAACCATAGCCTTGACAAGATGGACCTTTGTTGGCAAAGTAATGTCTCTGCTTTTTAATATGCTGTCTAGGTTGGTCATAACTTTTCTTCCAAGGAGCAAGCATCTTTTAATTTCATGGCTGCAGTCACCATCTGCAGTGATTTTGGAGCCCAAAATAATAAAGTCTGTCACTGTTTCCATTGTTTCTCCATCTATTTGCTATGAAGTGATGGGACCAGATGTCATGATCTTGGTTTTCTGAATGTTAAGTTTTAAGCCAGCTTGAGTTTTGGACCATAAAGAAAACTGAGTGCCAAATAATTGATGCTTTCCAATTGTGGTACTAGAGAAGAGTCTTAAGAGTCCCTTGGACTGCAATGAGATCAAACCAGTCAATCCTAAAGGAAATCAACCCTGAATATTCACCGGAAGGACTGAGGCTGAAGCTGAAGTTCCAATACTTTGGCCACCTGATGTGAAGAGCCAACTTATGGGAAAAGACCCTGATGTTGGGAAAGTTTGAAGGCAAAAGGAGAAGGGGATGCAGAGGATGAGATGGTTAGATAGCATCATTGACTCAATGGACATGAATTTGAGCAAGGTCTGGGAGATTGTGGAGGGCAGAGGAACCAGGCAAGCTATAGTCCATGGGGTCACAAAAAGTGGAAGATGACTTAGCAACTGATGAACAGCAATTTTTCTTTATCACTTTATTCACTCTTCTTAAGAAACTCATCTATACTTACAGGCTGATTTGGAGTGACATCTTCATCCTAAACCTACCTCCTGAGCTCCAGAACCGCAGATCCAACCACCTATCTCCCCAGGTACCTCAAAGCTCAATGGCCCCACCACTGAACCAATATCCCATTTTAGAAGTGACCCCTTGAGCATTTCCCATCTTGGTAAATGCGAAACCGGTGTACCTAGACATTCAAATTAGAGACTTGATAGTTATCCCAGAAGCCTCACACAAATCATTAAGTCTTTTTTTTTTTTTTCATTTTATCTACTGAATTCCTCACCCAATTGTTGCTTTTGTTGACTCCCTTAAATTTAGCTTTTCTCATGTACTTGGAATTTTAGTTTCAGACTGCTTCCCTGGTAAAGAATCTGCCTGAAATACAGGAAAACCCAGGTTCAATCCCTGAGTTGGGAAGATCCCGTGGAGAAGGAAATGGCAACCCACTCCAGTATTCTTGCCTGGAGAATCCCAAGGACAGAGGATACAGTTCATGGCATTGCAAAGAGTCAGACACGACTGAGTGATTAACTCTTTCAACATTTCCCTCTTGTGAGGGAGCTTTTGAGTTTCACATGTTTCTCTCTTTCCAGTACGTTCACTCTCCTCTAGCCATTTCAACCCTAGCTCTACTTGCCCCTGAGATCTCCATTCCAGAACAAGATATGAGATTGGTGGCTCAGGTTGCATGCTGCCAGTGGGGGAAAAACAGATTCTGACTTCTGGGTCCAGTCTCCAAGCCTTTCTCTGCTTCTTCTGGCCTCTGAAGCTTATGCTAAGCCACAACCTGGGGTGGGCAGTAATCAGAGATTTTTTTCTTCCTTCTTTCATGGTTGGGAATCCCTTGTGTATGCTCGCTCAGTCGACGGGAGTGGGTTGCCATTTCCTCCTCCAGGGGATCTTCCCAACCCAGGGATGGTAGCCATGTGTCCTGTGTCTCCTGCATCGGCAGGAGGATTCCTTACCACTGAGCCACCTGGGAGTCCCTGCTCAGGTGCTATATTTGAAGAAGTAAATGGGACTCTGTTCTCCTAGTGTGCATAGTATCTTTTTTGTTTTAAAGAAAATTTTCTATTTGAGAACAGTTTCTACATTTACCAAAAAATTGCTAAAATAGCACAGAGTTCTCATATACCCGTATCCAGTTTCCCCTATTATTAGCCTCTTATATTAATTAGTTACATTTGTTGTAATTAATGAGCACATTACTGTGAACTAAAGTCCATGCTTTACCCAGATTTCCTGACACTTTACCTGAAGTCCCTTTTCTGTTCCAGGACCCCATCCAGGACATCGCTCTACGTGTAGGTGCCATGTCCTCCTAAGCTGTGCTTGACTGCGACAGCCCCTGGGGCTCTTCTAATCCCAGCCACCCTGCTAGGGCTGAGGTCTTGGCTGACCCTGATTATTTCTGGACCAGAATCCAAAGGCCCTTGCGTTCCACGCTCCTTTATTTCTATGTGTTTTTACTCCTTTTCTGGCCCATAGAGATATCTGCTTAGTTTAGTAAAGAAGACATATCTTAATTGGGAACTGTCAGCTACGTTTGCTTCAAGCATTCAAAACTTGAAATCATAACCAATTGGAAAATCTTCCTCTTTTTCATTTCCAGCTGGTTGCCAATTCCTCTTCACTTATGTTCATCACTTCTCTGTAATTCTCTTTACATATTGCCTCTGCCTTAGATTAGGACCTTGTCAGTCTCCATTAATATTATTTTGATACTTTACTTTTTATTTAACTTCTACTGTGCACTTACTCTGCACCAGGATCTATTAAGCAATTTGTATGCATTACCTCATGTAATCCTTCTTAAAACTGAGCGGTACAAGGTAATATTTTTACTTCCCAAAAGAAAATTAGAAGTTCAGAGAGGTTAAGTGACTTTTCCAAGGTCACAGAGCTACTTAGGATAGCTGTGTGGGTATCCAAAACTAGGTTGATATAATCCTAGAGCCAAAGCTCTTAAACAGTACAGCATAATACCTAAAAAATTATTTTGTCTCTAGGCATATATGCTGTGCTTAGTCACTCAGTCATGTCCGACCCTGTGTGACCCCATGGACTGTAGCCCACCAGGCTCTTCTGTCCATGGGGATTCTCCAGGCAAGAATACTGGAGTGGGTAGCCAACCCATTGTCCATATGATGCTCAAAACATTTCTCTATAAAGCAACCTTATCAAGGTACTCCAGAAGTGAAAGGCCTTTAACAACCCCCAAACTGTCACAATTAGTCCAAATTCTGTAGTGCACAGCACCCCTCTTTATCTGGCCTCTCATCTTTCTCGTCTCATCTCTAACTGCCAGTTGCCAACACTAGTCATCCATTTATTAAATGCATGAGTAAGCATTCTTAAAACTGCCCACTAAATTGAGATTTACATAGGCTTACATTAGGGGAGAGGTGAAAAGTAAATCAGAGCATGGAGAGAGAATTACTATTTATATTCCACTTTTTCTAATTTTAATGCCTCTTTTTGGCTATCCTCATCCCATCCCACTCACCCTATGTTTGTTTCCAAGAATGTTTCTCATATCACAAAAAAATCTGTAATTCCAGGGAATTATTTATTTAAAGCAGAAAGTGAAACTTTGTAGCCTTAAATAGCATACCAGATACCCTGTTCCTTTAAACATTATTCTGCTGTTTTGTTACATATTGACTCACTTGAAATAATACTTGAAAAAGACCTCAAAGACACTAAAATCACCAAATTGAAAAGGAAATTGTTTTGAACTGGTCTATGAGACACTCAACAAATAGAGTTGCAAGGTTCAAGTCTCTGTGGGCACCTGTGATATTTTATCTCCAATATACTATTGAGGCTAATTTTTGTCTCTTTTGGCTCAGAGAACTGGGAGAGGAAATCAATGTCCTCTCTATCAATGTATTAAAATTTAAGCAACAAAGTCCAAGGAGCCTTGAGTGAAAATCCTAGCAGACAAAGAACATTGTGATGCTGCCAGTAGGCAGGCACTGTTTAAAGTCTTGCCGATTCCTCTTTGCTGGACTATCCTCCACATACCTAATGTGCAATGTCTTACTACTTAACGTCCACAAGACAGGACGTATTGGAAGACTTGCAATTCCAACTCATGAAACAGGCTGACCAAATAAATGACCAACAGAATGGAGCTGAAGTGGAATGCTAACATGTGTTGGCCATGTTTATGCAGACAGTATAGGCTTTCTGCTCTAGGGAACATCCATATAAATTGATAAAGACTTATTCAAATAATATTTTGAAGGCATTTATTAACTTTGTTTTCTTTAAACATATATTGTAACATGAGATTAAGTAATGTTTAACATTGTTTTCAAACCATCATATGAATTTCTCTTAGTAGGTATTTTTACCTACTAAAAAGCTATGAAACTAATTTGCTGAACATAATATTTTCTGCATTGTGAAATCATGTTTCCATTAAGAATTCACATAGCTTTTTACTCACAGATTATACTGACACAAAGGCTTTTTATCTCATAGCTTGTCTAGATGATTCAACATCTGAATTAGTACAGTTTTAAAATAGCTCACTGAAAGCCTACTCGCATGTAGGTGTGCACATGATTCGCAGTGACTCTATTAGGAACGGCACTGAAACATTTATAATTGGGTTATTCAAAGTAATTAACTGTGGTCAGCATCCTTTCAAAACCTCTGGCAGAAATAGGAAATAGAAGCATGTCCCTCATCTGTGCCTCACTTTTAACTATTTTCACATCCTTCGAAGTAATATTCTTTTGGGCAGAGTTGTGAATGAACATGGTCAAAATTTTATTGAGGAGTATGAATTTTTCTTTTTTTTAATGTGTAAAATGTCTTTAGATATGAAGTATGAAGAAAAGCCACATCTTAAAAAGATCACATGATAAGAATTGTTTCTTTAAATATATTTTTCATTGAGATATAGTTGACATAGGCATTTATGAGTTTCAAGTGTGTGACATAACAAGGGGATATCAATAGTCCAACTTCTGAATATTTGTAAGATCCTAGAAATGCTTTAAATTGATGATTTTTTTAAAAAATGGAAATACTGGGGAAAACTGAACATATCAATTCACTGTTTAAATTGCCATTATTGCTGTCCCTGAATATTAAAAATAAAGTAGATATTTCTTAATAATCTGTCATTTTTTTCCCCTAGCCATGGTGAAATGGGAAAGTCTCTACAAGCATTGGTGGGTGTAAAGGACACGTTTTGATGGCCGGGACTGTTAAGGACTTATTTTCATAGGAATTCAGCAAATTTCAAATAGGATCATGATTAGTTCTCCACCACAAAATAATGTCCATTATAATTATTCCCCAATTTTAACCGATTTAGCTTTAATTAGGCTGCTTGGAAATCATTAAATGAATTGGCAGGTACAATTTGTTTTTAATAAGTTATAACTTATGCTGTAACTCAAACACTAAACCAACATTAGAAGCTCAGGGGAACCTCGGGGCATTGACATTTCTTAATCCACTGATCACCACCATAATTAAAGTGTGTTCCTTGATCCTGGGTTGATTACTTCTGACAGAGAACAATAATAAAATTAGGGGAAAGAGCATAAGACAAATGTACAAAATTTGATGGAAACTTTATAAACTAGAGTTGGCGAGCTTCCATAGCATGTTATGAACATTACCAATCTATAGGGGGTATCAAACAAATGTCTTTTTCTTCTTTCTGAGTATACCTACTATTGCTTAGTAAACTTTAGTTAAAATTGTATAAACGTTTCATTAAGAAATCTGATTTCTCTTGAAAGAAATAAAGTGTTCATATTTATTCTAGAGTGGAAAGTGAGTTTTCATCTGTGAGTTGTCTTAGGTTTCACGTTTTAAAGTGGACTTTAAATGGAAATTTAAAAATGACACTAAATAAAAACCCATTCAAATTCCCCTCTAGCATATACATACCCACAGACACAGATTCTCATATACTGGATAATACCAAGGTCTGCTTATCCTATAAGTGAACAAAAAACTGAACTTGGATTTTCAGCTATCTTTAAATTCCACTATATTAGTAGAAAGGGCCCATTCTATTGCAATGTGATGCTTCTACATATGGGTATGTTTGTGCTTAGTCACTCAGACACGTCTGACTCTTTGCAACCCTTTGGACTATGGCCCACCAGGCTCCTCTGTCAATGGGATTTTTCAGGCAAGAATACTGGAGTGGTTGCCATTTTCTTCTCCAGAGGATCTTCCTGACCCAGGGATCAAACCTGGGTCTCCTGTGTCTCCTGCTTATTGCAGGCAGGTTCTTTACCTACTGACCATTGGGGAAGCCCGCCTCTACATATGCACCAGTCTTTAAAACTTGTTAAAATCCCAGGTCCATTTAGGGAAGTCCAGATTCCATGTATAACACGAAGCTCAACAACAGAATAATTTTCCTTAAATAATCTTCTGACCCAGAAAATATAAGAAGTCATCAAAGTATCAGAACAAACTTTAAAACAAAGTCATTTTTCTCAAGAACATAATTTAATTTGAACCCTCAGAGCAGTTATCCATTTTGTTTTTGTGCTTACAGATAGTGACCTGCATGACAAGTTGGTCCTTCTGATTAAATCAGAAAGACTTCCTGCTTTTACATGAAGAATCTTCTAGCTTGGAAAGAAGGTAGGTGCTGGTTCAGTGATGACCTAGTTTTATGCTGCAGAATGTATTGCCTCCAGCAAGAGTAGTTTTTTCCATTTTTTTCCCCCCTCTCTCTCCCATTACAGTATTTTTCACTTTAGAGTTGATCTTTTTTATTCATATAATTAAAAAGTCTGGATTCAAAATGAGAGGCATATAAGTTATGTGATGATACTTTAAAATGCCTGGTGTATTGCAATTAAAAAGCAGTTAAATATGTCTTGCTTTCCCCTTTTCAGAATTTCGAAACCAGTTATTACTGCTTTAATTTTACCAACTACTCAGAAGAATTCCCAGGGAACCCCTAATTTTATAGACGCTCTTTTCGATATATAAGCAGCCTGGGGTTAGCGAGATACAAATTTGTATTTAATTGTGCTTCATTAAGTTTGGAGGGTTGAAAGTACTCTATTCTGAAGGCAGGGCAAAGGACAAGATCAGTGTATGTCAGACTTTTTCAATTCCAAAGACGAGTAATAGTTCAAAAGAATAGTTTAGGGATATTTCCTAACAATTTTGACAAGTGAGGAGGTTTAAAAATAACACATCTTATTAAAAATTTCTGTAAGCCAGAAAGAAAAACACCAATACAGTATACTAATGCATATATATGGAATTTAGAAAGATGGTAACAATAACCCTGTGTACGAGACAGCAAAAGAGACACTGATGTTTAGAACAGTCTTATGGACTCTGTGAGAGGACTCTGGAGAGGGAGAGGGTGGGAAGATTTGGGAGAATGGCATTGAAACATGTATAATATCATGTATGAAACGAGTTGCCAGTCCAGGTTCGAGGAATGATACTGGATGCTTGGGGCTGGTGCACTGGGACGACCCAGAGGGATGGTATGGGGATGGAGGAGGGAGGAGGGTTCAGGATGGGGAACACATGTATACCTGTGGCGGATCCATTTCGATATTTGGCAAAACTAACACAATATTGTAAAGTTTAAAAATAAAATTAAAAAAAAAATTTCTACAGAAGTAATACACATATTATGTTATCATTTCACAGACATAATGTTAAAGTATCATCCATCTGGAGAAGGCAATGGCACCCCACTCCAGTACTCTTGCTTGGAAAATCCCATGGACAGAGGAGCCTGGTGGGCTGCAGTCCAAGAGGTCACAAAGAGTTGGACGTGACTGAGCGACTTCACTAACATAAGAGAGGAGTTAAGAAAAGAAAGACAGGGAAAGAAAGAAGGAGGGGAAGAAGGACAGAAAGAAGAAAGGATGAGTAAAAAAAAGGAAAAGATGGTCACTTTGGTCAAATAAATGTAATTTCATGAAAAACTAGTATTTTTTTTTTTTTAATGCATCTGTTTCACCATCAGTGGTATGGACTAGCACTTGCAAAACCACTCACTGAGATCTCTGTCAATGGTCTAGTCTCATTTTTGTTTTTGAGAAAAGAACCTGACCTGAAAACATTTAGAAGATAAGCTGTTTACCATTAGTTATCAACCTACTTAGATTCTTTGCTTGGTTTTGCCACTATTTCCAGTGTGATTGTGAATAAATCTTCAACTTTCAGACACTTAGTTCCACAGAATGCTACCTAGTGGCCATAATAAGTATCCACTCATTAATGTTGAGTGGAATGTTATTAATATAAGCATTCACCCAATTCAACATGTATTTGTTAGTAACCTAAGACACAGACAATGCATATGCTAAAATGCTGTGGATTTATCCATGTGATCAAATTTGGGGAAGGGGTGGCCAAGTATGGGGGGAATTCTAACACTGTTCTAGGCAGAAGGAAATACTTCCATAAAGCCCATGACACATCATACAGAAGCATGGCTAGAGGGCAAGGCTGGGGTCTGAGACTAAGCTGGACAGCAAACTGGGGCACAGAATGAAAGGCCTATAGAGCAACAACCTTATCTGGTGGGGAATGAGAAACTGCCTGCTAAAAACCAAGAGATAAGCGAGCATATCCACAAGGATGAGGAGTGGAGGCTGGCTTCATATATGCAGGAGGGAAGGGATCATGGCACCTCATTCAAGCCATATCTTTAATGCTCAACAACAATTCATTAATATTCATGGAGAACCTCCAAGGTCTAGGCACTTAATACAGACAACTTCATATACTCTTCACAGTAGCCCTTTCGGGAAGCACCAGTTTTTATTTTCTTTTATAAGTAAAGACACTGAGCTTTGAGTATCTTGTTCATGGTTTAAGTATTTTGTTCATGGTCACATAACTGGCAGGGGGAATGGGATTCCAACTTAGACATCACATTTCATAGGCCAAGTTCCTCACTGATCCACCCTGCCTTTGGGAGCAGAAGTAGGAACTCTGTAAGTACTATGGGATGTGTGACTATCCTTCTGCCTTCCTGCCATGGGTCAAAACCATTCAGGATCTCAGAGAGCTGATCTTAGCACTTTTCCAGGCAAGTTGATGCCTAAACCGCTCTTAAGACATAACAGCTATACTTCAGAAAACAAAACCCAAACTTCCCAGTACACGTGCTCAATTTGTTACAGTCCCTTGATACTTCATTTTGATATTCTTTGCTACAACCTATTCTTTTCTTAGAAATGAAGAACATCTGGGCACCTCCTCTTTAAAACAATGCTGAGAAGCTTGAGAATCACTAAATTTCCCATCAATCATCTTCTTCTTCATGCTGCAAATATCAATTCTTCATGTTACGAATATCAATTCCATTAGTCTCTTCATAAACTAATTCTATGCCAAGTGAAAAACAACTCTTTGAAAAAAAATCTATTATTAATACATCAAATGCCCTGTAATTGAAACCAGCCTAATTGATTTCTCAGAACTGTATCATTTATTTGCTAGAATGTTTACAAAAATTGTATAAGATTTAAACACATTTTACCAAGTAACTTTTCTATTGCCTTCTTCCCTTAACCTGTTTTACTGTTCTTTAAAAACTTATCATTCTTTGACAATGTGTTAAATATCCCATTTATTTATGGCCTGTTTTTCCCAGTAGAATATAAGCACCTGAGCACTTGGACTTCATCTTATTTTCTCTTGTGTTACTGGCACTTCACATAAGACCTGGTATGTACTAGGCATTTAGTAAGTACTTATTCAATTAATAAGTGGATAGGTTAACAAATGAAGGAACATATTTTCATATATGGAAAATTCTGAGTTAAACACATGCACTAAATAAACCCTGAATTTGTTCCTCTGAATACAACTAGAAATTACTGTGTAAAGAATAGTGACTGGTTCATCATAGGTGGTATCCAACAAAGAGAAGGTGGTGCAGTGAGATTAATACAGAAAGGATAAAAAGTAGAGACTAGGCATAAGGGCAAACAGGAGATTAAAAGGGGTGAGCAGACTGTTAGTTCCCTTGACAAGGTGAGGACCTGAACGTAAGTCTCAACAGAAAGAAAGTTCCAGAGGTATTATTCAGACACCTGTTGGCCAAGGAGTCCCCTACTGGCCCTGTTTGGAAACCCTGCAGAGCTAGGAACCTGGGAAGGCTAAACTCAACCCTTTTCTGTCTTCTCCTTGAACTTGCAGAGAGCATTTAAATACTGTAAGTAATTCAAAAAAGGGCTTAAGTATAAGATATGACACCATTCAACTCCTAGAAGAGAACACAGGCACAGCGTTCTCTAACATAAATAGCAGCAACGTTTTCTTAGGTTGGTCTCCCAAGGCAGAAGAAATAAGAGCAAAAATAAACAAATGGGACCTAATCAAAGTTATTAGCTTTTGCATAGCAAAGAAAACCATAAAACAAAAAGACTACCTAAGACACAGCAGAAAATATTCTGCTAACAATGCAACCAACTAGGGTTTAATTTGCAAAATATACAAACACCTCATACAGCTCAATATAAAAACAAAACCCAAACAAACCGACCAAAAAATGGAGACAAGGCCTACATAGAAATTTCTCCAAAGAAGACATACAAATGGCCAACAGCCATATGAAAAGATGTTCAACACTGCTAATTATTAGAGAAATGCAAGTTAAAACTATAATGAGTTTTCACCTCACGACAGTCAAAGCAGCCATAATTAAAAGTTTACAAATAATAAATATTGGAGGGGGTATGGAAAAAAGGAACCATCCTACACTGTTGGTGGGAATGCAAATTGGGGCAGCCATTATGGACAACGGTATGGAGGGTCTTTGAAAACTAAAAACAGAGTTAACATATGATCCAACAATCCCATTCTTGGCCACATATATGCAAAAGACAAAAACTCTAATTTGAAAAGATGCATGCACCGCAATGTTCAATGTAGTGTTACTTACAATATCCAAGACATGGAAGCTACCTACATGTCCATCGATGAATGGATAAAGAAAATGTAGTATATGTATGTGTGTGTGTGTATGTATGTGTGTATATATATATATGGAATAAAGCCATAAAATGAATGAAATAATGCTATTTGCAACAACACGGATGACCTGGAGATTATCATACTAAGTGAAGTAGGAGAAAGATAAATATCGTTTAATATCACTTATATGTGGAATCTAAAAAAAATGATAGAAATTAACTTATTTACGAAACAGAAACAGACTCACAGATATAGAAGACTGCCGCTGCTGCTGCTGCTGCTGCTGCTGCTGCTAAGTCGCTTCAGTCGTGTCCGACTCTGTGCGACCCCATAGATGGCAGCCCACCAAGCTCCCCGGTCCCTGAGATTCTCCAGGCAAGAACACTGGAGTGGGTTGCCATTTCCTTCTCCAATGCATGAAAGTGAAAAGTGAAAGTGAAGTCGTTCAGTTGTGTCTGACTCCTAGCGACCCCGCGGACTGCAGCCTACCGGGCTCCTCTGTCCATGGGATTTTCCAGGCAAGAGTACTGGAGTGGGGTGCCACTGCCTTCCCCATAGAAGACTAACTGTGGTTAAAAAAGCGGAAGGGACTTCCCTGGTGGCTCAGATGGTAAAGCGTCTGCCTACAGTGTGGGAGCCCAGTTTGATCCCTGGTCGGGAAGATCCCCTGGAGAAGGAAATGGCAACCCACTCGAGTCGTCTTGCATGGAAAATCCCATGGATGGAGGAGCCTGCTAGGCTACAGTCCATGGGGTTGCAAAGAGTCAGACACGACTGAGTGACTTCATTTTCACCTTCACCAAAGGGGAAAGGTTGGGGGAGGGATAAATTAGGAATTTGGGATTAACAGATACACATTACTATATCTAAAATAAACAACAAGTACCTACTGTATAGCGCAGGGAACTATATTCTACATCTTGTAATAAGGTATAAAAGAAAAGAAACCCCCCCAAAAAATGTATGTATAACTGAGTTGCTTTGTACAACAGAAACTATCACAACATTATAAATCAATTATGCTGCAATTTAAAAAAATAAAAATGAGGGCTTTGCTAACTCTAAACTTTTTATTTTCTAGCAGATATCAAGGTTGTATGATCTTATTCACTGCTCCTCACAGCAGGGGTTCCAATCCTTCTCTAATGCACTGAGTTTTCAAAGCTCTTCCTTAAATAGAACTTTTAACAGGTCTCCTCCCTCTTCCCCCACTGAGAAGGGCAAGGATCTTCACCTCCACCTCCCCCAGCACCCCTCTCTCACTCCTCTGTCCCATCCCTAAAGTTTATTGAGCACTTACTGTGTGCCTCACACTGAACTAAGTGCTGGGATTAGTGAAATTTATGGCATCCTTCCCTCCTCATAAGAAGTGACACTTGGTATGGAGACAGACAACACAAGAAGATAAGGAAGACAGGTAGGTGCCAGATGCAAGGCAGCTGATAAACAAGGACAGTGGAGGGTGGTGAATAGCGGCCGGATCTATGCAGTCAATAAAGAGCCCCTGTGTTTATACAATCTGATGTGATTTGTCCATCTTTTGGATTCCACTGCACTTGGAGTGAACCTACCCTGCCCTTCCTGCTCCTCTCTCATGTCTCCTCTGCACCCCACCCCTCACCATGGCACTGGGGGGCATCTGTCTTGTGTTCCACTCAATGACGTGCCTGCTTTAATCAGACACTCCCTCTGCCCACACCCCCCCCCTCCACACACACACAATAAACACCTTGAAAGCAGAGATCTCTGTTTTACTCTTTTTATTCTGAACAGCATCTGCTATCAGGCCTCCCACAGCCAGGTCTGATCGGAGATTAATCAGCATTTAATGTTAATGAATGGCTCTGATTACAGAGCATCTATTCAAGAGCTGTCCCACTTCCTAACTTTCAAGGGGAAAATCTCAGAACGGAAAGAAATGAGCACCTTTTACTAACAGTCACAGATGCTGGAATTTTGGCTTTAAGACGCTGAACCAAGGAACAAATATTACTTGGACCGTACAAGCTCAGCTTAGGGAGCGATGGGACACTTTGGGGTCCTGTGTGCTTAGTCTTCTTCACTACCTCTACGCCTACCTTACAGCTCTTTCAGAAGTCCTTGCATGTAGTTCTCTGGATTAAAGGTAGCAAGTACATGGAGTATGAAAAATGAGTCTATTATTTGATTTCATCTTCCATCTGTTTATTTTTTTTTTTTCCTTCTTTTTCCTTTTGGACACAGCACGAGGCTTATGGGATCATAGATTAGCCGAACAGAAAGCAAATTTAGGACCTTGGCAGTGAAAGTTTGGACCCCTAACCACTGGACCACCAGGGAATTCGCTCATCTTCCATTTTTAAAAAATTTTTTTTGATTTGATTTGATTTGATTTTTTAACTTTACAATATCGTATTGGTTTTGCCATATATCAAAATGAATCCACCACAGGTATACATGTGTTCCCCATCCTGAACCCTCCTCCCTCTTCCCTCCCCATACCATCCCTCTGGGTTGTCCCAGTGCACCAGCCCCAAGCATCCAGTATCGTGCATCGAACCTGGACTGGAGACTCGTTTCATATATGATATTATACATGTTTTTTAAGTAGGGATTATGTTTTTCAAGGCTGTGCAGGTTCCTCATATAAACTGCCAAACTCAAATGGCTTTATTGAGCACGAACAAAAATTAGAGTAGGGAAGAATTCTATTCTTTTTTCATCTGTTTAGCCATTAGAGCTAGTCCACTAATTTAATGTTGTATTATTCTAGTTCTAATTAGCACTTTCATTTAAAAATAATCATAGAATTTTAAGTATGTGAAGAACTTCAAATATCTAGCCCAGTTGTAGGTCACAGCTCCTTAACATAACACGCAATCAATTTAGTGAGGTAAATTAAATGACTACATTAAATTTAAATGACTGCATTTAAGACATGAGAAAATAACAATTATAATGAATAGAAAGGAAATGTTTTATGAAAATTTTTTTCAGCTGTGTTGTGGTTGAGTGTACATGGGGTAAGTAGTGTAAAATGTGTTAGGCAAAATGCTAAAATAGTCCCCAATATTTCTTACCCCTCTCACCCTTCCTGTGATCCCCAGGCCTGTGATGGTGATAGACATCACTCCCATGATTAGCTTTTGTTGACTTTCAAACATGGAGATCATCTCTGTGGCCCTGACCTAACTACATAAGCCCTTTAAGGGCAGAAAGCTTTCTTGCAAGCCCAAGGAGAGAAAGTCAGAGATGCATTATGGGAAGTATCTGACACACAGTTACTGGCTTGAAGATGGAAAAGGCCACATGACACGGAAGAGAGTAGCCTCTGAAAGCTGAGAGTGAAGCTTCAGCTGATCGCCAACAAGGAAAAGGGGACCTCGGTCCTACAAAGGAAAAGAATTGAATTCTGCCAACAAAAGGAATGAACTTGGAAGCATTCATTCCTTTTTTTGGAGGTCTATCCTTCCCTAGCTGGACCAATCTGCAGACAAGAACTCAGCCCAGCTAATACCTTGAGTTAAGCCTTGTAGATATACCCTGAGCAGAGAACCTAGGCATGCTATGTGGACTTCTGACCTATACAACTATGAACTGATAAATGGGTGTTGTTTTAAACAGCTAAGTTTGTAGTAATTTGTTTCATTGCAATAGAAAATGTATACAGTATTTTACATGGTCAATTGTAAAATAAAGAATGCAAAAGAAAAAAAATACTCAGAAAGACCAATTTGCTATAAATCTATCACTGTACAGATGAGAAAGTAAAGGTCAAGTGTTGGTAAATAACTGTGCAAGACTGTACACTTGGTGACAGAAGCAGCACAGAGAAAGCTCTTTCTTTAGCCATAGTCCTGATACAGTAATTACAATTGTTTAAATTTAGCTAAAGACTCATATATCTCATATTGAAAGAGAAAAGCTTTTCCCCTACTTATTTCAAAACAACAAAATTTTATTACACTTCTTGTAAGATGAATTATTCTCCTACAAAAAGTAATGAATTTATGCTGTGCCATGTTTTGGTCTCTATAATAGGCTTAATATATTTCTGCTGCTGCTGCTAAGTCGCTTCAGTCGTGTCTGACTCTGTGCGACCCCATAGACGGCAGCCCACCAGGCTCCCCCGTCCCTGAGATTCTCCAGGCAAGAACACTGGAGTGGGTTGCCATTTCCTCCTCCAAATATTTCTGCTATTAAGAATAAGTAAGGACCTGAATCTACTGCCTACACAAGGAAGCACTAATTCCTCTTTGTAGAGTTCTCTCAATAGGAAGTAGATCCATAAACAAGTTCATGAGGGATAGAAGCTGAGAGATCAAAAGAAATTTCTAGAAAAGCTACTGCAGCCACTCAGCCACTAAGGGACATTTAAATAATTCCAAAAAAGTTTTAGCTCTTTTTGAAAACGTCATTTATTTTTAATTGAAGTTCTCTTTTAATTTAAAAATTTTCTGAATTATTGCTTGAATTTTCATAAATCACTGAAGTATAGTACCACACTTCATTCACAGAGTCAGCTATCTCTGGCCCACAATTTTTTGTCTAATTCCTTTAAGGTTCTATCTCTCATCCATAAACAGAGACTATAGTACTTAACAAGACTTGTGAAGATCAACTGAGATTGAAGGAACTTAACTTATGCCTGGTATTGAGAATTACTCATAAATGGCAATTAAAATTATTGTTGTTTATCACCAACACATTTACTAAGGGATACTAAATAGACTTGTTCTGCAAAATGATCTTTCAACACAGATGATTTACATGGTTGCTAATATTTCAATCTTGAAAATGTCTCCAGGTCCAAATTAGTAGAAGGGTGATATCAAAAAAGGAAAGTTGACAATTCTTATGTCTATTTTAACATACAGACATGTCACTGACAACAGTTATGAATAAAATTCTTGCAAATCCAATACTTAACCATTCACTAGTGGCAGGGCTATTTAAAATAACACAGTTCATCTTTCTGCAATTCAAACTTATGATTTAGACTTTTATTTTTCATGCTTAGCTCTTCATTTCCTTTGATCAAGCTGGTCAATTTTTTGCTCTCATGTTCTCATCTTTAAGGAATACTGAAGTTGTAAGATAAGTTTTGTTTTCTGAAGGAAAAATACTGTAATCTTAGCTGGTTAATACATGAGAAAAGCAGCAGATGGTTGTGGACATGTTGAAAGATGCAAGGAGAGGACACTGGGAAATGGAGAGAGGCAGTTATGTAAATGTCATGGGCTTTTGCAGCTGATTGCTTTTTAGAACTCTGCTATTTTAAGTTTTACAAATGGAAATAAGTTCCTGTCTACCCTCTCTCATATCAAGTCTCATTATAGGTGACCACTGACATCCTGAAAGACACCCATTAAAAAAGTAAGACACAAATAGCTTCATCTGGAAAGAGGAAACCTGAGAATAGATATAGGAAGAAGACATAATGGGAAGAGAAAGCATGGTTTTAGGCGCCAAATCCTGAATACAACTAGACATACATGGAGGCATCTCTTTAAGTGTGAAGGAAGTAATTTAACCCAAAGACAGAGTATAATGACTGCACAAAGTCACATAGAAAACTGGTGTGGGAATCTGAGTAGAAAACTGATATGATTACATTTCTAGATAGAGACACTAAAATATCTGAGAAAAATAATACAAACATCCCATATTGGGAGCGCAGGAGTATTGGATACCATGTAAAACATGAGCCCTTTAATGTAACTTTGGTAAAACCATTAAGCCAACAGCATCTACTGTTAGGGTTTTTGGTGATGATTAAATCTCTCCAAGAGATAATAAGCAACACCGCTGCATCCATCATCTTCTTGGGTAAATTCATCTCCCCCATGTATGACCTCTACCATATATACGTCTAGCAACTTTTGTCTCAATTAGACCAAACACACTGAAAATTGTTATTGAGAGGTAGAAATCAAGGTCAAAGACATGATAAGCAAACACTGGTACATGAAAGTGGACAATAAAACTTATTTGTATTATCTCAAACACTTTATTTAGGTGTTAAAGTTTAGAATTATAGGATATTATTCTACTTGAGAAAAAAGGGACACAATGTAGATAGGTTAATTATAATACTGAATATAATATGAATGCTATGTAAATAGTTCTGGGTGTACAGCAAATTTTGGATGGACATGAGTTTGAGCAAGCTCCAGGAGTTGGTGATGGACAGGGAAGCCTGGTGTGCTGCAGTCCATGGGGTTGCAAAGAGTCAGACACGACTGAGCGACTGAACTGAACTGAATGTGGACAGACCCTATCCCTAGCCTACTACCTTATCATACAATGGGATCTGGACGTGATTCACTCTCTCCAATGTAAAGTAATGTGCAAGGTGAAAACAGACCTACAACATAATTCGTCCTTCTTCAGAATGTAATAATTTTCTATTTTCTTGGTGACTTTTTAGTTACAGGCTGACATCAACCACCGCCTCAACAATGCGACAGAACAGGGTCAGCCACTTGAGAGCCTGGAGGGAGAATGAAAAGAACAAAAACCCAAAACCCACAGAGAAAACAGCACTGGCTAAAGACTGGCAAAAATGAAAACATCAGCACATAAGCTTAAAACTTAGAAAATCGTACATCTATATGTAAGTTACTTCTGTTAGGCAGGATATAGAAAGTCTTCAGGCCTACTCTCTTACTTCACTTTGCTGGAGGCTTGTGGTGTTTTTCCAACTCTATGTTCAGGCTGTATGAGAAAATGTCCACGGAAACTACCAGAAATACAGTTGCCCCTTTGTATCTGCAAGTTCCACATCCACATATTCAAGCCAAACAAGGATTGAAAATATTTGGGGAGAAAAATTCAGAAAGTTCCAAAAAAAAAACAACTTGCAATTGTTTTACACCCAGAACGATTTACATAGCATTCATATTCTATTCTGAGAAGGCAATGGCAACCCACTCCAGTACTCTTGCCTGGAAAATCCCATGGACTGAGGAGCCTGGTAGGCTGTAGTCCATGGGGTCACGAAGAGTCGGACACTTACTGAGCGACTTCACTTTCACTTTTCACTTTCATGCATTGGAGAAGGAAATGGCAACCCACTCTAGTGTTCTTGCCTGGAGAATCCCAGGGACTGCGGAGCCTGGTGGGCTGCCGTCTGTGGGGTCACACAGAGTCGGACACGACTGAAGCGACTTAGCAGCAGCAGTATATTCTATTTGGTATTATAAGTAATCTCGAGATGATTTAAAGTATATGGGAGGATGTGTGTAGGTTCTATGCCAATATTATGCTGGTTTATATAAAGGACTTGAGCGTCCTCAGCTGTGGTGTCCTTTAGGGGTCCTGGAACCGATCCCCATGGATACTGAGCAACAGTTACATATATTATATAAACAAGGCGACATTAACCACAGCCCCTCACATTCATGGTTCTGATTGAATAGACGTCATCTACTCATTTGCATAAATCATGGCACTCACCAATGGTGTAGAACCTCTTCAGCTCACTTCTTCGGGAAGGATGTTTCTGGGAATTTGCTGCGTTGTTCTGTTCTTCTTCAATGATGGGCGTCTTGGGTGCCGGGGGCTTACTGGCTTGTGGCATTTGCTTTCCTGCACCAGCCAAAGGGTTGAACCCTGGAGCAGTAATATCCACCGACTGGGACTTTTTCTTCAACCTACAGGTAGAGCATACCACATGTGATAACTCCTGACTCCAGAGAGACACATTTTTTTTTTCACATTTATCTCCATCATAATTTTTGTCAACAACTGAGCTACATTTGGCCTTGAAAGAGAACAAGGTTTATTCAGAAATTACAGATCTTCCCTACAGTATTTTAAATCCTTCAAATATTTTTGAAACCAGTTGAGGGGAGGGGATCTTCTAATCAGAACATTTCATTAAAATACATTCAAATGAAAGGTGATAAAGGACTTTAACTGTTCGAATAGCAAACTAAAATCTGGCTTCAGACAAACACAAGGCACTGAGGAATTGCTTGAAGTTTTGAGCAGAGTATTTTTTAATGTCACAGTAAAACATTAGTTGGAAACAAATAATTGCAACCCCCAGAAGAATAATGAAATGTTTATCTGTATAACTAGAGGCTGCCAGTGCTTTTCTGTGTCATTGGTAACAGCATCTTAGCTGGAAAAATTGCAGAGTTTATACAGTTTCTCCAGATACTCTTAATGACAGTAAGCATACTACTGCTCCTCCTAAACTTTAGAGAGCAGACATAGGTCTAATAGGAAAAGCAAGAGAGCACAAGAGCATTTTTCTTGGTGTAAAAATAATTGGTAAGTGATATGCCTTAAATTCAAATACTTCAAGCTACACAACCTGATATTTGTAACGTAACTGAACCCTAAGCCCAGCATACCCTCGGTGCTTGGTACTTTTGGAGGCTAATGTTAAGTGTCATTTTCCAAGCCTTAATTCCCTACAGAAAACTAGTTGACAGTTTTATCGGTTATGGTAATCACACTTGCACATTTGCAACTTCCTAAAAGTTTCATAAAATTTCACACCTCTAGGTTTTAGTCAAGCTTTTCCAGTGTATTAGCTTCACTTTCTGCCCCACTGGTCAGACCCTTCTCCTGCTTCTACACTTGGCTTACATGTGGCCTTCTCTTGGACACTTTCTATGACACAGACCTTGGTGGCCTGACACCATTCTGCATGGGAGGTTATTCATAATGAGCTCTCAACAAGTCTTTATTAAATTGAATTTATCAGAGAAAAATCTTTGTTAAAGGAATAGAATATGCCAATTATTAAAAGATTCTTTAATGAAAGCAGTGTTTATTCAAATTTAGTCATTTAATTATCACCTGTAGCATATCTGCTATATTTCAGTTCAGTTCAGTTGCTCAGTCAAATCTGACTCTGTGACCCCATGGACTGCAGCACGCCAAGCTTCCCTGTCCATCACCAACACTCAGAGCTTACTCAGATTCATGTCCATGGAGTCAGTGATGCCATCCAACCATCTCATCCTCTGTTGCCCCCTTCTCCTCTTGTCCTCAATCTTTCCCAGCATCGGGGTCTTTTCAAATGAATCAGTTCTTCGCATCAGACAGCAAAGTATTGGAGTTTCAGCTTCAGCATCAGTCCTTCCAACAAAAATTCAGGACTGATTTCCTTTAGGATGGACTGGTTTACATACTATCTATGTGATCTACTTAATATTCATGAAAATTGACTTGCTTTATGAAAATTGCCAACAAGTATATTAACAAGTGCTAGACAGCACTAGTCATGAGACATATAAATTAAGATCACTTCACACTCAAAACAGACCACCAGACTGGCTAAAATGTCAAAGACGTGACATGAAGTGTAGTGATAAGGAGCAATTGGAATTCCAGGACATTGACAGTGGAGACCACTCTGGGCAAATTCCTGCCACGATCTTAGCTGAAGGCATGCATCTTTTGTGTCACTTATTATATTCTTAGTATTTATCCTACACAAATATAGACATATTCACCAAAAGGAATATTCATAGAAGCACTATTTATGAATACATAAATATCAAAAACAGCCCAAATGCCTTACTAACAGTAGAAATGGGTAAATAGGTTGTGATAATACTTATAAAATGGAATTTTATACAGCTCCTGAAATGAAAGAACTACACCTGCTTGTAATGACATGGATGGGTCTCATAAAAATAACTTGAGCAAAAGGAGGCAGACAGAGAAAGGCTCATGCTATGGAATTCAGTTTATATAAAGTTCAGATAGAACTATCAAACTCTCTCTGCTATTAAAAGTGTGGCTAGTGGGGAGTTATTACATTGACAGGCTTTTCAAGTGGTGCAGTGTAAAAGAATCCACCAGCGAATGCAGGAGGTACAAGAGACACAGGTTTGATCTCTGGATTGGGAAGATCCCCTGGAGAAGGAAACGGCAACCCAGTCCAGTATTCTTGCCTGGAAAATCCCATGGACAGGAGAGCCTGGCCATGGGGTTGCAAAGGGTTGGACATGACTGAGCAACGGAGCACACACACATTACACGGACAGAGACAGGAATGGCTTTCTGGGACTCTGGGACTGTTCTGTTTCCTGATCTGGGTTCTGGGTACCAGGATGTGTTTACTTTGTGAAAATCTCATCATCTACGGTTTCTGCATCTTTTCTGAGTATACAGTACACTCCAATAGAGCTTCCATTGGAAATTGGCTAAATTTTTAACTTACTCATTTAAAATCAAGATTATATATAGTTACTGAATAGCTGCTTGCCCCAAAGCAGCAAGTAAAAAGAAACAGAATGAAAGTCTTGCCTCTAGCCTCCCAAAGACGGCCAGAGTAGAGTGAATCTAAAGAAGAATCCTTTCCTCACTGGGTTGGCTGGACCTCGTCCCCCTGCTTTCCGTGAACTGAGTGGGGCTATTCATTCATTCCTTGAAAGGCTACTTTGCATCAGCTAATATTTTGGGGACCAGGAACACACAGTGAACACAAAGGGGCAAAATATCTGCCATCATGGAATCCTCATTCTCATGGAGGAAGACAAGTAATAAGTAACAAAACAAACCAATATATAACAAATCAGGTGGTGAAAAATGCTGTGATTAAAACAGAGTAAAAGGGATAGCAAACAAAAGTGCCCAAGCATATTGTTACATAAAGGAGAGCCAATGGAGGGCTCTTGGACCATCAGACTTTTGAGAAGAGACATGAAGGGAGAAGCCGTGAGAAATTTGGGGAGAAGTATTTCAGCAAATGGGGAACTTGTTTTTCTGCATTAGAGGAACAAAGTGACTGGAAGAGAGAAGCAGGAGATGAGGTCAACAAGATGGGGTCAACAAGATGCCCTCCATCAACAAGATGGGGTGCAGGAGAAAGAGGACAGATTATATAGAGCTTCAAGGTCATTTAAGAATGAGGCCAGGAGAGGGTCTGATCCAAGGAGGCAGGTCATGATGACTGTATATTAAAACACTTTGTTTGCTTTGCTGAAATCAGGTTGAAGGCTGTATCTCCAAGTTAAGCAAGCTGCATGCAATGACCTTCAAGGAGTCAACACCAAAAATCACTTAGAGTACCACATACTTGAGCAAACGGGGGTTTACTTTGCACAGGATTATGTACTTATTAATGCCGTGGTCCTCCAATATCATCATTCTTGTCCGAGTCTGGAGTTTATGCACTGTAGCTAAAAGTTACAGTAGTACTGTGAGCAGCATTAAGATTAATAAGTTAAGAAACAAGGTGAAGGTCATCGAGGCAACAACTTTGATTTGTTCCAACGTGGTTTTCCAGAGAAGCACAGTTAGGCATACAAAGATGTAGACTACACTAAAAATATATTAAACCCTAAAAACTCTAAGAAATCACCAATATTTGACCATTTTCACCTACAGAAATGCTAATTTTCTATAGTGCATTTTATAAACTTTATTTCAAGATCAAACGAGTTTCAGCATAAAGCAAGTTTTTTTGGGAGGGTGGGGTGGGGAGAGGTGGTACAAAGGAGTAGGAATTGAAAGGAAAGGTGCTGCATTTTACTGAAAGAAATCCAACTGCTCTTTGTCTGTGTGCATGCTTTGTCACTCAGTCGTTTCCGATTCTTTGCAACCCCATGGACTGTAGCCTGCCAGACTCCTCTGTCCATGGAATTTTCAAGGCAAGAATACTGGAACGGGTTGTCATTTCCTTCTCTAGGGGATCTTCCCAACACAGGTATCAAACCCACGTCTCCTGCATTAGCAGGCAGATTCTTTACCACTGAGTCACCTGGGAAGCCCAACTGCTCTTTAGTTCTCAGGAAAGATTATTTTCCAAATGTAAATGTGACAAGTTTTATCTTCAGTCCACAGAGCAAACTATTTCATCACCAGAAACTGCTTACATTTTATGCTGGCCTGCTTTAGAATTGATCAGAGTTGCTAAATTTATGTCTCAGGCTGGAGGACATCAGCAATGAATCTTAAATATTTGATAAAGGGCTTGATAATTAATTAATGAAACTCTCCATCCCTTCAAATACCTAAGTACTCTACAACTCCTTTTACAGCCCCTGGAATAAGCAAAGGACAAAGGCAAGCAGTCTATATTTTCTGTATTTTCCCTCTTCTTCTGCTCTTTCCCACCAGACACTCGCCCCAATCAAAACTTGAAGGTGACATGTTTCCACTGTTGTCGCTGGAGCCTGGAATGCTGCTAGCAGGTTTGTGGGCTTGCTTAAGGAAAGACTTCTATTTGCATGATCTTAGAAAGGAGAACTGTGTGGGTAACCGAATTGCTTCTTTAAGGATCCTAAAAAGGACTACTGTGGTTGACAAGGAAACCTGCTAAATGCTACCTTTGATTTCCATATTTCAGGAAAGGGGAAGTCTTTGTAAATTTTTAACAATGCTCTTCATTAAATGAGTTAAACAAATGTAAATGTAGCATAATGGCCTATGTAGGTGTATGGGAGTAATAAACGAAACTCTAGAACTAGAGACAAAAAGATCTCTCAATAGATACCAAGAGGATCTTTGTTTAATGTGCCTTGCATTACCAAAGGAAAAATAAATGTCGACTTCTTAGAAGGGGGAAAGGAACTGAGTAAAAAGAGGCGTTTCCCCCTTGGTACGGCTTCAACGGGCAGACCCCCTTGTGTTTCATCATCTTTGCCTTTTCTTGTTCCTATGTTCTTGTGAACAAACAAGGATTATTCCTACTCCTCCAAACATGTATTCCAATGCCTTCTTTCATCGTGGTAACAAAGTGAGTGAGTGAAGTCACTCATTCGTGTCTGACTCTTTGTGACCTCATGGACTGTAGCCTACCATTCTCCTCTGTCCATAGGATTTTCCAGGCAAAAGTACTGGAGTGGGTTGACATTTCCTTTTCCAGAGGATCTTCCCAACCCAGGGATCAAACCCAGGTGTCCCGCACTGTAGGCAGATGCTTTACCGTCTGAGCCAGCAGGCAAATCCTTATGGTAACAAGGTTGGACATTTTTCTGAGACTCATTTTCTTCATCTATAAAACAGGGATAAAACAGAACCAGGAAGGTTCTGAGGACTAAGTAAATATCCTATGGACAGTACCTAGCATAGCACCTGCATGGAATGCAAGTTCCAATCTCTTTAAGGGGATATAATTTTGTTCAAACTTCTATGGATGCTGAGGAAATGATATCAGCTTCTGCACAATTTTTAAAAACTTTTTATTTTATACTGGAGTATAGCCATACATATACAGGTATCCATAGCTCCGTTGATAAAGAATCTTCTTGCAGTGCAGGAGACCCAGGTTCAATCCCTGGGTCAGGAAGATCCCCTGGAAGAGGAAATGGCAACCACTCCAGTATTCTTGCCTGGAAAATCCCACAGACAGAAGAGCCTGGCAGGCTACAGTCCATGGGATCACAAAGAGTCGGACATGACTGAACACACATGCAGAAGGAAGGAACTTATGTTGACTTTAATAGAAACATAAGAAATCTTTCACTCATTTCAAGATAAAGGAGTAGAATTCATGAATATTTTGGCTAAGGGCTTAATGGACATCCTGGAGCCTAGAGCTTGTGCCAAAAGTGAGTGAATGGCTTTAAGCTGCTCATCACACAGGACTTCTCCCCAAGATGTGGGTCAATCCTCTATTTTAACAGCTTTCACCAAGGAGAAGCTTGCTCTAAGCTTCTTCATGCTGCTGCTACTGCTGCTAAGTCGCTTCAGTCGTGTCTGACTCTGTGTGACCCTGTAGACGGCAGCCCACCAGGCTCCCCCATCCCTGGGATTCTCCAGGCAAGAACACTGGAGTGGGTTGCCATTTCCTTCTCCAATGCATGAAAGTGAAAAGTGAAAGTGAAGTCGCTCAGTCGTGCCCGACTCTTAGCGACCCCATGGACTGCAACCTACCAGGCTCCCCCGTCCATGGGATTTTCCAGGCAAGAGTACTGGAGTGGGGTGCCATTGCCTTCTCCGAAGCTTCTTCATATTTGGCCCATATTACCCTGGTTTATTACCTGTCGTACTCTTCTGGTCTTACCTCTTTCCTTTCCATCTCACACTGAGGGATTTGCACCTTCCTATCATCTCCACTCTTCCATCATCTTCCCTTTAAGTCATAACCAAGCAGTACTTTTCATCTTTCTTTGTCTGTTATGCTTTTGATCTTTTAAGTTTTGTTAACTTGTTTGAATACTGCATGATAGAACTCTACCTTAAGCCTGAACTAAACTCTGGTATGATTTATGTATGTAAGAAAAAAATATTTTCATTTAACTTGAGTTCTTAACTGGAATTACTTCTCTCCCATCAAATGGAATTTAAATTGTACCTTCATGATAATTAATAGGATATGCTCCTGAGCTCTGTAGCTATCTGAGAAAAAAATTAACTTCATATTATCATTTATTATATAGTATTAGGATGCCCATAGCAATAATAGAAACCGTTGGGAAAACCTACTATAGTATAATGGGAATATTCCCTAGGTCATAGGAAAAGTTTGTTTGGAAGACTAAAACTTAGGAAACCTGGAATCCAACCAGGATATTTGGACTAAAAAGCCACGCTTTAGAATTAGGAGATAGAGAAAAATTTCAGCTCTAACATTCACCAGCCATGTAACTTTGGACAAGAACTTTGACTGGGTCTCTATTTTCTTACTCATAATGGTGGTATTCACACTATATGCCTACTTGACCCTCGAGAGTTATTGTGAACAGAAAATGTGTTAAAGTTAATGAAAGCACATTGTAAAACTCCACAGAACTCTGCAGTACACAGCAGTAGCTATACAAAATCACTCTTTTCCCAATTCACTTGGTCTATACTTAAGCGAACGTACATGTACACACACATACATGGATACATGTGAATGGCTGTGCCCAGAGACTCAAGGCTTGTAGTCCTTTCCAGTCATTTCCAACAAGAAGACCATCTGTCATTTGCACAACTCATTACTGTTAGCAAAGCTGTCTCCCTGCTTCCTAAAAGAGCTAATGCAAGGATATTTTTTGAAGTAGTAAAGCTGCTGAGAATGCAGATTTTCCAAGTTGGATACTGTGTACTGCAAAAATGTCAAGTCACTGAAAAAGAGCTTTTGAGAGCAAATGCCTGAAGAATTTTCACACTGCAAAATTAAGGGCTTTTGTTACCCCTTGTACAGTTTGACTAAAAATCAGCAGCTAAGAACAAACCACAAAACCAGCAAAAAACAAGCAGATTCAGAAATCCAACCAGAAGAAATGACAGATTGGAAACCTATGCATTAAAACAAGAAAACAATCCCTTGGGGTATAGAGTATGCCAATTACAGCCTGCTCTGTTACATCTGTAGCCAAACTATTTTTTGTGCCCCTACAAACAAGGATTAAGACATAAAATATCATTAACACGGGATCACGAATTACACAATCTTCTTTTACAATTCAAAAACAATGCAAAAGTTTCAACAGAAGTACCCTTCAGGAGTGCAAATTGGCATTGGAACCATTAATGGGACAGCAAAACCAGATACCTTGCTATAATAAGATGTTTCTAGCCCTGTATTCATTCTAAGAGGTTGATGCTGTCCTATCTTGGAGATTCAGAGAACAAAAAATTCAAGAATTGAGTCAAAGGTACAAAGATATGTAGAAATGGTTTGCTAGAAATTCTCTTATTAAAAGCAACTGAATTCAAATCTGTGAAGAGCAAGGCCAGCTGTATATAATATCAACCAAATAGAAGCATACATGAATCCATTGCTATGATAACCTAAATTTATAACAAAAATAATAGAAATTAAATCCAAAACCAATCTGCCTCTACAGAGTTCAATAAACCCTAAAGTAAATGGTTAGCCTTTCTTATTGACCCTTCATGAAAAAGACATCCAAATCCTTGAAGTCTGCCAGGTGGTTTATTTATATCTTCATGCTTATACCAGCCCAGAGAAAAGAGGCTGGAGAGAAGCATTTTTCATCAGGATGCTTACCACCAGATCAACTGAATTCCTACATTCAGAGAAATTCAGTCTGTTCATCATTTCACTCCTAGGACTTAGCACGTGTTCATGGGTGCTTAGTCACTCCAGTTGTGTCCGACTCTGCGACCCCGTGGACTGCAGCCTGCCAGGCTCCTCTACCCATGGGATTCTCCAGGTAAGAATACTGGAGTGGGTTGCCAAGCCTTCCTCCAGGGGATCTTTTCAACCCAAGGATCAAACCCAAGTCTCTTAATAGCTCCTGCACTGGCAAGCAGGTTCTTTACTGCTAGCACCTGGGAAGCCCAGGACTTAGCATAATTCTTGGCATATAGATGGGAAAAAGCCACAAGAGATAATACAAAAATGCAAGCAACTTCATGTATAAAGTCTATGAAAATAAGCTAAAAAAGTAACTAATTTTGGACAGTTTGGGGGCAGATGTAATAATCAATTTAGTACATCCCCACTCAATCATGGTAGCTTCAAAGCTTAGACAAAGGAAATTATTCCACCTCTATTATCAGCAGTATAATAAATTGGAACATTTCTTTTTTCACTAAATTAAGCCTTGTAATTTCTAAAAATACACTATGCAGTCTTGATAAATTGACATCCCTATGCAAAAATTTCAGTGGTGGCATGAAGAAGTGAAAAGATCAAGGACTCTGTAATCAAAAATTTGAGTTCAAGTTCAGGATCTACTGATTTTAAGTAATCTAATATTAAATACTTTTCTTGATTTGAAGTTCTACTTTATATTTTTGATCATTCATTAAGAATTTGCGTATTATCTTTCTACTGCTGCTGCTGCTAAGTCATTTCAGTCGTGTCCGACTCTTTGCAACCCTATAGATGGCAGCCCACCAGGCTCACCCATCCCTGGGATTCTCCAGGCAAGAACACTGGAGTGGGTTGCCATTTCCTTCTCCAATGCATGAAAGTGAAAAGTGAAAGAGAAGTCACTCAGTCATGTCCAACTCTTCACGACCCCATGGACTGCAGCCTACCAGGATCCTCTGTCCATGGGATTTTCCAGGCAAGAGTAGTGGAGTGGGGTACCATCGCCTTCTCCTATCTTTCTACTACACAGTTTCAAAAAATTAAGTCAACAGTATTAATAGTAAAATTTTTATGAGCTTCCCCTTCCGTGTACTTTCCAATTATACCACTATATTACAAGCATTCACTTTGAAATTACACAAATTTCCAATTTATTTCAGTTTTTGCCTTGGAACTTCAAAGCCTTTCAACTGGAAAATCCTGGAAGTAGAAACACATTATGCAAATCCAAAGATTAGGGCTTGAAGGATTTGGAAGTCAAATTCTTATAAATGTTGAACAGTCTTCTGTAATAATCCACAGAGATAGAATTTAATTTTATTACCTTTGATGAAATGATTTGTAACATGCTATTGCCACATCGAGTGCATTCTGTTTATTCATCTTAGGAAGAAGGAATCAGAATAAATACGCACTATTTTAAGACTTCAGGCATCTATCCAACATTGCTGGTTAAAGGAATCTATTTTTAACAGGATCTCCTATTACAAACTATCTGTATAATGCATCTAGACTAGCTGATTAAAATGTAGTTTTGCCTATGCACAACATAAGGCAACTCCAAACTTAAATCAAGATAGATTCTGTAGGTAACAATGATCTGGGCCAAAACCCAACAGTTTGCAGTTAAAATGCCAAGGTAGAACAACAGTCTCCTGTGTTAATTTCCCCAAACGAATACATGATAAACAGAAAAAGAAGTTATAAAAATATAGGTGTCTTGTTTACATGTTAATTCAGAAGCTTGAGAAAAAAAATCACTCCATTTAATTCATTGTTTCTTTACCTCTTTAAACCAAACTGTCCTGTTGATGAGTACTAAAAAATCCTTAAGTCATTCTACATATTTTCAAATAAAAATGTTGCTTGGTGGGTTTTACATGTAAGATTGCATATTGATTTTATTCTTGTGCGAAAAGGATTTTTTAACCTGCCCCATGTAGATTCTAATTACCTAGCAAAATATAGTACACCATGTCCCCCTCAATTTGAGGATCACTGGGAAATCTGTTATAATTTTCTTCAATTCACATAATAGTGGTTTAACACACGATGGTTATGAAGTGTGTTCCCAACACAACGAAGTTGGATTTTAGACCTTCAGATAAACATACTTTAAATGTTTAGAATTACATTAAATAAGTCACTGGTCTCCTTCCCAGTAACAATTCTATAAACCTACATTTACTTTTCCCCATAATTTAAAAACATTTTCCTATTATAGAAAAGGGTATGATCCTCCTCTTGTTAAAACTAATCTCTCCATGTGTTTTCTGAATCCAACTGCATCCTCTCTCCATACCCAAGGTTTCAATGTACTAACCATTCTCTTCCTTCCTGTAAATCCTGAATCAACTGACCAATAAGGACTGGAGTCAGGGGCCCATCACAAGCAGGCAGCCTGGAGCAGCAGAGGTCCTGGTGAGGCTACCCCATGTTCACCGAACATCATGAGGATGCCGTGGGCTTCGTGCCCCAAAGAGAGAAGGCAGAGGGGGTGGGGCCGGACCCCTGCAGTTCTTTCCACGGTCTGAGAAGTCACTCTTCTTTCTCTGGAGAGGCAGAGATACAGAGAGCCCAAGGTCTCTTCTAAATCCTTCAGAAAAGAAGGAAGTCTATTTTACACACACAAGAAGCGATGCAGGCAAGGCAGACAAGGTTCCTCGTACATCGCTTTCTCAACTGCACTCCTAGGTTATCTGCTTCCATCCTGGTCATGAATCTCCCACCAGCATTCAACCAGGTGCTAACATCGCCCATCGCTTCAAGAAGTCCTTTTCTTCCTTAGGCTACCATCCCATTTCTGGATTTCCTTTCTCTCTATTCATCACTGCAATCCTCCCCAATAGTGCCTCACACCCAGAGCTCTCACAAAACAATTCATTGTGGTTTTCAGTCATTTCACACAGTCAAAGGTTACTTTTTTTTGGTTTTCATCACTCTTCGCCTTAGAATGGCAGGATGTTTGGTGGATATGCAAAGCACAAAGGGTAAGGTCATGGACTCTGAATGAAGTTAGGGGCCTGGGTATAAAACCTGGCTCCTTATTATGGGATCTACAGTGAAATTACTTAATCTCTCCACAGTTTATATGCATTTGTAAAATGAACTTAATAACTGTATTTGCCTTGAAGGATTATTAACAGGGTAACTAAAAAGCAGAGACGTTACTTTGCCAACAAAGGTCCATCTAGTCAAGGCTGTGGTTTTTCCAGTAGTCATGTATGGATTTGAGAGTTGGACTATAAAGAAAGCTGAGCACTGAAGGCATGATGCTTTTGAACTGTGGTGTTGGAGAAGACTCTTGCGAGTCCCTTGCAAGGAGATCCAACCAGTTCATGCTAAAGGAGATCAGTCCTGGGCGTTCATTGAAAGGAGTGTTGTTGAAGCTAAAACTCCAATACTTTGGCCACCTGATGCAAAGAGCTGACTCATTTGAAAAGACCCTGATGCTGGGAAAGATTGAGGGCAGGAGGAGAAGGGGATGGCAGAGGATGAGATGGTTGGATGGTATCATCGACTCAATGGACAGGGGTTTGGGTGGACTCCGGGAGGTGGTGATGGACAGGAAGGCCTGGTGTTTTGCGGTTCATGGGGTCGCAAAGAGTCAGACACGACTGAGTGACTGAACTGAACTTCATCCATATAAATATTCAATGTGATCTGTACTAGTACATCTAAGTATTCAACTTTTTTTTTTTAATTGTCCCTTTACATTGAAACATTTTAGCTTAGAGCCCCTGACACATAACACTTCTAAAATTCCTTTTTTCCACCATTCCTTAAAAAGTTCCTTCGCCCCCCTCCCCCTTTCAACCTTAAGTTCTGGAATATCCAGGGGACTAAAAGAACTGGGCCTCCCTCTGCTTTGCATTCACTATCTCCCTAAATATTCTCATCCATTCCCTTGGAAGAAAGATTTCTATGCTGAAAACTCCCATATTTATACTTCCAGCCCACACTTTCTCTAGAACAGCAAACTTAAATATATAACTAGCTACTTGGCATTATCCATTACCTGTGGCACTTCTTAAACTCACCATGTCCCTAAACACATTCTTGATCCCTAAATTCACCCTGATCTCCCTTCCTCTCTTCTTCCATCAGCACATAGCACCAATACCTTCAGTTATTCAAGCCCGAAAACTAGAAGTTATATTTGTTTCCTTCCTTTTCAACAGTCTCCACTTCTAATTCATCAGCAAATTTTCTCTATTCTGCCTTCAAATTACACGTTAAGTCTCCCTACTTCTCTCCATCTTCACTACCACCTCCATGGTCATCAGCCCTCTGGGTTACCGCCACAGCCTCCATGTTGGTCCCTCTGTTAGACTTTCCTCTCTTCCCACCTATTCTTACAGCAGCCAAAATAAGCATGTTAGGCCTAAAGGAGACAAGCTGTTTTCCTGCTTCAAAGCACTGAATGGCTCCCCACTATGATATGATGCATTTCTAAACTTTTTTCCATGATCCATAAGGCCCTGCATGTCTCCATATTGTAATTCATCTGGGGCTATTCTTCCTGCTCCTGTTCTGGTCTCATTGGTGTCCTTCAAGGTTCTTGAACACATCAAGCTCTTTCCTGCCTCAGGACCTTTGCACATGCTCCCCCTGCCCCTGACTGACTGAAATGCAGTTTGAGTTGTTGGTTGCTTCTCATTTTTTAAGTCTCCTCAGAAAAACCATCCCACATGATTCTAAATAGGCTGTCTCCTAACTCCTGCCTTCCAGCCCCACTGAAGCTGCTCTCTGGTGTTCTGCCCACCTGCTCCTCATGGTATTTATCACCAAGTCTAATGATACACTTGTTCATGTGTCCATTCCTCCGTTCTGTCTCTCTCACTTCACGGTTCACTTGGGTGGCCCTGGAAGCACATGTCCTTTATCCACCTACCATGTGCCTTGCACGGTAAGTGCACACCAAAAATATTTACTATACAAATAAGTGAACTGGTGAATAAATGAATATATTATCCCTCTGCACAGACTCCAGACGTGAATTTACTCAGAAGACTTATAGGGCGTGAGGTTACATTCATTCTCTCCAACTGCTTTCCTTTTCAGTTTGTCTCGGTCACAGTGTCCCAAATCTTTCTTAAGAAATTACAGTCACATCTCTTTGGTTACAAAACCACAATATTCATAGCAGTTATGTGAAAGGAGAGCTGTCTCCTGATCTATGAGCTGGGTTAATTTTGAAAGCTGAAAATTATGGTTGAATGCATCATCTAAGAAACAGGCTTGAGCTAGAAGATCCATTTAAACGTGTTGATAAACTGGCATTGTGCTAATGGGCATTTCACTCCTGTATTTTCCGGGTCTCATATTTTTGCAGCTGGTAAATTACATTAGGAGAAAAATCAAATGGAGATTGAATGCAGAGAAGCAAAGTATTACATATTAATGAGCCAGAAAAAAAGGGAAGTAGAAAAAAAGATTCATATATATGTTAATTTCTAATTACATTAAGGACTGATAGAAATCCCTACATAACTCTATTTAAAATAGTATATTCAGTCAATCATCATTAAAGAATAAGAAATAAAATCTGATGATGGCAAAAAGTAGCAATCTATATTTAATTATAGATTGGAGAACCTTTAAAATCTGTAGGGAGACTGAGTTCAACCACATAATTTCACAGTGGCATTAATGGAACTAATATTTCTGGAACTCAGGCTGTATGTTAGGTAAATAGCCAATTATTGCCTTAAATTTGTCCACCATAAGCTACTTGAGGTCAGGAATTGCCTTATTCATAATTGGGCCACACTGCCCTGACGGGCACACAGCAGCCACCATTAAAATAAGGCTTGACTTCATCTAGGAATAAACTGAAGGACTGCTGCTGCTGCTGCTGCCGCTGCTAAGTCGCCTCAGTCATGTCCAAGTCTGTGCGACCCCATAGACAGCAGCCCACCAGGCTCCCCCGTCCCTGGGATTCTCCAGGCAAGAATACGGGAGTGGGTTGCCATTTCCTTCTCCAATGCATGAAAGTGAAAAGTGAAAGGGAAGTCACTCAGTCTTCCCAACCCCATGGACTGCAGCCTACCACTACCAGGGAGACTAGGTACATACAAATGCCCCAGGAAAGACTGCCTTTGTGTCTTCTTATGAACCCTTAGTTGCTTTCTATCACAAACCAGGTAATGGCAGTATAGTACTCTTCTGGGCTTCTTTTCAGACCAAATTCTCAACTAGATTCTGCCATAACTGGGAATAAACCTGACTTACCACACTTAAGGAGAAGGCAATGGCACCCCATTCCAGTACTCTTGCCTGGAAAATCCCATGGATGGAGGAGCCTGGTAGGCTGTAGTCCATGGGGTTGCTAAGAGTCGGACACGACTGAGCGACTTCCCTTTCACTTTTCACTTTCATGCACTGGAGAAGGAAATGGCAACCCACTCCAGTGTTCTTGCCTGGAGAATCCCAGGGACAGCAGGGCCTGGTGGGCTTCTGTCTTTGGGGTCACACAGAGTTGGACACGACTGAAGCGACTTAGCAGCAGCAGCAGCAACACACTTAACCTGAACCTCATCATACTCATCTGTACCATGCTGGATATTACCCCTGTGATATTTGCCTAACATGTTTATATGTCTTTGTGTTCCCCAACATCTGCTGATTCCCATCTATGTTCAAGGCACAGTAGTAGATTTCAGGGATCTTACTTGCCAGCATCAATACGCTGCATTTTGTTAGGCATTTAAAGCCAACGTTTTATCTTATCAGCTAAGATATTTCATGGGTTCTTTGTAGTTCACTCTTTACTGGAGATCCCTCCTCTGCAGTTTCTTCTTTATGAGTGAATACAAATCATCCCTCTGGGTCCTAACAGTTTCTATTCCAGGCCTCCATGTACACTATCATGTTATTTCTGCTGGGGTTATGGCCCTCCCCCAGACAGCCCTCTGAGACAAGATCTAAGACTCTTTCAGGCCAGATCTCTGTCTCTGCTATGGCCACATCTTGCTGATAAGAAACAAACATTCCTTGCCCTGTAGATTTCAGCACATTCATGAGGTAACAGCTCTTTGTATCCCGGGGTCAGATTCTCCCTACTCTTCAAAATTCTCTTGGTTGACTCAAAGTTTAACCCATTGTTTCCCCAAGTTCTCAGTGAAGCCCCCCCATATAGATTTAAGGTGAGATTGGGGGGTTGGATAGGACAAGACTGCCAGAACACCAGCAGCTCTCTCTAAAAACCCTGTTCTAATCTCCAAACAGTTATAATGGTTGGTGGTGGGTGGTCAGCTGAGAGTCACAAAAGCAGTCCTTGACCATCAGCTTATCAAATCTCAATTAGGTGATTTCATATTTCATTTCAAAATGAGTAACAGGTGTCTTCTCAGATCCAGTTGAACTACAGATAATGTCTAATTTTAACTTCCTGCTACAGATGCAATCTACCTTTATTAACCATTCTTAAGGTCATTGCTCTCTAAGAAAGGGTTGGAACCACCAAAGAAGGTAGTGATAGAATGGAACCATCCTTTAATTTCAGGAACATTTCTAGTTAAATATCATACACACACACACACATATTTAAATTGATTTTTAGCATATTCAGTGAAAGCTCAATGAGCCCAATGCACTACACTAAGTGCTAGGGATACAAGGATGAAAAAACAACCTGTTGCTTCCCTTCAGGACGCAAAAGGGGATGGATTTATAAGACAAAATTATAGAAAACGACAAGTACTCTGGTGACAAGAGGGTAATCCCTCCTCCATTTTGGATTTGCCTTTAAATTCTAATATTCATGTGAATTAATTTCACATGAAACAATGGAAACAGTGATGGACTTTATTTTCTTGAGCTCCAAAATCACTGCAGATGGTGACTGCAGCCATGAAATTAAAAGATGTTTGCTCCTGGGAAGAAAAGCTATGACCAACCTAGACAGCATACTAAAAAGTAGAGACATTACTTTGCCAACAAAGGTACGTCTAGGCAAAGCTATGGTTTTTCCAGTAGTCATGTATGGATGTGAGAGTTGAATTATAAAGAAGGCTGAGTGCCAAAGAATTGATACTTTTGCGCTGTCAGACTCTTAAGAGTCTCTTGGACTGCAAGGAGATCCAACCAGTCAGTCCTAAAGGAAATCAGTCACTGGAAGGACTGATGCTGAAGCTGAAACTCCAATACTTTGGCCACCTGATGCAAAGAACCTACTCACTGGAAAAGACCCTGATGCTGGGAAAGATTGAAGGCAGGAGGAGAAGGGGATGACAGAGGATGAGATGGTTGGATGGCATCAGCAATGTGATGGACATGAATTTGAGTAGGCTCCAGGAGTTGGTGATGGACAGGGAAGTCTGGCTTCCTGCAGTCCATGGGGTCGCAAGGAGTCAGACACAACTGAGCAACTGAACTGAACTGATTACCAACATATTACAAAACAGAAAATATGTTAGACCAAAAATGGCAAAATTAATCTCATTTCAGAATAAAGAGCAGAACTCTCAACTGAAAAACTTATCTTTACAAGAAATGGAGGGTATCATCATCCATGTTCTGATTTTTCCATGGAGAGGTAAAAATCAAGCAGACATGGACTGCCCACAAGCACTTGAAAACCACTGGACTAGATAGTCTCAAATTCTACAGGCAATGAATTTCCTTTGCCAAGAACCCCTTTATTCAAATTGGTTCTACTCCTTCCTCTATGTTTTTATGCCTTACAGCAGAGGGACAGATTTTCCTACAATTTTCCAAGCCCTGTGTTCAGGGCCAGGTACGTAATTTGTGGTTCCCTGTGCAAAATGAAAACGCAAGGTTCCTCATTATAAAATGTATTAGGTGTTCAGGATAACAACAGCAGAGCATACAGCCAAGTGCAGACAGCCCGAGGCCCTGGACAGTCGCACAGGATGAACCTGCATTAGGCTGGCTCTGCCCATGTTGTCTAACACAATCCCCTACACTGATTTCCCAAAGAAGAGCTTTAAAAATGACGCTTCAGCACCAAGCAATCATGTCTAAGGAAACACTTCTAGAATGACAGTCCAGCTTGATGAAGTCTTTCCTACTGGTCAGTAAATCCTATCTTGAAGGTCAGAGCTCAACTCTAAAGTATTGCGGAGTATGAATTTAAATAGTGTCTTAAGCTCCTGGCAGTTAAAATGTTCTCAGCTTAGGTTGATCTTTGTGTCTACAGGTCACATTGGAGCTTAAGAATAATAATACTCCACATGTACACAATCTGACGAAAACCTCCTGGATGGCTCAAAATAACCTCCATGTGGAAAAAAGGACACTGAGCGGCTCCAGCTGCGGGATGGGAAACAGCTGTGGGAAGAATGCTATCCGGCCTTTTTACACTTGAAGCAGAAGGTGTTTGGAGGGATCACATATTTATTCTGCAGAGACAGGCAGCATTTCAGAGCAAGGATGATTGGAAGAGTCCTGAGAATGTTCTGGCTGACCCACCATGATTCCCCGCCCCCTTTTTAGATTTCACTACAGCCTCTTACCGCCTCTGCTCTTTCCTCACATTCAGTCCATTTTCCACATAAAGAGCAAAGTGCTGTTTAAAAAAAACATAATTCAGATCAAGCCAGTCCTTCCAATAAAGCTTCTGAATAGATTTCAAACCACTTACCACAGCTTGCAGGACGCTTCACCTGCCTATTTCATGGGCCTTATCCCTATGCTCCTCTTCATTCTCTGTTGTGTTCACATGTTTTTCTGTTCCTGGAAATTCTTCTATTAAGGCATTTGTATTAGAAGCTCTCCCTGCTTGAAATGCACCTTCCCTAGAAATTCATATGTCTGGCTTCTTGTCATTCAGGTTTCAACTCAAAAGCCCCTTTACAGAAAGACCTTGACTGACCACCCATCCTGAAGTTGTCAGTTCTTTCCATCACCCGATTTTATCTGTATTTTCTTCAGACCATTTATCATAGACATACTTTATTATGAGTCATCTGTGATTCCTAACCCCTTTATTAATGATGTGAGAACTGGAAGCTCACCTGCTTTGTTCACTGATAGATCTCTGATGCTTAGCACAGGATTTTAGATGGTAGAGCAATGGTGTCACATACACAAATACTTCATTCTGCATTAACTAAGAAGGAAACACTACACACTTTGGTTTGAAAATGACAGTGTACCTGCAGAGACTTTTAACTAGAAGGAAATGTTATGTGCTTTCCATCATTTAAAACTGACAGCTTCTCTGCAGAGATTTTTACATATGCAGGAAAAAGACTGACATGTTAAATGTAGTACTTCATGTATAGTACCTGCTGTGTTTTTCCTTGATGACTATACTTTTTATTTTTAAAGAAATTCTTTGGTAATTTCTCAGGAGCTCGATTAAGTAGTCTACACACGATGACAATTTGCACTCCCAAAATCCATAGAGCACTACAGCCGGCAGCTAGACATTAATGTTCATTGATGATTCCTGGGTCATTGGTTTTGTCAGAATAAGGAAAGTAAAGTTCAGTGACTACACTTTTAACATTCATTTCTCACTTCACAGGCAACAAAAATGCGGCATTATTATTCAGACTAAGATTTAAAATTGCAAGTCATTGCTGAGACAGTGATGAGAAGGTCAGTTTTAGGGGAAGAACAATTCTTTTTCTACCACATATTCTCCTGTTTAACCTTGAGGGTATCATTGGAGTCAGAACCCAAATATCGCTTTATCTCACTACATATATCAAACTAATTATATTTATACATTTCCTTTCTATACATCAGGAAATGTTGAATACGATTATACTTGCTACTTAAGAATCAAGAAAGAAGAAGGAAAATTGTGAAACATGCTCATAATTCTTGTCATGCACTCAGTTGATTAAGGGCAGAGCAATTCTGGAGACAGTGATCAGTCCATAGTGTATTTTAATCTTTCCTACATTGTGGAAACAAAATATTATACAGGTTTTGGAGAAACAACCCTCCAGGCATACACAGCTGAATCTATTTTGTTACTTTACTGCTAACAACACAGAACAGAAAAAGCAAAATCATGCTACACAAAGGTTTGGGCCATCAAAGGTAAAGAAATTAAAATGAATTTATTTCATATTAAATATGTAAGCTTTTTTCCTTGACTTAGGATGACCCTTATGGACCGGACTTCAATAGAGACAACTAAAACTGAGATTTTTCTTGAGAACAAGTATTAGCCCAAAGAAACAGTAGAAATTAACAAGCAGTTATTCTGGTAACTATATCCTGGGCAAAATTATTACATACTTTTACTTTATAATTATTATTACTTTTATATTATTACATATTTTTAATAACAATAATATTATTATTTCAGTTCAGTTCACTCAGTTGTGTCCAACTCTTTGCGACCCCATGAATTGCAGCACGCTACTTTTACTTTATTATTTCATACTTTTTATTTAAGTATTACATAAATACTAGATACTTTTAAAATATCTATTAACTCTTTAGCCAAAGAGGTAAAACCTGCATCAGCTGGTCTCTTGCCGCAAATAGAGGATGACGAGGTGCATGTATGTGTGTGAGTACTCAACTGTCTCCAGCTGTTTGTGATCCGTGGACTATAGCCTGCCAGACTTCTCTGTCCATGGAATTTTCCGGGCAAGAATACTGTAGTGTGTTGCCATTTGAACTAATGACAAATGAAACTGTCTTGGAAAAAAATCAACTTCAAGCATTTTTGAAAAACTTTTCCAAGTGACATATAATAATGAATCCCAAGTTGCATGTCTAATTTACACATACACCTTAAGATGCATGGAAATGGAATGGAAAACAGAGATGCAATCATGATTTAAGACAACAGTCAGAAAGTCTGACTCAATCTGCATTCCAATGCTTTATGTTGCGATTTAAAAGTTTCTGGATTTCATACAAAGATTTATTTGATTAATGCTAAAATATGTCAGCTGCAAACTGTCTGATGAAGTTTGTTAGTAAGCAAAAATTTTATTATTTCTGCAGATAGTGTATTTCCCCCCATACTTTAAAAATTATGTCTGAAATAGTCTCTTGATTGATTGATTTATAAGACAGAGAGTATGTTGGGCTATGTTTAAAGGAATGGTCCATGTGTGGATTTATTATCTAGGCAGCAAATCTCAAAACCATATTTGAGAAAAATGTTTGCTAATAAATTTAAAATGTGATATTCATACACTTGCAAAATTTAATAAAAGTTGTATTTTATTATAACTTTATAAAATGGCATTCAGAGAAGACACTATATGCCAATTTTCAGGAGTCTCTGTAATAATTTTTGGTGGCTATTGCTTAAGGACAATTATTGGCTAATTTCTAGCAAGGAACTACAATGAGAAGACACAAGTCGTATGTACAAAAGTCAGAGATGAGTCAGGACATTTGAACTCAGTTAAAAGTATACTAACTAATCCTATAAATACGTTTTTCTGGGCAATACAATACATTTTTCCTAAGGAAAAAACAGGGCCACAATGTGCGCAGACATTAAAATGTGTACATTTCAAAGTGAGATGAAACATTCTCATCAACATAGGTTAAATCTCATTCTCTGACATTCAATAAAGATAACCCCCCCCCTCAAAAAACTGTATTGTGACCATATAAATTCTTCTATAGAAACCTTTTCTCCTTGGGGGAGGGGCTTAATCACCATCTGGTACATTACAATGCAACTGAAAAAATTAGGGATTACTAAATACAAATACTGCATTTTAATAGCAAATTTCGATCTTCATTGAATACACATTTATGGAGGCATAGTGGCTAAGATTCCAGTGATATTTCAAATGTCAAGAGTGTCAAGTAATAAAATCTTCACCAAATGAGCCAGGCTTTTTTTATAAGACTGTATTAGATCAACTTTTACTGTGACTACTTCCTCATCATTACATAGCAAATACCTCCTCTTTGAGATAAACACAGGGTAAGCCTAGAACATTGTAGAAAAATGCCCACTGAATGTAAGATTTTATAACAGATGAAAAAGAATTACCTGTCACAAAGAAATGATTAAGTACCACTTACTCATTGCTCCATTGACTGAGTCCCAATATGAATTTAGAAAGATTACAGGTCTAAGGTTTTCTAAGTCAATATGTCAATTTAATCAGTGCTGAAGTATCCAAGGAGTTGAGTTTACCATCATCAAAAGCATTTAAGTAATCACCCTTTTAAACACTCTGCATTAAGTCCTGAACTAGTGCAGTTGACACGGAAAACTACTCTGGTGGATATGAAGCTTACTCTACAATCTCAGGTGTGTCAGAAATATCATTTTTCCTTAAATCCACTTAAATCTAACATGGAACACCCTACAGCAGGAAGTTCAATCTCAGTCACTCTTGTATATTCCTCCCTTGCCCAGAGTTGTGCCAAAAGCCCCAGGATCTTAAGCATTACCAAAATAAAGTAAGCGTCCCCTTCCTTGCCCGCCCCAATCACTGGTTTGTTACAGAATTTGTGGTCACACTGGCTCACGTTGGTCCACCCACTGTCCCAGATCACATGGCTGTGATTTTGCTTTTTCTGTGCTTGCCTCAAACATGGGAGTCATTGGAGTGGCGGTGGAAGTCTCCCCAGGGGTGTCGGTGGGTCATCCTCTCTGAGATCCCGCTGTCTCTTGATAATGTGTTTGTCATCACTAGCTCCCTGGCTTCTGGGTGCTTCCTGTCCCCCAGCCATGGGGTAGAGCCTCGTGGTTAGTTCTGGCCAACTAGTGGTTAGTGGAAGTGATATGTGTCAATTTGGCCCCATGAATCGCCAGTGTGAGACCCTCCATTTTTCTCTCTCCTCTGTCACAGGACTAGTAACGTTGCAGATGGCGGCTGTTCTGTCAATGAGGATCCCAGGTGAGCAGACATGGAGTAGAATGAGCCCATCCTAACCACCATGGAAATTAATCTTGAGGGAAAACCAAAAACATGCTGTTTCATACTACTGAGATTTGGGGCTAGTTTGCTGCTGCTGCTGCTAAGTCGCTTCAGTCGTGTCCAACTCTGTGTGACCCCATAGACGGTAGCCCACCAGGCTCCCCCCCTGGGAGAATCCCCGTCCCTGGGATTCTCCAGGCAAGAACACTGGAGTGGGTTGCCATTTCCTTCTCCAATGCATGAAAGTGAAAAGTGAAAGTGAAGTCACTCAGTCATGTCCGACCCTCAGTGACCCCATGGACTGCAGCCTTCCAGGCTCCTCCATCCATGGGATTTTCCAGGCAAGAGTACTGGAGTGGGGTGCCAGTGCTTCTTAACTTGGGCATGCATCAGAATCGCCTGAAAGGTTTGTAAAAACACAGATTGCTTGACCCTGTTCCCAGAGTTTCTATTCAGTAGGACCAGGTAAGACCTGAGAATTTCTGGTCCTAACATGTTCCCAGGTGATGCTGATGCTGCTGGTTCAGGAACAAGACACTGAGAACTGCTGACCTGGACTCTCCTGACTGATATGGGCTGCTGGGGAGTGATGCTCAGTCATTCCTGGGAACCCGAGGCCCACACCATAGACTTGGCAGAGAGAATGAATATATTAAATATCTTTATTTTCATTAACCTCTAAGTGAACATTTGCAATTTCCCTCTATTACAAATGTATGCAATAAAGCACAATAGCATTAGCAGTACCTGTAAGTTCATCATGAATAAAAAGTAGAGATATTTTTATATCACTTCATAATTAAGTATCCATGCTCAACACTATATCAAAATCAAGATAATTACCAGTTATGTTTCCAGAACTTACTGTTTTTGAAGTGAAAGTCACTCAGTCGTGTCCGACTCTTTGTGACCCTATGGACTATAGAGTCCATGGGATTTTCCAGGCCAAAATACTGAAGTGGGTAGCCTTTCCCTTCTCCAGGGGATCTTCCCAACCCAGCGATCAAACCCAGATCTCCCACATTGCAGTCAGAGCCTTTACCAGCTGAGCCACCTGGGAAGCCCAATGCATTAATAATAAATACATATTATTATGGATGTGTTAGTTGCTTAGTCATGTCCAACTCTTTGCGACCCCATGAACTGTAGCCCACCAGGCTCCTCTGTCCATGGGATTCTCCAGTCACGAATACTGGAGTGGGTTGTTACTCCCTCCTCTAGGGAGTACAGGAAGATTCTTTACCATATGAGCTACCAAGGAAGCCCATATATTACTATATCTCAATCTTAAAAAGTGTTTTGATAAGTGAATTTCAATATAATAGGCTTGGTTTATAATTCTCACCAAACTGCTGAAGGGGACCATGGAAAAAATGAATAATACCTACAGCAACATCTCAGCTTAGACTGAATTCTTTTGTCTTGGGAAAAATTCTTTTTCCTTTAACTGCCCTCAAAAGAACTCTTCTCTATTCTACTTTACACAGCATAATCTCTTCAAGTTTAAAATTCTAAAAAAGATGGAAAAGACTTTCAGCAACTTTTGCTTATGCACTGCAAAATTCTCTATGATAGGGAAACTAGGGAGCTGGATAACAGTATGGAAACTGGGGGCAGGCTTCCAGGGGAATAAACCTTAAGATAAAATCTCTAATAATTATCCTATCACATTCTATCTAAATGAATTACCTTCCTCTCCTTCTCTTTCTATATTTATAAAAGTGTTTTTCTTCATTTAAAACTAGTGCAAGTTATCTCTCTTTTCTGAAACTTTCAATAGTTGCCTGATTTCAAGAAGTTTTAGTGTAGCTCTCCATAATACGAATTTAACATGTATTATTATATATTTACAACTTGAGCTTGATAATAGATTTATCCAAATGTTGCTCTGAGGATAATATAGACAATATCTATATATATTACCATTACCTGTATTCATGTAGTCACTTGCGGAATCACAAATATTGAGTAATGGTATGCAATGAAATTGGCTTTCTGCTGCAGCTTATCACTGTGAATAGCCACACACATCAGGCACTATTCTAGGCACCAGGAATAAAGTGATGATCAAGGTAGACACGTTCTGTGTTCTCACAGAACTTTAATTCTATTGGGGAACATAAGTAATAAGTAAAATTGTTAAAGAAGAGGAAACACCCAAAAGTATTAGAAAATGAAAAGAGGAATGGGACACCACACAGTGCTTCTAGAACTTTAACGTGCATAAGATTTGCACATTTCCATGGACCAGCAGCACTGGTGTCACCTGGGAGCACAGAAGAGCAGTCTCAAGGCCCATCCTAGGCAGAGGGAACCAGACTTGACATCTTAATAAGACTGCACACACAAGATGTGTGTGGCTGTTAAGGTCTGAGAAGCACTGTCATGTGACTGCATATCAGCACACAGTAGGTGCTCATTATTCATACATTTAGTGACAATGAATATTCATTAAATTAACTGGCACACTGTAGTTTCTGGCTGATAAATCAGGATATTGATTAAAGGTGAAGGGTATTATGGTTTAAATATTTCAAGTATTTTAAGAAAATACTTGAAAATACTTCAGTATTTCAAGACAATTATTTTTAGGGCAGAAAGGTCATCAAACACAATGTTTTTTTCCCATGGGGAAAAGTTATTATTTTTAGTGAGACCAAGAACAATTTATTCAGCTTGAAGTTTCCCTAACTGCTGGGCGGGGGTGGGGGAGAAGCAGGAGGGAGGCAGTAATAAAATCCTAACACTGTAAAAATCTGATGCTTCAGAACCGTCAGCTTCTAGATGGTCTCTGAATATCTAGTAGGTGAAAGGCTGTAGAATGAGGCAGATGGGGAAGGGTCCTCTGCTCATGCTATTTATGAACCATGATCTGCAGCAAGTCCCTTACTTCTGCCCTTAGTTGCCCCATCTGTGGTGGTTTAGTCGCTCAATCATGTCCGACTCTTTGGGACCACATGGACTATAGCCTGCCAGTCTCCTCTGTCCATGGGGTTTTCTAGGCAAGAATACTGGAGTGGGTTGCCATTTCCTTCTCCATGCTCCATCTGTAAAATGGGACTAATGTTAAGAATCAGTCAGTGTTTATGATTTTCAGAGATCTTAACTCTTTCAACATCTTTTGACGTATTTCTCATAATAAATATTTAAGGTAAGACCAGGCCCTTTCTAGAGATGAGAAACTGAAGCTTAGAGTGGCTGAATGTCTCAGCCCAGATCCTGTGAACACCACACTGAAGAGCTGGAGTCTGACAGCAGGTACAGAGGGCAGCCTTCAAAGAGTGTGTTCTTACTTTTAGCTCAAACTGCCTCATTAGAGCTCGTTTTGGTAATGTAATGCTATACTGACCTTTATTCCTATTCTCATTTTTCTTTCAATCTCCTCTCCTAAAATGACTATAAACACTAACGTAGGAGTAAAAACAATCTTGCTATTCCATCAGCAGACGCTGAGTCCCCAGGAAAAATAAGTACAAGTCAGGAAGACAGTGACATCCCTGAAGGAAGAACAGCACATCTGAGTGCAGAGTCTCCAGATATGTGAATAGAGTGATAACAAAGAGTGTGTAAAATGGGCAGAGGAGGAAGAATGAGAAGAGATGAAAAAAAGAGCACACTTGGGGGAGGAATTCAGAAGAGGCACGCGGGGGTGTGTATGCAATCAGGGCATATTTGAACCTGAAGGAGGCAGCATACTGCAAACAAGTGTGTGTTCAGCTGGACATATCCGCAGGCTTTTCCTTAGTCTGTAACACAGCAGCAACATGGTATGACCCTAAAGCTTCTCACCGACCACACGTTTATCTATAGCTACAGCATGCAATGATGCAGAACAATTTATAATGCATTTTAGAAAGATTTCCTTTTAATTAGTTTAATGTAAAAAGTAACTTGGCCCAAAGGTCCACGCTGGCTCCTTCAGTATATGTAACTATATCTTTACAGAAGGTAGGAAAAATGTATGACGCATTAAAAAAATTACTTTTAAAAGCTCTTGTCTCTATCCTCCAAGTGTTCAGAAACCTAGACTCTACTGTTTAGGTGTCTGGACTGGTATTGCTAAAGCACTGACAATAGAATTTTATTCAATCACTGACAACACAGTTTGGTAAACATTAATTATAATATTATAATATACAACGCATGAGGGGTTAACTAGCCTGGCACCTTCAGGTCTGCTGAGGCCGTGCTTCCTCTTAGCTTTTTACAACCAGCCCAAATACCTGTGGGTGACAACTTAAAACATACGGAACCATCTGGAAGATGATGAATGGACACTGATGTATGACTGCCGGTTCCCAGAGCCCGGGGAGGGACAGCAAACATTAGGATTTCCTTTTACCTGCATCACTGTGCAGGTGACCTTTGAGTATCTTCGTCTTGTGCACCTGCAAAGGAGCTCCAGGGAACCATAAAAGCAGGTACAACTAGGTTTTGAGGGCAGCTGTGATTGATACAGTGGACACATGGAGAACCGAGTCTCATTCTTTCTTCCCATTTAGCTTTAGATTCTCCAAGGCCTTCAGACACAACACAGCACTTTACAAGAAGCCCCAGCTTTCTTTCTTAGGTTTTATTCTGAGGGCTTTCTGAGCTAACTCCATCAAGAGACAGATCAAAGATTTTGGAGAAGAGGAAGTCATGAGACAGTAGCACAGAACACTTGCTGAATGCATATGGAATAATGCATATGATTGCTCATTTGTGTCCAGCTCTTTGAGATCCCCTGGACTATACAGTTCATGGAATTCTCTAGGCCAGAATACTGGAGTGGGTAGCCTTTCCCTTCTCCAGGGGATCTTCCCAACCCAGGGACTGAACCCAGGTCTGCCGCATTGCGAGCAGATTCTTTACCAGCTGAGCCACAAGGGAAGCCAAAGAATACTGGAGTGGGTAGCCTTTCCCTTCTCCAGTGGATCTTCTTGACCCAGGAATTGAACAGTGGTCTTCTGAACTTCAGGCAGATTCTTTACTAGCTGAGTCACAAGGGAAGCCCAGAAGAAACAGCTGAACAGGCAGAGGAAAGAGCTAAACAAAAGTACCTTGCCACTTTCAAATTGTGCCCTAAAATACCTCAGGGGCCACAGAAAACTCACAGAAGGAAGGGGAAAGGGTGGGAGGGATTTAATATTTTCAAGGAAAACACAATGACAACTGTGTACCCTGATGGGACTCAGGATGAAGGAAAAAACAGGAGATTGGCTCTAGATATTTAAGGTGCATATCAAAGGAATGATTTAAATGAGCCCAGACTCCTGCGTCTTCCCATACACAGACCAGCTCTAAACTAACTTCAAATGTATGTGTTTTTTTAAATTAACAATAATCTTTCAGTGTTCTGACTACCTTGTTTTTTGTCGCAAAACCCCTATATATCCTGGCTTTTCTCCCTTACTTCTTTGGAAAAGTCTCTCATAGCTATCTGAGAGCTTGTCTCCTGGGCTTAAGTCCTCAGTATGTCCCCTAAGTAAAATATCATCTTCAACTTTAAGGTTGTGCATCTTTTCTCAGTTGACACAAATGACTACTTTTCCATTGCTTCAACTTAATTACTAAACAAAATTTTATGTATTTTCTGGGGCATCATGAAAATACCCTGAGATTAGTGAATCCAGGAAGTTTGAAAACCTATGTCTCATGAAATATAACCAGATGGTTTTATACCACTTTTCACTTTTTAAATTTGCATTTTCATTGTTAAATCCAGAGGCAACAAAATAAGGCTGACCACATAGACACCTCAGGATGTGCTAATCATTTTTCTAAATATTCACTCAAACCATGTCAACCTAGCTGTGTCCCTCTCAGCTCATTTTACAGACAAGGAATGAACAGAAGATACTGACTCACTTGCTCAAGGTCACCTACATTCAGAGCAGGCAGTTGGTGTGTCTGCGGAACTGGCACTTGTCACCACCACACTGCTGCTCCTGGCAGGCTGGGGACATAACAACAGTGTGACATGGAACTCAACAAGCCTCTCTGCCGTCTTCCACAGACTTGAAAACTGGAAATTTCACACTACTGATATTTTCACACTTCTAAAATGTCACAGATTTCATAGGAGCTTTTGGGGAGGGGTTGGGAAGAAGAGATACAGCATCACATTAATTATATGCATTAGTTACAATATACATTCCATCTAGATTAGTTAAAATGTGAAAAAAAGTGTCTGTGGGTCAAGGAAAAACAGTGTACTCACACTGCTGTGTGTGTGTGTGTGTGTCTGTCTGTCTGCAATGACTGTCTACACACACACATTGATTTCCGTTCTATTAACCAAAATAAAATACCAACTAAGAAACGAGGGGGAAACCCATAAAAGATAGCAAAGATAAACTGGGGACAGGAAAGAAAAGAAAGGAAAATCAAGGCCAGCTATTTAGGCAAAATTGAGCAAAAGGATAATTCCTCCTAAGGGTATGAAGCCAAAGCAAGTCTGCTGGCATTGTATTTAGAATCTGTAGAAATAAGGATACTTATATTTTGAGCACAGGCTCCAGGACAGTGGATCTGAAAGGAAGGGAGAGAAAAATGAATGATAACCCCAGATTGAGACATAAGCAGCCAGTATAAAGACAAAGAGGACACCCAGGATACGACAAGGGACTGGGGACTATCATTCGTTTAATAATAAACACCATTATATTAAGCACACATTCCTCAGGTTGGCATACAAAGCCCTCCATAATGCCATATGGCATTGGCTTCTCCAACTCCTCCAACACAGGGGCTAAACTCACCAAATTCGACTCATGTTCCCCGTGCCTCTTCAAGCCAAGGTGACAGAAGACTTCCTCTCAGGCAGAAAAGCTGCTCCAGGGAGCCTCCTGCTTACATTTCCATCTTCACTCTTTCTAACAGTCCCTCCAGGCTCACCCTCGGGAGAAGCACGCTTTTTAAAGGCTGCATCCTCCTACCATACGGGCTTTGTTTAACCTCTCCACCTCACAGCATTTTAAATCCTCCTCAGGGCACTGAACATATTCTTCTACTCTACTGTTCTGGTGGTTTGCAAGTATTTTAAGTCAGGTAATACATTGTTTAAGTGAAAATAAATAAAATGTGTCAAAATGGAACGCTGCTGATTGGTGGTGAAGGAGAAGGCTGATTAAAGGGAAATGTATTTCTTTTTATGTATCTTTGGTTCAAAGAAAAGCATCTTGCACACAATAACACTCAGCAAATATTTGCTGTGTTTAATGAAAAGAGGGCTACTGGTAGAGTGATCACACCTCCCATTCACCTGGAAAAGTCTAGTTTGAGCCAGCTGTCCTACCATAATTATTAATGGCGTCCTAATTCTCTCTCAAGTGTTTCAATTTGCACACAAATTATATCACTTTAGTTATATAAGGGAAAAAACTGATAGGTGAGAATGATATGTTGCAGGAAAGGTTAAATTAGTTCCTCCAAATCATAGAGCACAGAAGGATCTTAATATATAATCCTAAATCAACAGAGGGAAGCATCTTTCATAAAATCAAACATCTTAAGTACAGAAGACAGCTTGATGAAACAAATTTTATAATTAATAATTAGAACATTTTTAAAATTATTATTCTGTCATAACAACTCTCCTGATGTATCTAAATAACATTTTGTGTTGTCTGCATCATCACTGGTTTATTTAACATTCCCAACTATCAATACCCATCCTCAAATGTAAAAACTAAGCAATTAATAAATATTTATTTAGTGTCAATTATGCCTAAGATAGTAAATAATAGTAAATAATGTCAGATACACTGACATAAAATGTGCACACTTATTGCACATAGCCTTAATTATGAAAGGAAATCTATCTCCTGTGAAAATTTACAATGATGAATTTTTCTGGCAGTTTCTCAAAATCACCCCGGTGATGGTGCTGCACTGGGGTGGGGTCCTCCAGGACTCCTCTGCATCCTTCATCCTGACTCCAAGTCATTCACAGCACCAGAGGAACCTGAATTAATATTCAGGAAGGTCTCATAATATTTGAGATATTTACTCAATATAATCCCAAACTGCTGCTTACTTGAACTTCAAGAACTTTTAGGTTAAAAATTATGTTGACATTGAATATATTATTATATAGTAATTACAACTTATTGTAATATAACAACACCTATCTGGTCATTTCAATAAGAAATTATGCATATGAACTTAACTGGAGTACTATATTGGGAATCTACAAAATCCACTTCTTCCCAGATGATAAAAGACAAGATGAAAAGTCTCATTTCATGCATTAAATTAATTAGGAACATAAATAAAACAGGAAACCATGAGAAATTTCAAAAAACTCTCAATATAAATAAAACAGGTTTATTTCCAAAAGTCCAAGAAATTAATATATAAACCTTCATTTTATTGTATATGCAACTGAAAAGGGAGAACTATTTCACTGTTTCACTATTTTTTGGGAAAAAAAAAAACAACACAAAACTATCAGTATTTTTCTCTAATTCATTCTGTATGATTAAACAAATTTAGGAAATACAGGCAAGATTTGAGAATATTTTTTTATCAAGATTGGGTTCCTTAATATATCATAATTCTTGATATAGTTGGCTCAGAAATCCAGAAGGTCATATCTGATATAATGTACACATGCAAAATTTACTGGAAGAAAACCAATGTGAAGTATGGAGTAAAGCTCCAGTGACATTAGCTTAACATAAAAAAGTGGAGGCAATTAGAGAATTATGAGAAGACATTTGACACATGTAAAATATGTGTGTTAGACTATGAAATAGGCAGATAGTTTTCTTTTACTTGATTAATTTATTCAAAGGTCATTTATTGAATGAACTAAAAAACATTAATGAGTTGAGCACATACTGTGGGGCCCCATCTCAGAACATATAATCTGAACATACAAAACACATACTCTGAATGAGACATGGCGGATCTGCTAAACAGGCTAACAGATGTAGAGGGAGGTAAGGAAACAGCTAATTAACATGGTACTGATGACCATGATGACAATACTGTTATCCGAAATAGCTACAATGTGGTGAATGTGTACCATAATCTATGCAATATGTTAAGCAAGAGGGAAACTCATTTACAGGCAAGAAACTCATAACAGAGTTTCAGTACAGATACACCATCATTCAGGTGGAATCTGATAAAGCAAGAACTAAAAGTCAATGCTCTCAACCACCATGGAGGTAATTATGAAGGTGAGGAATTACGAAGGATTATGATTATGAAGGATAAAATGAGTGTGGTAGGCAGAATATGGCTCCAAAAGATGTTAAAATCCTCACCTCTTGAACCTGTAAACAGACTACCTTGCACAGAAAAAGGGAGAAGGCAATGGCACCCCACTCCAGTGCTCTTGCCTGGAGAATCCCATAGACGGAGGAGCCTGGTGGGCTGCAGTCCATGGGGTCACGAAGAGTCGGACACGACTGAGTGACTTCACTTTCACTTCTCACTTTCATGCATTGGAGAAGGAAATGGCAACCCACTCCAGTGTTCTTGCCTGGAGAATCCCAGGGACGGGGGAGCCTGGTGGGCTACAGTTCACGGAACTGCAAAGAGCTGGACACAACTGAGCACACACAGGTGTCTCCTGAGTCACAAAAGCCTGGTCAAGAATTAACAACTAAAAGGATGTAAACATGTAGTAACAAAAGTAGCAGGAGAGTTGGTAACAATTTAAACAGTAAATCAGCCATATGGTAGTCACAAAATCTTCAGTTCTTTCCTGAAGTACCTAGATAACAGTATCTGACACATGTTTCCTGAGTTGTTTTACGTATGCTAAAACCTCCACCAAAAGGAAGAAGTGAATAACTTGATGACCATGAGCACTTCACCCAGACTACTGGAGCCTGAGGACTGATAATGTTAACCCCTGTGATACCACCTTGCTACCTCACTATCAACCAATCAGAGAACTGTGCATGAGCTGATCACATACCCTGGATGACCCTCCCTTCAGTTCAGTTCAGTTCAGTTGCTCAGTTGTGTCCAACTCTTTGTGACCCCAAGGACTGCAGAACGCCAGGCCTCCCTGTACATCACCAACTCCTGGAGTTTACTCACTCGTGTCCATTGAGTCGGCGATGCCATCCAACCATCTCTGTTGTCCCCTTCTCCTCCTGCCCTCAATCTTTCCCAGCATCAGGGTCTTTTCCAATGAGTCAGTTCTTCACATCCGGTGGCCAAAGTACTGGAGTTTCAGGTTCAGCATCAGTCCTTCCAATGATATTCAGGACTGATTTCAGGACTGATATTCAGGATGAACTGGTTGGATCCCCTTACGGTCCAAGGGACTCTCAAAAGTTTTCTCCAACACCACAGTGCAAAAGCATCAATTCTTAAGCGCTCAGCTTTGTTTATAGTCCAACTCTCACATCCATACATGACTACTGGAAAAAACATAGCTTTAAAATGCTTTGCTGAAACTCATTAGGGAGTTTAGGTATTTTGAGCCCTAAAGGTCTTAAACGCCTTGCTTGGTGCCCTGCAATAAGTGTTGCAGGGCAACACTTTGTGTGGTGAACACTTTCCTTCACCACAGCCCAGTGTCAGCAGACTGGCTTTACTGCACAAGGGCAAGTGGACCAAAGTTTGGTTCAGTAACACTAGGGACCCCATAAAGGAAAGCAACCCTGCTCCCATCTTAATTTTATCCAGATGAGTGTTGGGAACCGTAAAATGACAAATTAATGTTGTCTCAAACCCTAAATATGTGATCATTTGTCACAGGAGCAACAGAAATCTAATACAAGGGGCAAGATTAGAACCAGATGGACAAGGGGGATAATACTATAAATCAGAATCAAAATGTTAAGAGCTCAAATTACAGCATGGCAGTAGGAATACAGGAAAGGGACATAAAACAGAGACCAGCTGGATCTGACGGGAAGAAATAAGAGGAAAAAACAAAGACTAGGTCTCTTTGTCTTGGGAAACTAAATGGTTCCATCACCTGAGATTGTGGTGGGGCTGCTGCTACAGCAGGAGCAACCTGAGCAGGGCTTATGGAGAGAGAGAGAGAAGGGGAGATGGCTAGGCTCAGTTCAGTTCAGTTGCTCAGTCGTGTCCAACTCTGCAACCTCACGAGCCGCAGCACGCCAGGCCTCCCTGTCCATCACCAACTGCCGGAGTCCACCCAAACCCATGTCCATTGAGTCAGTGATGCCATCCAACCATCTCAGCCTCTGTCGTCCCCCTCTCCTCCTGCCCTCAATCTTTCCCAGCATCAGGGTCTTTTCCAATGAGTCAACTCTTCGCATCAGGTGGCCAAAGTATTGGAGTTTCAGCTTCAACATCAGCCCCTCCAATGAACACCCAGGACTGATCTCCTTTAGGATGGACTGGTTGGATCTCCTTGCAGTCCAAGGGACTCTCAAGAGTCTTCTCCAATACCACAGTTCAAAAGCATCAATTCTTCTGCACTCAGCTTTCTTTATAGTCGAACTCTCACATCCATACATGACCAATAGGCTAGCTGTATATATACTGTGTCAACATGGAAACTTGCAACAGGCGGCTGGCTTTGTGTATGTGGTTATTCATTCTCTTGAGAATATAACCATGCATTCTTAATAATGATTAAGTATAACAAAGGTCTTTTCTCTCCCTCAAGGTTGCTCTCATTATCCTCCAAATTGACAGTGGCTATTCCCTTCCTTGTGTCTCCACTGTCTTCTGGAAAGTGACTGACACTCCTTCCCTCGCTCCCCTATTGCTTGCATGGGCTCTTGTCCTCTGGCTGACCAGAACACTCCATGCCAGTCCACCCAAACTGGAGGACCCAAGGGTGCCATGCTCTTGCGGCATCTCCCCCACTCCCTGTGGAAGGAAGCACACAGAGCATCCCCTCAGGAAGCCCACTCACTTTCCTTCCCAGTGCAGGAACCCAGTGCCCTTCTTGCTCATATCTGCATTTTCAGCAAGAGATGCTGTGTAAACAGAATTGTTCACAGTCCTTTAACTGTTAAAGATCTCTTGCTTCATTTGACTACAGGGTTACTCACCACTTTGGAAAGTAGATTTCAGTTACTGTGGCAGCTCAAGTCAGAGCTTAGGGAAGGACTCACACTTTACTGTAATAACTTCAGGAGGAAGAAAATGCTCCAGGAAATTCCTTATGAACAAAGCCATTGGGCAAGTCAAGACGACCTTTCAACTGCTAGATTTTACTGAGGTATAACCGACCAAAAATATGGTATATATTGACGATGTATCATTTGAGTAAATGCTGGGCTGGAAGAAGCACAAGCTGGAATCAAGACTGCCAGGAGAAATATCAATAACCTCAGATACATAGATGACACCACCCTTATGGCAGAAAGTGAAGAGGAACTCAAAAGCCTCTTGATGAAAGTGAAAGAGGAGAGTGAAAAAGTTGGCTTAAAGCTCAATATTCAGAAAACTAAGAACACGGCACCTGGTCCCATCACTTCATGGCAAATAGATGGATAAACAGTGGAAACAGTGTCAGACTTTATTTTTTGGGGGCTCCAAAATCACTGCAGATAGTGACTGCAGCCATGAAATTAAAAGATGCTTACTCCTTGGAAGGAAAGTTATGACCAACCTAGACAGCATATTGAAAAGCAGAAACATTACTTTGCCAACAAAGGTCCGTCTAGTCAAGGCTATGGTTTTTCCAGTAGTCATGTATGGATGTGAGAGTTGGACTGTGAATAAAGCTGAGCACTGAAGAATTGATGCTTTTGAACTGTGGCGTTGGAGAAGACTCTTGAGAATCCCTTGGACTGCGAGGAGATCCAACCAGTCCATTCTAAAGCAGATCGGTCCTGGGTGTTCTTTGGAAGGAATGATGCTAAAGCTGAAACTCCAGGACTTTGGCCACCTCATGTGAAGAGTTGACTTACTGGAAAAGACTCTGATGCTGGGAGGGATTGGGGGCAGGAGGAGAAGGGGACGCCAGAGGATGAGATGGCTGGATGGCATCACCAACTTGATGGATGTGAGTTTGAGTGAACTTTGGGAGGTGGTGATGGACAGGGAGGCCTGGCGTGCTGCAATTCATGGGGTCACAAAGAGTCAGACACGACTGAGTGACTGAACTGAACTGATTCATATACATTGTGAAAAGGTCACCAAAAGCAAGCTTATTAACCCATCACTTTACTTACTCCTTTCTTTTTTCCTTTCCTTTCCTCTCCCTTCCTTCCTTCCTCCATTTCCTCTTTTCTTTCTTAAGATTTACCCTATCAGCAAATTTCAAGTATACAGTTCAGTACTCTTAAGTCTAGTCTCCATGCTGTATATTAAATATATAGAACTTATTTATCATGAAGAACATTGTACACCTTTGACCAACCTCTCCCTATTTCTCCCTCCCTCCAACTCTAGCAACCATTATTCTACTCTGTTTCTCTGAGGTTGTACTAGTTTAGATTCTTCAAGGAGTAGAAGCAAGTGAGATCACAGACTATTTGTTTTACATGTATGACTTATTTCACTTAGCTTAATGTCATCCACCTCCATCCATGTGTTGACAAATGGTAGGATTTTCTTGTTTTTAAGGCACGAATAACATTACTCACACACACACATACACAAATAACACGTTAATAAGTACATTTAAATTTAAATTTCATAGGTACCATAAGAAACCTGAGAATATATCCAAGAATATGCTATGTTAGGAAGGACACGTATACAAAGAAGAATGACTTGAAATAATTTTAAAAAATAGCATTGCCTATTATCTATATATAAAATACATTTATAATTTTATAAGGATTATTTACCCATGTTGACTTTTGGACAGAGTCTACCATTAAATTAATGATTTTATCTAATATATTTAGATTACTTAGAAGAAGGAATTTAGAGTCTATCTAGAGCATTAAAAAATGGAATTAAAATTTAAAGTGACTGAAGAAAAAATTCCTGACTTCAAATTCAGTTAGTCAGGCCATGTTTTTGAACCCAATCATTCAGTTTATGAGCCAGGAGGTGTTTTACATTCTTTCATCAAGATCAAGCATTTTCCTTGATAAAACAATGCTGATAACTTTCAATACAATGGAAATCCAGTTATTTGGGCAATTTTTTGCCAAAAATAAACAAGCAAATTAAATGATATTTAAATTGATAAATTAGTATACCTTAATGATGAATTAATTGATAATGGAAAAACTGAAATTTCATGCTTTTAAAATTACTCATAGTTTTTATTTTATTCTTTTTTTTATTTTTAGTTGGAGGATAACTGCTTTACAGCATTGTGTTGGTTTCTGCTGTACAACAGTGTGAATCAGGTAGGTGTACATAGTGTGAATCAGATCATAGATATGCATACGTCCCTGCCCTCTGGAACCTCCCTCCCACCTCCCCACCCCATCCCACCCCTTTAAGTAGTCACACTGCACTGGGTGGAGCTCCTTGGGCTATATCAACTTTCTACTAGCTATTTTACATATGGCAGGGGCCGTGACCAGCGCACTAAGCAAGGCCGAGAAGAGATACCCCATGTCCGAGGTCAGGGGCAGAAGCCAGGAGGACTCCATGCCCGAAGGGCGGCGGCCAAGAGGAGTTACCCCACGTCCGAGGTCAGGGGCAGCGGCCGAGAGTGCCAAGCTGCGACGACGCAGGAACCGCCAAGAAGAGCTACCCAGTCCGAGGTCAGGGGCAGCGGCCAGGAAAAGCTACCCTATGCCCCCACACCCGAGGCCAGGGGCGGCAGCCTGGAGGACCAACCCCATGTCCAAGGAGCAGTGGCTGTGTGGGGGCAGGAGGGCCTAGAGGATCTATCCCACGTTGAAGGTCAGGAAGGGCGGCGGTGAGGAGATACCCCTCATCCAAGGTAAGGAGCAGAGGCTGTGCTTTGCTGGAGCAGCTGTGAAGAGATACCCCACGTCCAAGGTAAGAGAAACCCAAGTAAGATGGTAAGTGTTGCAAGAGGGCATCAGAGGGCAGACACACTGAAACCACACTCACAGAAAACTAGTCAAGCTAATCACACTAGGACCACAGCCTTGTCTAACTCAATGAAACTAAGCCATGCCTGTGGGGCAACCCAAGACAGACGGGTCATGGTGGAGAGATCTGACAGAATGTGGTCCGCTGGAGAAGGGAATGGCAAACCACTTCAGTATTCTTGCCTTGAGAACTCCATGAACAGTATAAAAAGGCAAAATGATAGGATACTGAAAGAGGAACTCCCCAGGTCAGTAGGGGCCCAATATGCTACTGGAGATCAGTGGAGAAATAGCTCCAGAAAGAATGAAGGGATGGAGCCAAAGCAAAAACAATACCCAGCTGTGGATGTGACTGGTGATAGAAGCAAGGTCCGATGCTGTAAAGAGCAATATTGCATAGGAACCTGGAATGTCAGGTCCGTGAATCAAGGCAAATTGGAAGTGGTTAAACAAGAGATGGCAACAGTGAAAGTCGACATTCTAGGAATCAGCAAACTAAAATGGACCGGAATGGGTGAATTTAACTCAGATGACCATTATATCTACTACTGCGGGCAGGAATCCCTCAGAAGAAATGGAGTAGCCATCATGGCCAACAAAAGAGTCCGAAATGCAGTACTTGGATGCAATCTCAAAAACGACAGAATGATCTCTGTTAGTTTCCAAGGCAAACCATTCAATATCACAGTAGTCCAAGTCTATGCCCCAACCAGTAACACTGAAGAAGCTGAAATTGAACGGTTCTGTGAAGACCTACAAGACCTTTTAGAACTAACACCCAAAAAAGATGTCCTTTTCATTATAGGGGACTGGAATGCAAAAGTAGGAAGTCAAGAAACACCTGGAATAACAGGCAAATTTGGCCTTGGAATATGGAATGAAGCAGGGCAAAGACTAATAGAGTTTTGCCAAGAAAATGCACTGGTCATAGCAAACACTCTCTGCCAATAACACAAGAGAGGACTCTACACATGGACATCACCAGATGGTCAACACCAAAATCAGATTGATTATATTCTTTGCAGCCAAAGATGGAGAAGCTCTATACAGTCAACAAAAACAAGACCAGGAGCTGACTGTGGCTCAGATCATCAACTCCTTATTGTCAAATTCAGACTGAAATTGAAGAAAGTAGGGAAAACAACTAGACCATTCAGGTATGACCTAAATCAAATCCCTTATGATTGTACAGTGGAAGTGAGAAATAGATTTAAGGGACTAGATCTGATAGATAGAGTGCCTGATGAACTATGGAATGAGGTCCGTGACATTGTACAGGAGACAGGGATCAAGACCATCCCCATGGAAAAGAAATGCAAAAAAGCAAAATGGCTATCTGGGGAGGCCTTACAAATAGCTGTGAGAAGAAGAGAAGTGAAAAGCAAAGGAGAAAAGGAAAGATATAAGCATCTGAATGCAGAGTTCCAAAGAACAGCAAGAAGAGATAACAGAGCCTTCCTCAGTGATCAATGCAAAGAAATAGAGGAAAACAACAGAATGGGAAAGACTAGAGATCTCTTCAAGAAAATTAGAGATAGCAAGGGGACATTTCATGCAAAGATGGGCTCGATAAAGGACAGAAATGTGGACCTAACAGAAGCAGAAGATATTAAGAAGAGATGGCAAGAATACACAGAAGAACTGTACAAAAAAGATCTTCACGACCCAGATAATTACGATGGTGTGATCACTGACCTAGAGCCAGACATCCTGGAATGTGAAGTCAAGTGGGCCTTAGAATGCATCACTACGAGCAAAGCTAGTGGAGGTGATGGAATTCCAGTTGAGCTATTTCAAATCCTGAAAGATGATTTTGTGAAAGTGTTGCACTCAGTATGCCAGCGAATTTGGAAAACTCAGCAGTGGCCACAGGACTGGAAAAGGTCAGTTTTCATTCCAATCCCAAAGAAAGGCAATACCAAAGAATGCTCAAACTACCGCACAATTGCACTCATCTCAAATGCTAGTAAAGTAATGCTCAAAATTCTCCAAGCTAGGCTTCAGCAATACATGAACCATGAACTTCCAGATGCTCAAGCTGGTTTTAGAAAAGGCAGAGGAACCAGAGATCAAATTGCCAACATCCGCTGGATCATGGAAAAAGCAAGCGAGTTCCAGAAAAACATCTATTTCTGCTTTATTGACTATGCCAAAGCCTTTGACTGTGTCAATCACAAGAAACTGTGGAGAATTCTGAAAGAGATGGGAATACCAGACCACCTGACCTGCCTTTGAGAAATCTGTATGCAGGTCAGGAAGCAACAGTTAGAACTGGACATGAAACAACAGACTGGTTCCAAATAGGAAAAGGAGTACGTCAAGGCTGTATATTACCACCCTGCTTATTTAACTTATATGCAGAGTACATCATGAGAAACGCTGGACTGGAAGAGACACAAGCTGGCATCAAGATTGCCGGGAGAAATATCAATCATCTCAGATATGCAGATGACACCACCCTTATGGCCGAAAGTGAAGAGGAACTCAAAAGCCTCTTGATGAAAGTGAAAGAGGAGAGTGAAAAAGTTGGCTTAAAGCTCAACATTCAGAAAACGAAGATCATGGCATCCGGTCCCATCACTTCATGGGAAATGGGGAAACAGTGGAAACAGTGTCAGACTTTATTTTTCTGGGCTCCAAAATCACTGCAGATGGTGACTGCAGCCATGAAATTAAAAGACGCTTACTCCTTGGAAGGAAAGTTATGACCAACCTAGATATCACATTCAAAAGCAGAGGCATTACTTTGCCAACAAAGGTTTGTCTAGTCAAGGCTATGGTTTTTCCTGTGGTCATGTGTGGATGTGAGAGTTGGACTGTGAAGAAGGCTGAGCGCTGAAGAATTGATGCTTTTGAACTGTGGTGTTGGAGAAGACTCTTGAGAGTCCCTTGGACTGCAAGGAGATCCAACCAGTCCATTCTGAAGGAGATCAGCCCTGGGATTTCTTTGGAAGGAATGATGCTGAAGCTGAAACTCCAGTACTTTGGCCACCTTATGCGAAGAGTTGACTCACTGGAGAAGACTCTGATGCTGGGAGGGATTGGGGGCAGGAGGAGAAGGGGACGCCAGAGGATGAGATGGCTGGATGGCATCACTGACTCGATAGACATGAGTCTGAGTGAACTCTGGGAGTTGGTGATGGACAGGGAGGTCTGGCGTGCTGCGATTCATGGGGTCGCGAAGAGTCGGACACGACTGAGTGACTGAACTGAACTGAATGTATATGATTCAATGCTACTCTCAATTTATCCCACTGTCTATTTTTTTAAATTAACTTTAATTTTATGTTCACAGAAAAAAATGAGAAGCAGCAGCAGGAATTTCCCCCATACTGCCTGCACTGCCTCCCTGGAGCCTCCAGCATTATCAACAAACCCCACCAGAGGAGTACATCTGTTACAACTGGTGAACTTAAACCAACATGTCATTATCACCCAAAGCCCATAGTTTATACTAGGATTCATTCTTAGTGTTGTGAGTATCATATAGAGTAGTTTCACTGCTCTAAGAATCTCCTGTCTGTCTTTGCCTCTCCCCAACCATTGGCAGCCACTAGTCATTTTTCTACTTTCATATTTTGCTTTCTACAGAATGTCACAGAGTTGGAATCATACAGTATGGAGTTTTTTCACACCGGCTTCTTTGACTTAGAAATATGAATTTACAGTCCATCCCTGTATCTTGAGTGATATATATTTCTTCTAAGTGCACAGTTACGTTCCATTGTTTGGAAGTACCACAGTTTATTTATCCATTCACCTACTGAAAGACATCTTGGTTACCTTCAAGTTTTGACAATTACAAATAAAGCTTTTATAAACATCCATGTGCACATTTTTGTGTAGATATAAGTCTTCAGCTGCTCTGGATAAATACCAAGGAACATGATCTTTAGATCACATGGTAAGAATATATTTAGTTTTATAAAAAACCTTTAAACCATCTTCCAAAGTGGCTGTACCCTTTTGCATTCCTGCCAGCAGTGAATGAGACTTCCTGTTGCTCTACAACCTTATCAGCATTTCATATTGTCAGTTATCTGAATTCTAACTATTCTGATAGATGTATAGTGGCATTGTATTGTAGTTTTAATTTATATTTCCCTGATGATGTCTAAAGTGGAGTATCTTCAGATGCCTGTGTATCCTCGATGGTGAGGTATCTGTTAAGAGATTTGGCTCATCTTTTTAACTGAGCTGTTTGTTTTCCTATTGTTGAATTTTAAAACGTCTTCATAAATTTTATAACTTATCAGTTATTTCATTTGCAAATATTTTCTTCAAATCTGTAGGAGACTATACATTCTCTTGACAGCGACTTTCATAGAAGAGAAAATTTTAATTTTAATAAGGTCCAGCCGATCAATTCTTTCTTTCAAAAATAGTGCCTTTGGTGTTCTAAATAAAAAAATCATTGCCAAACTCAAGGTCCTATAGGTTTTCTAACTATGCATTTTTAATAAATAGAGTAAGAGGCTAAATATCTCTATCTGATCCTTGAAAATCAAGTGTAAATTCAGTCATTCTAGTTGAATCCAGGATAGAATGGCTTAGTTTTGAATGGAAAGGTGCTGGCAAAGATGTCTGGGGAAAGTGGCTGGCTCTCCAGATAAACTGGCCCCCTTAGCTTGTGATTACAATGCCTTTTCCCAGTATCTAGTCTGCTGCTTGTGGACTTGAAAATTTAATTATTCATCCATGGGAGAAAGTCCATAGGTAATCAGATTTCCAAGAGACTAACACTTTAAAATCACAATGCCAAGCCATGAATTTATAATGAGAAATGTTTTAAAGTGGACCAGATATTCCATTGCCCTATATGCAAGCTTTGCCTACAAAGGTTCATATAGTCAAAGTATGGTTTTCCCAGTAGTCATATATGGATGTGAGAGTTGGACCATAAAGAAGGCTGAGCGCTGAAGAACTGATGCCTTTGAACTGTGGTGCTGGAGAAGACTCTTGAGAGTCCCTTGGACCGCAAGGAGTTCAAACCAGTCTATCCTAAAGGAAATCAACCCTGAATACTCATTGAAAGGACTGATGCTAAAACTGAAGCTCCATTACTTTGGCCACCTGATGCGAAAAGCTGACTGGTTGGAAAAGACCTTGATGCTGGGAAAGACTGAAGTCAGGAGGAGAAGAGACAACACAGGGTGAGACGGTTGGATGGCATCATCGACTCAATGGACATGAGCTTGCAAACTCCAGGAGATGGTGATGGACAGGGAAACCTGGCATGCTGCAGTCCACGGAGTCATAAAGAGTCATACTTGAATGAGTGACTGATTAACAACAATACGCAAGCTAATAATTCATCAAATTATAATTGGAAGCTTTCTGATGAGGATGGAAATAAGTAGATGATTTTAATGGCTACTTTCATGGCATTATTGGGACATAATTTTTTAAAAAGAAATCATGATTCAGGTGTCATATCACCACTCCCTAAAGATGGAGCAAGAGGAGCTTGGCAGGCATTCTCTTACTAAGCCACCAATTTTTATTTTCAATTGCTATAATGTCTATTTCTTTTCTTCCTCCATCCCTCCCTCCCTCCATCCTTCTCTCCTTCCTTTTAAAATAAAAATGCCAATACTTTCAAGTAAACTCTTGCTCTACGAATATTTCTTAGTTGACTGAGCTCATATATAATAGTTGCTTTACATTTACCCATCAGAAAGCAATCTTATTTCTTTATTTCCTAGTCCCCAGTGACTGGAACAGCCTGTTACTACTACATCTTCCTACAGGTGTCTCATGACCAAGTGATGGTTTTATTTCTGGACAGTTATCTATATACTTTCACCCATTCTGTTTCATTAGCTGTGAAGATTTTATCTTCATAGTAATTTAAGGCCCCAACAACTAAGCATTAAGGAAACCAGCAAGACACATTCTGATATGTATAATGCCACAGCTCATTTGAAAGAATCTTTGAAGCCTGGAAAAGAAGATCCATAGTGAAGTGAAATCCAAATGAGTGAACAAAACAAATTCCACACTTAATAGTAGAGATGAGGAAGAAGACTTTAGTACTTTCTTGGCTATTTAAGTCTATGGATATATTGAGAATTGAATACCATCAAAGTATCTAGTAATAAGGAAATTAATATTTATTAATTGCCTGCCATGTGCCAGGAACTATGCAGGATGTTACATAATGAGCTTGAGAAGTAGGTATTTTTTATCTCTACTTTAAAATACAAAGCTGTTCAGGAATCTCTGTAGCCTTCTCAATGTCAATGAGTTTGCAGGAGCTACACATGGAATCTGAGCCCAGTTTCTTCTGATTCCTAATTCTTATTCTTCCCAGTATTTTACAACATCTTATCCACTCATTGTTAGAAGACTTACTTGGTTGGAACCCTTGAGAAAGTGAAAGTGTTAGCTTCTCAGTCATGTCTAACTCTTTGCAACCCCATAGACTGTAGCCCACCAGGCTCCTCTGTCCATGGAATTCTCCAGGCAAGAATACTGGAGTGGATAGCCATTCCCTTCTCCAGGGCATCTTCCTGACCCAAAGATTGATCAGAGGTTTACTGCATTGCAGGCTTATTCTTCACCATCTGAGCCACCAGGAAGCCCAAAAAAGTAGTAAACACCAGTATTGCACACTGCCTCACTATCTTATCCACTCACTGTTAAATGATTTTCTCTGGTTAGAACCTTCCAGAAGGTATTTTAAATCCCACTCTGTGCTCTTGTCCTCCAGATAATTTGGGGGCTCAGAACATGCATGCCCATGGAACAGTGCTTCAGAGCCCCTGTACTAACCCTCCATCCACCAAAATGCAGTAAGAAGAGAAGCCATGGAGGCACCCTGATCTTACTCTAAATTTGTTTTGCAGTTGCGTGTATTTCCCTCATTAAATAACCATGATTCACTTAACACTGTCAGTATGGTGTCTGTCTCATATTTGACATACAATAAAAATTTATTTAATGCATAAATGAAAGCATCCATGACCGTTAAGTGCATCTTATTTTTAACTTGCCCATTATCCTCTCCCTAATTTCTAGCAACAACATCTCAAATTTCTTTTTCTATATATCCTACTCATGGAAGTCTAAAAGCATCATAAGCATAAAGGAAAATAAGAATTACTTAAATCTACCCATAATTCATATGCATGGCAATTAGGAGGAAGATGACAAAGAATAATATAAGCATTAATGAATAAATTAATTATAATTCTAAGAGAGATATTTTGACTTAATAGAGATCAGATTATTAAATTGAATCCATAAAGTATGTTTTAGGCATATTTTTCAAAATAAGATAAAACAGGTTAAAATGTAGCAAATTGAGTAGCTCCATGTAAAGAATGATTTATACTTTCCTTTCTCAAAAGCTATTTGGATGTACTCTTTTCCCCCATGGGTCTTCTTAAAAATTCATTGTCTAGCCTAAGACACTTCATATGTTCCTTTAATTTCTAGTCCTGCTATCACTTCAAAAGAAGCCAGTCATCTATTTTAACTAGAGCTACCAAAACAGTTCACTGGAGAACTATGCAATATTGCCTTTTATGTTTAAAAAAAGATCAATATTCTAAATCTTGGGCTTCCCAGGTAATGCTAGTGGTAAAGAACCTGCTAACTCAAGAGACGTGGTTTTGATCCCTGGGTGGGGAAGATCCCCTGGAGTAGGAAATGGCAACCTGCTCCAATATTCTTGCCTGGAAAATTTTATGGACAGAGGAGCCTGGTAGGCTGCAGTCCATGCAGCTACAAAGAGTCAGACATGACTGAGCAACTAAGCACAACATTCTAAACTTTCTCTATCTGGTTATGTTTCTTGTATCCAGCCTCTACCTATTGTTAGAAGTCTTTAATGCAAGTTTCTAAAAGTCTCCTAACTTTTAATCTATCACGTGGAATTGAGGAGGCAGCAGAAAACCATTACATAACATCAATACAGGGTCTTCCAAGACAACTCAGTATTCAGTCTTTACATTATATGTTAAATACATTGTACATGGCCCAGTTGTTTAAGACACCAAGATCCAACCAGATTTTGGTAAACCATTTGCCTGTCTTAGGATCGGCACAATAAAAAATTTTCAAAGAAATGAGAGGCCTTTGTCAACCACCTCCTCAGTCTTACCTACTTCTAGACATGGTCTCCTTTTTATCTTTATTTACTTGGTAAACTGTATTAACACTGATGGAGATGATTATGTAAGATTCAGAGACACCAATTTATTTCACTCAGTGACCTGAAACAAGGAAGCTTTTAAATAATAACTGTCCCCTTAATTTAGTTGTAAGTATTCAATCACTCTCTTCCTTAAATTCATATGGCACTTTACTGGTCTAAATTTGTTCAAGAACATTAAATAATTTAATCCACATAGCCCTTTGTAAGATGGTCAAGGCAAGAACTTTATATTCCTATGAGCAGTCTAAAGTTCAGAAAGTTTACAGGACTATGAAAGTTTACACAGCTAGTGATTGATGGAGGAAACACACAAAGCCAGGTTCATCCCCCCAGTGTTGGAACACATGTCACTGTGCTCCATCACAAGTGTTTACTGAGGGCTTATCATGTGTACCATGCATGCACTCCCAACATTCACTATCTGGATCAGGAAATAAGAAACACAGGGAGGAATTAAGCAATACTATCATTCAAAAGGTCTGGGACTGAAACATTTCTATGGCTTATTATCAGCTAATATTCAGTCCATCCATCGAAGTAGGACATAAGTAGGACAAAAGAAATAGAAGTTTAAGAAAAAAAAGGCATTAGTATACTCAGAGCAGTTATTATTTTTCATAAACCTAATAATAAATATAAAGGCCTATTTCTTTCAGGCCTTTACTAAAAGGAATTGAGAAAAAAATGGAGAGAGTGAAATAGCTATAATAGATTTGAATTTTACAAGCAAGAGGATTTGAGAAATATCATAATGCAGAGAACCAAAATACCTGGGCTGCCTCTGCATATTGAGGGCAATGCTAACAAAGTCAGGGTGACCTTCTTTTTTTTCTTCATCATCTTCCCATCGCTTCTCAGTTGCTTATCACACAGAGTTTAGTAATTAATGAACAAAACTTAGCTCTTTGGAAACTACTGTGGGAGAAGAGCATTCCAGAAACTTAAGGCATTGCTACAATGATTGTTAAAAATGTAGAAAAGTCAAGAAGTGGCAAAATGTTGTAATATACTGACTGTCACAACTCCTACAGCTTCCGCCTACAGAGCTGGCCAACTTCACAACTGAAAACACTGCATTGTAAATAAGCCAAAACCACTTCCATTTCCAGTAAGGTCTCTTACATTTGTTCTCTAAATCACATTAGAAACTTTAACCTTTTGTGATTAAAGTCTAGAATACAGACCTTTATATTCTCAAGTGCTTCCTGCGGTTCAGAAATAACTGTAAAGTCCTCAGAAAAAAACAAATGTGAATACTGACTAAATTTACAGCATCTGAGTTCATGTAAGTAAATCCTGGTTCTTTATGCAAAAGCTAACTTATATGAAGTAATTAGCAGGCTCTAAATAGTAAACATAAATATCCAAGATTGAATTTGCCTGTGTTTGCGCAATGAAGGTAATACATGGCTGCCATGATGGCCAGGCAGATGGTGCACTGCACAGCCCCAGGGGCACAATGCGGTGCCCAGGAATTCTGTAACGTGGCAGCCCAGTATGTGAATTCAACGTAAGCAACTGCTTCCAATTAGCAGCTGAGAATATGTAATGAGAGAATCAAAAGTTATACTAGAGAGAATAATAAAGACTTATTAGGTAGATGAGACATTGCATTGCATATAGTATATCAATTGGACATGAATGAAAGACTTTGATTTTTTATTCCAAAAGGCAGAGAAGCGTGGCAGCATGCATTAAGTTCTCAGCAGTGTATGGTTGGTAACAACATCCAACAATAATTTAAACAAGCACTGTCCTAGAGAAATGAACAGTATAAAATATACTGACATAGTACTATTCAGAGTACACACTAAATGTTTAGATCAAAAAAGCTAATTATTGATAATACATATTTTTAATCTAGGTTTCCCGCATTGCAAGCAGATTCTTTACCAGCTGAGCCACAGGGGAAGCCCAATATTAAGTTAGGATGGAGTTATAAAAGTGATTAATCTAGAGAAAAGTCACCTTTCTTCTCCTCTTCTGAGGAAGTAGATATTTAATTGCTATTATACTCAATAACGGAGAAGGCAATGGCACCCCACTCCAGTACTCTTGCCTAGAAAATCCCATGGATGGAGGAGCCTGGTGGGCTGCAGTCCATGGGGTTGCTAAGAGTCGGACACGACTGAGTGACTTCACTTTCACTTTTCACTTTCATGCATTGGAGAAGGAAATGGCAACCCACTTCAGTGTTCTTGCCTGGAGAATCCCAGGGATGGGTGAGCCTGGTGGGCTGATGTCTATGGGGTCACACAGAGTCGGACATGACTGAAGTGACTTAGCATAGCATAGCATAGCATAGCATACTCAATAAAGAATATCTAGAATTTGTCTAAAGTATAAGACTGAAATTAGATAAGGAACTTAAACTGTCATATATTATTTAAATGCAGTAGAATATTTAATTTCCTACTTTTGAATTATACACACACTCACATACACATACACATGTATTCTTTAACTTTTCTTAGAAACTAATTCCAATTTTTAACCCTGACTTGAAAGAAAACTTTTTCTTACTGCTTTAAGTTATAATGTGTTTATAACAAAAATAAGCAGTAGGAAAATTACATAACAGTTCTCTCCAATAATCAAATTATTTAAAAAAATTAATCATATAGATTATATTAAATTTAACTATTGACTAGCTCAAAGGCATCAGGGACCACTGACCAACATCTCATGCTTTCACACCCACCCCTCTAATCTCTAAACAAAAGTCTCTTTCAACCAATTGCTGTGCTTCACCTTTTTTTTTTATATAGGTGCTTCCTGTCAAGCATTTTCTTACTTACTGTTCAGACATGAAAGAATTCAACTATGAGATATTTTTATTATCCTTTTACTCTGCATTGCAAGTGTGAATTAATGTTTATTTTTTCCCCAAATATCAACTTCTGGTGATTTGAGGTGACCTAAAGAACAGAATACGTAAAGAGTAATCTACTTGGACTCAAACTTAATGATAATTTGGTTAGGGGTTTGCCACTGTGCTATATGAAATAACATTCAGTTCAGTCGCTCAGTCGTGTCCGACTCTGCAACCCCATGAATTGCAGCACACCAGGCCTCCCTGTCCATTACCAACTCCTGGTGTTCACTTAAACTCACGTCCATCGAGTCAATGATGCCATCCAGCCATCTCATCCTCTGTCGTCCCCTTCTCCTCCTGCCCCCAATCCCTCCCAGCATCAGAGTCTTTTCCAATGAGTCAAATCTTCGCATGAGGAGGCCAAAGTACTGGAGCTCCAGCTTTAGCATCATTCCTTCCAAAGAAATCCCAGGGCTGATCTCCTTCAGAATGGACTGGTTAGATCTCCTTGCAGTCCAAGGGACTCTCAAGAGTCTCCTCCAACACCACAGTTATGAAACGAATTGCCAGTCCAGGTTCGATGCACGATACTGGATGCTTGGGGCTAGTGCACTGGGACGACCCAGAGGGATAGTATGGGGAGGGAGGAGGGAGGAGGGTGCAGGATGGGGAACACATGTATACCTGTGGTGGATTCATTTTGATATTTGACAAAACTAATACAATTATGTAAAGTTTAAAAAATAAAATAAAATTAAAAAAAAAAAGCATCAATTCTCGGCACTCAGCTTTCTTTACAGTCCAACTCTCACATCCATACATGACCACTGGAAAAACCATAGCCTTGACTAGATGGACCTTTGTTGGCAAAGTAATGTCTCTGCTTTTGAATATGCCATCTAGGTTGGTTATATCTTTCCTTCCAAGGAGTAAGCATCTTTTAATTTCATGGCTGCAGTCAGCATCTGCAGTGATTTTGGAGCCCAAAAAAATAAAGGCTGACACTGTTTCCACTGTTTCCCCATCTATTTGCCATGAAGTGATGGGACCAGATGCCATGATCTTCATTCACTGAATGTTGAGCTTTAAGCCAACTTTTTCACTCTCCACTTTCACTTTCATCAAGAGGCTTTTGAGTTCCTCTTCACTTTCTGCCATAAGGGTGGTGTCATCTGCATATCTGAGGTGATTGATATGTCTCCCGGCAATCTTGATGCCAGCTTGTGCTTCTTCCAGTCCAGCGTTTCTCATGATGTACTCTGCATATAAGTTAAATAAGCAGGGTGACAATATACAGCCTTGACGTACTCCTTTTCCTATTTGGAACCAGTCTGTTGGTCCATGTCCAGTTCTAACTGTTGCTTCCTGGCCTGCATACAGATTTCTCAAGAGGCAGGTCAGGTGGTCTGGTATTCCCATCTCTTTCAGAATTTTCCACAGTTTATTGTGATCCACACAGTCAAAGGCTTTGGCACAGTCAATAAAGCAGAAATAGATGTTTTTCTGGAAAAGCCCCCAGAGGCTCCTTTGGTTACACTCAGTCCTTGCAGAATTGCTTGCTACATAAAATTCATACACTGACAATAAACTGTTCTCCCCTATTTATACAACAAGGTCACTTATGTATACTGCTACTAATAGTCACTGTGTTAAGGTTAGTGTCCCCAATGAATTTAAATACAGAAATAAATATTATGTGTTAATCCTATGCAAGGCCTTTCTACATGACTATTCTTCTACTCCCTTTTATTCTGACAATATTCCAATCCCTGCCAACATGAGAATTATACATACACCAGCACATTATGGCTGAAAATGCACATATCAATAACAATAGCAGCTAACACTTATTGAATGAAATGCCACAAACTTCACCTGGACTATGTGATTTAATTCTTAGGAAAATCCTATAATTGTATTACTATAAAGGGAAGGTGGTAAAAACAATCACAACACTACCACCAAGAGTAAAACAATTACAGTAGCAACACCAGATACTCATTGGCATAATTCACCAGTGCTAATTTTTCATGACCAAGAAAAAGAAATGCAAAAAAGGCAAAACAGTTGTCTGAGGAGGCCATACAAATAGCTGAGAAAAGAAGAGAAGCAAAAGGCAAGGGAGAAAAGGAAAGATATACCCATTTGAATGCAGAGTTCCAAAGAATAGGAGGAGAGATAAGAAAGCCTTCCTCAGTGATCAGTGCAAAGAAACAGAGGAAAACAATAGACTGGGAAAGACTAGAGATCTCTTCAAGAAAATTAGAGATACCAAGGAAACATTTCATGCAAAAATGGGTACAATAAAGGACAGAAATGGTATGGACCTAACAGAAGCAGAAGATATTAAGAAGGGGTGCAGAATACACAGAAGAACTATACAGAAAAGACCTTCACAACCCAGATAATCATGATGGCATGATCACTCACCTAGAGACAGACATCCTGGAATGGGAAGTCAAGTGGGCCTTAGGAAGCATTACTATGAACAAAGCTAGTGGAAGTGATGGGATTCCAGTTGAGCTATTTCAAATCCTGAAAGATGATGCTGTGAAAGTACTGCACTCAATATGCCAGCAAATTTGGAAAACTCAGCAGTGGCTACAAGATTGGAAAAAAGTCAGTTTTCATTCTAATCCCAAAGGCAGTGCCAAAGAACGCTCAAACTACTGCACAATTACGCTCATCTCACACGCTAGCAAAGTAATGCTCAAAATTCTCCAAGCCAGGCTTCAACAGTACGTGAACTGTGAATTTCCAGATGTTTAAGCTGGATTTAGAAAAGGCAGAGGAACCAGAGATCAAATTGCCAACATCCATTGGATCATCGAAAAAGCAAGAACATTCCAAAAAACACCTACTTTTGCTTTATTGACTATGTCAAAGCCTTTGACTATGTGGATCACAATAAACTCTGCAAAATTCTTCAAGAGATGGGCATATCAGACCACCTGACCTGCCTCCTGAGAAATCTGTATGCACGTCAAGAAGCCACAGTTAGAACTGGACATGGAAAAACAGACTGGTTCAAAATTAGGAAAGGAGTATGTCAAGGCTGTATATTGACACCTTGCTTATTTAACATCTATGCAGAGTGCAATCATGAGAAATCCTGGACTTGATGAAGCACAAGCTGGAATCAAGATTTCCAAGAGAAATTTCAATAACATCAGATATGCAGATGACACCACCCTTAATGGCAGAAAGCGTAGAAGAACTAAAGAGCATCTTGATGAAAAGTGAAAGAGGAGAGTGAAAAAGTTGGCTTAAAACTCAACATTCAGAAAACTAAGATCATGGCATCTGGTCCCATCCCTTCATGGCAAATAGATGGGGAAACAATGGAAACAGTGAGAGACTTAATTTTGGGGGGCTCCAATATCACTGCAGATGGTGACTGCAGCCATGAAATTAAAAGACACATGCTCCTTGGAAGAAAAGTTATGACCAACCTAGAGAGCATATTTAAAAGCAGAGGCATTACTTTGCCAACAGAGGTCTATCTAATCAAAGCTATGGTTTTTCCAGTAATCATGTGTGGATGTGACAGTTGGACTATAAAGAAAGCTGAGCACCGAAGAATTGATGCTTTTGAACTGTGGTGTTGGAGAAGACTCTTGAGAGTCCCTTGGTCAGCTAAGAGATACAACCAGTCCATCCTAAAGGAAATCAGTCCTGAATATTCACCGGAAGGACTGTTGCTGAAGCTGAAACTCCAATACTTTGGGCACCTAATTGGAAGAACTGACTCATTGGAAAAGACCCTGATGCTGGGAAAGATTGAAGGTGGGAGAAGGGGATGACAGGATGAAATGGCTAGATGGCATCACCGACATGAGTTTGAGTAACCTCCAGGAGTTGGTGACAGACAGGGAGGCCTGGCATGCTGCAGTCCATAGGGTTACAAAGAGTTGAACACCACTGAGTGACAGAACTGGACTGAAGTGTGCTAATTTTTACAGCAACCAATAAAGTAGGGTGTGCATGCGTGTGTGTGTGTTTGGTAGTTCGCAGTTGTGTTTGCCTCTTTGCAACCCCGTGGACTGTAGCTCACAAGGCTCCTCTGTCCATGGTATTCTCCAGGCAAGAATACTAGACTGGGTTGCCATTCCCTTCTCCAGGGGATCTTCCCAACCTAGGGATTGAACCCAGGTCTCCTGTACTGCAGGCAGATTCTTTACCATCTGAGCCACAAGGGAAGCCCAAAAAAGTAGGGACTAGTACATATTTTCCTTATTTCATAGGTAAGGACACTAAGGCACAGAGAGGTCATGTAACTTGTCTAGGCCAAAAGCTATTAAATGGCAGACCAAGATTAAATTCATTTTGGCTCCAGAATCTGTGCTTGTAAACCATTACACTATGCTGCCTCTTTATTCTCTCATGACAATTCTATGCCACAGATTTTATTTATTATGCTAATTTTACAGATGGGAAAACTGAAACACAAAGAATTTAAGTGATTTAACTAAGACTGCTTAGCTCAGAGGAAGAGAAACTTTTTCTGTAAAGGGCCAGATAGTAAAAGTTTTGGATTTGCAGAACATAGGGTCTCTGTGGCAACTACTCAACTCTGGTAATGTAGCACACAAGCCACAGATGGTACATAAATAAATGAGCATAGCTGTGTTCCAATAAAACTTTATTTATGGACACAGAAATGAACTTCATATATAATTTTCATGTGTCACCATTTAAAAAAAAGTTTCTACAAATCTATGAATATTCTTAAATTACAAGTCATTAAAAAACAGGCAGTAGGCCAGATTGGGAAGACCAGCTATAGTCTGTCTACTCCTGATATAGTTTGGGATTGTTGGAGCTGATATGTTCATCCCAGGTAGGGTTGGGAAGATCCCCTGGAGAAGGGAAAGGCTACCCACTCCAGTACTCTGGCCTGGAGAATCCCATGGACTGTATATTCCACAAAGAGTTGTATATTTGTATATTCCAACAAAGAGTTGGATAGGATTGAGCAACTTTCAGTTTCACTTCACTTCACAATCCATCTTCAGAGTTCACATTCCAAACAACTGTAATCTAAAGAAGTCTTTCTTAAACTTAAAGGCTCATAAGGATCTCGTAAAAATGCACTTCTTTAGATTAACATAAATGTTTCTTAGTCTCTGAAATCGATACATCCAATTGCATGCTGCTGTCCATAATCAGGTGCTGAAAAGCTTAGCCTTCCAAGAATGCTTTGAGTAACAATGATCCCCTGGCACAAGGGGGTGCCAATTTATCTGGTAAACAGAAGAATTCTCTAGATTACATAGTCTATAGCATTGTCATTACTAAGGAGATGTTGGTCTGCAATTCACATGAAATAAAATATGTACATATTTCTTGCTGAATTCATAATTTTGTTGTTGTTCAGTCACGAAATTGTGTCCGACTCTTGGCGACCCCGTGGACTGCGACGCTCCAGGCTTCTCCATCCTCACCATCTCCTGGAGTTTGCCCAAGTTCATATCCATTGAATTAGTGATGGCATCCAGCCATCTCATCCTCTGTCACCCCCTTCTCTTTCTGCCTTCAATCTTTCCCAGAATCAGGGTCTTTTCCAGTGAGTGGGCTGTTTGCAACAGGTGACCAAAGTATTGGAGCTTCAGCTTTAGCATCAATATTTCCAATGAGTATTCAGGGTCAATTTCTTTAGGATTGACTGGTTTTATCACCTTGCTGTCCAAAGGACTCTCAAGAGTCTTCCCCAACATCACAGTTTGAAAGCATCGATTCTTCATCACTCAGCCTTCTTTATGGTCCAGCTCTCTCGTTCATACATGAATACTGGAAAGACCATAGCCTTTACTATATGGACCTTTGTTGGTAAAGTGACATCTTTGCTTTTTAACACACTGTTTAGGTTTGTCTTCTGATTTCATGGCTGCAGTCACCATCCACAGTGATTTTAGAGCACAAGAAGTGGAAAACTGTTATTGCTTCTACCTTTTCCCCTTCTATGTGCCATGAAGTGATCAGAACAGATGCCATGATCTTAGATTTTTTAATATCGAGTTTTAAGCTGGCTTTTTCAATGTCTTCCTTCACCCTCATCAAGAGGGTCTTCAGTTCCTCTTCACTTTCTGCCATTAGAGTGGTATCATCTGCATATCTGAATTCATGACAGCAGAGTACAAATATGTAATCAAAGTTTTGCTTACAAATTGGACAGCCTTTCTGCCTTCCACTGGCAGTTGTAAGACTCATGTCACTGGCAAGGAAAGGCACAGTAATATGAAAGAAAACAGGTGCTTCTCATCTGATTTTTCTTAGAATATTGAAAAAGCAAGACTGAAACTTCTCCCAATGATGAGACCCCAGACATTAAAAGTATAGAAACAATTTGGTAGGCAGTTATTTTAAAAGTATTGTAATATTTTTTTATATACTCAAGCTTACCCCTAAAGAATAGAAACAATCCTCTGTAGAAATCTCTTCACTTTCCACTAGAAATTAAGCACTGTTAACTTCTACTTTATTAAAGTGTCCATCCCTACTCCCCCCGCCCAATAGATGTCTGGTCATAGCACATAACTGTTTTTAGAGCCTTCTAGAAAATAGAAAGACATACACTTTGTGTTAAAAGAAAGCCTTTATGGTTATCTTAAGAGTTTATTATTTTACATAACAAAAGGTTACATTTAGTTTTCTTTTAAACCTACAATCTAGTACTCAGAACCCTAACATTTGTTTTATTTTTCTGAAGAAACCTTGAGATGCCTAATGAGAGCATTTGCTGCCTAAACAAAACCCATATTTTTTATAGTCTTTTCAAGTAGTATTTTCAAAGGCACTGGGAGAAAAGCTGATGTGTGATGACTACCATTAGGAGGCAGTGATATTCTTTGACCTTTATTTAATCACCATCATCAAAAGGCATTTACCAGGTGTCCAGTTGTGGCAGCAGCTTATTTGTGCTGCGGCATTAAGTTCCATCCTACTTTACGGCTGGAAGAAAGCCTGAGCGGTCATTTTATCCAATGCGATCTTCCAACCGAGACTACACTAAACTGTGACAGTATTCTTTTTCCAAATGGTATTGACAAAATCTTTATTACCTTTCCTGCCAATCATTTCATAACAAAGTCAACTGAAAAGGAGTGCAAAAGCAGATTTTATAGGATATACCAGCGATGTAAAACTGGAGTAGCAGTTTCAAAAAAAAGGCAGAAAAACACATTGTCTATTCTGGTCAGGCAATTTGCAAAATGGCTTACTGCTAGGGAAAATCAAACAAAAATTTTAGAGTACAAAGTTAAGAACAGCTTCAAAAACGTGGACACTACAACAGAGCCTGGAAGAACACATGTGTTCAGAGTACTGATATTCTGGCTTAATAGCGAGAAACTGCTAAGAAATACAATCAAGGAGACCAATAATTAGATGACAGGGCAATGTGGATATTAATTTTAGAAGAAAAGAAGATATATCACCATGGAGTAACAGTTCAATATAATTTAATTGCATAAGCCTCTTCCATGATCTAAGAATGCGTGAGCAAGTTGTCTGACTGTAAACATACTCTTTATTAAAGTAAGCAGTTTGCCTCAAATGCTGAGAAGCATTTAACCTCTAAATGTAAGCCAATTCACATTTGAGGGTTATAGTAAATACCTGCTGTTTTTATTATTTAGATTTCATTTACCCTGCTTCCCATAATCGCATTCCTCTATTTCCCTCTAAGAAAAACAACCCCTCTCTCCTTTGTCACTTGTCTCCTGTGAAAGAGGCTCTGTGACACAAGCCTTCAGTTCAGTTAAGTTCAGTCACTCAGTCATGTCCGATTCTTTGCGACCCCATGGAATGCAGCACACCAGGCCTCCCTCCCTGTCCATCAGCAACTCCTGGAGCTTACTCAAACTCATGTCCACCAAGTCGGTGATGCCATACAACCAGTTCATCCTCTGTCGTCCCCTTCTCCTCCTGACCTCAATATTTCCCAGCATCATGGTCTTTTTCAATGAGTCAGTTCTTCACATCAGGTGGCCCAAGGATTGGAGTTTCAGCTTCAGCATCAGCCTTCCAATGAACACCCAGGACTGACCTCCTTTAGGATGGACTGGTTGGATTTCCTTGCTGTCCAAGGGACTCTCAAGAGTCTTCTCCAACACCACAGTTCAAAAGCATCAATTTTTCAGCACTCAGCTTTCTTTATTATCCAACTCTCACATCCATACATGACTACTGGAAAAACCACAGCATTGACTAAATGGACCTTTGTTTTTTTTTTTTGTTTTGTCTCTGCTTTTTAATATGCTGTCAAGGTTGGTCATAGCTTTTTTTCCAAGGAGCAAGCATCTTGTAATTTCATAGCTGCAGTCACCAGTGATTTTGGAGCCCCAAAAATAAAGTCTCTCACTGTTTCCATTGTTTCCCCATCTATTTGCCATGAAGTGATAGGACCAGATGCCATGATCTTAGTTTTATGGATGTTGCATTTTAAGCCAACTTTTTTACTCTTCTCCTTAACTTTCATCAAGAGGATCTTTAGTTTGTGTTCGCTTTCTGCCATAAAGATGGTGTCATCTGCGTATCTGAGGTCATTGATATTTCTCCCAGCAATCTTGATTCCAGTTTGTGCTTCATTCAGCCAGGTATTTCTCATGATGTACTCTGCATGTAAGTTAAATAAGCAGGATGACAATATACAGCCTTGACGTACTCCTTTCCCGATTTGGAGCCACTTAATTGATAATGGTGGCTGCACAGGTGCAGGAGGACTGAGAGGAGCTACTCCACGTTCAAGGTCAGGAGGGGCAGCTGTGAGGAGATACCCCTCGTCCAAGGTAAGGAGCAGTGGCTGCGCTTTGCTGGAGCAGCCGTGAAGAGATACCCCACGTCCAAGGTAAGAGAAACCCATGTAAGATGGTAGGTATTGTGAGAGGGCATCAGAGGGCAGACACACTGAAACCATAATCACAGAAAACTAGCCAATCTGATCACACAGACCACAGCCTTGTCTAACTCAATGAAACTAAGCCATGCCATGTGGGGCCACCCAAGACGGATGGGTCATGGTGGAGAGATCTGACAGAATGTGGTCCACTGGAGAAGGGAATGGCAAACCACTTCAGTATTCTTGCCTTGGGAACCCCATAAACAGTATGAAAAGGCAAAATGATAGGACACTGAAAGATGAACTCCCCAGGTCAGTAGGTGCCCAATATGCTACTGGAGATGAGGGAGAAATAACTCCAGAAAGAATGAGGGGATGGAGCCAAAGCAAAAACAATACCCAGTTGCGATGTGACTGGTGACAGAAGCAAGGTCCGATGCTGTAAAGAGCAATATTTTATAGGAACCTGGAATGTTAGGTCTATGAATCAAGGCAAATTGGAAGTAGTCAAACAGGAGATGGCAAGAGTGAACGTCGACATTCTAGGAATCAGCAAACTAAGATGCACTGAATGGGTGAATTTAACTCAGATGACCATTATATCTACTACTGCGGGCAGGAATCCCTCCGAAGAAATGGAGTAGCCATCATGGTCAACAAGAGAGTCCGAAATGCAGTACTTGGATGCAGTCTCAAAAATGACAGAATAATCTCTGTTCATTTCCAAGGCAAACCATTCAATATCATGGTAATCCAAGGCTAAGCTTCAACCAGTAATGCTGAAGAGGCCGAAGTTGAATGGTTCTATGAAGACCTACAAGACCTCTTAGAATTAATACCCAAAAGATGTCCTTTTCATTACAGGGGACTTGAATGCAAAAGTAGGAAGTCAGGAAACACCTGGAGTAACAGGCAAATATGGCCTTGGAATATAGAATGAAGCAGGGCAAAGACTAATAAAGTTTTGCAAAGAGAACACACTGGTCATAGCAAACACCCTCTTCCAACAACAAAAGAGAAGACTCTACACGTGGATATCACCAGATGGTCAACACCGAAAATAGACTGATTATATTCTTTGCAGCCAAAGATGGAGAAGCTCTATACAGTCAGCAAAAACAAGACTGGGAGCTGACTGTGGCTCAGATCATGAACTCCTTATTGCCAAAATCAGACTTAAATTGAAGAAAGTAAGGAAAACCACTAGATCATTCAGGAATGACCTAAATCAAATCCCTTATGATTATACAGTACAATGAGAAATAGATTTAAGGGACTAGATATGATAGACAGATTGCCTGAAGAACTATGGATGGAGGTTCATGACATTGTACAGGAGACAGGGATCAAGACCATCCCCATGGAAAAGAAATGCAAAAAAGCAAAATGGCTATCTGGGGAGGCCTTACAAATAGCTGTGAGAAGAAGAGAAGCAAAAAGCAAAGGAGAAAAGGAAAGATATAAGCATCTGAATGCAGAGTTCCAAAGAATAGCAAGGAGGGATAAGAAAGCATTCCTCAGTGATCAATGCAAAGAAATAGAGGAAAACAACAGAATGGGAAAGACTAGAGATCTCTTCAAGAAAATTAGAGATACTAAGGGAACATTTCATGCAAAGACAGGCTCGATAAAGGACAGAAATGGTATGGACCTAATAGAAGCAGAAGATATTAAGAAGAGGTGGCAAGAATACACAGAAGACCTGTACAAAAAAGATCTTCACGAACCAGATAATCATGATGGTGTGATCACTGACCTAGAGCCAGACATCCTGGAATGTGAAGTCAAGTGGGCCTTAGAAAGTATCACTACGAACAAAGCTAGTGGAAGTGATGGGATTCCAGTTGAGCTATTTCAAATCCTGAAAGATGATGCTGTGAAAGTGCTGCACTCAATATGCCAGCAAATTTGGAAAACTCAGCATTGGTCACAGGTCTGGAAAAGGTCAGTTTTCATTCCAATCCCAAAGAAAGGCAATGCCAAACAATGCTCCAACTACTGCACAATTGCACTCTTCTCACATGCTAGTAAAGTAATGCTCAAAATTCTCCAAGCCAGACTTCAGCAATATGTGAACCATGAACTTCCAGATGCTCAAGCTGGTTTTAAAAAAGGCAGAGGAACCAGAGAGCAAATTGCCAACATCCGCTGGATGATAGAAAAAGCAAGAGAGTTCCAGAAAAACATCTATTTCTGCTTTATTAACTATGCCAAAGCCTTTGACTTTGTGGATCACAATAAACTGTGGAAAATTCTGAAAGAGATGAGAATAACAGACCACCTGATCCATCTCCTGAGAAACCTGTATTCAGGACAAGAAGAACAGTTAGAAACAGACATGGAACAACAGACTGGTTCCAACAGGAAAAGGAGTACGTCAAGGCTGTATATTGTCACCCTGCTTACTTAACTTATATGCAGAGCACATCATGAGAAACACTGGGCTGGAAGAAGCACAAGCTTGGACTATAAAGAAAACTGAGCAACAAAGAATTGATGCTTTTGAACTGTGATGTTTGAGAAGACTCTCGAGAGTCCCTTGGACTGCAAGGAGATCCAACTAGTCCATCCTAAAGGAGATCAGTCCTGGGTGTTCATTGGAAGGACTGATGCTAAAGCTGAAACTCCAATACTTTGGTCACGTCATGCGAGAGTTGACTCATTGGAAAAAAACCCTGATTTAGGGATTAGGGGTAGGAGGAGAATGGGACGACAGAGGGTGAGATGGCTGGATGGCATCACCGATTCGATGCACATAAGTCTGAGTGAACTCCGGGAGTTGGTGATGGACAGGGAGGCCTGGCATGCTGCAGTTCATGGGGTTGCAAAGAGTCGGACACAACTGAGCGACTGAAGTGAACTGATGTTTGCCTAGAGAATCCCATGGACAGAGGAGCCTGGTGGCCTGCCATCCATGGGGTCACACAGAGTCAGACATAACTGAAGCGACTTAGCAGCAGCAGCAGAAATAAACAACTTGAATAAATAACCTAGCTTAGTTTTACTCCATTAACTACATTATCAGTTTTCTCCACACAAAATAAGAATAAAAATTCCTGTATCACAAGACGTTTTGAGGATTAGTGCAACACTGGGCTTGAAAATGTTTTATAAAGTATTAGGTGCAATTATAATTCCAAAGGAAATATTTGTGGAAGACAATATTTTCCATGAAGATTCTAAGTGCAACTCAAAGGCTACAATCAAACAAATAATGAGAATATAATCAGAGCTTTAGAAATTGTTATGTTAAAATGAAATAAATAGAAAAATAACAGAAAAAGAGAGAAATTCACTTAAGTGTGAAGATAAATAGATGAGGCCCTGAAATTACATTCTGCAATACAGAAGCACCTGTGGTTTTGAATAATGATGTACTAATGAAGAAAATGCTATTTCTATGAGCAATAACTGACTACGTGTGACTCAAACGAGTGAGGCTTAGAGCTCAGGTTTTCCTCATCTGATCTAGGGCTCTAAAGAATAGCTAGCTAGAAGCATGTATTGAGTTCTTATTATATGCCAGTATTGCCTTAAGTATTTTACGTGAATAATACAGGGATGCTGGTGCTCCCGTAACCTCTGCTTCCCTGACAGGCTGGTTGAGACAAACATAAACCAGGTAATTTAGCAAGGTCACACAGGTCACACAGGCTGAACCAGGATTGAACCAAGGCAGGCTGATAGCCTTGCTATGTTCTCAACCTCTATGTCACTTCTCTAAGCAGAGCTAGACTGCCTTGCCTTCCATCACGCATTTCTCAGTCTTCATGAAAAACCAGTTCATAGGCTCTTATTCTACTTTTAAATAGTTTATCTAAGGTATTGGATTGCATTTCCTATCCACTCAGAGAAGCAATGTGTTCTCCCAAAGTTCCCCACAGGAGCTGAAGAGTCTGTGAATGGATAATGACTGAAACAGAGGTGGAAAAATAACACATTCAATGCAGAAATAGCAATTAAGAAGTTCAACACAATATCCAGTTTACACCTTTACACGCTGCCTAAAGCATAACAATCAGAAAAACCTTGTGTCCTTTAAAGGTTAATAAAGACTATTGTAGGAATGTGAATATATAAAGCTAAGAAATCTAAATTCATTTCTATGAAATGGTTTTAATTCTAAATTATTTGAAGAGGCATAATATTCTGGAACAGATTATTATCTTTTTCCAAAGCTCCTTTGAGACATACAAAATAGTCCAACAGAGTAACCAACAAACAAAAACCTGTAATATCACCTAAGATCTTCCATGTAAGAGAAAAATAATACATAAATATAACTAAAAATAAATATGAAAGGGAAATAAATTCACCCGTACCCAAATCCCTTTAAAGTGAGTCAGTACTCTTTTCTCTGAATTTAAATCTCAAAAATACAAGTTCATACATTATCTTTAGGTGATTTAATTTGGATGTTTCTTACAAATGCTAATGAATAACTGTGGTATTAATCAGACCTGATTCACATTCATCAATGAGTAACTTCCTTTGGCTCAATAGAATTACTTATACTACTTATTCTTTATATTTTGCTTTTTAACTGTGGTGTTGGAGAAGACTCTTCAGAGTCCCTTGGACTACAAGGAGATCCAGCCAGTCCATCCTAAAGGAAATCAGTCCTGGGTGTTCACTGGAAGGACTGATGTTGAAGCTGAAACTCCCATATTTGATGCAAAGAGCTAATTCATTTGAAAAGACCCTGATGCTGGGAGGGATTAGGGGCAGGAGGAGAAGGGGACGACAGAGGATGAGATGGTTGGATGGCATCATTGACTCGATGGACGTGAGTCTGAGTGAACTCTGGGAGTTGGTGATAGACAGGGAGGCCTGGCGTGCTGTGATTCATGGGGTCGCAAAGAGTCGGACACGATTGAGCGACTGAACTGACTGACTGAACTGACTTTATATTTTTGCAACACTTTGCATATACAGTTGACCCTTGAACAATGTAAGGGTTTGGGGAGGTTCAGAGTGCCGCTCCTCCCCTCCACCACCTCCTACAGTTGAAAATCTGTGTTGTGCTATCTCTGCCTCAAAAACAAAGAAATTGATAAATGATTCACTCAAGGGTGGGAAGCTGAGACAGTCTGGATAGAATCAAGTCTCAAAACCCTAGTTTTGATTCCATGTATTGTGATCTCTAATCAATCACAAACTTTTTCCCGCATACTTAGAGATCTGTAAAATGAAAATACAGGTGCTATATACATTGAAAAAAATTCACACACAAGTGGACCCATGCAGTTCAAAACCATGTTATTCAAGGGTCAGCTGTATCATCTACTCTTATTTGCACAATAATCTGTGAGGGGAAAGGCAGGTATTATTATTATTTACAAATAAAGAAACTTAGAATCAGTAAGAAGTCTATATTTTAATGTTTAAGATAACTATAAAAGCCATATTTAAATTGTACATCAATGCTTGACCCCCTAAAATTCCTATTACATATGTAAAAACATCTAATGAAGGGAACTCATCATTTCCCAAAGGGGATTACTCCTACCCTGGCCAGATCTGAATTTGGGAAAATTTTTCCTTACCAAAGTCTGTTCACATAATCTCAAATTACTGGCCTGAGTTTACCTTTAAAGTCACTTAGGACAAATCTATTTTTGGATAAATAAATTTTTAAATATATGTGCTTGTCTATTAAGTCCCTCTATTTTCTTTCTTGCAAGCTAAATGTTCTGCTTGTTTAACTCTTCTTTGTGTCTTAAGTATATGTATATATATATATATATACATACGTATATATATAAAATTAATATATTTTATATTATGTACATATATAATACAAGCATATTATATAAGCATATATAAAATATGTATTATATTAAATTACCATATAACTTGACACACAATAAACACATAATATATCAGATCAGATGAGATCAGATCAGTCGCTCAGTCGTGTCCGACTCTTTGCAACCCCATGAATTGCAGCACGCCAGGCCTCCCTGTCCATCACCAACTCCCGGAGTTCACTGAGACTCACATCCATTGAGTCAGTGATACCATCCAGCCATCTCATCCTCTGTCGTCCCCTTCTCCTCCTGCCCCCAATCCCTCCCAGCATCAGAGTCTTTTCCAATGAGTCAACTCTTCGCATGAGGTGGCCAAAGTACTGGAGTTTCAGCTTTAGCATCATTCCTTCCAACTAATTTTTAAAATGATACATATATTTATGTAAATATATGTAAACTTTTTAATATAAACCTCTACAAACAGGTTCCAAATACTGCATTTTTTTGTGAGATATTATACAAACCTAAGGAGATGAAACTGAATGTCATTCAATCACACTGTTTTATCAAGTTAATACATGGTTGAGTAATTACTCTATATCCCAAATTTGACCAGCACCTATGGAAAAAACTAAAGTGGTAACTTATCTCAATCAATTTATAGCCCAGTTGGATTTATCTAATTTTAAAAGTATGTGGACTAATCCAAGTAAAATTAAACACTCCATCATCTAGTACTAATTATAAGTAAAGTAAGGATTTATAGGATTATCACATATGCTATATATATGCTACAGGTCTACACACATGCTACAATTTCTGCTGCCTTGTCTATGGCAGGCATTGCCAAGAGAGCACCGTACTGAGTGCTGAGTATGGGTCCATGACTTCAGAGTCCTTCTCTGGGAGAAGTGCCTTAAAAGAGTAATTAAAGGTAAGTTTGGGGATGGTGGCTCAAACTACCACACAATTGCACTCATCTCACACGCTAGTCAAGTAATGCTCAAAATGCTCCAAGCCAGGCTTCAATAGTATGTGAAATGTGAACTTCCAGATATTCAAGCTGGTTTTAGAAAAGGCAGAGGAACCAGAGATCAAATTGCCGACATCTGTTGGCTCATCGAAAAAGCAAGAGAGTTCCAGAAAAACATCCACTGCTTTATTGACTATGCCAAAGCCTTTGACTGTGTCAATCACAAGAAACTGTGGAAAATTCTGAATGAGATGGGAATACCAGACCACCTGACCTGCCTCCTGAGAAATCTGTATGCAGGTCAAGAAGCAACAGTTAGAACTGGACATGGAACAACAGACTAGCTCCAAATAGGGAAAGGAGTATGTCAAGGCTGTATATTGTCACCCTGCATATTTAACATCTATGCAGAGTACATCATGAGAAATGCTGGACTGGATGAAGCACAAGCTGGAATCAAGATTGCCAAGAGAAATATCAAGAACTTCAGATATGCAGATGACACCACACTTATGGCAGAAAGCAAAGAAGAACTAAAGAGCATCTTGAGGAAAGTGAAAGAGGAGGGTGGAAAAGTTGGCCTAAAGCTCAACATTCAGAAAACTAAGATCATGGTATCCGGTCCCATTACGTCATGGAGAAATAATGGAAACAGTGAGAGGCTTCATTTTGGGGGGCTCAAAATCACTGCAGATGGTGACTGCAGCCATGAAATTAAAAGACACTTACTCCTTGGAAGAAAAGTTATGACCAACCTAGACAGCATATGAAAAAGCAGAGACATTACTTTGCAAACAAAGGTCCATCTAGACTACTGCTATGGTTTTTCCAGTGGTCATGTATGGATGTGAGAGTTGGACTATAAAGAAAGCTGAGCACTGAAGAATTGATGCTTTTGAACTGTGGTGCTGGAAAAGACTCTTGAGAGTCACTTGGACTGCAAGGAGATCCAACCAGTCCATCCTAAAGGAGATCAGTACTGAATATTCATTGGAAGGACTGATGCTGAAGCTGAAACTCCAATACTTTGGCCACCTGATGCGAAGAACTGACTCATTTGAAAAGACCCTGATGCTGGGAAAGACTGAAGGCGGGAGGAGAAGGGGACAACAGAGGATGAGATAGTTGGATGCCACCACCAACTCAATGGACATGAGTTTGAACAAGCTCTGGGAGCTGGTGATGGACAGGGAAGCCTGGCGTGCTGTAGTCCATGGGGTCACAAAGAGCTGGACATGACTGAGCAACTGAACTGCACTGAAAGAGAACAGTTAAATATTTTTCCCAAGTCACAAGTATACACACACTTAATCTGCTCAATAATTTGATGCCACTCTCAGATACTTCATTTGCAGAGTTAATACAAGATATCTCAGCTACTTTTTGGTATTTCCTTGGGAGGCACACAGTATAGACAGCCTGAGCTTCAGAGAACGCAGAACAATGAAAGATGTTTAATCGGAGTTAGCGGCATATTTTTTGCAAGACCACTGGTGAGTCCATAGTTCCAACTTAGTTTATGTCTCTACAACAATCCTCATCAGAGTGTGTATGGGAGGAGGGGTTAAATTCCAAAGAGGTAAAAAGTGACAGCCCAGAGGCAATCTGAAATCTCCGAAACACAAGGGGTCAGCCCGTCTGAGCACATGTCCACAATACAAATATCGTAGCACCTGCACCTGGGAAACATCTGAATTTCTTTGGGAATAATTTAACTCATCTGCTAGTCACCTGTCTTAGGCCAGTGTGTGTGGCTAGCTCATTCTGAGTACAGAGAGATTTTGCCTTATGGAAAGTCTTTATCATAACATTTCACATTATCGAGAACATACCCCAAATTCTGAAACTCCCAGCAGAGTGCATGCTTACTACCTAAAATGATAATTTACACAAACTGTTCCACCAGCAATGGATCTGATTTTACCCAAGCATGAGGCATAGACATTAGCCACTTTTAAAAGACTGCTTTAAAGCCCCTTAGCTCCCATTAGAAATGCTTCTGAAACCCAGGCTGTTGGTGGCCCTACCACTTGACTTGGAACAAGTGTTTACTAAATGCCAGGAAATGGCATGTAGGTAACAATCTACGTATACAGAATCCACCATGCTGTATTGCATGCAATTCCCAGATAATTGGAAGCAGAATACATAAAAAGATGATGATGGCATTTAATCCTGCACTTGGAAACCGATGGTGACAGTTCTTGAAGGACAGGGTAGCCTCAGAGAGTGTTCTGGAAGTCTCTGCAAATATTTCCAGGTATAAAGAGATTCTCAGTGATTCTTTGGGTCACTTGGGAAGACACTGATTCAGAGCACTGGTGTCAAAAGTAAATTTAAAGTAAACTACAAGTGACAGACTGCAATCTACAAGTGATTTGGGGCTCCAAAATCACTGCAGATTATGATTGCAGCCATGAAATTAAAAGACGCTTACTCCTTGGAAGGAAAGTTATGACCAACGTAGACAGCATATTAAAAAGCAGAGACATTACTTTGCCAATAAAGGTCTGCCTAGTCAAGGCTATGGTTTTTCTAGTAGTCATGTATGGATGTGACAGTTGGACTATAAAGAAAGCTGAGCACTGAAGAATTGATGCTTTTGTACTGTGGTGTTGGAGAAGACTTTTGAGAGTCTTTTGGACTGCAAGGAAATCCAACCAGTCCATCCTAAAGGAGATCAGTCCTGGCTGCTCGTTGGAAGGACTGATGTTGAAGCTAAAACTCCAATACTTTAGCCACCTGATGCGAAGAGCTGACTCATTTGAAAAGACCCTGATGCTGGGTAGGATTGAGGGCAGGAGGAGAAGGGGACAACAGAGGATGTTGGATGGCATCACTGACTCAATGGACATGAGTTTGGGTGGGCTCCAGGAGTTGGTGTTGGACAGGGAGGCCTGGCATGCTGCAGCTCATGGCGTCGCAAAGAGTCAGACATGACTGAGCAACTGAACTGAACAAGTGACAGACCGCAATCTACAAGGCCGGGACCATCTCTGGCTTGTCAACTATTGCACAGTACTTCGTCTGCCACAAACAAGCACTCCTTCATTATAAAAGGAAGGGGAGTTCCTTAGTAGCTCAGACAGTAAAGAATCTGCCTGCAATGCAGGAGATCTAGGCTCGACCTCTGGGTTAGGAAGATCCCCTGGAGAAAGGCATGGCTACCCACTCCACTATTCATACCTGGAGAATCCCATGAACAGAGGAGCCTGGCAGGCTACAGTCTATAGGGTCACAAAGAGTTGGACACGACTGAGTGACTAAAAACATACACACAAACTAAATGAACAGCAGATATGCTAGGGGTTTTTCAAGAGATTGTCCCACCTTCTCCCTAGTGAAAGGCCCCAGTTTAGGACAGAAAGTGGTTTGTTAATTACAGATGGGAACAGGAAGAGAGAAGATTACTCCTAACAAGCGCTGTCAGAAGCCCAAGGTATAGTGGTAAAAAAAGCAAGGAGGCTGAAAGAAGTGATTTTCCTGCTCACATGAGTCCCAGTGCCAAGCACACTGCCTGGCACACTGAAGGAATTTAGGACATGTGCAATCAATAAGTAGATGCTAATTAAGTAAATCCTAGTTTTAGAGGTGGAGAGAGATTGAAAATGTTGATGGAAACTGTCTAAGATATGATAATGATGCCAGTCAGATATCTTACCACTTAATTAGAGGTCAATCTAATGATGCATTTTTATATAAAATGCTTATAATAAATATAGCTGCAATTTACAGGAAGAATACATACACAGGTATACATTTATGTATGCGGTCTTGATTCCTGAGTCTCGATTTATCTGCCATTCCTGGCTGACATGGGACTCTGCTAGGAATCCAACCGAAAGAGGGGCTGGGCAGAGGGATTAGGTAGGTTTCAGAGGTAATCAAACAGCTAATTTATTATTTATGGAGTTTATGATGGATAGATGTAAATACAAAAAGAATGCAGGTGAAATTGTGATGGGGAGGAAAAAACTCACAATAGCTCATAGATATGGATTCAAATTGTCTCTTTCTTTCAAGCTACAGTGATGCTATTACATAATTTCCAACATAATTATCCCATCAATAGGAATAAAGCCAGACAATGGAGCTAGATGTGTTCAAACTAAATTATTTGAGTATTTTTTCAAGTGCCCTTTTTATTGTGTAAATAACCCATGCCCTTTTTTAAAGTAAGTAATATTTATTCTGCTTCTGCTGAATATATTAGAATCCGAGAAAATCCTTAATGAAAAGCTGCTCAGAAAACAGCCATGCTGTTTCATAAGAGCAGGATCACATGACACAATGACTAGATTCAGAATCATCAGAGGAAGGAAGAAGGGGGTAAGTATGGGGGACAATATCCATATTCCATTGCCAGTTATGGCTCTATCCTCTGGGTGACCTAGGATGACTCAGATCTCTTTCTACGTGTGGTCGGTGACTCAGAATTGTTTTTTAAAAGTTTTCTGTTTAATTCTATATCATAGATCATTTCCTCTGGAAAGCATAAAATACAAAATGATCTTTTTTAGTTCTTTCTTCCATCTGTATTCACAGTGAGAGCTATTAACTTCTCCTGTATATAGACTGACCTGAAATGGCATTATGTTTATAGAATTTCACAGTGAAAGGCTAATGATAAAAATATTCTAGAAAATACTTTTCAAAGTTTTTGAATTATGGGACCTAAGAGCTCTGACTTTTACAGCCCAGAAGGAAAAAAAAAAAATCCCTATTGGAATTTGGGAATTAGTCGAGGATTATCAAGAAAACAGTAACTATATCTTCTGTGGTATCAGATTCAGTGGATCAGGATCTAAACCACATCTTATCAAGCTTATGTGCCTATAAAAAGTCACTTAGAATCCAGGGAATGAGAAGCTGAGGCCCCATACTGCATTTCTATCCAGTATCCCATGTGACTGATACAGGCTGGACCAGACAATACTTTCAATAACACTGTTCTAGAAGGCTATCACCTGTTCCTTATTCAGTGTCTCTTTGAGTTATGTTACCATCTATTTAAAGAATGATTCATGGCTGACATTAGGGATTTGGACATAGATTCTTGGTTTTGACCCTTGTTAATGAAATGAGGAGACATCTTTAAAGAACCAGTCATTGGATCCCAGCTAATGTTTTTCTTTAATCAATCTACAATGTTCCAACTGAGAATTTAAATTTTCTCTTAAAGGTTCTAAAATTGCTTCTAATTGTCCTTTTTGAGACTCTGATCTCTGGTTAATTGTAGTGTAAAAGTCCTGAATGTGTAAATGATGTTTAGCAAATACCTTGTACAATTTTGATGAAATGTACACAAACACTGGATTAGTGAGTTTTTGTTTGTTTTGTAAAATGCAGGTCTTGACCAATGCAGAACTTAGATATTCTATCTAAAGCAAAAATAACAAGTCCATTGTTGGATGATATTGGACTGAGGGTACCATTCATTTAAGAGCAACAGTATCACAAGTCCTCCCAGGGAACAACGTTCTCTCACTTCATACCACTCTACAATTAACTAGGGGAATGAAATGTGCTGAACTATATTTATTCAAGTTTCACTGAAAAATAACTGCACCAGCAGCAAGAGGACAAAGAAAAATAGCATATGGTTGGTCTTTATCCTTCAGCATGTAGCCACAAAAAGTGTGAGAAGTTTTCAAATGAGTGTATACAAAAGTTCAGAGGGCACTGGAGAGGCAGAAACAAAGTCCATCTGGGGTAGTAAGGATGGCAGACTTGGAGACGGCATTTAAATTGGATCACGAAGAACCAGTGTTTCTTTGAGAAAAGAGAAGTCAATTTCATGCTGAGTGAGTAGGAATGAATGCGACAGCACAGAGTTGCAAAAGGATCTCCTCCCATTGACAAAGTCTCACAATTCAGAGGAACAGTGTGTGGGACTGAGCGGTGGGGAGAGGATTCGGAAAGGGTAGGTTGGGAGCATTTTAATAATAGTATGCATTCAGCCCTCGCTTGAGTCACTGAGTTCATCAATCGGGAGACATATTATACAGTTTTAACCTTTTTTTTTTTTTTTTTTCCCCAGTTTTAACCTTTTAACCTCTGAAATCAGGATGCAGCTGGACAGGTGGCACTTATTATCTTGTCACTACCTATGAATGCACAAAAAAACTTCCAAAGAGGGTGGAATAAAATGACTCTTCTAAGTCATACTTTGTCACTAATGCTCCTGAGGAAACAGGAAACAACATTATCCGGAACAGAACACAAATATCAATGACCCTTGAGCGGGGAGGGAGAGAGATGCCAAAATGCCAGGCTTTCATTGTACAGTTGAAAGAATCACCTTGCACATGTGCTCAGTCACTCAGTTGTGCTCAACTCTTTGGGACTCTTTGGACTATAGCCCCCCAGACTTCTCTGTCCATGAGATTCTCCAGGCAAGAATACTGGAATGGGTTGCCATTTCCTCCTCCAGGGGATCTTTCCAACCCAGGGGTCAAACATGCATCTCCTGCATTGGCAGGCTGGTTCTTTACCACTGAGCCACCTGGGAAGCTTCTAAGTACCTAAGAATCACCTTAGCCCATGTATTTTGGTGATTTATTCTTTGCTACCAGCTTCCCTCATAGCTCAGTTGGAAAAGAATCTGTCTGCAATGCAGGAGACCCTGATTCGATTCCTTGGTTGGTAAGATCCTCTGGAGAAGGGATAGGCTACCCACTCCAGTATTCTTGGGCTTCCCTTGTGGCTCAGATGGTAAAGAAACCACCTGCAATGTGGGAGACCTGGGTTTGATCCCTGGGTTGGGAAGATCCCTGGAGAAGGGAAAGGCTACCCAGTCCAGTATTCTGGCCTGGAGAATTCCATGGACTATATAGTCCATGCGGCCGCAAAGAGTTGGACACGACTGAGCAACTTTCACTTTCACTTTCACTTTATGCACCAGAGTGATAGGTAATAAAAATCTGATTTTATCTGAAGTCTCAAAAATCTTTCAGGAAGAAGAAAATAAAAATTCAAAGGCATGTAAGAAAGAAACAATTGTGCCATACTAGAATTTGCAGATTTCTTTTCCCTTAGCAGTACATAAAATAAAGCTGTGTTTTGTGATCACTGACATCCTACAACAGCCCATGGATTGTAGGGCATGCCAATCACTGTGCCAGGTGTTGGGGGTATAATGGGGAACAAAACATGATGCGTCCCAGATCTCACACTGCTGCCAGGCTACAGTCTTAGATGCTGGGCCTGGATTATGTATTATGATATGGTGTGCCCAGGAAGGGTTAAGAATTGAATGATGAGATGTTATTATATTTTCAGGAAGTTAGCTCTCTTGGTGAAGTACAGGCTGCACGGCAGAGAAGGGGACTGATGATAGGGAAGACTAGTTAAGAAGATCCTGAGATAGTTTGTGCAAGATATAATGAGGGCCTGAATGAAAGGCTAGACTAAGAAGAGGATTTAATCAACATGATTTGCACTCTCATAGTTCATGATTAAAGAAAACCAGCACACAATTCAAACTGCCTTCCCATGGATGGAAAAAAAAATCTAGCATTTGAGAGCTATTTGATCATCAAGCATATTGTCACTTTCAAAATGCTACATATACTGTAGCCTTAAATCACCCAACATGGAGGGCAAGGCACCAGCTAAGCCCTGGGAATACAAAGAAGAATTGAGTCTTCCGAGGTGAAGGAGAGAGAGAGATGGAAAGGTGATGTGATTATGTGCAGTGATTGAGGGGCAAATTCAGTTTGGGAGAGTTCAAACTGAACAGAACTGCAGCACTGCCTGGAAATGGGAAGGACCTCCAAAGGGGAGCCACGAAGGACTAGATGCTTGAAGACGTACAACAAAGTCGCAGAGTGGAATAAGAAAGGGCCCTCTGAGCAGAGATAAGCCTGCGCAAAAACACAGAGCTGAGAAAACCATGTTTGAAGCAATTTTCAAAATATGGATATGTATGGACAGGTGGGAGAGATTAGGGTGTATAAAACCCAAGGAGCTTTATATAGCATTAAAGAGTTTCAATTTAACCTTGGAGTACTGTAAACCCACTCTAGGATTACCTTTATTTCAGTTTAGGTTATTTCCATAGGCTTTCAAAAATTTTATCATTCTAAATTGGATTACACATAAAAACAAGTCCAAAAAGGGTTTTCATTATGTTACACAATAAACAATAAAAAGCAAGGGAAGAGACTGCTAATATGTCCCCATTAAAGTATGCAATTAATTTGAAATGCTTCTAAAAATGGAAAAGCCAGGAGCAGTAAATTTTTGACCAATTTAAAAGGACAAGTCCAATATCAAGCAGAGAGACTGACTGTGCTTTCAGAATTATTCCACGATGTACTTGGATCATGTAATAGAAAGAAAAGGTGCCTACAGATACTGAGTGGCCTAAAGATTACTCTTTGTAAAGATAACAAAATATGGAAACCTTTCCCTGTTAATTAAAAGTTTCTCTTTTATATTTCTGTGTGCAAGTGTGTGTTAAGTTGCTTCAGTCGTGTTCAACTCTTTGCGACCCCATGGACTGCCAGGCTCCTCTATTCATGGGACTCTCCAGGCAAGAATACTGGAGTGGGTTGCCCTGCCCTCCTCCAGAGGATCTTCCCGACCCAGGGATCAAACCCGCGTCTCTTATGTCTCCTGCATTGGCAGGTGGGTTCTTTATCAGTAGCGACACGTGGGAAGCAGAGTATATTTACATATATACATATATATGTAAATATTAGTATATAAATATGTACATATAAATGAATGATTAACATCAACATTTTGCTTTTCTGTCATGGTTATAGAGTAACTTTAAAATGCTGCTGTCTTTGAGTTCAGACTTACACGTATTTCACAGATTTAAGAAGCCACAAAAGAATAAAAAATTCAGCTAATGTCATGCTTCTCCTTTGGATATTAGTGGGGGGCAGCATCCATCTTCTACCATTTTAAAATTGATTTTTACCATTGAAGAAGAAGCCATGTCTTTTTCCTGTGTCTTTCATTATACATATGACCCTACTAGAAAGAAACCAAATGCAGATGGAGTCAGGAGCTAGACCACTGGTCTGTGTTACACACAGTTACAAACAGTAAATGTCTGAGATACTTGCCAGACTCTGGGACCCCAAACTGAGTACACAACAGGCATGTAGTCAAGTATGCTCTCTTCCCCAAATTATCTCATGGCCTCATGTTTTTAACACTGCAATGTGTGAGCACACAGCAGCCTTCCTGATGTGATATCATATTAATATTTACACATTTAACTCTGAGTTTCACTCACTAACCAGTAAAATCTGGAGAGCAAGGACTGTGTTTTGTTTATTTCTGAATCTTCTTCTCACAAAAAGTCGAATGTCTTGCAAAAAATAAAAGCTAAAGAAATCTATGTTGAATTATATTACAGATACATGAATAATGTTTAAATTTTTTATTGCCAGTCTCAATAGAGATGAGCATTTCTGGAAAACAATTAAAAATTTATACTAAATTCTGTCCCTTTGTGCTATTTTAAAATCATTAATATTCCAACCAGCATCATCAAAATCAATATGTAACAAACAAAAAGAGAAAAAGTTTCTATCATTCTGCATTTAAAATGATCATATAAATTGCTTTGAAACTGAACTGGCTTTGAAGGAACTGACTATACACAAAACGTCAAAATTATAGAAACAAATCCTTTATTCTGAATAGTGTATATTTAAAGAGTAACTACCAGGATGCATTTTCTGGATAAGTTTTTGTCTCCAAGTGGGTAGAATTCATATGTATGAATAATATATATATTAGAGCCAGGATATATACTTGTAAGACTTCCAATAGCATGCACTCAGATGGAGTCCTAGATTCCAGATGGTCTAGAACAGAACGTTCAGAATTATCAGCGTTAACACTCCCATTCTCAGATGACTGCGTTCGTGTCATCACCTCCAAAGCATATATGTATTTTCTGCACTAAACCTTGAGAAATAAACATAACGTAAAATCTCTCTCAGGCATTTAAGAAGCCAGGCTCCACGTCTCTACCTCTGATGGGTTCCACAGGAGCACAAAGAATGTGTTATAGTCTCTCTTTTTTCCCAATCTGTGATGGGGATAGAACTGAAATCACTGTTTGCTGCTTTACAAAACACTCCAGATCAGCAAACCTGCTTCAGTTCCAGAAGCAGGAAAAGTCAAGCAAATGACTTGACGAGCTGCTTGTTCTTAAGAAATAAGAAAAATGAGGAATTTTTTTCCTGAGGCACAAAAAGAAAGCATCAAGCATTGTAGAAGATCTACTTTGTTTTCAAACTCAAAAGAGAAAAAAAGTCTCTTTCAGGACTCTATAAAATAGAAACATAAAAGCATTTAAGGGATAATTCTCCTATGTACCTAGGTGGCTAAAAGATGCCTGTTTCATTCTACAGGAAATAAGATTGGTGCCACTGGAGACATGGAACTCAACGGGTTGTACACAGTGAACTGCTGTTCAGTCAGCCATGGAAAGCATATTCTTATGGAGACTATCCCAGACAATGTATCTATTTCAGAGCTGCCTGTACCTCTTTACTGTTTTTATTGCTTTTGTTTTGCTTTTCAATCCAAAATTTAGAACGGTAATGACTTAGCATTTTTACTTCCCCCATCAGCAAAAATTTAATAGATATAGACATTTCAATTTTCCCATGTCCTAAGTCTTTTTGGTTTGCTTCAAAGAATCTAAACTAAGATACTATTTAGAGACAAAGATGATGAGATCAATTATAGTCTTTAAAGTGATGGGGAGCATTTTAAAAAGTGTGTACTTGGGATACAGTCAGGCATAAGTTTGATTAAGTAAACGCTAAGAAATTGCAGTATTATGAAAAATATCCTCATAATCAAATCTTAGCTTTGGTTAAAGTAACTGGTTCATCTAATTATTTCTGTCAAGTGTCTATTTTAAACACTTAGGCAATTGATCATTCACTTACCTGAATATCCATCATAATATGAATAAATCATGGTTCATTCATCACATGAAATATTATACACCTCTGTAAACCTGAGCCGTAACTACTGGTGTGAAGCATTACTCCACCATGACATGTCATTTAGTGAAATACCAAATAGGATGCTTTTATGTCTGAACATGCAGGGCTTCCCTCATAGCTCAGTTGGTAAAGAATCCGCATGCAATGCAGGAGACCCCGATTTGATTCCTGTGTTGGGAAGATCCCTTGGAGCAGGGATAGGCTACCTACTCCAGTATTCTTGGGCTTCCCTGTGGCTCAGCTGGTAAAGAATCTGCCTGCAATGCAGGAGATCTGGGTTCAATTCCTGGGTTAGGAAGATGCCCTGGAGAAGGGAAAGGCTACCCACTCCAGTATTCTGGCCTGGAGAATTCCATGGACTGTATAGTCCATGGGGTTGCAAAGAGTTGGACACGACTTAGTGACCTTCACTTCACTCACTTAAAAACATGTGTGCAAGTGGGAAAGTACACATGCGTTTGTTGCTTAAGCATGAAAAAAATTGCAGCGACTATCAGGAGAGTAGGTTCAGAAAGAGGATGAGGCAGAAGTTTTTCTTTGTGCTGTTTGATTTGTATCTATAAGCACATATTTTATAATCAGAATATTATGAAGAAAGTATCCGTGGAACTTTAAAAACTTAATCTTGTTGGATTTGTTTAATAATTTTTTAAAAATCTATTACCAATCTACTATGGACTCTATTGCCATCATTAGTAAATGCACAATGCTGAGAAATTTATTTACTTTTTTACATTTAGTATCCTAATAAGTACAAAAGGAATAATAACAATACCAATTTCACAGAAGTGGTTGTGATATTACATTAATATATGTAAGGCACACAGAAGAGTGGTCTGTATTAAATGATTAACATCTTCTTCTAATAAAAGTGGTGGTACATCTGGGGCCATTTCTAAAGAAATAATTTGCTAAGGTTTCTGAATAACTCTACTGGTTTTGCGATCAAAGCATATTCTACGTAGTTGTGTGTTTTTGCCTCAGAACTCTGGTTTTCCTCCTTTAAATATTGATGGAAGGAGGGCAAGAAGAACTGCAGGTTTTTCTCATTATTAAATGAAGGGTCAAATTGGTCAAAAGGGAGACATCTGTTGAAACATGTTAATTCTTATATAGGAAATTTCAACCCCTAATGTATTACTATAATGCAGGCAAACACCTATATATTTTTAATTATGTTTCCAGATAATTTGGTTTTCTTGCTTCCCAGATGCAAATTTGTGGTCAACTTTATCAAACCAGGTGGCAAAGTGCTAATTAAGTAATCTGGTTAAATAACTCAAGTTTCAAAAATCATGTTTTTTCCCACCTACCCCATCTGTAAACTCCATATCAGAAGGAAAAAACAGCTTTAATTATGTAAAGTAATATAATTTTGATATTTGAATGACGTTAAAAAATACTAATTCTGTAGTCCACATTGTACTTAAACAAAGAAAATGAAAACATAACCTTATAGATATAAAAGGGATTAGTAAATAAAGGGAGTTTATTTCTTGGGGTGAAAGATGAGTTTCTATACCTTTGTTATGTCAGATGCTCTAAAAAATCACACAGACATCTACCATTGCCCATAAACAACTGAAAACCAAACTATCCAACAGATACATTATGTTGCTAGACCAATACCACTGCTAGTTTAAAATACAAAGTGCTTGAAAAACTATCATTCTAAGAAAAACACCATTTTTTCATGACTTATTTTCTCAAGTAATTATTTTAGAATGATTTAAATAATGTATCAAGCTAAATACAACATACTAAAATGGAGACCAAAATGTCTGATTATCTCCCCATATCGTTTAAAATCGTTTCAGTTCAGTTCAGTTCAGTCGCTCAGTCGTGTCGTTTAACCCATCCATAAGAGGTGCTAGTCAATGATAGGGAGTGCTGGGGTGAAATCAGAAAAATACCGTTAAAAAATTACAAAGCACCATGGCTTTGAAAGGGATCAGAAGTAATGGATACATTTATTTAAGGCAATTTTTTTTTTTACAGAAAACCAAGCATGTCGGAGGGTTTTCCCTGTCTTTAATACCTATGCCTTTGGCTGCCTGCCTTGTTCATGGTCCCATTTTGCCAGGAAACAAATGGCAACAGAAATCCATCTGTTTGGTCTCATAAACACAAAGATTTGATTTTCCATTTGCACAGAAATCAGAGATCTATTTGCTAATGGAAGTAGGAAACGCTTTCTTCATAAGAACAGAGGAAGTAACAACAGATGGAGCTGGTAGATCCCACCTACCCTGGGCTGTTTTTGTCCTTCGTCATTTCTGCGCAGGCGAGCAGGCAACCTTAGAGCTGACTGGGAGCCCAGGCGGATCTGATGGGCATTGTGTTACCTGTGAGCCTGGTACTTGGTGTCTCGCAAGCTCCGCCCACACCTCCACCAGGGGCCCGGCTGTCGCGGGGAGGGGCCGGCGTGCAGAAAAACATCCGAGGAAAAAGGAGACCCTAAATTCCATACAGCAAGCTGTCATCCCCTAAAGAACACGCCATTCAGTGAGTACAAAGAAGGCGGGTGTTATAAACGCCAATTGCTCTTCCATTATGTATGTGAGAAATGTGTTTCCATAAGTGTATTTTTCTTTATGGCATATCATTTAAAGTACACAGTAAGAAGTGTTAGTAAATGGTAGGTAGTACTCAGGTGAAATTTCCTTGTAGCACACAAAACAGACAAGCACTTTAGAGACAGTGTCCATATCAGACTTTTAAAATCTTCAGAAAACGCAGTAATATTGAGGCAGACACAGCTCTCACTAGAATTCACTTGTGTTCTCACCACGTGCTAGGCATTGTGGGGCGTATTGTCTTGCCACACAGTGGTGCCCCTGAAGTATTATTACTCACTCTCACAGTGGTGCCCAGGAAGTAGCTACTATTCATATTTCCACTAAACAGACGAAAGAATGGGAAATTGGAAAAGTTGTGGAATTTGCTCAAGGGCAAATAGCTAGTTAATGGCAGACATGGGATTTGAACTCTGTCCTTTAAGACTCCAAACACTGACCTATTGACCACTTTATCCCCATTCCCTCACTTTATTACATAACTTTAGGTAAAGTCCTCCATACCACCAGAATGTTCTTCCTAAATACTAAAAACGAAAAACTTAGATAAGGTAGATTTTGTAAATTAGTGTGCAGCATTACCAGAGATAAGCCTCAGTTACTGACAAATTAATACCCTCAAAAAGTTTTAAATGCCTTCAAAGAAACATTTAACTTTTAATTTATTTTCAAAATCTGGGATGATGATGATAAGATATTAAAAACCTGTAAACACAGTCCTTAGGTTTAAATTACCTTGCATCCTAATAAACAGAAGGAGCAGAAAGAGTCAAACATATGTCATTTTAAGGATATGTTGGGGATGGGATAAAAGCTTAGACTGCTTCTACCAGAGATCACTGTAAAAATTCAATTTCTAAATGGAGAAGCTCCCTGTGGATTCAGAGAAGCCAGGAAATAAGAAAGCCCCAGGGCATTGCCACACCTTGATTTGTGAAGAGAAGCAGAAATGAGTTATACCAGCTTCCTCAGATGACAAAGCAATCTGTTAAGGAGCCGCATTTGGATACACGAAGGCGTCCGCCTTGCCAATTTCTAGAGGGAAACAGTGACGGGGAGGTGAGCCACACCTCACTCTCTCATCACACTCACACTTTTTTCCACTCGTGTCCACCTGCTTGGGCTAGAGAAGAAGACTGTCACAAAGTCAACCTCCATATCATAGCCGAGAAAGAAAAGGCTCTGCCTGCTTCCCTCTGCACACAGTAGGGTTTAAAAATGTGCTAAGACTGTGGTCTTGTCAATCCTTCTGTTCCATAGCACTCAAGCTCCAGGAGAAATTAAGGCCAATTTGCTTTTAAGGTAGAACTAAACCAGGCCCAACGACAATAAAATCTGTTTTTGCTACTCTTCTTCAAGAGGAGCTAGATTTTTGTTGCACTTTTAGAGAAATAGTAAGATATGACTTGCCACGGGTAGAAATTCCTTCCCACCCTTTGCAATCTGAATAGTGCTAAGCTGTGAACTAATGAGAGAGTGTGTATCTTTTCTTTCTGTCCCTAATATTTTACTCTGGTAAGATCTGATTAAGTGGACATGCAGAGTAAACTTAAAAGGCAAAGTCTAAGAAAGGCAACACATGATGGACATGGACAGAAATGAAAGTGGATGTCCCACACCTTGGCACAAAGCGGGAAGGGCATGGAGGGCCCAGGCATGGCAATACGGCTGGTTATTTAGCATAAACTGGACATAGTGCCATCTGGTGGTCTGCCTTGGAACATGACCCGTTAATGCGCAGTTCCCAAGCTACGGGTAGCAGGCTGCTAGGTGCAGTATTGTGCTGAGGGATTTGCCGGGCCCTATGAACATGCTCATGTTTAGACCAACTCGTAATTCAGCAGTTAGGCCTCACTGTATTTTTTACTTCTTTATTGTTATTATATCTTATAATGGGCTTCCCAGGTGGTGCTAGTGGTAAAGAACCCACCGGCTTATGCAGGAGACGGTAAGAGAACAGGGTTCCATCCCTGGGTTGGGAAGATCCCCTGGAGGAGGGCATGGCAACCCACTCCAGTATTCTTGACTGGAGAATCCCATGGACAGAGGAGCCTGGCGGGCTACAGTCCACAGGGTCGCAGAGAGTCAGACACGACTGAAGCAACTTAGCATGCATGTCTTATAATGAATGATTCAGGGTTCCCCTACTTGGGTATTTAGTATCTAAATAAGCCTCTTAAGTAACTACACACTTGTCACCAGCCCATGACATTATACTAGAAATAAAATAGGTGAGATTAGAGTGTTTGTCTACTCCATTGCGCTGCAAGTCTCTTTAATAACAGGAAAGCGGGTGGATATTATCAGGACTGCTTTAGTGGTTTCCATTTAATTCCCTATAAATAAAGGGCTCTGTTGGTAGACTCATTAAGACAAAGGATTTAGAAACACCAGAAAAAGAACTCTCCTTGAATTCTTAATGCCTATTGCCCAAGGTCAAGTCTAAAGTATTTTATATTTGTTTTAAAATACTATGATTTATTGGGTTGGCCCAAAAGTTTGTTTGAGTTTTTCTGTAAGCTCTTAAGGAAAAACCTGAATGAACTTTTGGGCCAACTCAGTATTTTGCATTATCCTAATTCTAACGTCTGTTTGATATGTGTAGGTGGTGTGTATATATATATATACATATATAAATTTTCTAGGATAATTTTGGAACTACAGTTACAAATGACACTTTTTTATTTTTAAAAAATTCAAACAAGGAATTTTTGTTTGAAAATTTTGTTTTTATTTGGCAAATTTTGTTTGTATTAGGCAGATGTTTATAAGTCCAATTTCAGCTATAAAAATAAACAATAGTTGACAGTCATACTGGGAAGTGTTATGAATGGGAGAGTACTAACAATTTCTGTACATTTAACTGGAGAATATGAGTTGCTGAAAAAATCCTGATCATCTAGGTTAACATGCTGTACTTGATATTTTATTTCAATTTGGCACTGCTGTCTATTTTACTGTGTTTTTCCAAGAAGAAATATACACTCTGATTTTATTACATTATTTATTTATATCATTATTATTTAAAAATTCCAACTGCCAGATATTCTATGTTATTTTCCAATTTGCCTCTATCCAAAGAGGTAATAACTAAAAAACCAAATCCTGTACCTCTTTGGAAGGAAACAAATGAGAGTAGAAACTGTGGATAGTCTGTAATCTACTCATCAGTGGCCTGCTATTTTTTAGATACATGCCTCAAAACTTAACAATCAAATTTTAATGAGTTGGAAGTTATTCTATCACCCCACCTAGAAAAGAATAAAAGTCTCTTTCACACTTAACTACATACCATTCTTCATTATTGAAATCAGCAGTGCTTTCAGCATGTAAAGAAAAAAAACCCATAATTTGGGGTTGTGTTGATTGTGACATTCATTAGTATTAAGGACAAACTGTGCAGGGCTTCATAGGGCATCCCTGAGCAACAGCTGTCCAGGTAATGATGCACTCCTGTCTTCACAGCAGAGCCTATTCAACCAGCTTTTGGAGAGTGAGGGTATAAGAATAAATCTAAGAGTTATAAACCTATAATAATCTAGACAACACACTGAAGTTTCTAAAACTGTTGTCCAATCTGAAAACGACCAGTGCAGTTCCACTGACAAGGGGCACCACTATGAATCCCCTCTATGTCTGAGACAGCCAATCTTTCCTCCATCTTACTGAAAATGAAATAAAAAGGTCAAGTAAGTGCAGTTTTATTCTTGCCCCCAGTCTCAGCCCCAATAAATCTCACTTAACCAGTGACTTCAGTTATCCAGAATACAGTCAATGATTTACAAATTTTCAACGACTTTCTTCATAGAAGAAGTCTACGTGCAGAACCTAATTAGAACTCTATCTAAATCTTTATTTTTATTATTAATCTAATAGGCATAGTTACCTGATTTCTCATTGATTAGACAAATTCATTGAATACCTAGTTTGTGGGTGGAATTTTGCTAGGTTCTAAGGATTCAGTATTGGAAAAAAAAGTGATTTTTTTTCTTTTGCCAGTGGGATTTGCATGATAAAACCCACACTGTTTGGGCGGCAGGTAAAAAGCTGCTTGAAGCGGGGAGGGCAGTGGCTACTAAAAGCCAGCACATGTACAGCACTAGCTTTTTGGGAAGAAGAGTCTAAAAGGAATAAATTCAGAAAGCCAGTGGTTTAGTACCCTTAAATTTAAAGGCAAATATCAGGAAATAGAATAAAAACAAAAAGCTAAAAGAATAAATAAATATATACATATAAATACATTTTGGAAAAACAAATGTCTTCTGAGTATCAACAGTAAAAGTAAAAATGCAACTATCATTGTTTCACTATTTTGCTCCAGGTAGAGTTCTAAGCAACTTTTGTGTATTATCTCATTTAATCATCCCAGTGACAATGGGGATGGGATTCCTATTGAACCCGATTCATATGTCAGTGGGGACTGAGGCACAGAGATGTAACTGGCCCAAGGTCACATGGCTGGTAAGTTAAGGGCACCGGAGCAGTGCTCTAATTCTATACCCATCAGATAAGCAATAGGGCCTGAATCAACATGCTTATCCCTGGCCCTTTATCTTAAACATGCTACTATCATTCTGGGAACTAAGTACTTAGTTAATATAATTTGATTTAACATTTAGAACAGCATTACTCTCATGCCCACTTTTTATAGATGACAAAACAGAATCTTAGAGTAGTTAAATAATTTGCCAGCTACAAAACAGCAGACCCAGGCTTAGAATCCAAGGTTGGTGACTCCAAAGCCCTTATGCTTTGTCCCTGTAAATACCTTGATGTAAATATGTAAATACTGTGTTGACTTCCTGACACTCTACTACTCAGGCAGCACTGGTTCAGACAATGTAGTATATAGACAGGCATCTATTTTGGAAGGAGTAAGTCCTGAGTTTGATTCTGTTTGTGCTCTATGGACCCAGGACAAGTTACTTAATCTGAATGAGCTTCCTTTGAAGTGAGGATAAAAAAAATCCAACTTTATATGGCAGCCCCAAGAAGAGCAGGTGCTCAATAAGTATGTGTTTTCTCACCCAATTCCCCAACATTTTGAAATTAGTGACCAGGCTTTAGAATAAAGATATCTAGAGCTTCCTTACAACTTGGAATTGAGAACTGGTGAAAAACGGGATTCATAATCCCAGTTCCTATCTGGTCAATTTAAATAGTGCTGTTAAACAGCCATATAACATAAGCTGTAGAAGCCACATCAAAATAACTAATTTTAATAATGTTTTATTTTACCCAGTGTACCCAAAATGTCATCATATAATTTTGGCAGGTGGTCTGTATAAAAATTATTGATGTATTTTGCATTCTGGTTTTACACATTGAATCAATGTGTATTTTTCATTTACAACACATGTTGATATGTACTAGTGGCTCCTATATGGACAACATTTTAATATGTGACTGTTATGGTCATTTCTCTGTTTGTGAAAGATCTTTTCCAATCTTTTCTTTCCTTATTTACTCCACTCTGGATTTAGATATAATTGCTCAACAATATGGTCCTTGTATACCTCCCTTGACCTCCTACATTTACCTTTATGGTGATATTCATGGAATTAATTAGATTTACCCGTCTTACAAGGTATGTGTTGACAGTCCCTAACGTCTGAACTGCTCATCAGAAGTTAAATGCCTTAAGTACGTGTCCTGTTCACGTGACACATTGTATATGCTGCTTTGCACATCTGTCTCTCTGACCGTATCTCTCCAGGTAGGACTATAAGCCCCTTAGAGCTTTTCTAGATATCTTTACAGTCCCCTCTTCTAGCACTGTGTCATGTACCTATCAGACAATGCATTTTAGGGACTGACAACAGAGTCCCTTGAAGAACTATCTTCTGGGTTTCACCATATCTACCACAGCACTTTGCCACAGGCTCTCAATTCATTTTTGTCTGAGTGAATGAATTTTGATTCACTGGCTAATTTGAAAAGCTCTACTGTCCCCAGTGTGAAAATACAGCCAATAATGAGATTATCTAAGAGGCTTGTAGGAGGATCATCTTAAAAAGTTAGGAACTAATTTGCTATCCTTCACTCACAGAGAGGTATTATCATACTGGGATCATCACCCTGGCTTCCTGATTCCTCATCCTGTACTCTTTCCACTGGGTTACATTATTTATTTCTGTGCACCTTTCTCTACTCAATTTCTCCCAAGGGGAGAGTATTGTCCTCAAAGTGAGAGGTCAAAAACACTGAAATAAAGATTGCTGAAATGCTGATAAAGACTGTGTGTGGGGGAAAGATAGAAAATAGTAGTTCATTCTTGAAAGGTGAGGAAAAAGTCCATTCTATGCCAAATATCCTTTATTTTCAAGGTGTAAACAGGGACATTTTATTTAATGCAAGATTCTGCCATGAAATTAGATACTAAATCATTGCATTTTTAAACCTTGACTTTAGAGAATCTCTAGCTTCTAGAAATAGTATTTCTCTGTATGTTGACAGACTTAAGAGGTATATCACAAGCAGGCTGATGCTTCTAAAGGTCATTTCCTTAACAAAATGGCATTTTTTTCACAAAAGTACAGGAGATTTTGAAATTATCTCACAATAGAGTTTTAAAGACAATTATCCAGAGATGAAGATCAGTGTAAAGGGTAAGAGAAAGTGCTTTGAAGGCTTATAGATCTGAATTTGAGACCTGGCTATGCCCCTTACTGCTTCTGGATGGACAGATGTTATTTTGTTGTTTGCTTTACTCACTCCATGGTCATCTCCCCTTTTTTGGGGGTGAAGGTACAGTGGACTACTTCTCTTCTCTTCATGGGCTTTGTGTTGTGTTGAGCCCACTTCCCTGCTCCAGGAGGGAGCTGGGGGTTCAGATTCAGCCAAACAAGGAAAATGATATTCAGTTCCAGAAATGTGCAGGAAGTTCAGGGAAAGAGGCATGGCTGGCCTGCTAAGGACTAGTAAGCAGACAGGATGTGAGCCTTCGGCAGTTGGCAGACAGTCAGCCCCCTCAACAGGAAAGGCTGTGTGTGCAAGTAGCTGACAGAGAGGAAGCACAATCAAGACATGGAGAGAGGGAGGTGACATATTTTGAGCTCTGGCATAATGGAAGCCAGTCCTGCCCCTTGACTTTACATGAATTATCAACAACTAGGCTTTCTCTCTCGTGAAATCGTTAAGCACATGATGAAACAGTAAGTTTTGGAACACTTCTCAACCTCTTAGTTTTTAGTCATAAAACAGGTACAAAATAGCCATTTTATTAGTCTTTGGGGAGGAGCCAATTGAGATTATATTCATGCAGTTACTGAAATACAGTGGGATGCAAACAGTCAATGGTGCTCTTTTTATTTTAAAAGGGGTGGAGAGTGAGGTGGTTGAGAACGTGAGCTCTTGAGCCAAAGAGATTACGTTTGAAAACTGAACATGCTGCTCACCTGCAGGGCAAATTTCAGCAAGACTGCAGGACTTCTCAGTTCCAGTTTCCAAATTTATCAAGTGAGAATAATAATACGTATTTGAGAGAAACACCATATCATTTAGAAAGAGCATATGTGAGGGCCTAGCTAACTGCCTGGCAGACGACCAGCCGCCATGAAATGGTGGCTACTTGTTTTGTTATTACAATTTCAGTGATTACTAACTCTAATATATTTTATGTCAAAAGCACTCTAAATAGTATCTGTTTTAGTTTTTATCCAGAAAAGTCATGATTATTTTTAATCTTTCCTTGGAGAGAAAAAGAAACTATGTCACGTGCATTTCAAAAAAGTGAATGTGATCGTAAACAGTGAAAATGAATGTAGCATCCAGAATAAACAAAGGAAAGCATCCATCTGACTGCTTCTGAAGCTCAAGTTTAGGTGTCCACAGGATGGGCTGGTCACATAGATACATGTAACGGCATCCTACAGCGCAGTCAGGAATCAGAACCCTGAAGGTGAGAAAATGCATCACATGGAAAAAGGCTGTCATATCTGGGGCTGCTGAGTGTAGGGAAATCTGAGGGGATTGGGTGGGGGCACGTATCTCAATGGCTAAGAAAAGATTGTTCCTGGGGACCAGGCAGCAAAGTGAAAGCACAGGGAGATAGCTTCCATTATTTGGAGTCAAAATGTTTCCACTTTCCATAGCTTTATGATCACCCCTGAGTCCTCCACATGCTACCTATAGACACAGTACTAGCTTTCCATCTGGGACATCAAGTCATACCCACAAGTCCCCAAAGTGCTTGCAGTCACACAAACATACATGAATAATTCAGGACTTTATAAATGATTAAGCAGATGTACTGATATTTATCAGCAGCAGGTACTTTTCTTTCACAGTATCACAAATCCTCATGATTGAGGGTAATTAGGGAGAGGCCCTGACTAAATAACTGACAAGCCCAGATTAGTAAGTCATTTCATAGTTTTCTACATTTAAGTAGACTCTGTAAATAGCAATAAAGTCAGCAAGTAAGATGTCCTTGTCAAGAGAAGCCCTTCAGGTTCTGCATAGTAAACTGTAGATAAATATCATTTGCAATGAGAATATTATTTTTAGGCAAATGGGAAGTCATACACTAGAACCATTGTCTTTTTTTCCTGAACTTTCTAGGTCCAATCAGTCATTTATGCTCTACTGCCAAATATATATTAAATATGGATGGTGTTCCCCATCTCCAATACTATCCCCTTCTCAGTAGTTCTCAACTGGGGTCATTCTCCATGCAGTAGCCAGAAAGCCTACTAAAATATAGAAATTTATAGCATAAACATATATAAAGATACAGCATATACATAATATCGTGCTTAGTCACTCAATTGTGTCCGACTCTGCGACTCATGGACTGCAGCCCACTAGGCTCCTTTGTCCATGGAACTTCTCCAGGCAGCAATACTAGAGTGGGTAGACATTCCCTTTTCCAGAGCTTCCTGACTCAGAGGTTCAACCCAGGTCTTCTGCATTGCAGGCAGATTCTTTAACATCTGAGCCACCAGGGAAACTCAGCATATAAACATATATGTATACATTAAGTGCTATATATAATATTGCATTATTATTAATCATATTGAGGGGTGGCAGATTGGGCCAACTGTAGGTATGTCACATGAGTGTGGGAATGGTTTTGGACAGAAAGGCACTTTAGAGAAAGCCTATGCAGGAAGGAGATGGAGAACATGGAGAAGATGGAGAAGCTCTATACAGTCAGCAAAAACAAGACGAGAGCTGACTGTGGCTCAGACCATGAACTCCTTATTGCCAAATTCAGACTTAAATTGAAGAAAGCCAGGAAAACCACTAGACCATTCAGGTATGACCTAAATCAAATTCCTTATGAATATACAGTAGAAGTGAGAAATAGATTTACGGGACTAGATCTGATAGACAGAGTGCCTGATGAACTATGGACGGAGGTTCGTGACATTGTACAGGAGACAGGGAGCAAGGCCATCTCCAAGAAAAAGAAATGCAAAAAAGCAAAATGGTGGTCTGAGGAGGCCATATGAATAGCTGGGAAAAGAAGAGAAGCAAAAAGCAAAGGAGAAAAGGAAAGATACCCCTTTGAATGCAGAGTTCCAAAGAATTGCAAAGAGAGATAAGATAGCCTTCCTCAGTGATCAATGCAAAGAAATAGAGGAAAACAATAGAATGAGAAAGACTAGAGATCTCTAAGAAAATTAGAGATGTACCAAGGGAACATTTCATGCAAAGATGGGCTCAATAAAGGACAGAAATGGTATGGACCTAACAGAAGCAGAAGATATTAAGAAGAGGTGGCAAGAATACACAGAAGAACTGTACAAAAAAGATATCCACGACCCAGATAATCACAATGGTGTCATCACTCACCTAGAGGCAGACATCCTGGAATGTGAAGTCAAGTGGGCCTTAGGAAGCATCACTATGAACAAAGCTTAGTGGAGGTGATGGAACTCCAGTTGAGCTATTTCAAATTCTCAACAATGATGCTGTGAAAGTGCTGCACTCAATATGTCAGCGAATTTGGAAAACTCAGCATTGGCCACAGGACTAGAAAAGGTCAGTTTTCATTCCAATCCCAAAGAAAGGCAATTCCAAAGAATGCTCAAACTACAGCACAATTGCACTCATCTCACACGCTAGTAAAGTAATGCTCAAAATTCTCCAAGCCAGGCTTCAGCAATATGTGAACCGTGAACTTCCTGATATTCAAGCTGGTTTTAGAAAAGGCCGAGGAACCAGAGATCAAATTGCCAACATCTGATCAATCATCAAAAAAGCAAGAGAGTTCCAGAAAAATATCTATTTCTGCTTTATTGAGTACGCCAAAGCCTTTGACTGTGTCAATCACAAGAAACTATGGAAAATTCTGAAAGAGATGGGAATACCAGACCACCTGACCTGCCTCTTGAGAAACCTGTATGCAGGTCAGGAAGCAACAGAACTGGACATGGAACAACAGACTGGTTCCAAATAGGAAAAGGAGTACGTCAAGGCTGTAGATTGTCACCCTGCTTATTTAACTTATATGCAGAGTACATATGAGAAACGCTAGGCTGGAAGAAGCACAAGCTGGAATCAAGATTGCTGGGAGAAATATCAATAACCTTAGATATACAGATGACACCACCCTATGGCAGAAAGTGAAGAGGAACTAAAGAGCCTCTTGATGAAAGTGAAAGAGGAGAGTGAAAAAGTTGGCTTAAAGCTCAACATTCAGAAAACTAAGATCATGGCATCTGGTCCCATCACTTCATGGCAAATAGATGGGGAAACAGTGGACACAGTTGCAGACTTTATTTTTTTGGGCTCCAAAATCACTGCAGATGGTGATTGCAGCCATGAAATTAAAAGACACTTAATCCTTGGAAGGAAAAGTATGAACAACCTAGACAGCATATTAAAAAGCAGAGACATTACTTTGTCAACAAAGATCCGTCTAGTCAAGGCTATGGTTTTTCCAGTGGTCATGTATGGATGTGAGAGTTGGACTGTAAAGAAAGCTGAGCACCGAAGAATTGATGCTTTTGAACTGTGGTGTTGGAGAAGACTCTTGAGAGTCCCTTGGACTGCAAGGAGATCCAACCAGTCCATCCTAAAGGAGATCAGTCCTGGGTGTTCATTGGAAGGACTAATGTTGAAGCTGAAACTCCAATACTTTGGTCACCTGATGCGAAGTGACTCATTTGAAAAGACCCTGATGCTGGGAAAAATTGAGGGCAGGAGGAGAAGGGGACAACAGAGGATGAGATGTTTGGATGGCATTACTGACTCAATGGACATGAGTTTGGGTGGGCTCCAGGAGTTGGTGATGGACAGGGAGGCCTGGCGTGCTGCGTTCATGGGGTCGCAAAGAGTCAGACACAACTGAGCGACTGAACTGAAGTGATGCAAGAAGCATATTCCAATTTCCCCTTTTCTTCCCCAAAACAAGATATAACAAAAACATAAAACTCCGGTAGGAAAGATTCCCTCCCTGTACCAAGGAAGAAAAGAAACATTCTTCATCAGGAGTCAGAGCAGAGTGAATTTTGTACAAACACACCTTGTAAAAGTCACCCTTATCTTCCCTTGGCCTCCCTGTATATTTTAAGTGCTTTCTCACAATTGCCTCTCTTTGTTCAACCTGGCATAAAGCATTTAGGTTTTGCCACTTTTGGGTCTCCATTTTCTCACAAGGGCTCTCATGTCAGGTAAAACTTACAGGCTTTTCTCTAATCTATCTGTTGTCAGTTTATTTATTAGACCAAGCTGAAAAACCCGAAGAGGAGTGACGTAAAATGGCACCTTTCTTGCACTATAATAATACAATTTAAGTATACTAATAATTACAAATCTATCTATATATATATATGTCTAGCCTAACACACATACACATAAATCTGCCATGCCACTCCCCTGCTAAACCTTTTCAGTGGCATCCTAGAATACCTCGGAATTCCTAGCTTAAAATCTAGCTCCTACCCCAAGGTTCCTAGCTGTTCCACCTCCATCTTCTGCCCCTCTCTCCCTCACGTTCTCAGCCACACAGACCTCGGCAGTCTTCACACATAGCAAACTTGTTCTCACCCTTATTCTCACCTGCTGCTCCTTTGACTGCAGAATCTTTCACTAGATGTCAGTATGGCTGATACCTCATGCAGCTCTTAGCTCATGTTACCTTCTCAGAGGTGGCCCCAGGACCCCACAGCTAAGGCAGATCTGACCCGCTCTGTCCCCCAGACACACTCACTTTCAATCACACTGCCCTGTGTTATGGACTTCATGGCACAAGTCAGTTCATGTTGTGGCATCACCTCATTTAAGTATGAATTTCCTTGTTTATTATCTCACCTACTACTGTTATAGTAAGCTCAAATGGAGTAAAGACCTCAAGTATTTTATATATAATTCTGTCCTGAGTCTCTGGAATAGCACCTGACTCTTGGTAGGCCCTCAATAAGTAATTGCTAAATGAATAAATTATATTTCCTGAATCCAACTTCTTCCAGGTTTACTGAGGTATAATTGCCATTTGACTTTAACAGCAGTTACTTTCTAATTTTTCTTAGCATAGATAAACTTTTTAAAATGTTGACATTTAGATTAACTTCTATCCAAATTGTTACAAATTACAAATGAAGTAAATTGAACTCAGCTGTTTTTTTCTTTCCGAATCATTTAACAGTGAGCAAGTCAAAATGATCACCCCCAAAAGCAATTTTTTCTTATCTGTTTTAGTGGCATTCATAGCTTCATAGTCAAGATGTATGATATCACCAATAAAATATGCTATTTCAAAGCACATTGAAAGCTCCAAGTTTTTGGAAGATTGTCTATGTCTTAGAATTACAGCTTGAATGAGTTTTTCAATGTATTTTTCTCATCACCTCTTCAGTTAACAAAGTTCATAACTTTGTAATAAAGTTGGCCCTTTTTAAACTGTAGCAAGCAAAATGCAAAATTCTCTGAATAGATCCTCTATGATTTATTGGAATATTACTGTTGCTTAAACCATCGAGAACACAGTAGTTCAAATGATCATATTGCTATGCACACCCATACAAACATGCATGCACACAACATCAAAATGAAATAATTTAATCAGAAGTAACATTACATTCTAGTTTTAATGGCAGAACGTACACACCACTAAGGCATGATGTCAGAAAAGTATGAGATTTAAGAGATACATAGAATACTAAACTTGTCCTTTAAAAATGTTTTGTAATGTTGTTTTTCTCCCCACTCCCAAAACCCCTTTTAGGTTTGCAGAGGGACATTTCATGGATGATAGATTAATCCTTTAAGCCAAAAACTCATTTCAGTACAATTACTTTTCTAGATAAATTTAACTGCTAGGTGAGAAAACTCAGAAATTTAATTCTGTTTTACACCTACAAGGAAAAACAAACAAGAAAAGTATATTTTTAAAAATGTGGCTTTTGTGGGAGGAGGGATAAATTAGGAGATTGGGTTGACATATACATGCTACTATATATAAAATAGATAACTAATAAGGACCTACTGTATAGCACGGGGAACTCTATTCAATACTCTGTAATGGCCTGTATGGGAAAAGAATCTAAAAAAGAGTGGATATATGTATAACTGAATCATAAAGCAGAAACTAACACAACATTATAAATCAACTATACTCCAATAAAATTTTTTATAAAAATTTCTTTAAGCAATGTTTAGAGAAGTGAAATTCCAAAAGTAACTACAGGGCTTCCGGGTGGTCCAGTGGTTAAGAATCTGCCTTGCAAATGCAAGGGTAACCGATTCAATCCCTGGTCTGGGAAGATTTCACATGCCTCAGAGCAACTGAACCCCTGCATCGCAACTTCTGAGGCCAGGCTCTACAGTCCACATGCCTCGAGCCTGTGCTAAGCCACCCCAATGAGAAGCCCACACATAGCAATGAAGAATAGCACCCACTCTCCACAACTAGAGAAAGCCTGTGCACAGCAACAAAGGCCCAGGACAGCCAAAAACAAACAAATAAAATAAATGAATAAATCTTTAAAAAAGTAACTATAATCTAAAAATAGGGGGGTGGATAAATAAAATGTATGGAATAATATAGGAGTAGATATATAAACATATAGATAAAACACGGACACAGTGAGGGAAGGAGGAGGTGGGATGAACTGAGATTAGCAATGACATATATATACTGCTGTGTCTAAAACAGATAGCTGGTAGGAAGCAACTGCATAACACAGGGAGCTTAGTTTTGTGCTGTGTGATGACCTAGAGGGATGAGATGGGAAGGGAGGGAGGGGGGATCAAGAGAGAGGGGATATATGTATATTTATACCTGATTCATGTTGTTGTACAGCATAAACTCACACAACATTGTAAAGCAATATCCTCCAATTAAAAATAAAACTATAAAAAAATGAACATATTTCCAAAACAATGTTGATTGAGTAAAGCAAGTTGCCACAAGATACAAACACATATGATGTAATTTATATACACAGAATACTATATTTCTATATTCTCCATTCAACACATATTTTGGGGGCACCTACTTTATGTCAGTTATTATTTGAGACACAAAAAAGATGTAATCAAAGAAGGTACCTGACCTAACAAATAATCTAGTGAAGGAACAGACAGCAAAAATAGATAAATGCATGTATATATACATGCATACATGAGCACATTCTGTCAGGCAGTGGTACATTTTATGGAGAAAAATAAAGCCTGAAAAGGGATCATGAGGACTTTTTAACTATAGACTGAATGGCTTCCCCACCCCACTGGGAAGTGACTTTTGAACAAAACCCAAATGCAGGCAGTGATCTGATGGAACCACAGAAGACAGGTCTGTGGAACAGTCATCTGGGGAAGGACAAGCAAGAGATAAAGCTCAGACATGGAAATGTGCTTGGTGTGCTTCCTAAACAGCAAGGAGGCCAGTGCTCCTGTAGCTCAGGGGGCAAGGCGGAGAGTGGAAGGCTTGGAGGTTGGAGGGTGGACCATACAGGGCCTTGGTGAACATGGCAAGGATTCTGGATTTTATTCCAGTTGCAGTGGCGCCCCCATGGGCTAGGATGATGGAAGTTATTGATACATGATCTTAATGGATGCTTTTAAGGATCAATCCAGCTGCTGGGTGGAGAAGAGATGGAATATGTTGAAATGATTCTATGAGAGAGAAATCAAAGAGCAGCTCAGAAGATGTGGCAGTAAACCTGATAAAAGATGCCATGAGGGAGACTAGGGAAGAAGCAAGAACAGGGAAACAGGGCTTGGGACTATAATATACTTTCACTTGAAGGCAGAGCCGAGCAGATATATTGTTCATGCATAAAATGATACGTAGTAAAAACACAGAATTTGCATGTTGAATACTGATAGTATTGCCTCTAGGAGAGGGGAAAGGGGAATAGGAAAATCTAGGCAGGTTCAACTCTCTCCAATATTTTATTTCCTTTAGAAAAAAAAAAACAAACTCTGATGCAAACATGGTATAATCTGAACATCTGTTAATTCCTGGTTTGGGATACCCAGATATTTGATATATTATCTTTCTAATATCCTGGTTTTCATATTTTCCCATAGGAATTACATTCTATTCAGAAAAGAGTAATATCTATTTTTTTTTCTACTGTGAATCATGATTCATCCATTATTCAACAAATATTCCTTGAGCATCCACTCATGCTGCCAGACTCTGGTTGCAGGTGCTTTGGAAGCTATACAAAGCAACACAAAGTCCTCATGGAGTATATATTCTGCAGAAAAAGGCAGACAATTGAAGTAACAGATTATATATATATATATATATATATATATATATATATATAGCCATTTTGGATAACGGAATATAAAGAAAAATAAAACAAGATGGCAGAGATATTTCAAATTGGTTCTATTTGTTTTCTTATAAGAAAAATCTATTCAGTTTTATTCCTGTGGGAAGTTGGTAAAAAATGATTTATCATCAACATCACCTTATTATTATTATATCTCATGAATTTTTTGGGTCAGGGATTTGGTCCGGATCGGGTGTGGAAGGTTTATCTGTGTTTCATGATATTGGGATTTCAGCAGGGATGTTTCAGAAGTTTGGAAACTGGAACAACTGTAGGCTATATTAGCATATCTTGGGCTTCCTTTTAACTTGGTGGCCCCAGTTGGACTTGTATGTCTGCTCACGACTCCAAGAACAACTGTCACTGGAGTTGCAGACGGAAGCTGCAAAGTTTCTGTGACCTAGCCTCAGAAGTCCTAGAATATCACTTGTGTCACATACTGTTGGTGAACCAAGCCACCAAAGACAGCTTATACTAAAAAGAAAGGAAGTGAAAGGTTGTTGTTGAATCACGCGAATACACCGGGATTCTTGGCCCCCAGAGGAGAAGAATTCAATCCAGGACCAGAGACGAGGCTTGATCGCTCAGAGCTTTTGTGTAATAAAGTTTATTAAAGTATAAAGGAGATAGAGAAATCTTCTGACATAGGCATCAGAAGGGGGCAGAAAGAGTACCCCCTTGCTAGTGTTAACAATGAGGTTATATAATCCAAAGAATGTCTGGAGGTTGCAAAGACCTCATCAGACCCACTCCCATAATTTACATCTTAAGGTAACACTGTCCTCAGGCCAGATACATCCTTGTAAAGACCAGGTCTACTCCCATAATTAACATTTTAAGATAACAAAAGGTTGAATCCAAAGACTGTCCTTAGACAGGATACATTATTGTTATATAATCCTAAGGAATGTAGAGAAAGACAAAAAAGTTTGTCCTTTCTTCCTCCTTGAGAATTCCAGACCCCTCTCTCCTTGGGGACCCCTAGACTCCCTATCAACCTGCCTAGGAAATGACTCTCTCAGAAGTAAGCTCCACCTCTCAGTGGGAGGAGTTGTTTAGTTGCTAACTTGTGTCCCAGTCTTTGCAACTCCATGGACTACAGCATACCAGGCTTCCCTGTCCTTCACTATTCCCCAGAGTTTGCTCAAACTCATGTCCATTGAGTCGATGATGCCACCCAACCATCTCATCCTCTGTTGCCCTCTTCTCCTTCCCTCAATCTTTCCCAACATCAGGGTCTTTTCCATGAGTCGGCTCTTTGAATCAGGTGGCCAAACTACTGGAGCTTCAGCTTCAGCATCAGTCCTTCCAGTGAATATTCAGGGTAGATTTCCTTTAGGATTGACTGATTTTATCTCCTTGCTATCCAAGGGATTCTTGAGAATCTTCCCAAACACCACAGTTCAAAAAGCACTAATTCTTCTGGGCTTGGTCTTCTTTTTGGTCCAACTCTCATATCTGTACATGATTACTGGAAAAACCACAGTTTTGACTATATGGGCCTTTGTTGGCCAAGTGATGTCTTTGCTTTTTAATATGTTGTCTAGGTTGGGCATAGCTTTTCTTCCAAGGAGCAAGTTTCTTTAACTTCATGGCTGCAGTCACCATCCACAGTGGATTTGGAGTCCAAGAAAATGAAATCTGCTACTGTTTGCATTTTTTCACCATCTATTTGCCATGAAGTGATGGAACCAGATGCCATGATCTCAGATTTTGAATACTGAGCTTTAAGCCAGCTTTTCACTCTTCTCTTTCACCTTCATCAAGAGGCTCTTTAGTTCCTCTTCCCTTTCTGCCATTAGGGTGGTATCATATGCATATATGATGTTATTGATATTTCTCCCAGAAATCTTGATCCCAGCTTGTGGTTCACGTACTCTGGCATTTCATATGATGTACTCTGCAAATAACTTAAATAAGCAGGGTGACAATATACAGCCTTGACGTACTTCTTCCCCAATTTGGAACCAGTCCATTGTTCTATGTCCGGTTCTAACCGTTGTTTCTTGTCCTACATATAGGTTATTCAGGAGACAGGTAGGGTCTCTCTTTCATTAACTTTAAGAATTTTCTAGTTTGTTGTGATCCACACAGTCAAAAGCTTTACCATAGGCAATGAAGCAGAAGTAGATGTTTTTCTGGAATTCTTTTGCTTTTTCTATGAGGAGTAGCAGGAATTTAATCTACCACAGAGAATTACTTTATTTAGAGATGCATGAACTAAAATTCATTAATTAAGTCTATAAAATGGAGCAATAATGTCTGCCTCAGAGCACTGTAAGGATAGCAAATAATGTATAGAAACTATTTGCAACAAAGCAGGGTTTAGGGGCCAGACACCAAGTCTCTGTGCAGTAAAAAATTTGTTTATAACTTACAGTCCCCCTCTGTATCCATAGTTTCTCCATATCTACAGCTGTACATGCATGAATTCAACCAACCACCTATATAGCATAGCACTACAGTACTGACTGTTGAAAAGAATCTTTGTATAACTGAACTCATGCAGTTTTAACCTGTGTCATTCAAGGGAGTACCTGAGAGGACCTCTAAAATGGATCTGTTCCTATAGACTTAGAAAAGAAACAACAAGACTCAAAACCCTTTTCCTCTGAGATGAGGAGGGTCAAAGAAATCCTTGAAAGCCACTAGGACTAGAAGAGTGGCCTAGTCATGCTGCTGCTGCTAAATCACTTCAGTTGTGTCCGACTCTGTGCGACCCCATAGACGGCAGCCCACCAGGCTCCCCCATCCCCGAGATTCTCCAGGCAAGAACACTGGAGTGGGTTGCCATTTCCTTCTCCAATGCATGAAAGTGAAAAGTGAAAGTGAAGTTGCTCAGTCATGTCCGACTCTTAGCGACCCCATGGACTGCAGCCCACCAGGCTCCTCCGTCTTTGGGATTTTCCAGGCAAGAGTACTGGAGTGGGGTGCCATTGCCTTTTCCAGGCATAGTCATAATAAGGCTCTATTATTTTCTCTAGTACTTGGAAGATCATGATTGGAAGGTAAGCTAAAATACCACATCTAGGATACTCCATACTCTGCATCTGTCTTAGTTCCCAAAGCTTTATGACTTCTGTAAAGTAGGTAGCCACTTTGTTTTGGTAAAGGTAGAGAGTATAATTTTATACTCAGCAGGTTTTAGACATGGAAGGAGATAGGCAAGTGAATTCTTGATTTTTAGGATTATAAAATCAATAAACTTTTCTTCTTGAGGCAGCTGTTAAAATCGAGGTATTTTGAATACAGTAATAAATGTTCCTTTACTTAGCTCTGAAAGGAAGTCAGATAGGTAAAGAGCACAATCTACATTTGAAGAAAGTATGGGATAAACATAACTTTCATTCCCATTGTGCTGTATACAATTGTATCTTTTAAATGCTAACTTCATTCCATCAGTTCTCTTTTAAGATTAAGCAAACTAAATCGGTCCATTGGTTTTTATAACACATAAAGTTCCTTTCAATTCATTGAATGGGCCTTTGGATGTTTGGAAAATGCATTCATTTTATAAGGGATTATGACTTAAGGAAAAATGCTTAAAGAAAACAAAAGATACCAACCTATTATGTAAATGAAATCACTAAAATTCTATCTGCACACAAATAATAGGCTACAGAAATCCTTCTAGCCTTAGTTTCCATCTTAAGGAAATATAAATTTCTGTAACCATCAATTCAAAGAGAGATATTAATACAGAAATCATTGGAAAAACATTTACACTGAACATACATAAGCTTAAAATATACTGAATAAAATACTGGAAGACATTCACAAATTTACCTATATTTCACAATCTTATTTTCTTAGCAAAAATGAGAAATCCAAAGCAGTCTAAAAAAAAGTCAACTACACAGGCAAAAATGTATATAGAATCTTATAGTCCTCTAAAAATAGGAGATGTATTGATCTCTATAATAGCTTGTTTGATAAATCAATTGTTTCTTAAGCCTCTACTATGTGTCAGATGCTGTACTAAGATCAAAAGATATTGAGAAGAACTTCTTAACTCTTGAGGAGCTCACAGTCTTGAGCTGGTAGCCTTCTCTCCACCCTTGAGGAACTGAGGGTGGACAGTGAAGTACATGCGTGCATGCTCAGTCGCTTCAGGCGTGTCCGACTCTGTGTGATCCTATGGACTGCAGCCTGCCCGGCTCCTCTGTCAATGGGATTCTCTAGGCAAGAATACTGAAGTGGGTTGCCGAGCCCACCTCCAGGGGATCTTCCCATCCCAGGGATCGAGCTCACGTCTCTGTTATCTAACCTGCATTGGCAGGCAGGCTCTTTACCACTAGTGCCACTTGGGAAAGACAGTGAAGTACCGGGGGCCAATTTTATCTAAAAGGGCAGCCATTGCTAATGGATTTTCAGCAGGAAACAAATGTGAACAGAAATGGATCTTAGATAGATCACACAGTAAGTGAAGAAACCAGATTGTGAGCCCAGGGCGGTGAGTACTGACAGCTCTCACTTTATCCTTTTGTGGACAACTTTGGATTGTTGTCAACAGAGATTGATCTGAATCCTCTGCAACACAGTGGTTATGAAGCTGTAGACAACACCTTAATTGCTCCAAGCCTCAGGTTCCGATTTTGTAAAAGAAGGGTTTAAATATCTGTTCATGGCTGACAGGATAAGTATTCATCTTGTGGTGTGTGTGTGGTGGGGTCCTTCCAGGGTGACCCATTGGTACATATGGCACCAGACCATGCCTCCCACACATCCTGTAACTGGGATGCCTGCATATGTTGACATTTGAATTTCTAACTCAAATATCTTTATTCCTTTAGTAATATGCTAAGTTGTTTTTAATACTTCAAAAATCACTTAATACTAGTCAGTTTTCCTTAAATGCAATACTCTGTACCTATCATCACTCCAATACATCAAAGCCCTATATTCTATAGTTCTATACTGTAAACAGTTGTGAAGCCTAAGTCTGGTGTCATCTACAGTCTTTCACCTAGATTTTTGAGAAAGATATTAACTGGTCTGTGCCCCTAATTGTGGTATTCCATAGGATATGGAATCTCTTAGGAGATTCCTAAGAGAATCTTAGGATTCTCTGTGGCAACACTGTAAACCAGTATACTCCATACGCTTTCCAAACTTCTCTTCTTTTTGCTTTCTCTACAATAGAAAGTGCTAAGAAAAATACACGAACTCCCATTCTGTCTTGCAGGCAGGCGTGGTCATGTGACAAGTTCTAGCCAATAAGTGGTGAGTGAAAGTTCCAGGAGTAACACAGAAGGGCCTTCTAGAGAGAAGCCTTAACTTTCCAGCCAACCTCCTTCTTTCTATGTTGAATACAGATGACATGCCTCGGGGTATAGACATCTCAAGACCATGAGGATGAAGGGGCTGCAAATCTTAGGCCTGCTGAGAAACAATACTGAAGGAGCTCCTTTCCTTAGTAACACTAAGTACCCACATTATTCCTACACTTCTTAGTTCCAGATTTCTTATATGAAATAAAACTAGTATTTATTTAAGTTATCTATAGATGTTCTCTTCAATATGGTAGCCACTGGTCACATATGCTTTAAAATTTTAATTAAATCGCAAATTTGGTTCCACAATATTGAACAGTGCCATTGTAGAACATTTCCATAATCACAGACATTTCTATTTAAACTGCACAGAATAAAATGTTGTTTGCAGCCAAATATACTGTGAATGCTATGGATGTTAATATTTTTATCACTAAGCCAAGGGCAGAAACATTTCAGTCCCCATCTCTCAGTTAAGCCATATGCCTCCAGGTACTTGATTGTTTGTTTCATGTTGAAATAACATACTCTGATTTATCGCTAGCCTTTCATCCAAGAGATTTCTCACACTTTCTTAGAGGATTAGATTAGTCTGTCAGAACATATTCTTCACATAGCTCCAAATAATCAAGTACTCTCCCTAGAGATAATGGCAGAATTAAGAAAATTAATATTCCTGTGCTAATATTTCAGGAAGAAAGGAAAGGCAGCCACAATCATGTCACAATCACAACTTTGCCAAGTTGAAGCAACTGACCTCAGTATATGACAATCTCTCCAGTGGTAGCTCTCAGTCCTTTCAGAATATACCAGTCTCTTTTATTCTCTTAAAAATTATTCCAGGACGAGAGCTGAATCTGAGACCCACATTATCCACAGCTGCAAGCCTGGCTGTTTGAAGCTCTGTCCTGCAGACTTTGATTAGGCTTCAATAAATATAGTCACGAATCAGCCTACCAAACATAGAGGCATATCACAGAATTCAAATCAATTGAAAGAATATCTGATGAAGCAATTTCTTACTATTTAAACTTAGTTATAGCAAAAGAGGAACAGATGATGAAAATTTCAAGAACATTTGTGACAAATTTCCTAAGGTAGCAATTCTAATTTCAGCTTATTTATTTATTTTTAAGTCACAAAACACTCTTATAAGTGATTATAAGAGTATCTAATATTTATTGAGCATTTATTATGATCCAAGAAGCATTGCAAGCAATGTTAATAAACTTTTTTTAATCCCTGCAAATGTACTCTGAGATAATTATGGTTGTTATCCTAATATTATACATAAAGAGATTAAGGCACAAAGAGTTTTAAAAATTTGCCCAAGGTCATGCTGAATAAATGAGTAAATGGTGAAACTCAAATTCAAATGCTCTAAGATCTGTCTCCAGGGTCTTCTTAGTCACTATATTCTTACAAATGGATCATGTCTCTACAGAAATGTCAAGAATTATTCATTGACTTCATGCAGATAATATCACTTTCATCCAGGTACCAAGATACCCCCAGAAGTCTCAGGCCACACTGACACTTTGTTCTCCATCACTTATACCAGTAGGGCTTCCCTTGTGGTTCAGACAGTAATCTGCCTGCAATGCAGGAGACCTGGGTTTGATCCTTGGGTCGGGAAGATCCCCTGCCAATGGGAATGGCAACCCATTCCAGCATTCTTGCTTGTAGAATTCCATGGACAGAGGAGCCTGGTGGTCTACAGTCCATGGGACTGCAAAGATTCAGACATGACTGAGAGACTAACACTTTCATAGCCCCAGAAGTCTTAGACCACACCAACACTTTTCTCCATCACTTATACTCCTACTTCTTAACAGAAAACAGCAATTATGAAAATGAGTATTTTCTGAGATATAAAGTTATTTTAGATTAAGGCATGATCCTCAATTATTTAAAAGAGTGAATAAAAAACAAAGAAAGGAAGAAAAGTATAGCAGATATGCCAGAAATTAGAGGTCTGTAGAACCTGGGTAGCAATTTATAAAAATAATAATGTCAAACAGTTACTGAACACTTAAAGTGCCAGACCTTATTCTGAGCATCACATTTTAACCTCACAACATCCTAGTGAGGGAAGTATTGTTATCCCATGTAAGAGATGAAAGCAGCTGAGTCACAGAGATGATCAGGCGGATAGTAGATGGTGCTCCCAGGTATCTGGCTCCACAGCTGACCTTTCACACTTTCTGTGGTCTGGCCCTTGACCTCTTCGCTACCTCAGCTCCCACTCCTTTCCCCATTGTTCACTCTGTTTCAGCCTCTTTGTGTTCCCTTCATGCTCCCTCTTCAAGAAACTTAGAGTAATTTCCTCTTTTATCAGAGAGGCCTTCCCTGACTTCCCAAAATGACAATCCATGGCCCCAACTGCAGTACCTAGCAGATATTTATTGAATGAATAAAGAAACAGACCTGTGTCAAGTCTGCTCCCTCAGGGAGGCACAGTGATGTTTGATACCAAGAAGACGCTTCTGCATAGGTGTTCTGGATTGGCTTTCCTTTCCTCACTAGTCTTTGTTCAGCCAATTCTTTGGGGGGTGGGGTAGGAGTCAAAGATTCTAAAATAAAAGATTAACTTTAGGAAATAAAACATATTTCAGAGAGAAACTGGTTCATACAATCCTATGACTATAGATGGTATATCCCTTTTACCATCCTAGAGGATAAAAGCAATAAGATCAATAAGGATGGGGACTTACTGATCCCTTAGTTGTTATCACTGTTGTCATTCAGTGGTAAAGTTTACACTTTCACAAAATATATTATGCAATGTATAAGATTGTATCAGAGTAAAATGTAATATTATAAATGAAATCATCTAAAGTCAAAAATATACCAAATAGCAACAAAATTTGAGTGAACTGCAATTTCCAGTTTTCATAGGTTAATTCCAAATCATCCAAATTATTTTTTTAGTCTATTTACATTAAATAACTCAATTCTTGGCGATGGTTAAAAGAAACACCTATATTTCAAAAGGAAAAAAATGTAAATACTAAAATGCATACGAAAAATTAATCCTCACTGGTAATAAAAGAAAACTGAATAAAATAGGGCATCATTAAAAAATTTATGAAATGGAGAAAAATTGAATTATAGAAACCAATGATAGAGTCCAAGGAAATTAGAATCTCATAAAACTGTTGGCCAGGGTAAGACTTTGAAAGAGGGCAATTCAAAAACTTCATTAAAGACTTCTAATGTTAAACTCATATTGGCCCATCACTTACATCATTATAAATTTTTCCCAAGAAAGTCATTTTGAATGTTGGAAGATTTGTCAGATGAATGCCTGTCATAGTGGTATCCGGAGAGTGAAAGGCCAAGAAACAATCACAGTGTGACTAAGTGACCTGGTTAAATTCATAATGGAATATTTAATAGAATTTTACCCCCATTTACTAGTCATTACTGTTATTCAAGAATATTTAATGACATGGAAATATTTATGTGTATTTTAGTAGGAAAAGGAGACAACCAATTATGACAGAGTGAACCCATTGAAATGTACAGAAAAATTCCAGAAAAGTACACACAAAAAGTTAAAGGACTTGGATGACTGAATTTTAGATAATAGTGATTTCTTCCCTTTCATTTCATGTATTTTCTAATTTTCCTAAAAACGACAAAAGACATGTTTTTTTTTTTCCCCACTTAGAAAGAAATCATTATTATAATTTTTAAAAAACTGTTTGATGAGGGGGGAGAAGGGATTTCACCTTTTCCCAGTATTTGATGTAAGGTGATAATGATGAAATTATTTTTGTCTGGCTAGAGGCTCCTGATAGAAAAGAGGCTACAATTTATCTCTCAGAGAATGAAGAACAACCTTTTTGGATATGTACAGCTTTTCATTATATCCTCATCTTCTGTGGTTAAAAATGCTGCCTACATACACAGACCAACACTACCCAATTTTCCTCTCCTTTTTAAATCTAGTTTTGCCTTACCAAAAGTTTAAATAATGGTAGAAACCCACTAGCTAAATAATTATTCAGGTTCAATAAGTTGCATAACAGAGGCTTAGCAAGTAAACTTAATATAGATGCCATCTTGAGAATAACTAATTTATCTACCAGAATTTAGGCAATTTATTCTTTCAAACTGGCTTTCAGAGTATATTCTAGCCATAGTTTCAGAAATACAGAAATAACTCCTTAAATAAAGCCCAATCACTTAATTTGAATGACAGTTCCAAAACTTCACACCTGAAATTGCTTTACCAATAAAGTAAGCATGGTCAGAGTGACAAACAGATTCAGGGGATTAGATCTGATAGACTGCCTGAAGAACTATGGACAGAGGTTTATAATACTGGACAGGAGGTGGTGATTAAAACCATCCTCAAGAATAAGAAATGCAAAAAGGCAAAATGGTTGTCTGAGGAGGCCTCACAAATAGCTGAGAAAAGAAGAGAAGTGAGTAGCAAAGGAAAAAAGGAAAGATAGACCATCTGAATGCAGAGTCCCAAAGGATAGCAAGGAGAGATATGAAAGCCTTCCTAACTGAACAATGCAAAGAAATAGAGAAAAACAACAGAATGGGAAACACTAGAGACTTCTTCAGGAAAATTAAAGATACCAAGAGAACATCTCATGCAAAGATGGGCACAATAAAGCACAGAAATGGTATGGACCTAACAGAAAAAGAAGATATTAAGAAGAGGTAGCAAGAATACACATAAGAACTATACAAAAAAAGATCTTTAAAACCCAGATAACCACAATAGTGTGATCATTCACCTAGAGCCAGACATCCTGGAATGTGAAGTCAAGAGGGTCTTAACAAGCATTACTAAATGGATTAAAGATCTAAACGTAAGACCAGAAACTATAAAACTCCTAGAGGAGAACATAGGCAAAACACTCTCCGACATAAATCACTGCAGGATCCTCTATGACTCACCTCCCAGAATACTGGAAATAAAAGCAAAAATAAACAAATGGGACCTAATTAAAATTAAAAACTTCTGCATAATAAAGGAAACTATAAGCAAGGTGAAAAGACAGTCTTCAGAATGGGAGAAAATAATAGCAAATGAAGCAACTGACAAAGAATTAATCTCAAAAATACGCAAGCAACTCCTACAGCTCAATTCCAGAAAAATAAACAATCCAATAAAAAAATGGGCCAAAGATCTAAATAGACATTTCTCCAAAGAAGACATATAGATGGCTAACAAATACATGAAAAGATGCTCAACATCACTCATTATCAGAGAAATGCAAATCAAAACCACAATGAGGTACCATTTCATACCAGTCAGAATGGCTGTGATCCAAAAGTCTACAAGCAATAAATGCTGGAGAGGGTGTGGAGAAAAGGGAACCCTCTTACACTGTTGGTGGGGATGCAAACTAGTACAGCCACTATGGAGAACAGTGTGAACACTGGAGTGGGTTGTCATTTCCTTCTCCAGTGCATGAAAGTGAAAAGTGAAAGTGAAGTCGCTCAGTCGTGTCCGACCCTCAGCGACCCCATGGACTGCAGCCTTCCAGGCTCCTCCATCCATGGGATTTTCCAGGCAAGAGTACTGGAGTGGGGTGCCATTGCCTTCTCTGGAAGAACAGTGTGGAGATTCCTTAAAAAAACTGGAAATAGAACTGCCATATGACCCAGCAATCCCACTGCTGGGCATACACACCGAGGAAACCAGAATTGAAAGAGACACGTGTACCCCAATGTTCATCGCAGCACTGTTTACATTAGCCAGGACATGGAAGCAACCTAGATGTCCATCAGCAGACGAATGGATAAGAAAGCTGTGGTACATATACACAATGGAGTATTACTCAGCCATTAAAAAGAATACATTTGAATCAGTTCTAATGAGGTAGATGAAACTGGAGCCTATTATACAGAGTGAAGTAAGCCAGAAAGAAAAACACCAATACAGTATCAGATAAGATCAGTTGCTCAGTCATGTCTGACTCTTTGCGACCCCATAAATTGCAGCACGCCAGGCCTCCCTGTCCATCACCAACTCCCAATACAGTATACTAACACATATATATGGAATTTAGAAAGATGGTAATGATAACCCTATATGTGAGACAGCAAAAGAGACACAGATGTATAGAACAGTCTTTTGGACTCTGTGGGAGAGGGTGAGGGTGGGATGGTTTGGGAGAATGGCATTGAAACATGTATAAAATCATATGTGAAATGAATCGTCAGTCCAGGTTCTATGCACGATACAGGATGCTCAGGGTTGGTGCACTGGGATGACCCAGAGGGATGGTATGGGGAGGGAAGAGGGAGGGAGGTTCAGGATGGGGAACACATGTACACCCGTGGCAGATTCATGTTGATGTATGGCAAAACTAATACAGTATTGTAAAGTAATTAGCCTCCAATTAAAATAAATAAATTTATATTTTTAAAAAAAGCATTACTAAAAACAAGGCTACTAGAGGTGATGGAATTCCAGTTGAGCTATTTCAAATCCTAAAGATGATGCTGTTAAAGTGCTGCACTCAATGTGCCACCAAATTTGGAAAGCTCAGCAGTGGCCACAGGATTGGAAAAGGTCAGGTTTCATTCCAATCCCAAAGAAGAGCAATACCAAAGAATGTTCAAACTACTGCACAATTGCATTCATTTCACATGCTAGCAAGGTAATGCTCAAAATCCTTCCAGCTAGGCTTCATCAGTATGTGAACCAATTCCTTCCAGATGTACAAGATGACTTTAGAAAAGGCAGAGCAACCAGAGATCAAATTGCCAACATCCACTGGATCACAGAAAAAGCAAGGGGATTCCAGAAAAACATCTGCTTCATTGACTATGTTAAAGCTTTTGACTGTGTGGATCACAACAAACTGGAAAATTCTTAAGAGAGATGCGAATACTAGACCACCCTACCTGCCTCCTGCGAACCTGTATGCAGGTCAAGAAGCAACAGTTAGAACTGGACATGGAACAATAGACTGGTTCAAAATTGGGAAAGGAGTTTGTCAAGGCTGTATATCGTCACTCTGCTTATTTAACTTATATGCACAGTACATCATGTGAAATGCTGGGCTGGATGAAGCACAAGCTGGAATCAAGACTGCCAGGAGAAATATCAATAACTTCAGATATGCAGATGACACCACCCTTTTGGCAGAAAGTGAAGAGAAATTAAAGAGTCTCTTGATGAAGGTGAAATAGGAGAGTGAAAAAACTGGCTTAAAACTCAACATTCAAAAAATGAAGATCATGGCATCTGGTCCCATAACTTCATGACAAATAGATGGGAAAACACTGGAAACAGTGACAGATTTTATTTTCTTGGGCTCCAAAATCACTGTGGATGGTGACTGCAGCCATGAAATTAAAAGACGCTTACTTCTTGGAAGAAAAGCTATGACAAAACTAGACAACATACTAAAAACCAGAAGCATCACTTTGCTGATAAAGGTCCATATAGTCAAAGATATAGTTTTTCTAGTCGTCATGTACAGGTGTGAGAGTTGGACAATAAAAATGTTTGAATGCCAAAGAATTGATGCCTTCTAACTGTGGTGCTGGAGAAGACTCTTGAGAGTCCCTTGGACTCCCAAGATCAAACCCGTCAATCCTAAAGGAAATAAATCCTGAATATTCATTGGAAGGACCGAGGATGAAGCTCCAATACTTCAGCCACCTGATGTGAAGAGCTGACTCACTGGAAAAGACCCTGATGCTGGGAAAGATTGAAGGCAGGAGGAGAAGGGGGCGACAGAAGGTGAGATAATTGGATGAAATCACCGACTCAATGGACATGAGTTTGGGCAAACTCCGAGAGATGGTGAAGGACAGGGAAGTCTGGCGTGCTGCAGTCCATGGGATCGCAATGAGTCGGACATGACTGAGTGACTGACCACCAACAACGTTCTAGGATGGACCTTAAATCTGAGGGTTCTCTTCAGGTGCATTTTGAGAGTGACATATATCATTTTGAAAGACTGAGTCTACAGCAATAAAAAGACATGGTCTGTCTTGAAATGTTTTGCTTTGTAAATTTTTATTTAACTAGATGCTAATTTAATCAGTTATAATAAGAAATCACACTCCCACAGGACCAGACTACTTATTAATTCCTCAAATGGGGAAATAACAATGAAACCATGAAGACACAATGAGGACAAGGTCAACAATATGACTATTGGTTTTGAGCTCTGAAAGTCAGAGGTTTCTAGAGCTCTAGGGAAATGCTGGATGTTTATGCTAAGCAGCCAAAGAGAATCTCTCTCCTGGGCAACACCAAGGGCCATTCTGACTCCTCTGTAGGCACATTCAGATCATTCACCTCTTAAATGGTCTCTATAATGTTAAAAACCCATGTAATATTAAATGCTTTACAGAGTAATGATTGAGAATAAAATTAAAAATATAGACCATAGGATTTGGTGTTGGAAAAAAATGATTTCAAGTTCTGATTCTTATGACTGATTGATTGTGACCTTGGGCCAGTTACTTAACCTTTCTAAATCTTTTTTAATCTATAAAACTGGGGTAATAAACATAGTTACCTCATTGAGTTGTGAGCACTAAATGAATGCCCTAATACGGCACAAAATAGTGTTCCAACAATGGTAGTTATCACCATAAGGGTGAATACACACTCTGAGAAGCCATTTAGCTCTTTGTTTGAAATCACACCTGTGGGAAACATACAGAAAATAACAAAATGTGACTTAAAATGATGATATTATTACTATTAACCTTTTTACTATTTTATAATGCTTTAAATGACAGTTACAAAATCCAGGACATTTATCAGTTACCTCAAAAATAGATACAACCTTATCATTCAGAATTAACTTATTTTTTTCATTTTTAAAGAGAGGTATTATTTATTCCCACTTTGGGGTACTTGTTCTTTAAATAATGTTTGTGTGTAATATATGCTACAGGATACAAAAGATCAATTTTTTGCAGAATTATCAATTTCTAACTTAAACAATAGAATTTTACCATATTTCCTCTTTAGTTTTAGACCAATGCTTCCCCGGTGGCTCAGTGGTAAAGAATCTGCCTGCAATGCAGGAGACACAGGTTCAATCCCTGGGTCAGGAAGATCCCCTGGAGGAGAGCATGGAAATCCACTCCAGTATTCTTGCCTGTAAAATCTCATGGACAGTGGAACCTGGTATGTTACAGTCCATCGGGTCGCAAAGAGTCCAACATGACTGAAGCCACTGAGCACTCATGCACACAACGCTTCATGAAAAGCGGCTCACTTTTCACATGTGAAACATGTGAATACATAATTATACACAATTAAAATAGTCACAATTTCACTTTTCCTGCTTCCTTAGAACTGAGACTAAACCAGTGATGACAAAACCCTTTGGAAATACAATCTTAAAATTTAACTTAAACATCCAATGAGCTGAATTACAAAGATGAAACATCTATCTATGGTCAGGAAACTACCCTAAATACAGAAATAATCAGAACACTGAGGTACACCTGGCACTGGTTACTCTTAAAGCTATCTAGCAATCATCAGTCCATTTGCCTATATTTAACAGAAAAGATACTGCACTAATGCTATGGATTGCTTGCATTAATGGCCCCACCTCTCATACTCAAGCATTTTATCTTATAGTTCTGTACTGTTTTCCAAGTCTGATGCTGAGCCCCATCGAGTGACTTGCTTTACTTTAGCCAGTGAGATAGAAGTGAAACTGATGGACGCAGAGGCTTGAAAGAGCATTTGGTTATTTGCTTCCAATCTTGCTTCTCTGAGATCATGGTGAGAACACAATCAGTCTCGCCTTCTGAAGGAATATAATAGACAAGCATGTGGAAGGAAGCCCTAGTTGTCCCAGCCCTTAGCTAGCCACAGGAGAGAACCCAGCCAAGATCAGCAAACCACCTCCACACCCTACAACTAACCACGGACATAGTGAGCCCCCTGAGCCCAGAAGAACCATCCAGCTGACCTACAGACATGGGAATTTTGATAAATGCTTGTTGTTTTAAATTACTATGATTGAAGGCAGGTTGCTACATGGTTTTATTTTGGTGATGGATAACCGATATACTTGTATATCAGAGTTTTCCAATTTTAGCTTCCTATTACACAACTTGGAATTATTTCAAGAGATCTAAGAAAAAGCAGAATTCTATACTAATAGTATTCTTGAATACTAATATTCAAAGTGTGTACATATGAGTAGCGGGGAGTGGCCTGTATCCAGGTGTTATAAAAAATCATCTATTTTGGAAGGGTACAACATGTGTTAAAATTTCTATTTATGTAAAGAACTCCATTTTGGGAATACGTTTTATCATGTACAGAGTATATTATCATAGCTGACATATAATTTATTACTAAATATATGCACATGTATTGGAGGCACATATTTTATTGATAGGTACACACCCTGAAAAAAGTTCAGAGGGCACTGATCTTGACTGTTTACATTTGGTCATTTTCTTATCTAGCATGGGCTTTCATGGTGGGTCATCTCTTCAGGAACTAAATGAAGACAAATTCACTGGCTAGGTGTCACTATTCTCTTCTGAATATGATGCAATTTTAAATATTTTTAAAAATTATTAGTATTCTATTAAAGTAAAATGAAAAATAAGGGTAGTGATGTACAGTGTTTTCTTTTTTAAATATATTGGCTACATATAGAACGTTTGCAGGGGAAAATACTGCACAGTCTCTTTAACATAAGACCATGTAACATGGTCCTCAAGCAGTAACATCTTAGTTTGCCACATCAATTTAGACTGATATCTTATTAAAATTTGGGATAGAAAATATTTTAGATAGACAATTTAGACATATATTAGTTTTCCTACAAAATATTTACCAAAAGACACCTTTATTTTAATGAGTTTATACTCATATCTTTATAGATTTAGCAGTTCTGATTTTGTAAGAGATTGCACAGATTAATGGTTTACAGTGATTTTAAAATACAGCTAATTTAGTTAATCACATAAACCCCCAAATAACTCCTTTACTGGAACTAAAATTACAAATATATATATTAGTAAACTAATAAGGAGTGAGGTATTTTTCAGATTAAGGACTTGTATAAGAAAGACATATTCTTCATGACTTCAGAGAGTAAAGATAAATGTTAGAACATAAATTCTACAAATTAACAAATAAAGATGCACAACCTTCAATTCATGACCAGTTTTACAATGTGCTATGTCTTTAAAAGGAGAGTAATTTCAAAATGTCAACTTTGCTTCAGCATGGTCTTCTTCTATATCAAATTCTTATAATGCTGCCACATGCTTTTTTTTTCTTTTCCTCTTAGATCATTCTGCCAAATTCATACACATTATATTTAAAGGTATTTTTAAAACACAAGTAATTTTCCTCCTCTTCACATAAAAATGCTTTCCTTCTTTTCAGTCCCAGAGAGCTACATATTCTGGGCTACTGATTTTCCAGAGAGCTCAGTTTTAACCCTTTGAAAGAAGGTTGGATATATATATATATATATATATATATATATATATATGTTTATCCAGGTTGAACTGTATTCTTCAAAAAAAAAAAAGAGAGAAGAGTTTAAAATATGACTTGCATATTGATTTCATAGTGTTTTGAGTTATATCTAATTCCATAAAATGAAACAAATTTGTCACTTTATACTACTGCAGTCTAACTGGCAAATAAAAGGCCCAAGTTATTTTAAAAATCCATTGAATTTTTGCCCATATTAAGGAACAAAGAACCTGAGGGGCGGCTAAGAGGTTGTCCCCAAGGATGCAGCAATCCAGACATGCAGAGCTGAGGGATGCAGTGTTCCAGCCTGTCCTGAAGGGGGAGCCTCTGCAGCCCTACCAAGGAGGGAGACACTGTGCAGCAGAAAGTCTCCTTGCAGACTCCACGGATTTCAGCTCCCCGTGCCTCTAGCCAGATAACCAGCTCATCCGTCATCTCTTTAGCTTTTGAGCCAACAGGCTATTGACTGGATCCAGGCTCTAGGGACTGGGGTGTTCTTGGAAGAGCTGCAGATACTCACCACGTGACCTTCGTCAAGCCAATCAATATGCCACTCAGCTCTTCCATGTTCCCTTTCTGCAAATGGAGGATAAGAAACAGCCTGCAACCTATCTAAGTGTGTGCTATTTTACAAAAGGCTTTCTTTCCCCTCTTGTTGTGGACATCTATTCTCCCATAAACGAACAGATTAATAGCACAATTTTCAATGGCTGCTGCATTGTGCTCCACGGCAAGGATACACTGTTTTTTTCTGAAAAACAAACCATTAACAAACAACAGAAGGGACGTTTAGCACCATTTCAAAAGATCAGACATTCTGTTATGAACAAAGGATCAGGAGATGACAGAGAAATTACAGAAGAGAGAAGGACATGAAATATACAGAAAGACGGCATGAAGAGATGAACACATTAGTATATTTTCAAATGAATCTTGTGAGATAGATAGCTAGATATATAGATATATAGATATAGATATAGATATATATTCCCCAAGTAGTTCATTTACAAAATGAAATAAACAGTAAAGATTACAAAATCCCAAATTTGTAATCACAGCCCCAAATGAACCTCCCCCCACTCATTGGTTTACCGTCTTTTCTTTTTAATTTTGTTGTAATCACATTCTGTAAGCTGCTATTGTCAAAAGTTAAAATTTAAGATGTCCTTTACCAAGCTGACCACTTGATACTGAGTGGACAGCCAGACGCCCCAGAGATGGCCTCAGCTAAAGTGATTCAGCCCGATCCACAAAGCCCTCTGTCTCTATCCATCCCTGGTCACCTCATGTCTAGGAGTGGTCCAGCCCCCTCTCACCACTACTGTCCCTCATCCCTGGAGGTTACTGTGCTTTTCCTATGGCCCCCCTACATCCTGGTTACCCTTTGTAAATCATCCCTTTTTAAACTGAAGTCTCAAATTACATACTCTGAGTGTGTCACTATTTCTGGTTGGGTCCCTGACTAAACTATACCTATTCCATAGGTATCAGTTCAGTTCAGTTCAGTTGCTCGGTCGTGTCCGACTCTTTGCAACCCCATGAATCGCAGCACGCCAGGCCTCCCTGTCCATCACCAACTCCCGGAGTTCACCCAGACTCATATCCATCGAGTCAGTGATGCCATCCAGCCATCTCATCCTCTGCCGTCCCCTTCTCCTGTCCCCAACCCCTCCCAGCATCAGAGTCTTTTCCAATGAGTCAACTCTTTTTATGAGGTGGCCAAAGTACTGGAGTTTCAGCTTTAGCATCAGTCCTTCCAAAGAACACCCAGGGCTGATCTCCTTTAGAATGCACTGGTTGGATCTCCTTGCAGTCCAAGGGACTCTCAAGAGTCTTCTCCAACACCACAGTTCAAAAGCATCAATTCTTCGGCACTCAGCCTTCTTCACAGTCCAACTCTCACATCCATACGTGACCACAGGAAAAACCATAGCCTTGACTAGACACTATAATAGTACTATGAACTATGTAGGGTTTAGTCAGGACACAGCAGGGGAAGGAGAGTGTGGGACAAATTGAGAGAGTAGTGCTGAAACATATACATTAGCACGTGTAAAACTGATAGCTAGTGGGAAGTTGCCGTGTGACACAGGGAGCTCAGCCCAGTGCTCTGTGATGATCTAGAAGAGTGAGATGCAGCTGGGGTGGGAGAGAGGTTCAAGAGGGAAGGGACATGTGTATACCAATGGCTGATTCATGTTTTTGTATGGCAAAAACCAACACACCTGTAAAGCAGTTATCCTCCAATTAAAAATAAATTTTAAAAAGTAATACTGATGCTATATAGTAATAGTTGGAAATCCTAGTGGTTCCTGTTTACATCACAAAATTTGGTTGACATGGAAACAACTTTTTTTTTCTGTAAACAGTGATAGATTTTGTAGATAGGAGTGCTATGATTATATTAGGAACAAAAAATTTTATAAGTGAGTGCACTGGCCTCAAAAGCACATTTGAAATTTAATAAGACTATTAGGTGTTTTCTGATTATGTTTTAAACAATGAATTTCCTCCATCTCACAGAGTGCAGTGAGAAAGAATTAGTTCCTGAGAGTAAAGACTATATAAAACATACTGTAGTAACCCTTACTGAGATCTGAGTGATAAATCCACATTCTCTCTTATTTTCACAAATTATCTTATTTGCACTATCATCTCATATTTGTATAATAGCAGAGTTTCAATATTGAACACTGTTGGAATATTTACTATCTGACAGCCATCATGTTAGGTACATCATATAAATTATTGCACAATTCTCCAATAATCTTATGACATCTGTATTCTTCTTATTATTTTGTTTTTCAGATAAAGAGACGCAGCTAGAAGTGGAGCCTGACAGCTTTAAACACTGTGTTAAGTGTGTGTGCGTGCTCAGTTGCTTCAGTCGTGTCTGATTCTTTGCAGCCCTATGAACTATAGCCCACCAGGCTCCTCTGTCCAAGGGATTCTCCAGGCAAGAACACTGGAGTGGGCTGCCATGCCCTCCTCCAGGGGATCTTCTTGACCCACAGATCCAGCCCATGTCTTTTACACCTCCTGCATTGGCAGGTGAGTTCTTTACCACTAGCGCCACATGAGACATCCCGTGTTAAGTGTAAGACACCAAATATGATTCATTGGGCACACAGAAATACATTTGATGCGCAATATGCCTTTAAGTCTCTTTATAACACCCTTCCTGTGCATCAGTCTTGTTTCTTTGTAATGCTAATCAACATTCTAAGTTAAGAGAAAATTCGATAAACCCTAAGGCCCCTTCCAAGTCTCACCACCTACAGACAACTAAGCCACCCAATAAAATAAAATCTTCAAAAGTTATAACTTTCAGTTTAAATCTGGAGATAAGAAATGGCTAATTAAGTAACCATTCACAACATTTCAAGTCTTTCTCAGGAATACAAGACAGAAATAGTTCATAATACACACCAGTAATACATACTGAATTCTTATATTTGCCATGTACTCACTTTTTTTGCATTATCTCATTGAAAGTTCACAGTGACCTTAAAAGTAGGTACAAATATTATCCTACTTAAGTAGTAATTAGAATCCTAATTCCTTATGTATTCTAAATGTGCCTCATTGTTCAGTCACTCAGTCTTGTCTACTCTCTGTGAGTCCATGGGCTATAGCAAGCCAGGTTTCCCTGTCCTTAACTATTTCCTGGAATTTGCTATAACTCTTGTCCATTGAGTCAATGATGCCATCCAACCAACTCATCTTCTCTTGCCCCCTTCTCCTCCTTTCCTCAATCATTCCCAGCATCAAGGTCTTTTCCAATGAGCCAACTGTTCACATTAGGTGGCCAAAGCATTGGAGCTTCAGCTTCAGCATCAGTCCTTCCAATGAATATTCAGAGTTGATTTCCTTTAGGATGGACTGGTTGGATTTCCTTGCAGTACAAGGGACTCTCAAGAGTCTTCTCCAACACCACAGTTCAAAAGCATCAATTCTTCGGCACTCAGCCTTCTCTATGGTCAAACTCTCAAATTTATACATGACTACTGGAAAAACCATAGCTTTGACTAGATGGACCTTTGTTGGCAAAGTAATGTCTGCATTTTAATATGCTGTCTAGGTTTGTCATAGCTTTCCTTCCAAGAAGCAAGTGTCTTTTAATTTCATGCCTGCAGTCACTGTCCATAGTGATTTTGGAGCCCAAGAAAATAAAATCTGTCATCGCTTCCACTTTTTCCCCATCTATTTGCCATGAAGTGATGGGACCAGATGCCATGGTCTTAGTTTTCTGAATGTTGTGTTTTTAGCCAGTTTTTTCACTGTCCTGTTTCACCTTCATCAAGAGGCTCTTAAGTTCTTCTTCGCTTTCTGCCATTAGGGTAGTATCATCTGTGTATCTGAGGTTATTGATATTTCTCCTGGCAATCTTGATTCCAGCTTGTTCTTCATCCAGCCCAGCATTTTTTGTATGATGTACTCTGCATATAAGTTAAATAAACAGAGTGACAATATACAACCTTGATGTATTCCTGTACCGATTTGAAATCAGTCTGTTGTTCCATGTCCAGTTCTAACTGTTGCTTCTTGACCTGCATACAGATTTCTCAGGAGGCAGGTAAGGTGTTATAATATTCCCATCTCTTGGAGAATTTTCAACAGTTTGTTGTGATCCACACAGTCAAAGGCTTTAACATAGTCAATGAAGCAGAAGTAGATGTTTTTCCTAGAATTCCCTTGCTTTCTCTACGATCCAATGGATATTGGCAATTTGATCTCTGGTTCCTCTGCCTTTTCTAAATCCAGTTCTACATCTGGAGTTCTCTGTTCACATATTGTTGAAGCATAGCTGGAAGGATTTTGAGCATTACCTTGCTAGCATGTGAAATGAGCACAACTGTGTGGTAGTTTCAACATTCTTTTGCATTGCTCTTCTTTGAGACCGGAATGAGCACTGACCTTTTCCAATCCTGTGGCCACTGCTGAGTTTTCCAAATTTGCTGGCATATTGAGTGCAGCACTTTAACAGCATTATCTTTTAGGATTTGAAATAGCTCAACTGGAATTTCACCACCTTCACTAGTTTTGTTTGTAATGATTCTTCCTAAGGCCTACTTGATGTCACACTGCAGGATGTCTGGCTCTAGGTGAGTGATAACACCATCGTGGTTATCTGGGTCATTAAGACTATTTTTAAAATGACTAAACTATGCCATTTTAAGCCAAACAACTTTTTTATTCTTTCAAAGAAATGACAATGGGTAGCCATGGTAATTGACTTAGAAGCACCCAGTTAATTTTAAATTGTAGCTTCAAATTACAACATAGAAATCATAGTGCCTGAGTGACCTGATTTTGTGTGCTGTCAAAACCTTCAGGATCTGGCTTCAGCTTTTCTGATGACCTCTCCTCCCGAAGTCAAACTACATTTGCAGGAATGTCATCCCACCACTCAGTCTTATACTCAGGCCCATGTATGTTCTAATTCTCTTCTGCTTTCTCATCTTCATGCCTTTCATTTCTCAATTATATTAAAACTCAGATAAAAGGTTATGGCCTCCAGTAAGTCACTCTTACCCCAGGGGTGTTTCTACACTGTACTTAAAACAATCACAACACTTATAGATTATATTGTAATTAACTGTTTGTCTACAAGCTTTTTAAGAGAGGAGCCTGTATTCTGTCTACCTGGCAAAGTACTTGAGAGTTTCTCAGAATCTGTTGAGTGAGTGAAAGCCCAGGCAAGACTGTCCTAAGAGGACAGCATCAACAGGATGGAAGACTATCTGAAGATATACTGTGAGCCAGGTGCCAGGCTCTGTATAAATATGTATCCTCCAGAGACACACAATCTAGTTAGGTGAAAAAAAGGCAAAAAAACAGTCCATAACATATATAAAATTACATAAGTTCAAAATAATATTGGCTTGCTGACAAAAGAGCAAAAAATTCTTACTATTAAGGGTGATAGTAATCACCATAATGTATCAAAGAAAGTGTTTTATAAAAAACTTAATTATGCAACTTTTTTATTTTCCAGGAATTATTCCCCAGAAGGAAGCAATATGATAAACATCTAGTTCTTTTTCTACATATGCATATTCTCACACTCTTCTTGCTTTCACATGCATGCGAGCATGGCACACAAACACATATACACACAACACATGTATACACATAAGCACACACTAAAAAACATTAAAACCTTTTAAAGTAACCAAAAGATAAAGGAAACTTTATCTTACATAAGGATTCTTATGTAGCCTACTCCCTAAATTAAAAAAAGAAATTATCTTGGTTGCTAGAACTGAAATTTGAATATTGTCTTCTAGTCAACATCAGCTGTTAATTCAGACTACGGATAACATAATGATGCTTTCCCTTTTGGCAAAGCAGATTAATACTGATAAAATATGGCAAAGCATTATTATAAGTAATAAGACAGATGGCAATAGATTTTAGGCCTGCAGAAAAGCCATAAAAATACACTGAATATTGACAAGGAAGAGAGGTTTCAAAAATGGTGAAATGTAAATCATGGCTCTGTTAAGACACTTTAACAGGATGCCACCGTGGTGCCAAATGAAGGCAGCAGACTCTGAGAAGACACGTCACCTGTCACTTCAGATATTTGTTGACAATTCTAGGAGTTTATACTCCATTATGAAGGATGACTCAGATTAAATTCAGGCCATCCTGCCTACAGTAATTAGTCTGCTAATTCTGCAGCACAGCTTTTGGCTTCTGCTCAGCAGTTGGCCTAAGGTTATAAACTGGACTATTTATTAAGCCTTATTAAGACTGCTGTCAGCTGTAATCATATTGCTCCTCCGCACAAAACCTTCAGTGGCTCCCTGCTGCCTTCCTAATTAAGTCTATACTCCTCGTCTTGACATTTCAAAGTCCTTTACCATATGTTGCTAACCTTGCTTTCCAGTCTGTATTTTCACCACTCCAAGGGTTGTTCTGGTCTGGTCCAACTAAACTTCTTCTCCTTTCTCAAACACCCTTTCTGATGTCTTCTTCACTCATGAGATTCTGACTGGATTGCTCTTCCTGCTTCCCATCATTAACATCCCATGCTGATCCATCTCTGTATATGACCACAGTTTTCAAGCTTTCCTGATATATCTCAATAAGTTTGTCTATTAAAGAAATGTAAATGATAAAAATGGAAAAAGTATCAAGTTTAAATGAGATAGATTTGATTCTGAATTCTAATTTTTTCTACTTGCTGATAAGCTTAAGCAGGTTAAATGAGATCTCACATATAATGATTCTGTTACAGTGTCTGACACATGATAGAAAATCTATATACACTGACTTTCCTTTCCCTGATTTCTCCAATTCAACATAGTCCCTCCCCGCCTTGCATTACATGACAGACACTCCAACTGTGTTACCTGGTAGTAGTTCATGATCTCTTAGCACTTGTCACATAGGAAATACATGCCTTGTCATCAGTGACTAATCACTGATGGCACATTTACAAATGAAAACTCATCAATCCCAGAGAACAAAGTTCCAAATATCATAAGTCAGTTTATCAAACTCAGAAATTTAACATAGCTCCTTAACTCCTTATTTAGGAAAAAAAATATTATTGGTTAAGAGAAAAGCACTCTGCAATTCTAATGACAAAATAATTACAAGATATTGAACCAAAAGTAGATCCAGAATTAGCTATATTTTCATTCTACTTTGTTATTTACAATCAAACCACTGTGTGTGCAGTGAGAACTGAATTTGCTTTGAAAACTGGAAAACATCTAATTAAGAATATTTTTTAGATAGCATGAAGCTATGTAATAAAATAAAAATAAAATCTAATTGTTGACCCTTAACCAACCTGTTAAAAATCTTTTCAGTGTTACTGAAAATTTGTCTTGATTATCTTTTATTCAATTTAACAGTGTCTAATAATCCTTAACTGTGTCTAGGAGACCTGAAATATTTTAAGAGATAAGAGCCTTAACCAAAAGGTCAGTAGACAGTGATGTCTTTCTAAAATTATTAGTCCATACATTAATAAATCCCAATGAGTACTGGAAGGACGTTTAATTCTGAGACAAGCACAGCAGTATTTCTGGGATCAGGTACCTGCATGTACAGTGAATACATGTTTTGGCGTAATATTAAATGGCTATGTATTCAAAAGCAGTTTAGATCAAAGTCAAAGCTAAAGTCAAAAATTATCATAGGATGAAAATACTAAAAACAGGCTTCAAGTATGATGAATATGATGGGTCAGTAACAGCCCTTGAAAAATAAGGTATATATTTTTTAAAAATGAAGGCAAAGCTAAGCCTTGTGTAAAACAAATTTCTTCTTTAGCTCTCTGTCAAAAAATGTTCTAAGTCAATTGTAGACAACCAAATGGATCCCCTGGCAAGCAGTGAAAACTCATGTTATTTATCAAGATTTGCTTTCAGAATAATGCAAATTACCATCTATCATCTATATCACGTTGAGCATGAGTGTTCCCTTTATAGGACAATAAAAACAAATAAGATTTGAAAACAAATGAAAGATATATACATCATCATTCTGTACTGAAATATATATATATACCTTTTTTAAAGAAAATGATTTATCTGATCATATAAATAATACACATTATAAAACTTTTAGAAAATTTAGGAAAATACTAAAATAAAAGAAAATCACCCCATTACATATAAGTTCAATCTGCCAGTTAACCAATAAAAATAGAGGCTCACATTGCCTGACTTGATCATTAACATAATTCTATTTCAGGACAGAGTTGTAGGTCTAAAATCTCCTGACTCCTTGTTTACTTCACCTTGAAAATGATAATACAGGTTCAGGAACTTTCTGTACCAGAATAAATTAGGTTATGGACATTGATAATAATACTTATGTAGGAGAAGGAAATGGCAATCCACTCCAGTATTCTTGCCTGGAAAATCCCATGGACGGAGGAGCCTGGCAGGCTACAGTCCATGGGGTTGCAAAGAGTCGGACATGACTGAGCAACTTCACAACAAGGAATGGTTCACCAGAGAAGGCAATGGCAACCCACTCCAGTACTCTTGCCTGGGAAATCCCATGGGCAGAGGAGCCTGGTGGGCTGCAGTCCATGGGGTCGCTAGGAGTCGGACATAACTGAGTGACTTCACTTTCACTTTTCACTTTCATGCATTGGAGAAGGAAATGGCAACCCACTCCAGTGTTCTTGCCTGGAGAATCCCAGGGGCAGGCTGCCTGGTGGGATCTGCCTGGTGGGCTGCCATCTACGGGGTCGCACAGAGTCGGACACGACTGAAGTGACTTAGCAGCAGCAGCACACTGTTATGTATGGTGACGATTTTAAAGAAGTCTGGAAACTGTTTCCAACAGTGGGCCTTAAATAGCTTTCATATTTACAGCTTGGTTTGAGAGGTGAGTTTGTAGCTCCCTTTGGGTCTCAGAAACACCTTTCCTCCATCCAAGCATTTGAAGGATAGGTTGCTTTTTGGGATGCCGGAGAGTGATTTGTATGCTATTGGAGATGGCGGAGGAAATTTCCCGAGAGACACCCAACGCCTGGGACAGCCTGATACAGTCAAGAGTGAAAGTTGTTAAAACAAACAAACAAACAAACAAACAAAAACAGTAACTAGGTTCAAATGCTAGAGTTACTAGTATTTCAGAGGAACTGCAAGAATGACATAAAAACTATAATTTTAAAAATGAAACATTTTTGAGGGTTTAATATTAATATATATTGAGAGTATACTAAGAAGTTTATACAAATTTTTAGAGTCAATCTTCACAATAATCCTATGAAGTAGGTTCTGCCTCTCTCTCCATTTTACTACTGGGAAACTGAGGACAAGAAAATTAAAATATCACAGTGTTAATGAGCAGCAGTCACCACCAGATCCAAAGTGTTCAATCCTATACTCTTAGAGTAATAGGTAGAATGCAGGGCCTTTTGCAGCCCAGCACTTCTCCTGTTCTGAACATAATACAGGTCCTTGGGTGATACTCCACAGTATCTAAGATGATATAGTTTAATCTAAAGGATCAAAGGCAGGCATAGCCTGAAGCCTTAAACCCTCAAGATGCCAGAAGCCAATGTTCTAAGACTCAAAGGGTTGTTCAAAAATCAGGGACCTTGGATAAGCATTCTTACCATTGCACTATGGATATTTATAAAAAATTATGCCATCAATACATATTTACTACTGAGAACAAATCTATTGCATTATGGGCACAGGATAAAATAAAAAATAAGAGACTGTCTCCCAGAAACTTCACTGGGAGAAGAAGCATCATCCATATGTCTCCCTCATGACACTGAAGGGTTCTTGAATGAACCAACTATGACTTCCATACTTTCATATCCTTCATTGTGCCAATCATGTACCATAATGTGCCTATTATGTGACAGTTGTATATTACACTGTGTCTTCATGGTGTAGGACATGATGGGTACCCAATGGACGAAAGCCAGCATGTTTAACCTGGTCCAAAGTGCCATGCATGCTCTGGCCTTGTCTCATGTCATCTCACTCTCTTCCCTCACTTCTTATCATTCTTGAAGACATGAATACTTTCCCAGCCCAGGAAGCCTGTCCACAGCAGCTTTCAGCTTAAGTTTAACTTTCATAGAGAAATTTTCTACACACTAGGTCAGGTCAAAATTCCCTATAAATCAATCTCATGCCATAAGATAATTTTCCTTTTCAACACTTACCTTGATGTAAATAAACACTTATTTATGTAATTAATTTTAAGGACATAAACACTGTAAGTCTTATTTGCTGCTATAATCTCAGCACCTAACATAGAATCTGATAACTGGTAGGTCCTTAGTATTGAGTTAGTCAATGAATAAATGAATTAGTAAGTGGAAGAATAAGAATTTCTGAACAAATGACTCCTTTCTGGATCATACATATAATCATTTAACCATTTCTGGCAGACCACAGATGCATTATAATTGAGAAATACTGAGAAGCTTAGAATTTAGTACAAAATAAAGTTATTATTCATTGGAAGAACTGATGCTAAAGCTGAAGCTACAATACTTTGGTCACCTGATGCAAATAGCTGACTCATTGGAAAAGAACCTGATGCTGGGAAAAATTGAGGGCAGGAGGAAAAGGGGACAACAAAGATGAGATGGTTGGATAGCATCATAGCCTCACTGGACATGAGGTGAGCAAGCTCTGGGAGATGATGAAGGACAGGGAAGCCTGGCATGCTACAGTCCATGGGGTCGCAAGGAGTCAGACATGACTGAGTGACTGAACAACAACAGGAACAATGAAGTTATTAGAAATGATTGCTCTTTTCTCTGAGACACTCAGGTAGAGCTGGTTGTTGTACACATCCCATTACCTTCTTTTGCTTGTATTACCAATCAGTCATCCATGCAATGCTTTTATATTTTTTGAGTCATGTCCCATATCACATTATCCACATCTTAGGTTTCAAGTCAGAATTTTGATAACCCCTTTGCTATGTCTGTAAACATTTGCATCTCATCTTGGCTCAGCACCAATTTGCAGGAATTACCTTGGAATTAATTAAATGTTCTAAGAGGCCAAGTCTCCTTCTGAAGGTACAGGGCTCGTTTTCAAAGAAGGTTCTGGGTTGATTTTGTACTAATGAATTGATTTACTGAATAAAAAGTCATATCTTTCTTCTAAGGATATCAGTAAGAGCCAACATCTACCATTATTCCAAACCAGCATCACTGGTCTCCACCCACTAAATACTAGTAGCAAACTCAAGTAATGCCAGTCAGAAATGTCTCCAGACAACTGCCCTGCATCGCCGGAGAGGTAAAACCATCCCTTGCTTGAGAACCACTACTCTAACTGATATATTGCATAATCATGGATGGTGGGGTCATGGTCAACGGTACCTGGGGACGTTAGTGAAAGCTTCCCAAACAATATGATGTGATGCTCCAGTTGAGGTTTCAAGGGTCAGCAAGAATATGTTCAGAAAGCCAAAATGAACCCTTTGACCGTGAGTAAATTTAACTGGAGATCTCAAAACTGCGAACATTCAAGGTCAGTACTAACCATCCCTGAGCCAGTCAATTCTCCAAACTGCACAAGAACACCACTCTCTCATGCTTTCCCTTCTCTACCATAACATGCTTTGGACACTCTGCACTGCTGAAAGACATATAACTTACTAAATAATGGTACAGGTTCAATCACTAGCTATGTGATCTCGGGAAGTCATTAAACTTTTGGGAGTTTCAGTGCCCATGTCTTATAAAGTGAAGCTGTTCGATTAGTGTTTGACCTCTGGAGCCTCTTCAAATTAAATTCTTTGATAAATATTTGTTGTTTTTTACAGAAGTCTCTCTGCTCATTAAAATGGATACCCTTCATGTTATATTGATTTGCAGTGGGCACTAATCAAATAACAGTTCTAATAAGTTGGGTACTGAAAACTGATTAGAAATATATCCCCACTTTTCACACCCCTCTGGGGAACATATTCAGATTCAAAGGAGAAATCATTCACCCTTAAGACAAACAGCAGCATTATTGCATTGACAGTGAATTAAACTGCTCGGGACTGCATCAATTTCAGAGTTATAATCTTGTCATGTCACAGACGTACGCATATTCATATTTATATGTACAAACTTTTTTTTTTCAAAAATACTGAATGTTTCCACAAAGAGAGAGAAGGAAGAATTGAGTTCAATACATAAACCATATTTTTTTTTTTAAACAGACTTTTTTCTAGAGCAGTTTCAGGTTCACAGCAAAACTAACTGGGAAGTACAGAGAATTTCCATATACTCATTGGCCCCACAGATGCACAGCCTCTTTCACCATCAACATGCCCCACCAAAGTGTCACACTGGTTCCAGCTGATGAGCCTACAGTGCCAAACATTATTATCCAAAGTCCATAGCTTGCCCTAAAAATTCTATGTGCTCTGTATATTCATCCTTCCCTTCTTCCTAACCCCTACCAACCACTGACAGTTTTTTTATTGACACCAATAGTTTTGCTTTTTCCAGGATGTCACAGTTAGAACACACAGTAATGTAGCCATTTCAGGTTGGCTTCTTTCATTGAGTGATTTCCATTTAACTTTCCTCCATGATTTTCCGTGATGTGATAACTTATTTCTTTTAGTGCTGCATAATATTCCACTGGTTAGATATATCCCTGTTTTCCTGTTCACCTATTGAATACATTTTGGCAAGTTACATCTTTGACAAGCTTTGGCAATTATGAATAAAGCTGCTAAAAACATCCACGTGCAGGTTTTGTATGAACATAGTCAAACAATTGTTAAAATGTGGATTTATTAACACTACTGCATACCAAATCACGCTGAAAGGTAATAGCTAAAAACAACCACCCATTTAACTCATGAGTCTCTGGATAAGCAATCTTGACTGGACTCATCTGGCTGGTTCTTTTTTCTCAACTGCCCTCCTTCACTTGTGCCGTCAGGGCAACTTGGCATTGCTGATCTGTTTTGTACTCTCTCACATCTCTGTGACCATGGCTGGGTCAAGGGGGCTGACTTAGCTCCACACTACGTTCTCTCACCTGCCAGCAGGTGAGCCTCTAACTGCACACATGACGTCTGGGTGGGCTTCCTAGAGAGTGGAAGCACGCAGGGGGCCCTTGCAGGCCAGGCTCTGAATGTGCAGGGTGTCGATTCTGCGGGATTCTGCTGGCTGAAGCAAGTCACAAGGCCTACTCAGATTCAAAGGAAGGGGAAATGAACCTCACTTCTTGATGGAAAAAGCCGAAAAGCCACTTGGTACAGGGCACGAATACAGGAAAATGTGAAGTATTATGCCATTGTTTTGCAATCCACTACATCTGGGTTATTAGACTAGCAGGACAACATCATGGTTTAAATTTTGAACTCTGGGAGTCAGCCACTGAAACTCAGAACTTCCTTGTCATTCACTAGCTGAGCAGTAATGACCTCTTTAACCTGAAATCACCTTACTTGTAAAGTTGGGATAATGATGGTAACTGCCTTATAGTGACGGCTTTCCATGGCTGCTGTTCTACTGTCACTGAGGGGACTTCGTGCTGGTGCTTAGTCACTCAGTCGTGTCCGACTCCTTGTGACCCCATAGGCTGTTTCCTGCAAACTCTGCTGTTCAAGGGATTCTCCAGGCAAGAGTATTGGAGTGGGTTGCCATTTCCTTCTCCTGACTTTACCTCACTATTAAAAAAAAAAAAAAAATATATATATATATATATATATATATATATAGCCCAGTTTGAGAAAATGAGATAAACTCCCCTTCTTCCTGAAATCATTCATTGTCAAGTCACTTCTTTAAATCACGTTTCTGAGGATACAGAAAGATCATGGAGCTATTTTTGGTTAGTTTTTACTTTTGTGCTAATTGATGGCCTTTTTCCTATCTTTCTCGACAAGAACAGAAGTAATCATGAAAATTTTCATTTGCTGGATAGTTTCAACTAAAACAACTTTTAAAACTTAACTTGCCATCTGTCTTTAATTGTTCAGTTTCTTAAATGTACTATTCACCTGAGTACATGGTAACATGTTAAAAGTTTTGAGTAGTAGCTACTAAGCCATGTAAATTGAATTATAAAGTAAAAAGGATCATTTAAACCCCCCAAATACATACCTACTTGTATATATCTGTCATTTGTCCATTCAGCAGGATCATACCTTTGAGCATGTTTTATTTACATATCAAAATTAGATATTCTATCTCTAAGTGCGCTTCATAGTAGAACCTTGTTATGAAGACATTTTCGTTACAGACACTTGCTTTTGTGATGCAACTAATTTAAAACCTGTTTATTTTCCTAATCCAAACTGGATGTTATAACTCAGTATTTCAGTCACTCAAGTAATCTGCCAACTCTGGCTATAAAATTATAGGATCAATTTATGTTAATTTTTAAAAGGTTTTAAAAACTCTGTTTAATATTTTACTATTCTTGGAAAAAGAAGAAACTGATTTGAAAGGAATATTTTTGTTAATGTTGAAGAAATACTGGGATTCTTTCAGTCCAAAATGCTCATGCTATGTAATTTTTTTCTTTTGTTTAAAAATTTATGGTGTTATTCAAAGTATAACTTATCTATACAAGTGTTTTAAAAATATAACAGTATATAGAATATGAAAATGATGCTGAGTTAGAATATAATATAATCAAGAATTCAAGACTAAGGAAAACTGAAGCATACCCTCTTCTGAGGGTATCTTTAAGAAGGCAGCCATAAAACCACAAGAATAAAACCCAGAATTGAAACAGATACTCTGGTATACATATACAGAAAGCACTGCTATTCAATAGGAACATGATTTCCAGTTATTCAAATGAAACTTCCTTTACAACAAGAAGATTTGGCATTTAAGTAGTTAAGAGCATCTTAACTAACATCTAGGCACCCCACTCCAGTACTCTTGCCTGGAAAATCCCACGGACAGAGGAACCTGGAAGGCTGCAGTCCATGGGGTCACTGAGGGTCCGACACGACTGAGCGGCTTAACTTTCACTTTTCACTTTCATGCATTGGAGAAGGAAATGGCAACCCACTCCAGTGTTCTTGCCTGGAGAATCCCAGGGATGGAGGAGCCTGGTGGGCTGCTGTCTATGGGGCTGCACAGAGTCGGACACGACTGAAGTGACTTAGCAGCAGCAGCAGCATGCACACTTTGGTGGTGAAACAAAGGAAAAGTAGGTAATATTCCTGACTTAAGAATGTTGGAATATGCTTGAGAATATAAGGCATATGGATATTAATGATGTAAGAATATACACAGAGATCACACATGTGAATGATCATTAAAATAGTGAAAGATACGTAACTGCTAAAAGACAATTTTTTAAGTCAAAGTAGTCAGAAAGCTAGTAATCAAGAATTTATTTTGGAAAAAATAGTGGGTCTTAAAAGGGCAAAACATAGAATAGGAGAAAAACTAAGTAAGTTAGGGAAGTTGACAAAAATAGAACTGCATGAAGACAAGTCCTATCATTGCTTTATATAGCTGTCTAGTGATGAACTTTCTTACCAGACACAAGGAGACTTGAAATAAGGAAAAATACACTAAGAACCCTATAGAACCCTATTTTATTGCTGAGGTAGCAAAGCACAGGAATTAAGAGCTTGCAATCTGGAATCAGACTGTCTGGATCCAAACCTGATTCTGTCACTCACGGGCCAGGTGGCCTTGGGCTAGTTCCTTGGCTATGTGCCCCAGTCTCCTCATTTGTAAAACGAGGGAAAAAACAGCTCCTGCTTGTATGTTGGATTGTATCACAGCCACTAGGTTAGGGTAGGAATTACATTTCCCAGAACCCCTCCCTTTGTGCGTTTCTGGGTTATTCTTATCAAAAGAAAACTTGCAGGAGATATGTAGAGTGGAAATGAAGTAGTGACCATTTAATCTCTGAATGGCTTGTGGTCAGCTGTGATGATGGACAGATGCAGAGATACCCGATGGTTTTCAGCCTGTCCTCTTTCTCCCACTGCCCCGTTAGCAGTTCTTCCTTACTTGTCATGCTGCTGACCAAGAACAGGACTCAGGGCTGCCAGCAGACATTTGACTGAGGACCCACAGAAGCAGAGGTTACCAAAAACACCAAGCTTCTCTCTCTGAGCTCCCCTTCGTGTTGTCATTTCAGTGTCTGGACGTATCTGGATTCTCAGATTGATTGGCATGCAAATAGTAAACCGTGTGTAAAGGAAATTAACTCCCATGCTTACAATTGTCATAGTTGGAAAGTGGGTCTAATTCATTCTCTCCCCACTAGTTTCTGTCTTAATAAATTCTATTACAAATTGTACTGTGGCCTGACGATCTCATATCTTACTAGAGATTCTGAGAGGTTCTGTTCTGCAGAAGACCATTGTTACTGCTCATTGTTCAGATTTCATGGGCAAGAGAAGCTACAAGTGACATGAAAAAAGTAACATTCTGACACAGTGGAAAAATTCTGGGGTTTTGGTAACTACAAAAATCTGTATGTGACCCCTGACTTTCTGCCCTCCTGTGTGACTTTGAGCAAAGGTCTTCACATGCCTGATCCTAATTTGCCTCAAAAATAAAATGGAAATAATACCACCCTCAAAGAACTTTCATAGAGGCTTATGAAATAACACAATAATATTTGGACAATGGCTGGCATATTATTAAACACTTAGTATATGTTTGACCAATATTATTATTTATTTTCTTGATCTCAAGGCCTACTAAATAAAAAACACACAAAAAGAAAAATTTAAACTCTCTGGATTTGTCCTTGTGAAAAATAATCAGTATTCTATGATTCCCATATATAAGACTTGTTGATTTCCTAATTACTCATGAAATAAGTTAATGTATTGTAAAGTTGGTGAATATCTTATTTGAAGTGAAATGCCTATTTTTCATACTATTTTAAAAATTAGGGATAATGTACATTTCCCAGCATGTTGAGAGAAAACACACAGATGGCATGCCAGGTCATTAAACTAGCAGACATGTTTGACCAGAGAAATTTTAGCATATCTGAAAATTCTGATAATGAACATATTAGAAAAAAAGAAGAGTCTCGAGAGCTAGCTGGCAGCCAAGCGTACGCGTTCAGGGATTAGCGGCTGCCATCGACGGTGCTTAGGTTCCTCTGGGCTTGTCTGCGCCACTTGCTCGCCACACACTCCGCCATCATAAGCCGCCATCATGGTAAAGCTCGCAAAGGCCGGTAAAAATCAAGGTGACTCCAAGAAAATGGCTCCTCCCCCAAAGGAGGTAGAAGAAGATAGTGAAGATGAGGAAATGTCAGAAGATGAAGACGATGAGAGCAGTGGCGAAGAGGTTGTTATCCCTCAGAAAAAAATGCAAGAAGGCTACCACAACTCCAGCAAAGAAAATGGTGGTTTCCCCAACAAAAAAGGTTGCAGTTGCCACACCAGCAAAGAAAGCAGTTATCACCCCTGGCAAAACGGCAGCAGCTATGCCAGCCAAGAAGACAGTTACACCTGCCAAAGCAGTGGTAACACCTGGCAAAAAGGGAGCCACCCCAGGCAAAGCAGTGGTAGCAACCTCTGGTAAGAAGGGAGCAGCCACCCCAGGCAAGGGAGCAAAGAACGGCAAGAATGCCAAGAAGGAAGACAGTGATGAAGAAGATGAAGATGACAGTGAAGAGGAAGACGATGATGATGAAGAGGAGGATGAGCCAGCAGTGAGGAAGGCAGCTGCTGCTTTTGGTGCTGCTCCTGCCACAGATGATGAGGATGACGAGGATGACGATGATGATGACGAGGATGATGAGGAGGAGGAGGAGGAGGATGAGGAGGACGAAGATGACTCTGAAGAAGAACCTATGGAGATTGTACCTGCCAAAGGAAAGAAAGCTCCAGTAAAAGCTGTTCCTGTGAAGGCTAAGAGCACTGCTGAAGATGAAGATGAAGAGGAGGATGATGATGATGAAGAGGAGGAGGAAGAGGATGACAATGATGAAGAGGAGGACAACAATGAGGAGGAAGAAGAGGAGGAAGAGGAAGAAGAGCCTGTCAAAGAAGCACCTGGAAAACGAAAGAAGGAAATGGCCAAACAAAAAGCAGCTCCTGAAGCAAGAAACAAAAAGTGGAAGGCACAGAACCAACTACGTCTTTCAATCCCTTTGTTGGAAACTTGAACTTCAATAAATCTGCTCCTGAATTGAAAACGGGTATCAGTGATCTTTTTGCTAAAAATGATCTTGCTGTTGTCGATGTCAGAATTGGTGTGTCTAGGAAGTTTGGCTATGTGGATTTTGAATCTGCCGAAGACCTGGAAAAAGCCTTGGAACTCACTGGTTTAAAAGTCTTTGGCAATGAAATTAAACTAGAAAAACCAAAGGGGAAAGACAGTAAGAAAGATCGAGATGCAAGAACACTTTTGGCTAAAAATCTGCCTTACAAAGTTACTCGGGATGAATTAAAAGAAGTGTTTGAAGATGCTGTGGAGATCAGATTAGTCAGCAAGAATGGAAAGAGTAAAGGGATTGCTTATATTGAATTTAAGACAGAAGCTGATGCAGAAAAAACCTTGGAAGAAAAGCAGGGAACAGAGTTAGATGGGTGATCCATTTCTCTGTACTACACCGGAGAGAAAGGTCAAAGTCAAGACCATAGAGGTGGAAAGAATAGCACTTGGAGTGGTGAATCAAAAACCCTGGTTTTAAGCAACCTCTCCTATAATGCAACAGAAGAAACTCTTCAGGAAGTATATGAGAAGGCAACTCATATCAAGGTGCCCCAGAACCAAAATGGCAAATCTAAAGGGTATGCATTTATAAAATTTGCTTCATTTGAAGATGCTAAAGAAGCTTTAAATTCATGTAATAAAAGGGAAATTGAGGGCAGAGCCATCAGACTGGAGTTGCAAGGACCCAGGGGATCACCTAATGCAAGAAGCCAGCCATCCAAAACTCTCTTTGTCAAAGGTCTCTCTGAGGATACCACAGAAGAGACGTTAAAGGAGTCGTTTGATGGTTCTATTCTATTCAGTGACTAGCAAGGATAGTCACTGACCGGGAGACTGGATCCTCCAAAGGGTTTGGTTTTGTAGACTTCAGCAGTGAGGAAGATGCCAAAGCTGCCAAGGAGGCCATGGAAGATGGTGAAATCGATGGAAACAAAGTCACTTTGGACTGGGCCAAACCTAAGGGTGAAGGTGGCTTTGGTGGCCGAGGAGGAGGCAGAGGTGGCTTTGGAGGCCGAGGTGGTGGCAGAGGTGGCCGAGGTGGTGGCAGAGGTGGCCGAGGTGGCTTTGGTGGCAGAGGCCGGGGAGGCTTTGGAGGGCGAGAAGGCTTCCGAGGAGGCAGAGGAGGAGGAGGAGACCACAAGCCACAAGGAAAGAAGACGAAGTTTGAATAGTTTCTTCTATCCCTGTCTCTCCCTCTCCCATTTGAAAGAAAGGACTCTGGGGTTTTTACTGTGTTAATTGATCAATGACAGAGCCTTCTGAGGACATTCCAAGACAGTATACAGCTCTGTGGTCTACTTGGAAATCCGTATAGATAACATTTCAAGGGAGATAACCCTGTTGGTGTTGACTGGATATTCATATAAACTTTTTAAAGAGTGATAAATGGCAGCCCACTCCAGTGTTCTTGCCTGGAGAATCCCAGGGACGGGAGAGCCTGGTGGGCTGCCATCTCTGGGGTTGCAAAGAGTCGGACACGACTGAAGCGACTTAGCAGCAGCAGCAGCAGCAGAGCTAACCCTTATCTGTAAGTTCTGAATTTATATTGTTTCTTCCCATGTACAAAACCATTTTTTTCCTATGGAGTTTGTTGTTGTTTTTTTTTGTTTTGTTTTGTTTTGTTTTTTGTTTTGTTTTGTTTTTTGCATTGGGGGGTGTAAAGGAAAGCAGAATGTTTTATCATGATTTTTGCTTCAGCAATTTTGGGACAAATTAAAAGTCCTAGAACTCTTAAAAAAAAAAAAAAGAATAGAAAGTTAAGTAATGAAGGTTCTGGTTGTATTCCCACTTCAAAGTTAGGTATACACTTAATATAAAAAACTACTCTGACTCTTTTAGTCATGAATGCCTAGGAAAGTGAAAGCGTTAGTTGCTTGTTCATGTCCAACTCTTTGTGAGCCCATGGACTGTAGTTCACCAGGCTTCTCTGTCCATGGAATTTTCCAGGCAAGAATACCAGAGCAGGTTACCATTTCCTCCTGCAGGGGATCTTCCTGACCCCAAGATCTATGCTCCATTGGCAGGTGGATTCTTTACTACTAGCGCCCCCTGGGTACATATAATATGCTGCTGCTGCTGCTAAGTTGCTTCAGTCGTGTCCGACTCTGTGCAACCTCATAGACAGCAGCCCATCAGGCCCCTCCGTCCCTGGGATTCTCCAGGCAAGAACACTGGAGCGGGTTGCCATTTCCTTCTCCAATGCATGAAAGTGAAAAGTGAAAGTGAAGTCGCTCAGTCGTGTCCAATTCTTAGCGACCCTATGGACTGCAGCCTACCAGGCTCCTCCGCCCATGGGATTTTCCAGGCAAGAGTACTAGAGTGGGGTGCCATTGCCTTCTCCTACATATAATATAAATATGTTAAAATCTATCTTATTTCACAGCAGGGTAACACTCAACCTTTCCTGAACTAACATAAAATCAAAACAGGCATGTCCTACCTGGGATAGAGAAAATTATAAGTAACTTCAAGAATTACAAAGAGGACCATGATTAATTAATTTTATTATTCCTCTCTGCTATATTACACAGGGGGTTGGCAATTACCCCACACGCTAGCAAAAATAATGCTCAAAATTCTCCAAGCCAGGCTTGAACAGTACGTGAACCGTGAACTTCCAGATGTTCAAACTGGATTTAGTAAAGGCAGAGGAACCAGAGATCAAACTGTCATTATCCACTGGATCATCAAAAAAGCAAGAGAGTTCCAGAAAAACATCTATTTCTGCTTTATTGATTATGCTAAAGCCTTTGACTGTGTGGATCCCAATGAACTGTGGAAAATTCTTAAAGAGATGGGAATACCAGACCACCTGACCTGCCTCCTGAGAAATCTGTATGCAGGTCGAGAAGCAACAGTTAGAACTGGACATGGAACAACAGACTGGTTCCAAATTGGGAAAGGAGTACGTCAAGGCTGTATTTTGTCACTCTGCTTATTTAACTTATATGCAGAGTACATCATGAGAAATGCTGGACTGGATGAAGGACAAGCTGGAATCAAGATTGCCGAGAGAAATATCAATAACCTTAGATATGCAGATAACACCACACTTATGGCAGAAAGTGAAGAACTAAAGAGCCTCTTGATGAAAGTGAAAGAGGAGAGTGAAAAAGTTGGCTCAAAACTCAACATTCAGAAAACGAAGATCATAGCATCTGGTCCCATCACTTCATAGCAAATACATGGGGAAACAATAGAAACAGTGAGAGACTTTATTTTTTGGGGCTCCAAAATCACTGCAGATGGTGACTGTAGTCATGAAATTAAGACACTTGCTCCTTGGAAGAAAAGTTATGACCAACCTAGACAGCATATTAAAAAGTAGAGACATTACTTTGCCAACAAAGGTCCATCTAGTCAAAGCTATGGTTTTTCCAGTAGTCAGGTATGGATGTGAGAGTTGGACTATAAAGAGAGCTGAGTGCTGAAGAACTGATGCTTTTGAACTGTGGTATTGGAGAAGACTCTTGACAGTCCCTTGCACAGCAAGGAGATCCAACTGGTCCATCCTAAGGGAAATCAATCCTGAATATTCATTGGAAGGACTGATGCAGAAGCTAAAACTCCAATACTTTGGCCAGCTGATGCGAAGAGCTGACTCATTTGAAAAGACCCTGATGCTGGGAACCTCCGTCCATAGTTCATCAGGCACTCTGTCTATCAGATCTAGTCCCTTAAATATATTTCTCACTTCCACTGTATAGTCATAAGGGATTTGATTTAGGTCATACCTGAATGGTCTAGTGGTTTTCTCCACTTTCTTCAATTTCAGTCTGAATTTGGCAATAAGGAGTTCATGATCTGAGCCACAGTCAGCTCCTGGTCTTGTTTTTGCTGACTGTATAGAGCTTTTCCATCTTTGGCTGCAAAGAATATAATCAATCTGATTTCGGTGTCGATCATCTGGGAAGGACTGATGTTGAAGCTGAAACTCTAATACTTTGGCCACCTGATGCGAAGAGATGACTCATTTGAAAAGACCCTGATGCTGGGAAAGATTGAGGGCAGGAGGAGAAGGGGATGACAGAGGATGAGATGGTTGGATGGCATCACTGACTCAATGGACATGGATTTGGGTGGACTCCAGGAGTTGGTGATGGACAGGGAGGCCTAGCTTGCTGCGGTTCATGGGGTCACAAAGAGTCAGACACAACTGAGTGACTGAACTGAACTGAACTGATGCTGGGAATGATTGAAAGCAGGAGGAGAAGGGGACAACAGAGGATGAGATGGTTGGATGGCATCACCGACTCAATGGACATGAGTTTGAGTAAGCTCCAGGAGTTGGTGATGGACAGGGAAGCCTGTCATGCTGCAGTCCATGGGGTCACAAAGAGTCAGGCATGACTGAGTGACTGAACTGAGCTGAACTGGCAATTACCCACTCATATCACTATATATGCAGTTTCACTATTTAGTGTTTCATACCTAAATTATGTAAAACACTGTATATATATTTTACTCCTAAGAAGAAATTGTATTATTTCACTTTTATTCCATTTTAATTGGGTTATTTTCCTTCTTCCTGAATCCAGTGAAATACTAGCATGAGAAGAAAAATAGGGCTTTTAATCTGGGTGTCTGAGTACAAGCCCTCAGAAAGGCTTCTTTTGGCACATTTAAATGTTAATTTAAATAATGCTTTTTAATTAATCACAGCTATGGCTATACACTCTCTTTTGAATTATGAGTTTAAAGAATAATATACTGGATAGGGTAGATAGCGTCAGATTATAAAGCCCAAGAAGGGTTATAACAGCTCATTTTCATTCCATTTCTTCCCAGAGGGTAAACAGCTGAGAGTTAGATGAAATAATGATGATAAAATGCTATAATTTCTATTTTTGCAGCTGTATCCATGAACAGAATAAAACTATAGACCTAGGGTATTTTATATACCAAGCCCTTTTTATTATCTTTATTCATTTAATTTACACAAAAACAGAATGATGCACTTACATAATTATGAAATTAGCTTATCCATGTCAGAAATGGGGAAACTGACTCAGAATTATTTAGGAGGCTTAAAATCTAATTGGCAGTCACTTCTACTTACATTTCAAAACATTTTAGTACTTTCAAGTGGTCTTTGGGGCATCAAAATCATTATGGCAGGTGAAAATAAACAATGACAATAGAGACAGAAGTTAAATATTCAGTATTCCAATTTGGATGAGACTAGTTAATGGTGGTGGGGGAAGGTTAAACTGAAATTTTAGAGAAAATGAGAAAAAAAAACTCTGGATGTGCATGTACGAGGAATATTTTTAGAGAACAATAAAAACAAGTAAGGTAGGGATGTATCAGCAAAGAAATGAAGCTACGCTCACACTCATATCTATATTACAACTCAATAACAACAACAAAAATGTATTTAAAAATAGGCAGAGGAATGAAATAGACACCACCTCCCCACCCCCCCAAAAACAGACATCCAAACAGCCAACAGGTACATGAAAAGGTACTCAGCATCACTAATTATCAGGGAAATGCAGATCAAAACCAAACTGAGATATCATTTCAGACCTGTGAGAATGGCAATCATCAAGAAGACAAGAGATAAGGAAGTGTTGCCAAGGATGTGGAGAAAAGGGAACACGTCTGCCCAGCTGATGGTACTGTAAACTGGTTCAGCCACTATGGGGAACAAACAGTAGGATGGTTCCTCAAAAAATTAAAAACAGAATTACCTTATAATCCAGCAATCCATTATCCAAAGGAAGTGAAAACAGGCTTCTAAGGAGACATATGCCCCCTCTTGCTTATTTATAATTTATTTTTCTGATAGTGATAAAGCTGACTCTAGTTATCTGCAATTTACATATATATGTACACATATAAAGTAATTTCAGAATTGCTACTGAGTACTCCTGAGAGAAACAAACTTGCCAATTAGAATATAATGTTCATGCACAGTTCTTTTTTTGTCTTCAGCTTTATAGTTTCTGGTCAAAATATATTTTCTAATTATTTTAGATAAATGACTTTTTCCCCACTATGATGACTAATTAAGGTTATGTCATACATCTGCAACATTTGTAAGTTAGATTTGTTTTCCAGTCTACATTCTATTCCCTAGAATCACCCAACATCATGGTTGATCTTTTAAAAAATGTATTTACATACACTGAATTTCACATTTGTGATACATTTCTATGGATTACGATTAATGCATAGTGTCCTATATCTATCACCGGATTAGTACACAGAACAGTTTCATCAGAATTTCCCTGTGTACCCTCTTTTATTCAACCGCTGTCCCTTCCTCAAAATCCTGACAACCACTCATCTGTTCTCCAACTATACCTTTCCTATAATCCCAAACAAATGGAATCACAGTATATGTAGCTTCTTCAGTCTAAGCTTCTTTAACTTAACAAACTAATTACAATGTATCCATGGTGTTGCTAATATCAATAGTTACTTCCTTTTTACTGCTGAATAGTAGTATTCCATTGTATGACTAGATGACATTGGCTTGTCTGTGATGCATACTCAAGTTGTTTCCAATTTTAGGTGATTATGAATTAAGTTATAAAAATCTTCATACAGGTGTCTCTGTGAATATTAGTTTTAATTACGTTTGAGTAATTATCTACGAGTGGGGTTGTTGGGTCATATATCAAGTATATGATTAATTTCTATAAGAAACTGCTTTATTTTATATCTTATTTTTTGCATTCCAGAAAGTATGTAGCAGTAAACATATTCCTTAAGAATGTCCTCTAATTTTAAACATTTCATTTTCAAAGTGAGCAACATGTCATGATATATGGGTGGCTATATGTCAGTTGCTTAGAAATACATCTCTTCCACTCTCAACTCTCAGAATAAAATATTGTGTCTCAAATGCCCAGTCAGTGGTTATTTAATCATCTAATGGATTGTAAATCTTTAGAATAATACGGTCTGCTTTTTTAGATAGAGATTCCATTAAAAATTCACTCTCATTCATGACTGGGCCTGGGTCTCTACTGTTATTCCTGAGATCTCACTTGGTAAAGAGCACGATGAGGGCCCACCGCCATCGATGAGTGATGCACATGGCGAGCAGCCGTTGCCCTTCATTGTTTTCAAGGTCCTTCAGTTCTGCTGCTAGTGCGTCATGCTTGGGTAAGGAAATCCGGGGTGAGCCTGGCAACATGTAACCATTCCTGCTGATGCCACCCTACCTCTGGGGAGGTGCTAAGGGGGGATGGGATAAAGGGGCCCTTACTCTCAATCTTTGAGCACTGTTTCTGGATTATAGATTTTCAGGTGACATTTTCCTTCTCTAACATTTTCTATCTTTAAAATTTTTCTCTTTTGTAAATGTGTTGATTCAGCCATCACATCAGCCATCAAATGTGCTGAAATAAATCAGCATTTGGAAGAACACTAAAAAAGAAACAAAATAACCAGGGATGTTAAAATTTTGAGTTTGTAGATCTCAAAAAAATACACAAATACATTTCTGCTTCATAAGAAATTAGACTATGGTAAAGAATATTTGTTGTGATATATGAAAATCTCAAGTGACATAGACTTGAAATTTCATTTCAAATAGATCACATGTTTTTATTTGTTACATCTCAGTATTCATTACTCAAAAAATATTTTAAAGAAAGCACACATTTTCCCTTATGACTCAAGTCTTGGTCATGGAACACTGGCATCATTTTAGTGAAAATAGTTTATTATTTATTTGTACTACCATATGCATAGCACCATCTATGTAAACTCTCGCTAATGCATACTCTAAATTTCACTTTGGATATTAACCTCAGCAAAATAAAATATAGAGTAAAATGTTATGACATTTTTTTCATCAAATATATAATATTTGTATCTTTAAACTTTTCTTAGGGAAATTTCAAATATATATAAGAATAGGATATAATGTAACATACTTACAATTCAATGATTTTCAGCTCCTTACATATCTTCTAGTTATCAACTCATGCCACTCTTCCTTTTTCTATACCTCCATTCATTTTCAACTCCAATTATTTTGAAACAAATCTCAGAGTTTATAACATTTAAATTTCTACATTGTTTTCAAAGGCAAACCCAATAAGAGATTAATGGCAAACATAAGCAAAGTGTTTCCTTCAGTTTAATGACACTTATTAAAAAAAAAAAAATCATGGGTACAAACTTGGCAGTCTCCTACAAAGCATACTTTTAGGAGCTCCAAGAGGTCAAATGACCACGAAACTGACCATTTACTCCTACCGACTGCTTGGTAGTGACTTAGAGGCATCCCCTAGCATTAACACATTCTCTCCAGCTCTTGACAAAAATACACATCAGTTGCCCTGAAGGGGAAGTATATGAGGCAGTCCATTAACCGATCAGTTTTTGAGCTAGACAGATGATAAGTATCCTCAATGAGATAAAGCAAAAATGGGAAATAACCATCATGAGACAAAGATAAAAGGGAATACTGTAGGTTCTCTAAGAAGGAGGAAACAAGGGAGGCAGAGGGTACCAGTAGGAAAGTCAAATATATCAAAAACCACTTTTTCCGACTTTACAATTTTTTCTATGTTCCTCTTTATTTTCAGTCAACAAGGAAAAGAACAATCATGAAGAATCTGAATGAGTCACTCTTAGGTGGAGCTACTAAATCTGGACTTTGAAGAGGATAGTCATAGAAATTTCTTGAATGATTCACTTAAGACCAAACTGTATTGGAGAGTTTAGTGTATGATTCTATTGAGACAGTCAATACATACTGATTTACAGAAGATTTGGGAATTCTGCAAAAGAAAATAAAAGCAATTTTATTCCTATTATCAGTAGCAAATTAACCATTTGTTTTTCAAAGGTAAACTCTTCTGCTGAATTATTTATTCTGCATATAATTCTAAATGATAAAAAATTTCTGTAGAAGACAAACATCAATATACAGCATATGCAATGATTATGAGCTACACGACTGGAGCCAGACTTGTTCATTCACTCAGTTGTGTCCAACTGTTTGTGACCCCATGGACTGCAGCACACCACGCTTCCCTGTCCTTCACCATCTCCCAGAGTTTGCTCAAACTCATGTCCATTGAGTACATGATGCCATCCAACCATCTCATCCCCTGTCACCCCCTTCTCCTCTTGCCTTCAATCTTTCCCAGAATTAAGGTCTTTCCCAATGAATCAGCTTTTCGCATCAGGTGGCCAAAATATTTGAGCTTCAGCTTCAGCATGAGTCCAAACTGCCTGGGTATAAAGACCTGCCCTGACACTAACTTGCAGTGTGACCTTGGAAAAACTGCTTAACTTTTCTATATCTCAGTACCTTCATGTATAAGAAGGGGAATAATAACAGATCTTATCTCTTGGGGCTGTTATGAGGGATTAACTGAATTAATATATGGAAAGTGTTATAATAGTGCTTAAGTGAAAGTCACTCAGTTGTGTCCAACTCTTTGCAACCCCATGGACTGTCACCCACCAGGCTCTTCTGTCCATGGAATTCTCCAGGCAAGAATACTGGAGTTGGTAGTTGTTCCCTTCTCCAGGCAATCTTCCCGACCCAGGGATTGAACCCAGGTCTCCAGCATTGCAGGCAGATTCTTTACCGTCTGAGCCACCAGGGCACCTAGTAAACACTATGTAAGTGTGACTGCTCCCCACCCCACTCCCCACCCCCAGGATGTAAGTTCAGGAAGGCTAGTATGTATCCATAGTGCTTAGTGCCTAGTACTAACACAAAACAGGCACTAATTAACATTTGTTGAATATATAAGTACATAAAACTTTAGTTATCTTATTATAGGGGAAATTTTAAACATGAATGTGTATTACTTACTATGACATTAGAGAATAAACAATCCTACTAAAGTAAAAACTCTAATAATCATGAAGGAAAAAATTACAGATTCTGTGACTACTACTTATATTCATGATGGATAAATTTGAACACCAAGACAAATGAAACTAATCCATATCCAAAAGGCAGTGATGTCTCAGAGATTTGTTCTACTTAATATCTGAAGGCATATATCAACAATAGTATTAGTCTTTTTGAGGCTGAAATTTTATTTCTTTTCATGAGATACAATCAATTTTGATATCTAGTCTACATTAGAAAGATAACGGGAAATGGGAATTAACTAGCCTCTCACAAAGCATATGGATCATTCAATGAATTACTCAACAATGATTAAAAATATCAGTTAAAAATGTATCTAGGCTCTATAGACATAGGCATCCCAGAACTGTTAAGGAGATAATATTTAGTTAACTGCTTTGCTTTATTATGAGAAAATACAGCAAATACGCAGATTCTTTACACTGGCATTATATGGAATGCTTCATGGAATCGAACTTTTCAAAAACCTAAACTTACTGCTCTTATACAGGGGTTTCCCTGGGGTAAAGAATCTACCTGCAATGCAGGAGACATGGTTCGATCCCTTGGTGGGGAAGATCCCTTGGAGAAGGAAATGGCAACCCACTCCAGTATTCTTGCCTGGGAAACCCCATGGACAGAGGAGGCTGTAGGGCTACAGTTGACGGGGTCACAAAACAGTCAGACACTACTTAATGACTAAACAACAACAACCCCTCTAATATAGTGTTCAAATATTTTCATGAGCATTTCCCAAAATCATTCTAATTCTTTCTTGCTTTTTTGCCCAGAACAGGCATTGTTTGATTAATTTTTATGATGGATAATTTAACATTTTTGTAATGACTTAGGGTTATCATTACCAAAATTAATTATTGCTCTGTGTTGTACATAGAGTTTTTGAGGTTTGGAAAACTGTCTTGTGAAAGGCTCTGGACTGCTACGATTCTTCATTTCTTATTAAAAGGGTGAGAGTAAAGACAGGGGTCTACAGTGAACATTCACTTTGCCACTGAATTCTGATTTTTGATCAAGGCCATTAAATAATCACTCTCATCCCTCTGGAGCTTCAAGGGGACCCCAGGAAGAAATTCTGAAGTGAGAGAGAATAGAAGGGTTTTGCTGGGCAAAATAACTTCTACTGCATCCTAAGGAATTTTACACTATCAATTTTCCAGCTTAGTTCACTGGTCTAAGCTACCAAACTACTGTTAAAGTAATTAAACAAGGAGGGCATGAGACTGAGGTGGTTCTAATGCCTTGGTAGCCTATGTAAGTAAACCAAAACCTTTTGTTCATTGTTGTTTTTTAGTCACTAAGTCATGACCAACTCTTTTGTGACCCTGTGGACTGTAGCCCACCAGGCTCCTCTGTCCATGGAATTTCCCAGGCAAGCATACTGGAGTGGGTTGCCAATTCCTTTCCAGGGGATCTTCCTAACCCAGGGATCAAACCTGAGTCTCCTACATTGGAAAGGCAGATTCTTTACCACTGAGCCACCAGGGAAGCTCTAAGCCAAAGTTAATGTACTAGAATTCAAGAAAGTGCAACTTAAAAACAACTATTAACAATCACCAATAGCCACCTAGGCTTTCTCCAGTGGAAGGGAAAGTCGCTCAGTCATGTACGACTCTTTGCAACCCCACAGACTATACAGTCCATGGAATTAAACGAGGAGGGCATGAAACTGGAAGGGTCAGGCTCCTCTGTCCATGGAATTTCCCAGGCCAGAACACTGGAGTGGGTAGCCTTTCCCTTCTCCAGGGGATCTTCCCGACCCAGGGATCGAATCCAGGTCTCCTGCATTGCAGGTGAATTCTTTACCAGCTGAGCCACCAGGGAAGCCCAAGAATACTGGAGTGGGTAGCCTATACCTTCTCCAGCAGATCTTCCCGACCAGGAATTGAACTGGGGTCTCCTGTATTGCAGGTGGATCCTTTCCCAACTAAGCTATCAGGGAAGCCCTTCCCCTGGTAAGGCAAGTGTTTAAATAGCTGCAGCCAATCATTGCTTTGCTTTTGCATCTTCTCTAAAATCCTTGCCCGTAGCTCCTGTCGGTGGAATGCTCCTAACCACTTTTCTGCATGGCACTGTTCCATCGTGATACACTGTATGTGCAAACTCTTGAAAAAAAGTTAAATGTGCCTCAGTTTACCTTCTAACAATAGGCACTGATGAACCTTAAGGTGCAGACAAGTAAAATGGTAGAATTTCTTCAATGCTGTATTCCTTTTATGTTCAACTTAAGAGAGTTTAAACATTTATGGTAATAGGCGGCATAATGGCAGTATTAGGCCAAGAGCAAGGGCTGCGTGTCTTTAAGGACTGATCCAATGACACAGGCTTGAGAAGGGGACATCATTATTCCATCCCTTGCTCAGGGTTAGCTGCATATTTTATTTATATCTGGGCCTTTGAGTAGCTTTTCCTGAGAATGGGGAAATAAGGATGATACTTATCTTTAGCCCCTCATAAAATGAAACTCCTAGTCGTTACTTGAAGAATTCACTGGATATGCCACTATCACCTCTGCCTCCCCCTTGTAGTCTGTTGTTTCTGATTTGCTATGGCCTGGGAAGCCATAATCTAAACTTGCTAAAATTAAATCTATAATAAAAGTAATATTTGCCTGAGGGCTTTACCCGTGGCGAGCACTTGGCGACAGACAATGCTGCATCTATTTTAGGACGTAAGAGAATTTTAAACTTCATTCCTCGTTCTTAATGTGTTCTAGGATGGCTAAGATTCCCAAATAAATTACCTTGAGATAAATAAGACATTATTATAAACGGATTGAGAGCTCCTGAAGTCACCAACTTGGTACTGACCTGATGCATAGCGCTTAAGTGTCTCAACACAATGAACATTTTCTGAGCAATCTCATTACCTGGGAAAATAAGTGTACCTACATGACTTGCCTATAGTACGTGCCCTACAATAATCTAACTGAAATAAAGTTCTAGAAGAGATGCAACTCTGGGCTTAAAATACTTTTTTTAGCCTTAAAATTTTCCATGGGGAAAAGAAAAAGCTATTTTGAGTTCCACTTATGACCCCCAGGTTTTCCATTATCTGCTAAATATCCCAATGCCTTTATAGTGTTGTTTTTAAAGACAGTTAACAAGTTAAATTAAAACAGAAGGAAAGCTAGATCAATAACATCAGAGAAACTACCAAACGGAAAAATCTCAAAAGGATATCTTCCTTTCCTAGGCCCATAAGAACAATAGCATGGAGCTCCTCTTAGCTCACATTGGAAAACGTAATCACGCCTAGATGGAGAAAGAGAGTTGCTACGGAATTTCCAGTAACCTCGGGCATTCAGTGCTGGTCACACCTCTGTTGCCAGCTTCCACTGACACACAACCAGGAAGAACGAGTGGCCTGTGTGCAGCTGCAGCTCCTGCTGTTTGTCATCTGTTTTTTAAAACTGTATTTGAAATTATGCCTCAAGGGTGGTTAATGGCTAAGTTCAATAGTTTTGTGTATTTTTATTCTTATTTAGATCATGGAGGCATGGCATTGATGGCATACCACTTAAGTGTCATTTTTTTAAAGCTCTCTTTTTTTTTTTAGTCAGCTTCACAACAATTTCATAACTTGGACCAGTACCCTTTTACTAATCCTGAACTTTCCATTTCTAGCTTTGTATTTCAGATGTTTGCTCCTGAAGTAGATTCACAGCTACTCGTCCGTCTGTCTCTTTCCTACCTTCAATCATCCATTTTACCAACTTCATATTAATTTTCTTAAAAGAGCCTTTTAAAAATAGAGCTATCATATGATTCAGCAGTCCCGCTCCTGGGCCTATATCTGGAGAAAACCGTGGTTCGATACATGCACCCTGATATTCACAGCACCACTATTCACCAAGCCAACACATGGAAGCAACCTAAATGTCCATCAATAGATGAGTGGATAAAGATGTGGTACATGCATACAATGAACTATTACTCAGTCATTAAAAAATAAATAATGCCATTTGCACCAATATGGGTAGACCTGGAGAAAATCATACAAAGTGAAATAAGCGAGACAGAGAAAGACAAGTATCATATGATACCGCTTACATGCAGAAACCAAATACAGGTACAAATTAACTTAAACATATTCACAAAACAGAAACAGACTTACTTATGGTTACCAAAGGGGAAGAGTTGGGAGGAAGGATAAATTAAGAGTTTGGGATTGACAAATACACAATACTACATTTAAACTGGGGCTCTGTGACAACCAAGAAGGGTGGGGTGGGGTGGGAGGGAGGTGCAAGAGGGAGGGGACATATGTATGCCTATGGCTGATTCCTGTTGATATATGGCAGAAACCAAGGCAACACTGTAAAGCAATTATCCTTCAATTAAAAAGAAATAAAATAAAAACAAACAAGGACCTACTAGAGCACAGAGAAGTCTTGATCAAAATTCTGTAACAATGGGAAAAGGATTTGAAAAAGAATAGATACGTGTGTATGTATATGTGTGTGTATGTGTGTGTGTGTGTGTGTGTGTGTGTGTGTGTGTATATATATATATATATAAACTGAATTACTTTTCTGTGTACCTGAAACTAACACAATATTGTTAATCAACTATAATTTTTTTAAAATCTGCTAAAAATACCATGCAATCCACATAATAGACTATCTCCTTAGTTCTAAGTTCGTCTCTCCAGTCTTAGCTTCTCCTATTTCTCTGCCCTTCCCTTCACCTCAGTTAAACTTGCAGACTCATGTCTCAACGTCACCCCACTCTTACTAGTGGATTTTCAGCTCCAGGGATGCCTTTAGTACTGTCCTACTCAACCTTTTAAGACAAAGTACAATTCCCCACTTTGCGTTGACTTGGCGGGGAAGTTCGGAGAAGAAAAAGGCAAAAGAGAGATGAGAACAATCTCCATGATTGCTCCTCCACAACTGAGAGTATTCATTTAACAAGCAATGCTTTGGGGGAGGGGGAAGGTCTTCTTAATTATATAGGATTACCAGGTGGCCCACTGGTAAAGAATCTGCCTACCAATGCAGGAGATGCAGGTTTGATCCCTGGGTCAAGAAGATCCCCTGGAGAAGGAAATGGCAACCTGCTCCAGTATTCTCACCTGGGAAATCCCATGGACAGAGGAGCCTGGTGGGGTACAGTCCATGGGGTGCAAAGAGTCAGACAGGACTGAGCACACAATAACAATTATTCCTCAAGATAGTGTCCATTACTTTTTTGCTGGACACATTATATCCCAGAAATGCAGTGCTTTTTGTGAGATGACTAACTCAGCAAAGAAAGAGATAAACTCTACTAAAAAATTGGCTTAAGCAAATGCAGGAAGTATTTCCTCTCAGCCCCATTCTGGTCCTTAATCTCAAAAATCACCAAATTTTAAACTTGAGGTGGGCTTTCTCGTCCAACTTTCTTTTTTTTAATTTTATTTTATTTTTAAACTTTACAATATTTTATTGGTTTTGCCAAATAACTTTCTAACACTGGTGGAATCTACTGCCTCTAGTCGACTTTCCAGTACTGGAGGGCCACCAAGAGTCAGAGGGATGCCTGGATAATATCCACGTATAGACTTGAAGACCTCTGCATTAATCAGGGTTCTTGTTCATGGGGAAGGTAATTGAACATGCTTAAGTAGAAAGTATTTTATTGCAGGGTAATAAGTAGTTATGAAGTTCCAACCACATGACAAGAATTTCATACAGGAATTCTTGCTGGTGTAGCCAACTCCCTGTTCAACAGCTATGATGTCAAAGATCAGACCAGTGACTACAGAAGAACAAATGCCTTTGTTGCCTTGTCTGCACCTCACTTCCACACACCCCAAGTCTCAGTCAACAGAATCTGCTTGGCAGAGCCCAGAGCACGAGGAAAGCTCTAGTTGCCAGGGAGTCTTGCAAAGGTACTGTTTGAATGTCCAGGCTCCAGCCCAGGAAGATATGCTAGGAGGGGAGTAGTGCGTGTGTGCATGATAAGTCATTTGAGTAGTATCCGACTCCTTGTGACCCCATGGACTGTAGCGCCAGGCTCCTTTGTGCATGGGGTTCTCCAGGCAAGAATGCTGCAGTGGGTTGCCATGCCCTCCTCCAGGGGATCTTCCCCACCCAGCAATGATCTAACCCGCATCTCTTAGGCCTCCAGTATTGGCAAGGGTTCTTTACCACTAGTGCCACGTGGGAAGCCCAGAGGGGGAGTAGAGTGGATATCAAATGAGCCAGCCTGCAGCATCTGCTCCATGCACTCACCATACAATGAACAGCTTGCTTCTCTCGTGGATAGCAAACTGGATAATGAGGCCCTGCAAAGACTTGATTAAGAGAGGAGGCCCTGGACTGAGACTGCTAAGGCTCAAATCACATGTCAGACAGCACCTATGTGATCTTCGGCAGTCACATGTTATTTCTATCCATTTATATTGTCTACAAAGGGGATATCTGTAATTCTTCACTCTCCTGATTAGTGTAAGGATTGCTGCTGCTGCTAAGTCGCTTCAGTCGTGTCCGACTCTGTGTGACCCCATAGATGGCAGCCCACCAGGCTCCTCTGTCCCTGGGATTCTCCAGGCAAGAACACTGGAGGGGGTTGCCATTTCCTTCTCCAGTGTAAGGATTAAGAGCATTGAAATGTAAAATGCTTGAAACACTACCTCTTACATACTAAGCGCTCAATAAATGTTAAAACTATTTCTCTGAAATTGTGACTTTTTAAAATTTATGTAAGCTGACCTAAGATCTCTGTGCATCTTTACCAGGAGACAATTTATATAAATTGCAATTAATGGAACGTGGTCCCTGCAGAGTATCAATGAAAATTTTGCCACGTTTTTGTAATACTGCTGTTAAAGGATGAAAAGAAATCTGTTATTAACTTGCCTCAAATTAGGTAATTGTCAAAGCCTATGATTGCTGTTCCAGGGAAGGCAATGAAAGCTTCCAGATACCTTTCTTCTTTGAAAGAAAAAAACCTCATCCCAGAATGTTTGAATTCTGAACAGAACTCTCTATTTTCATCCCTGAAAAAAAAAATAGACTCCAGACTGGAACTAATGTGGGAAATAACACAATGTTCTTTAATGTTGTTTTGAGTCAATAATTTAAAGACAGTAAAACAGCAACAACAAAAGCTTTTGACCACTCTTAGTATCTTAGATAACTGAAAGTCTCCATCTCCGTCAGGGCCAGACCATAGGAAAGAGCTGTTCTAGATCTTGCATTTACCTACAACAGCTCCCCTGCCAGTTCTTGAGCTCCTCTGTTTATCAGAAAATGCTTTTACTCAAAGATTTGAGAGTCTGTCTGCCAAATTTAACCCACTGGCCAGGTCCACACCATAGCACTGCATAAAATCTCTCTCCTCCTGAAAAGCATCACAGTCCCAGGATAGCACTGTCCAGGATGGGCAGCTGTTCGCAGGTTGTGCAGCCTGGCAATACCATTAAGGACACGGGCTCAAGTGTCCCTCTTCCTTACTGTGTGATCAGAGGGAGATGCATAAACCTCTCTGTACCCATTTTATTCTCTGCAAAATGGGTGGTAATATGTATGCCTACCCCACTGGACTGTGAGAACATTAAATAAGGTAATATAATAAGCATGAGTTATTAATGATACCTTCATCACCATCCTCACAGACTCTGTATTGGTCTTGGAGTTGACTAACAGTTTGGTAATGAAAACATCCTTATGAGATGCAGTTCTACCTTTAATACATGGATTCATTTTGTCAGTCTCCATAATGTGGTGGTTGGAAGTATGCACTACTCTGCGTGTGATTTAACTAGTAGAGCAGACAGATGAAGTCTTCTTCCTTGCCCATCTGTTTTGCTCTATGCTTTTATTGATGTCGCATATTATAATAGGTATGGGAGCGCATCACACTGGTCTACATCAACTTTATAGTCCAATGAAATCCCCAGGTCTTTTCCTGAGCAGCTGCTATTACGCCAACTGTTTTTCATACTAATTTTTGTGAGTGATTTTTTTAACCAAAGTGCTGTGTGATAAAAGGATTCTGCTTAGGGACAGCTTTGACTTGGTTAGTGTGATTTATGGGTACAGACTATTTTGGTAAATAGGAATAAACAAAATGAAGATGATTCCCATGCTACTGAAAGTCCAATTATCTCCTGGCTCCTCCACCAGACTATTAGCTAGATGAAGCCTAAGATTCAGTCCTTATCATCTGTTTGTTTTTTAGTCAAAAGTATGCACTCAATATATGATGAACTGCCAACCTCTGTACAGTAACGATTGCTCCCTTTGTTCTTATCAACCATCTGCAAGATAATCCTGATAGATTTGTGAACACTGTATCAGTTTCTTCATAACACAGTATTTCAAGTGATGCAATGACAAGGCACACATCTGGTGTACAACCGATACTTCATTTTAATGCAATCTTGTAGCTGCCTAGAGGATGTAATACATGTCACCGATAATACATTTCCAAACTAATACAGCATGGCTTATTACAGGTACTGAAGATAAATTTAGATGTACAGACACCAATGATGTTAACTACGTAAAATGCATTGGAGTTTTACATAGAGAAACTTAAAAATACATTTTATGCTATCATCTAATTAAAACACTGATCAGTAGTGCTCTTGCCTCATTACACAAGCAACTCAAGGAATGACAACTGCTTTTATGAGCATTTATTATTAACAATGGGAAAGCATGATTTCCATTAAAATAGACACTTTGAAATGAAATGAGCATGCTCCCCTGAGGTATGTTTATCATGCTTTCCTTCCCCATATACTTAGTCTCTCCCCTCCCCACTCTTCAAGGCATCCAGGACAAAAAAAGTGAAAAGAGCATTAAAGTTCTTCCTTCTAGGTAGGCCCAATAGTCTTCTACCCCATGATTATTCCAGATGTACAAAAATAGAGTAGCAAAGAACAAAAACTCTGTATGTAAGCTGTCAGAGGTTCCGACAACCTCCCTCTACTTACTTGGGTAAGTTCTTTAACCTGAACTACCCTTAGTTTCCTCATACATAAATTGGCGATGACCCAATTTCCAGAAGATGTATAAAATTTTACTGAGATTAAAGGGAACTCCCTGGTGGTCCAGTAAGGCTAGGACTCAGCACTTTCATTGCCGGGACCCAGGTTTGAATCCTGTTTGGGGAACTAAGATCCAAAAAGCCAAATGACAGAGCCAAAAAAATAAATTTTACTGAGATTATACGACAGCGTACCTAGCACAGTGCTTGGTATGAAAAATACATCCTCAGTCCCCCATCCACAACCCCCCAAGTAAAACAAACAAACAAATAAAAAACCTCACTGCAATTCACAGACCTAGATAGGAAAAGAAAAAATACCAGATTGCTGGGACCCTCTGGTAGGTCTGGGCTGAAGAGCAAGAGGGCAGTAAACCCAAGAGTGGTTCACGTGGAGATGAAGGTCCAGCAAGTGTATAAGTGCTGTTCAGGAGACCTGAGACTGGGTCAGCCTGGCAAAACGCTCTGAATCAACACTACATGAAAGGATTCAGGACAGGAAGGAAAACACCAAGATTTCTGTTTGGAGGATCTGCAATCAACTGAAAAAATCAGCAATGATAAATAAGATAGTATGCTGCATTATGGGGCTTCCCTGGTGGCTCAGTGGTAAAGAATGCACCTGCCAATTTGGAGATGCAGGAGACTCCTGTTCAATCCCTGGGTGGGAAGATCCCTTGGAGGTGGAGATGGCAACCCACTCCAGTACTCTTGCCTGGAGAATTCCATGGACAGAGGAGCCTTGCAGGCTACAGTCCACAGATTCCCAAAGAGTCAGACATGACTTAGCGACTGAGCACGCACACATGCTTGTTGCATTATACCTTTGAAACAGAATGGGGTGTGTGTGTGTGTGTGTGTGTGTATGTTTTAACTTGGGGATCTGGATTAGGAAACAAAGAGAGAAAATGAAACTCCAAATTTCTATAAAGACTCACAAAATAAATCTGGGAGGCATGGGCAATTTCATTTTGACCTTGTAGTTTTACCATGAAGAAAACAAAGTATCCAGAGAAACTGTGATTTAGTTAAGGTGACAGTTACTTCAGAGGGACTTGAAGTTAGAGCTTCTGGTTTCTGGTCAATTACAAGTCTGATTTGCATACACTTATTTGCCAGATATTGATACTACATTGATGGAAAGCTTCATATATAAACCAAAAAACAAAGAAAAAATCATCCGAAGGAACCTTGTCATTTGGAAAGAAATGTTTTGATTATTGTTTCTTAAGCATCTAACATTTAGAAATGTGTAGATTATTAATTTTGTGTTGGCTAAGAGATTAAAATTAGTAAACATTCCACATATCCATGGGATTTCCCTGGTGGCTCAGGTGGTAAAGAATCTGCCAGCAATGCAGGAGACCTGGGTTCAATCCCTGGGTCAGGAAGAACCCCTGGAGAAGGGAATGGTAACCCACTCTAGTATTCTGGCCTGGACAGAGAGAGCCAAGGACAGGAGAGCTTATCGGGCTACAGTCCATGTGGTTGCAAAGAGTCGGACACAACTGAGTGACTAACACTTTTCACTTTCACCCTCACATACATAAGCACCTGGATTTTTAACTAGAGGTATATTTATGCCATTAAAATATTGAGTTATAAGAGATATTAGGTGAATTTTTCAATTAAAAGCTTGCCTCAAACAGAATGTCACTGTAAAAAATCCCTCAGTAACAGAATATTCTATAATAAGGAATATTTCTTTATGAATAAATAAACCCTAATGACTTGATAGATGTTTCAGATGAATATATTATGAGAAAGGAATGTGATGAGAGTTAGATGTCTCATTCAGGAAACAGTAAATGAATGATATGAACAGAAAAGACACAGCCTGTCTGTTTGGGTCCCACGTCTGAGGATGGTTGAAGACTTTTGAGAGATGGCCTGCTGGCCAGTATGGAACTGCTCTCCTTATATTATCTCTTCTGCCCACTTTCTCTCCTTTATGTTTAAACAACTGTTCACTCTCCACACACTTTCTACCCTTTACTTCAAGCATGCTCAAATCTTTCCAGTCTAAAGAACTTCCTCTTCCTTATTTCTGCCTCCACCTCAGGACCAGCCTTCTCTCTCCTACTCATCACATGGCAATTTAATTGAGGCACAGATTTAAATGTCACCACGTCATCCTTCTCCCTTACTTCCAAGCTGAGTACACTATGCCTCTGGCCCATCATTCCAAAGTGTTTTCCTGTGTCACAAGTAACCAGGATCCTAATTTCCACAGCTTATATTTAATTTTCATTCTGCAACTCTTCATTGTTTGGCTATGCACCCCTTTTGAAAACCCTCTTGCCTGTAAAACTCTGTATTGCTTTTTTCCTCAACAAATCTGAAGCAAAACCGCTCAATTAAATATCCTAGAAAAATAACAGGTGAATCTGAAGTTGAATTATTGTAGCAGTGACCACCGCTACTTTGTTTCATGGAAAAGTCACTCTTTCAAATCTCTCGTTAATCTCCTTCCCCATACATAGAAATCATATCTAGTCTTTCAAATCTTTATTTAAAAAAACTACCATGAATTATAATATCTGGCAGGGATCTGCATCTAGGACATATAAAGAATTTTTGTAATTCAATAACAAAAAGCCAAATAACCCAATTAAAATATGGACAAATGATCTGAATAGCATTTCTCCAAAGAAGTGGCCAAAAATTATATAACAAGAGTCTTAACATCAACATCATTAATCCCTGGGGAAGTACAAATCAAAACCATGAGATGCTCTCCAAATCCACTAAGAAGACTGGACTCAAAAGAGGGACAGAAATAAGTGCCAACAACGATATAGAGAAATTGGAACATCCATACATCCCTGCTGCTGCTGCTGCTGCTGCTGCGTCGCTTCAGTCACATCCGACTCTGTGAGACCCCATAGACAGCAGCCTACCAGGCTCCCCCGTCGCTGGGATTCTCCAGGCAAGAACACTGGAGTGGGTTGCCATTTCCTTCTCCAATGCGTGAAAGTGAAAAGTGAACGTGAAGTCGCTCAGTCGTGTCCGACTCTTAGCGACCCCAGGGACTGCAGCCCACCAGACTCCTCCGTCCACGGGATTTTCCAGGCAAGAGTACTGGAGTGGGGTGCCATTGCCTTCTCCGATACATCCATGATGGGGATGTAAAATGATGTAAGTGGCTCAGTCATGTCCAACTCTTTGCGACCCCATGGAGTGTAGCCTACCGGGCTCCTCCATCCATGGGATTTTCCAGGCAAGAATACTGGAGTGAGTTGCCATTTCCTTATCCAAAGGATCTTCCCAACCCAGGGATTGAACCTGGGTCTCCCACATTGTAGGCAGACGCTTTACCATCTGAGCCACAAGGGAAGCCCTAAAGTGATGTAACTATTTGCAAAATAGTCTAGCAGGTCCTAAAGAAATCAGAGTTACCATATGATCTAGCAATTCTAGTCCTAATGATGTATTCACAATAAATTAAAATAATGTTCATACAAAAATTTGTATATCCATACAAAAAAATGAGTGTTCACAGCAGCATTATTTATTCTAAAATGTGGAAATAACTCAAGTGTCCATCAACAGGTGGATGGATAAATAAAATGCAACTTATGTATATGTAAAATATTGTCTATTCTTAGATATAAGATGTATGTATATTAATGAACCACTGTTTGCAATGATTTAGAATGATGAAAAGGACTGCATTACTGATAGATGCTATAACATAGATGAACTTTAAATCAGTATGCTAAGTAAGAGCAGCAAGTGATAAAAGTACATACATGATGCCATTTATATGATAAAAACATTGCAGTAATTATGGTGATGGTTGCACAACTCTGAATATACTAAAAGTTATTGAACTATATATTTTACATGAGTAAATTATATGACATATGAATTCTATTTCAATAAATCTGTTATATATATTTTTAAATACCATGAAAATCAGAATGGTCAGGAATGGCCTCCAGCAACACATATTCCCCTTTGAACAGTTTAAACATAAAGGAATCAGAATTACTGTTTTAATTTGTATACCAAAAATTTGGTCTCAAATTTACATCAATTGGATGCCACAGCTAATAGGAAAAGAAGCACATCTTAGCTGCTGACACAATTCTCCTCCTGTCAAAAAACAACTTTACAAAAAACAGCTGAAACTGTTAGTTAAATATTAACAGAAAGATCTTCTGCATATCAATTATGCCCAAAGTCATTATTTTTGGCAGTCACACAATAAATCTAGACTCCAGAGAGACAATTTATACCATCTGTTCTTAAACTTGAGCATGTACCAGAATCACCTGGAGGGCTCAATAAACTACAGACTGCTGGATCCCAGCCCCAGAATTTCTGATCCACTAGGGTTGCAGGGGGAGCCCCTAACAAGTTCCCAGGGGCTGTTAATTCTGCTAGCCCAGGGACCACACATTAAGAACCACTCTCTATTCTATAGTAATCTATTTAGTTTACTTGTGATCTTACTTAGGACTAATTTATCTCAAAGACAGTTATCGAAAATCAAACCTGTTACACAAGCCATATGGTAGATTAGAACTGCCATAGTAGAAGAATTGCTTGACTGAGAAACCTATTGACATAAGACAGTAGTGTCCTGAATGGGCCACCACTTGAGCTTGAAATACATGATGAGATTTAAACAGTGAGAGCAGATACAGAATCAGAAAGTCACAGAGAAAGTCAGGCCTCAGTAAATTAGATGAATGCAAAAGAACTAGAAGAGAGATCAATAAAGTTTTGCTCCTTGGGGCAATGAGATGACAGTCATGAGGACATCAGTGTATCTTAACCGGCCTTCAGTTCCTGAACCACATTCTCAATTTTGTGAGGCCTAATGCTGTATCAGTGTTCCCCTGACACTTTCTTGTGTCACTGTTTCTGCAGTACAGCAAGCTGTGTGGCTGAGATGCCTGTACTCATTATTCCAGAGTCATTCCTACAATAACCTGCCCCTATGAAGGGCAGACTTCAGTGGGAAGCTTTCCTCTGAAGTCCAAAGAACATATTTCCAAAAAGACCTAAGGATACAGTTTGATCTAAGGGCCAGCTCTAACAAGATGGTGCTTAATAGAGATGTGTGCCCATTATGGACTCAGAGCTCATATTTGATAACCACATGATAAAAACTGACAAAAACAAAGCAGGGCAAAATAAAACAAAAATGAACTCTTATAATTGCGCTTATAGGAATATACTCCCCCCAAAAGAAGATAGCGGTCCCACATTGCATGAAGCCAAGCCAAACCCAGTTTCGGTGTCCAGTTATTAGCCATACTTTCAACAGAAGCAACAGACAAGCTAAGGCATCACCAGCCTAGAGCAGAAGGAACTGGAAATTATGTAATTGAGTAAGAGTTAAAGGAGTCAACATGGTTCCTTTGTGAAAGGTCAAAGAAAGGCAGCAAAGGAGAAAAAGATAACTTTTATCTAATGATCTTAGTGCTTCCCCTAATAACTGCAAACTGCAAGAAAGAAAGAAAAAAGTCCCACAGTCTAAATTGGGGAAACTCAGATTATTCTACCTTCCTCTTAAAGATCTCCAGTATAGATCAGAATATAGAACACTGTATGCCATGTAGTGGATGCTCAATAAATAATCATTAAATGAATTAGCCCAACAAAGAATGTGTGAAATACTGAAGTTAATCAGACCGTTTGGAACTCTTGCTTCCCCAAATAATCTGACTGTGGTTCCTCTTCCTCCTCGTGATACCTGTTAACATATACCTTGAAATTAGTGTCCTTTAGAAGATAGTTGGGAAAATGTTGTAACATAACATATACGGTTTTAGGTAAAATGATAAACTAGTAATTAGAGTAGTAGCCTTATAGCCAAAATAGAGGGAAACTTGTAACAATAAGAAAAGCCCAAATTCATATGGGCAGCCCATGAGGCTGGGGACTCACAGGAAGAGTGTTGAGTAAAGAGTGAATTAGGATCCCATCAACAGAAATCAATTTAGGATTTCTGTTGATGGGATCCATGGCTTGGGTAATTATCCAAACTAGGTCAGTAGTTCCCAGACTCTTAGATTTATATAAACAGAAATCTGAAAACTGAAATTGGACATCCACTTTTGGACTAAATATTTCTATTTTTATCAATTAGGGACAATTATTACTGTTTAATGTCACCTTTTCACAAAAGACCATTTTAATAAGAAATAATCACTTTGAATGAAAGAAAGAAATTTAGCAAAATTAGGCAATTATTTTTATTTTTCTCATATTGTAACAAAATGGTTGATTACTGACTGCCCCTTGTCCATGAACCCCAACTCTGTAACCAATGCCCTATGCGACCTCAAAACTTCCTTCTCAAAAACGTTCTATGATTTTAAACAAATGTCCCACCAAGGCCAGGCAATAATTTTTGATGATGTGAAATGGCTCAAAGACAGAAAGGGCAGAAGATGACAGAACACAGCTCTGAGAAAACTTCTCCAAAGTGTAGAGGTTAAAAATCAGGATCACAGGATTGGAACAGAGGTGCCTTATTTTCTCAAATATTAGGATAGCTCCTGAATTAGCTCCAGTGAGCCAGAGCTCAAATTTAGAGCTGAAAATATATCCACAGAACTGCTCAGTGCCCAATGACAAGTGCCTGCATGCATTACACACAAAATAGCCTTACAACAGTGAAATCATTCCACCTTCTATTCCAGCGCTGGACCTTTTTATAAACGAGCTCTTCCTACCAAAACTATATATGTCCTGTCTATCACAGTGCCTCCGAGGGGAATAAGACTGACTACTCTGGTGAATGTTCAGCCAGTTATGAGCGCAAAGCATCTGGTGAGTGCCAGGTGCCAACTAGGTGTAAGCTGACCTCATCTCTGTCCTAGCAGCTGGCTAACCAGACACTCTCTAACCGAGAAGCTGAAGAGTCAGACATCTCATCGTATATGTTCTGGTCACAGCTAGAGCTCCATGCTTCACCTCAATCAATCAGATTTACACCTTGCTAAGTGGAATAAGTATTTGATATATCTGTTTTATTCTCCAAATACTTAAAATCTGAACTTGGAAAAGCTTTGGAGGGATATCAAGCAAATCCTCACTTCAAGAAAATTACTTTTTCTTACTCAGTTCATGAGAACCCAGAAGTAATAAACATAATGAATGCTTTCATCATGCAGGAGAATTAATAGATGCCTTTCAAATCTTTTCACATCATCATCTTTATAGTCTCTTCAAATATCTAGCTAGCTTTCCATAAAAACACTAAAGAGAATATTACAGATTGAAAAGATCATCAAAATTTCAATGAGCCTGATTCTATGCAAATTTTGTATCTGCATATAATTTTATGACACTATAAAAACCTCAGGGAAAACGTCTAAATAAGAATGTACCCAGGGACATCACTTAGCTTGAATTTCAATTTTTTCTGTCATATTCATGAAAGCACTTTGTATCAATAATCTAAAACCAAAGAGTAGTTAACCTAATCTAATTTCTTTGTCAAACGTTGGAGTAAAACCCAATTTTCGGTTACAGCAGGAGTCCAGGAAAGTAGCGTGCATAAAGCTGAAAAGCCATCTGGAAGAACAGCATCCCTCCTGTGTGAAATATATCAGTCAGAAAACATGGCGAAGTCTCAGGACTTCCACTCTGTATGGTGAGATCTCAAGCAAATGAGGGGGGCCTGGTGCGTCTGGCTCTTTAGGAATCATCTGTCAGGGGAGGTGGTTCTCTCTCTGCTACTGTGACCGTGCTGCTCTGCATCCTTAGCACAGAAGTTGTAAAATTATGCACCATTTTGCCTAAGGAGACCTAGATCAAAGGAAAATGTTCACTTGAATTCAACATGGTATCTATAGTTAATAGTTTCAATTCACCAAACATCATTTATGTGACCTCTGTCAATGTGAATGTGAAAGAAGGTAACTTTACAAATTCTGGGGACTCAAAACACATTCAAAAGTTCAAGTCTAGTTATTATGAAATATACATATTTCCTGTTACTTGCGAGTAGCATTATTAAGTAGCGTTCACAGATGATCTAACTGACTCTGTGCATAATAGAAAAACTTTAATGTTGTTGAACCACCAATAAAAAACTTTAATGCTATCAGATAAAGAAAATTATTAAATAATTGTTGAAAGGAAAAGGAAATCCATAAATGTCAAATATGACTAAAAAATAAATAGCAGGAAAGTGGTAGTTATAACCCTGCAGAGATACCTCCTAGACATCAAATGGTACATCCAGAAAGAAGGAAGGATTAGCCACACTTTCTTATATAGGCAGAGCCTTGCATAAATCTAGCAAAAGAAGAATCCAATAGGTTGTAAAGCCATTTTATTCCATTTTTGGCAATAATATCATTTTCAAGCTTTCTCAATATATTGGATCTATAACTCCATAGTGCCTAATGAAGGTGGCAGGTGTCCATGGATGATTTCTTCTATGACCTGGGTCAATATACCATTGACAATTAATACTCTGCATTGGAGCCAGTTTAAAATAACTCCCAATACACCAGAAGTTACAGACTTTTTAAATTTACGGTCCAATTAAATTAAAACACACACATAAACATACAAGATAGGGGAAGAGGGTTCAACATTGTATTTTCAACTTTAATTTTATCAAGTAAAGACATAAAAAGTAATAACCTGATTTCTATCTATAAGCAGTACCACGAAAGAATTCATACTGTACCACCAAAAGTGTAGAAAGGCCATAATCTTAAAATAAAGATGAATTTTTCCCAAGGAAAGAACGTCTAATATTTCTATGCCAACACTCTGATCAAAACACACATTAACATTTGAATAGATGTTGTGTTTGGAGAAGGCAATGGCACCCCACTCCAGTACTTTTGCCTGGAAAATCCCATGGACGGAGGAGCCTGGTAGGCTGCAGTCCATGGGGTCGCTGAGGGTCAGACACGGCTGAGCGACTTCACTTTCACTTTTCACTTTCATGCATTGGAGAAGGAAATGGCAACCCACTCCAGTGTTCTTGCCTTGAGAATCCCAGGGATAAGGGATCCTTGTGGGCTGCTGTCTATGGGGTCGCACAGAGTCAGACACGACTGAAGTGATTTAGCAGCAGCAGCAGATGTCGTGTTACATCTGGTTCCTCACTAAAACCACATATATAAACAACCAGAACAGAATGGACACTTCACTGTTTAATGCACTTTTGTGTTTATATATGGAAATCAGTCTTGAAGTTTATTTTGTAGGAAGAGATTTAAAAATAAATGTAAGTTGGATAATTGATAATCTAGTCTCAATGTATAAATTTACAAAAAAACATTCATTCACCTTCTGTAAGACTCTTTAATTCAAGGTAGAATATTTCTGTAGATGAAATTTCTTCTATATTATGCCTGTAATTATTCAGATGTATCAGATTTGTTGGATTTTTAAAAAACGGATGATAAGGAGAGACAGGCTATATTCCTGAAAAAGGTTTTCCATGAATCTATTTTTCTTTCATTATTACATCTCACTAATTATATCTGCTGTACATTTATATTAAAAATATAAGTTGTTTCAAAAAATTTTAAGATCACAGAGATGTCCTTTTAAGAAATCCAATTTAGACTCCGGTCTCAACCGTCAGTTCTTTCTAACACTGAAATGTATACTTTATATAACTTTTTCCTGTAATCTGATAACTGAGGGCAAGGTTTCCCATCACATTTAGAATGTAATCCAGTCGTTCTCATGACCTACACACCCCCTGCTACCCTCACCTGCTACCCTCGCCAAGTGCAGTTTTTGGGACTCTCCTTTCTATTGGATGAAAGAAAAGTGAAAGTGTTAGACGCTCAGTCGTTTCCGACGCTTTTGGATCCCAAGGACTGTAGCCCGCCAGGCTCCTCTGTCCATGTAATTCTCCAGGCAAGAACACTGGAGTGGGTTGCCATTTCCTGCTCCGGGGGATCTTCCCAACCCAGGGATCAAACACAAGTCTCCGGCATTGCAGGCAGATTCTTTACCATCTGAGCCACCAGGGAAGCCCATTGTCTCCACCAGACTAGCTTCCTTGATGATTTCTCAAACACACAAGGTCCATTTTAGTCTCCTCTGTTTCTCTGCCTAAAATGACTTTCCTCTATGAGTTGTATATCTTATTCCCTCCTGATTTAAATGCTACCTGTCCAAGAGGCTTTTCCTGACCAATTTCCCACTCCTGCTATCACTCTATGTTTTCACACTGCTTGATTATTCTTCAAAATCTTCACCACTATCTGATATTATAAATCATATTTATTAATCTATTTACTAGTCTTCAGCACTAGAATATAATATTAATCAAGAGTAGGGACTTGTTTCATTCATTATTCTATCCACAGCATTGAAAACTGTACATTGTAGGCACTCAAAATACTTGCTGAATGAAGTATGGATAAATATAATTGTAAAAAAATTCTAATTTACATAAAAATAGTGCAATTAAACTATACTAACTTTGTCTCTAACTGTACAGGAACTGTTTTTATATTCCTATAAATCTCATAACAACTCATATTCTTTAGAAAAGAACACAAAACCAAGTATAAATGAATAAACCTAACTCTTACTCAGCTGATTCAAAAAGTGATTTTTCTCAATTGAGATGGAATAGTTTTAAAATCAAGCTGAACCCCACTATTCACAATAGCCAAGACACGGAAACAATCTAAAACTATCTAAATTTCCACTGACATAGAATAGTTAAAAAAGATGCAGTATGGAATACTACTAAGTCATAAAAAGGAATGAAATAATGCCATTTGCAGCAACATGGATGGACCTAGAGATTATCATAGTAAGAAAAGTAAGTCAGAAGGAGAAAGCCACATACCCTATGATGTTACTCTATGTGGAGTCTAAAACATGACACAAATCAACTTACCTATGAAAGAGAAATAGACTCACGGACACAGAGAACATTCTAATGGTTGCCAGGGACTGGGGAGCGGTAGAAAAGCAGTGGATTGGGAGTTTGGGATTAGAAGATGCAAACCATTATATATAAAATGGATAAACAACAAAGTCCTATTGCATAGCACAGGGGACCATATTCAATATCCTATGATAAAAGCATAATGGAAAAAAAAATACAGAAAAAAAAATCTATATATAAATAAAACTGAATCACTTGACTGCACAGCAGAAATGAATACATTATAAATCAACTATACTTCAGTAAAATAACATTTTTAAAAAGTCAAACTGAACTCTTCATAATTTTAAAATCAAGGAAAAAAAAACAAACAAATAAAACTCAATAAGCAAACATTTAAAAAGTCATGAGGGATATATACCAGGATAAAAAAATTCTTGAAAATTTTGTACACCAATGGCAAATGATATTTAAGATTTGACAATTTAATTGTGATCATGCTCCAAATAACATTAACTTAGCCTATATAATTATTTTACTAACAAAAGTTTTTTCATAGAACATCCACCTATCTTTACCTTAATTGCTCAAGTCCCAAAATAGTTGGTGTTACTAATGGACTGCTGAGTTTTACATTAAAACCTCTACAGTCTAAGGAAACATTTCTGTCATTATTCACTGTAGTTGTTTCACAACAGAGGAAATTATGATTCCTCTGATAATGATAAAAGACATATTTTGAAGTGTATTTATAAACCTGGATGATATTCAAAAGGAAGATGATACATGTGACCCATTATCATTCCCTGAGGCATACTTGATTTTACTGTTTACATTTTTCCCCGATACTGATAGTGACTTGGTGATCAATCTACTATTTCTATGACTTGTGACCAATGGCGAGTTTGAGGGCTGGTCAAAGTTACAGGTGTGGGCTTTGGTCATCAAAGAGTGAAACTAATTGGCTCCTGTGGGAATGGGACCTGCAACCCCAGACTCATTAACTCCACAGAAAAGCACTGCCTGCAAGCAGACCAAAACTTACCACACAATTATCTTCAAAATGTGATTCATGTCTAGTTGGCACTGGTTTTTAAGAATAAAAATAAAACATTCTGTTTCACTAATTATTTTCTTATTCCAAAGAGAAAGAATCTGAGGTAGATATATGGAGAAAAATATCAAGAAGGTTTCCTCTAAATTTTTAAAAAGCTATTTCTAAAGATACATAGCACAAAGCCAAAAATGGTCAAGGATTCTAAAAATACAGTGTTTCCTGAATCAAGATAGCATTAATCATGTTAATGATGAAGGGATTTCTATTTCAAAGAGCATATTATGAACAGAAATACATACTGAAATTTTTCAGAATTCAGTAAATTGACTTTCATCCAAATCATTGCACTATAACATAAAGCATTGTGTAATTTGGGGGACACATTGAGTTTCCACTTTGGCTATTTTATCCTCTCTTATCTTTCTCTCCCAGGTGATTTGCTTGAATCTGCCTGCAACGCAAGAGATCAGGTTCAATCTCTTGGTCAGGAAGATCCCCTAGAGAAGGGAATGGCAACCCACTCCAGGATTCTCGCCTGGAGAATGCCATGGACAGAGGAGCCTGGAGGGCTACAGTCCACAGGGCCACAGAGAGTTAGACACAAGTGAGTGACTAGCAGTTTCACACTTTCAAACTCAACTTACTTTTCTTCTATGTTCTGGATCTACTGCACAAGCTGAACATCCCCACATACAAGAAGATTAAGTTTAGGCTCTCAAACCCACTCTTTCTTCCCAGTGCCTGAATATACTAGCCATTCATTCAACATGCACTTACCGTGCTGAGAAATACACACAGTAGATAACCAACTAAACTTTTCCTATCACTCAGAAGCTCTCGTCTCTTTTTCTAGTTTGAAGCATTACACATAAATATTTATGTATTAGCTTTTTATTTTTTCCTCTTCTCCAATATTAGGCTGATGACAATTGACTTTCAAACTTTACTGTAAAACTCAGGGTAAAAACGTTCCTTGCAATCTCTGCCTATCCATATTTTCCCCTTGTGGGCTCTGATCCCTTCAAAAACAGAGACAATTCAAGTCTCCACTTTCTCTGCAACTGCAAATCCTGTCCACGAGAGCCTACCATTTAACAATGTAAACAGGACAAGAAGTTTGCAGAAGAGTGGCTAAGGCAATTTTTGAGGAAAGATCCTAATTATTCCCCTTCTCCCCCTGCCTTAGAATAAACAGGCTGCTCTGTCTCTCCAGAATATTTTTTCTCCTAAATGCAAGTGCCAAAGAATGATATAAAATGATACATTTCTTCATTACTTATTAAGAAAAACTGAGGTGAAAATATTATAAATAATGTCAATAACCTGACAAATCAGATTTTATATCTTTCTCAATTATAGGATTCTAACACACTGTATCTGGATAAAGAAGATAATCCAAACTAGTTTTAATCTCCTATTAAAGCATTATTGAACTTAACAACATTCATAATAGCAGTTTATACTACAGGCATATCCAATAAAGACCATTTACCACTTCTAAACTTAGTCAGTATATTAGTAACTCACACAATTCAGACTTTTGTCATATTTCCAATCTATGGGCATTCATGATAGAACAGTTTGTTGACTTTTGATAAAATTCTACTGGTAAACTGTAAGAAAATAACTTCTCTGACAATTATCAGCACATTTTCAATGTTTATGAGGGACTACATCTGGTGAAAGGATTAACATATATGATGAGTCCTTTTCTAAAATAAAAAAGGAGTTGAGCTGACAAGAACTTTCTCAGAAATCTCACATTTTCTCCATAACCTTGATGTCTCCTACTGTTGCTGCTGCTGCTAAGTCGCTTCAGTCATGTCTGACTCTGTGTGACCCCATGGATGGCAGCCCACCAGGCTCCCCCATCCCTGGGATTCTCCAGGCAAGAACACTGGAGTGGGTTCCCATTTCCTTCTCCAACGCATGAAAGTGAAAAGTGAAAGTGAAATCGCTCAGTCGTGTCCGAATGTTCGCGACCCCATGGACTGCAGCCTACCAGGCTCCTCCATCCATGGGATTTTCCAGGCAAGAGTGCTGGAGTGGGTCACCATTGCCTTCTCCGGTCTGCAACTCCAGGAGCAGCAATAAGGTAGAGCCTTGCCTGATTGGTGCAGTACTTCGTAACCCAGTACCTTGTGACCTAGCAATATCTGACTAAATTTCATCTCAAGAGAAGTACTTACAAGAGTAAAATTTTAAAAAAAAATTATTAAACATATGAAATTCCAACCTGCATGGTTGAAATAAATAACACTACTGCCAAGAATCCACCTCCAATGCGGGAGACCTGGGTTTGATCCCTGGGTTGGGAAGATCCCCTGGAGGACAGCATAGTAACCCACTCCAGTATTCTTGCCTGGAGAATCCTCATGGACTGTAGCTGACCAGGCTGCATCCATGGGGTCTCAAAGAGTCAGACACAACTGAGCAACTAAGCCCAACAATGCCATACAACCTCACCAGCCTTTACATGTGATGGTGTCACCGTATCTCTATCAAAGAGAGAGACGACTTCAGAAACTATTCAGTGAAAACAGAAGATGGCCAAAGATCATGTATGGTTTGAGTCCATTTTTTGAAAAAGATGTGAGTGTATGTAGGAAAGACTATATCTCAGCATTTATAACAGTGGCTTTCTATGAATGGTAGGATTCAGTTCACTTTTCATTTCTGCTTTGTAATTTTCTATAGTGTTTGACTCTGTAATTAACCTATTTCTTTATATTTACAAATAAATGCAAGAGGTGGATTTGTATTTCTGAAAATTAAGCCACTTATTTCCAAGTGGAAAAAATAAATCTCCATTTTGATTTTCAAAACACCTTGGGCGTACTCTTAGAGCACGTATCACATTAAATCAGTTATTTGATTACAGTCGTCCCTCAGTATCTGTGGGGGATTGGTTCCATGACCTGCCAAGGATACCAAAATCCAGTGCACTCAAGTCTCACAGTGGCCCATACACCTGGAGTTTGTGCACCTGCATATATAGAAGGCCAAAATATTTAGTGAAAAAAATCTGCATATAAGTGAACCTGAGCAGTTCAACAGTACATGAACCATGAATTTCCAGATGTTCAAGCTGGATTTAGAAAAGGCAGAGGAACCAGAGATCAAATTGCCACCATCCACTGGATCACAGAAAAAACAAGAGAGTTCCAGAAAAACATCTACTTCTGCTTTATTGACTTCACCAAAGCCTTTGACTATGTGGATCAAAACAAACTGTGGAAAATTCTAAAAGAGATGGGAATACCAGACCACCTGACCTGCCTCCTGAGAAATCTGTATGCAGGTCAGGAAGCAACAGTTAGAACTGGACATGGAACAACAGACTGGTTCCAAATCAGGATAGGAGTACATCAAGGCTTGTATATTGTCACCCTATTTATTTAACTTATATGCAGAGTACATCATGAGAAACGCTGGGCTGGAGGAAGCACAAGCTGGAATCAAGATTGCTGGGAAAAATATCAATGACCTTAGATATGCAGATGACACCACACTTATGGAAGAAAGTGAAGAAGAACTAAAGAGCCTCTTGATGAAAGTGAAAAAGTTGGCTTAAAACTCAACATTCAGAAAACAAAGATCATGGCATCTGGTCCATCACTTCATGGCAAATAGATGGGAAAATAGTGGAAACAGTGAGAGACTTTATTTTCTTGGCTCCAAAATCACTGCAGATGGTGATTGCAGCCATGAAATTAAAAGACGCTTGCTCCTTGGAAGAAAAGCTATGACCAACCTAGACAGGATGTTAAAAAGCAGAGACATTACTTTGCCAACAAAGGTCTGTCTAGTCAAAGCTATGGTTTTTCCAGTAGTCATGTATGGATGTGAGAGTTGGACTGTGAAGAAAGCTGAGCGCCAAAGAACTGATGCTTTTGATCTGTGGTGTTGGAGAAGACTCTTGAGAATCTCTTGGACTGCAAGGAGATCCAACCAGTCCATCCTAAAGGAAATCAGTCCTGAATACTCATTGGAAGGACGAATTCTGAAGCTGAAACTTCAATACTTTGGCCACCTGATGCGAAGAACTGACTCACTGGAAAAGACCCTCATGCTGGGGAAGATTGAAGGCAGGAGGAGAAGGGGACAACAGAGGATGAGATGGTTGGGTGACATCACTGACTTGATGGACATGAGTTTCATCAAGCTCTGGGAGTTGGTGGTGGACAGGGAAGCCTGGTGTGCTACAGTCCATGGGGTCGCAAAGAGTCAGACACAACTGAGCGACTGAACTGGGCAGCTCAAACCTGAACCTGTGCTGTTCTAGGGTCAACCTCAGTTAGTTTTCCTGGCCAAACGCTAAGCTCCTCTAAGACCAGTGATCGGTTTTTACCAACACTTCCCTGTGTTTAACACAGAGCACAGCACGTGGCACATAACAGGTGCTCAGCAGATTCTGACTGCCTATATAGCTTGTCACTTTCATCCACTGCCCTCTAGCCTCCACTATCTGGCTCTAGATGAATTACCTTTACCTCTGCCAGATGTCATAAATTCTTTAAGATAGCATGGGACAAAGACTCCAGTGTGTAGGCATTTGCACACTGAAACATACTTTGGGGGTAAAATAGGTGTCACATGGCGAAGTTAGCTGAGCCACTATTGGAATCGCTCTTCTGGCCCATGTATGCACAGCAACAAGAAAATAATGGAAGCTGAGAGTGCAAGAGAGCTGGGGGAGTAGAAAGTATCAGACTTAGTAGTGGAGGGTCATTATGAGATGGACAGTTGGAGAGCCACATCAGCTGACTTACAGCAAAGGGCTGGTATCTTTCTGTTGTGCTTCTTTTGTATCCTGCTGAAAACCAGGCAATTTCTAGCCTATAACATAACAAATAGAACTAAGGTTTACATTTAGTAGTTTAGGTAGCTAATTCTACAGAATTTTGAAAATTCAACTAAGTTTCTTCCAGCAATAACCTCCTTACCACCCCTTGGAAATTAGGGGGCTTATTCCCTGACCCCACATCCTACCTTCCAAACGACTGCTAATGCCTGCTAGTGCTCCTGGTCCACACACTCCCTTCCTTCCCGGAGAGGCTCCAGGATATCTCTACAGAAGAAATTAAGGGGAACGTTCTGGTTGGAGATGGGAGCTAGGGCACTTGGCTTGAAGCCACAAGCACAGAGCTAGGATACTGTTTTGACACTGACGGTTTGGGTTTTACTTGGGTAGTTGAGTGGTTAGGAGCATCAGATGGCTGTCCACCTTCACTTCCTAACTTTGCTACTTAGTGACTGTATCATACTGGGTCATTTACTTAACTTTCTGGACCTCACTTTTCCATCTGTAAAAATGTAAATAACAATATTACATTCCTAAGATGGTTGCTGGGAGGAGTATGCGGACAAAGTATTTTTTTAAAAAGTGCCTAGTACATGGTAACTGCCATGTAAACGTTCATTCTTGATAATATTTACTTAGATTGCATATTGTAAACATTATATGTTTAAAAACATTACATATATGTACATATAAAGTATTTATATATGTTATTTATGTATATATATACACACACATATATATACACATTTTTAAAAAATATTTTTGAAAGGAGGAATCCAGGATGATTATCAGAAAAGGAAGCACTGAAAGTCCTTCCAAGCACCCCTCAGCATTGTACCATTTCCCCCTTTGTGCTACAGACATAGGACCCTTTTTCAATTCTTACTGCCTCCTCATGTCTCTTGCTAATTGTCTCAGCTACCAGAAACCATTCTTACCCCTCCTCAGGTCATAGCTTGACACCTCTCACCTGTCCATGGATGCCTGCAATTGATTCTGTACATCTCTCTGTCTCTGTCTCAACCAGTGTCAACTCCATCATTGCCTCCCTTTGGTAATTATTTACTAAAGACAAGAAGAGGATTCATGAAACATCTGTTGTATGTCCCTGTGTGACTTGTAACTGATTCCCACCACTCTTTGACACTGCATAAAACTGAAAGTATTAGTGGCTCGGTTGTGTCCGACTCTTTGAGACCCCTGCCTATAGCCCGCCAGGCTCCTCTGTCTATGGAATTCTCCAAGCAAGAAAACTGGAGTGGGTTGCCATTTCCTTCTCCAAGGGATCTTCCCAGTCCAGGGATCAAATCTGGGTCTCCTGTATTGCAGGCGGATTCTTTACTGCCTGAGTCACCAGGGAAGCCCTAATATTGCATAGTCTCTCAGAAACTTGGAACCTTCCTAGATGGTTTTTCTCTTTGAGATTCTGCATGAAAGAGTCAAATTATTTTATTTTTTTTCAAAGATCACACACATAACTTCTAGAGAAAGTAATCATTTCAATTTTAACATGTAAAAAGATATTTTTCTTATACTTGTATTTCAAAGCTAGGAGTATTGCTTGGATAGTTGTAAACATGAATGTAAGTATCTTAACCTATATTTTCTAAATCCCAGGTTACATGTAGGGAACACAATTAGGCATCCCTTCTCCCATTAATCCTCAAAGTTAAATTTTAAAATCAACACATGGTTATGGTTAGGTATGCATAACATCTTAGTAGGCAGATCAAACTCTTCACAGACTGAAGGAAGTTTTGGCTATAAGCCCAGTGCTAATATTAATGAGAAAGTCAACCCAAGGAGAGTCCAGCAGACCTGGAACAGAAGAATCAGAGTGATGAACACTGACAGTGTTACTGTAACTCCTAGCCATGAAGAAGCTGCCCTGGGAAACAGATGGTGGTGTCTGGCAGACACATCCCTTAGTGTCGGGCACGCCAACTCTGTTTCCTTTGAACACTGGAAGCATGTAACTCTCCTTTCCATGATGATACGACCTCAGCCAAACTTCCGCTTTAGGTTCCCAGATAGTTTTCTACAACAGTTAAGAGGGTGCACTCCTCAGGCCAAAGAAAGCAGTCTGCACACTTAAAAGTTATACACGTATCTTATTTTCAGTTAGTAGTCTGGCAACCCAGTTTATTTTCCAATGGCAGTCAATATTTTCACGTCTTAGTTTCTGGATTTCAAAACAGAGAGCCAGACCCTATTTCACTAAATTAATGTAGCCCTGAGAGAAATTTCCATAGAGAATTGATGAGTTACTATGCATCTATATATATTCAAATATTTATAAGATAATATTCCCCAAATTGTAGATTAGAAATGTTAGGACATATGGATGATTTACAAAGGTTAATGTGAAAAAGAAGATTAATGATTTCTAAACTGGGTGTAGGGACTTCCCTGGTGGTCTGTGCTTTCCAAGGCCAGGGGTGCAGATTTGATTCCTGGTTAGGGAACTGAGATCCCATGTGCCATGGGGTATGGCCTGCAAGAATAAATAAATAAATAAACCGGGTACAAGTGAGATAAATTAGCGATTTGTTTTGTACATCTTAGATTTCCTTTCCATGCTTCCTTCTTGCCAGTATGTGAGGAGCCCAAATTCTAAGAGGCAGAATGGAAGTACCAAATGGCACATAAGCGTATGAAGGGGTGACACTGGTGAAACAAGTTCAGAGTTTCCTATAAGATACAATTATGAAAAGTTTAAAAATAAAATAAAATTAAAAAAATAAAATAAAACTAATAGCTAAAAAAGTAAAAAAAAAAAAAAAAAAAAAAACAGATTCAGCATGGAGCACCTGTTGTAGCCAGAATTAAGGGTATTGTCACATGAAAATATCCAAGAACTATTTCTGTGAAATTTGAACTTTTAACATGGAAAGAATTCTAACAAATTTCAGACGTATGAATTCTATAAGATACTCTCACAATTTTAAATTCTCTTTTCAAATAAAAACATTAATTTGCCATTGAATTACCTACTTTGCATGTTTTCCACGCATTCACACAGCATACATTTCTAGAACATCCACTAAATTCTAAGAGCCACGCTGGACAACTGGACTGGAACCACAGGACCCCATCTCCCTGTTGGTGAGGAGTTCGTTGTGTTTTGGATGGCCCCCGGTCAAAGCGCCAGCTCACATCAAGGCATCTGTTAACTGAGGGGCAAACCAAGGACAGGCTCCAGTGTCGGTCTCGTCCCGACTCTGCGAAGCAGGCCACACCACAGCCTGTCTTGAGATAAGATAATTATATCTGTGTTCTAATCTCCCTCTCCCTTTCCTGCTTCTTGTTCATCTTCTATTTCCCCAACCTCACCTCCTTTTTCTCCCCCACCACACCTCTTCTTTCTCCCCCTTCTCTGTCCCTTTCCCTTCCTCCTCCTCTTTTTCTTTGGCATTCAATTTTTGTTTTGAGGATTTAACTCCAACACACATGTCTTCCAGGTGGTATAATTCTTCTTTTTTTAAAAAATATGAATTTATTTATTGGCTCTGCTGGTCCTTGTTGCTGTGTGCAGGCTTTCTCTAATTGTAAGAAAGCTCCAGCTCTGCAGTGGCTCCTTTGGTTGCTGAGCATGGGCTCTAGGCACATGGGCTCAGTAGTTGCAGCTCGCTGGTTCTAGAGTGCAGGATCAGTGGTTGTGGCACATGGCTTAAGGGGTGCCCCACAACATGTGGGAAATTCCCAGAACAGGGGTCAAACTGGTATCACCTGGATTACAACATGTGTTCCTAAGCCTTGAACCACCAGAGAAGCCACCGGGATGTAATTCTTTTAAAAAGATGTGTCCTTAATATCTCCTAGGGGTTTGAAGGGGTTCACAAGCTTTCCAGAAATTGTTTAATTTTTAAATTTTAATGATAATTTTATTTTCATCAGAATATAAAAGTAAACATTTTTTAGAAATAATTCACCCCTGAAATACTTTTTCATTTATTTTTACAGAATATATTTCAGCTTCAATTTTTTTTTAATTGAAATACTTAGCACCTAGTAGGGATCAAAGAATACATTCTAAGGCATCCATAAAAATAAGCCCTTCAGAAACACAACTCTAAACAAATGATCCTATGCTCTGCCTAAAGAAACTGCTTACTTAACTAAAAATAAATGCACACAGTTAAACCACAGAAACTCATCTTTAATCTGAGGCTATGTTGCCAGCACAAATTGAAGACAAGGATGAGATAGGCTCAAGGAAACAGAAAAGATTACCAGATTTTTCTGACATCCACATACTGAATACTGTGAATTTGTATAGTATCACTTATCCAGCTCTTAATCTACAGAAGAAAACCCCAAAGTTCAGTAAAATGCCATCAAATTCATCCATACTAGTACTGCTCTTCATTGCCATAAAAGTTGTTGATTATTTGCCAGAAAAACATCTTCATGCTTTTTAAAAACCACAAACAGCTTTTAAATGAAGTATAAGTCAAAGATTATTCTGAATGTCAGCTATTTAGAGACATGAATCTATTTAAAAAGTTTCTTTTTAAGTTCCATTTAGTTTAATTTGGTTAGATCTATTGAAATAGAAGGCCTGAAGGAAAGTATTGATGAGAAAATGTCTATCCCACCCTTAGAGACACCCTTACAGCTTATGAGACCTGAATCTGGGAATATGACAGCAGAAAGGAACACTGAAAGCCTATTTTATTCCCATCCTTCTCTTCCCCTAAGTGTGAGAGAAAGAATGGCACTGGATATTATTGGAATTCAGTGGCAGGCTTGAACCCTTCCCAGAGTCCCCAGATCCCCTGGTGCTGAACGTGTCAAACTTTAATTCCAGGTTGCTTCCTTCACCCTAATATAGGACAACAATCTCTTGAAAACAGATTTTTAAGTTCTCTCCCTCTTTGAGTTCTGACCACAGAACTTATAAAATGTTGTTTCATGATATATATATATTTGAATTTAAAGTTAGGAAGTCATTCACTTACCATGATAAATTAGTTACAGACATTGCAGCAATTTCTGGAGGAGTCTTGTGGCACAATCTTCTCTTGGTTTCAAAGTAGGGAATGAGTAGGTCAAGTAGGAGCCTGGTGGGCTGCCGTCTATGGGGTCGCACAGAGTCAGACACGACTGAAGCGACTTAGCAGCAGCAGCAGCAGCAGGTCAAGTAGACAAGACCGTCAGGAATTTTAGCTTTGCTACCACAATGATGCACAAACCACTTATTTACTCACACTTTGAGAAAACCTGGAAAGAAAAGGAAGAAAACAGTATCTTTAGTACCTAGTTCAAATGTTAAGACACTCATAAACCAAAGAAAATTAAACCAAGTTCATAATAAACTGAACGCTTTTTCTGGAAAATAAAGTGAGTGAAAGATTAATAAACTGTCAATTCTCTGAAGCAGAAAATACAGAGGGAACAGACTGTATTTTAGAGGCACTGATTTTTTTTCCCATTAGGGTCAATCAGTTATGTGCTACAAATCAGTTTTATACACTTGTGATAAAAAAGATCAAGATATTGATTAGCTCATAGCAGATACTGAAAAAAAGAGTTCCTTGGCACAAATTGTTGTTATATCCAAAGTTTTAGTAAAAAATCATTCATTACTACGTCTGAACAAATAAGAATTTATACTGAGTAACACATGGGAGGTAACCAGCATGTTTTTAGGTAACAAACATTTCCATACATTTTTTGGAGCATTTACTGTGTACAATGTTCTATGATTTCGAACCAAAATTTTCTTAGGGTACAATTAACTCCATGGTACTACGTTAGGCTCTTTCATTAGTTCAGGTCATAAATCTGTTGACAAACATTCATTGAACATATAATATGTATGTTTAGGCTATCTTAGGTAGAGCCCTTGGAGAAGAGTAACTTGGAGAAGGCAATGGCAACCCACTCCAGTACTCTTGCCTGGAAAATCCCATGGACGGAGGAGCCTGGTAGGCTGCAGTCCATGGGGTCACTAAGAGTCGGACGCAACTGAGCAACTTCACTTTGACTTTCCACTTTCATGCATTGGAGAAGGAAATGGCAACCCACTCCAGTATTCTTGCCTAGAGAATCCCAGGGATGGGGGAGCCTGGTGGGCTGCCGTCTATGGGGTTGTACAGGGTTGGACACGACTGAAGCGACTTAGCAGTGGCAGGTAGAGCTCAGGAATAAAGACAAATGGCACATGAATAAAACATTGTCTCTGCCATCAAAAATATTTAATATAAAAAAGATAATTATAATAAAATAGGGCAAGAAAAATTTACACAGAGTGTATGGGAATACAGAAGAGGGGCTTCTAGCCCACTACTAAGAGATTTTTGGAAAGATTTCTAAGGAAAATATGTCCCATACTAATACCATCAAATCTCGTTGCAAGTTTCAAAAAAAAATAAAATTAAAGTGACAGAATAGACAGAGTTTGTCCCTTTCTCATAGAAAACCAATCTTGAGTCTTAAGAAGGCCAAGGTGGATATGGCAACTTCATGGATACCAGGTATGCAGGCTCCTTTTTCCTTTCACCATTCTCAACAGATGGTCCCCATCATGCTCTAACTGGCTGCTGACTCTAGGGAGAGTGTCTGGGCCCAGCTGGCAGAAAAGAGGAAGAAGGAAATAAGGATGCATCCTAAGATTTACACATGAAATTTCAACTTGCATTTAATTGGCTGGAATGTAGTCACATGACCATTTCTAGTCTAAGGGAGACTAGAAAATGCAGCCATTATTCTGGACAATCCTCTGTTTAGTCACAAATCAAGGTGTCTATGAGAAAGCAAGTGGGGTGGGCAGAGTGGGCCTTGAGAGAAAACTAGCACTGTCTGCCATCATGTTTGAGATTCTGTGATCTTGACCCCCAATATTTTATGATGTATGGCAAAGCCTTTGACTGTGTGGATCACAATAAACTGTGGAAAATTCTGAAAGAGATGGGAATACCAGACCACCTGACCTGCCTTTGAGAAACCTGTATGCAGGTCAGGAAGCAACAGTTAGAACTGGACATGGAACAACAGACTGGTTCCAAATAGGAAAAGGAGTACGTCAAGGCTGTATATTGTCACCCTGCTTATTTAACTTCTATGCATAGTACATCATGAGAAACGCTGGGCTGGAAGAAGCACAAGCTGGAATCAAGATTGCCGGGAGAAATATCAATCACCTCAGATATCCAGATGACACCACCCTTATGGCAGAAAGTGAAGAAGAACTAAAGAGCCTCTTGATGAAAGTGAAAGAGGAGAGTGAAAAAGTTGGCTTAAAGCTCAACATTCAGAAAACAAAGATCATGGCATCTGGTCCCATCACTTCATGGCAAATAGATGGGGAAACAGTGGAAACAGTGGCTGACTTTATTTGGGGGGGCTCCAAAATCACTGTGGATGGTGATTGCAGCCATGAAATTAAAAGATTCTTGCTTCTTGGAAGGAGAGTTATGACCAACATAGACACCATATTAAAAAGCAGAGACATTACTTTGCCACCAAAGGTCCATCTAGTCAAGGCTATGGTTTTTCCAGTGGTCATGTATGGATGTGAGAGTTGGACTATAAAGAAAGCTGAGCACTGAAGAATTGATGCTTTTGAACTGTGGTGTTGGAGAAGACTCTTGAGAATCCCTTGGACTGCAAGGAGATACAACCAGTCCATTCTGAAGGAGATCAGCCCTGGGATTTCTTTGGAGGGAATGATGCTGAAGCTGAAACTCCAATACTTTGACCACCTGATGTGAAGAGCTGACTCATTTGAAAAGACCCTCATGCTGGGAAAGATTGAGGGTAGGAGGAGAAGGGGATGATGGAGGATGAGATGGCTGGATGGCATCACCGACACAATGGACATGGGTTTGGGTGGACTCCGGGAGTTGGTGATGGACAGGGAGGCCCGGTGTGCTGCAGTTCATGGGGTCGCAAAGAGTCAGACACGACTGAGCGACTGAACTGACTGAACTGAACTGCAAAGTGGCAAAAATGGGACAGAGGGGAAGTGGAAATGATTCATGTTCATGGGTAATTTTACATATTTTATATATAATTTTAAATATCAAGCTTCCTCAGTTTTCTTAAGTCATTCATAGAATCAATAAAATGTTTTCTGTGCCCTACTATTTACCAAGCCTTAACTAAGGACACAAAGATTAATAAAATACAGTCTTTGCTCAGAAAGAGTTCACTGTCTAACAGAGAAACCATATAAAAAGTAAGATAAAATATACTCTAAAAATTGCTCTATAGCAGAATAGAGAAAGTACCATAATTCTAACATTCTAATTGTAAGAGATTCTGACTACCAGCAGAGTAAGCAGCTGGCAAGTCTATATCCTAAATCATCTTACATGCCAAGAAGGTTTCAAGTACATCCTGCCCATGGTTAATTGTTAAAATATATGGGGGCTTATATGGGTCACAAAGAGTCAGACATGACTGAGCGACTGAACTGAACTGAACTATGTTTACTAAAGATACAAGAACTTGACATTCTCCTCCTCAAACTGGTAACTGCAAATGCTCATAATTTATATTCACTGAGTCTTATCAAGGGTTTGGTTATTGCCCCCTCCTCTGCCCCAAAAATGTATGTAATACTGTCTGACACAATTCATCCTTCTAGAAATTCTTAATTCTATCTTTAGAGAGATGTAATATATCTGGATGTTATTATTTCAATACATAACTAAATTATGCTTACTGAATTATACTTTGGGGTTTTGCCAAGATATTGCACTGAGGGACATCATTAAAGAAAATAATGAGTAAACAAGCAAAAGTCAGGCCTGTGAAATCAGCTATTAGGTTCAGTGAAATATTAGTCAGCACAAAAATACTGCCCTTGTAAGCGTTCAGTGGAAAAATGTGTCAGAACACCAGGAAAACTACTCTTCTAAATTTCTGGTTTCTGTCAATACGGTTTGCCTGATCTCTATTCAATAATGCAGAGAAATAGAGGAAACCAAGAGAATGGTTAAGACTAGAAATCTCTTCAAGAAACTTGGAGATATAAAGGGAACATTTTATGCAAGGATGGGCAAGATGAAGGACAGAAATGGTAAGGATCTAACAGAAGCAGAAGAGATAAAGAAGTGACAAGAATACACATCAGAACTATACAAGAAGGTCTTAATGACCCAGATAACCACGATAGCGAGGTCACTCACCTAGAACCAGACATTCTGTAGTGTGAAGTGGGCCTTAGGAAGCTCACTACAAACAAAGCTAGTAGAGGTGATAGAATTCCAGCTGAGCTATTTCAAATCCTAAAAGATAATGCTGCTAAAATGCTGCCCTAAAAATGTCAGAAAACTTGGAGAACTCAGTGGCCACAGGACTGGCAAAGTTAGTTTTCATTCCAATCCCAAAGAAGGGAAATGCCAAAGAATGTTCAAATTACTATATGATTGCTCTTGTTTCACATGCTAGTAAAATGATGCTCAAAATCCTTCAAGCTAGGCTTTAGCAGGACCTGAATCAAGAACTCCCAGATGTACATGGTGGGTTTCAGAGGCAGAGGAACTGGAGATCAAATTGTCAATATCCTTTGGATCATAGAAAAAGCAATAGAGTTCCAGAAAAACATCTACTTTTGCTTCACTGACTATGCTAAAATCTTTGTGTGGATCAAAACAAACTGTGAAAAATTCTTCAAGAGATGAGAATATCAGACTACTTTACCTGTCTCCTGAGAAATATATATAAAAGTCAAGAAGCAACAGTTGGAACCGGATATGGAACAATAGACTGGTTCCAAATCAGGAAAGGAGTACATCAAGGCTGTATATTGTTATTCTGCTTGTTTAACTTGTTTGCAGAGTACATCATGCGAAATGCCAGGCTGGATGAATCACAAGCTGGAATTAAGATTGCAGGGGAAAATATCAACAATCTCAGGTATGCAGATGATAACACTAATCACAGAAATTGAAGCAAAATTAAATATCCTCTTAGGAGGGTGAAAAGGACAATGAAAAAGCTGACTTAAAACTCAACATTCAAAAAGTTAAGATCATGGCATGCAGTCCCATCATGGCAAATAGATGGGGGAAAAGTGCAAGCAGTGACAGATTTTATTTTCTTGGTCTCCAAAATCACTGTGGACAGTGACTGCAGGCAATTAAAAGACACTTGTTTCTTGGAAGGAAAGCTATGAAAAACCTAGATAGCATATTAAAAAGTAGAGACATCACTTTGCCCACAAAGGTCTGTATAGTCAAAGCTATTTTTTTTTTCGGCTTCCCTCGTAGCTCAGTTGTTAAATTATCTGCTTGCAATACAGGAGACCCGGGTTCGATGCCTGGGTCAGGAAGATCCCTTGGAGAAGGAAATGGCAACCCACTCCAGTATTCTTGCCTGGAGAATCCCATGGACAGAGGAACCTGGCAGGCTAGAGTCCATGGGATCACAAGAGTCGGACACGACTTAGCGACTAAATCACCATGTTTTTTTCAGTAGTCATGTATGGATGTGAGAGTTAGACCAGAAAGAAAGCTGAGTGCCGAAGAACTGATGCTTTCAAACTGTAGTGCTGGAGAAGACTCATGCGAGTCCCCTGGACTGCAAGGAAATTAAACCAGGGAATCCTAAAGGAAATCAACCCTGAATATTTATTGGAAGAATTGATGCTGAAGTTCTAATATTTTGGCTACCTGATGTGGAGAGCTGACTCACTGGAAAAGACCCTGATGCTGGGAAAGGTTGAAAGCAAAAGGAGAATGGACCAGCAGAGGATGAGATGGTTAGATAGCATCACTGACTCAATGGACCTGAATTTGAGCAAACTCTGGGAGATAGTAGAAGACAGAGAAGCCTAGCATGGTATGGTTCATGGGGTCTCAAAGAGTTGGACATGACTTAACAACTGAACAAAATCAACAATTCAACAACACATGGCATTATTGCAATTTATGCTTATTTCCTTGCTTTAACTTATGGGAAGCTCGGAAGCAAATTTATGACACATCTTTAAGAACTCTATAAGGCCTTGGGCCTTGAGGTCTGCTTTTTTTACACCAATCCATTTTTCCCAACTTTAATTTTTAACCTGTCTTCATATACACACACATACACACACTATATTTATGTAAATGCATATAAAATCATTCTTAAGTCTGTTTTAGAGTGCGAAAAGACCACAGTTCCAGAGTTGTTTGCTTCTACCAAATGAAGAAATAACATGTAAAGAAATTAGATCCAGTATCTTAGATCAAGTCAAACAAAACTGTTGCTATTGTAGGTCAAATAACATGAGTGTGTGTGATCCAACTTACCCTAAGTGAAGAGTCAACCACTACAGCCTTCAGCCTGACTAAACCTTAGACATGCTTCTTTTTGACTGTGGGTCCCTGACCTCCCCTTTCTTAGAAAAACTACCAATGTAAATTCATTCTCTGCCTCTTTGAAATGTAAATCTTCTTCCAGTCTCTGGCCAGTTTTACAACCAAGGAAGGCCCTTCATAAGTACCTAAGAACCAACCCTTTGAAATGTAACTCTAAAAGGAGATATTGCTCCACTCCCCATTCTCAGTGGGAGGACAGAAGTCTAACTTCCATAAACACCCATCAACAAAGATGCCTTATCACAATGGCCTACCTCCCCAACACCTCCACGACTTTTCTACTAGCTCACCCACAGCACATAAAAACCTTCCTGCCTTTTGTTTCAGCAGAGGTGAGCTCCATCTCTCTCCTCTACTTAAAGAAAGAAAAAAGTGAAGTTGCTCAGTCATGTCCTACTGTTTGTAACCCTGTGGACTGTAGCCTACCAGGCTTCTCCATCCATGGGATTCTCCAGGCAAGAATACTGGAGTGCGGTGCCATTTCCTTCTCCAGGGGATCTTTCCAACCCAAGGATCGAACCTGGGTCTCCTGCATTGCAGGCAGACGCTTTACCCTCAAGCCACCAGGGAAGCCCCTCCTCTATTGAAACAGTCTTGATTTAAGTTGTTCTTGCCAGGTGAACTCTGGTTCAATTTTTCTTTGAGAGAGTCTTGTTTTTAGTCTTTAGAGTTCAGAAAAATTTCCTAAGGTGCTGGCAATATTGTTAAAAACTGCAATCTTTTCTTAATCTACTTTATCTGCAAGCACTATCAACTTGGGTTTCAATAAGTTTATATTGTTTATATTAAATGTAGACTTGTAAAACAAACAAACAAAAAAAAAACCCTAGAGAATTGCATTTTAATTTAGACTGTATACAAATAAAATATTTGAACAAAAAAAGTCATAGTGACCATTGATAATTGAGGCTTCCCAGGTGGCGATAATGGTAAAGAATCTGCCTGCAAAGCAGGAGGCCCAAGTTCGATCCCTGGATCAGGAAGCTCCCCTAGAGAGGGGAATGGCTATCCACTCCAGCATTCTTGCCTGGAGAATCCCATGGACAGAGGAGTCTGTAGGGCTACAGTCCATAGGGTCGCAAAGAGTTGGATATGACTGAAGTGACTTAGTATGCATTCATAATTACTAGGACATTAGTTTTGTTATTTACGTCATCTTGCATTTTTATTTGCATCTTATAACTAAATGATTTATTTCTTCAAGGACATACACCTTGAGGCACTCAATAAAGTTTACTGAGTTGAAAAACACACGCACGAAAAGCCCTTTATGTTTACATTTCTATGAAGCAGAGTTTTTCAGAGGTCTTGAGAGTGGGCTTGTTATTCTTTTAAATGACACTTAAATGATTCATTGTTTATCAATACAACCTTTCCATAAAAAAAAACTTTATGATCTTCAGGCAAGTTTAAATTTTCCATTTACTGTGATGATTCACAATCTTTATTCTAATCCCAATATCAGTCTCCACACTGAAGTATGAATTTATAGCTTTTGGCCAAAATTCTAGCATTACTAAGAGCCACATTCTGCCCCTTTGTCACAAGGAAATGAGAATATATCTTCATGGTTATATAAATGTTTCAAAATACATGGAATAATTTGACTTTCCCTGAATGCCAAGCCAGGACTTATAAGTATAGGCACAATTGTTCTCTTTAGGTTAACCTTTTAGCACAATGTTAAGGAAAATGGTGTGTGAATTTAATACTAGACCCCTCACTTGGTATAGTCATTAAAATGTGAATAACACCTGTTAAAAAAAAAACAGTGGATTATTGGGATTATACTTTACCAAAATAATTATTTTAATAGTTTTATTCATGAGTAACATTCTAGGCAATGCCAAAGAATGCTCAAACTACCACACAATTGCACTCATCTCACACATTAGTCGGAGAAGGCATGGCAACCCACTCTGGTACTCTTGCCTGGAAAATCCCATGCACGGAGAAGCCTGGTAGGCTGCAGTCCATGGGGTCGCTAAGAGTCAGACACGACTGAATGACTTCACTTTAACTTTTCACTTTCATGCATTGGAGAAGGAAGTGGCAACCCACTCCAGTGTTCTTGCCTGGAGAATCCCAGGGACGGGGGAGCCTGGTGGGCTGCTGCCTATGGGGTCACACAGAGTCGGACACGACTGAAGCAACTTAGCAGCAGCAGCACATGCTAGTAAAGTAATGCTCAAAATTCTCCAAGCCAGGCTTCAGCAATACATGAACTGTGAACTTCCAGATGTTCAAGCTGGTTTTAGAAAAGGCAGAGGAACCAGAGATCAAACTGCCATCATCCACTGGATCATCGAAAAAGCAAGAGAGTTCCAGAGAAAGATCTATTTCTGCTTTATTGACTATGCCAAAGTCTTTGACTGTGTGGATCACAATAAACTGTGGAAAATTCTGAAAGAGATGGGAATACCAGACCACCTAACCTGCCTCTTGAGAAACCTGTATGCAGGTCAGGAAGCAACAGTTAGAACTGGACATGGAACAACAGACTGGTTCCAAATAGGAAAAGGAGTATGTCAAAGCTGTATATTGTCACCCTGCTTATTTAACTTATATGCAGAGTACCTCATGAGAAACGCTGGGCTGGAAGAAGCACAAGCTGGAATCAAGATTGCTGGGAGAAATATCAATAACCTCAGATATACAGATACACAACCCTAATGGCAGAAAGTGAAGAAGAACTAAAGAGCCTCTTGATGAAAGTGAAAGAGGAGACTGAAAAAGTTGGCTCAAAGCTCAACATTCAGAAAACTAAGATCATGGCATCTGGTCCCATCACTTAGATAGGGAAACAGTGGTAACAGTAGCTGACTATTTTTCTGGGCTCCAAAATCACTGCAGATAGTGATTGCAGCCATGAAATTAAAAGATGCTTACTCCTTGGAAGGAAAGTTACGACCAACCTAGACAGGATATTAAAAAGCAGAGACATTACTTTGTCAACAATGGTCCGTCTAGTCAAAGTTATGGTTTTTCCAGTAGTCATGTATGGATATGAGAGTTGGACTATAAAGAAAGCTAAGTGCTGAAGAATTGATGCTTTTGAACTGTGGTGTTGGAGAAGACTCTTGAGAGTCTCTTGGACTGCAAGGAGATCAACCAGTCCATCCTAAAGGAGATCAGTCCTGGGTGTTCATTGGAAGGACTGATGTTGAAGCTGAAACTCCAATACTTTGGCCACCTGATGCAAAGAGCTGACTCATTTGAAAAGACCCTTATGCTGGGAAAGATTGAGGGCAGGAGGAGAAGTGGACGACAGAGGATGAGATGGCTGGATGGCATCACTGACTTAATGGACATGGGTTTGGGTGAACTCCGGGAATTGGTGATGGACAGGGAGGTACAGTTCATGGGGTTGCCAAGAGTTGGACACGACTGAGAGACTGAACTGAACTGAACTGAACATTCTAGACTTCAAAATCCAGTTGAAAGGAATATGGTATTTTTATATGCTCATTTAGTTGAAACTATTTTGCCCTTTAGTTATAAGCATAAAAGAATTTCTGTAAAGTGATCTGACTTAAACAAAAGAAGTATTTTCATAACCCAGTGCATACATAGACAGATGCTTTTGTATTTTTGAGGTGTTAAAATTCCATGAATATCGGCTTAAGGAACCTACCATATAATAAAAGTATGTTTTTATATACCCTATTGGAGAAGGCAATGGCACCCCACTCCAGTACTCTTGCTTGGAAAATCCCATGGATGGAGGATCCTGGTAGGCTGCAGTCCATGGGATCGCTAAGAGTCGGACACGACTAAGTGACTTCACTTTCACCTTTCACTTTCATGCATTGGAGAAGGAAATGGCAACCCACTCCTGTGTTCTTGCCTGGAGAACCCAGGGACAGAGGAACCTGGCGGGCTGCCGTCTCTGGGGTCGCACAGAGTCAGACACGACTGAAGTGACTTAGCAGCAGCAGCAGCAGCATATACCCTATACTTAAGACAATAAATATATAAAAATACTTGGAATAGGAAAGGAAAATGATTAAGGGTTTTTGACCACAAACCCTATTGAGTGATACTAAACTTTATAGGATGATTTCAAACTGTGTGAGACCATTGGATTTTGTTTAAATTATGTACAGGTGATGAGGTACACATATATTCTAATTCCACTAAAAACATTTTAAGAAATAATAGGCATAAAGAGAAGAATAAAAGGCATTAAGTATGGGAAGAACAATTTTATGCCAAAGATTCAAAATAAATGTTAGCAAAGCAAACTGTCAAGAAGATATTCGAATATTTTGAGTTTTACAGAGGGGCTTCTTTTTCATTATTAAGTAAGTAAGTATTAGTCGCTCAGTCATGCCCAACTTTTTGCGAACCCATGGACTGCAGCTCTCCAGGCTCCTCTGTCCATGAGATTTTCCAGGCAAGGATACTGGATTGGGTTGCCATTTCCTTCTCCAGGGGATCTTCCCAACCCAGGGATCAAACCCTGGTCTCCTGCACTGCAGGCAAATTGTTTACTGACTGAGCTATAAGGGAAGCCCATTTTTTAATTATTACATCAAATCAAAGGCCTTTTCTTGCTTTCTGGTGCCCCTACAAACTAATACTGATATTCAAACCTAGACAAATTCCCTACTCTGGTTGATCTTGTTTGCTTACAGTGCTCATTCCAGAGCCCTGACTATACTACAAAGTTCTGATTCTTCTCCATGGCCTGACATTTTCTTCCCCCTCTAACTGCATGTATCCAAATTCTTCAAGGATACAAGGTCCAGATGCTGTGAACTCCTGTCTCATAGTTTGGGTATCTCTGATATCCCCTCTTTCTGAACTCATCTACATCTAATTTAGCAATCAAAATACAATGAGCATTAAAAGGTATACATAATCTTTTCATTTACATATTATTTTTATTTGCCTAAATAAACTATATGTTTGCAAAGGTCAGGAATTGTCTTTTACGTCCAAAAGTATCACGTATTCTCCAGATGTTAATAAACTAATGGAAAAAATGTAATATCTTGGCAGCAATATGATTTGAACAAGTGAAAAAATAATGGTTCAAATACTAACTTCTTTTTTTTTATTCTCTTACTTGTATTATTAAAATTTCAGGACCTCCAAGACTTCAGGAGACTATAAGTCAATCTTTACCCTTAAAGGGATATTCTATGGATTTCTATCTATACCAAACTCTCTCTCTCTCTCCCTATCTACTATATACAAGTAGCCTATATGCACACTTTTTTCCTGTACCTTGCTTTTTCACATATGTGCATAATTATATGTACATACTTTTTCTGCACCTTGGTTTTTCACACATGTGTTTCCTTATCGGTTCACATACAGAGATGCCTCATTGTCTTTAAGGATTATAAAGCATTTCACTGAATGGGTTTACTCTATTACCCTGTCTCATAGTGAAGGAGATTCAGTTTGCCTCTGATATTCTGCAATTACAAACTCTGCAATGTATACCTATGTATCTATAGATGTAGAATACAATACAGATGTTATGTTTGTGGCTAGTAAGGTTTGGAAGTAAGGTTTCTGGGTCAAATCTATGCATATTTTTACTTTTGAAAGATACAGGTAAATTGCCTTTTATAGAAGCTGTAGCAATTTGCACTCCTACAGACAGAGTATAAGCTTAATCTTTCTGACTTTACTGCTTCTAAGAGTACCAACAAATGTGGTAGGTTTTATAGATACACTTCTTGAAGTGTATACATTGTTCAAATCAGAAGTACTACTGTTTTACATATCCAATTAATCCCTAAGCCTGGTTGATTCTACTTTTGAGATCTTTGGAACAAGTCCACTCTGGTTGTTTATTTTTAAAATAGGAGTGTTAATTGTCCTCTTAGCAAAAGATTATGGTGAGAATTAAAATAATAATGCATAAGAGGACTTAATATTGCCTGGCACATAGTAAGAGTTTAAAACCATGACAGTGGAAATGATGACGATGATGATGATGATAACAATAAGGAGACACTGATGGTAACAGATGTCTGCCCCAGTGCCTTTTAATTACTCTGCTTTGCCCTCACAGTAAAGCCCAGAGTCCTCGGTGTGGTTTATAAGACTTGAAGTGATCTGATCAACATGGTGTTTCTTCCAAACTTTCCTTACCCTTGTGAGGTGCAGCTCCCTCATAATATCGTGTTCTTAATCCACAATAACTTTTGGAAACAATGGTTTACTTCCTTTACATAGGCCTATATTTCCCTCTAGTTCCTTGAGAACAAACACCAAGTTTCAAACCAACCTAGTAAACCTAAAGCCTATCACAGTGCCGGAGACGGAGAAGAAACATAATAAATGTATGTTAAAAAATAAATAAATAAATGTCTGAAATAAAGAAATGTAAAATTCTACAGAATGCTGAACTAAAGCAGTGACTCTTTCCCTTTTAAACTATACAAATATCATTTTTTTTATTTTGAGTTTTATGTACAGGTTCCAGACTTCTAAAATGTAATCACTTTTTAAACTGATTTTTTGTGTTTCTTTGAAACTTGTATACATCAGGGAATAATAATTATGGAAACGTTGAGGGGAAACCATTTCATTTTTCAAGTCTCTTTTGCTCTTCAATTTTATCCAAACCATGGCTTAGAAGGAAACTAAGTAAACTAAGATCCTTCTGTTTGGATGTGCAAAATGAGGTCAAACAGTGCTAACACTTTATCTACTTCTGGAATCATCACACAAAATCCCTAACAGGAGACAGATGTCTCTCTCTAGAACAATTCCGTGATTAAGGTCAGCATGGCTATAGACCAAGTAGCACAATTACCTTCCAAGTTGTTTTTATACCCAATTGATACTTGGCCCCCAAAATACAGTCTTTGCAGAAGGTTGGGAAATCCCACACATTACAACTTGATAACAGCACAGATGTAACCTTGGAGACAAGCTAATGCAAGGCTTTATGTGCCCTCCCACTGCAATGCCGCTGTCACTTGACTGTATTAAAGCCACTTCATGGGAAAGAGATGTTAGTATTCAATTGAGCATGGCAGCAATTGGTCTATAAGCATTTATCACAAGGGACTTGGCTCTATTTATGATTATCCTAAGTACCCACTTCCAAAATATCCCCTATGTTCACATTATAGGAAGTACTTATCATAAGAGAAATAAAAGGTTATGGGCCTTAGAGTAATTTTTAAATAAATTAACACACTAAACAAAGATCACCTTAAAAGAGTTTGAGATTATTTTCTTCAGAATAATTGACCATACCAGATATTACTAGGACTTTCTGAGGAAAATTCATTTTATTCTTATATGAACTACAATGATACATTTTACAGCTGTGTTTTTGTGTTTTGATCTCATTTTCTTTCAAACCATAATATAGTCATAAGCTTCTCTGCTGCCTACATCTTCCAACTCCATCTCTTCCTAGTTCTCCTCCATGTCCCTGATTCTGTACGATCTTTCCTACAACTTTAAACTATTCCTTTATCTTACTTCCTACCTTTACTAACAAACGCCATGACATATTACCTGCATCCACTGCCTTCCCTTTTTCATCACCCACCTCTGCTTTCTAGGTTCTACTCCAATAATCTCATCACCAGTCAACCGATTCCGATAGTCTTCTGTCAGATGCCATTCTCACTGTTCACTTGTCCTGAACTCCCCTTCTTTGACTTCTAGGATGCTGAAATACCCAGGGTCTCCTAACCCGCTCTGTCCTCCATTATTCTATCATCATTCCTCCATTTCCTTTATGTTGAAATTCTTCAAAGTTTTCTCTAATGTGATTTTCCCAGTACATGATTCACGAAGTTCTATCTATGGATCTGATTTTTTTTTTCTGACTTCCAGAATCATTTTTTCTAGTTATTAAACAGATGACAAACCTTGTTTCTTGCTGTTATTTTACCACTTAATAATATATCAACTCACTGTTTACTTTTTATACCTACTGCTGCTGCTGCTAAGTCGCTTCAGTCGTGTCCGACTCTGTGCGACCCCATAGACGGCAGCCCACCAGGCTCCCCCGTCCCTGGGATTCTCCAGGCAAGAACACTGGAGTGGGTTGCCATTTCCTTCTCCTTTATACCTACTACCACCACCCAATTCAAGCTCTTATTATGCTTTGTCTTAACTATCTTTTTTCAGATATTTTTAAGTAACTGAAAATATATAAATAAATAGATAATAAAGAACACTTTAAAATCTTAAGATGGACTAACCAGCATTCAAATTGAAAAATAGATTTTTTAAAAGGTTCTTTTGGCAGTTTAGTGTTTGATAGGGAACATATTGTCTGGAAAACACATGAAGCCTATCCCTCGAGTGCTATTCTTCTCTGGTACGGTTTTCAAATCACTATCTAGAAATGGCTTCATTGGCTTTGAACTTGTCTCTGATCCTCAATCCATATTATAAATTAATTTTACTAAGGCAAAGCACATATACACACAAATTCCATATTTAGAAAACCTCAAAAAAATCCTACCACCTAAATACTACACTTGGGTTCTTCTTCCAAATTGTTTGGCCCTATTTTCTGGCTTGTCCTCACTCAGTTGGATTACCACCATTTAGTAAATTTGTTTTCACCCCCTGCTGCAGGCCTCACACAGCACTCTGTACATTGTAAGTAGTCAAAAATATTAAATTGAAATCTCAGTTCAAAACTCAAATTTTTCAGGTGTACCTTATTGTACCCAAGGGTAGCACTAACTATATAAGCCTTTTAAAATGTATGATACATCTAAACTGCCTAAGATTCTTAGAATTTACAATATTTTTTGATGAGTCACTAAAGGTCCAATCTCATGTGGATTGCCCAGTAGAAAAGATTGACAAAACACAGTGTATTTAAGAACAGAAAGAACTTTTTCTAAATAAATCTTTCAAGTGAAAAAATATCTTAGGCACACTTAATAAATCTTCCTGTAGTCTCAGAACATAAGCACTTTAGTATTCAGGATTAACTTAAGAGAAGTAGGGAAAACCAGCCGTGAACACATTACAGTTCAGGAATGTAATATAGATGTTGATTTTCCCCTGAAGACTTGCCAAGCACGGCTTCCAGGCTCTTCAAGGTTCAGCTCAGGTTACCCTGTTGATCCCCATCTCAAGCTACCCCCACCCTGCAGGCCTCCTAAGGACTGACAACACGGTGCTTGGTTATCTCCTCAATAAACTGAATATGGTCATGACTATATGTTTCAGAACTAACAGACTGGTCATTATGTTCCTACCTGGTACTATCTCTCCCTTCCTGGTCCTGAAGATCTATTTGTCCTGCAAAGTACAGCTCAAGTATCAATGTCCCCTTGTTATTTAAAACTTAGTAGAATGATGTCCCCTTCATATTTATACCCTTCTCATGATATACATATTTCTACTGCAATATTTTTCATGTTTCACTAGTGTTATGATTTGTCTGTTAAAGGTGAGCATTGTGTTTTAATAATATGATATTCTTCATCTAAGAAATAGTTTAAAAAAAAAAAAAACCATGGACTGAAGTTTCTAGCCATGGGTGTGAGGAGCATCTTGTGTTTTAACAGATGGACAGACAATCAGAGTGGAGATATAGTAATATTTCTTTAAAATATAATTATTTATAGATATTTTAGAAAAACTAACAAAGCTGATAAATTCAATAGTTATTCACTTATCTGAGTCTAGTATTTCCTTAACAGTTTTCCCCAGTGGCTCAGTGGTAAAGAATCTACCTGCAATTTAGAAGATGTGGGTTTGATCCCTGGGTAGGGAAGATCCCCTGCAGAAGGAAAGGGCAACCCACTCCAGTATTTTTGTCTGGAAATCCCATGGATAGAGGAACCTGACAGGCTACAGTCCACAGGGTTGCAAAAGAGTCAGCTAAGATTTAGCAATGGAACAGCAAAGTTCCTTAAGTGAAATAATTACATCTTATTTTTTTTTATCTTCATTCCCATATTACTTAGTGTGGTTTATTATCTAGAAGGAACATTCAATAAATATCTGTTAAATTGATTTAGTTGAATTGCGTTATTATTATGGTCACGTAAATAATTGTTTTTTTCTAACATTTCTTCCGTTTTTCCTTTTGTTTAACAGTGAAGTCATCTGCATATCAGAGACTCAATAAATATAAGGAAAAACGGCCTGCTTCCAAGAGACGAATTCTTAAATGTTAAGAGCTTCTCTGTTGATAAGCAGATAGTTAACCCCTTCATGGAAATATCTATTTCATAGGGAATGTAGTATCTTAGAGTGAGGCATTTTTATTAGATATAAATTACAGTACAAGCAAAATATGTGCATGTCATTCTTCACTAAGACACATGTTTTATTCTTTTGGACATGATCTAAAAATACCCAACAGCATCAAAAGTCAGTTCACCTCTTCAAACAAGTCCTTCTGGTGAGCCTAGAGAACTGACTTTTCTCTGCTAGTCTTTGACTTTCATTTTGCAGAGAGAGACATGCTTAATTAAAACCGAAAACTGAGGAACTTCCACCTTTGAGAACTAAACAGAAAGTTTTTCTAAACATGTCAGAGTATCACTGAAGTTTCGATGAAATACACAGTCATTGGCAGAGGGATGGTGTCGCCACCAGCAAAACGAATTAGGGATGGAAAAATAGCTCAGATATTCATTCTGAGATGGAAAAAAAAAAGGATTTTCTTAGCTTATAATCCAAATTTTCTTTTTTCACAGCAGCACTTACTCAACAATTTCTTCATCAACTCTTAATTTATTAAATAAAAATTTACTCATCTCAACCCCAAGTCTTTGTGTTCTTCTAAGAAACCATACCCTTAAGAATTGTCAGAACTTATAACTCCTTGAATAATGACTAAATGCCTCTATCTTCAGCCAAAGTTTTATGATTTGAGAACCAAATAATAGGCAATTTACTCTTCATTTCCTTAAGGACACTGAGGTGTACAGAGTTATGCAAATACATAAGGTTTTTATTTGTTGGTTGAAATGTTTTTTAACATAACTTTAAATTCTCACTTAAAAGTTGTATCAGCTTATTTTTGGATATTTAATACCCTGGGTCTTTTTTCTTATCCTCTGATAACATTCATTTTTAAAATGCCACATTTTACCAAGAAAATAAGTATTTATGAAAAAACTCTAGCACCTTTTGTCGACTGTATTCTGTAATTCACTGGGAAAAACTGCTACAATCTCATTACCAAAAAGTTGCTTCAAATGATGCTGCCTTGCATAGTTGTTAAATTGTTTGTACCATTCTTAGCTCGATGTTGAAACCTGACTTCTTTACCAAAAGATCAATCTCTTTCATGTTCTTCTTCAGATCTTCATAGCTATGTAGTACCTTCAGTAACATCTATCTGTTTTCAAATACCATGATTATCTATCCATTGCATGAGGTATATTTCTAGCTTTTCAAACATACCAAACTATGCTTGAGTGACACAGTGAAGCTTTGCAAAACCAATAATTGTAATATAGATTGTGATAGACATTTTTATAAGTAGTGAAAAAACCCTTATGTATTATAGATGAAGACATACACATGACCAGGCTTACATGTTTTGTGTGTTCACCCCTTACAAAATACTTTCAATGATCCTTCCAATGAATGGAATTCCCTAGATCTTTGCACTCACCAACCTTCTTCAAAGGCTTTTCCATTTCATTAGAAGACACTGAAATGATCTTATAAGGAGAACAGCTAAACTATGATGGAAGAACACATTCTCCTACATGGACTCACCTGCAACTTAAATATTTCCATTTTTGCACTATATAAATTTGTTACTTGAATTTCTATTTGAATGGTAAACTTTTAGTGAAAATTTTTATACATTGTTTTAGCAAATATTTGGATAGCAAGAGTCCAGATAGTGAGGGCTATCTGTTTTGCAGGAATATAAATGTTTCAGTTCAGTTCAGTCGCTCAGTTGTGTTCGACTCTTTGTGACACCATGAATCACAGCATGCCAGGCCTCCCTGTCCATCACCAACTCATCTCATCCTCTGCCGTCCCCTTTTCCTCCTGCCCCAATCCCTCCCAGCATCAGAGTCTTTTCCAATGAGTCAACTCTTCATATGAGGTGGCCAAAGTACTGGAGCTTCAGCTTTAGCATCATTCCCTCCAAAGAACACCCAGGGCTGATCTCCTTTAAAATGGACTGGTTGGATCTCCTTGCAGTCCAAGGGACTCTCAAGAGTCTTCTCCAATACCACAGTTCAAAAGCATCAATTCTTTGGTGCTTAGCTTTCTTCACAGTCCAACTCTCATCCATACATGACCACTGGAAAAACTACAGCCTTGACTAGACGGACCTTTGTTGGCAAAGTAATGATGTCTCTGCTTTTCAATGTGCTATCTAGGTTGGTCATAACCTTTCTTCCAAGGAATAAGCGTCTTTTAATTTCATGGCTGTAGTCACCATCTGCAGTGATTTTGGAGCCCCCAAAAATAAAGTCTGACACTGTTTCCACTGTTCCCCCATCTATTTCCCATGAAGTGATGGGACCAGATGCCATGATCTTAGTTTTCTGAATGTTGAGCTTTAAGTCAACTTTTTTGCTCTCCTCTTTCACTTTCATTAAGAGGCTTTTGAGTTCCTCTTCACTTTCTGCCATAAGGGTGGTGTCATCTGCATATCTGAGGTTATTGATATTTCTCCCGGCAATCTTGATTCCAGCTTGTGCTTCTTCCAGCCCAGCGTTTCTCATGATGTACTCTGAATATACATGTTTAGTGGTCTATAATATAAAATCTTAGAGTTAAGAAACATTGCCCAATTCATTCCCCCATGCCCTAGGCAGAATTAGTTGCTGCCAATTAAGAACCCCTACTACTGCCTTTGCAGCCAAAGATGGAGAAGCTCTATACAGTCAGCAAAAACAAGACCAGGAGCTGACTGTGGCTCAGATCATCAACTCCTTATTGCCAAATTCAGACTGAAATTGAAGAAAGTAGGGAAAACCACTAGACCATTCAGGTATGACCTAAATCAAATCCCTTATGATTATACAGTGGAAGTGAGAAATAGATTTAAGGGCCTAGATCTGATAGATAGAGTGCCTGATGAACTATGGAATGAGGTTTGGGACATTGTACAGGAGACAGGGATCAAGACCATTCCCATAGAAAAGAAATGCAAAAAAAGCAAAATGGCTGTCAAGGGAGGCCTTACAAATAGCTGTGAAAAGAAGAGAAGCGAAAAGCAAAGGAGCAAAGGAAAGATATAAACATCTGAATGCAGAGTTCCAAAGAATAGCAAGAAGAGATAAGAAAGCCTTCTTCAGTGATCAATGCAAAGAAATAGAGGAAAACAACAGAATGGGAAAGACTAGGGATCTCTTCAAGAAAATCAGAGATACCAAAGGAACATTTCATGCAAAGATGAGCTCGATAAAGGACAGAAATGGTATGGACATAACAGAAGCAGAAGATATTAAGAAGAGATGGCAAGAATACACAGAAGAATTGTACAAAAAAGATCTTCACGACCCAGATAATCACGATGGTGTGTTCACTGACCTAGAGCCAGACATCCTGGAATGTGAAGGCAAGTGGGCCTTGGAAAGCATCACTACGAACAAAGCTAGTGGAGGTGATGGAATTCCAGTTGAGCTATTCCAAATCCTGAAAGATGATGCTGTGAAAGTGATGCATTCAATATGCCAGCAAATTTGGAAAACTTAGCAGTGGCCATAGGACTGGAAAAGGTCAGTTTTCATTCCAATCCCAAAGAAAAGCAATGCCAAAGAATGCTCAAACTACCGCACAATTGCACTCATCTCACACGCTACTAAAGTAATGCTCAAAATTCTCCAAGCCAGGCTTCAGCAATATGTGAACCGTGAACTTCCTGATGTTCAAGCTGGTTTTAGAAAAGGAAGAGGAACCAGAGATCAAATTGCCAACATCCGCTGGATCATGGAAAAAGCAAGAGAGTTCCAGAAAGGCATCTATTTCTGCTTTATTGACTATGTCAAAGCCTTTGACTGTGTGGATCACAATAAACTGTGGAAAATTCTGAAAGAGATGGGAATACCAGAACACCTGATCTGCCTCTTGAGAAACCTGTATTCAGGTCAGGAAGCAACAGTCAGAACTGGACATGGAACAACAGACTGGTTCCAAATAGGAAAAGGAGTTCATCAAGGCTGTATATTGTCACCCTGTTTATTTAACTTATATGCAGAGTACATCATGAGAAACGCTGGACTAGAAGAAACACAAGCTGGAATCAAGATTGCCAGGAGAAATTTCAGTCACCTCAGATATGCAGATGACACCACCCTTATGGCAGAAAGTGAAGAGGAATTAAAAAGCCTCTTGATGAAAGTGAAAGAGGAGAGTGAAAAAGTTGGCTTAAAGCTCAACATTCAGAAAACGAAGATCATGGCATCTGGTCCCACCACTCCATGGGAAATAGATGGGCAAACAGTGGAAACAGTGTCAGACTTTATTTTTCTGGGCTCCAAAATCACTACAGATGGTGACTGCAACCATGAAATTAAAAGACACTTACTCCTTGGAAGGAAAGTTATGACCAACCTAGATAGCATATTCAAAAGCAGAAACATTACTTGCCATCAAAGGTCCGTCTAGTCAAGGCTGCGGTTTTTCCTGTGATCATGTATGGATGTGAGGGTTGGACTGTGAAGAAGGCTGAGCACCAAAGAATTGATGCTTTTGAACTGTGGTGTTGGAGAAGACTCTTGAGAGTCCCTTGGACTGCAAGGAGATCCAACCAGTCCATTCTGAAGGAGATCAGCCCTGGGTGTGCTTTGGAAGGAATGATGCTAAAGCTGAAAACTCCAGTACTTTGGCCACCTCATGCGAAGAGTTGACTCATTGGAAAAGACTCTAATGCTGGGAGGGATTGGGGGCAGGAGGAGAAGGGGACGACAGAGGATGAGATGGCTGGATGGCATCGCTGACTCGATGGACGTGAGTCTGAGTGAACTCCGGGAGTTGGTGATGGACAGGGAGGCCTGGTGTGCTTCGATTCATGGGGTCGCAGAGTCAGACATGACTGAGCGACTGATCTGATCTGATCTGAGTACTGCCTATAAATGTTTAAAAATCAGAGGGGGAATCTGGTCTGTAACATCTGCCAATTTCTGTCATGTAGATAATTCAAGTATAAGGGAGCAATTTCAATCTACCAATGTGGCATTATTCAAAGGAAAGTTGGGAAGGAATGCTTATTATTGGTCCTCAGGTACCATGCTGGTGTGGGCTGGTAAACAACCTGGATATGGAGTACAAGGAATGGAGAAAGTGAGCAAAGGGGGAAAGCCGACACAAATTATTAAAAAATGCAAGTGAAACACTGAAGAAAATTCTTGGAGAGAAGAGGTCAGGTCAATAATAGATGGAAGGATAAAGCCAATACAGAAAAAAGACAGAAAACTTTATCTGAGGCTTGACAGAAAGAGATGAGGTTGGTTATAGACAGAGGAACATTTTTAGGTTCAGGATGGGAAATTGTGGTACTTAAGACTAAGAGAGTTCAGCGTTTCCAATACCTTTTAACAGTAGGAAGCTAAGCAATGGGGCAGCCCTGGACTGTCAAGATAGATGAGCTCATGTGGGGTAGAGGAGCAGATGGTGATCAGGAGCAAGTACTACATATATGTGTATGTGTGCATGCATATAACTGATGTTCTTACCTATCTAGCCCTACTAGACTGAACTCCTCCAGAGAAATAAAAGTAACTTTTTTTTACCTTTGTTTCCTTGACATATATTGCCTAGCTCTTTTTGTTTTCTTTTAACATTATTCTTTTTTTTTAACTTTGTATTGGGGTATAGCCGATTAGGGCTTCCCTAGTGACTCTGATGGTAAAGAATTAACAGTGCTGTGATAGCTTCAGATGAACAGCAAAGGGGTCAGCCATACACAAAGATGTATCCATTCACCTCCAAACTTCCCTCCCATCTAGCTGCCACATAACATTAAGCAGAGTTCTATGTGTGATACTGGAGGTCCTTGTTGGGTTATCCATTTTAAACATAGCGGTGTGTACATGTCTTGATAAGTAGACATAGACTGAATGATTAAATAAACACAGAAAAAATAAGTATTTCTAAAAGGATGCACTATTTTAAATATCCTTTCTCAATCTCATTCAAATCCAATTAACTAGAATTTAAATATCATGTTTATGGTATTTGCTGTTGTTGTAGACAAGACAGCATTTACTTGGGAAAGAATGACCTTAGTCCCAAGAAAAAATTTTAAGTAATGTATTGCTCATAAAAGAGATTATATACACACAGATGACATAAAACACAGGAATCTCTCTCTCCTTTTTATAGGATATGTAGAACAGTACTTTTAGTATAAAAGCTGAAATATTTTCAATGCTCTTGTGTTAAATAAACTATTCAAGCTTAGCTCTACCACTTAATGTCTTTATTCACAGTTCATATTTGCTTATTTCTGCAGTATGAATAATGCAATTTTATGTAATATATCTTTGAGATTACAGTAAGATTTGCTATAAACGTTTTGCAAATATCAGTAAAGGTTGAATAAAACAGTGGCTTTAAGAGAAAACATTTGAGAGATATCCAAGATCGTAATAGGCAGTATAAACTTATTGCAGTTTTACGTCATTGCTTTCTGCTGTGTTCCCTGGTGCTTTTATGTTCTTTATTAATTCACCCATTCATTGATTCTTTGGGCCATATTTAAATGACTATTACCTGAGAGGCACTGTTCTATGAGCCAGGATTATAACAAAAAAACAAAAACAAAACAAAGAAAAAGCTGCTGTCCTCATGTGGTCTAATATCACAGTATAGGAAAAAGATTACAGCAACAAAATAATAAAGAAGAAATGATAACTGCTGTGAGGAAAAGCAAAGTAAGGAAGGAGCCTGCGTGTGATAAGGCTATTATTTTAGATATGGTGGTCAAGTAATGTCAAGCTAAGGAGGTGACATCTGGGCAAAAATATATATATATATAAAAGGGAACAACTGAATCTTTCTAAAGTACTTATGGATTTTGAAGAATTTTTCAAAGTTACATCAAAAATAAAAGTAGGAAATACAGCACCTCAAGTAAAACTTATAAAGCATATTATTACACTTACTTTTGCTTTCTTAAATGGAGTAAGCCAAAGAAAATTTATTGGTGACTTGAGTGGCAGATCATTATTATGATTCATTTAAATCAGAAGCTTTTCTTTCCTTTCCCCAACTGACGCTGCTCCAATTACAACCTATCAATTGACTGCTGCTAATTGCTATGGTATGGAAAACTAGACATATAGTTAAAAGGATTCAGTGAAAACAGTTAAAACATTCTAACTGATGGCCTTAATGCTTGCCTATAGAGAAGAAGTATTGGTGGTAGGCTTAGAAAAGTTCTTTCCTTAACTCTGAAAATTTGTGTTTGTCAATTGACTCAGAAAAGAAACATATAGATAAAAAATATGATTTACATATGAGATTACAAAAGCTAATATTTATTAAGTGCTTACCCTATTTCAAACTTTGTTCTAAGCACTTTATCTCAATTCCTCTTTCAAAAACTCAGCATGCTCTCTCAGTTTGTCTGGAAAATGGGGAGAAAAGTAGTACCCTGTTCGGAGTTTTACTGACAAACTTATTATTTACCATCTATTATATAGCAAAGAAAAATTATATTTTTATCAGAAGGAAGATAGAATAATATATAAAGACTCTTAGACAGAAATTAACTTGTGTTTTAGGTACTGGAAAAGTCCAGTATGACTCCATCAGTGTGCGTGTGTGTGCTCAGTCATGTCTGAGTCTTTGCGGCCCCATGGACTGTAGCCTGACAGGCTCCTCTGCCCGTGGAATTTTTCAGGTAAGAATACTGGAGTGAGTTGTGGTTTCCTCCTCCAGGGGATCTTCCCAACCCAGGGATCAAACCTGCGTCTCTTGTGTCTCCTGCTTTGGTTAGGTGGATTCTTTACAAAAGTATCACCTGCGAAGCACGACTCATTCAATATGTATTCAATATATCTAAATAGCAGCATGTGCAACGGGCCAGAACATTACTGGTTATCTTTTTTCTTTCTGTTTTATCTTTTGTTAAATTTGTCGATGCCTATATTTGCTGAACACATGCAATGAGGGGGTAACTACCAAATAGCAAGATTTCAAATCAGTTTCTCAATGTGGAAACAGAAAACCTGTCTGTTCTTAAAGAAAACGTGAAATGCAAAATATGAATCTCCCTTTAAGAAGAGAAGCAGCTTTAACAGAAAACTGAAAAAGAAATCACTTTATTTAGCTGCTATGTATAAATTCCTTCTTTTGAGGATGAGGATAACTTGAGAGGACAGAGAGTATTCACAACTCTATTTGCTAAAAGGTATATTAAGACCAGATTCGACATTAAAGGGAGGGAGAGAGAGAAGCAGTATGACAGCAGGGAAGCATGTATTTCCTTTCCAAATAGTCACTCTTTGAATAGATTTCAAGAAGAATAAAATATGTTGGGAAAGTGAAAGTCTCTCAGTCGTGTCTGACTCTTTGAGACCCCATGGACTATACAGTCCACAGAATTCTCCAGGCTAAAATACTGGAGTGGGTAGCCTTTCCCTTCTCCAGGGGATCTTCCTAATCCAGGGATCGAATCCAGGTCTCCCATATTGCAGGCGGATTCTTTACCAGCTGAGCCACCAGAGAAGCCAAAAATATGTTTCAGAGAGTTTCAAGTTATAAAGCATGGATCAGTTCAATTCAGTTTGGTCGCTCAGTCGTGTCCGACTCTTTGCGACCCCATGAATCACAGCATGCCAGGCTTCCCTGTCCATCACCAACTCCTGGAGTTCACTCAGACTCACATGCATCGAGTCAGTGATGCCACCCAGCCATCTCATCCTCTGTCGTCCCCTTCTCCTCCCGCCCCCAATCCCTCCCAGCATCAGAGTCTTTTCCAATGAGTCAACTCTTCACATGAGGTGGCCAAAGTACTGGATTTTCAGCTTTAGCATCATTCCTTCCAAAGCACACCCAGGGCTGATCTCCTTCAGAATGGACTGGTTGGATCTCCTTACAGTCCAAGGGACTCTCAAGAGTCTTCTCCAACACCACAGTTCAAAAGCATCAATTCTTCAGCACTCAGCTTTCTTCACAGTCCAACTCTCACATCCATACATGACTACTGAAAAAACCATAGCCTTGACTAGATGGACCTTTGTTGGCAAAGTAATGTCTCTGCTTTTGAATATGCTATCCAGGTTAGTCATTACTTTTCTTCCAAGGAGTAAGCGTCTTTTAATTTCATGGCTGCAGTCACCATCTGCAGTGATTTTGGAGCTCCAAAAAAATAAAGTCTGACACTGTTTCCACTGTTTCCCCATCTATTTCCCATGAAGTTATGGGACCGGATGCCATGATCTTCGTTTTCTGAATGTTGAGCTTTAAGCCAACTTTTTCACTCTCCTCTTTCACTTTCATCAAGAGGCTTTTGAGTTCCTCTTCACTTTCTGCCATAAGGGTGGTGTCATCTGCATATATGAGGTGATTGATATTTCTCCCGGCAATCTTGATTCCAGCTTGTGTCTCTTCCAGTCCAGCGTTTCTCATGATGTACTCTGCATATAAGTTAAATAAACAGGGTGACAATATACAGCCTTGACTAACTCCTTTTCCTATTTGGAACCAGTCTGTTGTTCCATGTCCAGTTCTAACTGTTGCTTCCTGACCTGCATACAGGTTTCTCAAGAGGCAGATCAGGTGTTCTGGTATTCCCATCTCTTTCAGAATTTTCCACAGTTTATTGTGATCCACACAGTCAAAGGCTTTGGCATAGTCAATAAAGGAGAAATAGATGTTTTTCTGGAACTGTCTTGCTTTCTCCATGATCCAGAGGATGTTGGCAATTTGATCTCTGGTTCCTCTGCCTTTTCTAAAACCAGCTTGAACATCTGGAAGTTCACGGTTCTCATATTGCTTAAGCCTGGCTTGGAGAATTTTGAGCATTACTTTACTAGCATGTGAGATGAGTGCAATTGTGCGGTAGTTTGAGCATTCTTTGGCATTGCCTTTCTTTGGGATCGGAATGAAAGCATGGATGGTTCAGAATATACTGACAGTTAATGTCAATATACCTGAAAATCATTTCTGACATAATGACTTACAACGAAAACTCTGAGATTTTCCATTGAAGAGTAAGGGGTTTTTTCCCCCAAAAGCTATAAGAAGCCAAATTAGTTTTTAGTGTCTGAGACAGTTATTACAACGTTATATTTTCCTTATGTACAATTTTAAATACTGAAACACAAATGCTTCTGATAGTACTTGAAGCCAAACATGATATGAAGTTCTGTTTATATTTCAATATAAGGTAAAGGTGATTAAATTTAAAATGGAGACTTTATATTTCTACTTTCTTTCTTTGGAGAAATATTTTCTTCTGTCCCTTATAACTTGACAGAAAAAGCATGATGTCAAGAACACTTATGTTTGGAACTCTGAGACATTTAGGACTTTGTACAGCAAATTCTGACAATGTTTAAATAATTTTTAAAGTCATATCAATAGGCACCTAAGAGTGGTTACATAATGAAAGTTTTCTATATGCACAATGTCACAAAGTTCAGAGACAGGTTCTACCCTGATGATATCAGAAATCTGCACGACCCTACTCCTTTAAGGAGCAGAAATCTCTGTCTCTGTCTGTAAAACACGGAAGATGAACTACGTCACCTGCCTGAAATATTTTATAAAATGTCAAGCACTATTCCAATAATCTTTATCATGTATTACCATTGTTACCTCAGGTAACAAGTTTTAAGATTCTAGGATTGTGCTAATAAAGCTCTTTGGAAAAACTAATAAAATTTGAATCCCTAAATATGAAATTGTATTTCATATAATATTAACATTGACTGTATTTTGTTGTATTCCAGTTATTAGGTATATGACGATATGTTCATCAGATATTTAATTACTTAGAAGGCCGTAGTCACAAGGCATGCTTTAATAGTAAGTAATGCAGTTTACTTTGTATCTCTCTTCTTGCCTTTCTCTGTTTCTGTCTCTCCTGCTTTGCACAGAGACACAGACACACAAATATATATTGCTTCCCTATTTTTAGAAAAATTAGTAAATCAAGTATTTAATATTCTACTAGGTATGTCCTATGCTTCAGTGACAATCTGTATTTAGAAAATTTTTGGATTCTTGACAAACTAATTTTGACAAATGTTGGCATATGTAGCTGAAGTACACAATAAATAATTTAGAGAAAGAAATTCTAGATTTTCTTCATTTACTGACTTTTCCTCCCTCTCTATTTCTCAGTTTAAGCTACTGTCACATGTGACATAAGCTCTTACTTTCAGTTTTTTTATTTTAGTCAATAAGCCAACATCACGTACAGAACACATCTGGACTATAAAACTATTTTCTTAGAATAATAATTTATTCCAAACTGTTTTTATTCACTAAGTATGACATCTGATAGAGATATTTTGGACTTAAAAATCATAACTAAAATCTCATCAGGAAACAGCAAGAATATTCATGAATTATCTCTGTACTTCTATGGTAATTACAAAACTAAGTAAATCATGCTTTATAATGCAGAGATTGTTCTCAATTTAAAAATTGACTAAGCATAGCTGCTGGATGTTAAATTTTAACATATTTGTAAAATACAAATACAGCTTACTTTATGAAGGGTTTATAATATCCTATCATTATGCTACAGACATTTGCTTAACAACATTTGAATTAAGCTCTTTGCCTAAATGACACTTGCCAGCATAAGCCATTGGTTTATGTCAACATTCCCAGGTCATTAAAGAGTCATTCCAGCCTAATGTTTATAACAAGAAGTAATAGGAAGTTTTGTCAGCCTGCGACACTGCCAAAAATTCTCCAATTTGGTTTTCATTTCCTACAAAGAACTGTAGAGGAGTTCACCAAGAATAAATACCTTCAGAAGAGGAAGCTGAAGTCAATGTAGTGGGCCTTGCCAGTGTCCCTTCCCAAATCCAGTTAGTAAAGACTCTGCAGGGAGGAGGAACCTGGCAAAAATAAAAATGTGCTCTAAAATAGTTAAAGCTGACGGACACAATGTGATTCAATGCCTTGGTTTGAATTTAGGCACAAGTCTACAAGTGAAATGTGAGTGAGGTAGCAACATATTACAAAGAAGTCACTGGGTTAGTTCGACTGGGAAATCCAATCTGTTAATGACCAGAGGTAGGTCACTTGCCCCCAAGGGAGTAATTCATAGCCATCCAGGGCAGCCTGATGAAACACCCCTCATCTCTGACTTTGCCACTGGAACTGCTGAATGCCTGCATCACATCTCAACTGCTCTTCTTCCCAACAGCGCACAATGGACGCCTCGGTGTTCTTGGGGATGCATGGGATGCCAGATAATAATACCCAGTCCTCACTGTCAGTCTGCACCTGTCCGACCTGCATAAACTGTGATCCTGTCACCTGCTTTTCCGCTAGCTTTCCTCACCCCCTCCCTTCTTCCCAATGGGTCTAAGGAAAATGGGATTGGTGTTAAAGTCAACTTTTCTATTCATATCTTGTGAATCTGAATTACCTATGTAAAAACTCACTCTTTCAGAGAAAAATCAAAGATCCTGAACCTAGTTCTAATTCTTGACCCCAAGAATTAGTATGTAATCAGATGAGGAACTAAATAATCCAGGAAATCATTTAGCTCAAATTACATGCTTTATTATTACTGCAGTGAATAGGCTACCATAGTGACTGTAACCAAGTGGGCACGATGGGGTGAAAGGAGGAGAACAGACACTGAAGGTCCAAACTGCCAAGTCCGCCCATGGAAAAGAGTTTGTGAAAGACACAGCCTTTTTTTTTTTTTTTTTTTTAAAGACACAGCCTTTAATTCTGGATGGTGACTAAGGCAGCCTGAGTCTAATAGTAGGCATTCATTCAAATATTTCTCAGTATTGACTGCAGACCACTGTTCAGTTTGGGATAACCAGAAATCAAAGAAAGATCCGATCTCAAGGAGTTCAAGGTGCAGTGTGGGTGGCAGAGATGAAAATGTGCAGCTGAAGTATGATGTAACTGTATGCCTGGGGATTAGAAGAGGAAAGTGGAGGATATACAGCCATGGATCATGGCGAGGAAAGGCAGGTCTGGGTGAGCTTCCTAAAGGTCAAGTCAGAGTTCATGAAAACTGCCAACTGAGGCACTTTGAGTGAGAGAAGAAACATATGCCAAGGCCACTGAGAGAGCATGGCATGTTGACATGGTTAGGAATGGGTATGGCATAAAAGGTATGTGTGTGCCTGTGTGTCTGTGTGTTTAGGGTAAGACGTGAGATGAAACGGGAAAGGTAGGCATGATGTTCCATAAAAAGATGTTAGTTAAATTTTTTTAGATGTTAGGTAAACACTTTAAAACACAAGCAAGCAAAACAAAAATAAGCTAGAATTTTTCAATATTAAATATTTGCATGTCAAAGAGAATTACAAAGAAAGTGTAAAGATACCCCACAGAATAGGAGAAAATATTTACAAAGTAGAGCTGTTAAGGCTTTAGCATTCACAATATATAAGAACTCCTACAACCAATAAAAAGAAAACCCATCCAATTAAAATTGAGGCAGTTAACACATTTAAATGTTGGAGAGAATGTTTGGAAATTGGAGCTCTCATATCTTGTTGATGAAAAAGTAAAAACGTGGAAAACAGTTGGACAGTTACTCCAAATTTAAACATAGTTTTACTACATGACCCAGCAATTCCACTCCTAGGTATTTATACAGAAGCATTGAAAGCATGCATTCACACAAAAACTTACAATAAATGTTCACAGCACTGTTTTCATGATAGGCAAAAGTGGAAGGAAGTTAAGTGTCTATCAACTGAGAAGAGGGTAAACAAAATGTAGCATGCCCATACAACCATACTGCTGCTGCTGCTAAGTTGCTTCAGTCGTGTCCGACTCTGTACGATCCCATAGACGAAATCCCACCAGGCTCCCCCGTTCCTGGGACTCTCCAGGCAAGAACACTGGAGTGGGTTGCCATTTCCCTCTCCAAGGCATGAAAGTGAAAAGTGAAAGTGAAGTCGCTCAGTCATGTCCGACTCTTAGCGACCCCATGGACTGCAGCCTACCAGGCTCCTCCGTCCATGGGATTTTCCAGGCAAGAGTACTGGAGTGGGAAGGAACACTATTCAGCCACAAAAAGAAAGGAAGTACTGAGACATACCCAGATGAACCTTGAAAACTTTATGCTGAGTAAAAGAATACAGACAGAGGAAGTCTCACGTTGTACAATTCAATTTATATGAAATGTCCAGAATAGGCAAATCCACAGTGACAGAAAGCAGATTATAGTTACCAGGAACCAGGAAAGAATAGAAGGTGACTGCCAATAGGTATGGAATTTCTTTTGTGAATGATGCAAATGTTCTAGAATTAGCAGTGATGGTTGTACAGTGTTTTTTGTTTTTTTTTTAATATATTAAAAAACTACTTATTCTATACTTTAAAGGGGTGAATTTTATGGCAAACATTTTATCTTGAGTAAAAAAACATTTAATGTGTTGCCAAAGGAAATGTAAACTCCACAGACATGACATGGTAGGTTTGAGTCTCAATTATAAGGTACAAGTCTCTCAAACTCAATTTTATCTTTCTTGGCTTTTCCCATGATTAGCCCTTGTACTATAAATGCATTCAATTTCTGACCAACGAATTATGTAGGAATCAGTAAAAATCTAATTTTTTATGATAAGTATGTTAAATTTCTTCTTTTTTATATGGAAACTTAGTGACATCTAGAAAACAAGATGCAAATTAATTCCAATACACTGCATGCAGAATGGTAAAGAGCACAGAAACTCTGATATTGCATGTAGAATGTGTTAAAGAAATATCAAGTAGACATGAAATACAGACTCAGGAGGTGACTTAGGATAGTGATTGTTGTTGTTTAGTTGCTAAGTCATGTTGACGCCTTGTGACCCCATGGACTGTAGCCCATCAGGCTCCCCTTTTCATGGGATTTCCCAGGCAAGAATACTGGAGTAGGTTGCCATCTTCTTCTTCAGGGGATCTTCCCAACCCAGGGATTGAACCCAAGTCTCCTGCATTGACAGGCAGATTCTTTACCACTGATCAACAAGAGTATTGCTACCCCCAGTACAATTCACAGATCTCTGCTAATCAAAGAAATGTTAGTTACCAGTCTGCACTGACATAGAAGCTTGTACCAGAATGAAAAACATTAATTTGTTATGATAAGCATGGCAAGTTTCTTAAATAAACATGGCAAGATCTTAAGTGTCAGTTTTTCTTCTATAATATTTTTAAAAGTGGAGATCCAACTGGAAAAATATCCAACTAGAAGAAGAAATACAGCAAAAACAGATTCTTAAAACAGTATATGCACAGCTCTAATTTTGAAGCTGTTAATTTATCATGTTACCCTTGATACCCTCCCATATTAGCTTCCCAATTCCTGAATACATGACTTGGTTCTATAAATTCCCTAATCCAAAAAATGTTATTATTTATTTTATGAGAAAACAAAAAGGAGAAGAAATTACTGTATGGGGAGTTGGACTGAAGGACAGGAGAGGTACACACACCCCATCCTTTCTAAGAAATAAATATAACAAATGGTGCCCAAAGGATTCCGTTAACGATATTTATATAGTGTTTCCTATCCTTTGTAATCTTACAAAGAATAAAATTCTGTCAAAATGGAATTTAGAGACATTCCTTCTGTAAGTCTCACAAATAACTTCAAAGCCATCACTTATTACATTATAGCTTTACTAAAAAGCTAAAATATGTTTAAAATAATTTTATAACTTAATTCTAAAATTCATCTAAGATACTGTAATTGTAATGAATTAGTAAAGAAAAATGTATTTGTATAAGTGTTTCCATGACAAGTTAATCTATGGTGGCAACATTTTTAACTGTGAAAAACATTTGAAGCAATTTTTCAAATATTTCATTTCGATTAACTGATGGAAAATACCTAATCATATCTGCAAAAAGTTAACTTTAAAATGTTTTGTTGATATTAGACAATTAGAATATGGTACTTTTTTTTGTCACTGGATGAAATGTTTGTTTACTTGAAGATTAAAGTTAAAGTGAACTTTACTATTTATAAAGTAGAGTAAATAATATTGGAGTAGCAGTTTATAAACAGACAAATAACAAGTAGGTCTTGAACAAGACAGTTATTTATTGTACTTCTGTGATTCTGGGCAACTCACCAACACTAAATCACAGCAATATGCAAATAAAGCAACTCCAAAGTCTAAGAGATATTTACAATGAAACTTAGTTCCTCTTGCACTTCATACTCTTCCCTCCTTAACTAACAGTTTTAAAACCAGCCAGTTACCACTTAACAAAATTAGCTTCTGGAGATCAGAGAATTATTATTTGTTCTGAGGCCTCAGAAAAAGTTGCCAGAAACAACCACATATTTTTGTAGTAGAAATGTTTCTAATGTATTTTACTGTGTGGTCCAATCACTTTGGTTGAATGCTTCAAAACTGATCAAATAAAAGTGCCACTAGCCCTTCTACTGAAGAGCTCTTTCAATTCTTGCCTGGAAAGTCCCATGGACGGAGGAGCCTGGCGGGCTGCAGTCCATGGGGTCGCGAAGAGTAGGACACGACTGAGCGACTTCACTTTCACTTCTCAGTTTCATGCATTGGAGAAGGAAATGGCAACCCACTCCAGTGTTCTTGCCTGGAGAACCCCAGGGACGGGGGAGCCTGGTGGGCTGCCGTCTATGGGGTCGCACAGAGTCGGAAGGCGACTGAAGCAATGCAGCAGCAGCAGCAGCAGCAGCAGCAATGGTGGGGTCTTGAGAGACTGAGCCATAAGCAAGTCTTAATGCTACTCATCAGGTAAACAAAGCACATTCAGAGAACTTTACCCATGAGACAATTATCTTCTTTTCCCTTTTAATTTCATAAATGAGCATATTTTCCCTTTTTATGGTATCAAATGTTAAGTGTCTGTCTGTTGTAACAGATAGTTTAGTCAGCGATAGTTGAAAAGGGTTGTGATTAAAAACAAAAAAAAAAAATCATTGACTTAGCCCAAAGAACCTATTCCACAACACTTGGCTATCTAGGGTGAAGTAGTTTTTTTTTCCAGTGAGGCTTCTACCTTACCCAACTATAATGCCAAACTAAAAGCAAATACTAATACTTGAAGGAGCTAATTTTATTTTCAGGAATGAACAGTTGTCCTCATTCAACATTATTTCTTTTTTTTTTAATTTTTTAATTTTAAACTTTACATAATTGTATTAGTTTTGCCAAATATCAAAATGAATCCGCCACAGGTATACATGTGTTCCTCATCCTGAACCCTCCTCCCTCCTCCCTCCCCCCTCCCCATACCATCCCTCTGGGTCGTCCCAGTGCACTAGCCCCAAGCATCCAGTATCGTGCATCGAACCTGGACTGGCAACTCGTTTCATACATGATATTTTACATGTTTCAATGCCATTCTCCCAACATTATTTCTTACAAGTCTTCAAAAAGGTGCCTGGCATTGTGTTAAGAGCTGTAACTCCAAGTAAGATATAATACTAATCTTAAATCACTCAACCTAGTTGGGGAAACAGAGGAAGGAGAATGTATAAAAGGCCAAGATTTATAAAACAGAATGGCAACTCAGGAAATAAGAAGTTTGTGGCTAAATCACAGGGCAGATATGGGGGAATGGCCCAAAGACGAGGCTAGGAAGAGAGAGAGAAGTCATAGTGTGGCCAGTACTTCTTCAGGACGAACTAGATGCCGACAGAGCAAAAGGGTTCCCTCTTCTCCATATCCTTGCCAACATTTGTTATTTCTTGTCCTTTTTGATAACAGCTTGGTGTAGCTACTATGGAATGCAGTATGGAGGTTTCTCAAAGAATTAAAAATAGATCTACCAAATGGTCGAGCAATTCTACTACTAGGTATCTATCTGAAGAAAATGAAAACACTAACTCAAAAAGATACGTACACCCTGTATTCATTGTAGCATTATTTACAATAGCCAAGATGTGGAAACAACCTAGGTGTCTATCAATGGATGAGCAGATAAAGATGTGGAATACATGCAATGGGACACTGCTTAGTCACAAAAAAGAATGAAATCTTGCCATGTTGGACTACATGGGTGGACTTTGTGGGTATAATGTAAGTAAATCAGAGAAAGAGAAATACTACATGATTTCACTTATAAGTGGAATCTAAAAAACAAACAATAAATAAATAAAAACAAAAAGAAAACTCAGACAACATAAAGCAAAACTCTTAGATACAGAGAACAGACTGGTGGTTGCCAGAAGGGAGGATAATGGGGGGAGTGAAATGGATGAAGAGGATTAGAGGTACACAGTTCTAGCTATAAAACAAATGTCATGGGGATTTAAAGTACAGCATAAAGAACAGAGTCAATAATATTTTATTAACTTTGTACAGTGACAGACGGTATCTAGACTTATTGTAGTGATTATTTCACAACATACACAAATGTCAAATCACTATGTAATACATCTAAAACTAATATAATATTGTATGTCAACTATACCTCAATAAAAATCTAACTATATGCCAGCTGCTGTGGTAAATGCCACATATATTTTTTCTCATTTAATCATTGCAAAACAAGTCTATAAAAGCAGACCTTATTTTGATCACCCGGTTATAGATGAGGAGGCTGAGAAACAAAGAAGGTGTGTAAACTGAAACCTATGTTACCCAGTTAAGAAGCAGGAGAACTATGATTTGACTGTGGCTCCAAGATTCCAGGTAGCTCAGACGATAAAGCGTCTGCCTACAATGCGGGAGACCCAGGTTCGATCCCTGGGTCAGGAAGATCCTCTGGAGAAGGAAATGGCAACCCACTCCAGTACTCTTGCCTGGGGAATCCCATGGACAGAGGAGCATGGTAGGCTCCTACAGTCCATGGGGTTTCAAAGAGTTGGACATGACTGAGCGACTTCACTCACTCCAAGATTCCAAAGTCTATGCCTAAAATAAAGGGCCTTGTGTAGAAAAACAAGTTTTGCTTCTTTCTTGTTGTGTCTGACTCTGCAATTCCATGGACTGCAGCCTGTCCCGCTTCTCGTCCATGGAATTCTCCAGGCAAGAGTACTGGAGTAGGTTGCCATTTCCTTCTCCAGGGGATCTTCCTGACCCAGGGATTGAACCCAGGTCTCCTGCATTGCAGGCAGATTCTTTACCAACTGAGCCACTAGGGAAGCCCTTGTAGATGAAAAGGTGTCACGGATGAGTCTCACAAAGATAAGCAGCACAATGAATTTGACTCCAGACAAAGGTGACCCCGACCCAAAGTTCTGCATGAACTTCAGGGGACAGATCATGGAGTAGGTAGGTATCTGGAGGGCTGAAGTGGTAATGGAGGCTGGAAATGATGGAGCTGTGAGTTTTGGCAGCAGAAATGAAAAGAAGCCATGACTCTACTCAAACACTGATTCAATTAGAGATATTTAAGTTTCTAAATAATGACTCTGAAATGAGAAATATGCTCTTGATAACCCCTGCTGCTGCTGCTGCTAAGTTGCTTCAGTCATCTCCGACTCTGTGTGACCCCATAGACGGCAGCCCACCAGGCTTGCCCGTCCCTGGGATTCTCCAGGCAAGAACACTGGAGTGGGTTGCCATTTCCTTCTCCAATGCATGAAAGTGAAAAATGAACGTGAAGTCGCTCAGTCGTGTCCGACTCTTAGCGACCCCGTGGACTGCAGCCTACCAGGCTCCTCCGTCCGTGGGATTTTCCAGGCAAGAGTACTGGTGTGGGGTGCCATTGCCTTCCCCGAAAGGGCATGATAAATGCCCTTAAAAGGGATTTTCCAGGCAAGAGTACTGGAGTGGGTTGCCATTGCCCTCCCCGAAAGGGCATGATAAATGCCCTTAAAATGAAAGGTGATAAGGACTCGTATTATGGCACTACTCCTGCTGAGAGTTTGGCCTACTCCTGCTGGAGAGTATGGCCAAATATAACCCTTCTGAAGAAATTATAAACATCAGGGGGAAGAGAATCATTGTCTTTTCTCTGTAAATGTGAACTATGAGGCCTGGAACTAAGAGCTGACCATGTCTGTTGCCACCTGTTACTCAAAAACTGATGTCAAAGTAAGAAGTGAGCAAAGGTGAGAGAGACATGCGTGCATCCAGGATATTCGTGCTATTGGTGAAGCCCTGGCTGTACCATGCTTGAATCAATACCACAACCTTTACCCTTCCCATTCCTTTCTCAGTTAAGCTCATTTGATTTGAATTTCTGCCACTTGCAGCTGAGAGTCCTGATTACCAATGCAAGAACAGCAGTAAATTAACTTCCTCTTTGAAAACACAACATAATAGAATATTGGTTAAAAATAACTACATTATATAATGAAATAAACTCATTATCAGTAGATTAACTTGAATTATGAACTGATACTTATCATTCCTTTGGCACTGAGGAACCAACGTTGGAGAACCTTAAGAGACAAAACCAAAAGGATCCTTTTTTTGAAGAATCATTTATGATGAAAGCTAACAGGAAAAAGCTAGTAGATCTCAACATTTGAAACAATGTAGAGTTGCATTTAGCAAGGCACATTTTCAGTTGAGCACAATGGAAAATATGAGTGAATATAACATTTCATGAATTATGCATTATATCAGAACATCATTTGGTAAGCATTCTGACCTCTGCTATTTCTGTTCTGGTGTCTGTTGTAGTCCCAATTAATCAGGAAAGAAATTAGCATGGTAGATAATAGATAATGGTAGAATTAAAGACAGGAAGTTGAAAACCCTTATAGTACTTTAACATTTAAAAGCATGAAATTAGTTTTGAAATTAAAATGAAATCAAAGAGTAGGAGCAAGAAGTAACCTCTTTCTAGTTCAAGCTATAATTTTTAAAAGGACATAAAATTGCTCTCTATATTTTTATTCTCCACAATGTAGTTCAAGGTGAATGAACTAAATATGTAATAAAAACAGAGAGACTAGTGAGTCGATCAATGTAGGCCCTGCTCTAAACTGAATACATAGCACATTAAAAAATAATCAGGTGATTAGATATAAGAGAAAACTTTTATAAAGAACACTTCATTTTGAAATTATTACCATAGGCAAATAAATATTTTCATCATAAATGGAAATTTTTATTATGTTTGTTTATTCTCTATCCCCTCTCTCACAAAAATGCACAGGGATATATTTTTGTCCAAGCACTTAGAGAAATACTAAAGGTATTTAATAGACATGTGTTTAATGAATAACTGAAAAGCTGACTATGACAATGCTGAATGAAAATAAACACCATATACAGCCCTCTAGTTTGTAACATAACTTATAATTACCAAAATGTACTTTAATTTGTAAAACTGATAATTGTACATAAGAGGAAAACTATACATAATTTGAGCCCAACGAAAACACCTAGGCCCAGAGGATACTGGTTTGAAAACAAATAAGTCCCCTGTTCCTTGGTATGTAATCTCTTTTTTTCTTGCAAATGAGACCCAACAAGTCAGATGAGGAAAAAGAAGGGAGATAGAAAAGAGAGGTGGGGAGGGAGAAGATGAGGAGGAAAAGAGGTAATTTCTGTGAAATAATGGCACAGACAGTGACTCCAAGACTCATATTTTCAGTAATACGGTGGAGTCAGCTAATGCGACTTCCCCTATTTTTGCTACAGACAGACAGAAGTGAGAGATAAAATTTAACAGCAAATTATCTGAGCTTGGAAGAAACAAGGAAAATTCCCAGGTGCTAAAAATGAAGCTAAAACAGTGAAACCGGTAACCCATGAACCCTAACTGGGGAGCTGGCTTACAGCACAGACGGTGGAAACAGTGAATGTGCATCCATAATGGGATCAAGGATGTGGCAAGAAGTTGGAATGGAGGCCGGCCCTTTTATTTACATTTTTTTTGCAATTTAATTTTTTAATTGGAGTGTAATTGCCTCACAGTGACGTGTTAGTTTCTGCAGCAGCCAAGCTCCCGGGCTACACAGCTGCCTATTTCACACATGATAGTGAAGCCACTCAAAAGCAGCAGCAGCAGCAGCAGTGTCTCTCAATAGAGGCCTTTTAAAGTTCGCATTCTTGACAGGCTAACAGCTCAGTAGAAGGAACACTAACAGAGCTCTCTCCATCAGTTCATGGAAGCAACAAGAGCATTGTTCCGTCCAAGACTGTACACTGAAGAGAGGAGAGAAGGAGGGTTAATATAAACGGAAATGATCTCTCTGATGAGAAACAGAAACCCCAGTTTGTCCACTTGAGGGTGTAGAAACCAAACTATACTGACTGCAGAGTTCAGGGGGCCTGAAGTTGAGGAAAAGAGAAGTGGTGTTAGAAGATGATAGAAAATGTCTTTTTAAATATCCAGGTTTCTGATTTTTTCCAAATAAAACAAACAGCCAAGGTTGCTCAGAAATAAAGATCTGATCTCAAAAGAGAAGAACACAGATGTATATAAATGTGTTATAAGAAGAAACCCTCTAAATAATAATGATCCTCTTGGAAAAGATTAAAGTGGAGAACAGGGAGGAAAATATTAAAAAAGATCCCTGGGCTTAAATTAAAATTTTCTAATCAGAAGCAAAAATCACCTGACTATTGTTCTATCTTCAATGACAAGAGGAAGAACCTGCTTGTCTTTCCAGGGGTAGAATTTAGGTCAGAAAATATGAGCAACATTAAATTTAAATATATTTTTCTTACCCTTTTTCTTATCTTATTGGGATTATACTGCAGGCAATGCTTTTTAATATCCAAGTAAACATGATAAAATTTATCTAACCAGAGTATCCTAACACTAATCTTATGCAACACTTTAGGCCAACCTGATACAATACCATTCTGATTTTTCAGGTTCTAGAAATCATTTTAACAAATAAGTAGTACATTTTCAAAACTGCTTAAATACAATTTTGTAAAGTTTAAAAATAAAATAAAATTTAAAAAAAAGGACTTGGAAACATAATTTGATTGCTTAACAGAATTATTAGAATTAATAATAATTAATATAATTATTCTATTGATTAATAAATTTCTTCACTTGTAATCACAGATTTAAAACTTCAAAAACTCTCTTTGATCAGGTAAAAAAGACAGACTAGAAAGTTGTGTGCCTGTGATCAACCACACAAATCTTGAGAGACCAAGATGGAACCTACAGTCATCATAAGTAATTAAAACAGAGTAAAAAGGAGTAATCTGAAAGTACAGTTTGCTTCATGAATACAACATTAAAACATTAAAAAAGGAACGGAATCACTACACTTAATTCCATCTGTTTTGCTTATGTATTTGTTAGTGGCTCAATCGTGTCTGACTCTTTGGGATCCCATGGACCAGAGCCTGGGAGGCTCCTATGTCCATGGGATTTCCCAGGCAAGAATACTGGAGTGGGTAGCCATTCCCTTCTCCAGGGGATCTTCCCGACCCAGGAATAGAACCCAGGTCTCCCGCAGTGCAGGGAGATTCTCCACCGCCTGAGCCACCAGAGAAGCATGCATCGTGTATTTCAATTTTTTATTTTGTTATTGTTTTTCATTGATTTCTTATTGTTCGTAACCATGAATATAACAACTTCTGAATCTTGTGATTCCATCTAGTGAATCATCAAGCCTGAAGGTAGTCTTAGAGATTGCTAACACACCTTTTAAAGCCATGGTCGAGTCCTATTAAACCCAGGAAACCTTTCCTCATCCAGCGCTTTTTGATTTTCCTCTTCTTTGCCACTAAATTGTATATTGTCTTATCATTTTCTATGGTTCATTGATCTTTAGACCTATGAAAATTTTACTGCCCAAACAGATAATTATAAAATGTTAACAAATAATGTATATCCAATGCTACACCTAGCTGGACATTTCAATAAAACCTGTTATACTGAACTTATATGCAGAGTACATCATGAGAAACGCTGGGCTGGAAGAAGCACAAGCTGGAATCAAGATTGCTGGGAGAAATATCAATAACCTTAGATATGCAGATGACACCACCCTAATGGCAGAAAGTGAAGAGGAACTCAAAAGCCTCTTGATGAAAGTGAAAAAGGAGAGTGAAAAAGCTGGCTTAAAGCTCAACATTCAGAAAACGAAGATCATGGCATCTGGTCCCATCACTTCATGGGAAACAGATGGGGAAACAGTGGAAACAGTGTCAGACTTTATTTTTTGGGGCACCAAAATCACTGCAGATGGTGACTGTAGCCATGAAATTAAAAGACACTTACTCCTTGGAAGGAAAGTTATGACCAACCTAGATAGCATATTCAAAAGCAGAGACATTACTTTGCCACCAAACGTCCATCTAGTCAAGGCTATGGTTTTTCCAGTGGTCATGTATGGATGCGAGAGTTGGACTGTGAAGAAAGCTGAGTGCCAAAAAATTGATGCTTTTGAACTGCGGTGTTGGAGAAGACTCTTGAGAGTCCCTTGGACTGCAAGGAGATCCAACCAGTCCATTGTGAAGGAGATCAGCCCTGGGTGTTCTTTGGAAGGAATGATGCTAAAGCTGAAACTCCAGTACTTTGGCCACCTCATGCAAAGAGTTGACTCATTGGAAAAGACTCCAATGCTGGGAGGGATTGGAGGCGGGAGGAAAAGGGGACGACGGAGGATGAGATGGCTGGATGGCATCACTGACTTGATGGACGTGGGTTTGAGTGAACTCCGGGAGATGGTGATGGACAGGGAGGCCTGGCGTGCTGCGATTCATGGGGTCGCAAAGATTTGGACACGACTGAGCGACTGAACTGAACTGATACTGAACTTAATTCAGATACTTACTGGCAATTTCAATATAATACTAATCAAACACTTTCATACTTTACAATTCAAACAAGATGGTTACATTAGAGACCTTTAATTCATTTGTATGCTGAACTGAAAAACAAGTATCAAAAGGAAGGCAAGTGTTTCCCCCACTAGCCAAGTGAACACACACTAGCAGGAGATGGTTATTTTCCCTCCTCAACACTTAATTGGCCATATGAATTATTTGCATATACCAATCAAGTTTAATGGCAAGTTGATATTAAAAAAAAGAGAGAGATTGACTCAGAGTCCAAAATATATCACTAGATAAAGCAAGCATTATTCTATAGGTTCTTTGCAAAAAGCATTCAAGTTTCTATGATTTCATCTTACCATTTAGTATCCACTTAAATATATAGAGGGTGATTTTATGTTCATAAAAATACTAGGGACACATTTTTACTGCTGAAAAAGATCTTAAATTTAGCCCACTGAGAAAGGGAGCTCACAGAAGTTATGTAAGACATACAATCTAACTCAGATCTCTTAATTTCCATCTATGATCTAACTGTAGAAGCATACTGTACTTATACAAAATCAATCATATTGATGATGACTTCTGGCTGTGCACACCTCTCTTCTTTTATTTCATAAGCAGCAAATAGGAATTGTGATAGATAACATCATCTAAATTCATTCTTCTATAGAAATGCTTTCACCTTTAAAGAAAATTTATATTTAAATACATTTTGAGGTTTTCTCTGTATGGGCATCTTCCTAAAACATTCAGATCCAAATGAAAAACATAAATCAGGAAAAAGAAATGTGATTGGTAAATTTCAGAGTGATTCAAGAGTTGATGTGCATTAACAGAAATAGTGATATTGGATAACATTCCCTGAACATGAGTGAGAGTAACCAGCATATAGCAGCCGGGGCTGTCCTGTATTAGCTCATAGAATCTTCACAGCAACCCTGTCATAGATGTTATTATCATATCCACTGTACAGCTGAGAAAACCAAAGACTAGAGAAGTTTAGAAATTTGATAAAGATAAATGCCAAAGTTGGAGATCAAAACCAGGGAATCTGTTTTCAGCCTTAGGACTCAACCACTGCAACATCATGCTATATTGTCTCCTATAGGTAGTAGGTCCTCTGTAGGAGAAATGTGCAAATAAAGAAAAACACATACGGATTAATTCTAAAGGGAAAATGTGCAGATTCCGTGAGAATATTAATGAAGCAAAGATATTAATGTTTGTTTACATCATTAGCAGAATACATTACACTAAAATTCATTAACAGCTAAACAACATTAAGAAAATGCGTTATTCTCCTGAGGGGAAAATTTCTATGAACTAAAAAAGTTTAAAAATTCTCTCCAAAGTCTACTTCCTCTTTTATTACTTTTATTCTTTTCCTAAAAGTTCTGTTATCCACTTTGGGATGATAAATGCATTTTTTTCCCTACAAAATTTCCTTTATAGTTCAGGAGGCTGCAGAAGGAATTATAGAAAACCTACCAGATTTGAAAGTTAGAGGATGTGGATTATATTTCATCTTACATTGTGTGAGTTTTATTCAAACACAATACACACTGTCTCATGGCTTCTTTTGTAGTGTATCAGCAGAGATAAGCCAAGAGTCCTTATGGCTCCCAAAGCCTAAAATATTTACCATCTGGCCCTCTACAGAAAAAGTTTACCCATTAATGAGATAATCCACAGGTAAAACACTTAAAGAGAGTTCCTCCCATGCTGATCATCACTCAGGACAGGTGAGCTCAGCATGGGGGACAGAGGGTGGCTGATGTCAACAGAGAGCACCAGGTGCTCTGAAAACAGAAAGGAAACGTCCCTGTACCCAAGGACAAACCCAGGACACGGCATACAAGGATTTCTAAAGCTTTTTTCCTCTTTGTTGGTATAAAACCTTCTTTTCAAATAAAACATGACACTGAAATTCAATACACAAAATGAATAAAAGCAGTGACATTCTCGCTGGGAATGGGGATGGCTGAGCTAGAATTCAGGCATCCTGGTTCCCAGCCTTTGGCCCTTTCCTTGTATCACATGCTGTTCTTTCATATAATAAGGCTTTGTTACTGTTCGATTTTTATTTGCATAATGAAGATAAATAATGTTACATAAAGAAGTGCTTTAACAAATTTGCTTTCCAAGTAATAATCTAGGGCCTCTCAACAAAAGGTTAATCTCAAATTTTTTTCAACATCAAACCCAAGAGATATTTGGTAGCTCTGAATGAGAGTTGATTATTTCACAATTGTAGCATAAATCACGGAGAAGGCAATGGCACCCCACTCCAGTACTCTTGCCTGGAAAACCCCATGGATGGAGGACCCTGGTAGGCTGCAGTCCATGGGATCGCTGAGGGTCGGACACGACTGAGTGACTTCACTTTCACTTTTCACTTTCATGCATTGGAGAAGGAAATGGCAACCCACTCCAGTGTTGTTGCCTGGAGAATCCCAGGGACAGGGGAGCCTGGTGGGCTGCCGTCTATGGGGTCGCACAGAGTCGGACACAACTGAAGCAACTTAGCAGCAGCAGCATAAATCATCATGTTAGAAAATAACCCCTTGTTAGGGGTGCTGAAGGCAACTTTGAATGTCATTTCAAATGAACTCTGGGGTAGAATTTGGGGTCTGTGCCTTTGGTTTGTAGGGAAAGCCTGTGTGAGGCTGCACTCTGATTTCCTCTTCTACCTTATCACTCTTACTTCCTACTGCTCACCAAACATCTTTTCAAAACAATCTTAATGTCATTTATAAGTTGGAAAAAGGCTCTGCCTTGTATTGAATAATATCCAGGGTTTACTTGGTCATATGAATTAAATTCACCCATTCCCATCCACTTTAGTTCACTGATTCCTAAAATGTCCTTGTTCACTTTTGCCATCTCCTGCTTGACCACATCCAGTTTACCTTGATTCATGGACCTAACATTCCAGGTTCCTATGCAATACTGTTCTTTACAGCATCGGACTTTACTTTCACCACCAGGCACATTCACAACTTTGGACCATAAAGAAGGCTGAGCACTTGAAGAACTGATGCTTTCAAATTGTGGTACTGGAAAAGACTCTTGAGAATCCCTTGGACAGCAAGGAGATCAAACCAGTCAATTGTAAAGGAAATTAACCCTGAATATTCACTGGAAGGGCTGAAGCTAAAGCTCCAATACTTTGGCCACCTGATGTGAAGAGCCAACTCATTGAAAAAGACCCTGATGCTGGGAAATATTGAGGGCAAGAGGAGAAGGGGGTGACAGTGGATGAGATGGTTGGATGGCATCACCGACTCAATGGACATGAATCTGAGCAAACTCTAGAAGGACAGGGAAACCTGGTGTGCTGCTGTTCACGGGGTTGCAGAGTCACACACAACTTAGCAACAACAGGTTTGCTCAGTCCATCAGTGCCCTTCCCAGCACCCCTATCCCCAACCTCAACATCCACCCCCATCTTCTGTTTCTCACCTGCTCCCCCTACTACCTACACCACTGCCACTCACAGGCCCACTATCAGAGAACCCTCCTCACTGCAAATACTTTCATTAACTGAGGGAGGAACAAAAATATGCTAAAAAAACAAAAACAAAAAAAAACTATCAGATCTATTATATTTTTTTCTTTGAAACATGAATAATCAACTGAAAACATTAATATGGGAAAAATGTATGTAAACCCACTGGTCTTTCTCCCAACAAACAAAATTTTTACAAGCTGTTTTTGTAAACTTTGATTTCAAAGGCCGTTCTACCTAAAAATTACTGTTTTCAACATATAATTTTAAGAGGTAAAATGAATCCTAGATATGAAGGAATTTCGTTCTTGTCACATGAAGTATTATACTATAGACTTGTGTTACTAAGTCTTATACATTATTAATCAACATTTCCATCTGTCAAAGCTGTAAGCAGAATAATAACTGTTGTCAAGAATGACAGGGGAGAAGAAAAAAAGAAAAGAGAGAGAGAGAAAGAAAGAATGAGAGTTACAAACAGAGTGATTTCATACTCATCACCAAGAAAGTACTTGTGGAAAGAAGTAGATGCTCTGCAGATTTTTAACTGATAAAATATTATCTATTTTGCCCTGAATTCCAAATGAAAGGGCATATCCAATTAGCATCATTATAGGCAAGGCAGCAGAATCATGGGACAGGTTAAAACATTAGTTTTCGTAACCATTCCCACTTCTCCACTTCTGAGGATTTCTGCTATCTTTTCTTTGTGGGCTCATCAGAGGTAAAGGGGAGAAATAAATATTTGCAGAAACCTCAATCCAGGACAAGGAGATCCTAAAGGCAGACGTGCCTGATGAAAAAGAAGACACGTCTGTGGGGAGAGAGGGGCATAGTACTGAGGTTCAGTGAAGAGAAGAGTCCCAGAACATGATCAAGAGGGATTTGAACACAGTCTCAGAGAGGATTTTAAGTGAAGTATGATATGACTGGGTCATCACATGTCAATAATAGTTACTATTGCTCCGAGCCCTACAGCCTGAGAGACAATCTTCTGACAAACAGGAACAGATTTACAGAGTGAAGCTTCACTCAGCTTCTCAGTCTTACTTACTCCAGATCCCAAGAAGGTACCTCTCAAATTGCCTCAAACTTGGAAATAAAATTAAAAAAAAGAACCATAAGGACCTTGCAGAGGAACTCCCTGCAAAACTTCAACAACTGGGATGTAAAATACTGCAGATAAGCACGTATTCCTTTTAAATCGGGCTAACAAGCCCATCCCCAGAAGTGCCCAGAGTATAAGATAAAGGACTTGCCTTGATTCTTCCTGCCCGAGGCTACCAAGGAGCCCACTTATCTTCAGGGAGTTATCCTCTCAAATATTCCCCCAGCATATTGCCTAAGGGGAAATGGCTGCAGCTGCTGCTTAATGCATTTTCTTTTTTTTTTGGTCAGGAAGATAAGTTTGCTCATTGAAAGGTAAATGGAAGAAGAAAAGGCTTCTGCAAACTGTCATATTTCACAAGCAAAAGGCCTTTTAAAATTCCCTGGAAGTTTGATTTTCTCTTTCAGGCCAAAAGAACTGTAATTGCCCAACTGTGGGATAGGCGAGATAGGCCTTGTTTCTACAGTCCAGACTAAGACAAAAAGTTTAATTCTCTGAAAAGCTACTTCTCTCCTATTAAATCGCTTTCCTCCTGGATATAAAGTTGGCCAATCACCTGTCTGAAAATGTGCTGCCTTTAGTGGAATGTGGTTTTCTTTAGTTGAAAGAAAGTCACTTTTCAGCTTGTCCTTCTGATTCCCTGGCAAAGGAGAACTTAGCCTTCTTTATCTTTTTCCCTGGCTCCACTTCAATTCCATCAGCTATACAGAGGGCTTCTAGATAATAATAACCCTAAATTACTTCTGCTGGAAGATCTTATGGAAAAAGAGCCTGTGAAGTGGTAAGTTTCAAGAATATTTTACGACATTTTAGCCGCTGCTGCTGGTGTTCAGTCGCGAAGTCGTTTCTGACTCTTTGCAACCCCATGGACTGCAGCACACCAGGCTTCTCTGTCCTTCACTATCCCCTAGAGTTTACTCAGATTCATGTTCACTGAGTCAGTGATGCTAACTAACCATCTCATCCTTTGCTGTCCTCATCTCCTTTTTTTTCTATTTCTATTTTAGCTAGTTACATTAATTTCGGAAGGAATCTTTAGGGAGCCCACGGCTTGGGGCTTTAAGCTATGGAAAAACGTGGGAGCAATGTAAATTACCTTGGGAATACACAGGCTACTAGAAATATCAACTATTCAAAGAATCTATCCCTTTAAACATTAAAGAGATTCATATAGAAAGGAAAGACATTTATGGATATTTCCTCATTTATTAAATGACTGTTGACAACTGTAAATAAAACTATGGTTCAGTTCATGTATTTATCTCTTTCACCATGCCAGGCTCTAGTGGATGAAAAGATAAACAAGTACCTGCTCTCCATAAGATTAAGAAACTAGCAGAAAAGCAAGCATCCTATAATTACAGTGTGATATATGCCATCCTTGTGATATGAATAAAGAAAGTAAAGGAATGCAGAGGGGGAGGAAGTAATCTGGCCAGGAGACAGAAGAAAAGAAAGGATGCAAGAAGCTTTCACTTGAGGGGAAATTGGAGCTGAGCTTTGAGAATCATCAGAATTTGCTAGGCAGGAAAGTGATGGGGCGCCATTTCAGATACTATGAATCTGTAGCACATTTGAGGAAAGGCAGAGAGCTCAGTGAGCTCAGGAAACAGGGGGAAAGGGTAGGAGAAGCAGTTCACAAGCTGGATTTTTTAAGGTCTTGAAAACCATACAAAGAACCAATCTTTCTTTGAGGCTCTGAGGAGCTGTCCATGGTTTCTGAGGAAAAGACAACTCACAAACAAAGCAACTGGCCAGAAAGATTACCACTCAGACAAATAAGTACAGTACACATTACAGAACAGAGTGTTTGAAAACTACATTTTCTTACACTTGGATTTTAATCAGTTCTCAGTTCTAGTGTGGGAACAGAGGAGAAATCCTAACCAATTACTTCAGACTTTCCCTTTTGAGAGTGTGTTTACACTGATAACAAAGCAATAGATATTTTTTAAATTTATCAATTTTGTTATAATTCTCAAGGTTAGATTTTTAGTTATAATATCCATCTGTATTAAGTATCCCATATATTTAGGATGGATAAAATTTATGTAAGAGAGATCGGAATTTAATAATGTATCACTATTTACTTGTCAAGGTTGTTTGGACTAGATTAATTTTATCTTCTCACATTTAATATTATTCTTTACACAGAAGGTTTCTTTTCTTTGTTCATCTTCCCTTGGTGTCCTCTTTCATGGAGGATTAAAGTTTAGAATCTCAATGGACAGAAAAAGAAAAGTTTTTTCTAAGTGTTAATTTTTAGAAAAACTATACAAATTCCCCAACTCCTTTTTTTTTTTTTTTTTTTGTTATTTGGAAAAAATGAAAAAAAGAGGGGGTGAAGGGAGAGAGAGAGAAAGAATGAGAGTTCTATAGAAAAGATATTCTGGGGCATCCTGCTGTGTTAGTCAGATCCGACAGCTGCTCCAAATAGAATGTCCGGAAGCACTGTGCTGTGTAGCGGGAGAGAAGCGCTCAGTTTGTTAACTGCCTTGCTCCAATGGTGTCCTAGATAGAAAGTCATCTGGGGGCATAAGCTACAGGAAATATACATTATGGTTATACTTTATGCAAAATGCTTTAATATGATGAATATTTAATATCAGACCTTAAGCTTAGAATGTTGATATGCACAAAGCCTTCGACTGCATGGATCATAACGAACTGTGGAAAATTATTAAATAGATGGGAATATCAAACCACCTTACCTGTCTCCTGAGAAACCTATATGCAGGTCAAGAAGCAATGGTTAGAATCTCACATGGAACAACTGACTGGTTCAAAAATGGAAAAGGAGTACGTCAAGGCTGTATATTGTCACCCTGCTTATTTAACTTATATGCAGAGTACATCATGAGAAACGCTGGGCTGGATGAAGCACAAGCTGGAATCAAGATTGCCAGGACAAATATCAACAACCTCGATATGCAGATGACACCATCCTTATGGCAAAAAGCAAAGAGGAACTAAAGAGCCTCTTGACGAAGGTGAAAGAGGAGAGTGAAAAAAGCTGGCTTAAAACTCAACATTCAAAAAACTAAGATCATGGCATCCAATCCTATCACTTCATGGCAAATAGATGGGTAAAAAGTAGAAACAGTGAGAGATTTTATTTTTGGGGGCTCCAAAATCACTGCAGATGGTGATTTCACTGCTTGCTCCTCGGAAGGAAAGATATGACAAACCTAGACAGTGTATTAAAAAACAAAGATATCACTTTGCCAACAAAGGCCCACTTAGTAAAAGCTATGGTTTTTCTGGTAGTCATGTACAGATGTGAGAGTTGGACCATAAAGAAAGCTGAGTGTCGAAGAATTGATGCTTTTGAATTGTGGTGCTGGAAAAGACTCTTGAGAGTCCCTTGGACTACAAGGGGATCAAACCAGTCAATCCTAAAGGACATCAACCCTGAATATTCATTGGAAGGACTGAAGCTGAAGCTTAATGGAAAAGACCCTGATGCTGAGAAAGGTTGAAGGCAAAAGGAGAAGGGGCTTGAGAGAGGATGAGATGGTTAGGAACACCAACTCAAAGGAAGCATGGTATGCTGCAGTCCATCAGGTTGCACAGAGTCAGATATGACTTAGCAACTGAACAACAATATTGTGTGTGTGTGTGTGTGTGTGTGTGTGTGTGTGTGTGTGTGTGGAGAGAGGTAGACAGATAGATAGATAGATAGATAGATACATGAGCTTCCCTGGTGGCTCAGTGGTAAACAATCTGTCTGCCAATGCAGGAGACGCAAGAGACCCAGGTTGCAGGTTCCATGACTGGATTGAGAAGATGCCCTGGTAGGAAATGACAACCCATCTCAGTATTCTTGCCTGGAAAATCCACAGATGGAGGAGCCTGGCAGGCTACAGTTCATGGGTTCATAAAGATTTGGACACGACTAAGTGACTGAAAAAATACACACACACACACACACACATATATGTGTGTGTCCATATATATATATTTACAAAACCTTTCATATAAAAAATACTAAAGTATATTGCACACTTGGTCATCAAATTGCAGTGAACATTTGTAATTATCTTTTCAAGGATAAAACAAATATATCAAGCCACTAGCTTTTCCTAGCCTAATGTTTTACTTAAGTTTTGAAGGGAGAAGTTCAATGCTGAATCTTTACAGAGATCCAAATAAAATAAAGAAACAAGGATGTGATTTACTATTGTAGGTTCATTTATCTTTCTTTGTTAAAAAAAAAAATCACTGTAAGTAAATGGTTATAACCCTCAATGACCAAGAGAAGTAGGGAGATGGCAGACAAATGCAAAATGTAATGAGGCAGGATTGTCCAAAAAGCTCTGCCTGTCTTCAGTCTAGATTCTTTTCAATAAAGATTGATTGTAGCCTTCAAGGCAGAATGTACATCATTACTCTTTAGATATTCCATTCCAGGAGGCTAAACTCCTCCCTAGAGATTTGCCTTTGTTTGTGCACATGTGACACAGAGAAAAAGAAGCTTTCAGTCATGTAGTTTATAAATTTACCCTTATATAACCAAACAACCGATAAGTTTACATTAGAACATAATTATCCAAAAAAGACACCTATGTTTCTCCAATGGTCAGATTTTCCTTTACACACCCTGTTACCAATGCTGAGTCACTTCAGTGATACAAAGGTACTTTAGATTTACTACAGTTTTTGATTTGACAAAAATTACTATCAAGTCGCACAAACCTTTCAAGACCATCTGCCTCTCCAAATGGTCCATCCTACCGATTATCCATTTCCAAAGGCCTTTGAGAAATACATTTCATGATTCTTTCCTAGTTCACACCCAAGTTTAAAAATAAAAAACATACCAAAAATAAAATGTTTTTTATGATCTACACACTACATGCCTCTTGTTTCCAGTTTGGCTCATTTGAAGTTATTCTTTGTGGAATTGAGAGCTAATGTTAGATATAAGTAGAGATGACTTTCTCTGACCAGCAGAATCAGAAGTTCTCTCTCTATACCCATTGCTACATGGGCTTTCTGAGTTTTGGTTTCTTTTTAATGAAATGGAGAAAACAATGGTGCTGCTGCTGCTGAGTCACGTCAGTCGTGTCCGACTCTGTGCGACACCGAGCAATTACAGTTACTTCTCTTTGTTACCTTACCCATTATGTTTTCTGTGGTATTTCTTTGATTCTAAGGTGCCATTGATTCTAAGGCTCACCAGTGAATTAATAATAGCTTTTCTGAACATCTTTTCTAAAATGTTAAATGAGTAAAAGCATGAGTCTTAGAATCAAGACCAAGGGATTTTTCAAAAGTAATTTTCAACCACGCTATAGAGATTTTCAACTATAAATTAGTATGTCAAGAGGATGCCATCCAGTTGTAGAAAGTTTCATGTATTTTATCTTGTCTTTAAATAAATACATCAAATAAGTTAATGTCATTAACAAATATTACCGGGGTAGGGAAAAGGGGAAGAAAACACCATTTGTTTTTAGTGGCTAGTTGTGTTGTCTATGTACTTTATGTAAGTCCTCTCATTTAACACTTACAATAATCCTATGAAATACATGCTATTTTCCCCATTTTACATTGAAGGGAACTCAGGCACCAAAGAGGTTAAACAACAACAAAAACAAAAGTTTGACTAAGGCAGAAGACCTAGTCCATGCAGAATGGAAAGTCAAAAGTCTAAGACCCTTTCTATTACAATGCCTCACCAAAAAATGCCAACTTAACAAATTTACAAAAACCGAAGTCTCTACTAAAATATACTTTGATAGGCTTAAGACAATTTGCTTAGAAATATATCCTTTGTATCATCTGAACCTAATTCTTCAGGGATATTTACTTTTCTTACCTTAAAACCAATGTTATCCCCTGGAGACAATTCTTGAGTGACTATATTGTAACATCCTAATGAAATCATCTTTTCTAAAATTCAGTTAAGATCCCATTATTTTCACATATATCAGGATACTCTTTCTTTAATGAGACTAAACAACTGATTACTCATGTTCTATCCATGCCTGTATTCACCAGAGGTAGTTAGGAGTTTGTGTGAAGCCTGGCTGGGCTAGTTTTGAGCTGTGGGACTTTGGACCACTTACTGAGCTTCTTTAAGCCACAAATGTCATCATCATTTAAGAGTCCATGTTCATAAAGCTCTGAGCCCACTTAGCACAGAGTAAGCTCAGCTGACTCAGTCTATTAATATTTTAAATGTTACTGAAGTTTACAGCCTATGTCAGGGAATTCAAACTCTCAATGCATTTATCTTCAGCTTAGGCAGCCAGCATAGTGTGCACAGTGTCTTATATATAGAAGTAATTAAACCTACTTTTAGACTCAGGCATGTCATATTCAGTTCCATCGCTAATTAACAATCAAACATTGCCTTCCCCTTAGAATTAGAAAAGCACTGGTGCTAATTCCATGGTGGTCCCTAATACCCACCTTTTCAGAGGTCACAGCTTAATCAAAACATCAAGAACCAAGGTGAACGTGTTTGTAATGAATGAAAAAATTTATTCCATAGATTCTGACCTCATGACATACTCCTAGAGGGAAAAGGCTCTCTGCACTTTTGAATTCCTACTGTAGAAAATATTCCCTTTTGGTCATGTGTGATGATCAAGTGCTCTGTGACCACCTCTAATAAGGAAGCCTGTTTAATGCTACAATTTTATACCTTCTTGAATTTGTATGATCACAGCATTTTTTTTTCTCTCCACATAACATCTATTAAACCAAGTTCTATGGAAATACAGTCTGGCATTTAAAAGATTCCAATGGAAAGTACCAAAAAAACCCAAAAAACAAAAAACACTCCTCTTTAATTTTTTTTTTAAAGCAATGGCATTGTGGATTTCCTCTTCAATTGTCAGGAAAATTCTACTACAGAGCTTGGAGTTAATGCTAAAAGTTCAACTAATTTAGTATTGACCACTCCAGGATGAGAACAGCATAGGACATTAAGTCTCATATGTCATATTAACTGTTTTAGTTCCATAAAAAGCTTTATGATTTAATTTAGCAATGGATTCCTACCACTGGAAAAAAATATATCTTTAAGCTTGATATGACTGAAATAATTCATTTTGTCCTGACAAGAGGCAAAATCAAACTACATTGCACAAGAGATTCTTCTTCATCACAAAATAGCAATCTAGCAATTCGTAATGGTGCTTGCTAAGAAAGAAAAAAAAGTCCATATTAAAACATGGTCTGAACTTTCTGGTCACCCATTTAGGAAAACCTCATTAAATCTGAAAACACCCAAATGAAAATCAAACAACCAAAATGCTTTATTTGCATGCTTCTGAAATCTACTGCAAGAAAGAATATGTTGTACCCTAATTATACTGGTTGCCAGTGGACTTAAAATTAATATGACAACTTTCTTCAAAAGAAATATATGTACTTAGGGAATTTTTAAAGTTTCAAGAATGAAATTATAGCTCTGACAACACGAAGCTAGGTGAGAGTAAATTTCCACCAATCTTGAAGGCAGTCATGATAAATAACAATTATTTTTAACAAGGGAGAGGCCAATCTTCCATCATCTTGAAATGATATTTCATACAACATTATGACTACTCAGAATATTAGTACAGAAACACAAATATATTGAAGTAAAAAAAAATAAAGATCCTATATACCCTTCTTAAATTTCACTTTGATTAACTGGTCTCTGATGTTCTTTATTATCACGTGTTTCTAATGACCATGTTTTTATTTCAGTTTTGGAGTATAATTGCTTTACGGTGTTGTGTCAGTTTCTGCTGAACAACAAAGTGAATCAATCACCAGTTCAGTTCAGTGACTCAGCTGTATCTGACTCTTTGCAACCCCATGGACTGCAGCACACCAGGCTTCCCTGTCCATCACCAACTCCCAGAGCTTGCTCAAACTCATGCCCATCGAGTTGGTGATGCCATCCAACCATCTCATCCTCTGTCATTTCCCCTTCTCCTCCTCCCTTCAATCTTTCCCAGCATCACAGTCTTTTCCAATGAGTCACTTCTTCACATCAGATGGCCAAAGTATTGGAGCTTCAGCAACAGTCCTTCCAATGGATATTCAGGACTGATTTCCTCTAGGATTGACTGGCTTGATCACCTTGCAGTCCAAGGAACTCTTAAAAGTCTTCTCCAGCACCACAATTCGAAAGCATCAATTCATCGGCACTCAGCTTTCTTTATAGTCCAACTTGCACATCCATACACGACCACTGGAAAAACTATAGCTTTGACTAGACAGACCTTTGTCGGCAAAGTAATGTCTCTGCTTTTTAATATGCTATCTAGATTTGTCATATCTTTCTTTTCTTCCAAGGATCAAGCATCTTTTAATTTCATGGTTGCAGTCACCATCTGCAGTGATTTTGAAGCCCAAGAAAATAAAGTCTGTCACTGTTTCCATTGTTTCCCCATCTATTTGCCATGAAGTGATGGGACTGATGCCATGATCCTAGGTTTTTGAATGATCAGTTTTAAGCTAGCTTTTTCATTCTCCTCTTTCAATTTCAAGAAGCTCTTTATTTCCTCTTTGCTTTCTGCCATAAGGGTGGTGTCGTCTATATATCTGAGGTTATTGATATTTCAGTTATATGTATACATATATCCCCTCCCTCTTGAGTCTCCCTCCCACGCACCCCACTCCCTCATCCCACCCCTCTAGGTCATCACAGAACATAGAGCTGAGCTCCCTGTGCTATATACAGCTGCTTCCTTCCAGCTAGTTATGGTAGTGTAAACATCTAATGACCACTTTTAAAAATAATACCTCCAAAGTCGTCTATGCAGTTCAAAAGATTTGCTCTTTCAAACAGAAGGCTCTGTTTTGGTGTGATCTTACATCTGATTATCTGGCCTATATAATCACCATGAAACATACAGATCTACACCCAATGTAGGCACCCTTTATTAACATCTGAAGAAGTAATTTTAAGTCCAACCCATTGATTGAGTCCTGGGTTAGCTGACAACCATATTCACATTATAAAACAGATGGTATAGGTTGCTGGGTTAACCTAAGCTTTACTAAATGATTTTCAAGAAACAATTTTATTTTGATTCTTCACAGGTAATACCACAAAATCTAGTGCATCTTAGTGTACAATCTGAGTCACTCAAGCTTGAGAGTGCTACAGACTGAATGTGTCCCCCTCAAAATCTCTATGTTGAAACCTAGTTACTAATGTGATGATATATGGTGCGGGCACCTTTGGAAGGTCATGAGGTCATGAGATTAGGTCACAAGAACAGAACCCTCACAAATGGAACTGGCATTCTTTAAAAGAGACTACATAGAGTTCCTTTGTCCCTTCTGTCACTGAGGACAAGAAGAGAGCAAGAAGACAGCTCTCTTCTTGCCATCTTCTCCATTGTGTGTAGATCTGTAGATGGCAAGAAGAGATCTGTCTACGAACCAAAAAGTGGTACCTCACCAGACACTGAGTCTGCTACTGCCTTCATCTTGGACTTCCCAGCTTCCAGAACTGTGAGAAATGCATTCCATTGTTTTTAAGACACCAGGCTTCCCAGGTGACACGAGTGGTAAAGAATCCACCTGCCAATGCAGGAGACATAAGAGATGCGGGTTTGATCCCTGGGTCAGGAAGATCCCCAGGTCACGAAGATGCCCTGTAGAAGGGCATGGCAACCCTCTCCAGTATTCTTGCCTGGAGAATGCCATATACAGAGGAGCCTGGTGGGCTACAGTCCACGGAGTTTCAGAGTCAGACACAACTGAAGAGACTGAGCACACGCACACAGGATGATGATGGAGAGCACTTTAACCAGGGAAAGAGCCTGGATAAATACCCAGCATGGCAGCCAACTTCAGTATGCCCGGCTGTGATTTCCACTGAGCGTCCTCCCCAACAAAGAACAGTGCAAGCTGACCTCTTTAACTCACAGGATGCTGAGGAAATGAAGCAGGGCAGCACCTCAGGTGAAATCATAGATGAGACTGTGGCTTCTGCCTTGCTTTCTTAGCTTGCTTGCTTTGACAGAAGCCAGGTGTCACACTGTGAGGACACTCAAGCGTGGAGAGGTCCAGACGGGAAAGAGCTAAGACCTCCTGCCAACCACTAGCACTGTGTGAATGAAACATCTTAGAAGCCACTCCAGGTGAAGTTTTCAGATGACTGTAACCTTGTCTGGCAAACTGACTCAAGCTGGTGACAAACCTAATCAGAGCATCCAACTCAGCTGCTTCTAAAGCCTTGACCCATAGAAACTGAGATGCTAAGGAGTTATTGTATCTCTAAGCTGTTCAATTGTGCACTGATACATTGAATGATAATGGACAGCTGCTAACTTGTGGAATAGTTTAATGCACATCCCTGCTGGCTCAGATGGTAAAGAATCTGCCTGCAATACGGGAGACCCAGGTTTGATCCCTGGGTTGGGAAGATCATCTGGAGAAGGGAATGGCTACCCACTCCAGTAATGTAGCCTGGAGAATTCCATGTACATAGGAGTCTGGCAGGGTACGATCCATGGGGTCGCAAAGTCAGACACAACTAAGTGACTAACACTTTCACTTTCACTGGATAAATATACCCAACATTGCCAATCCATAGTGCTTTGTAGCAATTGACTTGTTATAACATATCTGTTTTATGAGTAAGGTATTTGCTCTAATGGTAGGCATTAAGTGAGTATAGACTTTGAAAGAAGTTAGGCATCTCTCTCAAATGTCAAGGCTTCATTGGGTGGTGAGTAAAAAGTATCACACAAGTCTAAGTGACATGAAGGCAGGTATTCTATTTTATTTTCTACTGTATCCCCAGTGCCCAGAATAGTGTCTGGATCACAAAAGGTGCTTAGTAAATACTAAATGAATGAACATATACAGAGTTCAGGGGTATCTCCCATGTAACTCTTATTAAGTGCAGACTATGTAAGTTATTTTATAGATAGATAGATATGTAGAGAGAGAATTCTTTAAAACTCAAATATAGGTTCTAGAAAATTAATTTTGCTATTTATTTTTTTCTGAAAATGTTTTATTATAAGAATTTCAACTTAACATATACCTGTAAGTTACAGATAGACTTTTATGAGTATTTTCAATAAAGAACATGTCTAAATATTTAAATGAATATTGGAAAAGTACACTTATTCTAAATTTTGAGGTTAGTTCCAAAGGTGATTCATCATTTGTTTTCCAACTAAATATACTAACCTTCTTGATAACAGACCCAAGAAGCTTAAAGAAATAATATACTACAGAACAATTAGGGATTCCTTAAGTATATTCACATTTATCTAGCCAACAAAAGAGTTTCATTTTCAAATAGATTGAGAATAGATTTTATAACAGAAGCAGAAATTGTATCTGTTAATAATAGATTCAAGTAATCCTTTCTTGGACAAGACCATCTGGTAAATACTTTCTGTAGCCAGAATTGTAAAGCTTTTCAGGTCATAAACTGAAATCACATATAGACTGCATCAAACTGAGAAGTAACTATGTTCTTTTCTGTCAACAATTTACATATAATAAGGGTAATAACAAAGGTCTGTCTAGTCTAGACTATGGTTTTTCCAGCAGTCACGTATGGATGTGAGAGTTTGACTATAAAGAAAGCTGAGCACTGAAGAATTGATGCTTCTGAACTGTGTGTGGTGTTGGAGAAGACTCTTGAGAGTCCCTTGGACTGCAAGGAGATCCAACCAGTCCATCCTAAAGGAGATCAGTCCTGAGTGTTCATTGGAAGGACTGATGTTGAAAGTGAAACTCCAATACTTTGGCCACCTGATGCAAAGAGCTGACTCATTTGAAAAGACCCTGATGCTGGGAAAGATTGAAGGTGGGAGGAGAAGGGGACGACAGAGGATGAGATGGTTGTTAGATGGCATCACTGACTCAATGGACATGGGTTTGGGTAAACTCTGGGGAGTTGGTGATGGACAGGGAGGCCTGGCGTGCTGCGGCCCATGGGGTCGCAAAGAGTCAGACACAACTGAGCAACTAAGCTGAACTGAATAAGTAGATAAATATTGAGTATTTTCCTGGAAATATACACATTTAGCTAGCTTTCAATTTTATTTTGTGTAGATCTTTTAGTATGACACAGTTTTTCACATAGGAGAGAGTTTCTAAATACATTCTAGCATTAAAAGAGAGCTGTTAAGGCATTAATCAATAGAGGATTACATGAAAGCTTCTGGTTGTGTGGATATTCACTTGCAGCTTCTTTCTTTGGATTTTGATATAAATGGAAAGCAGTAAATAGAAAGAAAGCTACTGATACAAAGGGCAGGGAAGGCATTCTGAACTCTTCCAGGTCTGAGACGTCAGCATTGGATTATGGACTTACAGCATATCCCACACATTGTCAGAAATCAGACTGACAACCACAGCCTTTATATCCTCAGAAATCTCATTTCAAGAATGTGTACCCATTGACCTAGCATCTTCAGAGATTTCTACAGACCATGGGAAGAGATTTAGAAGTCAATACTTACATTATTTGTTAAATTCATGGCACTAACAATTCCAACTTCATTAATTTAAAATATATCCCTGGAATCAACCACCCCCCAGGCCACTGTGCTACTTGTTGAGGACACACCCTTTCAAAGGACACATACGTGGTCCCTGCCCTTAGGAAGCTTACATTCTAGTAGGAGATATATATAGATTAAAAAGCTAGGGGAACAAATGGGATCAAAAAAATCCCAAAGCAAGTGAGTATGAGACCCAAGAAGTTTGTTGTGGGAAGAGTACTTGAAACTGAAGAAACAGCATGGATAAAAGCCCTGAATGAAACAGAATAAGATACATTTGGAAGCCAGAAGATTATAGGTGAAACCAGAAGATTATGAGTGTGAATCAGGAATGTAAGGAAGTAAGAAGGCTAATAAAAAATGAGGCTGGAGAGGGAGGTGGGTGCCAGCCCATGAAAGATAAAAAGATTTTTGAATGTTACCTCGAAGGCAAAATACTCATTTTACGTAAATTTAAATATAGGCTCAGTATCCCCTTGTCCCGCTGTGTAAACTACAGGTGTTTTTTCTCTGTCAACCTTAGGGAGGTGTTGACAGTCCCAGTGGTTAACAGAGTTGCCTTCCATCTTTGGATTCTTTTTACATCTCTTCCCTTTAGCTACTAACATTTTCCTTTTATTAGTGCAAACTTGTTAATACCTACATTCTATTTGGAAAATATCCGTAAAGCCTACATAGAGTGAAACTGCACAGATACTAAGTATAGCCCGTACAGTTGGATAAATGTTAGCAATTGTACACACCCTTGTACTCAACATCCCAATCAAGATATAAAACATCTCTATTATCCCCAAAAGTTCTCTTGCTTTCCCTTCTAAGCAGTCCATTTTCAACCTCCATAGGCAACCACTCTCCTGATTTGCTGTCACCCCATTAGCTTTGCCTATCCCAGCAAGTCATACAAAAGGAATCATACAATATGCACTATTCTTTCACATAACATAAAAGTTGCGGAGACATCCATGTTTGAGTGTGCATCAGTACTTCAATTTTCTCTATACTGTTTGCTAACTAGTATTCTATTGTATGGATTTGTTTATCCATTTTCTTGTTGGTGAACATTTGGAATTTTTCCAGTTTACAGCTATTGCAATTAAAGTTACTATATGAACATGTACAACCATTTCTGTAAACAAAGCTTTCCATCTGTTGTGAATAAATATCTTGACCTAGCTATATGTATATGTTTAATGAGATAGTGATAATGGATTCCCACAGCTTTAAATCACAATGTATTATGAGTAAGGATTTGCACATCAGTTCTTTGTGAATCTAAAATTATTGTCTTACATGAAGATAAAATCTGAACACTTATGTCTAACATTACAATTTAGGAGTCATTATGAAAACCACTCCTTTGATGTCCCCAAAGAAGAAACAATTAGTACAAGGAAATTTTAAAAACTCAATTGAATAACAGTATCAGTAACTCTTCAAAATCTAGAGGATCAGATTCATACTGCATTTTTTTTTTTTAAATTTTATTTTATTTTTAAACTTTACATAACTGTATTAGATTTGCCAAATATCAAAATGAATCCGCCACAGGTTTACATGTGTTCCCCATCCTGAACCCTCCTCCCTCCTCCCTCCCCATTCCATCCCTCTGGGTCGTCCCAGTGCACCAGCCCCAAGCATCCAGTATCGTGCATCGAACCTGGACTGGCAACTCATTTCATACATGATATTTTACAAGTTTCAATGCCATTCTCCCAAATCTTCCCACCCTCTCCCTCTCCCACAGAGTCCATAAGACTGTTCTATACATCAGTGTCTCTTTTGCTGTCTCGTACACAGGGTTATTGTTACCATCTTTCTAAATTCCATATATATGCGTTAGTATACTGTATTGGTGTTTTTCTTTCTGGCTTACCTCACTCTGTGTAATAGGCTCCTGCATTTTAATGGGAAAAAAAGAGCTTTGAAGTTATGGGGCAAAATGCACAATGAAGGTAGCCTAAAAAGTAGGGGGGGGGAGCCATTTCACTTCCTAAAATCTAAGCCCTTTGGACAATACTTTACCCTCTCCTGAGGTACTTAAGAATATTACCAAGAAGTCCTTTAGTTTTTGCTTTATATTACAAAATGCAGCTGTGAGTGAGAAATAGTAATTAAAAATCTCTCTATCCCAGTTATGTGTTAGATGCCCAGTAGTGTCCAACTCTTTGGGACCCCACAGATGGTAGCCCACCAGGCTTCTCTGTCTATGGAATTCTCCAGGCAAGATTACTGGAGTGGGTGGCTATTCCCTTCTCCAGGCGATCTTCCTGACCCAGAGATGGAACTCACATCTCCAGGTGGATTGCCAATTCAACCCTGCATTGGCTGGCGGATTCTTTACCATTTGAGCCACCAGGGAAGCCTAGTTATAGGTAGGAACAGAACAGAAGAAAAATCCAACTAACATAGTTAACAAATGGCAATGGAGTAAAAATACAGAACAGAAAATGAATCTGAGACACTGTTTACCTACTATGAATTACATTGTGATCACTCCAGACAACTGACCCCAATTAACTGCTAAGAATAGATACCGGATTTACAGAAAGGAGGGGTACGCTGGCAGATAAAAAGAAAAACACAGGTAGCAACCATAGCAGAAAATAATGGATGGGTATTTGGAGAATGTCTGAAGATAAAAACAGACTTTGAAAATTATTATCCACATAGCTAAAAAGATCATTAAATAGTAATAATTTCTCAAGTAAATATAAATCTTTAAGATCATCTTATTATAGTAGAAAAAGAACTATTAGCAGAACCATGAAAAAAATTACTTAATCTCCTAAACAAATTTAAATTAATTTAATTGGAGTCATTTCTTTACTCAGAGCTATTAACACTTAAAAGTATATTTGCTAAATTGGACTCTCTGAAGTAATATTTGAAAGCATGTTCTTTCACACATGTTGAATCTTAAGCTGGGAATAAATATAAACTCTTTTGGCTATCTTTTTATAAATTATATTTTGGAGACTATGAAAAAATTTTCAGATAATACAAATTATAGTAACAAAAAGGGGAATAAATAAAACACAGAACTATGAAAAATGATTAAAATACATTAATTTGTAGACTGAGTGCACTGGATAGGAAAGCACTGTATTTTCAATTGTAAAGAACATAATTTTTTTCTATATAATACTTTTACCTTAGCCTAACTTATAATTTCTTCTTCTCATTTAGAAGGCAAAAATACAAAATCTCTAAACCTAGGTTTTTATTCTTTTCTGTATAAAATACTGTATTACTTAAAGTGCTATGTAGCTAAAGAGAGGTAATTCTGGTAGACATTGTTACATTTTTATCTCAGCCCCACATATGGAAAACCAATTTAAAGTAGGCATGTGGGTTTCTATCTATATATTAGCTGAACTGCTAGCTACTGTGAATTACATTGTGATCATTCCAGACAACTGACCCCAATTAACAGTGAAGTAAAGTTGCCTTGAGTCAAAGTATGACCTGTTGAGAGACAATCCCCCAAATAGCCATTTAGAGCTGAGTTGTCCAATACGGTAGCTACTAGCCCACAAGTGGCTGTGAAACACTTGGGAAGAGGCGAGTGCAATGCAGGGGCTGAACGTTTTTCTTTAACTGAGATGTGCTGTAAGTATAAACTACACATTGGATTTTGAAGATTTAGTATAAAATGCTAAATATCTCATTGACATTTTTAAATTCCTAATAAATTGAAATATTGATTTTTTTATACATTGGGATAAATAAAGTACATAATTCAAAATAATCTCACCAATTTCTTTTACTTTCTTAATGTTACTACTAGGAAATTTCAAATTACAAACATAACTCACATTAAAGTGAAAGCACAAGTCGCTCAGTCGTGTCTGACTCTTTATGACCCTATGGTCTATACAGTCCATGGAATTCTCCAGGCCAGAAACTGGAATGGGTAGCCTTTCCCTTCTCCAGGGGCTCTTCCCAACCCAGGGATCAAACCCAGGTCTCCTGTATTGCAGACAGGTTTTTTTTACCAGCTGAGCCACAAGGGAAGCCCAAGAATACCAGAGTGGGTAGCCTATCCCTTCTCCAGCAGGTCTCCGGCATTGCAGGTGGATTCTTTACCAACTGAGCTATCAGGGAAGCCCTCACATTATATTTCTATTAATAGCTCTGGTCTAGATTCTTTAAAAGAAAACAAACCAAAGTAGAGCATCTGGTTCTCACAGGTTTTAAAAGCTATGGATTCATTTTACTTTCTTAAATTAAAATGCACAATGATTAAGTCCAACATTTTGGGGGACTAACAGATTGGTTCTTACAGTTCAATGAATAGGCATAGTTCTAGGCTTAGAATTTAGACAGCAGGAATGATCAAACTCAAAACACTTATCCAAGAAAATGTGTCTTCAAGCAAAAGACACAGAATATAAAATAGGATGAAAAAAAATCCAGCTGTCTGCCTTTTAAAAGAAGTACATGAAATATTTAGGAATGTAGGTGATGACTAAAGATTTGGGGTTAGCAAAGAAGTTCAGTTACTATTGAGATATTAGAAAGAGATTAAATCATAGCACAGCAACAAACTAGAGAGTATTTGATTTAAACAACTCAAATTTAATCAGAATATCAGGCACTAGCAGAAAGGCTTGATTCAATCAATTTTCCTGTAAAAGTAATTAAAAATAATATATACAAACGGAGTCAGACACTTTTATTTAATGAAACAGATAAGGCATTTTATAGTAGTGATTTTTACTATTCTAAAAAAATCTTTCAGTAATTTGCACAGCTAAAAAAAGAGGTAAATAATACTATTTGAGTTGTTTTTACCTAAGTAAGTGAAATACATACTTGATAAACTACTAGTAGGTATTACAATTATGAAAAATGAGATACATACTCAAATATATTTACATGACAGATGCTGAAAGGGAAAATACACTAGTTTTAAAATATTTAGTTAAAATTTTAATAAAACAAGTTTATGCATTACACATATTTTATTTCAATATATGTTGATATTACATTAAACAGATATTTGTGTTTTTGAACATAAGACCATAAATACTAAAAATGCCACAATGACTTTGAATTCTGTTTTTCAATCTAACTAGTAGGTTTACTTGAATGATTTAAGGGAGTATTACACACAAATTTACAAGTTTATGGAAAAGTAAGCATCTAATAGAAGACTTTTGAGAGTCCCTTGGACTGCAAGGAGATCCAACCAGGCCATCCTAAAGGAGATCAGTCCTGGTGTTCATTGGAAGGACTGATGCTGAGGCTGAAACTCCAATATTTTGGCCACCTCATGCGAAGAGTTGACTCACTGGAAAAGACCCTGATGCTGGGAGGGATTGAGGGCAGGAGGAGAAAGCAACAACAGAGGATGAGATGGCTGGATGGCATCACCAACTAGATGGACATGAGTTTGGGTGAACTCCGGGAGTTGGTGATGGACAGGGAGGCCTGGCATGCTGCAATTCATGGGGTCGCAAAGAGTCGAACACGACTGAGCGACTGAACTGAACTGAACTGAAGCATCCAATAATTTACTCCTTTGCTTATACATGTGAAATGTGTATAACACTTAAAAATATCAAAGGCAAAGTCAGATAAATCAATATAGAAAATTAAAACATTAGGCTAACTTAGGGCTTTCCTTTTGATGTCTTTAATTTAGAAAAGACAGGTATGTATTCCTTTCTCTTCTTCTCTCAATATATTCAATCTATTGGTTTTTCCCCCTCATTATACTTTACTGTCATAGTTCCTAAATGATTCTCAAATTTTTCTTTTTTTTTTTTAAGGCACAGGCTCACCCTTGATTATGATACTTAATAAACTTAGTATTATAGAAAAACAAATTGCTGAATTCAAACATAGAGTTCTTCTGCCCAAAGAATGATTCTAGAACTTGGGCCAAAGACAAAAGACAATATACTAGCAGGTGGCCATGAGCTCTTTATAAAGTCACGAAGCCTATACGCCGAGGTAACTCCAGTCTGGCCATATGTAGATGGGTCCTTCTTCTGTTCTTTCCTTCCTATCCCTATCATCAGTAATTTAACAAAGGTGGTTTTTATGTTTATCTACTCTACTTTTAATTCTCTCATGTGGTAGAGATTTTTGTTCCCTCTTAAAGAAAAATATGGCCAAATCTATATTTTAATTACTAATTTCTAAAAGGAAGTATTTTTACTTGAAGTGTAAAATAAGTTATCTTTAATAACTAAGGCATTAACTGAATCCTTAAACCTCAAAATTTGTACATGTTCTCTCATATAATTCTTAGAATCTCTCTGCAAATCTTTAAACCTTTCTAAGGAAGTTATTAGTATTCATTCACCTTTTTAACAGATAACAAAATTAATGTTCAAAGTGGTTGTTACTTAATATAGCCCCCAATCACATAGCAACTGTAATCATTAGGTTCTAAGATGGGTTTGTCATTCAAACGCATCCCTGAAATCAGGAAACTACTTACAGTCAATGACATCTTCATTTGATGAAAGTCAGTAACAAGATCATTATGGCAGAGATCTGGACCCCGACTGATTCATTCAATCCAAACCCTCTTGCTCCTCTCTACAATGGCATTACAGTGGCTAGATGGATCTACACCTAGAGTTCTCCATTTTATTGCACTTGCAGACCCTGTAAATTTCAAAGTGTGATTACAATGAACATTGGGGTACATGTGTCTCTTTCCCTTCTGGTTTCCTCAGTGTGTATGCCCAGCAGTGGGATTGCTGGATCATAATGCAGTTCTATTTCCAGTTTTTTAAGGAATCTCCACACTGTTCTCCATAGTGGCTGTACTAGTTTGCACTCCCACCAACAGTGTAAGAGGGTTCCCTTTTCTCCACACCCTCTCCAGCATTTATTGCTTGTAGACTTTTGGATCACAGCCATTCTGACTGGCATGAAATGGTACCTCATTGTGGTTTTGATTTGCATTTCTCTGATAATGAGTGATGTTGAGCATCTTTTCATGTGTTTGTTAGCCATCTGTATGTCTTCTTTGGAGAAATGTCTATTTAGTTCTTTGGCCCATTTTTTGATTGGGTCATTTATTTTTCTGGAATTGAGCTGTAGGAGTTGCTTGTATATTTTTGAGATTAGTTGTTTGTCAGTTGCTTCATTTGCTATTATCTTCTCCCATTCTGAAGTCTGTCTTTTCACCTTGCTTATAGTTTCCTTTGTTGTGCAGAAGCTTTTAAGTTTAATTAGGTCCCATTGTTTATTTTTGCTTTTATTTCCAATATTCTGGGAGGTGGGTCATAGAGGATCCTGCTGTGATGTATGTTGGAGAGTGTTTTGCCTATGTTCTCCTCTAGGAGTTTTATAGTTTCTGGTCTTACGTTTAGATCTTTAATCCATTTTGAGTTTATTTTTGTGTATGGTGTTAGAAAGTGCTCTAGTTTCATTCTTTTACAAGTGTTTTATAATAGCCAGGACATGGAAGCAACCTAGATGTCCATCAGCAGATGAATGGATAAGAAAGCTGTGGTACATATACACAATGGAGTATTACTCAGCCATTAAAAAGAATACATCTGAATCAGTTCTAATGAGGTGGATGAAACTGGAGCCTATTATACAGAGTGAAGTAAGCCAGAAAGAAAAACACCAATACAGTATACTAATGCATATATATGGAATTTAGAAAGATGGTAACAATAACCCTGTATACGAGACAGCAAAAGAGACACTGATGTATAGAACAATCTTTTGGACTCTGTGGGAGAGGGAGAGGGTGGGATGATTTGGGAGAATGGCATTGAAATATGTATAATATCATATATGGAATGAGTCGCCAGTCCAGGTTCGATGCACGATACTGGATGCTTGGGGCTGGTGCACTGGGACGACCCAGAGGGATGGTAGGTGCACTGGGACGACCCAGAGGGATGGTATGGGGAGGGAGGAGGGAGGAGGGTTCAGGATGGGGAACACATGTATACCTGTGGCAGATTCATTTTGATATTTGGCAAAACCAATACAATATTGTAAAGTTTAAAAATAAAATAAAATTAAAAAAATTAAAAAAAAAAAAAACAAAAAAACAAAGTGTGATTACATTTGTGTATTTCTATTGAATACTGAAATTAATCCCCCAAATATAAAAAATAAATACAAGAAAATTTAAAATACTCTATATGTATAACACAAAGACACCTCAACTCTCAAATTATATGACTCAACTTCCAAAAGCATTAGATCAATACATAAGTATAGCTAAAATAACACTGGTTATAAAATTTATAAACAACCTTTTATCAGTAACAAGCACCCCTTTCTCGAATAATTTGGCTCTACGTAACATCTATCATCCCTAATTTGGAGCAATGTTACAGATATGCTCAAACAAACACTACATTGAAAATCAAGATTCTTGACTTCAGACCTCAGCTTTTACGTGACTTAAGTTTCATCACTTCATATTTTTGGACCTAAAACTCTCACTTTTTACAATGTAAGGGTTTGAATCATTTTGAAATACTCCAGTTCTAAACCCAAATTATTCATTCTCTAATCCAGACATAAAGAAAGAAAAAGGTAAGAAGAAAGAATGGAATCATCCAACAGAAATTATTCAACAGGGTTTTTAGCAGAGATATCCTGGAAGGCAGGGTATGAAGGCACTCTTTCTCCTTGGTGGAAAGCACAGCACTAATGCACAGAGTTCCACTAATGCACCTAGTTTCAATTAAACCTCTTCAAAAAGGTAATGCAGAAGAAGTCCTTTTCCAATATCTGTCCCTCTGACTTTTATGAAAGAGGAACTGAAGCAGTGATGGTTTTCCTGGCAGGTTACATTTCAATCTGTCTCTGAAATGTCTGTACAGCACAGTCCCTATGACACAGATGAGTCACTATATGCCTTGCGTTGAATATTTGTAGAACATCATAAAAACAGTGACTCATGGTACATTTCATGATGCAAATGATGCAGTAATTCATTTTTCTGAACACATTAACTGAGGGGTCCATTTACAAAAGTGAAAATTGTATATGAAATATGGAAGTCCGCATAAGGGATTAATTTAGATGAGAGAAATGTTTTAGGTCACTCACTGGGATGAGTTCACTTTATTCAAATAGAAAAAGCTGTAAAACAAAGAGGCTTCAATATAAATCTTAGATGTGGAAAAGGGGACAGGTAGGGGCTCAAAGTAATCAAAGGTAATTGATACAAGGAAACCCTGGGGCTTGGAATGGGATTTCACTCAACTGAGAAGACTCCACGGTCAGGCCAAAGAGCATACTTATAGGTTCAGGAAGGTTGATCTTTCTAGAGACATATGATAAATTCTGTCAAATAACTCCTCCATTTTTCTTAATCTGTAGACCCATTCTTATCTCTAACTATGCTTTTCCTAAATGCTATATCCCAACTATAAAGACCTATGGTGTATTTTTCAAAATTGTTTTGCATTTTTCTTCCCTGTGCCTTAGATTTTGCTTATGCTAACTGCTTTGCCTAGAAGGCTTTCGGGACATTTCTTCCCTGACTGTTAATCAAATCCTACCCATCTTTCTCAGGGCTGGACAGATCTCTTCTATAGCACCATGTAATGTTTTCATTCCCCAAGAATCTACCTTTCTCTTCCCCATGTTTCAAAGCACTTTGTAAACTCGCCCTCGACATGTCTGTCTCTTCCACAAAATCGTGATCTAATTTCATACAGTGGCTAGAGTGCTTACTTAATATACATATTTTTATAATATATACTTAAGAATAGCATATACGTAACATATTTGTTCTTTAATGAAATAAACTATTTCCTCCAGGCTTGAAATAACAAAGAAACATCATTTCTGAATAACATCAAGGTGTCATCAAGCATATGGTAATGTGCCTGGCAGAGAGGAGGTTCTCAATAGATTCTTGACTGAAAAATACAGGCTGTTTACTTTATAATACAGCAATAGTGACTCGATGTCTTTAGTTACAGAATGAATGGAAATACGAAAGAGTTTTTTTCGGGGGAGAGTGAGAGAGAATGTGGATTAGTGAGGTCAGAGCCATAAAGCAATGTTCTGTTCTTATCCATTACTATCTCCCCAACCACCTAGGAAAAAAATACCTAAGAGTAGATGTACCAGTTCCTGTGGGTACAATTACATTCTGAGAACTACAGTGCATTCCCTATACACCAATACTCCTCCAACAAATACAGAGTTTGTACATCACTATATTGGGTTATCATACTATAGTAGTTCACATTATCGTTCAGAAACATGGTTGCTGGAGGATCATCTATACCCATCATGCTGGTATCAGGCTGCAGCATGACTTTCTTTGACCAATGACATGTGGGAAGAATTGACACAGGTGGGCAGAAGCTCTTGGATTTATTATAAGGTTTGCCATGTTGGACCATAAAGTTGAGTTGGACCATAAAGAAGGCTGAGTGCTGAAGAACTGATGCCTTCGAACTGTGGTATTGGAGAAGACTCTTGAGAGTCCCTTGGACTACCAGAAGATCAAACCAGTCAATCCTAAAGGAAATCAATCCTGAATATTCACTGGAAGGACTGATGCTGAAACTCCAATACTTTGGCCACCTGATGCGAAGAGCTGACTCACTGGAAAAGACCCTGATGCTGGGAAAGATTGAAGGCGGGAGGAGAAGGGGGTGACAGACGATAAGATGGTTGGATGGCATCACCAACTCAATGGACGTGAGTTTGAGCAAACTCCAGGAGATAGTGAAGGATAGGAAACCTGACGTGCTGCAGTTGATGTGGTCGCAAAGAGTTGGACACAACTGAGCTACTCAATAGCAACAACAACCGCCATGTTATTTTCTCTCTCTCTCTTATGAGATAAGCAATGATCTAGATACAGGCTGATTTGTCAGCCTGCCTTCAGAGTAAAATCGAGTAAAGGAGAGCCGCAGCTGACTTGCAATGGACACAGCCTGAATGACACATTTCTGTGATCTAAAGCAGGGGTCCCCAACCTCTGGGATCTAATGCCTGATGAACCGAGGTGGAGCTGATATGATAACAATAGAAATAAAATGAACAATAAATGTAGTGCTCTTGAATCATCCCAAAACTATCCCTCCACTCTGGTCCGTAGAAAAACTGTCTTCCATGAAATTGGCCCCTGGCACCAAAAACGGTGGCAACCATTGGAACTCTTAATATTTGTGGGGTGATTGTTAACACTCCATAGCCTAGGTTATCCCAAATTATATGAGTGTTTATATATGCTGGATTACATAAGCTCTGTATTGCATGTAAATGCATACATATACAAAATGTACACATACATGTGTAAACGTGCTTTTCTTATGTTTTGTCTTTCAGGAGTTTCAGCATCACTAGAGAGGAAAGAAAGGTATGTCAGTGTTGAAAGATTAGTAAGGTTCTTATTCTTCTGCCAATAAGTAAAATTGCTTTTGTTATCTTTTTCTCCCATGGAAGTGTCTCCTCTCGAAAAAACAATAAACATAACTATCATTTATTCCCCATCACTATCCCCCATCCCCATAATTACCATTTATTCCCCATCAACTATGTGTATATTCCATCTATGTGTAGAATCTATGTGTAGATTCTGATTCTGATTATCTACCTTTGCATCATTTTCTACTCAATTCCACTCTACTTCTATTCTATTCCACTCAACTTTATAAAATGCTACATAAGAAAACAGATATTCTAGAGATAGAAACAGCATTCATCATGATTGATTCCCAATGTTAGGATTTATTCTCCCCTAATACTTACTTGATATGCATCAAAAAGCAGCAGCAAATCTGACAGAGAAGGCAGAGGAGCACACAAGAAAAGAAATTGTTGCTTATTTACCAAATTTTTCTTTTGCAATATTTCTTTGCAAGGTTTATATCTGGTCCTTTGCTGGATCACTGCCTCCCACAGTGATAAATTTTATATATCCACCAAGGCAATAGTTTGCCATCAAAAATCTGTTCCCCATGTCAAGCATTTGCACTGTATTCATGAAGTATTCTCACCAGTTTGTGCTTATTTCCTTTATCTTGTAGATTTCTCCCTACTCCTTTCCCAAGGTGTTCTTAAGCCAAGATGTGTGTGCATCTGTGAGAAAACACTCTTAATGAATATCTACACAGAATTGTAAGACTAGTAAAAAGAAGAACCCACAAGCCCACAGTGAGCTTCATGCTTGTGCTAAGTCACTTCAGTCGTGTCTGGCTCTTTGTGACCCTATTGACTGTAGCCCTCCAGGCTCCTCTGTCCATGGGGATTCTCCAGGCAAGAATACTGGAGTGGGTTGCCATGCCCCCCTCCAGGGAGTTTAGTGCTTAGCAGATATTTAGTAAGTATAGTATCCTTTCCCTTAAGAAAATTATCTAATTTAAGACAAAAGAACAGGCAAGAGAATCTATCTAAGACAATAAATTACACAATGCATGACAAAATAAAATCTGAGTCCATTTGTCTAATATATTCCTAATCATGGGGCTCAAAACACTTTACCTTGACAGTAAGTGAATGAGAGATGCAGTTGTCAGCTTTGGGAATGCTGTATTGATAACACAGTGGGATCACCTCTTAAAGTTTGTAGGAGGATTTAATGAGAATGAAGTACTTGAGGTAGGTGGGAGTTTCAAGAGTAAATCCCCTGAACATTAGTGATCATGACACTGAATAAAGCCATCATCACAGTTTTGGGGTGTGCTTGGACTCCCCTGGCAGGTGAAGAATAATTTTTTAGGGCAAACCACTGGCAACACAGCATCTGTTACCACTTCAGGTCAAAATAAATAATGGACATCATAAACCAAAATTTAGGAAAACTGTACCAGCATGGGCTAGGAATTAGGCGTCAAGATCTAAGATTACTCTAGTCCCAGCTTTATCGTTTCTCTCTTGAACCTGCCTTGGCCTTCAAGACAATCTTAAGTACTATAAAGGCAAATATTCACTGTTTTTCCAATGACAGAATGAGAGCCAGAGATTATATTTAGTCCCCAATATGTACACAGATCTCATCACTCCTCATCAACCCAACCCAGGGCATCACTAGAGTATAGCCAATCACCAAAGCTAATGGAGAACCAGAGCTCTATCTGGGGATCTTTTTACAGGTACCTCCTATTTGCTGGTAGGAACTGAGGAGGGTGATGGCCAAATTACTTCTCTTTGCCTTGGTTATTCATCTGCAAAGTGGACGTAATAATGACACTGTCCTTCCAGAGTTTTTATTTTAAAAAATGGGAGAAAATATTTGCAAACCACCTAAGTTAGGGACTTACTTAATTTTAGTCTTCAATATATATTCAGATCAGAATATATACCTATTGGCTTTTAGCAGTGGATTGCAGGAATGGCTCCACTGGGGATTGCAAGGTGGACTGGAAGAGACCAACACAACAAATACTGGAAAAACTAAATCATTGGGGAATATGATGGCCAACTTAGTTAAAATCTCAGAGCAGGGGGAGAGAGAGTGGATAGTTAGTACCCTATATGTGCCATGCAACTCCCATATGATGGGCTTTTATATCCATTATAATTAACCTGTACAGGAGTCCTGTGATGTAGGGATTTAGCTCCCAGTTTTATAGGAAACACAGGGAGACTCAAAGATGATCACTAGCTTGCCAGAGAGCACTCATCTGCTCTGGCTTCCAAGCCTATGCTATTTAATTTCTTCTGTCTCCGCACAGGTGATAAACAGTGGAGGTGAACTTCGAGTACTTTGTGATAAAGGAAGGCACAAACACTAGTGTTATTATTGTCATGATTAGTTATTGTAGAGATAACCCTGATGGATGGCTCTTTCTAGGTTCAGATCAGATCAGTCGCTCAGTCATGTCCAACTCTTTGCGACCCCATGAATCGCAGCATGCCACGCCTCCCTGTCCATCACCAACTCCTGGAGTTCACTCAGACTCACGTCCATCAAGTCAGTGATGCCATCCAGCCATCTCATCCTCTGGCGTCCCCTTCTCCTCCTGCCCCCAATCCCTCCCAGCATCAGAGTCTTTTCCAATGAGTCAACTCTTCGCATGAGGTGGCCAAAGTACTGGAGTTTCAGCTTCAGCATCATTCCTTCCAAAGAAATCCCAGGGCTGATCTCCTTCAGAATGGACTGGTTGGATCTCCTTGCAGTCCAAGGGACTCTCAAGAGTCTTCTCCAACACACTTCAAAAGCATCAATTCTTCGGCACTCAGCCTTCTTCACAGTCCAACTCTCACATCCATACATGACCACAGGAAAAACCATAGCCTTGACTAGACGAACCTTTGTTGGCAAAGTAATGTCTCTGCTTTTGAATATGCTATCTAGGTTAGTCATAACTTTCCTTCCAAGGAGTAAGCATCTTTTAATTTCATGGCTGCAGTCACCATCTGCAGTGATTTTGGAGCCCAGAAAAATAAAGTCTGACACTGTTTCCACTGTTTCCCCATCTATTTCCCATGAAGTGGTGGGACCAGATGCCATGATCTTAGTTTTCTGAATGTTGAGCTTTAAGCCAACTTTTTCACTCTCCTCTTTCACTTTCATCAAGAGGCTTTTGAGTTCCTCTTCACTTTCTGCCATAAGGGTGGTGTCATCTGGATATCTGAGGTGATTGATATTTCTCCCGGCAATCTTGATTCCAGCTTGTGTTTCTTCCAGTCCAGCGTTTCTCATAATGTACTCTGCATATAAGTTAAATAAACAGGGTGACAATATACAGCCTTGACATACTCCTTTCCCTATTTGGAACCAGTCTATTGTTCCATGTCCAGTTCTAACTGTTGCTTCCTGACCTGCATACAGATTTCTCAAGAGGCAGATCAGGTGGTCTGGTATTCCCATCTCTTTCAGAATTTTCCACAGTTTATTGTGATCCACACAGTCAAAGGCTTTGGCATAGTCCATAAAGCAGAAATACATGTTTTTCTGGAACTCTCTTGCTTTTTCCATGATCTAGCAGATGTTGGCAATTTAATCTCTGGTTCCTCTGCCTTTTCTAAAACCAGCTTGAACATCAGGAAGTTCATGGTTCACATATTGCTGAAACCTGGCTTGGAGAATTTTGAGCATTACTTTACTAGCATGTGAGATGAATGCAATTGTGCGGTAGTTTGAGCATTCTTTGGCATTGCCTTTCTTTGGGATTGGAATGAAAACGGACCTTTTCCAGTCCTGTGGCCACTGCTGAGTTTTCCAAATCTGCTGGCATATTGAATGCAGCACTTTCACAGCATCGTCTTTCAGAATTTGGAATAGCTCAACTGGAATTCCATCACCTCCACTAGCTTTGTTCATAGTGATGCTTTCCAAGGCCCACTTGACTTCACATTCCAGGATGTCTGGCTCTAGGTCAGTGATCACACCATCGTGATTATCTGGGTCGTGAAGATCTTTTTTGTACAGTTCTTCTGTGTATTCTTGCCATCTCTTCTTAATATCTTCTGCTTCTGTTAGGTCCATACCATTTCTGTCCTTTATCGAGCTCATCTTTGCATGAAATGTTCCTTTGGTATGTCTGGTTTTCTTGAAGAGATCCCTAGTCTTTCCCATTCTGTTGTTTTCCTCTATTTCTTTGCATTGATCACTGAAGAAGGCTTTCTTATCTCGTCTTGCTATTCTTTGGAACTCTGCATTCAGATGTTTATATCTTTCCTTTTCTCCTTTTCACTTCTCTTCTTTTCACAGCTATTTGTAAGGCCTCCCCAGGCAGCCATTTTGCTTTTTTCCATTTCTTTTCCATGCAGATGGTCTTGATCCCTGTCTCCTGTACAATGTCCCGAACCTCATTCCATAGTTCATCAGGTACTCTATCTATCAGATCTAGGCCCTTAAATCTATTTCTCACTTCCACTGTATAATCATAAGGGATTTGATTTAGGTCATACCTGAATGGTCTAGTGGTTTTCCCTACTTTCTTCAATTTAAGCCTGAATTTGGCAACAAGGAGTTCATGGTCTGAGCCACAGTCAGCTCCTGGTCTTGTTTTTGCTGACTGTATAGAGCTTCTCCATCTTTGGCTGCAAAGAATATAATCAATCTGATTTCAGTGTTGACCATCTGGTGATGTCTATGTGTAGAGTCTTCTCTTGTGTTGTTGGAAGAGGGTGTTTGTTATGACCAGTGCAATATATATTAGTGATATCATTATTACTATCACCATCATCAACATCAGCATTATTGACAAAGTCCTTTTTATATGGGCTTTCAGGACTAACAATATGAAGGATGCCCTTAGGAAGTTCACCTATAGCCAAGGGAGAGCTGATAGAATCTTTGACTGCCTCAAAGCAAAACAAAGAAAAGAAAGAAGTGGGGAGTGAGATGACTAAAATTGTTGTCATTGATAACATCATAACATCCTTAAAGGACAGACTCAGGTTGTTCCTCCCAGGCAAAGAAGATGAGCTAACAGACTCCCTAGGTTGTGAACCACCAGACCAGAGACCTATAATCCACAGGCATTCTGACTCCTGAAACTACTGTTAAGAAGTATCACAAGATGATGATTAATTCCAATTTCTTTGTTCTTCTTTAAAAACCCTAACTCAAAAACCAAGTTGGAGCGGATCTGAGGCTTTTCTCTCTGTCCCTTGCTTGGCCCTGCAATAAGCCTTGACTTTGCTACAAAAAGAGAAAGAAAGAAAGGGATGGGGCACAATGCAAATTGATGCTAAACCCATTAGACCCTAGAAGAACTGCAGACAGGAGCAACCAGCAGGAGACTGAGAACAAAGCTGGCTTTGAAAACTGCTGCCATGGCTGAGGTCTTCCTGATGAGTGGTACACCCAAGGGAACAATGACTGCAAGAACCAATGGAAGAACTGCCTCAGGAAGCAATCCCTGGGAAGAGCAGACAGGATCAGGTTAGAAGACCTTCAGGCTTTGTGATCTCCACCAAAGAAGCATGACTCACTCTCTCCAGGGATAGAGGTTCAGTCTGTGTTATTTTATAACACCTGGAAGTAGGTGCAGCAAAAAGACTGATGATATACCATTTTACTCCTCCTTAAAGACAAAAATCCATGTCTGATTCATCTTTCTATTTCCCCACATCACCCAGCACTTTAATGGTACCTAGTACTTTCTGTACACAGTAGATGCTCCAAAAATCTGTTGAATGAAAAAAAAAAAAAAAAAAAAAATTGAAACCTGAGCTCCAAGTTTTCTGATTGGTTATAAAACCTAGACTCTCCAGATGGTAACTGGTTCACCTGTAACTGTAATCAGACCTTAAGATTTTCAAGGAATTTTGCCAAACATCATATCTGAACTCCAGTACCTGCTAACAAAGAAAGAGAAATTGCTAGATGCCACAGGCTCAAATCTGACAGTGACATCATTTGTGGTGGTGGTGGTTTAGTCGCTAAGTCATGTCTGATTCTTGCGACCCCACAGACTGTAGCCTGCCAGGCTCCTCTGTTCATGAGATTTTCCAGGCAAGAATACTGGAGTGGATTGTCATTTCCTTCTCTGGGGGATCTTCCTGACCCAGGAATCAAACCCAGGTCTCCTGCAGTGCAGGCAGATTCTTTACCCACTGAGCTATGAAGGAAGCCCTCGTTTGTGGTACAATGAGATTACTATAATATATAATATATGTACAGAAGTCTCCTTTATATCTGAAATGATATCACCCAGGCCAATTGCTCTCTTTCAATAGACATGGTTGACAAGTCCAATGTGCAAAACTCATTAACTATTAAAAACATTTTTACATATTTGAGGCTATAAATAGTATCATTCATCTCAGATTTTAGTTAGCCTAGAGAAGCCTTTGCTTTGGTAGTTACCCCAAACTTAAATGCTAAACATTATGCCCAGCAATGTACACAGTATCCTTTTGTTCTTTGAAATTATGATGATGCTACATAGCATGAGTGTGGAAAGAGCAAATTGTCCAAGATAGCATGTTCAGATTCTCTCGCCCCACATTTTATAAATAATGACTATGTAACAGCTGAGCCCATTTGTAGCACTGCGCATGTGCATCAGGAGGTGCTCCCTTGGTCACAGGCTACTTTGTGCTGTAAGCATAACTCCACCCAGAAAGCAGTGGCATTTACTACTGCATCATGGCTATGTCTGATGGGTCAGCCATGAGAGGAGAGAATATAGTGTGTCTACTGTTAAAGCTGCTGCAACAGCCAAGAGAGAATAAACGTGTCTGCAGTTCCTACAGCTCCTTGAGTTTTCTTCCAGCTTCCTGCTTGTGCTTTGCCTACCCTGGTTTCAGCAAACAGTGTAAACAGCAAGACAACTGGCATCACAAACAGGATCGGCGACACATTGTGTAAAGTTTAATTGGTTATCTACAACATTCCAAACATTCTACTTGCTACTGGCGTTGTAAGACACAGTCTTCCTTCCACTTGCTTATAGTTTTGGGAGAGGCAAAGAAATTTCAGTCAACCATTCTTGATTTATAATAATGCTATGAAAAAGGTAAAACATACACAGTGTTGTGAAAAGACATGAGACCCATCAGAATGGTTAGATAACCTGGAAGGCTTCCTAAAAGATGGTGCTAAGGTTTGAAGAACAAGTATGGTATAGTTTGACTTGCCCTGTGACCCTACTTCATAAACATGGGTTAATTTGTTATTTTAAAGGAATGCAGGACTTTCCTGGCAGTTCAGTGGTTAAGATTTATGCTTCTAATGCAGGGGGTATGGGTTTAATCCCTGGTTGGGGAACTAAGATCTCACATGCCTTGTGGCAAAGCCAAAATAAATAAACAAATAAAAATAATAAAAAATTTAGAAAACATTTAAAAGAAGAATGTTCTCCTAAGCCTATTCTCTTATACTTGCCTACTAGTCAAAAAACAAAATCAAAAAAATCAAATCAAAATCTAGAAATCATATCTTTAAGAAGGTATTGCTCCATAAAGTACTTTATTTACTTATTTGTGTGCAGTCCTATTAACTTTGGCAACCACAGCACACACATGAAACTAAAAAATCAGCAATTCTTCAAGAATGGATAACTCTGAGAACTTGGTCCAGCTGGTTTCCAGTAAAGGCCAGAGATGAGTCTGGTCTGGAAACTCTTTCTGGTCTATGGCAAAAGAAAGAGCTTGTGTTAGAATTTGACTCAATCCACTGTTTCCTTCCTTGAGAAAACCTAGCTATGCAAAAGAAAGTCGGCTAATTTACATTTGGCACAAGCTTCTTATGTTGTCACAGACCAGTGACATCAAAGCCTGCACCCCAGTACTTTGAGTGACGCTGATCTAAATGGAAACCACCTAATCCGGATGGTTCTTGTTCCCTCACACCAGTACCGACTCTCTCAGTGAGTCCTCTGGGTGCTGTGTTTTGTGCATATCCCCAGTGCAGCTTCTTTGACCACTTCTGCCCCTAGAGTCATAGTCCAAATAAGACTTATTTCTCACATCCGTCACAGCCACAGCCCACTCAATGGTTCCTCTTCTTCCGTGTCTGTCCTGTGATGATCCTGCCTTCTCGGCAGCCAGGGTGGAACTTCCAAAATCTCCAGCTAGGTCAGGTCACTCGGGCTTCACAAATGACGTTAACAAGCTCTAAGGACCACTTTCCTGGTTCTCCTGCTGCCTCACTGGCTGCCACTCCTTGGACGCCTTGCTTTTTCCTCCTCTGCTTTCCATTCTCTAAATGTTCTTCTACCCTGAGCCAGTCCTCAGATTCCTCCTCTTTTTAATCTCAGTACTATTGTTGTTCCTCAACCTCCAGGCTTGTCATGCTCTTTCACATTACCCACATTTTATTGGAGTAACTTTTCTTCAAAGCCTTTATTTCTGTATGTGCTTAATGGCTGATCGTTTCCACAAACTAGAATGTGATGTCTGCAAAAGCAGAGATTTCTCTGGATTTATTCACCATATTTTTTTTTTTCTATGTTTGGCAAAGAGTAAGCAATCAATTTACATACTAAATGAAAGAATGAATAAATGAGTTGAGAATCCTCAAAATTAATGTGAAATACAAACTACAATCAGTTTATTATACAGTTAGCAGAAGTGTATTACACAAAAATATGTATTTCAAGAGAGGGGGTTCCTATATATCAGCTCCCATCAGGTGCTCATGCATGCCAGGCTGTAGGGAACATCTGAACTTTCCCTGGACTTTCGTCCCCCAGACGTGGCTCCTCCGTGACTCATGCTTTTCTGTACTGGAGCGATCCCTTCCCTGGGTCAGCGTCTGTACTGCAAACAGCAGAGAATGCTCAGGTTTGCTGTCAGCAATTGTACCAAGTACAAGGTTCATACATTCAGAGTCACCACTTGAACTTCTGCAGACCCCGTTCTTTCTCGTCTTAATTTCACAAAACCGAAGGAGGCTCCTTGTCTTCCAATAGACTATTCCTTCCACAAATGAGTCCTCACTGGCCAGGAACCCTGGGTCTGCATGGCCCACCTGTCCCTGGGCTGCAGCCTTAGGTCCCGGCCAGCAGTCTCCGCAGCCGACATGGGCACAGTCACAGCAATAGGTGGTGCTCTGTACCTCACTCCTTTCAGTAGAAGAACATGCAGACTGAGGTGCAAATGCACAGGAAATTCCCTGCACTGAAGTGTGCATTCCAGTCACTTCGCAGCATAAGATTGCAAAGTCTCCATCTAGTTGGAACCAACCCCAGGGGGCTCTGTTCTCTCAGCTCTGCTTTCTTACAGACATGATAACTGATAAAAAAAAAAAAACAAATACTTGGAGGCAAACCGCAAATTTAGATTTATCTGCTAATTCATGTTTATTAATCAACCTCCTCTGGATACAAAGGTGAGGATTGTTTTGGTTCTTGTTTTTCTTTTTGTCACCAAGGCAATAGTTTATTAAGCCATCAGTTCACTAAACACAGCACAACAGAGTTTCATTACCTTCATGCTACTTTCTCTTGTGCAGCATTTTTCTTTTGAAAATGTGATGTTTTTCCCCATTAAATTACCTGGGAAGGAGAAATCTATTTTTTTCTATTACGGGAGCACAAGGGATAATAAAAACCTCTGCACATTCTATGATATCTAACAGAAAACTGGTGTTTGTTGTATTTTCTCTTCTAAATGGAAGACAGTAAGCTAACCAAGATGTTTCTTTACATATTTGGAGACCATTCTGGCCATATCCTGGAAGAAAATTTCCACTTTAGGTTCTGGTCACTGGATAATGATTTACAGAGTACCTCTCCAGCTTAGGAACCAGAGTCTATTATTAGCTAAAGGGCTTATCTTCTAACCCTTCTTACCAGAAATTATTATCCATGAGACAAGCATCAATGTAACAAGTGTTAATAATGTCTTTGATTCCCCTAGCCTCCTTTAAGCCACAAACAATCCTAATTTATAGATGTTTCATGAATCTTTTCAGAAAGAAACCATGGAAAAAAATAAGCCACTAACAGAAACTTGTATCAGAAATATTATTATAGACCCTCTGCTTTCCACTTTAGGTTCTCAGGACACTTGCAGTGCTCTTTTTCATTACCATTCTGTTCATCTGCTCGTCCCTGTCTTTAAAAGGAAATGCCTGTAAGACACCAATACCTAGGATACCAAATGGAATGAAGCTGTTGCAGAATTGTGCATCCAGAATGACCGATTCATATTTTCTAGCTATTTAACATCCAAACGAGAAATTAAATGTCTTTCATTGCTGAGTTACTAGAAATTGAGGATAATTTGTCTTTTATTATTGTTACTGCTTGTCCCTCTAATCCTGTTATTCATGTTAGAGACCATTAATGGGGCTGTAATATCTTATTTGTTGAACAATGGACCTTAGAATGCCTCATGGTAAAAGCAAATGCATCACAGATAAATGTACCCACGGATTTCAGATGGCAAGGCTGTAACTAGGAATCAGCCAGCTACCATTTAGGTGTTTCTTAATACAGAGCAGCACTGTCTCCCATTTCTGTATATAGGGAAGACTAGGATGCTACTATCTCAGAACCTGGTTTCAAAGACCCAAGGTTATTTGAAGGAAATGGCAACAGGAGGAAAGGAAAGCATATCCTTTGGTCTCCCTTATAAACTTTCTGGCTCAGGCAATAGAAAATTTCAAAGCCCTCACTCTACACCAAATGACAAATGTCACCAAATGACATACTCAGACCTCTCCTTTCTTGCTGCCATTTTAGTATAAGGAGAGTTTATGGGAACATTAAAACATAAATGTTTTAATTATTTTATTTAAAAGTAATGGGGACTTTCCTGGTGGTCCAGTGGATAAGACTCCATGCTCCCAACACAGGAGACCTGGGTTTGATCCCTGGTCAGGGACTAGATCCCACATGCCGCAACTGAAGATACCACATGCCACAACTTAGACCCAGCACACCCAAATAGTAAATAAATATTTTAAAAATAAATAAAAGTAACAAAACCTAGCTTACATTAGCTTAAATAGAAGTGAGAAAATGGGCTCACGACACTGAAATATTCAGGAGTCTTACTGACTTCAGGTGTAGTCAGATCAATAGGCTGACATGTAACTTTTCATCTCATTTTTATTTTCTCTGGACAAGCTTCATTTTTAGGCAGGCTTTCTCCATTCAATAACAAGGATGGCCACCAGCAGCTCTAGATACAATCCTAACAACTCTGTTCCCCCACAAGAAAGATGACATTGTTTCTGTACTCTGTCAAAATCCCAGGGAGTGCTCTCATCATCCTGCCAGCTGGGATCACACACCCATCCTTGAACAATCCACGGTCACTGCAGGTGGGGGCCTGTGGCTGGCTGGGTCACACGTTCACCCTGGGAGAACAGGAGCAAAGGAGGCAGGCTCACTCCGCATCAACTGCAGGACTGAAAGGTTGATTCTAAGGGGTGGGGCAGTCCACAAAGGAATTCTGCACAGATAAAAAAAAACAAAAACAAAATGACCTTTTCATGGGAGTACATTCTCAAATAAAGGACCTAAAATAGAGAACAAAGCCCTCTGATGTTATGGTTAGGCTGAGGCTCTTGTTGACATCATGCATAAAGATGCCAAACATAGTGAAAAATGATTCTCTGTAACTGCTTTAGTCACCTCCTCTGAATATCCTTGTCTCCAGGTCCTTTCAAAGTCCTCCTTCACAATGTAGAATCCTTAAGAATCCTTCTAGATCTTCTGTGTACTAGGTAAAGAGAACTGGGGCATTAATAATGAGCCACTTAAGTACAGGTGGATGCTGGCCATTTCAGCACAGGCTGCCTCAGCTTCATGTGAAACCTTGCAGAAATTGCACAGAAGGGGACACACAGATCCTGGTTCGGCAGCCCGAGAGGGAAGAATGTTCGTGCTGTTCATGTCCAATTCCTCCATGAGAATAATACAATCACGCGGTAATTGACTCATCCCCACGGGTAACTAATAATAAAATGAGGCAAGAGCTGCTCCAATTAACCTCTGGACAAAATGCTGCCATTTCAAAAGTGTTTACATGAAATAAAAACTGTATTTTACATTCTCACTCACATGATCAAAATATTGCAAGAATTTTAAATTCAGAGTAGTGGTTAAGAAGGCCACAGAGACAACAGTGTTCAAAATTACAAGTCAGTTCCATTCAATTATGGCATTGATACCTCCAGTCTTTTATAATGAGGTTCGAACAAACAGGTAAACAATGGCAGATAAAATAACAGGCAGATACTTGAGTGATTTTAATAACCCTTTCTTTCAAAGACTGAAGATGTTATAAGAGCTTTTATAATGGAAACTTTACGAAGAAGTCTTCAAAGGCAAATGACAAAGGCAAGTGGTTTAGAATTCCCTCAGTTCAGAACCTCAAAGAAACAAGTAATTTAATCTTGGCACTGAGACCAAAAGCCTGCTAACCCAGAAGTGAAGGAATACTTGTAATAATGTATATGTGTTATGGTATGCGTGTCATGTTCCCTGTATTTAAACAGCAAAATTTTCTTTTTAAGGTGAAAGGCATTCTACTTTTGCTCAATGTCATCTGTTCTCCTGGTAAAGAAATAGTGCTACCTCTGTGTCAATAAGGAATAGTTGATTATGTCAGTCTGTGTTTCAAAGATCAAAATCCTCAGCCTGGCCAAGAAAATCCAGTATTGTCTGATGCTGGCTTCTGTTTCCACCTCCATTTGGTACCACCCTGACCCTTGACCCAGCCACACTGATCATCTTTCACTTCCTCATAAGTGCCAAGCTGTTTCTTCCACTTGGGACACTGCTCTATCCCTGCCCCCAGCTCCACCCTCCAGCCTTCAATTAGAGTGCTCCTCTTTTCTCCAGGTCAGATCCCACTTCTGTACAGCCTCCCACCCTGCTAGTTGCGGTTTCAAGCTCCTTCCTACACTACACTGGCAACCTCCCCCCAGCACCCACAGGGGCAGGGGCAAGTCAGCTCTGCCCCTCATTTTATGTAGATGGTCAGTGTTCAGCTGAGTGCCTAGCACATATTCAGATTCTAAACATTTGTTATAAAAATGTTCCATCGCAGCCTACGATAATGTCTCCCAGAAAGTATATTTCAGTCAAAACATACTTTGGGCAGATTTCACAGTGATCTGCAGTCCTTCCACACGTCAGGAAGGTCATAGTAAGAACACTATAGTGACTTCAGGAAAAATTCCCAGATAACTGTGAGGTTTTGTAGACCAGACCTAGATCAGTGAAAGAAGTTAAACAAAGGCAAATTTTATTCCAAAAGAGGTAAAACCTCCTGTCAGGGTTGTCAAAAATGAAATAAGCTATCCTGAGATAATTTAGACAATCTACTTTCATAATGGATATGTAAATATTTATGTAAACTATAACCCACAGGGAAGCAATCCTCCCATCCCTCAGGGGTCTAAGGGAATCCCTACTTGTCCGCTAACACTGCTGACATTTAAGTCACCCAAGTGGTTCACTCTGGAATGACAGTATTTATAAGAAAGTTTGAAAGATAATAAAAATCTTGGCAAGGGAGACGTGTTCACTAAAATCTTACCTGACCTGCTAGGGAACTGAATCACAAGTAGAAAAAGAGCTCTGACCTGCAGCTCTGAAGTTAAATACCAGTCCTGCTAGAATTCACAAATACGAGAGTGGAAGTCACCAGGCTGACCCCTGTTACAGCTGCCGGTCTCCCCAGCAAGGGTCCCAGAGGCCCAGAGCCACAGACATGGGGTGGAGTTCTAAGACCAAGGCCCTCTAACAGTCCAGATCAAAAGGCATCACAGCATCTCCTTATTTCTAAGGCTGCACTGGCCCCCACTCTAGGAGAGGCCTCTCAAAGAGGCCACAGAGGATTTACAGATCCTGAAAAACACATCCACTGCCCTCCGCAACAAACATGAAACCAGCTGGAACCACTGCTTCCTATGGAATGGCACAGCTGGCATCTGGCAGATCAAGCCCATGTGCAGAGTGCAAAAAGACACTCAACAGCTCCAGCTTCCCAGTCCCAGCTATCTGCTGCGAGTCCAAGAAAGGTTCCAGGTTCTTCTGTGATATTACGAATCCCTCTAGGATTCTGTCTGAGCCTATGACCTCTTCAAAGAATGATATGCATAGGATTACAAAGGAAATGAAATACAATGAAACAGTTATCAAATTATGAAAGAATGAATTTGTGACATGTTTCCTTTTCTAATATTCTAAATAAAAAGATCTAACAGCAGATCTAATAATAAACATATTTTCAAAGCAGGAATGAGCACAGATGATTTTTTAAAGTATCTCTACCAACAATTGTAATGAAATATGATATTATCTGTGATTATTTGCTGACAAGGCCACAGGTACTGCCATGCTACTGTGGTTTGTGACCTACACCCATAACGAAGAACAATGCTAACTTCCAGTTGCTGCTAAGTCGCTTCAGTTGTATCCGACTCTCTGCAACCCCATAGACGGCAGCCCACCAGGCTCCCCTGTCCCTGGGATTCTCCAGGCAAGAACACTGGAGTGGGTTGCCATTTCCTTCTCCAATGCATGAAAGTGAAAAGTGAAAGTGAAGTCGCTCAGTCATGTCCAACTCTTCGCTACCCCATGGACTGCAGCCCACCAGGCTCCTCTGTCCACGGGATTTTCTAGTCAAGAGTACTGGAGTGGGGTGCCATCGCCTTCTCCGAACTTCCAGTTAGAGGTTAACAACAATAAAGATGTCATTTTCTGCACCCAAGTTTGTGCACTAACCAAATTCTATCCATGCCTATGAACTACAGCTTAGGAGGCACCAGTTCAGAAGATTATTAGATGAATTCTAAAGAAACTTTAACCTTGATGAGTCTATGACCAACGTGATACAAGTTTAGGGTAGGGAAAAAAAAAAAACTAGATACATTTATAGAGGGCTTTGAGTTTCAAAAATAGAGTAGTTTATACATCAATAGTATTTTATGTGGTAAAATGAAAAAACCTCAGATCATATATAGGACTATCTTCTTGCTGAGCAAATTATGACCTCTAAGGCTCTCCTAGCCTCACAATCAGCCCCTCTAATTATCCTGCTTTCTACATAACTGTCTTGATCTACTTTAGAGCCACTGCATTTTCTAAAGTGCCATGTTTTCCATGAAATATTCACGGCCCCCTCCCTGATGGTCACTCTCCCTGATCACTGGCACAGCAATGAGGTCAGCACATCCCTTCTGTTCCCTTTCATTACAGAATCCTAGTCTGTGGAATACCACCACAGCTGGTTTATCCATTCCCCAAATGATGGACCTCTGTACAGCTACCAATATTGAGCAATTATGAATATGGCTGCTGCATTTGAGTTCTCTGGGTCTACCCTCACTCTTACGCCTTATAAACCTGGACCTTGGGCTGGCTTTTCCTCACCCTTTCTGCCCCACTCTCCTCCCATGGCAGCCAGACTACGCTCCGGATCTGGGGCAGATCTCAGGTTTGTACCAGAGCACCATCCTGGGCTCAGTGGGGTTTCTGCCCCTTCCCCGCAGTGTAAAGCTTTTGTTGGTAAGAGAAGAATGTGGAGGTGCAGGCGGGATTCTACATCTGTTTCCAGGGGCAGCCTCGCACTGTGCACATACCTGTGAAACCAACACAGTCTCTCTCTGGTTAACTTCCCTGCCCTCAAACTCTTTGGAATGCACTGAGCAGAAGCCCATGGGAAAGAACTTGTGCACTTACACGTGGAATCTAAAACATGAAACAAATGAGACTTCTTTGCGTCCAGTGGTTAAGACTTCACACTTCCAAAGCAGGGTTCAACTCCCGGTCGGGGAACTAAGATCCCACATGCCATGCAGGAGAGCCCCCCAAAAGTTTTTTTTTTAATTAAAAAAAAAATATGATACAAGTGAACTTATCTACAAAACAAAACAGACTCACAGACATGGAAAACAAATGTATGATTACCACAGGGGAAAGCAGAGGAAAGATAAATTAGGAGTTTGGGATTAGCAGATACAAACTACTATGAATAAAATAGACAAACAACGTCCTACTATATAGCACGCAGAACTATATTCAATCTTCCTGCAAAAAAATCATAATGGAAAGAAATACATGTATATGTATAAAAGAAGAAACATATGCCTGTAAAATGAAAAAGAATATATGTACATATAACTGGGTCACTTTGCTGTACACCAGAAACTAATACACATGGTAAATCAATGATACTTCAACAACAAAAAAAGAAAGACCTTGTGAGAAAGCACAAACTCCCCTTGTATCTACACTCTCATGTATTCTCAGCTATCTTGTCAGTCCTCACTTAACTTTCAAAAACTTCAAAATATTTTACATCTTTCTTATTTGCTTTCTAAAATCATTTTGTATTATTATCTTTAGTTGCAGTAAAACACACATAACATAAAATTTATGATCTTCACCACTTTAAGTGTACAGCTGAGGGGCATTAAATCCACTCACAGTGTTGAGCAACCATCACCGCTGTCCATCACCAGAAGGCTTTTCATCATCTTGCAAAGCTGAAACTCTGTATCCATTAACCAAAAGCTCCCCATTTCCCGCTCCCTCCAGTTCCTGACAACTACCATTCTACTTTTTATCTTCATGACTGTCTGAAGTACCTTCAACAGTCAAGGAAAAAAACTATTTGAGGTACCTTAAACAGTCAAGGAAGAAAAGTGGAATCATATAAGAATTTGTCTTTTTGTGACTGGTTTCTTTCACTTACATAATGTCTTCAAGGTTCATCCATGTTACAGCATGTATCAGATTTCCCTTCATTTTTAAGGCCATATAATATTCTATTGTATATATATATATAATATATATATATATGTGCCACATTTTGTTTATTCATTCATCTATCAGTAGACACTTGAGTTGCTTCTACCCCATGTCTACTGTGGCTAATGCTATGAACACAGGCATACTCTTCTTATCTACCTTTATTTATTGTTCTTCCCGTGTTCTGGCACAGGTGAAAGGGTTCATGTCCCATATCTCCTTAGAGGGACTCGTCCTTCCCTGATTTCAGTTCACTTGCTTATCTTATGAGTTCAGTTCTCACAGATGGGCCCCAGACAAGTTAAGATTTTGTATATTATTCAGCTTTTTCTCATTGTGATGGTGGGAGTGATTTCTTGGGGCTTTCTCCATCTTAAGTGGAAACCAAACTTCTGAACTTTATTTCATTTTAAAAAATAATGAAATAGTGTTGGGAACAGTGGGAAGATAGAAGAATAAGATGGAGGGATGTTACTAAAAGAGATATTAATGCACATCTTCTATATTTTCTAATTTAGGGAGTCATCAGACAAAAGCAAATATCAAGACCTAGAACTCTTAAGTATGTATTTAGGAATATGGAAGTAAACACTGGGGGGAAAAAACTGGTTGTTTCCCATGAAAAGGAACTAAAGATGGTGAGCACTGGAGGAATAAACTGTTAGTTATATCATATGCTTTGTAGAAAATTTTGATTTTCTAAACATGCACATGTATAAAATTTGTTGAAAAGCTTAAAATTTTTTTCAGTATTATAACTGATTCCCCGAGGTGGCAAAATGAAAAAAAAAAAAAAATCTCCTTTTTCTTTTTGAAACCTGGGCCCTGTGACATGGAGAAAACAATGGAAAAATAATTATATAAATTAATATGACATTCATTCTATCAATGTAAGAACCTACCTTGAAAGCCAGAAAAGCAATTTTGAATTGCCTTTTTTTTAATTAATTTATTTTAATTGGAGGCTAATTACTTTACAATATTGTAGTGGTTTTTGCCATACATTGACATGAATCAGCCGTGGGTGTACATGTGTCCCCCATCCTGAATTGCTTTTAAAAAAACAGTTTAGGAATACACATTATCTAGGCACTGTAAGCAATGCAAAGCCACATTTATATGCACAATTTCCCCTTTCTTTGAGCCAACAGGTATCTTGTGAAACAATTCAGGAAGGGAGGACTCTTACACAGAACAGCTCATCACAGATGTCCAGAGTGCAAAAGTGTGCCAGAAAAGCAAGGAAGAAAATCCAGACAGTTGAAGCATAGGAGAACTCTCACACAGAAATCTCCAAGTCTCAATCATCCATCTATATTACCTTCTTGCTTTTTTAAAATATAAAACCATTAGAAATTTCACTGCATGAATTTTTAAAGGAAGCTTTGTGTCATTATTTTATTTGGAAACTAGCACTTAGCATGAAAGAAGATAAAATTGAAAACAATGAAAACAAGATACTTTTATGAAACTTTTGAAAGCTTGGCAACTGAAGCCTACTCTATTTGCAAAAGGGAGATAAACATGTATTTGAGATACTAGTTTTAACACTGGCACTGAATTGAAACTTCCTCCTTGCCTTAATAACGAACACTGAAAGACAACAAACTCAGAATCTTTTCAATTCAATCTTTGCAGTTCAATATATATCCATACAGCTCCCAAAGTCATCTGTGTAGAATCAGTCACACTGTTCCACACTCTGAGAAACACTTCTTTAGCCAAAGTCCCCTTCAGGCTTCACATTAACAGATGAATTTCAGAGGATCAGGGCTACCTCTCTTGGCAAAGACAGCCCAGAGGAGGACAGATTAAGGAGAAAAATCACTCCCCACCTCCAACCCTATTTTTAAGATGGTAAAAATGAAACAAAGAGGGGAATTACATATGAACAAGGTAGGTAATCCTGGATGTCAGAAGGCTACAGAGAAACCATACGACAGAATATGCTGCTGGGGCTGCTGCTGCTGCTCCTGCTAAGTCGCTTCAGTCGTGTCCGACTCTGTGCGACCCAATAGATGGCAGCCCACCAGGCTCCCCCGCCCCTGGGGTTCTCCAGGCAAGAACACTGGAGTGGGTGACAGAATATGACAGGGCTGATGATGATCAGGGAAGCACTCCAGGTAAACAACTTGAACATATATTTGTAAAGTAGACGCTGATGAAACAACGAATTCACTCAACAAGTAATTATTGACCTTGTGCTTTGTGCCAGATACTGTACAGGTTCCTGGTTTGTTCTTTATCACCACCGTAGTAGATCAATTAAACATCTATCTATGTAATAACTAGAGTCTATGTGTGCCATGTTCTCTTCTATTGCCACAACATATAATAATGCTTTGGGGATCACGAATGTCCTATATACTCCTAGAAGAAGACAATCTTAAACATGAAACGTGGGGGCAGTTATCAATCTAAGCTCCCTGCATACTCAGAAATCTCTTCTATCTCATCCGTAACAAATATGATGAGCTTCTGCTGAATGTTTCCAGAGATAGGAACTCCTGAACCACACTCACACAAGACTGTTCTCTCGTAGAGAAAATCGGCGTCTCTGGAATTCCCAGCCATAGGTCCTAGTTCTCAAGCAAGCAATAAAGATGAAATCTTTCTTCCTTTTGACATTTGGAAGCTCATTTTATATTTATCTTGGACTCCTCTTTGCCAAGTTTATGGTCCGTAGTTCAAAAAACTGCTCTTACAAAGCAAACTGTTTTTCCATTAGTTCTCCAGCAGACACATGATCATCTGAAAATGGGAGCCTGAAACCAGGCATGATACTTCATACAGAGTTTATGACAGAGAATAATAGGATAGTACCCCTTCCCACTATTCAGATATCGCTGTGTGCATGGCTGTTTACCCTATCCACATTACATTGGCACCAAGTTGGATAGTCGGAGAAGGCATTGGCACCCCACTCCAGTACTCTTGCTTGGAAAATCGCATGGATGGAGAAGTCTAGTGGGCTGCAGTCTACGGGGTTGCTAAGAGTCGGACACGACTGAGCAACTTCCCTTTCACTTTTCACTTTCATGCATTGAAGAAGGAAATGGCAACCCACTCCATGTTCTTGCCTGGAGAATCCCAGGGATGGCGGAGCCTGGTGGGCCGCTGTCTCTGGGGTCGCACAGAGTCAGACATGACTGAGCAACTTAGCAGCAGCAGCAAGTTGGATAGTATCCCCTCAAATCTCATGTTCTCCCTGGAATCTCAGAATGTGACCTCATTTGAAATTGGGTCATTACAGATGTAACTGTTTACATTAAGATGAGGTCATAGGGGAACAGTGCAGATCCCTAATCCAATACCACTAGTAGCCTTATGAGAAGAGAAGAGACACAGATTCACCATGGCGGAGGGAGTGGGAAAGACGCCATGTGACACTGGGGCAGAGATTAAGGTGATGCCTCTGTAAACGGAGGAACACCAACGATTACAGGCAGCACCAGGAGCTAAGGGGGAAGACATGGAACAGATTCTCCCCCAAAAAGCTTTAAAGAGAGAATGGCCCTGCCAACACCTTGACTACAGGCTTCTATCTTCTCGAACTGTGAGAAAATAAACTTCTGTTGTTTTAAGTCACCCAGTGGGTGGTAATTTGTTAGAACAGCCTTGGAAAACTGACACAGTAGTTCTGTCTGGCACATAAATAACACACTTCTTTTTTGTTTTTGTTTTGTTTTCCTTCCTGATGATCAGTAACTGATCATCACTGAAGCCAGTTTTTCCATCAGAAATCCATGTCGTGAATATGAGTATGTCTGTCCAGTATTATCTAGTCCCCTCTTTCCACTAGGGGTGGATTACAGATTATGCCTTGGTAGCCCCTTGGGTCCATAAGCACAGGGGTGGTGGACTGCTGGTCATGATGCCCTGTTCTTCCTCTGAACTTGTTCCCAAAATGCAAGTCCGTGTGCCTGATGCACAGCGAGGCCAAACAATACAAAACATCAGAGTTCGGAGTAGAGAAAGATTTATTACAGGGCCCTGCAAGGAGATGGGAGGCTCATGCTTTAAAAACCCCGAACTCCCCAAAAGTTTTCAGCAAAGCCCTTTTCTAGGAAAGGTGAGGGAGGGGTGTGGTTAGTTGCTGCAGACATCTTGTGTCAGATTCCTTTGTTCTTGAGGTCAGGTAATGATGCTCCTGTAAATCTCTACGGGATGAATGTTATTCTCTGTTCTGATTAGGAAGGGTCCAGGTCCCAGGGTACAACTTTCATCCTCCAAGGTCTGGGTCCAGGCTAAGAGGAGACACAGCTCAGTTGGCAGCAGGTCCCTCAGGGCCAAGTTCCCAGACCCTACCCAGCGGTCATCACTGAGGGAGCCAGGTGCCCAACCCAACTGGCTCTCAGGCTCCTCAGGCCGCACAAACTGGGCGGGGGCAGGTCCCACAGGTTGTGACCTGCAGACTCGCTGCTATTAGGTCACAAAGGAGAGGATGGGGGAGACATTCATGGCTGCCATCAAGGCCTGAGCCAAGGCCAGTGGGCAGACACAGCCTTCAGCCTATTCCCTGGGCCCTCCAGCTCACCCACTGGCCCAAGGCCTGGTGAGCTAGAGGGTCTTGGGGAGAGGCTGGGAGCCACCTCTTATCTCACTCTCTATCTCAGGATCGACACTCCACCAACAGCTGAACGAATCCCCCCCACCAAAGGTTGCTCCTTGACAGCTGGCTGCTTGTGGGCGGGGCCTGCTTCGGTGCTGACCAATGGCTGAGCAAGACTCATTGCCAGGTAACAGATGAGGAGTAACGCGCACAGGGAAGGCAGTGCTCTGACACTTTTTCTCTCTTTCTGGCTCCCTCGGAATTCTAAGTCTTAAGCACAGAGTCCCAATCACGGAAAACAGCTAGAGTTGACTTATTCCAGCACCAGGTTATCGTTTCCAAGGTCTCGTTCTTCATCATTTCCTTGATTCCATAAACTCTTCCAGGACCATACACTGAATCCCTTTCTGTTTAAATAATCCAGAATCAGTTTCTATTTAATTCAGTTAAGGAGCGCTGATAAATTACCAGGCTGAAGCTCTGAATTTTGTTCTGTTGTGTTTTATTGCTTATCGGATTTTGACTTACCACTACTAGTAGGTTCCATTGAAATTTCAGCTTCATTTCATTCCCTTCCACAAAATAATATAATTCGCTCAATACTTTTCCGTGTATAATTGTCTGTAATGGATTTATTACTGTGTTTTGCAAGCCTCTATGCCCTTGCCCAAGAAGAGGAAGCTGATGGAAAACTTACAAGAAATGAATGCACAGTTTCCACCTGGACTACTAACAACCTTTTCACTCTCACTCCCATTAACAGTGAACTAGTCACATGGTTCGAGCCCTAAATCAGGTCCAGCTGGAAGCTAGATACATATAACAACCCATGTTTTACTCAGTTACACATCCATGAAGCCTCTCTTTTTATTCCCCTCTCAAGTCACTTAAAATCAAGTTTTCTGATTCTTATGGTGAAAATATATGAACAAATTCAAGTTTAAATAGTTACTTTCAAGGGCATAGCTGAAATATGGTGAATTAGCAGCGTACAAGGACAAAGAAGGGTGCAGGCATCATGCTAAGATCTTTACTTGCTTATCTTACTAAATCATCACAAGAATCATACCCATAATCCGGTTAATGTGATTTGCAAAAGATAGGAGAAGCTGGAAAGTCAAGTTATTTGTCCAAGTTTTCACAGCTGGTGACTAAAACATGGAGATTTGAATTCAAGTTTGAATGATTCAAAAGGGAATGTTTGTTCAAAGTTGCCATCTGTCCTGGCTTTCAATTTTAAGTCTTTCATTATTGCAACTGATAATATATCTTTACCATAAGTTACAAATAAGACAACATACATAAAATACTTTACAACTCACAAAGTATTTCCAACACATGCAGATTTTTACATTTTCACTGAATCTGAAACTCTTCAAGGAACCACAACGGCAACAGCACTGATTTAAAACAAAAACAAAACTATTAACTTAGCAACAGAACCATCAACAAGGGCTAATATTCAATTTTGTTCACTCCAATTAGGAAAAAATAAAGATATCATTTTGATCATTTAAGTGAAGAGTTGAGCTCTTGTACAAATTCAATTAGAGATCCACTGATGCCTGTCTTAATCTGTCTATAAAAGACCTTTATAACAACTGAAATGAGAGGTTCTTGAGTTGAATAACCATTTTTAAATAAACAGAATAAACATGGCTTTAACCAAGAGAATAAGTGTGCTCTTAAGTGGAGAATGTTGGAATGGAGACTCTATAAATAGACTCAGCTGAAATGATGTAGCATAACCTTCGGCAAATCACACCATAACCCTGAGTCCCCAAGGCCCCATCAGTCAAAAGAGGACAAGACCACTTCACCTTCAAAACCCCATCCTAACTATGATCCACTCCCAGGTCCTTTTCCACCTCAGTTTGCTCACCAATGGCCCCACTGCTTCCCCATCCTGGACAGTAACCATTTAATTTCAGCTCTAGAAGGACACACAAGCCCATCACCATCACTATTGACAGGCACTTTGCTTTGAAAATATTTCCTCTAACCCTACAGTGAATTCTATAGGAGAAAAAAAATTCTGTTTCAGAGATGAGGAAATTGGAGCACCATAAGGTAATTAAAAAAAAAAAAAAAAACAAGCTTCATCTAAAGTCACAAAACTACTAAGGAAGAGTGCCAGATCAACTCCCTGGACTGCTATACCTGTTTTCTGCTACTGGGTAGTGAGTGTTCTGGCTCATCCGTTGGTCTTTTCCAAATACATCAAATTGATTCACAAGCCAGGTTGCAACGCTAGTTCAAATCAAAACGGCTGAAATCATGTTTCATAACCCAGAAGACTAAGATCTATGTTCAGTGGAGTCCCAGACCAATGTCAAGTACCAGGCATGTTTGTGTGTAAAAGAAGCTGCTTCCAGCACCTGTAACTGTGCTCCCAATGACAAACAATATACCTCTTTCACCACTTTAAAAGGACAGAGACAGCTCTAAACCACAAAATTAGAAGGGATTGTGTCAACCAACTTAGCCCAGTATTCAGATTCCAAATGATATAACATAATGAATATTTCAGAGATAGAAGAGACACACTCTTTATAAGGCTGAAAGCCTTGGGAAATCTTCTGGGCTATTTGCTTCTTCAGATGAATAAGCATTTATGAACGAAGGTAAAACCTTCCACAGGTAAGGTTACCTTGCTAATAAGGTAAAATGAAATTAAAAACAGAAACTCTCTTTGCCTTTACTATAGCATAAATTTCAAATTCTTGCTTTTGTTGTTCTTACTCTTGAATTCAGCAAGGGCAACATACACTGTTCAATAACATTTCCAGTCTTTACACTGTCCTTCTTTGAACTGGACAGTAACTGACCTGCCTCAATGACCACCCAGTTTGTTTCAGGTAAGAGAAGCTGCCATTAGCCCACTCCCCATTCCCAATACGTATACTCTGAGAGTTTAAAGCCCAGGTAGTGCCTAGTGCAGCAGGGATGCTCAGCTCTGTAATCTTTGCTATTTGTTTCATCAAAATAGTCACAGGATACACTCAGTTTTTGAAAGTGAGCCTTTGTTGCAGTTTTATTGATGAAAATGATTTGAAATTCTGCTTCACTCTAACCATCTGTACCAGCCAGCCCACTGCCTCCTACTATGGCTATTAAATGTATAAAAGGGCACACATCAGCTCAACAAGTGTCTGCGGGAAAAGAAACCATCTCTCCTTGCTCAGATGTCAAACAAAATCAATAACTATTTCCAAAAGAAAGGAAGAGGTAGACAAGAACTGACCCCTTTCACCTCAAATTGCTTGCTCCCTCCTTGTCTGATCTATAGAGAAACCCATGTAACTGCTTCCCTCCTTTTTTTTTTTTTTTTACTCCTTCTGCATTTCACCAAGGGGGTCTGAAGTATCAATGTTTTCAAGAAAAGGCTATATATATATATCTCTATAGCCTCTTCAAATTTAATGAAAATGAATACCTATCTTGTGTTTCTTTGTAGAGACGGACTTTTAGAGACATACATGAAATACATGTATGTTACTCTAAATAAACGTGGTTTTGCAAACCAGTTGCAATGAACAATGCAGCTCAGCATTGAGTTCAAGTGGCCAGAGGAGAGCCTGCTAGTGTTGAAATTACACAGGCTCGCTGAATTTACAAAGAGTATTATCATTGGTTCAGATTATTTTCTTGAGGCTTCACAGAGCCCATGAGAAGTGCCCTCGATCAACACCAGTGTGGCTCACAGTGAAGTTCTGTTTTCCTCACTTCTTTCCCTCTTGTCTTCGGGAAGAGGAAGCCTTCCTAAGATCAAGAATATGCAACTAAACAAACAACTGAATAAGGCAATTAAGGACTGCAACAGAGAAACTGAGGTTGCCTTTGTGGAAAACAAGGGCTCTCCCCACCCAATATTTTTCCAAGAGACAAAGCTCTGTTCCTCTTAGAAGCAGGAAACAGTTGTTTGTGTTTGTACACACAGGAGTGAAGGAGGGGATACTGACTGCCCCAGAGACTAAGCAGGAGGCTCTTCTGCTGTGTGAATTCCTGAGGGACTGAGGGCTGGTGACGGCCAACGATGGAGGGAATGGTTATTATAACAAGAAAGGAAGTAAGCAGCCCTAATGAGAATCCCTTTAGAATGAATTCTGAAACCAATCAGCCAACCAACAGAAGCACTGTACAGGTGGAAGCAGACAGAGGGGAGAGAGTGGAAATGCTGACCAAATCTCTTCAGTGTCATCATGACCAAGGTTTTATCTAACAGGTGTTCTGGTGTTCTGAGTTCCTGCACGTGGGCCATCTTAGAACAGCGCCCTGATCTTATTACATCTATGAGTGTAAGCTATTGTTCCTCCTCTCCAGGCAGTGTATTGTACTACAGGCCAGAAAGGTTTGCCTCTCAATACATGCCTTGCTGTCGATTTAAAACTGAAACTAAATCCATGAAAATTATATGGGATTCTTACCTTTCTGTGTGGATACCTACAAACACTAAGGTTTCATCTGGGAACATTTCATGAGGCTTCTAATAAATGTTCAGCTAACATTTTCCTCTGGTTCAGTTCAATTCCTCACTATATGAAGAACTTATTAAATTTAAAATAAATTAATATTAATTAAAAATTAAAGCTATGTATTTGTAAAAGCAACTACCAAACAAATTCAGTGAAAAATACCACAGTAGAACAGTTTTAACTTGTTATCATCAAAAAAAAAAAAGCTTACTCAGCTCCTATACATACTATATGGGCCTTTCAGACATTCCCAACCTATTTTAGGACCTCTTTTTTGAAGGCTGAAAAGAAGTTCTGCTAAAAGGAAATCTCTTTAATTTACTTCATTAAAGCAAGTGTTTTTGTAAATGGGGAACAGTTTGCAAAGACAGTCTCTTAATATTAACTACTTTTGATTTTTCAAGGTAGACTTCCAATGAAAACATGTGAAAGCATCCTGACAGGAGTAGCTTTTCATTCTAATCACACCTGTTCTAAGCCAGGGTTCCTCATCTTCAGTACTACTGACAGGTGTGTGTGTGTGTGCTCAGTCCGACTTTTGTGACCACATGGACTGTAGCCCGCCAGGGTCCTGTGTCCATGGAATTTCCCAAGCAGGAATACTGCAGTGGGTTGCCATCTCCTTCTCCAGTGGATTTTCCTGACCCAGGGATTGAACCAGCATCTTCTGCATTGGCAGGCAAATTCTTTACCACCATACCACCTGGGAAGCCCCAGTTGGATAATTCTTTGTTGCGGGGACAACTCAGTATATTGTGGAACATTAGCAACTTCCCAGGCCTCTGCACAAACGATGCCAGTAGCACCCCTCCCCACATCTCCAGGTACCACCAGTGTTCTTTGGGGGGCAAACTTGCCCCTGTTGAGAACCAAAGTTCTAAACCTATCAGTAATATCTATTCCCTGGAGTAAGAGAAAGTGATTTCTCTTTTCCCACTTTGGTTAATATTTCTCTCACTCATTATTCTGCTTCATCAAGCCATTTCACCACTTTTTTTTTTTTTTTTTGGTAATGTCTTTACCTTAGGGCTGCAAAGAATCTGTTGATTATTGATTATTTCCTAAAGCAAACCTGAATTTAGGTAACAGTTCTCCAGGAAAATTATTGTCAAGCTAGACTTCTGAAGACTAGGAATCAGTCCAAGGGTACAACCCTTTGTATTTCAAATGCAGGAAGTTTGGAGTTAAGGAGAGAAGGGTTTTCTCATTTCATACTGAATTTAGCATTATATAAATGAAGTTTTACCTCCACACTCATATAATATCTTCAGATGCCTAAACTCTAACTTTACTTGATATCCTAATCAATTTGCCTAACTCTCCTTCCTCCATGACTCTCCAGCAAAAAACAGACAAACATATTTCGTTACATCTATTTGAACAGCACTCTGGGGAGAATTAACAGGCAAAATAATAGTTTATTTTACCTTCACCACATGTATTAACAATAATCAATGAAGAAAAAACAGTGGTAGAAGCAGAAAATGGCAGTATATGTCTTTTTATTCAAACTTTTCACCTTACAGATATCCAGAATCATGGTCATATTTCAAAAGGTATATTCCAGTAGTTACTAGAAACTGGCCTAGCCACTGTCACATGGAATAAGACGATACATCCCTGCCATTAGAAGCTTGTTGGTCTTTCTGCTGTGTCCCTCCAAGGGTCAGTGATCACCCTGCAAGACTACCCTTCCTATGGTCCTCATCATTTTTTTAGAGTTCCTCACTTCCCTTCCTCTGAGTTTCCCCCCTGCAATCTGGATGTTCAGAATTACTTCTGATGACTGCACACACCATCTTAGAGCCCAGTCTGCAGAGACATCGGCAGACAGTAGGTACAACTCTCGCTCCCCCTTCTTTGAGTCCCTCCACAGATGGTACCGGTTTCCAGAGTTGACTTCATCCTCATTTTTCATATTTAGTGAAATATGCCACTCCCGCTCTGCCGCCCCCTTCCCCTCTAATTTCAGATCTGTACATTGCAGAAGCTTCTTCCTTTCTTGAGGTCGGTGGGTAAAATATCTACTCGTCAAAGAGGCGCTTTTACATACAGCTTTTTTGCCCTCAGAGTTGGTTTAGTCTACTAATCTAGTCATTTTTCCTTTTTAAGTTACAATTTAATTACCTGTGGGGAACTCAGGGGAGACCTACCTCCGGAGGACCAGTAAGTGCCACTCACTCTGTCCAATTTTCTGGATTCTAGCTATTTGGAGCCATCACTCGGGGTCCGCTGGGCAACATCACAGAGTCACCTGCAGGGGCAGCAGAGCGAACTGCGGAACCCCCCGCCCCCGTCCCCGTTAGTGACGCCCCAGGGAAAGAGCCGGGGCGGATTTGGGAGCCCCTCTAACCACCGGGATTCCTGGGATTCCCTCTGGCAGAAGAGGGACAGCCGCGTCTTCCGGGGACCGAATCGGAAGACAAGACCTGCATCAGGTGTGGGGGTGTGCAGGAGCCGGGAAGAGGTTAGAGAAGAACATCACTGGATGAGCAAAGAATGTGACCCTAGGGAAAGGAGGCAGGAGAGACGCAGGAAAGCACGTTTCCTTTAATCCCCTCCCCGTGCCGCCTGTGGAGCCCTGGATCTCCTCGTCATGGAGACAGACTGCATCAACACAGGCGACCCCGGGCGGGCAACACGCACACTGGCGCGCGCGCACACGAATACTCACACGCCCCGCCGCGACTTGCACACTGCAGACTTCTGCCTGACTTCTCGGCCCCGAACACCGCACCTTCGGGGCGAGACCGAGGGCTCCTGTGGCCTAGAGGAGAACCCCCCACTTCCACATCCCCCGAAACATACACATTCAGATCCTGCTTTGTACCCCAAGGGTGCTGGGAACCACTTAAGGGAAGCACAGACAGCTCCCCTGCAAACGACTACCTTCCCGGTTGCCTGATCTGTCCAAATCTACAAACTCGCCTTAAGTAAGCCGCCCTGTAACCAAGCCAGGTAGGAGATGAAGGAGGAGCTGGCTTGCAAATGAACCTCAGAGAACCGCTACCAAGTCACTATTCAGAGGACCACACGTAGCAGCCTGCAAGCCTCTCCTGAGCCTTTTGGTCCCAACCCTGGCTCCATTCCTCAGCTCGATCGCTGCACTGTTCCCCTCCTCCCCTTCACTCAAATACCCCAGCGATTTTCCAGCTGGCCCTTCCGGGCCACTTTCTGCATCCATCCTCTCTGCTCAGCCAGTTCTCAACATTTGGCCCCGCATATTCGCTGCAAAGACCTTGATCCAATGCTACCTCTCTCCATCATTACACTGCCCTGATCTGGTACAGATTCCCCAAATTATTACAGTCCACTTGCTTCCCGAAGCAGACGGCCTCTTCCACCGGCGTCCTTTGCTCTGGTTCAAATCCGCTTTCCACGCGCCCCACTTTCCATCCACCTTCCCTCCCGCCGCTCCAGCCAGGACGCGCTCACCCTCTCCTATGCCTTCCACACTGGGTTCTCACGTCGCTGCCACCTTATCCCCCGGGGACACCCTTCTTTCCTTCTGCGGCTGTTCTCAGCCAGAAGCCCGCATCCCAAACCCAGCCTCCCAAGCCGGCACCAGCCCGCTTCCTGGCAGTGCGGTCCTTCCCTCTCCCCAAGTTGGCCCCCTTAGCCTCCAACCGGAGTCAGTCCGGCCCTCCTGCTTTGCCGGTCCCCCGACTCCAACATCCCAGGGGTCATCACTTTCAAACTAGCCAAAAGGCTGGCCGAGGCGCCGGGCACCCGGGTCAGCGGGGCCAGCCGGCTCTCCGGAGCCCCAGCCGCGCCTCCCTCCAGGGCTTCCCCGGGGGCGCCGGTCCCTCGCCCCACCGCCCAGCCACCTCACAAACTTACTTGCGGGTCGCCGGGAGGGGGCTGCGGTGAGCTGCGGCGGGCCCGGCGGCGGCGGCGGCGAGTGCGCCCCTCTCGGCGGGGCTGGGCTGCGCGGCGCCGGCGCTGCGCTCCTGCGGTCGCGCGGTGGACGGGCTCAGCCTGACGCAGCCCGGTTCTGCCCCCGCCGCCGCCGAGGCCGCCGAGCGCTTCCAGACATGCTCAGTTTCCAGACCTGCCCGCGTGGACGCTACCATGAGCGAGAGGCGGCGGGGGAGACAGAAGGGAGGCGGCCGCCCGCCGGAGGCTACCACGCCCGAGGCCGAGGGAAAGGGGGGCGGGGGGGACGCGCCGCTAAAAATAGGTCGTGCGGAAGCCGCTGCTCGGGTTTAAAGCGCCCCCCCCCACCCCCACCCCAAGGCCTCCTTGGCGCTCGCGCGTCCCCGCAACCGGGGACTGGGGACCTGAGCGCGCGCGTCCTACTAGGTCCCTGCTCGCGCTGGGAACCTCACCCCGGGGAAAAACCGAGCTCTGCGCCCCAGCACCCGAGAGTCTTCGCCGGAACGAAGCCCCAAGCTTCCCCGATTTCGGGCTCCAGTCTGTCAGGCAGCCCGAATTTCAGGCTCTAGCCAAAGAAATGAAAGAAAGTTGGGTTAAAGCGGTGGAAAAGCTCCGTGACAGTGAAATTAAGACTTCTGAAAGAAAACTCTAAGTTTTTTGGAATGCTTAGTTTTGCTGGAAGGAAAAAGGAGGAAAGGAGGGTGATGATCCACGGCCGGGAGAGGGGGCTCTGGAAAGAGCATGTAAAAATACAGAATTCTTTTCAGGGCGTCTCTGACTCCTCATTCCACAGGATTTTGCATCGTTCGCTGACATCCTCCCTTGACCTTGCTGCTACTGCTAAGTCACTTCAGTCGTGTCCGACTCTGTGCGACCCCATAGACGGCAGCCCACCAGGCTCCCCCGTCCCTGGGATTCTCCAGGCAAGAACACTGGAGTGGGTTGCCATTTCCTTCTCCAATGCATGAAAGTGAAAAGTGAAAGTGAAGTCGCTCAGTCGTGTCCGACCCTCAGAGACCCCATGGACTGCAGCCTACCAGGCTCCTCCGTCCATAGGATTCTCAGGGCAAGAGTACTGGAGTGGGGTGCCATTGCCTTCTCCGACCTTAGTGATTTTGTTATTCTTGTAATCTGAACTGTAATTTCTTTCCCGCACGTTTTACCTCCACCCTTCCTCCCTCAAACCAACTTTACATGCAAAAAAGGAAAGGACGCACACTGGAGACGGGTAGATTCTGACACCTGAATGGAATTCAGCCAATTGGTAACCCTACGCAGGGAGGGCTCGGTACTGTTGACCAGTTCGGCCAGAAAGCATCCTGAGGTCTCCTGAGTATCCAGCTCTTTCACACCTCAAGGTCTTAGAACCGTCGCACCTGCAAAAACACCTTCCCCGCTCTTCATTTTCAGTCTGATCTACCTTCATTCCTAGAAATCTACTTTTGAAAATTTTTCTTCCTTGAAGTGAGAGGTACAAAAGTTTCCTGGGTCAAATTCCCGTCTTCATTCACCCTTCACAACCATCCAATAAGAGAATTAGTATTATTCCTATTTGAAAGATGAGGACGTTGAAGTTCAAGGACGTTCCTCTCTTGTCTGGAATCATAGTGTTGAACCCAGAGTCTACCTGACTAGAAACTCCAATGGCTTCCGTATAACCTATTTCTTTGAATCAATAGCTTTACCTGATAAGAGCTGAGGGGGGGGGGGGGTAGGAAATCGATTTTTCTCTGTGGAGTGCTCAGAATGAGAAAATGCCAAATATGAGTTTGTTCTTCATTATTTTCCCCCTAATTTCTTTCTCAACATTCACAGCTTAGACTGTGTGTATTCTATTGAAAGTGACGCGTTTTGTTTTTATTCATTCAGAGAAGATGTACTGTGAATCTTCTAAGAACAATGCACCTACTGGCAATGTATTTTATATCCCACTATTCAGAGTCTTTGCTACGCCTACTTTCTTTTGCTGTTGTTACAAGTTAGTGAGGTTTCCGTAAGCCTACTAAGTAATGTAGGTGTACATTTTCACAGAACTGAGTGGTATGTGTCTCTCTGGACTAAGTTGTCCTTGCTCTTACCTCCCCTTCCTCTTAAAATTTAGTGCCATGTCTAGCCCCAAATAGATGATTGCTTAATGCTTGACCTTTTACTTGCTAGTCTCCAGCTTCTCCATTCCTTCTTCCTTTGGTGTGTGCATCCCATAGATGTCATCTCCAGAACTAGAGCCACTTGGTAATGACACCAGGTTCCTAGTTTTAATGACACCAGGTTCCTAAGTTTCTATGAGCAATTCACTAGGAAGATTAAAATGGAATTTCTCCTAGAGTATCAGCACAATTCCTTTCCATAGGTACTGAAAGAAGATGAAAAATATACTTTATCTTCATCCCAGTTGTGTTTCTTCTTCCTTTCTCAGTAATTAATCCTATAGTGGGTATGATTATCTGGACATCTTCATGCTACAGCATGCATACTAAGCTTAATCATGAAACAGGCAGATTTTGATGTCAAAGTGAAGCCTGTATGATTTCCTACCCATACATGTAGTTCGAAAACCTGCTGCCTTCAGGATTCTTATTAGCCAGTGACAGAAAATTCAACTCTAACTTACTCAAGCAAACAAAGGAAACTGGGCTGTGTATCGATAACTCAGCTGGGCTGATTCAAGGCTTAATAGCATCGGCTGGAATGTGTGTGTGTCTCTCTCTCACTTGCTCTCAGCACTGCCTTTTGTTTGGGCTTCGTTCTGCATCAGACTGTGCCCAGAGTGCAGCTCCAGCCTTACGCAGATGACAAAGTTTGCGATCTTACAAAGAAAGCAAACCTTGTGCTCTGATGAGCACATCAATCTTTGTAAAAGGAGTCTGGTTAGCTGTCCTTGTGCATCCTCTAGGGGAAGAAACCTCTCCAAAGGAGATAAAGTATCCAGTCGGTAGAAGGGATAAGGGATGCTTGAAAGATAGAAATAATAGGCATCCTCCACAGGCATCCTCTGTGTGGAGGATGGGATTTGTTTCCCCATAGAACAAAAGGGACGGCAAGCCCATGGCAGGATATCAGTTGATTTGAGTTATTCAGAAATGAGCAAAAGAATAATGATGCTTGCAAGTGTCTGTCCTCTTTTTAGGAACAGATACTTTGATTTGCCTGCCTAAGGGTAGCACTTAGTTCCTCTTTGTTGCCTTTCCATCTATATTTCAGGGTCATAGATACTTACAAGGTGGTGCCACTCATTAAAGCTTTCTAATGAGCCTTCATTCAGCTGAGCCCTCAAGTCTGCAATCTGTCTGTATGAGAAAATGACATTTTCCACATTCTTAAAGCCCATTATTTCTTTTTTGATTTAACATACCTGATAATTCTGTAAACCATGTGACAATTAAAAACTGGGCTATTTCTCTTTTGCCTCCAATCCTGACAGGGAAATGCTGTTCTTCCTATGGTAAATATATTATGTCTTTCTTATGGATCACTGTGAGAATTATTGAAATAAGTGATCATCATTCCGTTTCTCATACCCCAAATCCATGAATTCACTTGTTCCCTTTTTTAATATTTGTTTATAAATAAATAAATGCAATCTATGAGTCACTTCATTTAAACTGTATTTTATAATTATATTAAAATCATCAAATTCAGATCTTTTCCTTAATCTTCCTCCTCATTGACTTCCTTTATTTTTTCTCATTGACTTCTAAGAACTCCTCAGTCAGTGTCTCTTGCACTACACCTTATTAATCCACACTTCTGATTATTCCTCTTCCATTTTCCTAGTTCTTTGTCCTTCTCTTACACCACTGTCCCATTTGTTTTTGTTATCTGTATACTTGTTTTTCCTCTCCCACCGAAACACAAGTTTGTAGAAGATTGGAACTATAGAGAATTTATGTATGTGTGTGTGTTTTCTCTTCTTCAGTGTTTGACAGATGTTTGCTGAAGCGTTCAGTCAGTTCAGTTAAGTCACTCAGTCGTGTCTGACTCTTCGACCCCATGAATCGCAGCACACCAGGCCTCCCTGTCCATCACCAACTCCCAGAGTTCACTCAGACTCACGTCCATCGGAGTCAGTGATGCCATCCAGCCCTCTCATCCTCTGTCATCCCCTTCTCCTCCTGCCCCCAACCCCTCCCAGCATCAGGGTCTTTTCCAATGAGTCAACTCTTCGCATGAGGTGGCCAAAGTACTGGAGTTTCAGCTTTAGCATCATTCCTTCCAAAGAAATCCCAGGGCTGATCTCCTTCAGAATGGACTGGTTGGATCTCCTTGCTGTCCAAGGGACTCTCAAGAGTCTTCTCCAACACCACAGTTCAAAAGCATTAATTTTTCGGCGCTCAGCATTCTTCAAGTGTTAGTGGGTTATAAAGGGAAGGTGAATGTTTAGATCTGAAAGAATGGGTCTAAGCCTGAAGTTCCCAGTTTCATTAACTGGAGAAAGGCTGGAGAGGGCTGATGCTAGGGGTAGGATGACATGGCATGTAGATTTTTCTTGTCTCTCCATTTTGTCTGGGGATAGCTCAGTATAGCCCCTTCTTCCCTCCCTGACATTTTCTTACCAACCTTCTCAAAGTTGGAATGCTTCAGTGTGATCTGTGCCACACTGCCAAACACCTGTAATTTTCCCCGATACTGGCACTGACCACTGAGCATATTCCGCTTCTATTACATAGAGACAGTTTATTTTAGACACCTGAACACTAAGTTGCCTCTCCATTGCACTCTTTTCATACTAAATTTCCGCTTAGAAAATCAGGACTAAATTAGGAATGTGAAATTATTCATAATTGAGTTCCTCAAGAGAAAAGGCAGTATCATGATGGCTTCATTGAAGAGCTATTAAGAGCTTGTCTTTTTGATACCTGTTATTTTCCCATTGTGGAAAAAAAATGTATAAAAGGGAGAACTAAATGGGAGCAATTCAAAGACATTAATGCCCAAATTATTCTTTCATTTCATGACCATAGATAAATGTCATAACAGATCAACTAATGATATGCACTAAAGGTATAAATGTTCATTCCCCGCACCCCCCCTTTCCCCCGCTCTGCACTTCAAGGCTAAAACTGCTCTAGGTAATAGTCATGGGACATTAAGGATGCTCATAGTATTTGTGAATCAAAGATGCTTCTTGACTAAAAGACTTAGCTCTGATGGCCCTTTCCTCAGGGAAGAAGAATGTGGGTAATTATGCACTTCAAATATCAAGCTGCTCTTTTCTTGCCTCTAAATCTAACACAAACATGGCTTAGTTATTGAGCAGGCAGCAAGGTTGGGTTACGAACTGCAACTCTTTTCACTTATCATTGAATCCAGTGCTACAATAACAAATATTCTTAACATGTGATCTCACATTCTCAAGTTTTATCAAGAAATTCATGATCATTAAGTTATTTCATAATACATTTGAATACAATAGTTCAAAAATCCTATCTGCATCAGTTAATAATATCCAACACTTATCATTACCTCTGTGTCTCATTCTTCAGTGGGCACTTACTTTGCTTATTTTTATCATTTAATTCTAATATCAGTCCAGTGAAGTTGTATGTTACTTAGATCTTTTAAATTGTACATATAGAAATCCAATCTAAGCTAGTTTAGGTGAAAAGGAAGATTTTCCAGCACAATAGTGCAAAATATAACCTTCAGAAGGCAGGGGGCTTCTCTGAACCTCAGGTTATGGAAATACTGTCATGATTCTGTTCATTTCTCATCCTCATCTCTCCCTTGTGTCAGCTTTATTACCCCACCTTGCAAACAGGCTTTGTCTACAACTGGCATAGTCTAAAGATCTCTCCTTTAAATATAGATCGAATGTGTTACACTTGTTTTAGCTTTAAAACCCTCAGAGAATTAGTTACTTGCTTCCATAAAATAGACTATGGAAAAGGGAAGTAGCAACTTGCCAGTGGAGAATCTTGGCAGACACCATCTTAACCAAATGATGAAGGTTAACATCACCAGTGATGTCATGTGGAACTTGTTTACCTCCTGATACAAAATGATAAGAAGGGCACTCATCTCTATAGAATTATTCCCCCAAATTAGAATTCTACAAAATATCAGGCAATCTTAAACAGAGCAGCAGTCTATAAAATACCCGAACAATATTCCTCAAAACTGACAATCATAAAAAAACAGGGAAAGACTAAGAAACTGTCACAAACCGAAGGAGACCAAAGAGAAATGAAAACTAAATCCAGTATTTTACCATGGATTGGGTCCTGGAAAAGAAAGAGGAAATTAATGAAAAAATTAATAGGATCTAGAGTTTAGTTAATAGCAATGAGCCATGTGTTTAAATAATACCAAATTTTGCTGTATTAAAAATTATACCAGCAAGATCCAGGGGAAGAAATGTGTGTGTATGTGTGTGTGTGTGTCTGTGTATTCTGAGGATGCTAGCCCAGGGAAGGAAGAGGGACATAATTTATCAATGCGGGGGTTCTTATCAGAGGGTTTGCGTTTGATGTACAAGTTTGAATGCCTGGAAAAGCTTCTAATGGTTTGTTCACTTGGTTATCTAAATCCTGGTCTTGTGGAGACTATCCTAAATGGAGTTGAGATGCTAGAAATTCCTGTGTGCAATATAAAGGGGATGTGAGGTTGTGGAGATAGGAATGTTTGAATGTCATTATCAGAGAGGATTGGCTCAACTATTCCCTACTGGTCCCTAAGAAGGACCAGAGACTTCTCATCAAGACACTAATTGCTTCCTTGAATCTCCTCTTTGGCCACAAAAGAAGTTAAGAGACATTGACATTGAAATGGTTTCTAGGATTTAATGGAAATAAAGGAAAATCAATGTGGAAGAGGTCAAGAACCAACTTAACCACCAGAGTCAATGTGGGTGGTTATCACAGCAGGTAACAAGGCTGAAACGGTCATAGAAAGTGTGACCCCAAAGAGATATTTTGTTGTTGTTTAGTTGCTCACTCATGCCCAACTCTTTGGGACCCCATGAAAGAGTAGTTCGCCAGGCTCCTCCGTCCATGAGATTCTCCAGGCAAGAATACTGGAGGGGGTTGCCACTTCCTTCTACAGGGGATCTTCTCAACCCAGGGATCAAACCCAGATCTCTTGCATTGGCAGGTGGATTCATTACCATTGAGCCACCAGAGAAGTCCCACAGAAATCTTTAGAAGTGCCTAAAAAGTCATAATCTCTTTTGGACTGGATACCTGTGTATCATACTAAGGTACTTAATCTATAGGTAGCTTGTGCTCTGGTGAAAATGGACTTGACTTAAATCACAATAGAAAATCATGGCTCTCCACCTAATTTACAGACCTGAGTTAGAATACTGGAGTCTGGTTACATTCAGAGAGGAATCCTCTACCACAAGTAGATATTTTGTATATGATGCTAAAGCTGAAACTCCAGTACTTTGGCCACCTCATAAAAAGAGTTGACTCATTGGAAAATGAGTCTGGGTATGAGATGGGCAGCCGGTGCCCATCCCACCCAGCACGGACTGCAAGGACCTGTGGCGGGGCATGACAGTGATGCCCTACCTGGAGGACCTGCAGGGCTGTGCCGACGACGTGGAGGATGAGCTCTTCGACATTGAGGATGACGTCATCTACACTCAAGACTTCACAGTGCCCAGTCAGGTTCTGGAGGAGGAGGCTGGGCAGAGCGCACAGAACCGGGTCCTTCCCAAGGCTGTGTGCGTGAATGGCACCGACACCACCCAGCTGAATACCAGGTCGAGGGCAGAGCGCCCGGCCAGGGCCGCCTCCAACCCTGCCCGCAAGGCCTGCTTGGCCAGCAGCAAGATCCGCCAGCTGTCGGCCTGCAAACAGCAGTGAGAGTGGCTGCCTGCAGTCCGTCCCCAGGAGCCCGACCAGGTCCTGCTCAGTCTTCCCGTCGACAGCTGGCCTGCTGCCCACCGCCCAAGAAGGCTGCCACAGCGCTCTCCGTGCTGACTGCTCCTCTGGAAGCCAGAGGGTCCTGGAGGGCTGTGGCTGGGGGACAGCAGGGACTGGGATCTGGCCCTCCTTCGGTGGGACTGAACTGAACTGAACTTATATATATATATATATATATATATACACACACACATATATTTTAAATTTATTTTTTAATTGAAAGATAATTGCTTTACAGAATTTTGTTGTTTTCTGTCAAACCTCAACATGAATCAGCCATCAGTTCAGTTCAGTCGCTCAGTCATGTCCAACTCCTTGCGACCCCATGAATTGCAGCATGCCAGGCCTCCCTGTCCATCACCAACTGCCAGAGTTCACTCAAACTCATGTCCATCGAGTCGGTGATGCCATCCAGCCATCTCATCCTATGTCCCCTTCTCCTCCTGCCCCCAGTCCCTCCCAGCATTAGGGTCTTTTCCAATGAGTCAACTCTTCACATGAGTTGGCCAAAGTATTGGAGTTTCAGCTTCAGCATCAGTCCTTCCAATGAGCACCCAGGACTGATCTCCTTTAGGATGGACTGGTTGGATCTCCTTGCTGTCCAAGGAACTCTCAAGTGTCTTCTCCAACACCACAGTTCAAAAGCATCAATTCTTTGGCACTCAGCTTTCTTCACAGTCCAACTCTCATCCATACATGACTACTGGAAAAACCATAGCCTTGACTAGACAGACCTTTGTTGGCAAAGTAATGTCTCTGCTTTTCAACATGCTATCTAGGTTGGTCATAACTTTCCTTCCAAGGAATAAGCGTCTTTTAATTTCATGGCTGTAGTCACCATCTGCAGTGATTTTGGAGCCCCAAAAAATAAAGTCTGACACTGTTTCCACTGTTTCCCCACCTATTTCCCATGAAGTGATGGGACCAGATGCCATGATCTTCGTTTTCTGAATGTTGAGCTTTAAGCCAACTTTTTTCACTCTCCTCTTTCACTTTCATCAAGAGGCTTTTGAGTTCCTCTTCACTTTCTGCCATAAGGGTGGTGTCATCTGCATATCTGAGGTTATTGATATTTCTCCCAGCAATCTTGAGTCCAGCTTGTGCTTCTTCCAGCCCAGTGTTTCTCATGATGTACTCTGCATATAAGTTAAATAAGCAGGATGACAATATACAGCCTTGATGTAATCAGCCATAGGTATACATATATCCCCTCCCTTATGAACCTCCCTCCCATCTCCCTCCTCATCTCACCCCTCTAGGTTGATGCAGAGCCCCTGTTTGAGTTCCCTGAGCCATACAGCAAATTCTCATTGGCTATATATTTTACAAATGGTTTAATGTAAGTTTCTATGTTACTCTTTCCATACATCTCATCTTCTCCTCCCCTCTCCCCATGTCCATAAGTCTATTCTCTATGTCTGTTTCTCCACTGCTGCCCTAAAAATAAATTTTTCAGTACCATTTTTCTAGATTCCATACATATCCATTAGAATATGATATTTATCTTTCTGTTTCTGACTTACTTCGCTCTGTATAATAGGTTCTAGGTTCATCCACCTCATTAGGACCGACTCAAATACATTCCCTTTATGGCTGAGTAATATTCCATTGTGTATATGTATCACAGTTTCTTTATCCATTCATCTATCAATGGACATCTAGGTTACTTCCATATATTTCATAGACACAGAGTCTGCCTAGTTGATTTTGTGGATTTAATCTGAAGCTTGTACAGCTGGTGGGAGGGTTTGGGGTCTTCTTCCTTAGCCACATTGCCCCTGGGTTTCAACTGTGGTTTTATTTCCACCTCTTTATGTGGATGATCCACTGGGGTTTGCTCCTGAGGCTGCCCTGGAGGACTTGGGTTGCCCCTGTGAGGGCCAAGTGTGGAAGTGGTGCAGCTTCTTGGGTCACAGGGCTTCTGGCAGCACCAGGTACTCAGGGGAGTTGGCAGCTAGGGCAGCAGGAAATATAGTGCTCTAGAAGGGTATGGCAACCAGTGTTGGCCAATACGCTCCAGTATTCTTGCCTGGAGAACCCCCCTGACAGAGGAGCCTGGCAGACCACAGTCTATAGGATTGCAAAGAGTTGGACTTGACCAAAGCAACCCCACGTGAATAGATGCAAGACTTTTTTTGCCTGTGGCAGCCCTGCCCCAATAACAGTTGAGCGTGAAGGTGGCACAGCTGCTTGGCTTGCGGGGTCCCTGGCGGCACCAAGTGTGCAGGGACTGCCTCCACCCCGGGAGTTCTGGCCCTATCAGAGTCTTTTTTCAAGCCTCTTGTAGCTGGTGATCAGAAGGCCTCTTTTGTCAGTCTTTCTCTGTAGCTCTGCTCGTTCAGGCCTTTAGACGGCTCCCTTGCCTGTGACCTTTCTCCGTTGTTGAGCATGTCAGGCACATAGAGGGCCCCCCGCCCCACCTGCTGTTCTACTCTGTAGTTCAGTGTGTCAGGCATTTGATGGGCAGCCTCTCTACTGTTCAGGGGTCTATGCTCACATTTGGGGAGAAAGAGGCTATGGTGGTGGCTTTACCCCCTATGCATGACTCAGCAGTATTGCCTTGCTTCCATGGCTGCCCAGCTTTCCTCCACAGGCATTTCCCACCACAGTTTCCTCCCTCACATCCCCTCTATCCGTCTCTCTGCAGTCAACAGCAGCCCTCACCCTGGGGTTGATCCACAATCCCTGAACTCCAGCTCCCAGCTGCTGCACCTTCCAGGGCACCTGCGTCCCTGTCCAGGGTATGTATGGCTGCAGCAAGAACTGTCTGATTCTCATTCCATTTAGGCTGCCACAGATCAGCTGTTTCACTCTCAGCTTTAAATGTTTCTCCTCTGACTCAGACAATTGCCTCGCTGTGGGGATCAGACCCTTGCTCCAGTTCGCCTACCCTCTGAAGGCAGGTTCAGTCCTACTAACAAGCCTGTTTTCCCCACCCAGTTCCTTCCTCCTACCGAGTTTTGCGTGGTTCTATAAATTCTTTTCCGCTAGTCAGGTACTCCTGTCTGCTCTCAGCTGGTGTTCTGCATGCACTGTGTCTGTGTCTGAATGTGTATTCCTGATGTATCCATGGAGAGAGATGTACTCCATGCCCACCTATTCCTCCACCATCTTGTTCCCTTCCACAAGTAGATATTTAATTCTTTTCCCTCATTTCCCCCCAAAGGACTTGGCAATTATTTCCCAGAGTGACTATCTTAGGAAAAGGGAAATACCCAGATCTTTCTGGGGCTTACTGCATTCTAATTCTAACCGAGAGCACCACTGTGGTCCACTGGCAGAGGATAAGTAGAAATTCTGTTCTTAGTGTCCAGGGGCTCTGTGATTCTACAAACACATTCTGTACTTAATTTTCCTTCCTGAGTGAAGAGTTAGAATACATATACTCAGCAGCTGTTATGAACTCTTACATTATCATGAAGGTTTTCAAGGCAGAAAATCACACCCCCCATAACACACAAGCAAAGCAAAATACTCCCCAAAGACCTAAGTCTCAACCTCCCTAGCAAAGTAATAAGTAGTGAGCCAAAGCAATATCACAGCGCTTCAGGAATCATAGACAAAAGTGTTACCACTGAACTTGCAAGTTACAAATGTAAGTTGCAGGGGTAGTAATGCAATCACACCCTCCCCCCCCTCCCCATTTAACTTATCTCTTTCATTTAAGCACAAGCTATATGGATACTAGAAAAAGACAGAGGATTCTCAGAAGCTTAATTAGGTGATTGCATCAACTGCAGTTGATTTTTCAAAGGTGACCTCATTACTGGAGCAACTCAAGACAGCCCCTGACATCTGGTATGCATCTATTTATTGGCCAGATATGTTTTTCATTGTCTCTATAAGCACAAAACTGTAGAAGGTATTCAGTTTCACCTTTATTTAATAGAAAAGCAGAACAATTTACTGTCTTTTTTCAGGGTGAGATCAACTCTCTGGTTCTGCACCATAACATACAATCCAGAAGTCCCTTGATTATGTCATCCTCCCCCAGGTTTTATTCTGAGCAAATGATGACACTCTCCTAGGAGGATATGGTGATCAGAAAATCATAGGAGCACTAAGTTGCTTTGGTAAGACATCTAGGAGATGGGAGATAGATTCAGACAAAAATTTCATATATGTAAGAATATATCTATGGATATATATAATTATTACCCAGTTATTTATTTAATGTTGCCCCTCTTGGCTAGAATGTATGTTCCAAAAGAGCAAGGATTTTGTCTACTTTGTTGACCACCATGTTACCAGCACAATTTCAGCACCTAGAATAAATGAATGTTCCATGGATAGGTGTGTTATTTAATGCTCATCCTCTCCTAAAGAATGGTGAAATTTTTATAACCGCTATCTTCTTCAGGCAGAGATGAAGTTTTTACTGCTCAGCATTATAATTCAGAAAAGGTTTTGAATTCTGCTAAAACAAGATTTGATGTGTAATCATTTGGAGAAAGAAGCATGGCTTGGAATAAGTAATAAACATTATAAATTTTTCTCAGATCTCAATGACTTGTGCTTGAAAGAACTTCCATTTATGAAAAAGGACAGCATAAGTACTTACTTTAAGAGAGGCTAGGAAGATATCAGTCACAAAGGGCAATTATGATATTGTTTTGTGTACTTTTTGCTTTTACCACATACTGTTGAGCAAACAGTTCATGAAGCACCAAAATGATGCATATTTAATAGGACAGGAGGTCAAGGGAACAAAAGAGAGAAGTAAGCAAAAATAGAACATCAGTAAGACATTATTTTATTTCAAATTTTTTAACAAAGAAGTCAGTAAGAAGGGAAATTTTTGGTGAAAATTTTGGTTTTTTACTATTAAAATTGTGCTGTTTTAAAGCTTCTAGGGTAAGAAACTTGTTCATTAACCCATATTTATTTAAAGAGGCTACTTTATGCCTCTCAATGAGAAGAGACTCCTTCCTAAACAACCAGTACACTATGCCAACAGAGAAAAATCTACACAGGGCAGATGAATTTGCTTCATTTACCCACCTCCCACCATCTTTCTAGAATCACTGACACCCCATTCCCACCTCCCAGAGTTGGACTGGATGTTCTTCTTAAAGCGAGTGTTATCATGTTGTACTCATTCCTCTCTAATACTTACTGGTTGCTGTTGACTACTTTCTCATCTGATACTTCAGTTGAGGAAACGGGTATGTCTTGTTTCAGATAATATCTCCCACACTTGCACAGTGCCTAGGCACAAAGTAGCTTCAAATAAATATGGATTAATGAACAAGGACATGAAAGATGACATGACTCTCTACAGAGCATCATCCCAGATTTGAGGGAAAAGGAACTGATCTTGACATTTTTTAATTCAGAGAACAAATGTGGAGATGAGGATTGATCATGAGGTTAAAAGGCCCATATCCTGGACTTGCACTTTCTTCTGAAGATCAGCATCATTTTGACCCATTCGGCACTAAGAGAAAGCCTTGTATTCTGACGGTAGTGCAAACTCTTCTGCAATAGAGGAACCAGTGTGGTGAGAGGATTTTTCAAGGCATTCCCTTTTGTAGCTATAGAAGTAACCAAGTTCTTTCTTCCACTTCCAGAGGCTATTAAAAATAAATTAGTTTCCTTTTAGGGTTAGTACTTTTTATATCCTGACTGCCCCCAAACTCTAAGGCTGTATGATTTTTTAATGTTGTAAATAGTGAAAGTGTTAGTCTCTGAGTCGTGTCCAACTCTTTGTGACCCCATGGACTATAGCCTGCCAGGCTCCTCCGTTCATAGAATTTTCCAGGCTCCTCCGTTCATAGAATTTTCCAGGCAAGAATACTGGAGTGGGTAGCCATTCCCTTCTCCACGAGATCTTCCCAACCCAGGGGTCAAACCTGAGTCTCCTGCTTTACTGTCAGAGCCACCAGGGAATTTTGCTATTTTAATTTCATTTTCAAATGTTTGTTGATAGTATTGACACATAGAGATATAGTTTCTTTTGTATATTGATCTTGTATCTTATAAATTAACTTATTAGTTCTTACGTATGTATGTGTTAGTCACCCAGTCATGTGCGACTCTTTGTGACCCCATGGACTGTAGCCCCCCAGGCTCCACTGTTCATGGAATTCTCCAGGCAAGAATAATGGAGTGAGTTGCCATTTCCTTCTCCAGGGAATCTTCCCAACCCAGGGATCAAACTTGGGTCTCCTGCATTGCAAGCAGATGCTTTACCATCTGAGCTACTAGGGAACCCAAACACATATTAGTTCTTAGTAGCTTTTTAATAGATTACTTGGGATTTTATATGTAGAACATCCTACCATCTGCAAATAAAAGCAGATTTAATTCTTTCTTTCTAATAAACAGGCTTTATTTTTTCTTTCCATATTGCTGTGGCTAGAAATTGAATTACAGTGATAAATAGAAGACATTTTTGTTTTTTTCTCAATCTTGGATAAAGTATACCCTTAGGTATATCACTTGTTGTTGTTCAGTCACTCAGTCATGTCTGACATTTTGCAACTCCATGGACTGTAGCACACCAGGCTTCCCTGTTCTTCACTATCTCCCAGAGTTTGCTCAGACTCACATCTATTGAATCAGTTATGCCATCCAATCATCTCATCCTCTGTCACCCGCTTCTCCTGTCCTCAGTCTTTCCCAGCATCAGCATCTTTTCCAATGGTATATCATTAAACATACCATGAGGTATGATATGAGCTGTAGGTTCTTCATGATGCCCTTTATCACAATAAAATAGTTCCTTCTCTTCTTCAATTTTGAAAATTTTTATAATAAAGAGTTACAGAATTTTATTGATTTTAAAAATTTTATTCTGAATTGTTAAGTACATTGATTGATCTTTTGAAAGCTGGATCAAGTCTTTATTCCTTGGATGACATTCACAAAAATGTTATTCCTTTTTATGTTACTAGAATCAATTTTCTTGTATTTTGTTGGAGGTTTTGTGGATCCAGGTATATTTGTCTGTAATATACCTATATTGTAATATCTTTGTCAGGGTATCATAAGTAGGATAGCCTCAAAAAAATGAGTTGGGAATTTTTCTCTCCTTATCTATTTACCAAAAGAATGTGTGTAAGATTCATATCATTTGTAATGATCTGGGTCTAGAATTTTCCTTGTGGAAAGCTTTCTTATTATCAAAGTCAATTAATAGATATAAAGCTATACATATATTCTATCTATTCCTGAGTTTTGGTAAGTTACATTTATCAAGGAATTTGTTCCTTGTTCCAAATATTGAATGCTAGCTTAAAGGTGTTCATAATCCCTTATTATAGGTTTAATACCTATAAAAGTTTTTTTATAATATTCAGTCTTTCATTCCAATGTTCTTGCTCTATATATTCTTTTACTTGATTAACATTGCTAGGTTGTTTTTTTTTTTTTGCCCATTTTATTAATCTTTTTAAACAACATCTGCCCTTCACAAAATAAGTAACTTAAATGGATCATCTAACTAATTGTAAAATGCAAAACTGTAAAACTTCTGAAAGATAACATAGGAAAAAACCTAGATGACCTTGGGTTTGGGGTTGTCTTTTTAGATACAACATCAAATGCATGATCTATAAAAGGAATAATTAATAAGCTGGACTTCATTAAAATTAAGAACTTCTGCTCTGTGAAAGACAATGCCAAGAGAATGAAAAAACAAATCACAGGGTGGAAGAATATATTTGCAAAATACACATTGAATAAAGAAATATTATCCAAATTACACAAAGATCTCTTAAAATGTAACAACACAACAAAAACAAACAAATTAACAAAAATTAAAAAAATAGGCCAAAGATCTTAACAAACACCTCCTCAAAGATTTACAGATGGCAAATAAGCATATGAAAATAAACCCCATATCATATTTCATCAGAGAAATGAAAATTAAAACAGTGGCAAGATATCACTACACATCTACAGGAATGGCCAAAATTTGGAACACTATCAACAGCAAAAGCTGGCAGGGATATGGAGCAACGGGAAATCTCATACATTGCTTGTGAGACTGAAAACATTAATAATACATATGCTATTATTGTTTTGTTTTAAACAAAACAGTCTTTTTTTTTTTTAAGAAAAAAAGGTAGCAAAACGGTTACCAACTTCCCATTCATTTCATGTGGGTTCAGTTTTCCATCTGACATCATCTGTGTTTAGCCTAAAAGGCATCCATTCCATCCATAGCCTAAAAGTACATTTCTGTCTACAAGATCATCTATGTCAAATACCCAAGAAAGACAATATGCTTGGTCCAACTAGCTGTTGTTGGATCCATTGTTTTTATTATTTCATATCAGCATATGGATTAACTGCCATTATGTACAGAATCCACACTTGACTTAAGGAGCTGTAGATGACGTTTGAGGGTAACATAGGACCAAATTTTGCTGACTAGGACTAACTCTTCAACATAGCCTATAATGGAATACTTTCTCCTGGAATAGTACCAACTACTTTTCAATAAACTATGGAAAATTCTTACAGAGATGAGAATACCAGACCATCTTACCTGTCTCCTGAGAAACCCGTATGCAGGTTAAGAAGCAACCTGGAACAGTGGAACAGACATGGAACAATGGATTAGTTCAAAATTTGGAAAGGAGTATATCAAGGCTGTATATTGTCACCCTGCTTATTTAACTTATATGCAGGGTACATCATGTGAAAGGCTGGGCTGGATGACTCACAAGTTGGAATCAAGATTGCTGGGAGAAATATCAACAACCTCAGATATGCCAATGAGACCACTTTAATGGCAGAAAGTGAATAGGAACTAAAGAGCCTCTTGATGAAGTTGAAAGAGGAGAATGAAAAAGCTGGCCTAAAATTCAACATTCAAAAAACTAAGATCATGGCATCCAGTCCCCTCACTTCATGGCAAATAGATGGGGAGAAATTTTGAAACAGTGGCAAATTTTATTTTCCTGAGCTCCAAAATCACTGCAAACAGTGACTGTAGCCATGAAATTAAAAGACGCTTGCTCCTTGGAAGAAAAGCTATGACAAATCTAGACAGCATATTAGAAAGGAGAGACATCATTTTGTTGACAAATGTCTGTGTAGTTAAAGGTATGTTTTTTCCAGTAGTCATGTATGGACGTGAGAGCTGAACCATAAAGAAGGCTGAGTGCTGAAGAACTGATGCTTTTGAACTGTGGGGCTGGAGAATACTCAAGATTTCCTTCAACAGCAAGGAGATCAAACCAGTCAATTCTAAGGGAAATCAACCCTGAACATTCATTGGAAGGACTGATGCTGAAGCTAAAGTTCCAATACTTGGGCCACCTGATACGAAGAGCAGACTCACTGGAAAAGACCCTGATGCTGGGAAAGATTGATGGCCAAAGGAGAAGGGGAAAACAGAGGATGAGATCGTTGGGTGGCATTACTGAATCAATGGAAAGGAGTTTGAGCAAACTCTGGGAGATAGTGAATGACAGAAAAGCCTGGTGTGCTGCAGTTTATGGGGTCGCAAAGAGATGAACACCACTTAGTGAGTGAACAATAACTATTCACTGAAAGTTTGTGTTTCCGGTACAGTGTATTGGTTAACAGATAAGAGATTGTTTTATCTAATCCTTATCATTACTTTGGCTTCCCTGGTGGCTCAGACAGTAAAGAATCCACCTGCCATGCAGGAGACCTGGATTTGATCCCTGGGTTGGGAAGATCCCCTAGAGGAAGGAATGGCAACTCACTCCAGTATTCTTGCCTGGAGAATCCCAGGGACAGAAGAGCCTGACGGGCTACAGTCCATGGGGTCACAAAGAGTTGGACACAACTGAGTGACTAAGCACAGCACACCATAGTTACCTTGGTTTCCCTGGTGGTTTAGGCAGTAAAGAATCTGCCTGCAATGCAAGAGACCCACATTCGATCCTTGAGTGGGGAAGATCCCATGGAGAAGGGAATGGCTACCCACTCCAGTATTCTTGCCTGGAGAATTTCATAGTCAGAGGAGCCTCATGGGCACGATGGAGCAACTCTAATTACCTTAGGAGATAGTTATTTTTATGTCTCAGACATGTGAAATAAATTTCCTAAAGTCAGTCACAAGATCATTTATTGTAGAAATTCAAAGCCTAAGCTATATGATCTCAAAAACCATGCATATTTTTAAAAACCACCATGCTGTGCTGCTTCCTATAAAATTAACTGGTTGCCAACATTGCTTACATAATCTGCTTGAAGATGTGCTATAGAACAAAAGGATGATCACTAGGGGAAAAAAAATCCCTCAAGAATGATGAAATGTGAGTCAAAAAGTGCTGGCATTAAAACTATTTAGATATATAAAGCTAACTCTAGGTAGTTGCTCTACATATGGTTGTGAAGTTAATTTTAAATGTGTTTTTTAACCAGGAAGATACAACATGTAGTAGAAATAGATGACAGTGATTACAATTATATAAATGTTCCATTTTCCATGAAAGAGCATTTAGAAAATTTTAGTCTAGTAGATAGATAATAGAAAGAATGAAAGAAAAATAAACCAGGATTCTGACATGGTGATCTCTGGATTGTGAAATTATGTCTTATTTATTTCATTATACTTTCCTGTATTTTTTGAAATATAAGCAAAACTTTACTAAAAAACAATTCCTAACATTTCCTAAAACATTACTAAATTTCCTTTTTGATGTCGTGAAAAACTCAAAACACTTGAAATATGTAATAGCTGATATTTATTCCCAAAATACATCTGTGCAGGAAATTTTTCCTTTGAGTCAACTTAATTCAACCAAAGCTCCCACTCTGTTAGGCTAACAAGAAATGGAGCCATAGATACTCCTTGAACTCTGCCTACAGGAGAATTCTGCAACAGTTCCGAATGTTGTATGTTTTGGGTTGGCCAAAAACTTCATACAGAAAAGCCCAAATGAACTTTTTGGCTAACACAGTACAATACAGCCTTTGAAGGTTGTTACTTTTCACCGATCTATACTGGTTACTGTTCAGTGAATCAGTGTCCAGGAAGACCTGGGTCCTTGAAGGCCAGGATCTTTATCTTGCCACCTGGAATGAAAGAAACTTTTCCATTTTCTTGAGACCCTGGTCTTTATAGCATGTATGGTCCTCTTGTGCTTCCTGGGTCAGAGCAACTCAGACTCTCTCGGCTACTTTTCTGAACTCCTTCACAGCACTTACCTCTCTTCCATTTCCTTTGTGTAATAATTCTCTTTTCAGTTAAGGCTTTCACAAAAGATTGGAAGAGATCTTTTCTTTGGGCATTAAAATTAAAAAAAGTCTCCATTTTGTTCTTTGTGATGAGTAGACAGCCAGAGATTTTTGGCAGTTAGTGCAGAGAAAAGCTTTTAGCTAGGTGCTGGAGTTGAAAGGAGCTCACAACCCAGTTGGGAAGATGGGCTACCCATATGGATAAATAATCAGCCAGAGAGCACCAGTGCATAAAGAGTAAGTACAAATTGGTGGTCATGGTTTTAGTGTCATCTCTTTCCAATGTCTTTCAATCTTTCCTTCATCTTTTATACTTCTTTTATCTGGTTTTTCCCCCCCATCATGTCCTTAATCAGGATCCTCAATCTTTTCCCCCAAATGGAAGCAAACAGATTTCTTCCTTCCTACACAGTTTACTCAGTGGGTATGTCAGAGTGATTTTGTTTTTCTCCCAAAGTAAATTAGAATTTTGAAATGTTAGGTAGACAGATGTGTTGAAAGTCCTTTCAGGTAGAGGAAGAGAGATGATTCAACATCTTTGCATACAGGAAACACAACAGAATTTAGTTATATTATGTTCTAGTGCATATAAATCTCATAAATTGCAGGCTCTGAATTATTTCAACAAAACTCTGCCCTTTCAAAGGTTTCTCAAAAACACCTCCTTGTTAAAAAAGTAAAGTGATACCACAACACAATTGGCCACCTCTCTCATTTCATCCTCTGAGTTGTCAATTTCATGAGCACTTCTTTCTCCCCTAAATGTGCCTTCTTTACTAAAAGGAACCAGACGTGAAGTGAAGTCGCTCAGTCATGTCCGACTCTTTGCGACCCCATGGGCTATAGCCCACCAGGCTCTTCCATCCATGGAATTATTCTAGGCAAGAATACTGGAGTGGTTTGCCATTTCCTTTTCCAGGGGATCTTCTCAACCCAGGGGACAAACCCAGGTCTCTTGCACTGTGAAAGCTTTTCCTAAATGAGCTAGTCTGTCCAGTACAGTATAATCTCACCTACCTTTTCCTGATCATCTCAGTGTCGGTCTATTTAATCTATCAGAGAAAAGAAATAAAATGAAGGAGGAAGAAAAATAATAATGAAATATATATAATATTGTATGTTTGTATAATATTAGAAGATTGAAATAAAACACAGAAAAAACCATTTAATTCTTTACTCTCCCCGAAATATTCCCTTAAGCTCATCTTTCTTATGAGTCTGTGCTATAATTTTTGAAACAGAGATTGATTCTTAACATTCTCATTTTCAAGATCTTAAGAACACATGAATAGTGTACACTAAATGCATATTAAAATATGCTCTGTTGTTCTGAGTTGAAAGAAGTTTTCTCCTTGGATATCACAATTTTAATATCAAAAGACTTGGGTTCTAATCCTTGCTTCTCTTCCTAGAGAAGTGATGTTATAGAAGAGACAGCTACTCTGTATTTCAGTTGTCTCATTAATGAGAAAAAGAATCAAGTTCCTAGGATTGTTGGGAGGGACATAACAGGTACTCCAATGGTTGAAGAGCCTGTAACATAGAAAGCACATATTTGGGATTTTTAAAAATATTTATTTCTGTTTATTTTTGGCTGCACGGGGTCTTCAAGGCTTTCCCTGGTATGGTGAGCAGGGGCCACTCTCTAGTTGTGGTGTGTGGGCTTCTCCTTGCAGTGGCTTCTCTTGTTGGGCAGCACGGGCTCTACAGGGCATGGACTACGACAGTTGTGATGCATGGGCTTAGCTGCCCTGTGGCACGTGGGATTTTCCCAGGCGAGGGACTGAACCTGTGTCTTTTGCATTGGCAGGTGATTCTTAACCACTGAACCACCAGTGAAGCCCTATATTTGGAATTTTAAAATGCTTTATTGAATATAAAGTAAAAGAGAAACTAGTTTATGAGTTATACTTAGAGGTTTGGGATTGGTCAATATATTTCCCTCTCTTTGGGTATATACCAGATGCTGCTAGCCAGGACCCACAGAGTTCTGGGGAGAGCCTTTAAAAACCAGCAAAGTTCTAGGAAGTGGTCTCTGCCAAACATGAGTTGCATCTACTGTTTCTTGACTTTGACTTCTGCTCATAACCTGATATGAGCGGGTGATATCTGTTGGTGTTTTCCATTCAATTCCAAAGGGTCAGCTGTCCTTTGCTACCCTCTGTTTTCTCCTCCTGACTTTGCCCGTGCTTGTCCAGGACAAAAGGCTTTGCTCTTCTTCTTGCCTTTAGAAATTCCCCTGACAGTGACATCTGGCAGAGTTCAGGATTGTGCTCTCCAAAGGAGCTTGGGAAGTAATTTAAAAGCTATTTTGGAGTCAGAGCTCAGGGAAAAAGCGTTAGTAAGACAATAATATTAAGGGCTGCTGCTGCTGCTGCTGCTAAGTCACTTCAGTCATGTCCAACTCTGTGCAACACCATAGACAGCAGCCTACCAGGCTCCCCCGTCCCTGGGATTCTCCAGGCAAAAACACTGGAGTGGGTTGCCATTTCCTTCTTCAATGCAGGAAAGTGAAAAGTGAAAGTGAAGTCTCTGGCTAGTACTTTATAACTAGCTTTTTGTATTTGTTTGCTTGTCGGGTTCATTTAGCTCTTTTCCATAAAAGAAAGCAAGTTTCTGAAACTTGTTCACTCCTAAAACGAAAAATAAACCTTATTTGAATTTTAATAGACAAAATAGTCTTAGAGTGATATCTAAGACTTTGTTTGTAACTGACTACATTTGATTGTTTATTCTTCCAATTTTAGGTAAGAATTTAATAAAGGAAAGGCATCGGATGCTGGGTGGGTACAAAATCAAACCAGATGTAGCCTATGTCTTAAGAAGATTTATGTGTTGAATAAAGAGCAAAAAGTTTAGAATAGAAGTGAAATATTAGAGGAATAAAGTCTCATGGGAATTTAAAGGAAGGGGAGATTATTCCTAGCTACAAAAATCCAGGACAGGACTTCATGTAGGAGGTAGTTGTTTATTTCTTTTTTCATTGTAAATTGGTATTTTGTCTTGGAAAAAAATGCAGGGAAGGAAGGCTAAGAAATGAAGGAGCGCCAAAGAATAAGGGCAAGGAAACATATGTAATGAAATAAAATTTTTACCTCCAAAGTCTAGCAACGGATAGGTGAATTGGCTGTTTGTGGTGAGCATCAGAAGCTCAGCTGTAGCTTAATAAAGGCAATGCATTAGGCCAGATAATTGTAAAACCCAGAGGAATGTTAATTTCATGCATAACTAGATCCAGGTGCTCAAACAATGTCCTCAGGCTCACCTGAGGTCATCTCACTCAGCCCATGGGCTGTGCTTTCTTTTGTAAATTCTCAGTTCTTTGCATGTAATGGCTGTTGGTTATTCTAGGCTATGTGCTGCCAGGTCAACTTCAGTGGAAAAGGTGTTGGGGCAAATAGTTTAGGTTCTATTTGGAAAACGGGGGGTTTCACGCCTATCCCTAAAGCAACTCCTATAGCCAGGGGAGGGGGTTCTTTGGTTGACCAAGTCTGCATTGTGTGTGAGCTCTTAGAACCTCAGAATGGAATCAGCCTAAAGATAACCTCACAGTCTGAGAATCAAGAGAGGTAGTTCACCAGGAAAAGCCAGGATGATGTGATAGCAAAAGGATGATGGAACGGAGGGGCTGTAGGAGCGAACGGTATTCTATAAGGAAGGAAAACGCCAGGTCTGGGAGGAGGAGGAGCGGCTGACCAAGCGATCTCCTGATCACTGCTATCATCCTTCCGGCTGTGCATGGATCCTGCTATAACACTCTGCTTGAAGTACAGTTTTTAAAAAGCAAGCAAACCTCCATCGGGTCTCGTTAGCACAGCTATAGCCAGCTGAGTGTTTAAAAAAATAAGAACTACTGTGAAAAGATAAACTGAGGCATATTAAAATGTTTGTTTATTTGAGTAAAGCTCAAATTGGTTGTCCTTGGATTTCAGTTTCTAACCTTGAAGCATTTACAAGCTTAAATTTTGGTTTGTTTTTGTGAACCACCACAGTATGAGAGCCACCTCTGTTTAACAGGTCTCCTTTTTAAGCTGATTTAACAATACAGAGGATTATAAGTACTGTATTACCAAATAACAATTTCTCCCACTCCAGTGTTCCTGCCTAGAGAATCTCAGGGACGGGGGAGCCTGGTGGGCTGCCGTCTATGGGGTCGCACAGAGTCGGACACGACTGAAGCAATTTATCAGCAGCAGCAGCAGCTTTTGACAAAATCATAGAGTAGGGAAAAGGGAAAATCACTTTTCTGCTTCTTTCTTTCCTGATAATGCCCAGAATTTTGTTCTCATAGGCTCATCTCCTCAAGAGTGTCCTGGAACCTCCAAGGAAGCTGACTGCTTCCTTGGCAACAAAGGAACTGACATAAATGTATTCGCCTGAAGGCATGAGACCTTACCGAGATGTGAGGAAGGGTTTCCTGGGTTTTCCCATTTTAAGAATAATCCTCCAGAAGAAACACTTTCTTTTTAGAACATGGTAGGTAGAAATTAGGGGCTTCCCAGGTGTCTGAGTAGTAAGGAATCCACCTGCCAATGCAGAAGACACAGGAGACAACGGATTCGATTCCTGGTTTGGGAAGATCTGGAGGAGGAAATGGCACCCTGCTCCAATATTCTTGCCTGGAAAACCTCATGGACAGAGGAGCCTGATCGCCTACAATCCATGGGGTTGCAAAGAGTCAGATATGATTGAATGCATGTGTGCACGTGCACACACACACACGTGTAGACACTGAAACTTGGTTTTGTTACTATTAGTTTTCTACCAGAAGGGGAACCTCCTTTCTCTCCATCCCTCCTCCTCTTCCTCTTCTTCCTTGTCCTTCTCCCTTTCCCCACATCTCTCTCTCTCCTGCTCTTTCTACCTCTCTTCCTCTTCCTCTGTTCTCCTCCTCCTCCATCCCTCCTCTCTTCCTTCTCTTTTTGCTTCTTCTCATTTCCTATTCCTTCTTTTCCTCCTCAATGAACAACAACAACAACAAAGTCAAGGGGACTTACTGCCTAAAAACGTACCAACTTTTGGTGCAAAAGAGATAGGCTCCTCTAGTTTTGAGTGCTACCTGAAAAAGGAGCAGCATCAAAGCGTGCAGCAAAACAGAAACCTAGGTGCTTATTCCCCATGCTACCAGGTCACGTGATTTTATATCTAGATCTCAATCAATGAGAGCTGATTGTTTCATGACTGATTAGATTTGGGCTATTCATTCACACAGATCTCCAAATTCCTTTGGTTAAAATATTTATCATGACTTAACTTCACTTGGTATGACAGTCTTTAAGTCCATCCACGTCTCTACAATTGATACAATTTCTTTACTTCTATGGCTAAGTAATATTCCATTGTGTATACGGACCACATCTTTCTCCAGAAAAGAGGGGATATATGTATATGCATAGCTAATTCACTTTGCTGTATAGTAGAAGCTAACACAATATGGTAAAGCAACTTTACTCCAATAAGAATTAATTAAAAAAAATTATCATGGACACATCCATTTCTGCATGTATCTCTCCCTTCAATTAGATTAATTAACCAATTACCCAAATTAAAGCAATTATCTACCTTTTATATATATAGTTTAATAATTGATATTCTTTAGGCCCATAGTCTGAAGAATACCTTACTTCCTTTGCCTTTCTCTTTTGTTAAGTCACTGCACACAGCCACAGGTCAATTTCTGTATCTGTTGGGATGTTCAGAGCCTGACTGACATCAAGATAGTGGAGAAGGGAACAGAGTATGAAAGGTCAGGTCAAAGTTCATCTTGCTTTGTAATGATGAAGGGTCAAGACCGCTGGAGTGATTGATTGCTCACTTCTTTCAGATAATACTGGCTGTGATATGTATTTTTCCACTAGTATGAAAATTTATCAAAGCCTTGATGAGAATAAACAGGATCGAGCAAATCTGATACCTAGAAAGAAAACATTCCTCTGCACTAGAGCCATTCTTTGTACCTATGAAAATCACATAGTATGAAACCCATTTATATGAAAATGTATATATGAAACATGCTTATATGAAAATGTATGTGAGGCACACATTAAGCCCATAGCATAGCTTTATGCTGACAGTGTCATTTTTAATAATGAATCAAGATAAGCCCATTTAGAATAGCTGTTGTATTTTTTTTTTTTTTCATATTTTGGACTTTTCTTTCCAAAAAGTATAAACTTTTGTACATGATGTCATGCAAATATTTGAACCATTTGTGGCTCTTAAATGAAGTTTGTTTTATTGTGGTTTTGACCCTTTATTGATTTTTGTTTGTTTGTTGTGGTTGCCTGTGTTGTGGTCTTCAAATTAAACCCAGTAATGGATAACCTTGTGTCAGCTGGAGTGAGCCACAAGAATGTCCAGATAAACACTGTTCTAGGTGTATCTGTGAGGTGTTTCTGGATGAGGTTAGAATCTGAATCCTAGGATTCAGTAAAGTAGGCTGCCCTTCCCAAAGTGATTGAGCATCATCCAGTCCAGTAAGGCCTGAACAGAACAAAAGATGGAGGGAGGAATTCAGCCCTTTTTCCTGTCTTACTTGTCTCTTTCCTTTGCATTTCCTGTCTCACTCCAACTGAACCAGAACATCTCAGATTCTCCTAACTTTAGACTGGGATTTACATCATGGGCTTCTTTGTTTCTCAGGCCTTTGGACTTTGACTGAATTATACCACTGACTTTCTTGGATCTCATGGCTTGCATATGGCAGATCACAGGACTTCTCAGCCTTCATAACTACATAGGCCACTTCTTCATCATAAACCTCAATTTCTGTCTCTTTCTGTGTATGTATAAATATGTATGCATGTGTGCTAGGTCACGCTAAGTCAGTAGTGTCCAGCTCTGTGCCAACCTGACTGTAGCCCACCAGGTTCCTCTGTCCATGGGATTCTCCAGGCAAGTGGTTTGCCATGCCCTCCTCCAGGGCATTTTCCTGACCCAGGGATCGAATCCACATCTCATGTCTCCTGCATGGGCAGGCAGTTTCTTCGCCATTAGCATCACACAGGAAGTCCCATATATATGTATAAGTACATAATATGTACACATTTTATATATATATATATATAAAATGTGTACATATATGTGAACATATATATATATATATTCTCTGGAGAGGGCTTCCCTGGTGGCTCAGCTGGTAAAGAATCTGCCTGCAATATAGGAGAGCCTGGTTCGATTCCTGGGTTGGGAAGATCTGCTAGAGAAGGGATAGGCTACCCATTCCAGTATTCTTGGGCTTCCCTGGTGGCTCAGCTGTTAAAGAATCTGCCTGCATTGTGGGAGACCTGGGTTTGATCCCTGGGTTGGGAAGATCCCCTGGAGAAGGGAATGGCTACCCACTCCAGTATTCTGGCCTGGAGAATTCCATGGACTACAGTCCATGGGGTCACAAAGAGTTGTACACAACTGAATGACTTTCACTTTCACATTCTCTGGCGACCCCCACTAACAACAGTTTTTCAAAGTCTGTTCCTTGAACTCTGAAGTCTGAAGGAAACTACTAAACTCTTTCTGGAAGAGGAAAGGTTTCCAATGTCTAATATATTTAGGAAACACCAAGCATTACGAGACAAAGAAGCTTCTTTATTTCAGCACTCTTTGGAGCATTCACTAAGCTAGCATGAATGAGAATTCCCAAGGGTCTATATGAGGGTGGATTTAATACAAAGCATTTCCCCAAGTTATTTTATCACCAAAGTTTTAGATGGACCTCTTACAGGAGTATTGTTCCTTAGAACACACTGTGGCAGCAGACTACTGTAAGGCCTTCAGGGAGTGAGAAGAAGTATGGATGGCCACATGCTGGTTTCCTTTTGGCTCAGACCTTTAGAGTCTCTAGTAAGTAGCTAAATTCTGCAGCTCCAAATTCATCTACTTTTATTGGTTTGTTTCCCTCCAGCTCGAAGTTCCATATTAAAAAGTCATTATCAAAATGTCACATTCTAATAATGCAGAGCAATTTAGAGAAAGTCTTGTAAAACAATACATATTTTTAGAAGTTTGAAGGAATTTTTTAAAGAGAAATAAATAAAAATTTCAAAAAAGACATGAATTCTAGAAACAAAGTACTTTAATTACATGCAAACATTTGAAATCATGAAGATGATATCTATGGTAACATCATGGTCTTTCAAATATGTTCTGAATAATTGGACAATAATTTCTGCAAAGAGCAGAAGTGACGGCATTTATATTTCTATTTCTACTAACAATGTGTGAAGAGAGAGTGAACTGACACTTTAAACTTCCAATGATCTTTGAAATAGATAAATATTCTGAAAGAATATTTACCAGATAACTTTTAAGAGTTAGATTTTTTTTCTAAGTTAGGATTATTTTAGCATCTTGCAAATTCAGACCTGGTGCCAGATAGTTGTACTTTCTGGGAATTTTACTTCACACTTCATTTATTTATATGTTCATTATTCATATGGAATGACATATGTATGGGATAAATTTTTATTAGCATACCTTTTTGAGGATTCAAAAATAATCACTTCTATATATTAGTTCTAGCATAATTTCCTCTTCCTCCCTTGAACTGAAAATACCTGAACTCTAGTACAGGCACTTACAATCTTCTTGCGGCCTTATTCCTATGTTTAAAATTTTTTAAAGACATAAAATAATATTTTTAAAAGTTTTAAGTCAATTGATGATATACAAAAGACAAAAGACCTGGAGAAGAAAATGGCAAACTACTCCAGTATTCTTGCCTGGAAAATTCCATGGACAGAGGAGTCTGGCAGGCTACAGCCTATGATGTTGCAAAGAGTCAGACACAACTGAGTGACTAAACAACCAAAGACAAAAGAAAACTCCAAATTGTTCCTATCCTTAACATCCCAGTTCAGGGAGTTCCTCCCTTGGTTCACAACAGCCCAAGAGGGAGAGAGCATTGCCCATCCTGTGTCCTGTCCAATCTGCCAGCCAGCATTTTTATGCATCGCTGATACATTACTCTGCCTTGTCATCTCTGGGATCTCACTGTGGGAATTTCCTCCTGGTCTCTAGCAGATACCCACAGGTAGTCCTATCAGTTGAGACATGGTCTTAGCAATCATTGGGTCCCCTGGATTACTCTCAAATCTGCTGAACATGTAATTTTAGTTTCAGCAGAAATGAGAAGAAAAGTCATAGCATCTTTCTCTCCGAATCACCATGTCAGCTTCTAAATTTCAGCATCTTTATTCCTTCCCATTGTGTTGCCTTCCTCTCTGACGATCTGCAACAACCAAAGTGTAGTCACCTCTGTTCTTCAAAGGTATGATGGGTTAGTGGAAAGAGCTGTCTTGGAATCAAATGGACCTCAATTTGAATTCTTTTTAGCTAGCTAGTCTTAAAAATTAACTTAGACTTTGTGTCTGCAGTGGCAGAATAATGACAATCTTTTAAGTTGATGAAATTAACTTAGACTTTGTGTCTGCAGTGGCAGAATAATGACAATCTTTTAAGTTGATGAAAGCATTGGGTGAGATAAGTATCTATTAGAACCTTGGGACATAACAGACATTCCATAAATATCAAGCCCAGATGGAAAATACTGTCTTCCTGTGCCATCTCTACAGACTTTTCTGCAATGTTTCCTATTCCCAGTGAAAGCAGCAGAGTCAAAACTATTTGCTGGTCATTGCATTGGACTCTTCAGTGCGATCAAATAATTGGAATTCATTTATTTAGCAAGTGTTTATCATGCAATCCATGCACATTGCACAGAGATAAGGATAGTATAAAGAGATTGAAGAAACAGCCTCTACTTTCTAGAGGAAGCATGCATCTATTTGGGTAGGTAAGAAATGAAACAGCAAGATATCAATTCAAATTACCTATGTACATTATTAATTGAAAAAAATGAATGCTACAATAAGTGTTGGAGAATATTTTTAAAAACTGGAGATCTTAGTGTAGGGATATTTGGAGAAGCCTTTTTGAAACTAACTAAAATCTAACCTTCTACAAAAGAATGCTTTGGTAAAATGATCCCATAAGGCTTTTTCTCTTTTAAGCTTGATGTTTTGAAGTATTGCATGTTTGATATTCTGAATATTTTATTCAATTTCCTTTGTGAAAAAAGTCAAAGGATTGTTTCAGAGTTAAGATGGCTTTTAGTTCTGTGGGAAAATGATCACCACTCTAACAATAAAGAGATAATTTTTACAAATATATATCCAAATTACAAAAAAAAAAAGCAAGTGGCTATTGTATTTAGACACAAAATAAGTTTTTCAGTAGCATTTTTGGGATAACTTTTAAAATGAGATTATTTCTATCATAAACTCTGACCATCCCACTTCTAGGTATATATATCCAGAGGAAAGAAACATTGTCAAAGAGATATATCACTCCTGTGTTTACTCTAACATTATTCACAATGGTCAAGTAATGAAAACACCCTAAGTGTCCATCAGTTGATGAATGTATGACGAAGATATCCTGCCATTTGTGACAAAATAGATGGACCTAAAGGACATGATGTTAAGTGAGATAACTCAGAGAAAAACTAATATTGCATATCCCTTATATGTGGAGTTAAAAAAATAAAAAACCAAACTTGAAAAGACAGAATAGATGATAATTACTGGAAGCTGGCTGGTGGGGGAATGGAAGAGATGTTTAAGGGTACATACTAGCAGCTAGTATATATCCTAGAGATCTAATGCAAAATAGCGTGATTATAGACAATAAAACCGTATTGTACACATTAAACTTTCTACACGACTAGATTTTAAATTGTTCCCATCATTAGAAAAAAATGATAATTATGTGACATGATAGAGGTGCTAATTGTTGCTACAATGGTAATCATATTGCAAAATGTAAATTATATGTTTTATGACTTAATCTTTTAAGTCAATCATATTTCAATAATGAAAAAACTATCCAACAGTATCAATCTGGAGAAAAGCCACCAAATCAGATGAAATAGTTATTTAATAATATATTGATAGTTTAGAAGTTACTATGCTTCAACACACAACTTAGTGACTAAACAACATCAGTGATGCTTCAACACCATAAATGTAACTCCTGTTTTGGTGTATTAATTCATTCACTCAATAAATATAGTGAGTATCTTTCACAAATTAGAGGTGGTCCCTGCCCTCCGGGAGCCTCTGAGTTAGTGAAGGAGATAGGTATTAAATACAAATATGTGGGGCTTCCATGGTGGCTCAGTTGTGGGAAATCCAGCTGCCAGTGCAGAAGAAGCAGGTTCGATCTCTGATCTGGGAGCATCCTACATGCCATGGAACAACTAAGCCCATGAGCCACAACTACTGAGTCTGTGCTCTTGAGCCTGGGAGCCACAACTACTGAAGCCTGTGTGCCCTAGACCCTGTGCTTCACAACAAGAGAAGCCACCACAATGAGAAGCCTTCACACCACAACTAGGGAGTAGCCCCTGCTCTCCACAAATACAGAAAAACTTGTGAAGCAACGAAGACCCAGCACAGCCAAAAATAAATGAATGGAATTATTTGAAAAAAAAAATACGAATACGTAACTAAATAGATAATCACAAATTTTAATGAATGATAATAGAGGACAAGAATGGATGCAGTATGCAAAAGAACATAAAGAGGGACCAAATTTAGATTTGGGAAGGTATCAGGGAATGTCTTTCAAGAGAACTGACTGGTAAACTGAAAAGTAAAGAATGAGCAAGAGTTTGCTAGTGAAGAGCATGGCAGGATAATTCCAGGCACAGGGAACCGTGTAGACAAAGGCCCTGGAGTTAGAAAGAGCCTTAAAAAGACCACTTAGTTAACAAATGGGGTTTCCCCCATGGCTCAGCGGTAAAGAATCCACCTGCAATGCGGAGATACTGGGGATGTAGGTTCAATCCCTGTGCAGGGAAGATCCTCTGGAGGAGGGCATGGCAACCCAGTCCAGTATTCTTGCCTGGAGAATCCCACAGACTGAAGAGCTTGGTGGGCTACTGTCCACAGGGTTGCAAAGAGTCAGACATGACTGAAGCGATTGGGCACACATGCATACAGTTAACAAATAAAGATCAAGAGAAGGGTGGCGTGAGCTGAGACTGAGGAGGGTCTAGGAGATCATGGGTTTTATTCTAAAAGAAGAATCCATTAAAATCTAAAGGTAGCTTTTTATAGTGATTGTTGTATGATAGCATTAACAAAATTGTAGCGCATTGTCTGATTCTTAGCAAGTGCAAATAAATGGTGACATTACCATTAGCAACATGAAAATAAATTCAATTCTAAGATGAATTTCTTAAAATTTTTATTGCTGTTCCTGAGCCTCTTGATTCTACATGTTAATATAATAGATTATGACCTAGTTCGTATTTAAGTTTTAGAAACTAGTTCTTAGGGCTTCCCAGGTGGCGCTAGGTGGTAAAGAACCTGCCTTGCCAATGCAGGAGACTTAACTCTGGGTTGAGAAGATCCCCTGGAAGAGGGCACAGCGTCCAGCATTCCTGCCTGGAGAATGCTGGACAGAGGAACCTGGTTAGCTACAGTCCATAGGGTTGCAAAGAGTCAGACACAAGTGAAATGAATTAGCACAGCACAACAGCACATTTCTTCTGAGATTCTAGTGTCCTGAAGACTCAATGCCTTAAAAATATCAGGATATTTTTTCCCTGTAGTCAGACACATTGCAGAAACTCAGGGAGTTATGACCAAGAATGGAAGCAGTTTGAACTTTTCTTTCTACTGCAGCAGTTGAAGTTCAGATTAGAACTGAAGGCAACCTTTTCAAACAATACATTTAGAATGTCCCTTTAGACACACATGATATTGTTTCAATGTCAGATATTAAAATATTGGTGCCAAATGTATTATTCAGAGAAATGAAACTCTTCTTCCTGTATTTCTTGTTAGTGAGAAAATCTACAATTGGGGAAATTCACTCAAATCTGATTAATTAACAGGTATTCCACACTTTAATTAGAAGCCGCAGCGAACATGAGAATATCTATTTTAAACCCAATTTTACCATTAATAAAGACAGACTCTTTCAAAATAAGACTTTTTTCTTTTTAAAAGGGAACAGTGATGAGATTGCTTCATTAAATCATAGTGTTTAGTTTTAGCCACACAATCATTTAACAGGTTTAATTTTGCTTAGCTCTGTACAACTAATGTTAAATTCAAAAGAGATTTTATTTTAATTTCCTAGATAGTAATTTTAATAATTTTAACTTCTACTTTGATATTACTTTGTATAAAAAAGAATACTTTCCTTTTAATTTTTTTCAAGATTTTTTTCAAGGGAAGTGTCCTTATCTAGGCTCTGGTGTCCAAAGTGGCATCTCCTTTATTCATTCCCCACAGAATTTGCTCCAAATAAGTCTAGGGGGAAAGTATGGTAGTCCTTCCTAATCTGCAGGTTCATGTACCATGGTTTTAGTTACCCATGGTAAACTGTGGCCTGAAAATATTAAATGGAAAATTCAAGAAATAAGCAAGTCAGAAGTTTTAAACTCACACCTTTCTGAGTAGCCTCATGTAATCTCCCGCATCCTGCTCCATCCTGCGTGGGAGGTCAATCACCCCTTTATTCAGGGTATCCCACCGTTAGTCACTAGTCTTCTCAGTATGCAGATGACACCACCTTTATGGCAGAAAGTGAACTAAAGAGCCTCTTGATGAAAGTGGAAGAGGAGAGTGAAAAAGTTGGCTTAAAGCTCAACATTCAGAAAACGAAGATCATGGCATCCGGTCCCATCACTTCATGGCAAATAGATGGGGAAACAGTGGAAACAGTGTCAGCCTTTATTTTTCTGGGCTCCAAAATCACTACAGATGGTGACTGCAGCCATGAAATTAAAAGACGCTTGCTCCTTGGAAGGAAAGTTATTACCAACCTAGATAGCATACTGAAAAGCAGAGACATTAGTTTGCTAACAAAGGTTCGTCTAGTCAAGGCTGTGGTTTTTCCAGTGTTCATGTATGGATGTGAGAGTTGGACTGTGAAGAAGGCTGAGCGCCGAAGGATTGATGCTTTTGAACTGTGGTGTTGGAGAAGACTCCTGAGAGTCCCTTGGACTGCAAGGAGATCCAACCAGTCCATTCTGAAGGAGATCAGCCCTAGGATTTCTTTGGAAGGATTGATGCTAAAGCTGAAACTCCAGTACTTTGGCCACCTCATGCGAAGAGTTGACTCATTGGAAAAGACTCTGATGCTGGGAGGGATTGGGAGCAGGACGAGAAGGGGATGACAGAGGATGAGATGGCTGGATGGCATCACTGACTTGATGGACGTGAGTCTGAGTGAACTCCGGGAGTTGGTGATGGACAGGGAGGCCTGGCGTGCTGCAATTCATGGGGTTGCAAAGAGTCGGAGACAACTGAGCGACTGAACTGAGTCTTCTCAGTTGGACTTCCCAGGGGGCGCTAGTGGTAGGGAGTCCACCTGCCAATGCAGGAAATGCAAGAGATGTAGGTTTGATCCCTGGATCTGAAAGATACCCTGGAGTAGGAAATGGCAACCCATTCCAGTATTCTTGACTGCAAAATTCCATGGACAGAGGAGCCAGGCAGGCTACAGTCCACTGGGTGGCAGAGAGTCAGACGTGACTGAGAGACTAAACAACAAACAAAAGCCTCCTCAGTTATCTGATCCACAATTGTGATACCACTGTGCTTGTGTTCAAGTCATGCTTATTTTACTAAGTGTTGGCTCTACAGAGCAACAGTGGTGATGGTGGTTATTTGGATATGCCGAAGAGAAACCGTGAGGTGCTTCCTGAAGTGAAAAGATGAAAGTTCCCCACTGAATAAGGAAAGAGAAGAATGCTGAGGTGGCTAAGATCAATGGGAAGAATGAATCTTCAGTCTGTGAAATTGCAAAGCAGGAAACAGAAATTTATGCTAGTTTTGCAGTTGCACCTCAAGCTGCAAAAGTTAAAGCCACAGTGCATGGTAAGTGCTCAGTTAAGACAGAAAAGGCATTAAGTTTGTACAGTAAGATAATTTGAGACATAAAGAGAGACCACATACACATTACTTTTATTATTATGTAATATTGTTATATAACAATTATATAATTGTATATTGTTATAATTTTATCAACTATTATTGTTAACATATTATTGCACCTAATTTATCCATCAAACTTCATCATATAAAACACTATATATATATATACACACACACACATATATATTTGGTTCATGTACTGTTGAAGCCTAGCTTAGAAAATGTTGAGCATTACTTTGCTAGCATGTGAGATGAGTGCCATTGTGCAGTAGTTTGAGTATTCTTTGGCATTGCCTTTCTTTGGGATTGGAATGAAAAATGACCTTTTCCAGTCCTGTGGCCACTGCTGGGTTTTCCAAATTTGCTGGCATATTGAGTGCAGCACTTTAACAGCATCATATTTTAGGTTTTGATAGCTCAGCTGGAATTCCATCACCTCCACAAACTTTGTTCATTCTCCAAGCTAGGCTTCAACAGTACATGAACCGAGAACTTACAGATGTTCAAGCTGGATTTAGAAAGGCAGAGGAGCCAGAGATTAAATTGCCAACAACCATTGGATCATAGAAAAAGCAATAGAATCCCCCAAAAATATCTACTTCTGCTTCATTGGCTACACTAAAGCCTTTTGATTGTGTGGATCAAAACAAACTGTGGAAAATTCTTCAAGAGATGGGAGTACCAGATCACCTGACCTGCCCCCTGAGAAATCTGTATGCAGGTCAAGAAGTGACAGTTAAAACCAGACATGGAACTGGTTCCAAATTGGGAAAGGAGTACATCAAGGCTGTATATTGTCACCCTGTTTATTTGACTTATATGCAGAGTACAATTGTGAAATGTGGAGCTGGATGAAGCACAAACTGGAATCAAGATTGCCAGGAGAAATATCAATAACCTCAGATATGCAGATGACACCACCCTTATGGCAGAAAGTGAACTAAAGAGCCTCTTGATGAAAGTGAAAGAGGACAGTGAAAAAGTTGGCTTAAAGCTCAACATTCAGAAAACGAAGATCATGGCATCCGGTTCCATCACTTCATGGCAAATAGATGGGGAAACAATGGAAAAAGAGACAGACTTTATTTTTCTGGGCTCCAAAATCACTGCAGATTGTGACTGCAGTCATGAAATTAAAAGGCACTTGCTACTTGGGAGAAAAGCTATGACCAACCTAGATAGTACATGAAAAAGCAGAGACACTGCTTTGCTGACAATGGTCCGTCTAGTCAAAGCTATGGTTTTTCCAATTGTCATGTATGTATGTGAGAGTTGGACCATAAAGAAAGTTGATTCTATTGTACTGTAGTGTTGGAGAAGACTCTTGAGAGTCCCATGAGAGTCCCATCTGCAAGGAGATGAAACCAGTCAATCCTAAAGGAAATCAAGCCTGAATATTCACTGGAAGGACTGATGTTGAAGCTGAAACTCCAATACTTTGGCCACCTGATGTGAGTAATCGACTCATTGGAAAAGACCTTGATGCTGGGAAAGATTGAAGATGGGAGGAGAAGGGGACGACAGAGGATGAGATGGTTGGATGGCATCACTGACTTAATGGACACGAGTTTGAGTAAACTCTGGGAGTTGATGATGGACAGGGAGGCCTGGTGTGCTGCAGTCCATGGGGTCGCAAAGAGTTGAACAAGACTGAGCGACTGAACTGAACTAAAAGAAATTATAAAATTTTCCCATAGGGAAAACATTGAACTGACCTTTTAAGAAACAGACTTAGAGATTATGAGTCAACCCAGGTGACTCAGTGGTAAAGAATCCACCTGCCAATGCAGGAGACGCAGGTTTTTCCCTGGGTGGGGAAGATCCCCTGGAGAAGGAAATGGCAACCCTCTGCAGTATTCACGCCTGGAAAATCCCATGGACAGAGGAGCATGGCGGGCTACAGCCCACGGGGTCACAAAAAGTGTTGGATGCGATTTAGAGACTAAACAGCAATTTTCATTCCATATTTTAAAACTGATAAACTTAATTTTTAAAAGCTGTTTAGGTTTACATGAAATTGAGCAGAAAATACAGAAAATTCCCATTTATCTTCACATCCTTTCTTTCTCCCCACACAGTTCCCCCTATTAAGTTTTTGCATTAGTGGTACATTTGCTACAATTGACAAGCCAATACTCTTACATTATTATTAACTAAAGTCCACAGTTTGTACTGTGTAGTCTATGGATTTTGGCAAATGTATAATGACATGTGTCCACTATTATGGTATTGTACAGAACAGTTTCTCTGCCACATACATCACCCACTGTGTCCCACGTATTCATGCTTCCTTCCTTCCCTAGGCAGCCACTAACCTTTTGTCTACTTGACTTTTCCAGAATGTCATGCAGTTGGCATTGTACAATATGTAGCCTTTTCAGATTGATTTCTTTCACTCAGCAAGAGGCATTTAAGTTTCCTCCATGTTTTTTTGTGATTAGATAGCTCAGTTCTTTGTATCACTAATATTTCATTTTATGAATGTACCACAGTTTATTCATCCATTTACCTACTAAAAGGACATGTTAATTGTTTCCAAGTTTTAGCAGTTAGCAATAAAACGGCTATAAAAATGTGTGTTCAGGTTTATGTGTGGACATAAATTATATATATACACACAAACAGATATGTATATTCTCCAGGCAAGAATACTGGAGTGGGTAGCCCATTCCCTTCTCCAGGGGTTCTTCCTGACCCGGGGATTGAACCTGGGTCTCCTGCATTGTGGGCAGATTCTTTGCCATCTGAGCCATATATATAGATGCATTGGAGAAGGAAATGGCAACCCACTCCAGTGTTCTTGCCTGGAGAATCCCAGGGATGGGGGAGCTTAGTGGGCTGCTGTCTATGGGGTCGCATGGAGTCGGACACGACTGAAGCAACTTAGCAGCAGCAGCAGCATATAGTATTGGAGAAGGAAATGACAACGCACTCCAGTGTTCTTGCCTGGAGAATCCCAGGGACGGGGAAGCCTGGTGAGAGGCCATCTGTGGACACGACTGAAGTGACTTAGCAGCAGCAGCAGCAGCAGCATATAATAGGTTCTCTGTAAGTGCTTGGAGAAGACAATGGCACCCCACTCCAGTACTCTTGACTGGAAAATCTCATGGATGGAGGAGCCTGGAAGGCTGCGGCCCATGGGGTCGCTGAGGGTTGGACACATCTGAGCGACTTCACTTTCACTTTTCACTTCCATGCACTGGAGAAGGAAAAGGCAACCCACTCCAGTGTTCTTGCCTGGAAAATCCCATGGATGGAGGAGCCTGGTAGGCTGCAGTCCATGGGGTCGCTGAGGGTCGGACACAACTGAGCGACTTCACTTTCACTTTTCATTTTCATGCACTGGAGAAGGAAATGGCAACCCACTCCAGTGTTCTTGCCTGGAGAATCCCAGGGACGGGGGAGCCTGATAGGCTGCTGTCTATGGGGTCGCACAGAATCGGACACGACTGAAGTGACTTAGCAGTAGCAGCTGTAAGTGCTAATTCATTGTTATTCAGCTCACAGTTGATTATTTCATACTCATGTATCAAGACAATATATAAGGGAACCAGTATCTGGAGCCAAATGAACTTTGGGTTCAGGAAGAGGTTGCCTAGATCTTCAGCAAAATTAATTTTCTCTTTTCCTAGGCACACAATGAATCTGTTTCTCAGCCTTCTTTTTAATTGAGTATGGACAAATGCCTGCATTTTAGCCAGCAGAATGTGAGCAGCATTGATGAGTGAGTAAGGTTTGCCCCACAAAAATCGCTTCCATATGTCCCTACCCCCTATAACAGAGATGGCAACCACCAAAGCAATCTCGAAACTCTTGAAGACAGCAGAGTAGCCAACAGCCTGAGCCCTAGACTCTATGTGCAGGTATCATCACACCAAGCAGACCATGTGAATCGGGCTGTCCTGTGAACAACAAATAGACTTCTATTATTCTTGAGCTCGTATAAATCTGGGGGACAAGTTTATTACAGCAGCTTGTATCACTCTAATATTGTGGCTGATTGCATTATCACCACGGAAAAAATTGGTTGCAATTTTGTAAAAATGGTGCAAAACCAAAAATAAATAAATAAATATACCTGAAACTTACATATTATTTAACTTGAGGTTTTACAAAATATCATGTAAGGGGACAGTATGATTAAACATATAATTATTGAGCATATTAATGATAAACAACTATATTTGCACTTTTTTTTTTTGCCTTTTGGTTTGGGCTACATATCAAATTTTAAATAATATGCATCACAGTGAGTTGACCTTTTTGTATTCTGGCTTTGCCACCTAACAGAAACATTACTCATATTCATATATATTATTTTAATGAGTGCATAATACTTCATTGAATTGAAATACCACAATTTTCTTAATCATTCCCTATTCTTATATTGTCAGGTGGTTTCTAGTTTTTATAATAAATATAATGTTACAAATAAACATCTCCTGAGCATTTTTCCCTTAGAAAAAATCCTTAAATACAAACTACTAGGTCAAATTATACAAACATTTTATGATTCTTGATATTTTTTCCAAATTATTAAAAAATTGCTTCAAATGACTATTTCACAAAAATAAGTGGTTCGTTAGACTATGCTCCAAGCCACTTTCCCAAAATTAGGACTTAAAATTTCAAAATCAGTGAGATACATTGATCCTATGGTAAAAAATCATGAAAATGAAGTCACATTTTCTGTATATTCATAGGAATCAAACTCACCTAGCTCAGTGTCTGGTGTATTAAAGTGTTTAATGAATACTTGCTGAGCAAATGAATGTATGAATGAATAATAAATATGTGAATGAATAAATAAATGAGTATATGGGATCGTTTGTTCTAGGTTGGTATTTTTCAGTATAGTAAATGTAATGAGGTAGTTTTAAAAATTGTTCATCACGAGGAATGAATGTGTCATCTTACCAAGATACTGATCAGATGAGTGAATCTGAATCTCCAGCAATCATGTCTGAGGCTGTTTATATTACTGAGGCAGAAACAGGAAGAAACAGAAAAGAGTATCTCGGATAAAGTCCTTTAAAAAGAGCCAGGAGGAAGTTGGAAGGCCAGGTAAAAGCACGAGTCCAAAGGCAGCAGTGGTTGTGTTTATTGTCTGTGGGATATCTCCTCAGCTTTAATTGGGACTATGACCCCTTGCTAGTCACACAGTTCCACAGAAATATCTATCTATCTACCTATCTATCTACCTATGTACCTATCTATCAATCAGTCATGACCCTCATCCCTTCCCCATCCCTGGGCACTGGTGATGGGCTTATGAGTGGTCATAGGAGTTAAGCTGGAGGAATGAATCCTTTCCAAGGGACTTGAAAGAAAGTATAAGATGAATTTCTTCCCTGGAAATTGTAGTACTGATAGTAAAGTCCAGAAGTTGTGATTGTGCAAATATTTTGTCAGGGGGAGTATCATATAAAGGGTTTTTTTAAATGGAGGAGCTGGTATTTGTTTCTTCTGAGGCTTCATACTAATTTATATGTTATTCCAATAAGGAAACCAGGGAAAGGTTGAGCATGATAAAAGATAGCTACTGGTCTGACAGGTTTTCCAACCAAGCCCCTTTATTTTCTTTTCAAGTAAAAATATGTAATATTTGTATGTAAAAATATGTAGAAATATGTAATGATTTGATTGTTCTTTTACTGGTTTCTCAGGATTCTACTTTGTTTTAAAGATTTAATTAGAATTCAGTTAAAATGTCACATTACCAACTATCTGTTTCAGAGGAGAAACAGATCCTTTTTGGACCAAAAAGGATCTTTTGTAGTTAAATTCTATGAATAGTTTCCACAGTGACATCTCCTTCTTTAATTTTAAAATTTTAACACCAAACACATTTTGTCTTGGCATATAGCCAGTTAGCAATGTTGTGATAGTTTCAGGTGGACAGCAAAGGGACTCAACCATACATATACATGTATCCATTCTCTCCCCAAACCCCCCTCCCCTTTAGGCTGGCACAGAACATTAACAAAAAATTATATAATGCCATTTGCAGCAACCTGGATGGACCTAGAGAGTGCCATGCTGAGTGGAATAAGTCAGACAGAGAAGAAGAAATATCATATACATCCCTTATATGTGGAATCTAAAAAGAAATGATACAAATTAACTTACAAAACAGAGACTCAAACACTTAGGAAATGGAACTTATGGTTGCCAAGGAGAAGGGATAGTTAGGGACTTTGGGAAAGTTGTGTACACAGTGCTGTATTTAAAATGGATAACCAACAAAGACCCATTGGAACTCAGCTCAATGTTAGGCCTCTCCTTCTTGGGATAAACAGTCTTTGTCTTTTACATCCAAGATAATTAATTGACAGTGATGTTGGAAAATTATATTTTTTCCCCCAAATATTGATGAGTCTATCAGACTGTTTCTCACTGACATTCCTCTCTGGAAGAGGGCACACTTCTTCCTACCCAATGGCTGTCATGGCTTGCCGTGACTTCCAAGCCGGCAGAATACGAGCACAGGCGATATAAGCCAGCATGAGCAGAAAATGTAAGAACCATTTTGAAGTTTTGTCATTGTTTCCTTTTGCTATGAGAATGGCATATTCCAGGTAGGGGCTGCTCATTTATTCTAGAACTTTGAACAGGAAAGACACAGAGCAAAACCACATCTGACCTCCAGGCCACATGCAATATGGAAAAGAAATAAACTTTGTTACTGTGAGCCAGGCATATTTGGGGATTATTTATTATTCCAGCACAATCTAGTGACAGCTAGCCTCACTGTAACCAATGACTGTTTTCCCTTTCTCATTTGGGGCACTGAGAGCCAGTGTTCTTCTATTCTCTAACAGAGAGAGCCCGAAAGAGCTACATGCAAACATTCTCAGGAGATTGTGTAAGACAAATCCTTAAAAATACCTTATGCTTTTATTTCCCCTGTTGATACTTATATAAATGAGTTCCTGGACAAAACCTGGATTAAGCACTGCCGTCCCATACCCGCTTCATGGTGATTTACCAATGCCGTAAGTTCAAAAAAGAAAGAAAGTCACAAGAAAATAGCTCAAACCTCTCTTAGTCTGATGTGGCAAGAATGTCCAAGAGACCATGGTGTATTCCATATCTCATTTTTTTTTCTTATTCTTGTGAACAGATGGGAGCTGTACTATTTGAGGAAGAGTAAATCCTGGTATTTGGCCATTATCCAAAGGTAAATGAAAGAAGTGGGTGGCATCCACAGGGCTCAGTAACAGAAGACAACTAAAAATAGGCACCCAGCCCGATCACGGCTCGGCAGTGAGCTGCTAGGCAAGAAAGCATCTTTTCTCAGCATCTTAGGGTGCTCCATTCACAAGTTTTAAATTGCCTAGTAATTTATCAACTTTATTTATCTCATCGTTGTGCTCATTTAACACCCATCTTTATGGTCTCTTTATTTTATATTAACCTACGATACAGATTAATATGATTTATACACTGAAGCAGGTCCCTTTTTGCTCACTCGGTCCATTACGTTCAAGAATGATACTACTGGTGCTCAGAGGTTTCTCTTCAAATGCCCTAACTTTATTCTGAAAATTAACATTTCCTGTGGTTATAAAAGTTACACTATTAATTAGGGGTTCTGCAACCTTGAAGGTGTGGTCCTTTGAGGGTTGCTGATGTTAACCCTGGATGCTCTGATTAAGTTGCCCCTCATTTCTAGAGCAATTGTTAGAATTGCTAAGTCTTTTCTCATAGATAGAGAAGTCTTGAATATGTGATAACAACCTCTTAGAACAGAGCCAGATATTCCTATTTCTACTTCAGTGACTCTGATTGTAGACTCCCAACCAGAGGAATAAAACAATGCACTGTTGCCATTGTTGCTTGGTCACTAAGCTGTGTCTGCCTCTTTCTGACCCTATGGACTGTAGCCCGCCAGGCTCCTCTGTCCATGGGATTTCCCAGGCAAAAATACTGGAGTGGGTTGCCATTCCCATCTCCAGGGGATCTTCCCAACCCAAGGATTAAACCCATGTCTCCTGAATGGCAGGCAGATTCCTTACCACTGAGCCACCAGGGAAGCCCAGAACAATACACTGTGCACTAGCGTGTATATAAGCATAGTGCTAGCAAAGGCGCAGTTTATTGACTGAAGATCAAAAATGAACTGGCACTCCCGAGGCTCACAAGTGGGTATTGTATCATTCTCAACAAACCTCACTTCTTTACACATTTGAAATGCTATTCTTAAAATTACACCTTAAAATAAACTAAACTCCAAGAACATGAAACAAGAGTCAACAAACAAATATTGAACAAAATGAGCCAGATACAAAAGAATACATGTGAATGACAAAGCTGCTGCTGCTGCTAAGTCACTTCAGTCATGTCCGACTCTGTGCGACCCCATAGATGGCAGCCCACTAGGCTCCCCCATCCCTGGGGTTCTCCAGGCAAGAACACTGGAATGGGTTGCCATTTCCTTCTCCAATGCATGAAAGTGAAAAGTGAAAGTGTAGCCGCTCAGTCGTGTCTGACTCTTCGCGACCCCATGGACGGCAGCCTACCAGGCTCCTCCGCCCATGGGATTTTCCAGGCAAGAGTACTGGAGTGCGGTGCCATTGCCTTCTCCGAATAACAAAGCTAGGTGACATTAATCTATCGTGTTAGAAGTTTGTCTTTGCACAGGAGGCAGAGGCTAAAGTTGGAAGGGACATGAGATGGTCTCCAGGGATGGTAGTCATATTTTATTTCTTGACCCAAGTGGTTGTTACACAAATGTGTTCTATTCGTGACAACTCATGTAAATGTATACTTCTTATTTGTGCTGCTGCTGCTGCTAAGTCACTTCAGTCGTGTCCAACTCTGTGAGACCCCACAGATGGCAGCCCACCAGGTTCCTTTGTCCACGGGATTCTCTAGTCAAGAATACTGGAGTGGGTTGCCATTTTCTTCTCCTAACTATTCTGTAAAAAGTTATACTTTAATTAAAAAAAAGGAAAAAAATCATACTCCAGAACTGAAAGCACAGTCTTTGGTGGTGGGGTCTTAATTTATTTTGAGAAACTTTCTATTTCTGCTTTCTTTAAAGCAAGTTTTATTCTTATTTTGTTTTTAACCAATCAAACTCTGCCTCTTGAATGTGGGCAAACTCTGACCCATAATTAAATGTTGACTGAGTCCTGCATTTCAAACTACATTATAGCATTGCTCATTTATTTACACAGTCTCCCTGAAACCAAACTGATTTTTCTTTGGGCAAACATTGGCATCATCTATTTCAATTTGACCTAGACCTTCCATGGAATTTTTAAAGTTTGGATGATGCCAGTGAAATCCCAGCAAGCTTCATATCCAAATATGATTTAGTTCCATGCAGAGTCTTAAAGAAGAGGGTATGGCAACCCACTCCAGTGTTATTGCTTGGAGAATCTCCATGGACAGAGAAGCCTGGTGGGCTACAGTCATGGGATTGCAAAGAGTTGGACACAACTGAAGCAACTTAGCATGCATGCAAGTGGAGTCTTAAAACAACCTAATTTTCTGTATATACCATGCAGGGTCTGATCCTTAATATTCTATGTACTTCTCCGTTTGTTATTTTAATTATATCAGGCTGATTCTTTGATTGAGGTTTTTAAAAATGAAATTTATTTTGAGATCTCTACCACTCAGGCTACCAGAACATGCTTCCTGAACATTCTGTCTGTTAATAGAAACATTTATTGTTAGGCTTTGTAAGATAAAATCTAGTGTACTTTTAAACTCAGTCCTGATACCAGGCACCTCACAACTGACTTATGCTTTATGCACACCAGTTATCATTAACATTTGTTTTTCTTCAAAGATTTATTTTCCCAGTAACCATGGTGGAACAGTCTATCCCCTGCCATAAATCTGCTTATAGATGCCATTCAGCTGTGTGATTAAATGTAATTAATATTTAAGACCCTCTATAGCTGGTCTCTGGTGTGGAAACAGAGTTTTTGGTTTTGTTTCTTTTTTTTTTGGAGAGCCTCATAAGTGCTTTCCACATATGCTCTAAATAAGGATAGCTTTGCCTTCGTGACCTTGTGTGTACTTACGATCAGAGAACATTTGCTTGCTTAGTTGCTCAGTAGTGTCTGACTCTGTGTGACCTCATAGACTGTAGCCCGCCAGACTCCTCTGTCCATGGGGATTCTCCAGGCTAGAATACTGGAGTGGGTTGCCACGCACTCCTCCAGGGGATCTTCTCAACCCAGGGATCGAACACAGGTCTCTCCCATTGTAGGCAGATTCTTTACTGTCTGAGCCACCAGGAAAGCCCAAGAATACAGGAGTGAGTAGCCTATCCCTTCTCCAGGGGAAGGTGGATTCTTCACCAGCTGAGCTACCAGGGAAGCCCCAGGTGATCAGGGAAATTGGGGTAAATTAAATTATAATAACAGTTATGATCAAGAGTAGCTTCTCATCAGAATGAATAGGATTGAGGACCCAGACTGGAAAAGTAAAACTTTTATCAAGTAAAACTTTTTAATATCAAATAAACTGGGGAGGATTTAAAATTATATTTTTCTTAAATGTGCTCAGTTCTACATACAGTTTTTCTTGGGCTCTCAAGGATTACTTCTTTCATAATTAACCCATAACTTGCCTCCTATTTGGCCAAAGGAAGTCGCCATTTTTAATTAATATTTTTGGTGGATCATAAAGTTGTAAGTCCTTGATCTAGTTTAATGAGTACAAAATCTCATCTGTTAACAGTATATTTTCTAATTTTTAGCTTTCCATTTTCCAAATGAACCACATTTTTTTGTTAAAATTCTGTTAACAAGCAATATTTACTTTATTTCTTCATTTGGGCTTCAACAAAGAAATGTTCAAGCCTTTTATTTGCAGGACCTTCATGGTGATTATGGGCTTCCCAGGTGGTGCTAGTAAAAGAACCCACCTGCCAATGCAAGAGACATAAAAGATGTGGGTTTGATTCCTGGGTCAGGAAGATCCCTGGGAGGAAGTCATGGCAACACACTCCAGTATTCTTGCCTAGTAAATCCCATGGACAGAGGAGCCTGGTGGGATACAGTCCATAGAGTTGCAAAGAGCTGGACATGACTGAAGCGACTTCATGCACCCATAGTGATTATGACAAAATATATCTAAAATGGAAAGATGGTCTAATTTATTTATCAAATCTATTTCTTCATTTTCTTTCCCCCTGTCTCTTGGTCTTATCTTCTAGGATGCAGATAACCATGGCAATGACCCTATAAAGCCTGGTCCGATGAAACCAGTCTCAGGAGGGAATTTACCAATGATAGACCCAAAACTGCTAACCTTTCAGAGGCGTGAGGACTTTGATCTGGGAGTCAACTAATGTATTTCATAGTTACATTCTATCCATTGCTTGAAGGTGAAAAGAAGGTAAAAGTTTCGTTTTATATTGTTGTCTATACCCACCTATAGACAACTCTTGTTGTAAAATGTATTCCTGAAGCATATATTTTAGGTCTAGGGACCCTGTATTTGTTGTTTAGTTACTAAGTCGTGTCCAACTCTTTTGGGATGCCATGGACTACAGCTTGCCAGGCTCCTCTGTCCATGGGATTTCCCAGGCAAGAATACTGGAGTGGGTTGTCATTTCCTTCTCCAAGGTATCTTCCCAACCCAGGGATCAAGTCCATGTCTCCTGCATTGGTAGGTGGATTCTTTACTACTGAGCCACCAGGGATGCCCAGGGATCCTGTATATTTGAACAATATAAGACTTCTAATGATGGCTGCATTAACCAGAAAAGTGATCCTATAACCGGAATGAGAATAATATACAAATTTATTTTTTATCTGGGAGGCAAAATATGTCCCAGTAATAGACAAATAAGTATTGCCGTACATATGAAAAGATACTAACCATCATTCAAAACAGGAGAAACGGAAATTACAAGCAAACTGATATGCTATGATTCATATACAAGATCAGCAATATCAGAACATTTAATAACCTTATGTTAATGAGGGAGTGAGTATAAATTGTCAAAAATGTCTATGAATTGTAATTTGACAATAGCTATCAAAATTACAAATGTACTTACACAATGACCTAGCATTCCGTTTTCTAGGAATTTATTTTACAGATGTACTTGCACTGTGCAAAATGATGTATATTGAAGAATATGTATTAAAGCATTATAACATCAATGGCAAAAGACTGGAAGCAGCTTAAATGTCAGTCAGTCTGAAAGCAGTGAACTATAGAATGGTACATTTATACAATAGAACAACATGCAGCCATTTAAAAATAATGGAGAAGTTTTTTATGTGTTGAAATGATTTTCAAGATACCTATTTTATTAAAGCAAGATGCCAAACAGTATGTGTAGTATATGACTATTTATGTTTCTGGAAAGACTCGATATCATATATGTAGAAAAGAAAATCAGACTATTTATGTTTCCCCTTAGACTGATTAGACTATAAATTGAACAGTATAAATGGAAATTAGTTTCCCTTACTTAACATTACTGTTAGTCACTCAGTCGTGCCCAACTCTTTGCGACGCCATGGATTGCAGCCCACCAGGCTCCTCTGTCCATGAGATTTTCCAGACAAGGATACTGGAGTGGGTTGCCATTTCCTTCTCCATGGGATCTTCCCAACCCAGGGATCAAACCCGGGTCTCCTGCACTGCAGGCAGATTCTTTACCAAGTGAGCTACAAGGGAAGCCCACTTAACATTACCCCTTACAATTGGAAGGAAGTGCTGGTAGGGTCAATTGTTCTACCACTTTTCCTGTTTGCTGGTTACATACACACATGAAGTCTAGAAGAATATGCAAGCCTTTAATTCAGGCTCAAAAATCCAATTTCTAACCCCTATTGCATGCACAAGAACTTGGAGTTTTGATGAGGGAAAGTGTGGAAGTGGGTCCTTTGTTCTTTTCAAATTATTCCCAGTTCACCAGGAGATCAGGGTCTTTTGGAAAAGGCACTGGACACCTCACAAAGCTGTCTCTCACAATTCCTGGGGAACAAATCCACTTCTTTGGACTCTTTCTCCTCTTTCCTTTTTCTTCCATTAATGTTTTGCTTCTCTTCCCCTGATTTCCCCTGTTTTCTTGTCAGCCTCTGGTATAGTTTTCCATCATCTCATCCCATTCCAGCTCTACTCTGGGTGAAGTAGATAGAATGGCAGCAGGGATCCTGGAATCCTGACAACAGACTATGGGAATAACCAGACCTCCAACACTGGGCCCCAAGATGATCTCAGATGATAATGAAACATACATTTTCTTCCTCTCTCTTGGATTCTATTCCTAAATGATGCTTTTCCCTCCCCTCTGTTTGTAGTAGGTGCTAAGACTGGGGGAAGGGGGAAAAAAATCTCATTCTGCTCTATACTTTTTTTTTTTTTTTTTAAGGAGAAAGAGGCATCCCACATTTAGCCCTAGCCTGAAAGCATGCCTGTTTAATCTAGAGTCAAATTAATCAGACAGCTTAGGATTTGGCTGCCTCTCAATTCTCCCTGCTCCTTATAGTTCTGCTTTGTTCAAGAAAAGTATCTATCTTCTTTACCAGCTTTTCCTCTGACTCAGCTCTTTACTTAATATGAATAATTAAAACTGTGCAACTAAGAACGTCAGAAAGCCTACAGTCAAGCTAATTTATTTTAATTAAAATTTGATTCACAGCATTCAAACTCGTCCCACTAGACAAAAATATGCACCAAAATTCAGAAGATGCTGTGGGAGCCTGGAGAAGGTCAGTCAGCATTTCCAAGGACTAATACCAATTTAAGATCATTAAAATGAGCTTAGGGAAAGTAAAGAGCAATTAGAAAATAGATATAGATATTAATGTATATTTCAATATTTGGTCTTGTGGGATTGTAGATTCCTCTGGGCTTCTAAGTTGAGTAAGTCTGGAAAAATCCTCTATGTATAAATATTTTAAATGCATGTGCACAATTGTAAATTTGGTGGTCCAAAATAACATTAAGGTAAAAATGGGTTTCCCTCATTTAAGAGCAGAAATGGGGTGCCTGCCTTATATGGAAAAGGAATCCTTTATTATATAATTGTAATTTAATTTAAAACATCTCTGTAGTAATTATATATTAAACAGCATCAGTCTGCTATTGGAGCCCCTTTTAAAATGGGACCGTGTTCTAAATTTTCCATCTATTCCTTTCCAAATCTTCATTGTAATGTTAACCAGTCAGATACTCAATGCTGTAATGCTCTCAGGCACTGCGTACTTGCTTAAAGCAGTTTATGGTTATTTTAGGCTATTCAAAATTGTCCATAGTGAGTAAATCATTCTCAGCTAAGATATGTCTTGTTAATTTGCCAGTTGCTGACGAACACAGCATCTTCTCAAAATAGCTGAATCTACCTTCAATTGACTGGAGTCTCCTAGGACTTTTGATTGGGCCTTACTTTTATCAGGTTGTTAGGGAAGAAGATGAACCAGATGTTGAAAATGTCCCACTCCTGTGGACTTAATTACCACTCCTGGCATACAGAAAGCATTAAAATATTCGTATTTTTTGAATGAAAGTTGAGTGAATATATAATGAGGAGTATTTTTCAATTATGCTTGTGATTTATGGCTTTCATTTGACATTCTTCTGGACGTTGAACAGAGCCTTTGTTTTTCTTTGCTTTTCTTCTGTAAGCTGTACAACATAGAGTTATATACTTTTCATCCAGTGGAGACAGGAAGAGAGAGAGACAGAGAGAGGCAGTTATCACAGCTGCAACTTCAAATGGAGTTACAGAGATTGCCACATTTGTGGAGCCCGCATCTGTATAAACTCAAATGTACTATATTTTACTAATAGCAAAAAATGCAGTTGAGACAGAGAAAAAGAAAAAAATATATAGAATAAATAGATAATAGAAGAAATAAATCAAAAAAGAATTACATTTTCTAAGTAGTCTTCATTCTTGCAGCATCAGGGCAAGTTCTGTCTTTAGCTCTGAAAAGCCTTTAGAGATTTGAACAAAATGGAAGTGACGGTCTCTACTGAAATTTTCCATTTAAAAAGACAGCCCAGTGTACAGTTATATAAAAGGAAAAATAGCTAGTGCAGGCTAAGTTCGTGTATGACCTAATTTGGAGAAGACCCAGTAGATTGCATCACTCCAAGATCATGATCTGCTTGAAGATAATAGGCTTTGTCTATCTACTTTATTTCCTCCCCAGGGTCAACATTATGCCAACATTATGCGTTCTTTGTGGGTCCCTTTCTCTATAAAAATATTAAAAATTATATTTTCAACTGATATAATGACAAATATGTTAATAACATCAAAGAGTTTTTGCTAACCTATGCAGACTTTTTTTTTCTTCTTCTTCTTCTTCTGATTCAAGAAGAGATCAAACACTTTGATTTGTGAGCCTCTAAAGGCAATGGCAACCCACTCCAGTATTCTTGCCTGGAAAATCTCATGAACTGAGGATCCTGACAGGCTACAGTCCATGGGGTCGCAAAGAGTCGGACACGACTGAGCGACTTCACTCACTCAAAGGCAGTGTGGCCCCAGGCACAATGCTTTCGCTGCTCTGTGGATGGCTGGCACAGAATGGCTCAGTGCTGGAGCTGCAGGGATCTTTATTTGTAACCTTCATTTTTATTTTATTTTTGGCTGTCATGGGTCTTCCTTGCTGCACTGACTTTCTCTAGTTGCGGTGCAGGCTACTCTTTGCTGTGGTGTGTGGACTTCTCATTGTGGTGGTTTCTCTTGTTGCTGAGCACAGGCTCTAGAGTACACAGGCTCAGCAGTTCTAGTGAACAGGCTTAGGGGCTTGTGGCATGTGGAAGCTTCCCCCAGGAGGAATCAAATTCATGTCCCTACACTGGCAGGTGGATTCTTAAGCACTGGGCCACTAGGGAAGTCATGGTAGGATCTTTAAAGTAGAAGTCCAATGTCTTCTTGTACTGGGCCAGATAACATGATTTTGGAATGAAAAGTAAACTATGGGAACATTTCTAATTTGTGCAATTCAAGGATGGATGGTTTTTCTTTAGAGATCTTAACATCTGAATAAAGAGAGCTTTGCAAAGGCCTAGCTGTAGATGGGTACATGCTAATTAAATATTAGCATCTTTTAAAGCAGACTTTATATGGAGCTAGAACACACATGCATATCAAGAGTAAACAGCTCATTGGAATATCACAAAGAGAACAACCTCGAGTAATCAGCTCATTGGATTATCACAAAGAGAACAACCTCGAGTAATCGCAACCAGAAAATGCTATCAACATTTCAACACAAAGAATATGCAAGAAATACTTCAGAAGTGGGAGCTGAAAATATGAAAAGAAACATGACTTAATATTTACTTTGATTCTAAGAATAAACGACTTACACATTTGTGTAAGTGTTCTATTTTATTTTGCTGTCATCTTGTTTATAACAGCTACCCCCTTCCTGTCCCCGAATTCTACTCCTGATCCTTGATCCTCAACTCATTTCTCAGCGGCATATCACTCCTGACCTCCCCTCATTTTGTCACTGACATGTCCACTCCCAGCATTACCCTGTCATTCATTTGTCCTTAAATATTTGAGGACCCATCATGTGCCAGACCCTGCCTAGTGATGGGTTGCAGCAGTGAACAAGTCTAGACCATCCTGGAACTTCAAGGTTAGTATAAGAGATATAGACATTTCATGAGTAACTATTAAGTTTAATTCTACAAAATACTAAAAGGGAAAAGTACAACATGCCATGAGAGTGAATAATACAGAGGCCTAATCTTATTCTGGTGGTAGTTTATTCATTCTTGCCCTTTTTGTTAGACTAAAGATGGTAACAGTCATATTAATGACCAATGACAGCTAAGATAAATATGAGACTTTGTGTAATAAGTAGAGACAGTTTCACGCTATAAAATGAATGATATTGTTGTAAATCCTTACACTATTTTTGTTAGTGATATTAAAATATTTGGCTTTTTTATCTTTCAGTATTGCAGCATCAAAACAATAGCATCCATTTCCATGCTCTCCAGATCACTGTCCTTCTGTATCTTCTCCATCTCTCTCTGTCTCTGTCTGCTAGTCTGTCTCTCTCTCTTTCTCTGTCTCTCACACACACATGCATGCACATATTCCATTGTTGTTGTTATTGTTCAGTCGCCAGTTGTGTCCAACTCTTTGTAACTCCATGGACTGCAGCACGCCAGGCCTCCCTGTCCCTCAACATGTCCCCAAGTTTGCCCAAGTTCATGTCCATGTCCACATATCCCATAGCAGATCCTAAAATCACAATTTTAAGCAACTCTCAGATCTCCCAATTTTTTCCCTCTTTATTTCAAGAAAGATACAAGATTAAAACATCTTGCCACTTAAAAATCCTCATAGGTTTATACCAGAGTGAGGATAGAAACCTAGAGAAGAGCTTGGCTGCCCCTCTCCTGTATCAAGGCAACCCACTCCCTTGCCCATCCTGTCATGTAACACCTGGAATCGAATTGCTGCCACTTTGTGATAACCCTCCACTCTTCTATGAGTCTTTTTTTTAAATCAAATGTCTGCTTACAACTTTTCTTAATGTTTATATTTTTAGTCCTTGAGTATGGTTGCCTTCCTGTTCAATTTCAGCAGGCTTGATCATGGCCATAATTAAATGAAAGACAGGTACACAGGGTGACGCCTCCTGAGTCCACCGTTCTCTGAGGCCTGGCTGAAGCGCAGAGAAATACAAACATGAATCCTGAAACGCATGGGTGTTTAAGCAGGGTTATGTCAGTTTGCCTTCTCCCCCCAGGTATTAAGTTGACGTCCCTGAACTTCTGGTACCTGGTAGGGACTCAGTAAGTGTCTGCCAAGTGAATGGATTTGTTTCTATTCTCTCCCCATGTAGTCATCGGCTCACCATGATTTCCTCTTTAGAAACTGGATTGTCTTAGGTAACAAGGCTTAATGTGTTCAGGGGCCCAACATTAGGCAACAGTTCCCTGGCTATAGTTTCCACAGCCTCCTGAAGGGGCTTTACTCACGTTGAGAGTCTCATGGCAAATTCTCCTCCTCTAGCTTCACTGTATATATCCAGAAAGGATTTTTTTTTCATTTTGCCTAACAATTTCCTCCTTGGCTTAATTTAAAAATTTCAGGTAGTTACCATCTGGTCTCATGGATTTAACTGCATTTGGTTTGTTCATAATTTCCAGAATAGCCTGGGCATTTGCCAATGTTTATTCAAGCACCTCCTACCTGCACACTTCAAAAAGCAATTTGGGAGTGAAATACTCTTAACAACTTCTTCCCTAAAGATGTTGACCAATAATTTGTTTACTCTTCTGCTATCTGTTCTGTCCATTTAATATGGCCTGCGTACTGTGCTCATCATGTGATCATCTTCTATTTCTAAAGACACAGCTTTCGTCTTAGAGTCTCTCCATGATACTTTTCTCTTCATTTCTCATTTATAACATGCCTGGTGCATTCTAAGATGCTAAAGTTCTTTTATTTGCCTAGATTTATTTTGTTAACTTATTTATTTTATTTTTGGTTGTCCTGGGTCTTTGTTACTGCACGGGCTTTCTAGTTGCAGTGAGCGAAAGCTTCTTATTGTGATGACGTCTCTCGTTTCAGAACACAGGCTCTAGATGGTCCTCCAGTAACTGTAGCACACGGGCTCAGTAGTTTTAGCTCCCAGGCTCTCGAGCACAGGCTCAGTAGTTGTGGTGCACGGGACTAGTTGCCATGAAGCAAGTAGGATCTTCTTGGAGAAGGGATCGAACCCATGTCTCCTGTACTGGCGAGCAGATTCATGACCACTGAGCCACCAAGGAAGCCCTTGCCTGATTAATTTTTTTAAGGGAATATTCCTAGAATAATTCCTTCAAATTTTCCAGCTACAGATGGCAAGAGTTTTTGTGTATGTGTGTTTGTGTTTAAGTATAAAGTAATTTTGATAGCATATTTAATCTCAAGATTTTAATCAGCAATCTTGAAGAACTTCTAGAATTCTTACAGATTAATGAATTTTTATGTAGTTTCATTGAAAATTTCTATATTTTGTTCCCTCATTTATCAAAAATACCTCCTTATAGGGGAAATAAATATTTAAGCGTAATGAATTTCAACAAGACATAAGACAAAATGTTTGATGGTATAAATGGGCAAGAAAGTCCTGGGATTATGATTATTTAGGTCTTATAAGTTGAAGAGTCTGAGGATGGGGGAAAAAATATCCTTAAATGCCTTTAAACATAACAGGCATGAAATAATTAAGAGATTGAGGCAATCTTAAGAAAGATCTCTGGAGTCAGGCCACAGAGTTCTGAATGGACCTTATGCTGACTGAACAATGATTCACATGAAGAACTGATGTAATCTTGCTACAAAAATAGTATTTAAAAAGGAATAAAGACGCTTACTCCTTGGAAGGAAAGTTGTGACCAACCTAGATAGCATATTCAAAAGCAGAGACATTACTTTGCCAACAAAGGTCCATCTAGTCAAGGCTATGGTCTTTCCTGTGGTCATGTATGGATGTGAGAGTTGGACTGTGAAGAAGGCTGAGAGCCGAAGAATTGATGCCTTTGAACTGTGGTGTTGGAGAAGACTCTTGAGAGTCCCTTGGACTGCAAGGAGATCCAACCAGTCCATTCTGAAGGAGATCAGCCCTGGGATTTCTTTGGAAGGAGTGATGCTAAAGCTGAAACTCCAGTACTTTGGCCACCTCATGCGAAGAGTTGACTCATTGGAAAAGACTCTGATGCTGGGAGGGATTGGGGGCAGGAGGAGAAGGGGACGACAGAGGATGAGATGGCTGGATGGCATCACTGACTCGATGGACGTGAGTCTCAGTGAACTTCGGGAGTTGGTGATGGACAGGGAGGCCTGGCGTGCTGTGATTCATGGAGTCACAAAGAGTCGGACATGACTGAGTGACTGATCTGATCTGAAGCCTTTATTCTTATCATATCTATAGTGTGTTCTTCTCCCTGAGTATCAGGGGGTTTATTTTTTATTAATTAAAAAGGACACTGTCAAACTGTAGTATAATAGAACAAACATTACTAAAGGACATCTAGCTCAAAACAATGATGAAAAGAAGACAAAATGGCCAAATTCAAATATGAAAGATGACTTCAAACACTAGGGGGATGACATGGGCAATAGGGATTTAACCCAATTTAACTAGAAAAAAATATTCCTAGGATCCATGATTGGGACTTAAGAGGTTTCCAGCTTCACTTCAATATAAAAAGTTTTTAAAGGTTGTTCCAACAAATTAGTGATGTTGCCTTGTGAGGGAGTCGGTTCCTTGTTGCCAGAGCTGTGTTAAAACAGATGCTGAATAAAACTCTGTCAGAAATCCCATCAGATTGGGGGTTAAGATAAGCTAATAATTTTCAGCTCCAAACCAAGATGCTTCCAGTTTGGTTAATTTCATTTTCTACAACTAGAGAAGAAAGGCTGCTTTTAAGTGCTGCATTTACCTTTAAAACCCATTCAGAGGAATTGCCCATGCTTAACAGTCACAGCAATCCTAGTTACCCAGATGGCTGTGGGCTAACGTTCCCTGGACTCTAATCTCTAGAGGAAATGTTAAGGAACACACTGGGGCCTGAACTTGAACCTGTGCAGGGCTATGGGCTGTCCCCCTTTTTTTAACAGTAGATGCAAACATCTACTTGTAGATGGCCATTTGTACAACTGCCACCGCTAGGGCGCTGCCGCAGACCCTTTTGCTCGGCCCACCCACCTTTTATTTTCAACCCTCTCTTCCTGACCTCTTTCTGGGCTGTCATGAAATACAAGCAGGGTCCTATAGTAAGATTCTTGGAAAACTTCTGTTTTCCTGATCTAGGCCTTGTGCCACTTTGCCCTTCTTCAGGGTTTAATTGTGAACCCTGAGGATGGAATCACAGGAGCTAATGTACAGTCATGAGGAAAGCACCCTGGAGGATCGTAAAGACAGCAGCTCCGACAAGTGCCTTACAAACCCTTTCTTCCTGTTTGTTCAAACATTTTTGCTCAGAATTTTTTGATGCCAACAGCTGAAAGCATTCCTGACTGAGACATGATCCTCCCTGATTTTCCCCCTTGGGAATGCAGTATTTCCAGTCATATGATTGCTTAAGCATCTTATACGACTTATTCTTTAGAGCAACCCTCATCTGTAACTCAGAGGCCCGAGGACCATAGTGGATGTTTATGGAACCACAGAATCTTAGAAACAGAAAAGTGCACGTATATAGCAATTTCCTTTTCTAAGATCCCTGCTAAACAGTCATGCATTTATGCAATATTAATTGAATGCCTACTAGATTTAAATGCCTTCATTAAGGAATCTCAGTGATTATCAAAGTAACCTTTGAATGGCTCTGGCTGATAGAAATTCTTTTGTTTTTGAACCAAAGTATTTTGATTTTATAAAGGATATGCTTTTAAAAAAAAGTCTTAGATGTATAAAGTATATGATCTCTGAAATAGCTATTAATATAATTTATCGGAAAATGACTTGTCACAGTGGAAAGCACATGATCTTTGGATTAGATAATGGTTGGTAGAATCTGCGGGCACTGCCTCTTACTAGCTGTGGGACTCTGGGCAAGTTACTTGTGCTAGTGATTCTGTTTACTCCTATCTCCCCTCATCCCACTTACTTTCTCCATGCTGAACTTCTCAGAGCATATCATCTAGGCTCCCTTTCTTCTGTTACTGGGTGGGTTTGGTCAATGGGAGGCACGTGCAGGAGACTAGAGGATGGGAGGAGAGACAGTAGAGCTCAGGGTCTCTGTTCCCTCAGTAAACTTCCTCTGTTCCCTATGGTTTTGCCAGTGGCTGCACTCCACTAGATACCCCTCGTCCAAGGTAAGGAGCAATGGCTGCGCTTTGCTGGAGCAGCCGTGAAGAGATACCCCACGCCCAAGGTAAGAGAAATCCAAGCAAGACGGTAGGTGTTGCAAGAGGGCATCAGAGGGCAGGCACACTGAAACCACACTCACAGAAAACTAGTCAAGCTAATCACACTAGGACCACAGCCTTGTCTAACTCAATGAAACTAAGCCATGCCCATGGGGCAACCCAAGATGGGCGGGTCATGGTGGAGAGATCTGACAGAATGTGGTCCACTGGAGAAGGGAATGGCAAACCACTTCAGTATTCTTGCCTTGAGAACCCCATGAACAGTATGAAAAGGCAAAATGATAGGATACTGAAAGAGAAACTCCCCAGGTCAGTAGGTGCCCAATATGCTACTGGAGATCAGTGGAGAAATAACTCCAGAAAGAATGAAGGGATGGAGCCAAAGCAAAAACAATACCCAGCTGTGTATGTGACTGGTGATAGAAGCAAGGTCTGATGCTGTAAAGAGCAATATTGCATAGGAACCTGGAATGTCAGGTCCGTGAATCAAGGCAAATTGGAAGTGGTCAAACAAGAGATGGCAAGAGTAAACGTTGACATTCTAGGAATCAGCGAACTGAATGGACTGAATGGGTGAATTTAACTCAGATGACCATTATATCTACTACTGCAGGCAGGAATCCCTCAGAAGAAATGGAGTAGCCATCATGGTCAACAAGAGAGTCCAAAATGCAGTACTTGGATGCAGTCTCAAAAACGACAGAATGATCTCTGTTCGTTTCCAAGGCAAACCATTCAATATCGCAGTAATCCAAGTCTATGCCCCAACCAGTAATGCTGAAGAAGCTGAAGTTGAACGGTTCTATGAAGACCTCCAAGACGTTTTAGAACTAACACCCAAAAAAAATGTCCTTTTCATTAGAGGGGACTGGAATGCAAAAGTAGGAAGTCAAGAGTAACAGGCAAATTTGGCCTTGGAATACGGAATGAAGCAGGGCAAAGACTAATAGAGTTTTGCCAAGAAAATGCACTGGTCATAGCAAACACCCTCTTCCAACAACACAAGAAAGGACTCTACACATGGACATAACCAGATGGTCAACACCGAAATCAGATTGATTATATTCTTTGCAGCCAAAGATGGAGAAGCTCTATACAGTCAGCAAAAACAAGACCAGGAGCTGACTGTGGCTCAGATCATGAACTCCTTATTGCCAAATTCAGACTGAAATTGCAGAAAGTAGGGAAAACCACTAGACCATTCAGGCATGACCTAAATCAAATCCCTTATGATTATACAATGGAAGTGAGAAATAGATTAAAGGGCCTAGATCTGATAGATAGAGTGCCTGATGAACTATGGATGGAGGTTCGTGACATTGTACAGGAGACAGGGATCAAGACCATCCCCATGGAAAAAAAATGCAAAAAAGCAAAATGGCTGTCAAGGGAGGCCTTACAAATAGCTGTGAAAAGAAGAGAAGTGGAAAGCAAAGGAGAAAAGGAAAGATACAAACATCTGAATGCAGAGTTCCAAAGAATAGCAAGAAGAGATAAGAAAGCCTTCTTCAGTGATCAATGCAAAGAAATAGAGGAAAACAACAGAATGGGAAAGACTAGAGATCTCTTCAAGAAAATTCGAGATACCAAGGGGACATTTCATGCAAAGATGAGCTCGATAAAGAACAGAAATGGTATGGACCTAACAGAAGCAGAAGATATCAAGAAGAGGTGGCAAGAATACACAGAAGAACTGTACAAAAAAGATCTTCACGACCCAGATAATCACGATGGTGTGATCACTCACCTAGAGCCAGACATCCTGGTATGTGAAGCCAAGTGGGCTTTAGAAAGCATCACTATGAACAAAGCTAGTGGAGGTGATGGAATTCCAGTTGAGCTATTTCAAATCCTGAAAGATGATGCTGTGAAAGTGCTGCACTCTATGCCAGCAAATTTGGAAAACTCAGCAGTGGCCACAGGACTGGAAAAGGTCAGTTTTCATTCCGATCCCAAAGAAAGGCAATGCCAAAGAATGCTCAAACTACCGCACAATTGCACTCATCTCACACGCTAGTAAAGTAATGCTCAAAATTCTCCAAGCCAGGCTTCAGCAATATGTGAACCATGAACTTCCCAATGTTCAAGCTGGTTTTAGAAAAGGCAGAGGAACCAGAGATCAAATTGCCAACATCCACTGGATCATGGAAAAAGCAAGAGAGTTCCAGAAAAACATATATTTTTGCTTTATTGACTGCACCAAAGCCTTTGACTGTGTGGATCACAATAAACTGTGGAAAATTCTGAAAGAGATGGGAATACAAGACCACCTGACCTGCTTCTTGAGAAATCTGTATGCAGTCAGGAAGCAACAGTTAGAACTGGACATGGAACAACAGACTGGTTCCAAATAGGAAAAGGAGTACATCAAGGCTGTATATTGTCACCCTGCTTATTTAACTTATATGCAGAGTACATCATGAGAAACGCTGGACTGGCAGAAACACAAGCTGGAATCAAGATTGCCGGGAGAAATATCAATCACCTCAGATATGCAGATGACACCACCCTTATGGCAGAAAGTGAAGAGGAACTCAAAAGCCTCTTGATGAAAGTGAAAGAGGAGAGTGAAAAAGTTGGCTTAAAGCTCAACATTCAGAAAATGAAGATCATGGCATCCAGTCCCATCACTTCATGGGAAATAGATGGGGAAACAGTGGAAACAGTGTCAGACTTTATTTTCTTGGGCTCCAAAATCACTGCAGATGGTGACTGCAGCCATGAAATTAAAAGATGCTTAGTTCTTGGGAGGAAAGTTATGACCAACCTAGATAGCATATTCAGAAGCAGAGACGTTACTTTGCCAGCAAAGGTTTGTCTAGTCAAGGCTATGGTTTTTCCTGTGGTCATGTATGGATGTGAGAGTTGGACTATGAAGAAGGCTGAGAGCTGAAGAATTGATGCTTTTGAACTGTGGTGTTGGAGAAGACTCTTGAGAGTCCCTTGGACTGCAAGGAGATCCAACCAGTCCATTCTAAAGGAGATCAGTCCTGGGTGTTCTTTGGAAGGAATGATACTAAAGCTGAAACTCCAGTACTTTGGCCACCTCATGCGAAGAGTTGACTCATTGGAAAAGACTCTGATGCTGGGAGGGATTGGGGGCAGGAGGAGAAGGGGAGGACAGAGGATGAAATGGCTGGATGGCATCACTGACTGAATGGATGTGAGTCTGAATGAACTCCGGTGTCGGTGATGGACAGGGAGGCCTGGCGTGCTGGGATTCATGGGGTCACAAAGAGTGGGACACGACTGAGGGACTGAACTGAACTGGACTGCACTCCACTATGGTTCAACCCCTAGAGGATGGCCTTTCTTCCCTCAAGCCTTCATGTGGCTCTAGTTGTATCCATCTCTTCCCTTTTTCCTTGGGGCTCGGGTGTGTTAGAGGCAACCTGCTGTGGCACTTTCCTGTTGCCAGTATGTGTGTCCTTGTCCCGTCCTTCATAGCTTTCCTTATCCATCTCCATCTTTGAAAATGGTCCCTTCTGAATCGGTCATCTGTTTCTTGTGTCAGCTGCTACATTAGTAAATCTGTCTGAGTCTCCACTTACTCACTGGCATGGGGCTACTAATAGACACCTCCAAGAGTTCCTGGGAGGGATTAAATGTCATTACCTCTGTACTACAGTTCAGTGTCTGGCATATAGTAAATGTGCCATAAATGCAAGACTATAAATATTACAGGTAAAGATATGATTAGCACAGTTTGCATGGGGGGGAGGGAACCAAGAGCAGTCCCAGTTTTACATACTGGCAGGATCCTTTTCCTGACATAAATATAGCCTAACACATAGGAGTGGAAAGAATATGCAATTACATCAATGGCTGCGAATGTCACAAGGAGCAGAGCTTTTCTCAAGATCCTCACTCTCCCCTACCAAACTCATCGATCTTTCTCTCCCTGGGAGGTCTGTTCATTCAAGGATGAGTAATAGGTAACACTTCACAAGCTGAAAGCAGAGCACCTCCATTCATTTTATGACCGGTATAATTACCTGACTAAAGACAATTCAACACACTGTATCACTACCATTGATTCTGTTTTTCTGTATGGTCAAATTAAATTCTTTTTAACATGTATACCTTCCCTTGTAGCTCAGTCAGTAAAGGATCTGTCTGCAGTGCAAGAGACCTGATTCGATCCCTGGGTTGGGAGATCCCCTGGAGAAGGAAATGGCAACCCACTCCAATACCCTTGCCTGGAAAATCTCATGGACAGAGGATCCTGGTGGGCTGCAGTCCATGGGGTCGCAAAGAGTCGGACACGATTGAGCGACTAACATGCACACACACAACATGTACACATCTTAAAGAAAGAAAATCTGTTACTTTCTTTCCAAGGTGCATATTCTTCCCTTAGAATCTGCACATACTTCTATGTATCACTTGTGAAACTGTCTTGTAGTCAGTTGCTTGCTTATTGCTCTTCTCTGTGAGACCTTTTTACCCATAGTACCTTACAGAGTTACCTTACCATAGTAGTCACTCAATAAATACTTGCTGAGTGAATGGTGCCTAGGAGTTAGCAGGGACTATTGCTTTTATTTAGGTTCTGGAGTAAGACACAGATGGCTTGGCAGATGGCATGTAAGGTCATGAGATGTCTTCCCAGGGAGCCTGAAGTTATTCACAGAAAGCCATTGCGTCACCACTGTGACCAGACTGAGTGCTCCTGTGAATCTGAGCAGACACATTAGTGATGGGATATTAGTAGGGGAGAGTTCGGCATCCTGCCAGCTTCGAAAAGACAGCACAGAAGAGTAGGAGAAATAATGGCCTGAGGACACCAGCATAGGTCAATGAGAGCTACATCTCAGGTTGAACCACAATCAGGGTCAAGTGCACAAAAAATGATGTAGGATTTTTCTCTTCCTAACTGAGATCTTTTGGAGTTATATATTAAGCTTGTTAAAGTAATGAATAAACCAAAAAGGTGCTTCTGAACAACTTGAGTCATGGTTTAAAACATCAGAAAATAAATCTGAGGTCTACTGAGAATTCCTTCGTTTAGATCACATTGTTTTATATTGACCGCTGTCATCATTCAAAAGATATACAACAATGTACACAGTGTCAGTTCGGTTCAGTTGCTCAGTCGTGTTCAACTCTTTGCGACCCCATGAATTGCAGCACGCCAGGCCTCCCTGTCCATCACCAGCTCCCGGAGTTCACTCCATTCAGTCATCTCATCCTCTGTCGTCCCCTTCTCCTCCTGCCCCCAGTCCCTCCCAGCATCAGGGTCTTTTCCAATGAATCAACTCTTCACATGAGGTGGCCAAAGTATCGGAGTTTCAGGTTTAGCATCAGTCCTTCTCATTCATTGGAAGGACTGATCTCCTTTAGAATGGACTGCATGGATCTCCTTGCAGTCCAAGGGACTCTCAAGAGTCTTTTCCAACACCACAGTTCAAAAGCATCAATTCTTCAGCGTTCAGCTTTCTTCATAGTCCAATTCTCATATCCATACATGACCACAGGAAAAACCATAGCCTTGACTAGATGGACCTTTGCTGGCAAAGTAATATCTCTGCTTTTCAATATGCTATCTAGGTTGGTCATAACTTTCCTTCCAAGGAGTAAGCGTTTTTTAATTTCATGGCTACGGTCACCATCTGCAGTGATTTTGGAGCCCAGAAAAATAAAGTCTGACACTGTTTCCACTGTTTCCCCATCTATTTCCCATGAAGTGATGGGACCAGATGCCATGATCTTCATTTTCTGAATGTTGAGCTTTAAGCCAACTTTTTCACTCTCCTCTTTTCACTTTCATCAAAAGGCTTTTGAGTTCCTCTTCACTTTCTGCCATAAGGGTGGTATCATCTGCATATCTGAGGTTATTGATATTTCTCCTGGCAATCTGGATTTCTGCTTATGCTTCTTCCAGCCCAGCATTTCTCATGATGTAGTCTGCATGTAAGTTAAATAAGCAGGGTGACAATATACAGCCTTGATGTACTCCTTTTCCTATTTGGAACCAGTCTGTTGTTCCATGTCCAGTTCTAACTGTTGCTTCCTGACCTGCATACAAATTTCTCAAGATGTGCTAAATGCACATCTTAAATGAACAAGATTAAAACTAACAATGGAAAGGTCTTACCAGACCCAGTTCCACAACATACGTCTTAAGATAACAAGATTAGTCAGAAGGTTCTTGTTAAAAAGGAGAAACATGTCCTTGAGCAAGATACATTGTTGTTACATAAAGCTTAGTACAGAGCTTAAGATGAGTTTTTATGTTGTGTAATTATTAGTTCTGGGCTTAAAGAAAATAATGTGGCTAAGACAAAGCCGTGGGGCCCCAGACTCCCTTGTGGCTTAGCTGGTAAAGAATCTGCCTGCAATGTGGGAGACCTGGGTTCGATCCCTGGGTTGGGAAGATCCCATGGAGAAGGGAAAGGCTACCCTCTCCAGTATTCTGGCCTGAAGAATTCCCCCAGTCCATGGAGTCGCAAAGAGTCAGACACAACTGAGCAACTTTCATTTCACTTCACTTCAGGGATTAGCTGTCTCATTCCACCTTCAGCACTTCGCAGAGGGTTGACTGAAGATTTGGCTGGGGCCCCAAGGCTGCCTTCTTCTTCTGTCCCATTCTGCTTGTTTGCTTCTCTTTCCCTTCAACAGGTTTTAAGACCACTAGGCCTTCCTAATGAACTTCCTGGATGCACACCTCTGTCTCAGAATCAAGGAGCTCCAATAGTGAGAGTTGGCAGGAGGGAGCCCACACGGGGATGGGATTTGGGACAGATTCACACAGCTCCATGGTAGGTAGGGAGGAGCCCATTAGTGGTGGTAGGCAGGGCATGGAGAGTGCCTGGCACGTGACAGTGTCATTGCAAAGACTTTTGCCTTGGAAAACAGGGATAAACACAGTTAGAAAAGATTGTACCAGCTGGTGTGAGGTGTGAAGTGTTTGAGACATAAGGGGAACATAGTAACTATGAGGAGGATGGAATTGGGTGGCTTGGCTAAGCTTGATGGATGCTTTGGAGAAATACAGCAGAAAGCTTAGAATAATGAAGCTTCACTTAAAAGCTAAACTTGAAAGCCAGAGGGCCCCTTTGGTAGCTTCAAAGAGACTCTCATCTTCTGCAACAAAAAGGCAGAGAAATTGAGGCCTAAAGAGTAGTTGGGCTTCAAAAAGTCCAGATCCTTCCAAGGCATGTCTGCTGCACCAAGATCAGGACTCTGGTTGAAAAAAATAAAAATGGAACCATGATCCTTGGGATGGCATTGATGTTCTAAAAATCTTGACTTCCCAGACCTCGTTCAGTCCTTTGGGCCTACAAAAAGGCTGGGAAAAAAGTGAAGGTGTTCATCGCTTCAGTCATGTCTGACTCTTTGTGACCCTGTGGACCATGGCCTGCCAGGCTCCTCTGTCCATGGAAATTCTCAAAGCAAGAATATTGGAGTGAGTGGCCATTGCCTTCTATAGGGGAATATCCCCACCCAGGGATTGAACCTGGGTCTCCTGCATTGCAGGCAGATTCTTTACTGTCTAAGCCACCAGGGAAACTCCAACTAAAAGGCTTATTTCTCCCTATTAAAGACTAGAAACTGTCCTCCATGAGAAAATAATGCAAAAGCCTCTCCCCTCAAAGATAATAAGTATCTCTCCATTCCCCCATGATCTGCCCTCAATTCCCTTCTGCCTACTAGGCAAAAAGGACGATTGAGTTATGACATCACTGCAGCTAGGGATGTGCTGGGCCTGCTAAAGAAGGAAAGGGACTTTAACTTCTTTTGCCACAGGACCAGCTAACATATACCCCTGAGGACCTGCGGGACTACACAGGACCCTGGATTTTGGGAGTGTTTGATCTGATTGGGAAAACATAAGGGTTAGATAAGGGAGTGTTTTTTTAATTATTTGGGATCACTCTCCTGGGATAGACAATTGAACATCCTGACAAGGCCTTGGGAAAAATAATGAAGACAAATGATTAGTCACGGACCACATATGAGGTATAGATGTCAGAATTTCCAGAACATATAGTGTAAGAAGCGATTAAAAGGCTCAGAGATATGGATGTGGCAGAGAAAGGAAAAAAGAAAGTGAAGTCGCTCAGTCATGTCCAACTCTTTGCGACCCCATGGACTGTAGCCTGCCAGGCTCCTCCATCTTCCAGGCAAGAATAGTGGTGTGGGTTGCCATTTTCTTCTCCAGGGAATCTTCCTGACCCAGGGATTGGATATACTATAAATACATTATGTACAGCCAGAATTCTCACTAGGGGACCGTGTTCCATAGAAGAGCCTGGAGGATATACCACTCACCAAAACGATACAGAATATCCTGATAAAAGTAGTACCAGTATCAGTTAAAAGGTCAGAGGTGGCCATCTCCTGTAAGCTTGAGTTAATAGCAAGGCTTGCAGTGGGGAAGCAACAGAGTTCAGTGGTACCATTTAACTGTTTGAAGGCGGGTAGACACATTTTAAGAAGTGGCAGATTCAGAAGGGCTTCCAGGCAGGGCCCGCCTTTCAGAGAGTTATAGAAGTTTTTTATATAGCATGGTGTCCCTGGGCATGTGACATACATGGGCAGCTAATATTAGAAGCAGACGGTAGTACTACTCAAAGGGTGCAATTAAAAGACATTAAGAATGAATCACTGGGAACCTGAGGGTGATTGCCTTCCAGAGTTATAATACCTTGCTAGATCTGAGGCAAATGTTGGGCCTGAAAACTGCTTAGTGAAGGAGAGGCCTGCTTAAGAAAAGATCCTTAAATACCACAGCAAGTGTTCATGTTATGATTCTCTTGGGTTTTCTCCAGTTCTCAGTTTTAAGTTGTTAAGTTTGGTGATGATTTGTTGCACAGCAGTAGATAACTGATACAGCTACACTGGTCACTTTATGCATGCACCTGCTGAATGAACACTAGGGGCAATCATCTTTCTTCCTAATTATGAAACACCTTTTCCAGGGTGGGAATCTTTGGTGAGAATTCACATGACAAACACCTGTCTTCATACACTGGGTCTGTCCATAACTTTTCCCCAATCTCATTTGTCACTGATTCCTCTTTTTTACCCCCAAGTCCATGACCATCAAGTCAAACCATGTGTTCTTCACAAATTGGTATAGATTTTGTTTTAGGACAACTCTTCTAGGCAAAAAGGACAAAGACATCTACTGTTCAAGGTCTTGCCTATTGATTAGACCAGCCTTAACCACTGCCTTTTAAGTGATGCTTAGAAATGGCAACCCACTCCAGTACTCTTGCCTAGAAAATTCCATGGATGGAGGAGCCTGGTGGGCTACAGTCCATGGGGTCACAAAGAGTTGCACATGACTGAGTGGCTTCATGACTTCACGACTTAGTGGGGATGTAAGTCTAGCTGTCTTCCAGCTGACGCCAGGACACTGAGCAGAATCAGTTCTAAACCACAGTAGCTGTGTGGTGGATGGGGAGATGGTGTATCAGAACTAGAGACACAGGCCCATTCCTTGAGAGAAGAATTTAGGGTTTGAGTATCTCATTTGATTTTTGAGCTGATAAGTGCTTATTCTTCACTCCCCTCCCCCCCTCCCCCGCCCCCAAACCTCATCAGTGACACTGACCTTCAGAATTTTGCTTTTGGTGGGAACTTCGTTCTAAAGAAACTCAGAATCTAATTTTATTAGACGCTCTGTCTGGCAGGTCCTAGGCTGACAGTTTTCTATCCCTTACGAGCTGACTGGATGTTTTCTAACTCCTAGATTTCTTGGAGGGTCTATGCTGCAGCCACTCATGGTAGCATTTCCTTTAAAGTCAGGATTCTTATGAGGCTGACTTTGGCTGAATTAAACTAAAATATAATTCATTAAATAGATACTGTGTTACTTGAAGACTTTTTGGCAAAAATAAGGAATCAGAAAATGGACAACTATAAAAGGTGATGGTGCAGCCAGAACCACAAAAGAAGATCAGTTTTGAGAAGCAGTCTAGCGAGAGGACCGGTTCTAAGGCCACCAGGCACGGATATTGCAGTGTGCGCACGCACTGCTCCTGGCACTGAGCAGCGGCCGCCACCACGGCGGCACTGCCAGGCCCACCTCCGGACACTGCATGTTGGTGCTGGTGCTGCTGCCTCAAAGATGATACCCCTGCTTCCAGCTCCAGACTCCAGATCCAAGTCAGGCACATTTGATTGGCTAAGCTTGGATCAAAAATCAGAACATTGGCAGCCTCAGAGGCTAGAAAGGGATGCACTGGGCTTTTTGGCTTTTACAGTAGAAGATAGATTCTTACTAACACCCATGTTCAGAGAATTTCTGAAACACAGGAGGGAGGTCAGATATTAGACAAAGAAGAAAAACACAAATGCCCTCTAGCTAAGATCCCTCTGCTCTATTTGTCCCCGGTCCACTTCCCCAACTATACTATATGTCAGTCTTCAGGAATCCATCAATGTTTTAGGATGTGGGATAATAAACTTTGTAATTTTGAACTTGCCACCCTGTAGGCTGAACTTCGATGTGCTCTGAAGAATTACAAAGCTGAATAACCAGGTAAGGAATTACATTTTTTTTTTCAGGTGGAGAAATTTGTATAAAAGGAACTCCAGGTCACGGGAACATACAAATATTGGAGTTCAAGAGTTATTTGTTTCAATAACTAAAGAATACAATCAGTTTCACAGAACTAGAAATTGGTACTCATGTGAATAAAAATGAGTTATGAAAAAGAACTGCATAAGAACCATTAGAAATGAAGTTTAAAAATTCAGATGAACAAAATTGAGTGAATATTTTGAAAATATTAAACTCTGAACTTAAAGTCTTTCATAAAAGAGTGAGTCATAATGAATGAAAAATAATTTTACATCTTCTGAGACAACTTCAAATAAGATGTTTAAATATAATCTGGCCTCTGACCTCCTTCTCACATATGAACCATGCTAAATATGGAGAAGAGATGAATATTGAACACAGACATTGTGGAAGACAGAAATAATGGATCTTTAAAATTCCTGTTACACAAGGCTGATGGCATTAATAGTAAAAGAAAACAGACACAGGTCTATCTTAGGAGCTCACTTGCTTCACTTTTGTCCATAGAAAATGGACACAGGTCTATCTTAGGAGCTCACTTGCTTCCCCCCTGCTTCAAGCATATGTGTTGACAAAGGCTGTGGTTAAGAAATGTTTTCAGTATTCATATATGAAGTTAAGTGGGTAGTCAGGTGTTGAGCAAATCTGGAAAGGTCATGGTGACCTTCAGGATCATTGCAAACACTGTGTGATATGCCTGAAGCCCAGGTTCTAACACAGGAACTATGTAGGGGGATAACTGATGGGCGTGACAGGTACTAACAGAAACCAGAGAGCTTCTAGGACTGCTCTCCTTAAGGCTAGGCTAGCTGCCCCCACTGAGTCACCTACCAGGTGTTTTCAAGTTCATCTATTCCTATGAAAGCCCCTGTCTCTGTCTCTCTCTTTATCTGACTGCCTATCCATCCATCCATCCATCTATATCTACCTATCGTCATCATCACTTATCCATCATTTATTACAGAGAAATTCAGCCACAAACAGAAAAAGAATGCAATAAACCTTCAAGTACCCATTTTCCAGCTTCAGTAAGGATGAATTTGTGGCCACTTCCACCCTTCCCAGGACCCTATGGAATGTAGCTCACAAGGTTCCTCTGACCATGAGATTCTCCAGGCAAGAATATGGGAATGGGTTGCCATTTCCTTCTCCAGGGGATTTTCCTGACCCAAAGATAGAACCTAGGTCTCCTGCACTGCAGGCAGACTCTTTACTGTCTGAGCCACCAGGGAACATTATTTTGAAGCAAATACCTGACCATATAAAATCCCACATGGCTCAGTGGTAAAGAATTGCATCTGCCAATGCAGTAGACACAGGAGACGTGGTTTCAATCCCTGGGTCAGGAAGATCCCCTGGAGAAGGAAATGGCAACCTGCTCAAGTATTCTTGCATGGAAAATTCCCTGGATAGGGTAGCCTGAGGGGCTGCAGTTCATGGGGTTGCAAAGATTTGGACATGACTGAGTGACTAACACACACACACACATCTGACCATATAATTGGATCTTACAAACATTCTAGTTCAGTTCAGTTCAGTTTAGTTGCTCAGTCGTGTCCGACTCTGCAGCCCCATGAATCGCAGCATGCCAGGCCTCCCTGTCCATCACCAACTCCCAGAGTTCATTCAGACTCACGTCCATTGAGTCAGTGATGTCACCCAGCCATCTCATCCTCTGTTGTCCCCTTCTCCTCCTGCCCCCAATCCCTCCCAGCATCAGAGTCTTTTCCAATGAGTTAACTCTTTGCATGAGGTGGCCAGAGTACTGGAGTTTCAGTTTTAGCATCATTCCCTCCAAAGAACATCCAGGACTGATCTCCTTTAGGATGGACTGGTTGGATCTCCTTGCAGTCCAAGGGACTCTCAAGAGTCTTCTCCAACACCACAGTTCAAAAGCATCAATTCTTCGGTGCTCAGCTTTCTTCACAGTCCAACTCTCACATCTATATATGACTACTGGAAAAAATCATAGCCTTGACTAGACAGACCTTTGTTGGCAGTAATGTCTCTGCTTTTGAATATGCTATCTAGGTTGCTCATAACTTTTCTTCCAAGGAGTAAGCGTCTTTTAATTTCATGGCTGCAGTCACCATCTGCAGTGATTTTGGAGCCCAGAAAAATAAAGTCTGACACTGTTTCCACTGTTTCCCCATCTATTTCCCATGAAGTGGTGGGACCGGATGCCATGATCTTCGTTTTCTGAATGTTGAGCTTTAAGCCAACTTTTTCACTCTCCACTTTCACTTTCATCCAGAGGCTTTTGAGTTCCTCTTCACTTTCTGCCATAAGGGTGGTGTCATCTGCATATCTGAGGTTATTGATATTTCTCCTGGCAATCTTGATTCCAGCTTGTGTTTCTTCCAGCCCAGCATTTCTCATGATGTACTCTGCATATAAGTTACATAAGCAGGGTGACAATATACAGCCTTGATGTACTCCTTTTCCTATTTGGAAACAGTCTGTTGTTCCATGTCCAGTTCTAACTGTTGCTTCCTGGCCTGCATATAGGTTTCTCAAGAGGCAGATCAGGTGGTCTTGTATTCCCATCTCTTGAAGAATTTTCCACAGTTTATTGTGATTCTAGTAAAGATCTCTAGTAAACATTCCAGTAAAGATCTCTAAAAGCTAATAACTTTTAAAAAACATAACCACAACACCACTATAACAAATAAAATAAACATTTCCTTAGTATTATCAAATATCCAGAGTGCTAATCCAATTATTTCATAAATGTAATTAAAATTGAGTAAGTTTTTTCAGGAGTGATGGAATAAAAAATCCAGATGAGGTTTATACATTATGATTGGTTGATATGTTTCTTTAGCCTTTCCACATCTGTAAATTCCCCTTTTATCTCTCCCTCCTTCCACTACTTTGCAATTTATTTGTTGAAGAAACGAGGTCATTTGTCCTGTAGAGTTTCCTAGTCTGGAGCCGTGAATCTTTGAGAACAAAAAATAGTAATAAGTGAGATGTGAATGTTCACAGTCTTGTGCTTCTGGCCCCTAAAAGAAGTCTGACTTTGCTGTATAAGTTCTTGGGGTTTTGTGCAACAGAACAGAGCTCTATTAGAGAACAATGGACTTGGGAAAACCCAGGATAGAGAACCGGCCCTCAAAATTGACAAATATCCTTGCCCTGGTGCAAGGAAGAAAGAATGAAAGTGAAAGACAGAAAAGGAAAGAAGAGAAGCACGAGGAGGAGCTTAATCTGAGGCTGTGAGCAGCTGTAGACTGACAGTTAAAATTGGGAGAGAAAGCGATTTGGAGGGACAGCTGATATTTCTATGGAAAAGGTTAAGGTCACGGAAATAGAGACTGTAAAATTTTTTTAATGTGAATTAGATACATGCGAATCATCTCACCCTAAAACTTTTGGGTGGGTGTTTTGTTTTATTTTTAAAGAAGCAAAGGAAACACTGGACTTCTGTTTGTGATGTTTTTCATCATTTTTTAAAATGGAAGAAACTGGAATATGTGGGGTCTCAATCACCTTCCTTTGATTCATTTCTTTAGGTTCCAATACCCAGAAGGAAGGCCAGAATGGAGTGTCCTTTTCATCCACTCAACCCACCCACAGTAGCTGGAAATCAACACCCTTTAACCTTTTTTCCTGACTCCACCCTATTCAGTTCAGTTGCTCAGTCACGTCCCACTCTGCGACTCCATGGACTGCAGCACGCCAGGCTTCCCTGTCCATCACGAACTCCTGGAACTTACTCAAACTCATGTCCACCGAGTTGGTGATGTCATCCAACCATCTCATCCTCTGTCATCCCCTTCTCCTCCCACCTTCAATCTTTCCCAGCATCAGAGTCTTTTCCAATGACTCGGTTCTTCACTTCAGGTGGCAAAAGTATTGAAGTTTCAGCTTCAGCATCAGTCCTTCCAATGAATATTCAGGACTGATTTGCTTTAGGATTGACTGGTTGGATCTCCTTGCAGTTCAAGGGACTCTCAAGAGTCGTCTCCAACACCACAGTTTAAAAACATCAATTCTTCAGAGCTCAGCTTTCTTTATAGTCCATCTCTCACATCCATAAGTGACCACTGGAAAAACCATAGCCTTGACTAGATGGAACTTTGTTGGCAAAGTAATGTCCCTGCTTTTTAATATGCTGTCTAGGTTGGTCATAACTTTTCTTTCAAGGAGCAAGTGTCTTAATTTCATGGCTGCAGTCATCATCTGCAGTGATTTTGGAGCCCAAGAAAAGAAAGTCTCTCACTGTTTCCATTGTTTCTCCATCTATTTAAATAAAGTGATAGGACCAGATGCCATAATCTTAGTTTCCTGAATGTTGAGTTTTAAGGTAACTTTTTTGCTCTCCTCTTTCACTTTCATCAAGAGGCTTTTCAGTTCCTCTTCACTTTCTGCCATAAGGGAGGGGTCATCTGCATATCTGAGGTTATTGATATTTCTCCCAGCAATCTTAATTCCAGCCTGTGCTTCATCCAGTCCAGCATTTCGCATGATGTACTCTGCATATAAGTTAAATAAACAGGGTGACAATATACAGCCTTGACGTACTCCTTTACCTATTTGGAATAATTCTGTTGTTCCATGTCCAGTTCTAACTGTTGCTTCTTGACCTGCATACAGATTTCTCAGGAGGCAGGTCAGGTGGTCTTTTATTCCCATCTCTTGAAGAATTTTCCACAGTTTGTTGTGATCCACACAGTCAAAGTCTTTGGTGTAGTCAATAAAGCCGAAGTAGATATTTTTCTGAAACTCTTTGCTTTTTTGATGATCCAGTAGATGTTGGCAATTTGATCTCTGGTTCCTCTGCCTTTTCTAAATCCAGCTTGAACACCTGGAAGTTCATGGTTCACATACTTTTGAAGCCTGGCTTGGAGAATTTTGAGCATTACTTTGCTAGCTTGTGAGATGAATGCAATTGAGTGGTAGTTTGAGCTTTCTTTGGCATTACCTTTCTTTGGGATTGGAATGAAAATTTACGTTTTCAAGTCCTGTGGCCACAGTTGATTTTTCCAAATTTGCTGGCATATTGAGTACAGCACTTTCACAGCATCACTTTTTAGTATTTGAAATAGCTCAACTGGAATTCCATCACCTCGACTAGCTTTGTTTGTAGTGATGCTTCCTAAGGCCCACTTGACTTCACATTCCATCAATATCCTGGAATGTTGATGGACCTAACAGAAGCAGAAGATATTAAGAAGAGGTGGCAAGAATACACAGAAGAACTATACAAAAAAGATCTTAATGACCCAGATAACCATGATGGTGCGATCACCCTATTCAGTAGGGCCCATATCAGTTAATAAACTTTTGGCTGCAGGCAAAAAGATCCTTAACTCAAGGTTATAAAAATAAAGCAAAGTTATAGTGCCATATAGCAAGGAGGTCTGAGGTAGGGCAGGTTATTTAAATATCTTTAAACAGTTTTATCCCAAACAGCTCAGGCATACCCTGCTTTACTCCTTTCGTGGTCATAAGATGATTGCAACAGTTCAAATAATTGAATCATCACCAAACTATCCAGAGGCAAGAAATAATAATTTTTCTTTCTTTTGTGTTTCTCTTCATGAGCAAAAATTCTTTTTCAAAAAGCATAGCTCCTTTATGCATCTTCCCCTTTTGACTCATTCTCTAGCACTGGGTGCCATGACTCATTCTAAGACAATCACTGGCAAAGGGACATAGAATTACCATGGTTTTACTGGTTTGGAGTAATCAAGACCCACACTTTTTTTTTTTTTTTCAGTTTATTTATTATTTTTTGGAGGCTAATTACCTTACAATATTGTATTGGTTTTATCATACATTGACATGAATCTGCCACGGGTGTACATGTGTTCCCATCCTGAACCCCCCCTCCCACCTCCCTCCCCATCCCATCCCTCTGGGTCATCCCAGTGCACCCTGTATCATGCATTGAACCTGGACTGGTGATTCGTTTCACATATGATAATATACATGGTCCAATGCCATTCTCCCAAATCATCCCACCCTCTCCCTCTCCCACAGGGTCCAGAAGACTGTTCTATATATCTGTATCTCTTTTGCTGTCTCACATATACGGTTATCATTACCATCTTTCTAAATTCCACATATATGCATTAGTATACTGTATTGGTGTTTTTCTTTCTGGCTTACTTCACTCTGTATAATAGGCTCCAGTTTCATCCACCTCATTAGAACTGATTCAAATGTATTCTTTTTAATGGCTGAGTAATACTCCATTGTGTCTATGTACCACGGCTTTCTTATCCATTCTTCTGCTGATGGACATCTAGGTTGCTTCCATGTCCTGGCTATTGTAAACAGTGCTGGTACATTGGGGTACACGTGTCTCTTTCAATTCTGGTTTCCTCAGTGTGTATGCCCAGCAGTGGGATTGCTGGGTCATACGACAGTTCTATTTCCAGTTTTTTAAGGAATCTCCACACTGTTCTCCATAGTGGCTGTACTAGTTTGCATTCCCACCAACAGTGTAAGAGGGTTCCCTTTTCTCCACACCCTCTCTAGCATTTATTGCTTGTAGACTTTTGGATCGCAGCCATTCTGACTGGTGTGAAATGGTACCTCATTGTGGTTTTGATTTGCATTTCTCTGATGAGTGATGTTGAGCATCTTTTCATGTGTTTGTTAGCCACCTGTATGTCTTCTTTGGAGAAATGTCTGTTTAGTTCTTTGGCCCATTTTTGAATTGGGTCATTTACTTTTCTGGAATTGAGCTGCAGGAGTTGCTTGTATATTTTTGAGATTAATTCTTTGTCAGTTGCTTCATTTGCTATTATTTTCTCCCATTCTGAAGTCTGTCTTTTCACCTTGCTTATAGCTTCCTTTGTTGTGCAAAAGCTTTTAATTTTAATTAGGTCCCATTTGTTTATTTTTGCTTTTATTTCCAATATTCTGGGAGGTGAAGACCCACACTTTTGAGGCTGGGGATTCTGACACATTCTGTGAGCACAATGTCATGTGGAGAGCAGAAAAGAGGTCTGTCTTTATGTAAGACTAAGGTGGGGGGATTCATTTGTTAAGGCATCTACGAGTGTCTGCCATGGGTCTTATAGGCACCAAAGATATAATAATAAAAATCCATTAGAGAAAATCATTCATAGAGAGTTTAAAGTTTCTTACTACAGACTTATTAGTATCCTCTTTCCCTCAAATTCCTGTCTCCAACATCCCCCCAGCTTTGGTAAGTTTAGTTGCTCAGTCATTTCTGACTCTTGTGACCCCAAGGACTGTAGACCACAAGGCTCCTCCATCCATGGGATTTCCCAGGCAAGAACACTGGAGTGGGTTGCTGTTTCCCTCTCTAGGGGATCTTCTTGACCCAGGGATTGAACCCAGGTCTCCTGCATTGCAGGAAGACTCTTTACCGATTGAGCCACCAAGGAAGCCCAGCTTTACATATCTTAAAACTATAAAATCTAAAACATTTTATTTATGGGAATGAAGGGAGTTGGTGATGGACAGGGAGGCCTGGTATGCTGTGATTCATGGGGTCGCAAAGAGTCGGACACGACTGAGCGACTGAACTGAACTGAACTGAACTGAAGTGATTGAAGAGATAATGACATGCCTTTCACTTTTATCAGAGCAATACATTGGGTGATATGCCTAGGGAAGGCGTATTTTAGCCTGGGAGGTAGGAAGTTTCTGCTTTTTTAGAAAGGCCAGAACTGGGCTCAGAGAAGAGAAGGCAAAATTAAGATTAAAGAGATCCTTCTCATGACATCATCATGCTCAGCATGGCAGGGATTTAAAATAGTGTGATGAGAAACAGAGGTGGCATATTTGAGTGAAATATCTATTCTACTGTACATTTTAGAATAGTGGCCCCCAACCTTTTTAGCACCAGGGATCAATTTTGTGGAAGACAATTTTTCCATGGACCAGGGAGGAGGGGTGGTTTGGGGATGATTCAAGCACATAACTTTTATTTGCACTTTATTTTTATTATTATTTCATCAGCTCCACTTCAGATCATCAGGCATTAGATCCTGGAGGTTGGGAACCTCTGTCTTAGAACCTTGGCATAATGATTAGCAGTTAAACAGGATAGAGAGCAAGTAGAGAAAAGGAGAAACTGGCTCTTCAATGCAGCTGTCCAGAGGGTTTCTCAGGGGAGGCAGCAAGGGAGAAGGAAGCAAGTTTTTACAAATAGGCTTGATCATGTAGGCCTCTGGAGTCCAAAAACAAAATTTAACATTTCTCCTTCACTCATTCATTCAACAAATATCCCAGATTCATCACATTACTCCTTCCCCTCTACCTATGTTCAGTCTTGTTTGCATAAATGAACCCAGGATTATTTCTGCTGGAGCAAAGAGGATACTTATATCTAATTATCCTCTATGTATAGCACTCATTATCTCTTTGGTCCTGGGTGAATCATATTTTGAGACACAGTTCTATTTTCTTTCTTTACTGAAGTATTCAGATGTACTAAATAAGATCATTTCCTTCCCCCTCTCTCTCTTTCTCTCTTTTTTTCATGCTACAGGCTTTCCCTGGATATATTCACCCAATCCTAGTCTTTAAACTCCATTTCCTCACTGATGACTTTCACACTGGTATGCTTAATCCAAATTTCTTTCCCATTTATTAAGCCCTAAAGCCATTTGCTAAGTGAACATGTATACCTTAAAATCTCATAGACTTCTCATAGTCTCCATCTCCAGGCAAAATGTATCTGTCTTTTCCCCCTACTTGATCTTCTCATGTGGACAATATAAAACATTTGTTAACTGATTTAGCCTACCAAACTTCATGCTAGGTGCTTTGAGTAATCAAATGATGCATATGACATACTTTCCTTAAGATCTTACTCCTGAATTTTCACCTTCTAATGAAAAAAGAAAAGTAAGAGAAATCAGTGACAATAACTCTCTTCCTTGTTTTCTAAAATTCTGTGTTCTTGCCAACATATTTAAAAGGGCATATGTTTTAATTAGTGTAGGTTTTACAAAAATAACACCTCTGCTTTTATTTTAACAGAAATGGTTTAAGTAAGGAATTGGGGTTATGCCAAATAAATGAAGTAAATTACTTAAAAGATAAAATGGCATGATGAAGCAATGTTATTTTTATCAAGAAGATTGGTATGATTAGTGGTGACCTTGAAAACATTCATAAAGGTTTTAAATTGGCATAAATTAGGGAGACAAGATGGAGAAAGCAATGGCTCATCCATGTTAAGCAGAAAAATGTCTTAACAAGAGGAGAATTCAAGTAGGCAAAACATGAATTCAGAAAGAAGACTTTGATCACATAATTTGCTTTTAGGGAATCAGCCTACTTTCTCATCTAACAAAATTTTTCATGATGATATGATATGAAAGACAGTATTCTCTGCTATTCCTGAGTATAAAAAGTTCCTAAAGTATAATTTCTAAATGAAGGTGACTTGCAGATAATGCCTAAATTATGATTTCGGGGAAATGGCTTTACAGATATGGGTTAGTGATAATCATAATGCAGACGAAATTAAAATGTGTAATGTGACTAAATAATAAAGACTAAGACAAAAGCGAGTGCTTATGATGACAGTTTAAAGAGCAGAGTTTGCCCTCTAAGCAGGTTAGCAATGAGTAGGGAAATGAGTCATAATTACAAACTACTTCTGTACAAAGTAAATATTGATAAGTTCTCAAAATATAAACAGAGCTATGAGAATTCACGGAGAAGGCAATGGCACCCCACTGCAGTACTCTTGCCTGGAAAATCCCATGGACGGAGGAGCCTGGTGGGCTGCAGTCCATGGGGTCACTAAGAATCGGACAAGACTGAGCGACTTCACTTTCACTTTTCACTTTCATGCATTGGAGAAGGAGATGGCAACCCACTCCAGTGTTCTTGCCTGGAGAATCCCAGGGACGGGGGAGCCTGCTGGGCTGCCGTCTATGGGGTTGCACAGAGTCGGACACGACTGAAGTGACTTAGTACTTAGCACTATGAGACTTCAAGTAAAGGTAGTTCATATTTAACAGTTAACAAGGAAGTCTTCATGGAAAAGAAACAGGTGATTGGGGTCATCAAAGTGAGCTGAGTAACTAGTACCGGCCAGACATGGGCATTTCTGTTAAATCTTGATGCTGGTCCTTGGGGTGCAAGGTGGGATGCAGGAGCAAATTGAAATATGCGGTCTGGACAGTATGCAATACAAGTTGTGAGGCAGCACATATCAACTGGTTTTGAAGCTAAGGGCTAGGTGATAAATGAGGGTCATGGTGCAAGGGGGAAAAAAAAAATTGGAGAAGCGAGCATGAAGTATGAGAGTAAGGTGATTCAAGATCTAAATAGAATTCTCATTGGATCCCTACGTGAGTTTATATAACTGAGCTGTGTTTATTTAAAGAAGTTCACAGAGGATAGGTCAGAAGTCTGTTTCAGAAAAAAGGGCATAAAACAGAATGTAAATTTGGAGAAAGACTTGACTAATGTGGAAATAAAACGAATGGACCTGACTAAAGCAGGTCCTTTTTGACTGACATTTAGGGCAGGTTTAGATAAAGAGATATTTAGACAGAACTTGAAGGAATTGCTGCATTTAGATGTTATGAGAAGGAAGAGGAGCCAGAAAAGAATCAAGCAGTGGCCAAATGTTACAGGAACACTAAGAGATAGACAAGTTGTGAAAAATGACTTTTGAACTACCAGCTTCACCAAAGAAAAAAGGTAAATATCAAAGTGGAATTGCTACCATTGGGGATGCACATAAGCATAATAATTAATAACACAACTCTAATTACAGTTATGACTGGAGACATTGTGATATTGGCACATGTTTTACTCTTGACAATTTCAAAAATACAGAGGGAGTTGTTTTTGTGATTAAACTCATTTGTTTTGAAAATGTTTACTTAGAAACTTGGTAGATTAGACAAAAATGACAAGTGCTTATTTCCCTGGCGCTCTTAGCTTGGTTAGAGTTCAGAATCAATACATGGGGCTGGGAAAAAACCATGGGGGGTAAATTTCAAATTGAGGTCTTTCATTAGGGATAGTGTCCTAGCTGTCTAACGCTGCATAACACCCTTCAAAACTTAGTGTTTATAACAACTGCCATTTTATTGTTTCACATGATTCTGCAGGTTGCCTGGCTTAGCTGGGTAGTTCTTCATGAGATTGGCTGGGGATACAGTCATCTGAGGAGTCCATTGAATGCAATGTTCAAGATTTCTTACTCATGGGACTGGAAGTTAATGCTGGTTTTTAGATGAGTGCTCACTTGGGGCTCTTAGCTGACACATTTACATGTGCCCTTCCATGAGTCTTGAGCATCTCAGAGTCTGGTGACTGGACACTGGGGTGAACTGTCCTAGGAGCCAGCATTCCCAGAGGGAGGAAGCAGAATCAGCTACCCGCCTAAAGAGCCGCTTACACCCGGCTCAGTGAGCCATTTCTACCACTGTCTATAGTTGAGCCAGATTCAAACAGAGGACAAAGCAAGTTCACTGCTCAATGAGGACAATGAGAAAGAATTTGCAGCTAACCTGAATACAGTAAGTACAAGAAATCAGTTAGGTGGTTAGAGAACACAGGCAATATGCTGTGAATTTTTTTACTATTATACACAATGGGCAAAAAGGATAGTATGAGATAACCAAAAATACATGGAAAACCCCCTTAGCCAAATAGCAAGTTGTACCTAAACCAAATTTGATCAAGAAAGGAAAGGGTTCCTACCTCAAAGGACCTTTGTATCAAAAGCAAAACATACCAGAAAAAAAAAAAAAAACAATTTTTTCCACCACTAGAGGGGGAAATCCCCAAAACAAAGATTCACAGATGAGACTTCATAATAGTTTGCCTGTAGAACACAATACAACACAAAAAACAGACTGTGCTTTGAACCATTTCAAAATTTGCTGTCAAAGTGACTTTCGTTGAGAAGTTAAACAGAGCACTTGATGTGATTCTTATGTATATACTTCATTTCTAACTGTGAGTTAATATTTTCTGCATGAAAGTAAGGCATTGCTATGACAAAAGCACTGAAGAAACTATTCAAAAGAAGTTAAACCATGAAAAGAATGTTTTGAGTATAGGAGTAAAAATAAACATTAATTATGTCTCCTTTTACCTTTTTCATTTCATCATTAAAAGTATTCCTGAAATCAGAAATCAGATAGAATAGGATTTTTTTTTTAAGTGGAAAGCTCTAAACATTTTTAATCTAACATTTTTAATCTTTGAAAATATTTTCAGTAGGATAGATCCAACAGTGGAGTCTTAAGGGCTTCAAATCTCCAGGCTTGTGTATGAGGTCACATAACACATTGGTACAGCATGTTACTACAGACATTTATCAGCAAGCAAAGAAGCCACCCATCAACCATCAAAGCATGTATTTTTATTTCTGCTTTATTGACTATGCCAAAGCCTTTGACTGTGTGGATCACAATAAACCGTGGAAAATTCTGAAAGAGATGGGAATACCAGACCACCTGATCTGCCTCTTGAGAAATCTGTATGCAGGTCAGGAAGCAACAGTTAGAACTGGACATGGAACAACAGACTGGTTCCAAATAGGAAAAGGAGTACATCAAGGCTGTATATTGTCACCCTGCTTATTTAACTTTTATGCAGAGTACATCATGAGAAACGCTGGACTGGAAGAAACACAAACTGGAATCAAGATTGCGGGGAGAAATATCAATCACCTCAGATATACAGATGACACCACCCTTATGGCAGAAAGTGAAGAGGAACTCAAAAGCCTCTTGATGAAAGTGAAAGAGGAGAGTGATAAAGTTGGCTTAAAGCTCAACATTCAGAAAACGAAGATCATGGCATCCGGTCCCACAACTTCATGGGAAATAGATGGGGAAACACTGGAAACAGTGTCAGACTTTATTTTTCTGGGCTCCAAAATCACTGCAGATGGTGACTGCAGCCATGAAATTAAAAGACGCTTACTCCTTGGAAGGAAAGTTATGACTAACCTAGATAGCATATTCAAAAGCAGAGACATTACTTTGCCACCAAAGGTTTGTCTAGTCAAGGCTATGGTTTTTCCTGTGGTCATGTATGGATGTGAGAGTTGGACTGTGAAGAAGGCCGAGCGCTGAAGAATTGATGCTTTTGAACTGTGGTGTTGGAGAAATCCAACAGTCCATTCTGAAGGAGATCAGTCCTGAGATTTCTTTGGAAGGAATGATACTAAAGCTGAAACTCCGGTACTTTGGCCACCTCATGCGAAGAGTTGACTCATTGGAAAAGACTCTGATGCTGGGAGGGATTGGGGGCAGGAGGAGAAGGGGACGCCAGAGGATGAGATGGCTGGATGGCATCACTGACTCGATGGATGTGAGTCTGAGTGAACTCCGGGAGTTGGTGATGGACAGGGAGGCCTGGCGTGCTGCGATTCATGGGGTCGCAAAGAGTCGGACACGACTGAGCGACTGATCTGATCTGATCTGATAGTCCATGCGCTAGACCAGCCCTAGACATACACTGGTGGGGGGATAACAGAGACATGTTTCCTAACTTCATGGAGAGTTTAGGCCATTATATGGATAATAACCCAAATAATTATAATTGAAATTTTAATTAAATAAGTAACATCTAAATTTAAAAGAAATTGTGCAAGAACAAAATTAATTATAATAAAAAAATTATGATTCATTCCTTTTTCATCCTGTCTCACAATTTGCAATCTGAGGATGTTGTATTTGTGAAGGTTGTATTCTCTATAGGGTGCCTAGACACAACTTTTTAAAACTGTGTGCCATTTTTGCTGTGTTTGGAATTCTAACATCTCTTCTACCTGTCCTTTCCATTATCTAGAGTGCTCATCCCCCATCTCAATTTACCTAAGTGCATTTACATCACTCTCTCTGCTAAATGAATCCACTCAGTCTCTTGAGAACATACAAAGCATTATCTATTTCTTTTTAATCATTCATCTATCTCGTGGTAGAAACCCCAAGTCTTTCAGTGCAGTTAGTAAGAGATACATGTTAGGAGTGTCTTCAATTGCTCTGAATATTATGTCCAACTCAGATCTCTCCTGTACTCTACTAAAAATCTAGCTGCTTCTTTCACATTTCCATTCAGATACCTCAAACTCACTATTTTAAAAATGAAGGTGACTTTTATACGCTACTTGCAGCTGAGATTCATATCCATATTTATCAAATATTCCTTGAGTATCTAGTCTATGGTGTATGCTGGGCTTTATTTAGATCCTACTGTAACCAGCTCATTACTTGTCAGCCTCCCTTTTTGCATGCTGACATAAACACTACTGATTTTCCAGGTCCTACTGAAAATTAGAAGAGCACTAATATCTATGATTCTTTTTTGGGAAAAGAACATGGATGTTTTTTTCCGGAGGGTTATTCCTCTCAAGGCTTTTCTTTTCATCCTCTTTCAGTTTCTCCAAACTCTGCCATTTGCAGTTGTCCTCAATTTATCTTTCCAGAATCCAGAGACATTCTCTAGTTCATCTGTTTCTGTAGGGTTAGTAATTACAAATTGTGAAGTTGCTATTTGCAACACTGTGTGGGTATTTGGCAGTATCTTCTTGTAGGCCAGATCACAGGAAAAAATATTTACCTATTATGTACCAAGTAGAGACAGGTACTCATAGGTGTCTCTGTGAAAATAGTTTTTAAAAACATACATTTGGAGGGTGCTGTGTTGTGTAGGCCTGGCTGTAGAGATGAAAATGCAATGATACAATGTCAGAAATAACTGAAAGAATGGCCCTGTTTTCAAAATGTAATTCTCAGGTGGTAAAATGTAGAAAAGTTGCATACAATTGGAATCAATCACAGTTCGCTCTTAACTTCATGACTTGCATAAACATAACTTGTGAACATTCTTATTTAACTTGTTAAGGGTTTTATTGAGATGTATTTTCAAGTGAAATTAAAGGAATATTCTTCCCTTTGGTTTATCAGTGCTATGATTTACTTGTTACTATTGAACAATCTTTTACATCCATGTTTGAGAAAGGACAGATTGTTTAAAAAGAACCAGAATTGCTTTGGCTAACTCACAAGATATATGTGGAAGTATGTATAGTATGGTTTAGATCATTCACTCTGATTGTTAAAGAGATAATTTTCTTAAAACATTATGCTGAAAAAAGTCTCAGATATAATATAATTTAACCTTTTTATTTTACCAAAATTTTTAAAAGGGAAATGAGAGCTTAAACAATTAAATGACTTACCCAAGATGACTCAGCTTTATTGGATAGGAGATATGTGGTAGATTAAAACTAGGCTGTAAGTACCATAAAGCAGGTAGTATTCATCTCTCTGTCCTATTTACCACTGTATCTTTCAGTTCAGTCAGTCAGTTCAGTTGCTCAGTCGTGTCCGACTTTTTGCGACCCCATGAATCGCAGCACGCCAGGCCTCCCTGTCCATCACCAACTCCCAGAGTTCACTCAGACTCACATCCATCAAGTCAGTGATGCCATCCAGCCATCTCATCCTCTGGCGTCCCCTTCTCCTCCTGCCCCCAATCCTTCCGAGAATCAGAGTCTTTTCCAATGAGTCAACTCTTCACATGAGGTGGCCAAAGTACTGGAGTTTCAGCTTTAGCATCATTCCTTCCAAAGAACACCCAGGACTGATCTCCTTTAAAATGGACTGGTTGGATCTCCTTGCAGTCCAAGGGACCCTCAAGAGTCTTCTCCAACACCACAGTTCAAAAGCATCAATTCTTCAGTGCTTGGCTTTCTTCACAGTCCAACTCTCACATCCATACATGACCACTGGAAAACCATAGCCTTGACTAGATAGACTTTTGTTGGCAAAGTAATGTTTCTGCTTTTGAACATGCTATCTAGGTTGGTCATAACTTTCCTTCCAAGGAGTAAGCATCTTTTAATTTCATGGCTGCAGTCACCATCTGCAGTGATTTTGGAGCCCAGAAAAATAAAGTCTGACACTGTTTCCCCATCTATTTGCCATGAAGTGATGGGACCGGATGCCAGGATCTTCATTTTCTGAATGTTGAGCTTTAAGCCAACTTTTTCACTCTCCACTTTCACTTTCATCAAGAGGCTTTTGAGTTCCTCTTCACTTTCTGCCATAAGGGTGGTGTCATCTGCATATCTGAGGTGATTGATATTTCTCCCGGCAATCCTGATTCCAGCTTGTGCTTCTTCCAGCCCAGCATTTCTCATGATGTACTCTGCATATAAGTTAAATAAGCAGGGTGACAATATACAGCCTTGATGTACTCCTTTTCCTATTTGGAACCAGTCTGTTGTTCCATGTCCAATTCTAACTGTTGTTTCATGACCTGCATATGGGTTTCTCAAGAGGCAGGTCAGGTGGTCTGGTATTCCCATCTCTTTCAGAACTTTAGTGACTGCCATATTGACTGGCATAGTATGGGTATTTAATACATATTTGTTTATATGAATGAAATAATAAAGAGCTTTCAATCTTTTATTTATTTTTCTGAAGTTAAACCAAGTCCATGAAGTTTCTTCAACCTCAAATATGTATTTGGCTTTGCTACTTATTTCTTATTATAACCAAGGTTTTTGTTTGTTTGTTTTTTCTTAGCAAAACAGTGGATTGAAGGAAGCATGGACAGACCTAGAGACTATTGAGACCATAGAGCCAAAACAGGTGAAGAAATAAACCCTACCCTCAAGAGAAGGGGCACTTCCCAGGTGGTACAGTGGTAAAGAATCCTCCTGCCAATGCCGGAGATGCAATCCTTGGGTCGGGAAGGTTCCCTGGAGGAGGGCAAGGCAACATACTCCAGTAATTTTGCCTGGAGAATCCCATGGACAGAGGAGCCTGGGAGGCTACAATCCACAGGGTCGCAAAGAGTCAGACATGACTGAGCGACTGAGCCACACATGTACAGGAGGAGGAAGTCATTCTGTCTGCATCTAAGAATCCAGCAGTCAAGAACATGTGACTGAAGCATAAAAAGGCAGTTCTATAGAAGGCAAGTTTGAAAGTATTTTGGTTGGTAGAATGTAGAACATGATAGAAGGATCTTTGAAGGCAGACAGGTAAAGGCCACAAACACAGTTCTTTGCTGGCTATTTGGCACCTTAGTCATTGGTTTGGGGTTCAGGGTCAAGGTTCATATCCCCAAAGAACCATAGAAGTGTCTGTGATTATCAGAGAAGAAAGGAAGTTGACATTCCAGCTTACCAAGCCAGGGCTATGCATGCTATGGCCCAAATGAAGACTGAAACACTGAAAAAAGTAAGTTATGGCTTCTGAACAAACTAAATGTGAACGACGAAAATCATAAGTAGGTTCAAGTTTTCACATCAACTTTGGGCTCTGTTGGAACATTCTCCTTTTTTGGTAGCACTTAGAACAGAACATGTTCACAGAAGAGTGCCGAGGTGTTACCCTCAGCAGAATATAATATTCAGTAAGTGGGAGCACATAAAACTGTGGCAGATTGATGACCAGCACTACCGCTTCCAGCCTCCTCTTGGTCCTCTAATTTATAGTCCACGGTCCTAGCCAGAGACCTTAAGGATTCAAACATTTCTCTTTTCTGATACACACAAATTTGCAAGTTTTTAAGATGCATTTTTTGCCATAAAATTCTTTGAAAGACACAGTTAGACTGTCGCAAAGGAATTTCTACAGACAAAATGGAAGATTTAATAATTACAAAATGATGAATTCACTTAAAACTGGTGAAGGATTGGAGTGCAGCATAGACAGGAATAGGAATTGACTTGTAGAGATGCTCACTAAGAATAAGCTCAGGCACAGAAACCAAGCCCTCAGTTGAAGGGTAGCAGATCAAATAGCCAAACAGACTTCCCATTTTATTTTGTTGGAGATTGGGGATCTTCCTGTAAATCTCTTAGACATGGATTGTATCTTTGAAATGGATTCCTGTGGAGTTAATTCCTGCAAGCTACAAACACAGCAGTTTACTAATTAATAGTGATTATTGATGAAGTGGGTGACAGATGAGGGGGCAGGGGTGGCTTACTGATCTGATAAGATGCCCAGGAAATGAAGAAAACAGTAACAGAAATCCAAGATAACCCAAGACAAAATCCCAGCATCCTCATTCCCCGGTTTTCTGGCCATTATTATTTGATAGTTAAGTGACTTGAATGATCTGATTTGCCTACTTTTTTCCCCACTCCACTTTGCTGCTAGAAGCCTGGCTTCAGAGTTGTAGGCAGGGGTAAAAGTTTTCAGAGGAGAAACATACAGAGAGGTAGAAAGGTGGAGATTTACCCACCCTTTGCCTTTGTCCCTCTGTCTTCACAGACACCCCATTGTCCCCATGGTTGGCTTAGCCCCCAGCAAGATTCTGAGATTATTTCTCTAGGCTTTGTGACTTAAGGAAGTCTCACTTGGTATTTTAGTGCAGAAGAATCAAATCAGCCTTGTAGGTGGACCTGCTCTGACATTATCTCCAGGTCTAGAACCTAAGCCTTCACACAGCCTTTGTGAAAAAGCCCCTACTTCTGCAGCAGTTCTTCAGATACTGGCATATATCTGTTCTGAGGAATAAGAATCAGGCTCGAGGAGTGGAGTAAAGATCCAGTAACAAGATCTAAGATTTTAGGGAATAAAATGATACTCCAGGCAGTAAAGCTAGACATCATTTCTGTCTGGGTAGAATCCCTAGCATTTCTTACTTAATACTGAGTAAGTGCAGTGTTCGAAAGGGTCTAGTTTAGTTCCTTCTGTATGGGAAATACAGACCTGGGTGATAGAGAGGATCAAGCTGTCTCAGTAATGAGGAAAGTATCTGGGTAGGTAGTCAAGCGTGAACTAGTACATTTCATACACTGTGTATTTCGATTATTTGTTGAGCTGGAAAGTGGCAAAAAGATTGAAGGAAATATTGCTATTCTGCATCCCTGCTATATAAGTCAGCAAAACATCAGTAAATGATTGAACAGGAAGTGGACTCCACATGCCATCTGTTTAAAAGGCTGCATTAGAAAATTGGCATAACCTTCGCTGCCAGTAACCGAGCGTACAGTTTATGAGAGATGATTTTGGCCCAGATTCTGGTCTAGATTGCTTCTGTTTATGTGTGCATCAGCATGTGTGTTTCCCCTTGATGGAATTTTTTATATCTGAAGAGAGATTTTATTGATATTTAGAAAAACCCTGAAAATTGAAAGATCTTAAATCTCAGTCTTCTTGGTCCTTCATCCCTGTGTCTCTGCCTATCACATTCTGCACACTGCATTTCTGGGCAGGCTGACTTCTGAGGTAATCTTTTCTCTTTTTCATATTTCATGTATGACTTTTTGGTAATTTAGAGATTCCTAAAATGTGGTTATAGTAAATATTAAGCAGTAAGACCATCCTCAGGTCAAATGCACTTAGGAAACACTGGACAGAATAAAGTTAAATGGTTTTTTATTGTGGGATTTTGCCAAACCTTAAAACTTCCAATGGTTCCTAATCTCTGAGAAGTGCTGGATCTTTATTTGAAAACGGAAACCTTCCTATTTTTTTTTTTTTTTTCCATTCATGAGGAACTCTGGAAACTATTTTGTGTTGGAGCATATTTTGGAAAAGCTCCTATGGAGCCCAAGGGGAAAAGCTTATATAGGACTTTTTTATCTTGTTGAATTCTGTCAAGTTGGTTCCTCCTTTGCTGCTCTGAAAAATCAGGAGGCATTGTTCTTGTAAATCAGATTCCTCGGGATGAACAAAAAGCAGACCTTCTTGGAGTTAACTTTGCATCCCTGTCCCTGTGTCTGGCTCTGATTCCTTTCCTTGAAGGCATGAATTTTCCTTTCCTAAAATTGAATAGGTTGCTGTAATCACTGAAGCAAAATCATGGCTCTGAAAGGATCATTTTTAGACACTGTTTGTATCGTAGACCTGACAGCTATAAGCTAAAATCTACTAGAGATGCTTTCATTAAAAAAACAACCCTAGGCAAGGTAATATTATTGAATGTTTGACATGTTTACTCTAGATACTAAAAGTGTGTAAAGTAATAAGTACGATAAATAATAGCAGGGAGATTAAAGCACGATATGAGCTGTAAATTAATGTTAACCAGTCTTTATGGCCAGGAGGGGCATGCCTTTATAAATTAGGTTAATGTGGAAGTGTATGAAAATTATGGGAAGTTTTTACAGAATTCATAATCAAACTCTTCACATTATTATTATTCTACCCTTTAATCTTGAGTTGATTGTTTTGAAAATCTCCTTATTTTATTTTTTGTCCATGACAAGAGTAATTAAGCTCTCATAGAGCTTTACATAGTAAAAGGTACAACAGTCTCAAAACCCAAAACTCTGTGAGGCATGATAATTAATCCCCTTTCAGGGATTAAAGAAAAGATGCAAACAATTCAGTTGTAGTCAGCTATCTTACTGATGTTATCTTAGAGATACCTAAGATATACTCCTGATGTCTTAGAGCCATTATACGAATCCACCTCTCACAATACTAAATCCAAAAGTCCACATGCCATCATCTGCATTGTGTGAATAGCGTTAGCAATCAATGTATATGTGTTTAATGTGTGCAATGATTATATACTTAGTACTTTGAGTTTTCATCTAAAAATTTGTGGGTAAAGCATCCAATAATATGCCCGGCAATCTCATTTCAATTAAGTTGACGGTAAATCTTTTAGATTATGATTATTTAGAATTCCTTCCTCTCTATTCCCCTTGCTTCTCCTACTCTTCTTCCCACTTCAATGCCCTGGAAAAAAGGTAAAGGGTACTTTCCATAGAAGATGATAGAGAAGCCATTCATCTAGGCTATTCACAGAGTCTGCTGAATAATTTTGCAGCATGTTAGTGTCACATGCTGGGTCATCCAACATTCCAGAAAACACAGGGGAACCTGACACATACCTCTAGAGCAAATGCCAGAAAATTCCTGGGTATGTAAAGGTGTCATTCTTCTGGACAAGTAAACCTTCTGTTACACATCTGGTCTCAAACTGTTTCCATCCTTCTTTAAAAGGATCATACCTAACCCTGCAAGTTCAGATTAGGGTACCTAAAAACCCAGTAGTGACCATTCACAAATGACTTCTCCCCACTGTTGCCATCAAGATTTATATAAATGAGGAGCAGATGCTTTTCTTCCTAAAAGAATAGATCTCCTTCTGCCAATGACAGCATACCTATAACAGTCCTTAGATCATAAATGTAAAATTTGTTTTGAAATATTTCAAATGGACCCATATCAACCAGACCTACTCACATCTATAATCACACCATCTTTTTTTGGAGCTTGTATATTATTTCCTGTCTGGTATAAATTTATTCTCAATACTCTACACAGGCTTGCAGGGGAAATGTCATATATTAGATTCTTCCCAAGATTTATTGATTAACTCCCATTTTTTTTTTTTTTTTTTTTTAGGACAAAGGCACATGCCTTGTCCTAAAGGCACAGTTTATTTCCATGCTAATCTCTAAACATAATTTTATTAATTTACAAAGCACCTCTATTAAGTGGCAAATAATTTTATGGATGGAAAAGTTGGGCCATGAGGAGTTAAGATTAGCATAAAACCACATAGCTTGAAGAGATAGGTAGGAACTGAACTTCTATATCCTTGTCTGGTTTTGATGTTTTGATATTCAGCAGAATTGGGGAGACCCCCTAGAGGAAGGTATGGCAATCCACTCCAGTATTCTTGCCTAGAAAATCCCAGGGACAGAGTGGCCTGGTGGGCTGTGGTCCACAGAGTCGCAAAGAGTCTTAAACAACTGAAATGACTTAGCATGCAGCACGCATGGTAAGAAACATGAGTACTGAACTTAGATTTAGGAGCCATGAGCTCAAATCCCAGATCTGCTTGTTGCTAGCTGTGTGAACTAGCTAAATTATATGACCTCTCTGGGCTCAGATTTCATTATCTGGATGCTGCAGAGAATGTAATTAACTTAGAGAGCTCATAGGAGGATTAAGTAAGATCATCTACATGAATGGACCTGACACTGGTAGATGCCCACTAAGTGTGAAATGATATTTATAAATGTCCAATATGCAGCTTCAATAAGGGGAAATGACCCTATGGGCCTCATTTCTGTCTCTGGCTTTGGGATAAGTTGTTATTAATAGAAGAGGCATTTCGATTTTAAAACAAGGCTGACGTGCATCCAAGCAGATTAATTCTCCAGTCCAGAGTCCCACAGTGTGAACATGAGGAAAATATCCATGCTAAGAACTTGTCTTAATGTGGAAAAGATCATTTGAACAATGAGTCCTAGGAAATGAGGCCAAAGCACTGAGCAATTTAATCATATTCTCAAATAAGAAAGAAGGAAAAGGAAATGGAAGAAAACTCACTGAGGGTCCTAGGAAAAGGAGTGCTTCTTGTTTTGTCCAAGGGAAAGAAATGGATAGAATTGGAAATGGAATTGAGAATAGGGCAAAGTAGCCCCAAAGAGAGGATTCAAAAGGCAATGTCCTTAGACAATAATATCAGAACAGGCTGTGGTATCAGAGGAGAACAGACCTAACTGTCTCCACTGGGAACCCGTGGGGAGCGTCTGGTCTGCACATGCCCTGCTGTTAGAGTTCTCATTACACGGAAATGGCCTGGAGTCAGAAGTTTTATGTTGAGGTTTTAGGAACTATATTGTGATGAAAGAGTGTAATGAGTCTGCAGAAAACTGGTCCAGAAGTATGGTCAGATTCCAGAGCTGGAATGGAGAGTCAGAAATAATAAAATCAAATAATTCATATTCTCACCACTCAACAAAAGTCCTTCTTCTGAGATTTGGTAATGAAAGCATCTAATTTTATTTATTTTGTTGAACCAACACAACTCATCTCGGGCTTGAATTGTTGACACTTGTAATGAGAAAGTTCTGCTCAGCCAAAAACTGTTAAGGAGGGAAATGTCAATTGTGAAAGAGTCCTTCAGATAGAATAGAAAACAATGAGACTGAACGTCAGTTGACATCATTGCAACGTGCCATTATGCTGCTGTGGAAAATAAACCTCATTAAAACTGCATTATACTTGATGTTTGAAGATGTTAGTAACTGATGTTACTAAGATGTAACTACAGATAATTAGGAAAGACTGATCTGCTATTAAATCTTTAATAAAATCATGCATGGCTTCCTTTTCCTTTCATGATGTATTTCAATGCTGAATTCAAATTATGAAGAAGTTGGAAAAGCAAAAAAAAAAAAGAAATCCTACTCCCTGAAATACATTTTAAGTAGGCATTTATGCGGTTCTTTATTATGACTGACAATTTATATAATCTCTTGTGAGTCCCTAAAGGAAGCTGGCATGATTGACCTCAGTGCTTCTGATGTGTAACTAGAGAGGAGAGGAAAGTAATAGAAATGTGTCAGGAAGCCCACAATAATGTTTACTGTTTAGGGGGGTGGTTCTCTCCTGAGTCTCCTTTGCCAGACTCTCTCAACAACATGTTGATCACATAAATTACTATGAATGAAGATTAGACTTGAATCCCATTTTTCCGTTTCCTCCTGGTGATGTTCAGAAGTGCATTTTATTGAGTGTAATGCAATGATGTGACAAAGATACAAAGAAAGAAATAGAAGATAATGAATCATCCTATTTAAAGTTTCTTCTTGTAATAAGTTTTTTTTTTTTTTTTTTTGCCTTCACATTACTGTTCTTTGGCCCAGGGTAAAGTCAATATTTTTTAAGAATGCATCAAGTTCCTCATTCTGACAATTTGCAGGATCCTTGGGGATTATTAGTCTGGAAACACAGGCTATAAAACAATAAGGTTTTAAAATTGTCATGGAGTTCCCAAAAAGTTACAAAAGTTGTAAATGTAAAAATTCACATTAAAAATTTTTAAATTATTAAAATAATTTAAACAATTGTTTAAATTATTGTTTAATTTAAAAATAATTTAAACAATTCTATCTGAGAATCTACTCTCTGATTTAGAGTTTGTCTATTCTGGCCATTGGTCACCATGACCTTCTCAGATAGTTGGATGTGGAGGAAAGAGCATGATGTTGGAAGTTAATGTTTACCAAACACTGGGGCTCTGTACCCATATTTAAACACAGTTTCTTCTTTATATAAATGTATTTTAATGAAATGTATGAGTCAAATTAGAGAAAAATATTATATAAAAAAGTTTTAAATAATATGCAGATATGTCAGAAACAATAAAACTATTACCTACAACTGAATTTAGGAATAGATAGTCTAGAACTCACTCTGATATTAACTAGATGTTAAACAACAAAGCTCTCCAATCTTTAGTTTTCCCATTTAAAAATAGGAGAATTAAATTAATTTCCAAATATCTCTTAAAACTCGAGTAAAGCTTCACTTTTAAAAACTGTTCATAAATAAATTTTAAAATGTATCCACATTAGATTTCCTTACACCTTTCACTGAGTCAAGTATGCTAGCCCATCCCATAATTAGCCAATAGGCCATTTTTCAGTTAAAAGCTGTTTGACCTATTTATTGAGTATCTCTAATCTTGAATGGTCATCTGTCTGTTCAAAGTAGTTTAGGAAAATGATTCTGAATCCCTTCTCAATCTAATTTTACACTCACATAACAAATTTCAAGTCAATGATACAAAGATTTCCAGTTTTTAAATGGCAAGATTAACTGACACATCAGGGAAGCCCAAATGTATAGTTATGTATAAATTATGACATATGCAATGAATAAATAGTAAGCAATCATAAAATTAAAAAAAATTAAGATAAAAAAATAAAATAAAAAATAAATAAATAAAAATAATTTAAACAATTCTTATTTTTTGAGATTTTTTTGATGTAGATGATTGTTAAAGTCTTTATTGAATTTGGTACAATTTTGCTTCTTCTTTTTTTTTTTTAATGTTTTTGTTTTTTGGTCAAGAGACAAGTGAGACCTCAGTTCCCTGACCAGGGACTGAACCCACGTCCCCCTGCACTGGAAAGTGATGTCTTAACCACTGGACCAGCAGGGAAGGCCCTAAACAATTCTGAAGTATCCACAGCAAGCAGTAAGAAATTTGTCCTTAATTTCCTGTTTTCTCTCATAGTTTGGTCTGCAATTCCCAATGGGAAGAGGCCTTGCATGTGTGCTAAGTTGCTCCAGTCATGTCCAACTCTTTGCGACTCTATGGACCACAGCCCACCACACTCCCTCTGTCCATGGGATTCTCCAGGCAAGAATGCTGGAGTGGACTGCCGTGCCCTTCTCCAGGGGATCTTCTCGACCCAGGGATTGAACCCGCATTTCTTAAATCTCCTCCATTGGTTTGTGGATTCTTCATCACTAGTGCCACCTGGGAAGCCCAGGAAGAGGACTTGGTAGAAATCTATTTTTTCCACTCATGTGGTGTTTGGTTAATACCACCAAGAAGTGTTTGATCAGTATGTACTAGATCAGTTCCAGTGATGGAGGAGTCATGATCTCAGGAAGCATCCTGTCCCACCTTTCAATATTCTTTTGCTGTATGAAAGAGCCAAAAGCTCTCACCCTAGACTTTCTACTCATTAGATAACTTGTGAACTTGCAGTGTGAAATCTAACATGTAGATGGTTCCCTCCTGCTCTAGGGATTTCTTCTAGAGGTGCTTTTCCTAATGCTGCTATGCATATCTGTAAATTAACTCAAGATTAGTTGCTAAATGGAAATCTTGCTTACATTCTCTGGGACACTACAAATAACTCAGACTGGAGGGTACATTCTTCTTACACAGTCAATGGCACTGTCTCTACTTCCTCACCTCCTGGCACTCCTACTGACAGTGGCTTGAAACACTGTAGTATCAATGTACACGTTTTTTGAGATCAAGAGAATAATCAGAGGTGTTGATGGAAAGCCAGGTATTTCTGAAAGATATTGATTACAGTTAATTAGATTTGTTTGTGGGGGAGCAGATAAAAGTTAACTAGATATGCTATGAAAGATCAAAAGTGATCATTTACAAAAATGAATTCTCATGCTGGATCTAGAGAATAAAGGTGTTTTTTTTGTTTTGTTTTGTTTTTTTTTTGCATTTAAATCTCTGCACGTTTTTGTGTTCTTACTCCATATATTCAAAATAAGAGATATTTTTATCTGCGTTGTCACCATTTCTTGTTTTTCTACAAACTGAAATTGGATTATTTAAAATATACAAATTTTAGTCTCCATTCCTGGGTCAAAGAAGGAGGACTTCCCTCACTTGGGATGGAGTGGGAAGGAAATATGTATGGTTCTGGCTTTTCTTCTCTTTCCACTGAAAAGCAGCTACTGGGTATCCAACTTGATAATTATGGACATGACAGTATTTCCTTTTTTTTTCTGTTCTTTATTTATATTATACTCCAGGTATATAGAATAGTACTTAGAGAGTCAATTCCTAGGCAGGTTGATAAGAAGTTCAGGTTCCCGCGGAGGAAAAAAGGGGTCTGGGGCTCTCAAGGAGGAGGTAGGGGTCTGGAATTCTCAAGGAGGAGGAAAGGACATACATTTTTTCTCTACATTCCTTAGTCTTAGTCACATAAAACGTTTTTTTCTTTAAGCTGGGAACTGATGATTACACAATATACAACTCAGTTTAAACTCTGTACTATGGATTATATAACAATAATGCATCCTGCTTGAGGACAGTTTCTCTTCCTGAAAACCTTCTGGCTAATCCTGTTATTTTAAGATGTAAATTATGGGAGTGGGTCTGGTAAAATTTTCACAAACTTGAGACATTCCTTTGATTTATTGTAATAATTAATTAAAAAGTATATAACTCCCTTGCTAACACTAGCAAGGGGGCATTCTCCATCCCCCTTCTGGTGTCTATGTCAGAAGCTTTCTCAGTCCCTTTTTACTTTAATAAAACTCTGCTATACAAAAGCTCTTGAGTGATCAAGGCTGATCCCTGGTCCCGAGCTAAATCTTCTTCTTTGTAGATCACGAATCCGACATTGTTCACCGTAAGCTCTCAGAACTATAATTTTGATGTTATGTGAAAAACTTTCAGATTTTGTATTTATTTTTTCTATTTTCAAATTTAATTTCTACATAAGAAGAATCAGGTGGTATGAAAATCAGAATCTTGGGGAAAATTTTAAATTTAACTCAGTACTTCCAAGTTGCTCTCTGAGTGTTTGGATCAATCTGTAGAAGGGCTGCTTAAATGAGAGAACAGGTGGCAGAGTTATTGAGATATGATAAAGAGGCAAAGAAAGCTATTTCAAGTTTTCTTTTACAGAAAGTAGGTCTGGATTCCATTTCTATTGAAAAAAATATTTTGATATTCATAACAGCAAGGTGCAAACACTCCAGTAGAAAAGACTCCTTACTTAATCAAGCTCATCATTTTTAGAAATGTTCCCCCAAAAGCACTATTTGAAAACAAAAGAATCTTACACACTATACTCAATGGTTAGTACTACAGGTTTGTGAGAAAGTTTCAAGTAAAATTCAAATCCAAATATGATTACAATTTCAGAGGAAGAGAGATATAGGTAAATACTCAACTGCTGCCATTTATTGACTGTGTAACTTCGGATAAGTCATTTAATTACTCTCAGCCTCAGTTCCCTCATCCATTTGATGGAGATAATGGTAGCACTTGCTTCATTAATTTTTCTAGGGCTTGTGAGGAGTAAATGACATGGGTTATGAAGACAAATGAGATAACTAATTAAAAAATAATTTCAATCAAGTTATATCACTTCTCAAAGCATTCCAAAGGTTTCCAATATAATTAAATTAAAATTCAGATGCTGTATCTTGGCTTGGAAAGTCTTAAAGTCTTGTGTGATTTAGACCAAGTGCAGTTTTCCAATTTTTCTTCTACAATATTTGCTCACATGTCTTACTCTGCCACCATACTGGGATTTTTTTTTTTTTTTTTTTTTACCCCTGACAGTTTCTTTAACATGAAAAATGTGTTTCTACCTCAGAGTTTCTGAATTTACTTTTCCCTCTATCTGGAATGTCCTTTCCCCAAATATTCCAGGATTGATTGTATTCAGGGAGTGACTTGAATTTCATTTCCTTGGAGGAATGTTTCCAATCTCTGCTTCCAGTTGAGAGAATGGTGTCTATACCAGAAGGCTTTGTAATGCTAAATGAAAGTAGCTGCTTACCTATATTCTGTATCCACTGGAAATATTTGTCAAAAATGAAAGTAAGGGAAGTGCCTGGTAGTTCAGTGCCTGAGACTCTGTGTTCCCAACGCAGGGGGCCAGGTCTGATACCTGGTCGAGGAAGTAGATTCCATTGTCACAATTAAAGGTTGCACATATCACAACTAAGACCCAGTGCAGCCAAATAAATAAATTAATTAAATAAATAAAGCATAGCTAAAAGGTGACAATGCCCTGGAGAAAAATAATGCATGTATTGAGGGGTGTAAGCAGCAAAACTCCAAATGAGGAAAATGGCAAAGTAATTGAATTTAAAGAAAACAATGTAGGTAAAATAAGTATGTTTTCAGATAAACCAACGAGATAATTTGTCACCAGAAACAAAATTTAAAAGAAAAAACAATATTCTAATGAAAAAATTTCAATTGGGAGGAAAATAATCACAAACAGAAAAATGAAGTTTCAGAAAGGGCATGTTTATGCATAAACATAAATGAATATTGACTATATAAAACATTAACCAACATGTTTTATACAGTCTATGTGCAATAAAGAAAATATGTGTAAAAATACAGAAGACAGGAGCAGGTAAATTATATTTAAAGTCTTAAAAATACATGATGTAATTGAAGGGAGAAAATAACTCTAGAATTGAATTTTGAGATTTTAAAATTACCTACTCTGTAACTGATAGAACAACTGAACAAAAGCTCAGCAGTGGCAACACTGATCCAAACAACCCTATCAAACACCTTGATATTTAGATAATACCACATTCAACAATTCCTAAACAACAAAAATATTTTTAGCTCTCATAGATCATTTCTTGTTCTCTCAAGATGGATCAGACACTGGCCCATAAAACAAATCATAATACAGGTTAGAAGATTGAATAATTCTGGGTATTTTGGGCGGGGGAGGGGGGGAAGAAAGTGTAAATCAATAATAATATCTAAGAAATAGCAACATACTTGGAAATTAAACAACATACTACTAAATAATCCATTGTGAAAAAGGAAATAAGTCACTAGAATATAGTTTGAACTGAAGGATAATGAAAATACAGCATATCAGCATTTGACAGATGCAACTACCCGTGGCGGATTCATATTGATGTATTGCAAAACCAATACAATATTGTAAAGTAATTTACATTACATAAAGTAATTTAAAGTAATTAGCCTCCAATTAAAATAAATAAATTTAAAAAATAAAATAAATAAAATAAAGTAACATTCAGATAAAAAAAAGAGAGAGAGAAAGTTATAGAGTTAAATGCTTATATGAGAAAAGAAGAAAGATCTAAAGGCAATGACTGAAGGTTCTATATTAAGAAGCTAGCAAAGAAGAGCAGAATAAATGTAAACAGCTAGAGAGAAGTAAAGATAGAACACATAATCAATGAAATAGAAAGCCAAGAATAGATTTTGAAAAGTCAACAGAATTGATTAATTCCTAAACTGATCAAGAATAAGTGAATGAAGACTTCTTTTAACTTCAGAAAATCAACCAATTTAATTCACGTTATTAACAGAATAAAGAAGAAAAACTATGTGATCATCTCAATAAATGTAGATAAAGCATTTGACAAACTCCAATATCTATTTATGATAAAAACTCTTAGTAACTAAGAATAGAAGGGAACTTCTTCAACCTGATATCATTTAAAAAAAGCATATAACCAACATAATACTTAATAATAAAATATTTCTAATTTTTCTCTAATATTTAGAACAATTAAGAATGCTCACTCTCATCCCTTCTATTCAAAGATGTACTATTTTTGAGTAAGTGATTAATTTATATGCAATGTTGGCCATATAGTAATCATATAGTACATGTTAGCTATTCTTATTCTTTTTTATACTATTTACCAGATCATGCTGTATAAATTAGTATAAGGGTACCAATTCACCTGTTTTATTGGCCATGTTCTGCCTGATTAAATGAGAACTTCAAAAGGACAGACCATGCTGCAAAAAGCATACCTCTCATCCTAGCCAACATCTTAACCATCTTGGAGTTGGAAGGCAAAAATATGAACTTACATTCTGACGGAAACCCACTGCCCCTTGCAGGAAAAGCAGCTCTATGTCAATAATGTGTGTTCTGCTGGTTTTTATTTACCAAGAGGCAAATATTTGTGAAGTATTAGGTTAATTTTGCTTGCATCCCTGCTGGGCTGGATAAGAATGTTTATTTCAGAGAAGAAGAAAAATGTCACAGCATTCGAGGTATAAGAAGCATAACACTTCTAAATTGTTACACCATCTCTCAGCAAAATTGTATTTACCTGGTTACCTCAAGTCTGGTGCAAACTAACAATTATAATGCCTGCCTGAAATCTGGCTTTAGAAGTGATAGTGCCTCACAGAACAATGGTGAGAGGCTGCCACATGTTTTAAGATGGGAGAGATGTCAGATCCAACTATTCAGTTGTTTTGGAGCTTCCTGTATTTACCAGGTCTAGAATTTGAGCCACAAAAAATATCGAATTTTGGGAAATGTATTTCTTTTCATAAGTTTGCGTAGGAGGCACCTGCGAACAGTCAAAGAATATTTCCAGATGAAAATTGTGTTATGAAATGTATAATAATAACAACACAGTATTGTTTTGTTCCTCTATTTCCTTTCTTCCCCCTGCATCTCAGATAACAGAAAAGACTTATTTCTGGTATTAAGGTGGCTTAAGGCATCTATTTATACCTTCACAAATGTTTTGTTATTAATCTAGCTGAAGCTGGAAGCCAAGATTTGGGGCACCACCTACAAATAGGTTATGTTATTTGATGTTTGACTGCTACAAACCTGAGTTTCTCTATTGTTTTGTTTCACTATAAACATTTCAAGTGAAGGCCCTCAGGTTTCTAAGATCTCTGTTAAATTCAGTTTTCTCCAGAAATAAATGTACCAAACTAAGAATGGAGACCAGTCTGGGGAAGTATCTCTCTCTTCTCTGCTTTGCTGTTTACTTTCCCTCAGCTCTTTCCTGCTTTAGCCTCTGCTTTCTAGATGCTAGATTACGAGGAAAAGGCTTCTGGTAACAAAAATGATTTGCGTAAATTCCTATCACACTGGTATCAGTTTCAGTGACATCAAGAATGAAAAAGAGAGAACGTAATAGAGTGGAGAAAGGATACAGGGTCTTTCCATAAATGCAGTTTCCTCTTTGTCCACCCCTGAAAGCAAATCTAGAAACTCCATCGATATTTCAGTCCTGGGATAGACCTTATAGTAATATTTCCTTCTTGAGTCTGACATTGATTGAAATAACTTCATAAATTTTTATAAATACCACCAAAACTTGCAGCTGATTTAAAGAAGCTTCAATACTTTGGCCACCTGATGTGAATAGCTGACTCATTGGAAAAGTCTCTGATGCTAGAAAAGGCAGGAGGAGAAGCGGGGAACTGAAGATGAGATGGTTGGACGGCATCATCAAATCAATGGACATGGATTTGAGTAAACTCCAGGAGATAGTGAAGGACAGGGAAGCCTGGTCAGTTTCAGTTCATGGGGCTGCAAAGAGTTGGACACAACTTAGTGACTGAACAGCAACAACAAAAGATGGGTGAGTAGTCTTTTTTAACCAGCTGATTAGCTGAAGTCAGAGTGGGAAGCAAGCAGAGGCAATTTCTCATGGGTTTGAAAGAACAGGATGAATCAATAAGAACTGGATGATGATGACGGTGATAATGATGATGACAGCATGTAAAATTCAGACGCTCAGACGGTAAAGAGTCTGCCTACTCTGCAGGAGACCCGGGTTGGATCCCTGGGTCAGGAAGATCCTCTGGAGAAGGAAATGGCAACCCACTCTGGTACTCTTGCCTGGAAAATCCTGTGGATGGAGGAGCCTAGGAGGCTACAGTCCATGGGGTCGCAAAGAGTGGGACACGACTGAACGATTTCACTTTCACTTTCCTTTCACGCCTACCCTCAGTGCTGTGTTTGGAGGAAACTAAGGCTGAGAAAGTTGAAGTAACTTAGTAACAAGCAACAAAGTAACATGGTCATACAAAGACTAAGATCAGATCAGATCAGTCGCTCAGTCGTGTCCGACTCTTTGCGACCCCATGAATCGCAGCACACCAGGCCTCCCTGTCCATCACCAGCTCCCGGAGTTCACTGAGACTCACGTCCATCGAGTCAGTGATGCCATCCAGCCATCTCATCCTCTGTTGTCCCCTTCTCCTCTTGCCCCCAACAAAGACTAAAAGATGGCTTAAACCCAGGTCTTTCTGACTACAGTGCCCAAACATTTGGTCAACCAACTGCATATTTATACTGCCTCTTGTGAAACAGAAAAAAATGAGGACATCACTCCAGAATGGGGCAATAGCATAACCAGTGACAAGCCGAAAATAATACACAGTACATATAGGAATGCTCAAACTTGCCTGATTAAAAAATTAACTGCTTACTGGGGTTTTGTGGAGCCCCAGGGGCAATTTTCTTATTAAATTCTCTTTAAGAGCTCTCACATACCTGAAAATGGTATCTGAAAAAGTTGCATGCAGTGGGAAATGTTATATCAACCTATATAGACTTTAAGAAGGAAAATAAAAAGCTTGAGCTGAGAACTCCTGTAAAATTCCCTGCCCTTTAAATTTCCTCAAATTTTATTTTCTTCACCAAAGGGGAGACACATAGTTTCTTCTAGGGCAGAGCTTCTCTTATGACATTAAGCTGAGGTTCTTCTAATAACCAATTATTGCCCATTATTTGCTTATATGGATTCCAGTTGTACAATTAGAAGACATTATTAATTTGAAAGTACAAATTATTATAGACTCGCTTGATTTTTTTTTTTTTTTTTACATAATAGGGAATGGGGCATCCAAAAGAAAATTCCCTAATGACTATCAGGTTTGTAGAAATAGACCATGAAAGACAGATCAGTAATGAAGATTTATATTTGAGAATCAGAAATTAATGGCATTTCATTGCTTGAAGGGATCTTAGCATCTGGTACAAACTTCTCATTTTATAGATTATGAAACGGAACCTCCATAGCTTAAATAACATGCCCAAAGTCACAAAGCAACTTAGGGCAAGAACTGAAACTGGCTCCCAAATTTTCTGACCAATTAGTCTAATATTCTTATCATACCATCTAAATATTATCAGTATAATAATGATTACTTAGTCTATGAGAGAAGTGAATTAGAGTGGAAAAAGGAAACTAAACTAAGAGACATGGAAATGCATGCCAATCCCAGGGTTTTGGGGGACATTTATAATTAAGTTATGTATTGAGTTGGGCTCCAAAATCACTGCTGATGGTGACTGCAGCCATGAAATTAAAAGACGCTTGTTCCTTGGAAGAAAAGGTATGACCAATATAGACAACACATTAAAAAGCAGAGACATCTTTGCCAACAAAGGTCTGTCTAGTCAAAGCTATGGTTTTTCCAGTAGTCATGTATGGATGTGAGAGTTGGACCATAAAGAAAGCTGAACACCGAAGAACTGACGCTTTTAAACTGTGGTGTTGGAGAAGACTCTTGAGAGTCCCTTGGACTGCAAGGGGCTCAAATCAGTCAATCCTAAGGAGATCAGTCCTGAATATTCATTGGAAGGACTGATGCTGAAGCTGAAACTCCAATACTTTGGCCACCTGATGCAAAGAACTGACTCATTGGAAGACTCTGATGCTGGGAAAGATTGAAGGCAGGAAGAAAAGGGGACGGCCGAGGATGAGATGGTTGGATGGCATCACCAACTCCATGGACATGAGTTTGAGTAAGCTCCAGGAGTTGGTGTTGGACATGGAGGCCTGGTGTGCTGCCATATGGGGTTGATAAGAGTCAGACACAACTGAGCGACTGAACTGAACTTACTGAACTGGATTCTTCATTAAATAATTAAACTAGTTTCTAGTTAGATCAATAACTTGTTAAAAATAGCAACTTTCACACTAACTTCAAAAGTTAATGTAGGTTATCTGCAGTTGTATCAATAATTTCAGTTATGGACTATTCTAAAATTAAACTAGCATAGCAAGAAATAATTCACTGGTAAATAATTGTTTTAAAGAAGTGACATGATATAAATATATATATATATATATATATATACTGTATCTGTTATAAATGTATATATAGTGTGTTATAAATATAAATATGTATGTATATATTGTATCTGTTAAATTATGAATAATCTATTACTTGAATGCTTTTACATGTAAAATAAAGAAATCTTCCTCTAGAGATTGTTATGACATCTGGATTGAAGAAGAGTACTCATAGTATTAAGATCCAATTTTCATGTCATGAATGCTTTACACATTTTGAAGAAATATGCTATACAAAAATGTATTGTTATGACTTGCATATTTAATACTAATAACATTTGAAAGCTGAAAATTTAGAATTGTCTTTATATATGAAGCTGAAGTTGAATGGTTCTATGAAGACCTACATGACCTTTTAGAACTAACACCCAAAAAAGATGTCTTTTTCATTATAGGGGACTGGAATGCAAAAGTAGGAAGTCAAGAAACACCTGGAGTAACAGGCAAATTTGGCCTTGGAATACGGAATGAAGCAGGGCAAAGGCTAATAGAGTTTTGCCAAGAGAATGCACTGGTCATAGCAAACACTCTCTTCCAACAACACAAGAGAAAACTCTACACATGGACATCACCAGATGGTCAACACTGAAATCAGGTTGATTATATTCTTTGCAGCCAAAGATGGAGAAGCTCTATACAGTCAGCAAAAACAAGACTGGGAGCTAATTGTCCCTATTACTACTGCTGTCCACTATTCTTCTCAATTCCCTCTCAAGACTGGATCCATGCCCAGGCCAGGAGTTCTGCTGCTTCACTTTTTCAGGCTAGTCTGCAGCTCTAAAGCTAGAACTTCGTGCTATATTCTCAGTTTTGTTTGACTCCCCTGTCTAACCTGTCATCTTTCAAAAGTCATGTTCTTGGTTTTGCTGCCTGGGTAGACTGCAGAGGAATTTTTAAAGTGTTTACTACATTTTAATCTCTAATAAGAAAGAATTTTAGTGAACAGAAGAGAAAAATACTTTTTAATGGAATGTTGCTGTAGGATATAAACTGAATTTCTGATAATGTTTTCTAAGAGCGCATAAGGACTGAAATTACTTTCGAATTACTGTCAACCACTTGACTTAAAAAATTATTCTGTAAGAGTTCTGCTTTGGGGGGCGGGGTTATGTTGTGTTTAAAGTCATCTGTAGCTCTGTGATGCTCAATTTAGATTTCATACAGCCATCGGCTGTGTGCCTCCAGAATCTAGATTCATATATACTCATATATACTCAATAATCTTGTCAGGCAATGTGAATAAATTGTGCTTAGATTTAAGTTCTAGACAGGGAATGGATTTTATTTTAGGTGCTGTGGAGAGGTACTGAGGGCTCTTTTTTTTTTTTTTTTTTTTAACAGAGACAAATATCTGGATTAGATTTCTTTTAGTATTGGTAACTATGGAAACACTGTAGAGGATCCCTTGGATATGAGACGAGCGTGGAAGGAGTGAGACCTCTTTTGAGGCTATAACAATGGACAATAATAGAGTTTATGTGGGCTTGCACTGGAGTCTGTTAGAATAAAAGTGGATGAACAAGTCATTGTGTGGGCAGAGTTGTTAGGACTAGCAACAACTTGCAGGCATCTTCAGAAGCTTATATTTGATCTTTGCATCTGCTGTAGCATGTTGGAATTCCTTGGACTTATTTAGAGTTAAGTCAAAAGTTATAAGGCTGGGGATAGGTCACGAGTTAGAGGAAGAGACGATAAGATTTGTATCATGAATCTTAGAAATTAAAATGATGAAGTAGTCATTTAGTGGGACCAATAACACAGAAAGGAGAAGGAGAATTAAAATTTAGATGTAAGGTGATTTATTATATGGAAATACTTTGATTTTTAGTCTTTCTGATACAACTATGTGGGATGTACAGAGAGTGTGTCTGGTTTGGACCTTAAGACCTTGAGCAATTTTATTTGAAAATTATTTGCATGGGTTTAATCATGAAGACTATGGAAATAATATCGAATGAGATAACACATGAATCATAGTGAGAAACATGATATGCTAAAGTATAAACTCAGGAAAACATACATTTAGATGTTGGGCTGATAAAACATGCTAGAAAAGCAGAGTCATAAGAAACTAGAAGAGAAGGATGAGAACTAGGCCACCACAGGTGGAAGGGATGCCAGAGGAGGAAAGAACATTAAGGAGGATACAGTCAATAATGAGGGACCCTGCAGAGGTCAGTACAAACAGAAGGAAGAGTTGAGAAAAGGCAAAACATTAATTACAGCAGAGACTTTAGTGTCAAGCAGAATGAGGCCTAGGAAAAGTTCATTTAATATAGCACAATATTAGTGAAGCTTAATAACGAAGTTTGATTAGAAGTGGGGACTATGCCCAGATTACATGAACCAACATAGAGAAAGGGAAAGTGGAAGCAATAGACAGTGATGCTCTTTTAAGAAGTTATGCAACAACAGGAAGAAGCTAGCCAGTTTGGAAAGGAAGTGGAATTGAAGCGATCGATTTGGAGCTCTATAGTATGGGGGAAGGGAGGAAATGGACAGTGGGAGCTGGAATATGTAATGTGTGTACCGATGCAGAGAAGTCCTGGGGAAGCCAAGAAGGACAGAAAAGTCCCATAGGAATAGAGCTACTGACTGCATAAATCTTTCTCAAGAAATAACATTTGAAGGTAAAGAAGAAAATGAAGGGAATTCATATAAGATGGCCTCAATCATTTCTGGAAAGTGAGTATATTCTGATTATCTGCCAGCAGAAGGATTCTGGTAGTGGATTAGGGTTTCATGGTGAATAAACATAATTTCGGGGCTTCCTTGGTGGCTCAGAAGGTAAAGTATCTGCCTGCAATGCAGTAGACCCAGGTTCAATCCCCGGGTTGGAAAGATCCCCTGGAGAAGGAAATGGCAACCCACTCTAGTACTCTTGCCTGGAAAATCCCACAGATGGGGGAGCCTGGTAGGCTACAGTCTATGGGGTTGCAAAGAGTCGGGCACGACTGAGCGTCCTTATTTTCACTTTTTCTTTCTTTCAAGCTTAATTTCAGATTATCTCCTTTGGTACATTTCTAGAGTAGTTTGGAGGCTGTTGGTATATCTTGGAAATCCTTTCAAGCTCTTTGGAGAGTATATATTTTATAAAGGTAAAATATTACACTTATTCTACCCCTCAAATGGATTTATAGCCCTTTGTTCACCCCGGAACTTGGGAAGTTGTTCACCTTGATTCTGTGTATCATGCAATAGCCATTGCAATCAGATTGTTCTCTCCGAGTGATAATTGGCCCTTCATCAGTTTGCTTCCTGCCTATGACATTTTTGCAGTGAGTTTTCTGTAGCAGCACTGGGTGAGTGAGTGTGCAGCAGGAATAGGGCCAGCTCTCAGGCTGGGCTGTCAGCAAACTATTTCTTCCTAAAATGTCAATGCATCCAGCAATCAAGTCTCATCATACATCATACTAAAAGGAAAATTCCCTGTAGGTCAAAGTCAGATGATATTATTCCAGACAAATAGCCTAGATTGCAACTGTTGTTGTATAACTAAGTGTATTTATTTATTTATTTTTACAATTAATAACTTTAGCTAAGGAAACCTTTTAAAGTAGGGCTGTGCCATCACTCTAAAAATGTCCATGCTTTTTACTCCATGTAGGAAATGGATTCTTGGGTGGTCCTGACATTTGGATTAGAGCTGAATGCATTATCAATAAACTGGTCAAAATATGAATGAGTTCTGATCTAGTATACATGTTATATCTTATATGGTAAATTAGATAGATTTTGCTTCAGGTATAACTGACCAACAAATAAACAACAATAACAATGAAAACAGTGGTTTAAAGTAGATAGAAGAGTATTTATCTCCTAATCAAAAGTCTAGAATTCTGCAAACCTTGATTAATATGGCAGCTCTGCTCTGTGAAATACTCAGGGTCCCTAGACCCTGTCCAGCTCATCTGGGCTCTGTGCTCCTAACCCGATTTCAAAGAGATTACATTCCAAATAGTATAATGAAAGAAGGCATAAAAAGGAAGTGAGAAAGAGGTATTAGGGAGAACTCCCAAAGTTTGCCACATAGAACTTTGGTGAAAGTTAAGTCATGCATTTAGTCAGGCCAGCATTTAGTCACATGGCACACTCACCTATACTGACATTTTCTAGAAGTTCAAGTGCTAAACTAAAATTTGGAGGTTGTATAATGGAGCTCACGGAGAAGGCAATGGCACCCCACTCCAGTACTCTTGCCTGGAAAGTCCCATGGATGGAGGAGCCTGGTGGGCTGCAGTCCATGGGGTCACTAAGAGTTGGACACGACTGAGTGACTTCGCTTTCACTTTTCACTTTCATGCATTGGAGAAGGAAATGGCAACCCACTCCAGTGTTCTTGCCTGGAGAATCCCAGGGACGGGGGAGCCTGGTGGCTGGCGTCTATGGGGTCACACAGAGTTGGACACGACTGAAGTGACTTAGCATAGCATAGCATAGCGTAATGGAGCTCAACTAGTAGTCTTAGCCACAATGGTATCTACTATTCTGTGCCCTGGAGGGGAATACTCATAAGCATGGGCAGCAAGTAGGCAACCTACTAGGTGATAGAAAAAGAGTGAGGAAGTTTCTTTGACCAGGAAGTAAATGAAAACTGGCTCTGTGTTCAAAGCACAGGTAAGAGTTCTTTACCAGCTCTCTCTAAATACAAACTGGTTAAGTCTTCTTTGGTGCCATCATCAATTTTACTCTTATGTGTATGGTCTCAAAAATCTAAGTATAATGCTTTGAAAGGACAACAAGACTTGCCTACACCCTGTTGGACAGTGAGGTAGCTTCTGAAGAAGGAGTTGAATACTGGCTGTGGAGGGACAACTTAGTGAATGCAATTGTTTAGTAGAAAACAAATGTTCCATGCATACTCATTTAGTATAGGAGCCTGGAGAAGTTAACACAGCTAGCTTTGGAATTAATTTGGGATTAGGAACAAAAGTATTAGCTCCAAGAGATTAATTTTTTGGTGAGGTATTCTAGTAGCTTCTACTTCTGAAAATATTTTGTAAAGTTTTGAGTCAGAGTTAAATGACGAGTATTAAACCAATATTTAACAACTGTTAAATATTGGGTTGTACCTGTTATACATGAAAAATTCTTGGTAAAGAAAGAATTTATGGCGTTTACTTATTTCACGAACATATTATTTAAGTACCGTTTAGTATTTAGTCCCCAACCATCTGAAAGGTAATGAGTCCATCAATATTCACCAAATTTTATAAACTACATTACGATGAAAAGAGACACAAAAATACTTCAAATAGGCAAAACAATCTTGAGAAAGAAGACCAGGGCTGGAAAAATCATACTCCCTGACTTCAGGCTATACTACAAAGCTACAGTCATCAAAACAATATGGCGGTGGCACAACAACTGATCAGATCAATGAAACAGGATCAAGAGCCCAGAGATAAACCTATGCAATGATGGTCAATTAATCTACAACAAAGGAGGCAGAAATATACACTGGAGAAAACAGTCTCTTCAGTAAGTATGTTGGGAAAATTGAATGGCTACATGTAAAAGAATGAAATTAGAACATTCTCTAATATTATATACAAAAATAAACTGAAAATAGATGAAAGACCTAAATGTAAGGCCAGATACCATAAAATTCCTAGATGAGAACACAGGCAGAACACTCTTTGACATAAACTGAAGCAATGTTTTTTTGGATCCATTTCCTAAAGGAAATAAAAGCAAAAATATACAAATGGAACTAATTAAAAGTTTTTGCAATGCAAAGGAAACCATAAAAACAAAACAAAAAAAGCAGCCTACTGAATGGGAAAAAACATTTGCAAATAATATTACCTGTAAGGAGTTAATGTTCAAAATATATAAATAGCTCATACAACTTGACATCAAAAAAAACAAACAACCCAATTAAAAAGTGGGCAGAAAAACTGAATAGGCATTTTTCTAAAAAGGAAATGCAGATGGCCAACAAGCAAAGCAAAAGATGCTAAACACTGCTAATCAAGATATCACTTCACACTTGTCAGAAAGGCTAGCATCAAAAAGAACACAAATAATAACTGTTGGTGAGAATGTGGAGAAAAGGGAATCCTTTTACACTGTTGGAAATACAAATTGGTACAGCCACTGTGGAAAACAGTATGACAGTTTCTCGAAAATCTGAAAACAGAATTATCATATGACCCAGCAATTCCATTCCTGGGTACATACCTGGAAAAAAACCCATCATAAAGATACATGCACCCCAATGTCCATAGCATTATTATTTACAATTGTCAAGATATGGAAGCAACCCAAGTATCCATCAACAGATGAATGGATAAAGAAGGTGCAACACACACACATATATATAACAACAACAAAAAAAAGAAGCAGACTCACAGATGTAGAGAGCCAACTAGGGCTTACCATTGGGAGGGGAGGGGCAACATAAGGCTAGGGGAGGGGAAGGCACAGACTACTGGTGTAAGACAGACTCACAGATGCATTGTACAACATAGGGAACACAGCCAATATTCTGTAATAACTGTAAATGGAAAGTAACCTTTAAAAATTGAGCATAAATTTTAAAAGAAATAAACAGGCTTTACAACCCTATCATTTAGCACTTTGTTCTTTCATCATTATAGTTCTAAGTCCTTACAACTGACTTTGCTACTGACAAGTAAGAAACAGATGAATTGCTAGATTTCATCTTTGCAAGGGTAGGAGAGAGAAGAAATCTATAGTACTTGTCTTGCCATTGATTACTTTTCTAATCCTGTTTAGCTGCCTGCCTTCTCATCTTCTCTAGTGCTGAACAGCAAGAAAAACAAAAGCATCCATTCCTTCCTCCCTCCTTCCCTTCCTTCGTTCTTTTCTTCCTTCCTCCCTTCCCTCCTTCCTTCTCTGCCTTCCTCCTTACTTTCTTTTTCTCTCTCTCCCTCTCCCTCCCCTCCTCTTCTCTTCCCATTTCTTTCCTTCCTTTCTGGCTATGCTCAAACTTAAAGAAAAGAAATGCATTCACATGGTAGCCAGTCAGACTTTGCAGCATGAAGACAAATGTGAATTAAACTTTAGCTCTGAGTCTTTAAATTCTGGATCTGTTAAAAGATCAGCTGGATTAGGAAATCAGTGAAAACAGATATTTAAAAAGAGACAGAGAGAAAAGAGAGACACCAAAACATACAGAGGTGACAATAAAAATAGTTTTGCTTTTATTTCGAAGAGAAAGTCCGCTCTATACTACAATGTCTCAGGTAGCAGTTTACAAATGAGGGAGGAGGGAGGAGGGTTCAGGGTGGGGAACACATGTATACCTGTGGCGGATTCATTTCGATGTTTGGCAAAACTAATACAATTATGTAAAGTTTAAAAATAAAATAAAATTAAAAAAAATTTTTGAGCTCTCTAGTATATTTGTTTTTTCAGTTTATCAATGATATATTTTGTCATTCAAATATTAAAAAATAGATTCCTCAAAGGGTTAGATACAAAATAAATATGGTTGTATGTTTATCTACTATTTTCCCACTCTTCAGTTGGACTGCTCCTCTTTTCCCCCACTCCACTTGAGACATGTGAAGGTGGTATATTTGACATGAACACAGGAAGAAACTTGAACTTCTCAAATGTCAACTCTTAAGCAGTGATTCTCATTCAACTGCCTGGGTTTTTTTTTAATCTTCTGGATCTATACAATTAAGAGTGCCTGATAATTTGGCCACAGATTTCCAGAGCTCAACTGAGTAATTTAGGATAGTAGTGGTTAACTGGAATGCAGTTGTTCAATTATTATAAAGCAACAAGAAGGGTGGGCATTGGCATTTGTCTCCTGGGATGGAGGTTGACAGTTTAAGATTCTATAAATCTCTGAAAGAGTTGAACTCCAGTGCACAATTAAGAGAAACTGCCAAGTGAAATTTTATTACAATCTTCGCACAGTCTGCACAATAGGATTAGCCAGTACATACAGTATTTAGTAAAATATTGATGGGACTTATTTACTCTACCACATATTTATTGTTACTTTCTATATTTTGGAAACTGCATTGGATAATACAGGAATAAAATATAAGTCATGGTGACATTTATGACTTCAAAAGTAATAATGGAACTGGACATAAAAATAAAACACAGGAGTATATGATGTTACCCTGAGTATTCAAAATAAACAGATAAAAATAATTAACTTCATGAAAAGAACACATCAGGAAGGTAACATCTGATCATACTTTTAAAAAATTCCAGGTTGTAAGAACAATATGAGCAAAAGCACAGAGATGTGATATGACATGGTATTGGCTCCAGTTTCACCAGAAAATAGCTGTATTGATTTGGCCAGAATATTTACCTGTCTGGACCTCCAGTTTTTAATTTTTAAAGTAAGTTATTTGACTTTCTGGTCTTAAATCAATTCAAAAAATGTATCTGTGTACCCACTGCATTTTAGAGGAAATAACAATGAATAAAACATAGTACTTTCCCTTGAGGGGCTTTCAATCTATTAGAGGAAAAAGACAAGCAGACCAATAACCAGACTTAAAGCAGTCCTCATGAAAAATCTGATAGCCTGGAGAGTCAACAAGGAAAAGTTAAAGTCTTGCCTAGCAACAGGAAAAAGCCATAGGCGATTAGGTCAGATTTATCTTAGAAATAAGTGATGATTACAAACTAACATTTCTTGAATAATTGTATGTGCCAGTTCTATGTGCATTACTCAAATTACCTCCTTTAATTCCCATGGAAAAAATCTATGGGTTTATTATTGTTATTATTCCACTTTGGAAAAGAAAACTGAAGCATGGACATGTTAGGTGATATATCCAGGTCATAGGCAGGTAGGGCCAAAGTTGATATTTAAGCCCAGACAATGCAATGCAGGACTCTGAGAGCTTAATCATTACACATTGTGACCCATATCATCATGTTCCATATCTTTGATTACGGAGACTAGTCAGGGCTGTAATTTGCTGAGAACAGGAAGATAGCATGGCAGACAAATGCTCCACAACTGAGTAATTTGCAGTTAGTGGAGACCCAACCATGAGAACAAAGGGCTTTCCTGGTGGCTCAGATGGTAAAGAATCTGTCTGCAATGCAGGAGACCTAGGTTGGATCCCTGGGTTGGGAAGATCTCCTGGTGAAGGGAACGGCTATCTACTCTAGTACACTCACCTGGAGAATCCCATGGACAGAGGGGCCTGGTGAGCTATAGTCTGTGCAGTTACAAAGAGTCAGATATGACTGAGTGACTTACAGTTTCAACCACAAGAATTAGGGCTTTAGATTCCTCATCAACTGAGAAAAATTGGAGAGAGGTGGGTAAGAATTCAAGGTGAGGATATAGGTTTTGCCAAAGGAACCAGAATCCCATTTACTGAAACTGGAGCTTAATGCAAGAATTAACTACTAGGAATCAGTCACAAGTCCAAGCTGTGGAAGAGGATACAAGATTAGAGAAATCCCAGTGGTGAGCTGTGGTAAATGAGGGTTGCCACTACACCATTAAGTAGAGGCTTTGGGTTATCTTGAAGCTAATAGATCATATGCTCTGAGTCACTATGTAGTATGGTAGTCAAGAATACTTGCTTCAATATGGCAGACCTGTTTTGGAATGCCATTTATACCACTTAACAGGGTTGAGCAATTACTTTTCTGGTAGAAATTAATTTTTGTCTTATAAAGATGTAGGCATACTCTGGTTTGGTGTGGCAGCTCCAAAATCATCAAGGATCCAAGCTCCTTACACTCACTGCTCTGCTAAGCCTAGCATATCTTCCACTTTGTGCTCTATGATCTGTGCTCTAGCTCCAGTCATCATGTCTTCATTCCAGCCAGCAAGAAAGGTAAAGGTACTTCTCAGAAGTCGTCTATACCTTCTTTTATGTTCTATTTGTTCCAGATTAGTCATCTGGCTAAACTGATCATAAGGGAATGTCTTTAGTCCATATATGCATGCCCCAAGATGCATATCGGGTTCTACATTACTGTAGAAAAAGTGGAGAACAGATATGAGGAGACAAGCAGTTTCTGGCACTCTTTGTAACTGGTAACATCAGTAGAACTGTTTCAGTAGTTACTGTACAAATGTTGAAGTATTGAGACCTTCCACCTGCAGGAATTAAATGAAAATTTCCAAGGGGATTGGAGTTTTGACCGGCCAGTACTGAAGGAGCCCAGTCTTGCACATAGGATTTCTATTAGCAGAAGTCAGGAACTGGAGTTTTATTTTGCAGTTAATAACACCTAAAAGTGAAAGTGAAAGTTGCTCAGTCATGTCCGACTCTTTGCGACCCCACAGACTATACACTCCATGGAATTCTCTAGGCCAGAGTGGGTAGCCGGTTCCTTCTCCAGGGGATCTTTCCAACCCTGGGATCGAACCTAGGTCTCCTGCACTGCAGGTGGATTCTTTATAATTGAGCCACAAGGGAAGCCCTAATAATACCTGGCTAATCACTAACTGTGTTTCTTCATCTTACTGAATTCACGGAGTATGTTTGTTTGTTTTTTTCCCTTGCAGTTAGGGGTGACTATGATATGGAATTCTAGTTGATGTAATATGAGATGTTTGGTCCAAGCCTGGAACATAGAAACTTTCCATGTGTGAGTTTCTGGGTACTTTTCCCTTCTAAGGTAACCTGTGAAGTCACTTAAGATGGCAGAATTCTTCTTACTCCCCCATCAGACTGACCTGCTTCAGGGATATGAAAATAAACCCCTACTTCACAGCCCTGTTAATTGTTCTCTTTCCATGGTCAAACTCTTTCTCTTTATTCAGGTCTCAGCTCTAGAATTCTTTCCTAAGACAAGTTTCTGTAGGTATCCATCACCATCTTTATTGCTACCTTTTAAATTTTTCTTTGATTTTTATTGCTGATCACTCCCTCTCCCACCATTCATCCATCCATCCATCTCTTGAAATTAGAATACTCATGGTGTCAAAGACCTTGAAAAGTTGGTTCATTACTGTATCCTAGCTCCAGGGTAGTGCTTTGTACATTGTAAGTACTCAGTAACTATTTATGAGAAGATTCAGGAAGGAATTATATTATTTTTCAAACTCAAACTTTTCAGTATAAAATATAGGAATTGTTTCCCCTACATTTTGTGATTTAGGGATACACAGTCTTGTAATAAATAAAATAGCATAGATTCACTTATGTACTGTGTGCTATAAATACTTGATAAACAACACAGATATTATTTGGAATATATATACCAGAGAGTAGAGTAGATTCACAGATACCATATATAGCAATTGCAAATTAATATAAGATGTAGAAATTATCACACTTACACTGTAAATTCCTTGATTTTAAGGCATTTCTTCTAATGTTCTTATACCTTTTTGGTATCTTACAATTAATAATTGATAACTCTGTTTACTGGATATCCCTGGTAGCTCAGCTAGTAAAGAATCTGCCTGCAATGCAGGAGAACCTGGTTTGATTCCTGGGTTGGGAAGTTCCCCTGGAGAAGGGATAGGCTACCCACTGTAGTATTCTTGGGCTTCGTTGGTGGCTGAGAAGGCTAAAAAATCCACCTGCAATGTGGGAGACTTGGGTTTCATCCCTGGGTTGGGAAGATCCCCTGGAGGAGGGTATGGCAACACACTCCAGTATTCTTGCTTGGAGAATCCCCATTGACAGAGGAGCCTGGAGGGCTATAGTCCTCAGGGTGGCAAAGAGTTGGACATGACTGAGTGACTGAGCGCAAATTTGTTTATTAACTGAAGAAGCAGACTTTACTAAGATTTTTTTTTTAATGTGATTCAGTTCAGTTCAGTTCAGTTGCTCAGTCATGTCTGACTCTTTGCAACCCCATGAATCGCAGCATGCCAGGCCTCCCTGTCCATCACCAACTCCCAGAGTTCACTCAAACTCACGTCTATCGAGTAGGTGATGCCATCCAGCCATCTCATCCTCTGTCGTCCCCTTCTCCTCCTGTCCCCAATCCCTCCCAGCATCAGAGTCTTTTCCAATGAGTCAAGTCTTCACATGAGGTGACCAAAGTATTGGAGTTTCAGCTTTAGTATCAGTCCTTCCAAAGAACACCCAGGACTCATCTCCATTAGAATGGACTGGTTGGATCTCCTTGCAGTCCAAGGGACTCTCAAGAGTCTTCTCCAACACCACAGTTCAAAAGCATCAATTCTTCAGCGCTCAGCTTTCTTCACAGTCCAACTCTCACATCCATACTCTAGCATTATCTCCATCAAATAAATAATTGACTGACTGTTAGGTATACGATGAGAATGTTAGTTGCTCAGTCATATCTGACTCTTCGTGACCCCAGAACTATAGCCTGCCAGGCTCCTCTATCCATGGAATTCTCCAGGCAAGAATACTGGAGTGGGTTGCCATTCCCTTCTCCAGGGGATCTTCCTGACCCAGGGACTGAACCCAGGTCTCCTGCATTGCAGGCAGATTCTTTAACATCTGAGCTACCAGGGAAGCCAGGTACATGGTAGCATTGCTTTTTTTCTTTTTCCTATGATATTAAGCTCAGTCCATGATGGCAACCCCTAATACTTGCCAGTACAAGGGAAAACGTATAATATACGGAGTTCTGGAGGTCAGAAATCTTATGTTTATTTAGCTATGCACTCAGGGATAATTTACTTATGCAGTTTATCATTTACACATAAAAGAGAGGACATTATGAAATTTATAAAAAGCTATTTAGCTTCCCTGGTGGCTCAGACTATAAAGCGTCTGCCTGCAGTGCGGGAGACCCGGGTTCGCTCCCTGGGTTGGGAAGATCCCCTGGAGAAGGAAATGCAACCCACTCCAATACTCTTGCCTGGAAAATTCCATGGACTGAGGAGCCTGGTAGGCTACAGTCCATGGTGTCACGAAGAGTCGGACACGACTGTGCAACTTCACTTTCACCAATTTTTAGAACGAATATATTAAACATTAAAATATAAAAAAGGCCAAAGAAAGAGAAAGTAAAAAGTTGCCCCCCAAATCAGTCGAAAGATTTATACACCAGATATAAAACTTCCAGATTATATGCAAAAGTCTTTCCAAGAAGCTTACTTTGCATGTCCAGACTGCTGCTTTCCTAGGCCACAGTACCTGTACAATTCAGGACATTAAGGACAGGTTATTAGTTTGGTTATGCAAATATTTGGTGACACATTAGGCATAACTGCTGCAGGAATAGGGTATCCTAAACTTGAAATTCTAACCCAGGAGAAGGCTTAAAGTTCTATAATGGTTTTGTGGCCACCTAGAGGTTGGCTTTTCTGAGTAGAATAGCCAACCCTACTCACTAATTTTATTGGAAAAATAACTAAAGTTAACCCTGTATGTCTTAGAATATTTTTTACTTTGTATTGCTTCGATACTCCAAAAAAATATATAGCTATCTAAACAGTATATATATATCTTGGATTATTAACTATATCCTTGGCACAGAATAAACACTCAATTAGCCAACTTTTGAATGAATTTGTTGGAACCAACCTGTCTGCAGAAGTTAGGACCAGTGCGAGCAACCAGGTGGTATAGTTCAATACTTCTTAAATTTGAATGGGCATATTAAATACTTTTAAAATTGCAGATTCTGAGTCAATATTTTTGAAATGGTGCCTGAGATTGAATATTTCTCACAAGTTCCCTGACACTGACCATAATACTGGCCCTCAGAGAACATTTTAAATAGCAAGGGCCTAGCTATTGCTACATGGCCACATTTTGGATTCACTTTAACTTAGAGAACTCTAAGAAATACACATGTGTACATGGAATCCAGAAAAAGGTACTGATGAACCTATTTGCAGGGCAGGAATAGAGACACAGAGATAGAGAACGGACTTGTGGGCACAGCAGGGAAGGAAAAGGCAGGATGAACTGAGAGAGTAGCATCGACGAATACACACTACCACGTGTAAAACAGATAGCTAGTGGGAAGCTGCTGCGTGACACAGGCAACTCAGCTTGGTGCACCCCACAGGGGTGGGATGGTGCGCGGGGTGGGATGGTGCGCGGGGTGGGATGGTGCGCGGGGTGGGAGGGAGGCTGCAGAGGGAGGGGAGAATGGATGCATATAGCTGATTCCCTTTGCTGTAGAGCAGAAACTAATGCAACATTGTAGAGCAATTATACTATGACAAAAAAAATACCCTGTGATAAACCATAATGGAAAAGAATATTAAAGAGAATGTGTATATATACGGAGAAGGCAATGGCACCCCACTCCAGTACTCTTGCCTGGAAACTCCCATGGATGGAGGAGCCTGGTAGGCTGCGGTCCATGGAGTCGCTAAGAGTTGGACATGACTGAGCGACTTCACTTTCACTCTTCACTCTCATGCATTGGAGAAGGAAATGGCAACCCACTCCAGTGTTCTTGCCTGGAGAATCCCAGGGACGGAGGAGCCTGGTAGGCTGCAGTCCATGGGGTTGCACAGAGTCGGACACGACTGAAGTGACTTAGCAGCATATGTATGTGTATATATATATATATATGCATAACTGAATCACTTTGCTGTATAACAGGAATTAATGACATTGTAAATCAACTATACTTCAATAAAAATAAATAAATAAGAAGAAAAGAAATACATATGCTGTGTTCCACTTTCAGAGAATCGGCTTAATTAGTATAGGGTGTGGTCTGGTCATCAGGGGTTGTTAAAGACCCTCACGATATGAAGACCACTGATTCAAAAGATAAAGACATGTACGAGAGGAGCACAGGAGAGTTGAAAGAGAGATTTTTATTGTACAAATTCTCTTCTTTAATGTATGTGGAAATTTACTGGTAAAAATAGTCTAGAACATATTGTCATTTCACCTTTGGATATATCTGTTATGAGCAAGAAAACTTTTCCTCTGTCATAGCAACAGTGTCACCTGATCACTGGATTTGCACCTGTTCTCAGCTGGCAAAGCAGTTAATGTTCTGAAGCTCCCTAGTTAAAAAAAAAAAAAAAATTCTCTAGTGTACTTTTTCATTATCTTTTAAAAAACACTGTCACATGTTGCTCTTCTAAGACTAACTACCCAGCTTCCTGAGGGCTATTTAGTTTTATGGGAAAACTGAACTGAGATGCTCCTGAGATAAATGCAAACATGGTCTTTTGTAAAGGGGCACACATGCTGGGTGAGCAAGGAAGCTTTGATAGGCCCAAGGGAAGTCAGTGAGTCATTATGATGAGCAAAGCTCTGGACCATCTGATAACAGGGGGAAATTCTGATGAATCTATGTATAAAATTTAGCGTACATAGTTCACAGACACATGATTTGGAAAGACTTTGAAAGTATAAACACAGTGTAAAGAACAATGCAGGAAATGGCTATGGCCCTAAACATTTAATTGAAAATATTCTTTGAGGATTGATATCACAAACACCCATTATTTGTAAACATTTAATTGGTGACTTCTTTTGTTTGATGTAGGCATCATGCTAGGTGAGTAAATGGTGAGTAAAATAGACATGATTTGGGCCTTCTTGGAGCACTGAGAACATTTAAAAGGAAGAGACAAATTCTGAAAAATATCTGGGAGAAGTATTCTGGGAACATGTGACTCAAACACAATTCTCTCTCTATCTCTTGTTCCTCTCACCTAAACCCAAGCTATTTGATGCTGCTGCTGCTGCTAAGTCACTTCAGTCGTGTCTGACTCTGTGCGACCCCATAGATGGCAGCCCACTAGGCTCCCCCGTCCCTGGGATTCTCCAGGCAAGAACACTGGAGTGGGTTGCCATTTCCTTCTCCAATGCATGAAAGTGAAAAGTGAAAGTGAAGTCGCTCAGTGGTATCCGACCCTCAGCAACCCCATGGACTGCAGCCTTCCAGGCTCCTCCGTCCATGGGATTTTCCAGGCAAGAGTACTGGAGTGGGGTGCCATTGCTTTCTCCAATTTGATGCTACTGATACAAATAGCTACAGAATTCTGTAGATAGATGTGCATGAATGATGCTCGTGTCCTGGCTGGCATCCTGGTGGACAAAGATGGTAGTGAGATTTCTTCCTTACTGGTTTGGAGAGCAGTTGGAGAACAGCATGCGTCTCAATGTAAAATCTGAGAGGGGTGGATCCTGCTAAGAGCTCGGTCCTTAGAAAAGAAGAGATGCTTGTGCAGAAGGTTCTCTTCCTCCTAGAATCTTCTTGCAGGTGCTGCCGTCAACAAATGCCTGCATATATACCATCAGCGCATGGGGGTAGGGCACTTTACCTTCCACTACCTATGAGAATGCTGTCACTTAGGAAAATTGCATGTTGGTAGCATCCTCATCCGAGAAGGCAATGGCACCCCACTCCAATACTCTTGCCTGGCAAATCCCATGGATGGAGGAGCTTGGTAGGCTGCAGTGGGGTCGCAAAGAGTCGGACACGACTGAGTGACTTCACTTTCACCTTTCACTTTCATGCATTGGAGAAGGAAATGGCAACCCACTCCAGTGTTCTTGCCTAGAGAATCCCAGGGATGGGGGAGCCTGGTGGGATGCCATCTATGGGGTCACACAGAGTCGGCCACGACTGAAGCGACTTAGCAGCAGTAGCAGCAGCATCCTCATAAGCAGACCAAGGGAAAAAAACCCCACCCATCTAAGGGGACTAAAAGCCAGAAATAGGATGATCAATCACAATAAATGGAATCCATCCCAAGTGAAATAGAGCTCCAGGTGGAGGCAAAAATGAAGAGAAAATAAGAGTACTTTTTTTGGAACTGAAACATGATTTTCACAACTATATAATTCAGTATGTGTATGAGGGAGAGGATGACTTTTGCTGAAACCTGAATTACTAACCTGAAGATCAAGTTTAAGCACTATACCAAAGTACAGAGGGGAGTACTAAATAAATTACAGGTATAAAATGGAAAATATAAGAGAGTTAGTGGATGGGTCCAAGAAAATTAAAAAATGAAAAATTGGAATTGCAGAAGGAGAATGGAACAGATGTAAGAGAAGCAATAATTAAGAAAAATATTTTTTTTCTGAGCTGAGAAAAGATCTGTATTGTCAGTTGAAAGGACTTAATAAGTTCCAGACAGGATGAATGAGAAAATGCACTGACCTATGCAAATTCGGGCAAAAATCTCAAGCTTACAAGCATCTGTGCAGAAAAAAATAAGTACTTCTACAGAAGAGTAGAAAATCAGATGGATGCTAGACCTCTCATTCCCAACTTAGTTGAAAGGTAGGGAAACAGCATCTATAAATTACTAAGGGAAAAAACTACAACACAAAAATCCAAACCCAGCTAAGCTACTATTTATTCATTAAGATGAATCTTGAATGGTAAGACTCAATGTCATAAAATTTAAGTTTTCCAGAAATTAATTTATAAACATTATGCAGTTCCAATTAGAATCTCAACAAGTTATTTTTAAGTAGAGACTGAATAACCTTAAAAAAAAATATATATATATAGTAGGTTAAATATCAAAATATAGCCAGAACATATTAATTAGGAGAATAATGCAAATATGACTCTTGTCTCATCAGAAATCACAATGCTAGAAAAATAAAGTCTTTGTAATCATATCAATGTAATATTGATATAGAAATAGACAAAGAGTGGGAAATATAGAAATTCAGAATTAGACCTAGTAAATACAAGAATTTATTACTTGCCAAAGGGTAGTTTAATAAAATAGGGAAAAAATGGGTTAATTATTAAGTTATGTTGAGTCAACTGGATATTCATCATAGAAGAAATAAAAGTGAAGCCACATGTTATGCCAAATAAAGATATTAATCAAGAATGAGAAAGAAGATGTATAAGATGAGGTAAACATTTTGATACCTACAAGCTGTAACTTTTGTTTAAGACACAAAATACCACAAAACATAATTACAATGACTATAATGCACAAAGAACTAAATAGTACAATATACCAAAATTATTGACATAAGAAGAACAATGAAAGTAAAATAGGCAATATATATGGTTAGGCAATTACATGGAAGAATAAATCCAAATAGCCAACAAATTCATATGCGTGCATGTGTGCTAAGTTGCTTCAGTTGTGTCAAACTCTTTGTGACCCTATGGACTGTAGCCTACCAGGCTCCAAATTCACATAAAGATTCCTAATTTCAGTAACAATGAGGAAAATGCAAATAAAAATAACCATGATATATCACTTTATTCTCATTAGACTGGAAAAACTCTACGTATCTATTGCTAGTGGGTACATAGAGAAAATGGAATTCTATATGCATATATAAGCAGATACTCTATATGCTTATAGAAATATAAGATTAGGTAGCTTTTTAAAAACTTAATCCGACCACATCTATTACAAGGTAAGATACTTGTATTCTTAAAAGTATTATGCAAACTCTTAGAAAATAATTCCTGGAAATAAAAGCATTGACACACAAAATATATAATATCTATGAGGATTTTTATTGCAGTATTGGGTATAGAAACTAAAAACTGGCAACAAAGTTAGTGTTCAACAACAGATGAATGACTGGATAGATTAAGACTCAATTGTACATGGTGTACTATGTGGCCATTAAAAAATGGCTACCAGATGACTTAGAAGACCTTCCCAGGATGTTATTGAGCAAAAACAGCAAGGTGCAGAAAGGTGTATAAACCTACAAATTAAATATTGCAAAAGGATAATTATATACGTAAGGTGAAGTGAAGTGTTAGTAGCTCAGTCATGTTTGACTCTTTGCGACCTCATGGACTGTAGCCTGCCAGGCTCCTCTGTCAATGGAATTCTCCAGGCAAGAGAATACTTCAGTAGGTAGCCAATACTCCAATACTGGAGTAGATAGCCATTCCCTTCTACAGGGAATCTTCCCAACCCAGGAATCGAGCCTGGGTCTCCGGCATTGCACGCAAATTCTTTACCATCTGAGCCACCAGGGAAGCCCAATTATATACACATACATTAAAGCTCAACAGTTAGAAAACAAAGATCATGGCATCTGGTTGCATCACTTCTTGGCAAATAGATGGAAAAACAGTGGAAACAGTGGCTGACTTTATTTTGGGGGGCTCTAAAATCACTGCAGATGGTGACTGCAGCCATGATATTAAAAGACGCTTACTCCTTGGAAGGAAAGTTATGACTAACCTAGACAGCATATGAAAAAGCAAGGGCGTTACTTTACCTACAAAGGTCTGTCTAGTCAAGGCTATGGTTTTTCCAGTAGTCAGGTATGGATGTGAGAGCTGGACTATAAAGAAAGCTGAGCACCAAAGAATTGATGCTTTTGAAGTGTGGTGTTGGAAAAGACTCTTGAGAGTCTCTTGGACTGCAAGGAGATCCAACCAGTCAACCCTGAAGGAAATCAGTCCCGAATGTTCATTGGAAGGACTGATGTTGAACTGAAACTGCAATACTTTGGCCACCTGATGCGAAGAGCCGACTCATTTGAAAAGACCCTGATGCTGGGAAAGATTGAGGGCAGGAGAAGGGGAGGACAGAGGATGAGATGGTTGGATGGTATCACTGACTCAATGCACATGGGTTTGAGTGGACTCCAGGAGTTGGGGATGGACAGGGAGGCCTAGCGTGCTGCAGTCCATGGGGTCGCAAAGAGTCAGACATGACTGAGTGATAGAACTGACATAAATGATGTACTATTGTGATAAGTGCTATGAGAAATTTCAGGGAACTGAGAAGGCATATAGGATGTTTTTCCTAGATGAAATAGCATTGGCTGTGTGAAGGAGGAGGAGAAAAATGGTCTAGATGGACAGAATTGCTCATGAGAAAACTCCATGTGGGAAAAGAGTTTAAACTGGCCTTTAGGAGGAACTGTAAGAATTCTAGAGCAATGGGAACTTAATAAAAGAAGAGAAACCTAGCTCAATGTGAGATAAGAGGACAAGGCAGGCAGGCAGGATTTCAACATAAAAACTTTGGTTTTATCTCAAGAGCAATGAGCACATTGAAGGGTTTAAGTAAGGCAGAAAACGGGCACACTGCTGTTATAAGAAAATCACCCTGGCTGTTATACGGAGTTTGGATTGTAGTGGGCAAAAGTGAGTGTAGAATGTTTGATTTAGACTTGGGATGGTGGCAGAGAAGTTGGAAAGAGAAAAGATTTAGACATAATCAATGATTCACAGGAAATAATTTATAAGCAAGGTATATTATAGTGTTATTAAGATGGGTAAAATCGGAAACAATTTAAATTTGGAAAATGGTAAGATAAATTTTGGTATATCACTTTGACATGCTATTTGTATTTTTCAAACATTAAAATCATGGTAGCAAAGAAAATATAGTGGTAAGAAAAATAATGATGATAGCATTTTAAAGCCAAAGTTTATATAGTATATATTGTGATCTTAGCTACATAAAAGGAAAAAGTGTGTTTATGTATGTATGACCCAGAACATTTACATGAATCTTCAGGTGAAAATAACACCAAAATGAGAATAGTTATTTTGTATTTGGTGTGACCATGTTAATTTCACCCTCATTATAATTTTTTATAGTTTCCAAATTTGTCTAGTGACTACAAACTACTATATTAATGAGATTTTTTAAAAATATAGGATAACAAAAGTTTTGTCAGAATATTTTCTGATGTTTATTTAAATGCTAAATTAACTAAATGTTAAATTAATTAAATGAATGCTAAATTAACCTTTATCTTATCTTCTTTACTTAAAAATTATCTGTATTCAGATTGAGTTAATTGTTATTTTGTTTAAACCTTTAAATACATAAAAAAGTTAAATTACCAAAGGTATATGCAGATTTTAATTAACTTCAGCCTTAAGGCTATTTTTATTTCTAGTTTGCTTGGCTGAAATTCTGGAAAAGCTAGTAAATCTAACATATTATTAATGTAGATTTCCATAGCAAATTCAGTTGTAAAAAGTTCAAAAGCAGTGTGAGAAACATTAGCGATATGGGAGTTTGAAAGTGAAAGTGTTAGTCATTCAATCGTGTACCACTCTGTGAGTTCATGGGCTATAGCCTGCCAGACTCCTCTGTCTGTGGGATTTTCCTATCAAGAATACTAGAGTGGGTTACCATTCCCTTCTCCAGGGGATCTTGCCTACCCAGGGATTGAACCCAGGTCTCCTACATTGAAGGCAGATTCTTTACCATCTGAGCCACAAAGGAAGTGGGAATTTGATAAATCATAATTCTGAAAACTGTCTATGGAAATAATAAACTTTTATTCCTAATGTACATGTGAAAAGCTTAAGCTAATGTGTGTGCAGATAAGACAGACCTTCTTTCTTAAATACCGGAAAAGGTCAGTTTCGTTAGATAGGCTTTCCGGAAGTCTAGACAAGGGTGGGTTTTGATCATAGGAGTAATAAACTGGGAAGTGCATATATCTTCATTTTGTGAAGAAAGAGAAAATCTTATACACAATGAGATAGATGTTTATAATACATATAACATCTTACATTAAAGCATTACATATTTAAAAATAATTTCCAAACCCTTTATCTTTTAAAACTTTTAAGATATCTCTGACTGATGATATCCATTCAAGTTAATGAGAAGTATTGGTTTATCTATAAAGGTAAAATCAAGATTTATTTAAAAGTTTAAATCAATATTTCAATATTTTACTTTCATTTTGATATAGTAGGTACTCCATATTGTTAGGATTTTGAATCTAATTTAAAATTATATTTTTGTAGATATCTTTCTGGTTTAGAACTATGTATTTATGGTAACAGCAAAATAACATTCATAATGTCCATATTTTATGTGACTTTACATTACTCAGAAGAAGAAAACAATCCTCATAGTGAAAGCTGAGCTATAATAAACACAAAATCTATGTTTTTATTACATAGGAAAAGACTTTTACCTTGTACATACACACAGAGTATATAAGACTATTTTATGAGTATTTTATATTATAAATATAAAATATATATATTATAAATATATATGAGTATTTTATGTACTATATTTAAATGTTAGGAGTATTTAAAATTTGTCATAAGTGTTTGCAATTTTTATACATTTAAATATCTATGTGTAGAAATAAATAAATTAGTAACTGGGCAAAGATGCTAGAAACAGTTTAATTAGCTAACTCCCTGCATACACGTGCATGTGTGTGTGGGTGTGTGTGTGTGTGTGTGCACGTGTGTGTGTGCTCAAGTCGTGTCCTGAAGTCATTCAGTCGTCTCTGACTCTTTGGGACCCCATGGACTGTAGCCTACCAAGTTCCTCTGTCCATGGGATTTTCCAGACAAGAATACTAGAGTGGGTTGTCATTTCCTTCTCCAGGAGATCTTCCTGAACCAGGGATTGAACCTGGGTCTCCTGTATTGTAGGCAGACACTTTACCATTTGAGCAACTGGGGAAGTCTAGAGTACTAGAATACAGGCAAGAATACTAGAGTGATTTGCCATTTCCTACTCCGTAGCTAACTCCCTGTTTATATGTAATTTTTTTAATGAAAAGGGATGTTTCCCCCCAAATTCCTAAAGCAGTTGACTGTTCTTAATTTTTAAGCTGATTAAATGGTCCCCTTATCTACACTATTGAATCCTAGCAGTTTAAAAAATGTTATCTATGAAGGTATATTGAAGAAAAAACTGTTCAAACTGTGGCATATTGCAAAACAATACAGTGAGAAAATACTGAGATTTTGCTTAATTATGTATTACTTGGTTACACTATAACAGTTTGGTAAAGGGATATGATTCAATTAATTCATCATGTGGATATTCAGTAAATGCCAGTGGGATAAAGCTAGACTGAGAGGAGAAATTACAAAAGCAAAATTTTCTTATTTTACTTCACATTTACAGTTTCACATCAAAAACTAGTAGTTAAAATATTTGAAATCAAATTTGTATTGTGTTGACTTGATGGAATATTTTGAGAAACACAGTCTATGAAATGTTTCAAATTTCAGCTTATCCAGATTTAAGATGGTTCACGTTCATTTTGCAATATTATATGCTACCTTTTACAGTTTAAGATATGTTAGTGAACTGAATGACATATTGTAGCTCTTCTGCTGAAGCCAAACATATAGAACATTGAAACAAAGTAAAATAAAACAGTATCAAAAACCTTAGAAAGCTGTTTAAAAATATAACTAACCCAGAAGATAACAGAACACTTGGATTTTATCTTTTGAAAAAAAATCCAGAGCATCCCCTTGGGATTGGTCAATAGTCAGTCTAATAACTGAAAAAAAAAATCCAAATTTCCACAATTTCTGATTTTTATCATTTTTTGCTGTTGATAGAAAACAATTTATTTCCACTGAAGCAATTTAGCCAAGTTTGGAAGCTGGCCTAGCATAGGATTGCTGTTGTTTAATTGCTAAGTTCGTGTCCAGCTCTTTTGCAACCCCATGGACTGTAGCCCATCAGGCTCCTCTGTCCATGGGATTTCCTAGGCAAGAACACTGGAGTGGGTTGCCATTTAACTTCTCTAAGGGATCTTCCCAACACAGGGATTGAACCCACGTCTGCTGCATTGAAGGAGGATTCTTCATTGCTGAGCCACTAGGGAAAACTTGAGGTTAAAAAAGAGACCCGATAGGTACCCTGGCTACTGCCATCATTTCCCAAATGAATATATTAGGCTCAGAGAGTTGTCTGACTTCAAATCAATGACTAAGGTGAGAGATTCAACAAAATTTTGTTACTTTGAGGGGTGGGATGAATTGAGAGATTGGGATTGACATCTACACATTATTGATACAATCTATAAAATAGATAACTGATAAGAACCTCCTATACAGCTCAGGGAACTCTACTCAGTGCTTGTGTGACCTAAATGGGAAGGAAAAAAAAAAAAAGGCTGGGGGTGGGGGGTGTGGATATATGAATGTGAACCTAGAACTTCCAGATGTTCAAGCTGGATTTTGAAAAGGCAGAGAAACCAGAGGTCAAATTGCCAACATCTGTTGGATAATAGAAAAAGCACGAGAATTCCAGAGAAACATCTACTTCTGCTTTAATGACTAAGCCAAAGCCTTTGACTGTGCAGACCACAACAAACTGTGGAAAATTCTTCAAGAGATGGGAATACCAGACCACCTTATCTGCTTTCTGAGAAACCTATATGCAGGTCAAGAAGCAACAGTTAGAACTGGACATGGAACAATGGACTGGCTCCAAATTGAGAAAGGAGTACATCAAGGTTGTATATTGTCCCCTGCTTATTTAACTTCTATGCAGAGTACACCGTGCGAAATGTTGGGCTGAATGAAGCACCAGCTGGAATCAAGATTGCTGGGAGAAATATCAATAATCTCAAATGTGCAGATGACACTACCCCTGTGGCAGAAAGCGAAGAGGAACTACAGAGTCTCCTGATGAAGGTGAAAGAGGAGAGTGAAAAAGCTGGCTTAATACTCAACATTAAAAAAATGAAGATCATGATATCTGGTCCCATCACTTCATGGCAAATGGGGAAAGAATGGAAACAGGGACAGACTTTATTTCCTTGGACTCCAAAATCACTGCAGATGGTAACTGCAGCCATGACATTAAAAGATGCTTTCTCCTTAGAACAGAGGCTATGAGAAACCTAGATAGCATATTCCCTTGTAGCTCAGTTGGTGAAGAGTCTGCCTGCAATGCAGGAGACCAAGGTTCAATTCCTGGGTTGGGAAGATCCTCTGGAGAAGGAAATGGCAACCCATGCCAGTATTCTTGCTTAGAGAATCTCATGGACAGAGGAACCTGGCAGGCTACAGTTTATGGGGTTGCAAGAGTTGGACACGACTGAGTGACTAAGCACACACAGCAAACAGCATATTAAACAGCAGAAACATTACTTTGCCAACAAAGGTCCATATATTCAAAGCTATGGGTTTTCCAGTAGTCATGTATGGATGTGAGAGTCGGACCATAAAAAAGACTGAGCACCAAAGAATTGATGCTTTTGAACTGTGGTGTTGGAGAAGACTCTTGAGAGTCCCTTGGTCTGCAAGGAGATCAAATCAGTCAATCTTAAAGAAAATCAGTCCTGAATATTCATTGGAAGGACTGGTACTGAAGTTCCAATACTTTGGCCACTTGATGCAAAGAACTGACTCATTAGAAAAAAACCTGATGCTGGGAAAGATTGAAGGCAAGAGGAGAAGGGGACAACAGAGGATGAGATGGTTGAATGCAATCACCCACTCAATGGACATGAGTCTGAGAAAGCTCTGGGAGGTGCTGAAGGACAGGGAAGCCTGCATACTCTAGTCCACGGGGTCACGAAATGTTGGACATGACTGAGTGACTGAACAACAGCGAATGTACATGCATAGCTGATTCGCTTTACTGTACATTAGAAACTAACACTACAAAGTAACTATACTCCAATAAAAATTACCTAAAATTTTTTTCTTATGGTTGGTTTCACTCTCTTTTTCAAACTTACATTGCTTCATTTTTAGAGACATACTTACAGAGATTAGCTATTCTTGTTAACTATAGTGTTGCACAGTAATGGTGACATTGTAAAATGATTTGGGGTGGTAAACAGATTAGACCTATTTTAGTAGTTAAATATTTTATTATGTTTTAGAAAAATACAACTGGCACTCTTAACTATGGTTTCATTGATATTGCCTAGCATCCTAGGCTCATTTTATAAAATTATTGACATAATGTTGCTTTAAATAAAAATACTATAAATATAGGGCATATGATAAATCCATAGCAAAAATATAATGAATCTGGTTTGGAATAAAGTTTGTGAAATACTATTTTATGTTAAAAATGTTCTTAAAGCTCTGATGACAAGTTCTTCAGAAGTCTAAACTATTGAGCCAAACAAATAATAGTAAGTGAAAATTAACAGCATTAATTAGTTGAACTGTCATGTTTTCTTTATATTTCCAAGAGTCTGCCTTTCAAAATAAAAAGTGATTTCATTTTGATTATGTAAATTAGTTGCCTTCTTTCCATCTCTTTATCACTTTTGGCTTGGACGCTCATCATTTCCTTATTAGACTAACGCAAACATTAGTTTTCCTTTCCAATCTGTTTTCCTTCTTCCAGTCTTGGTCCAATTATTCTCCACATTACTCGTGAGAATGACAAAACACACACACACACACACATTTGATAACTTTAATCTCCAACTTAAAAAATCTTGGAATGGTATTCCTTCACTGGCATAATAAAGTCATATATCCAAACCACTGTCCCAATTTCTCACTCTTTGCCTTCTTATTCTCCTTCTCCTCAGGCTCCAAACACATCAAAGAATTTTCTGTTTCCTGAAAGGATCCATCTCTATATTTTGACCTGAAGGCTGATGTATCTCAAGACTCAGCTGATTCATGAATTATTTCTTTCATGATCAAACACTCATGAGTGCTCGATGTGTACTGTGCAAGGCAATGCATATTTCCTGCCTTTACAGCTTAATGGAGAAGAGACATTAAGTAAAAGAGTAATTACATAGTTAAGTTAGTTAAGTCGCTCAGTCGTGTCCGACTCTGTGCGACCCCATAGACGGCAGCCCACCAGGTTTCCCTGCCCCTGGGATTCTCCAGGCAAGAACACTGGAGTGGGTTGCCAATTACATAGTTAAAATGATATTAAAGTCTATGAAGAAAAACACCTCAGCTGATGTAAAAGAGTAAGAGGGGAAACATTTGTCCAGGTGAGCAGGGACAACCTGAAGCTGACATTGAATATGAAACTTGAAGCCTGAAGGCAATCTGCTTTAGTTCCCCATGGTTGCTACAGCAAATTATCACAAATATAGAGGCTTAAAACAACATAAATTTATGCTGCAGTTCTGGAAGTCAGAAGCCTGAGGATTTGTGGGGCTAAAGGCAAAATTTGGCAGGACTGTGTTCTTTCTGAAGGAAAGGAAAGAATCTGTTGTCTTTTCCAGAATGTGCAGACTGTCTTCTTTCTTTGCCTTACAGCCCTCTTTCATCTTCAAAGCTGACAAGCACGTCACTCTGACCTCTGCTTCCATCTTCACATTTTCTTCTCTTTCTCCTGCCACTTCCTTCCCATAAATGCTGTCAGGATTACCTTGGGCCTGCCTGGATAATTCAGGATAATCTCCCCACAGCAAGATCTTTAATGTAATGAACTCCTCTGAAGTCCGTTTTGCCGTGATGATAACAGTCACAGGTTCCAGGGACTGGACATGGATATCTTTGGGAGATATTATTCTGTCTGTCATGGTCTCCAACCACTTATCACCTGCTCTTGCTGTCCTTTCCTCATCTCCTGCATCTGGCTGACCGGGTACCCTGTGTTCTCCCTTAGAGTTCTGTGAAGTCCTGTCATAGCCCTACACCACAGAGCAATTTCTGTTCATGAATCTGCCTCTGCGAGTCTAATATTCTGGGGGAGTCATGCCTGGTGAATGTTCAGATTCCCAGCTGCACATAACATTTGCATATAGTAGACATTCCATAGTCATTAGTTAAAAATAATGTCCAGTTTGAGAACATTGTGAATGCTGTTGCCCAATTGCCATCAAAAAATAAACTTGGGCTAGAAAGTTCCATCGTGTGTGGGTTTTTAATAAATACCATATACTAGAAAAAATTCATCAACACTATTTTCCCTTAGGTTTAAAACAGTGGTTAAGTGTGTGGGTATAGGCATTAGACTGCCTAGTTTGGAATCCCAACTTTCATACTCATTAACTGTGTTCTTGAGTATACTTCAAGGGGGAAAAAAACAACAATATATTCTTTGATGCCTCAGTTTACTTAAATGGGGCTGGTAATGGCACTGATCTCATAGGGCTTTGGTGAGGATTGAGGGGATTAATAATATAAAACTTATAGGCTGCAGCAATGAGTATAAGCTGTTAACATTATCATTAGCAAATATTTAATGAGTGGTGATTATAATTAGGGCAGGAATTCAATTGAGATTTCACCTAATCTGATTTCTGTACAATTAATCAAGATTTCACAGAGAGGAAAAAAAATCTGAAGTCCATACATTATTTTGTTTTCCTAGCAGACTTGAAACCCTCTGAGAGCTCTGTCATGCACCTACGAGTACATGGGAGATTTATGTTCAGTTTCGGCACTTACGTTTTTACTTGCAAAACAAGATTCTAAAAATATATATTAAATTAATAACCGATTTGTGGCAAAACCTTAACATTTTCAGAGGTGAATAGCTTGGCCTTGGGGCCATGGTCAAATATCATCTAGTCTTTGATAATTTAATTGAAACTAACGTTGGTGATAAAAAATACAGGCTTTTTTTCAGGGACAACGTTTGATTTGGGAGACTGGGAGGGTCCTGGCCTTGACCACAGATAACAAGACTCCCACTGGGGAATGTCTTTGAAAGGTTAACACATATTTCACTTTGTGTTCTATCCTCCTATGACTCCTTCTTGGCATTCTCTTTTAATTGGTGGTGTTATTCTTTTCTTATTTGCAGATAAATTCCATTTTATCGTGGATGTTTTCCAAGATTTGTGGCTAGGCTCTATGGTTTATTATGTGCTTTCAGTTTTCTGTCAGGTTTTATATCTTTTAATCTTTGGAATTTCAACAGATGGTGACTCTTTCTGGAGGTTAGATGAGCAATTAAAATGCTGTCTGGTTGCTGTGTGTCAGTGCATATGTTATTCACATTTCATGCTAAATGTGAACAAACCACACAGCCTTCTTCTTCTGCCTTACTTTCCTCTTTGGGAATTTAGGAATAGAAATATTCATTCTTCCTGACTGCTGTGAGGAATGAGTCAGAGGAAAGATGTGACAACTAGCTCAGTTCATACCCAGCAAAGCTAGGCAGAAGCACAGACTCTCAAACTTGCTCCTAAAAGCAGTTCTACCAATAACTGTCCTCAAAAGGGGTTCACAGCACATAGTCATATGATGTTAAAAAGGCAGGTTATAAATTAACCTTTAGAACAAGAAGTTAATTACTTAGAAATACTCCTGTGTGCCCTAAAGACAAATGTGTCATCCTGTAGATATAATCTTCCATTTTGTTAATAGTTGACATCCATTTTCAACTTTGTAGAATGTTAAGAGAAATATATAAAGAAAATTCATTCCAGCCTCATGACCTGGAATTCTATTAAAAATTAAATGAGATGTTGAACTGTACTGGAACTATAATGGGTTTTGATTAAATCTGACCAACTTTTATTGCACATCACTTATTTAATGAATAAATTTTGATACTTAGCATGGAAGATCAGTCTAGAGAATCAAAAAGATAAATAATACAGTTTTTGCCTAGAAGGAACTTACAGTAAATTTAGGGCAGACAGAAATATATTGCCCTTGCCTGCTGCTGCTGCTGCTGCTGCTGCTAAGTTGCTTCAGTCGTGTCCGATTGTGTGACCCCCATAGACGGCAGCCCACACGGCTCCCCCGTCCCTGGGATTCTCCAGGCAAGAACACTGGAGTGGGTTGCCAGAGGATACTTAATAAATGTTTATTAAACAAATGGTAAATGTCCTGAGAAGGATGAAAGACCGGTATGGAGCACAGAGTAGGGATTGATGTTGAGTGGGAGTATTAGGGAAGGCTGGACTTAGGATAATATTTATGATTGATTTTTTAACAAGGTAAATTTAGCTGTTGAGAAGAGGGCTTCTTGGGATTGGGATTGGCACATTTTGGGTTACAGATACAGGAAACAGTTTAGTATAATCAGGGAACTATGAACAGCCTGATGTGGTTGGAGACTGTAGAATATAGGCCATGGGCAGTGTGGGATATGGAGCCAGAAAGGAAGTACAAGACCAGATTATAGAGGCCTAACTTGCTGTGAAAGAATTTCAGTCAAAAATAGAACTGGAGGATGTAAAATGAGAATCTTACGTGTGCACTCAGGAAGACAAAACTTAAGCCCTAAGAGACTGATTTTCTATAAATGCCTGATTTACAGAAAACTCCTAGTGTTGGAATTTTCTTGAATGATGGAGGGATGATCAGAAGTTGTCTCATATCAACCTTGGCAAGTTTTGCCAGAGGCATGAATGGAAGATGCCCTAGGTCAGGTTAAAGTCTCACAAAGGGGGCTGAATAGGGCTTTGCTTGTATTTCTGCACTGTCTTCGTCTGGTTGGGCAGTTTTCAAGGCTGGTTTCCATTTGATTTTTTATTTTAATTGACTAACTGAACAGTAGCCCTATTACAGTTTCTACCCATGAATAAAAACTATCCTAAACCCTCAAAGGACAGGCCCATGGCTTGCTACTGTTTGCTTGTCTAATATTGCAATACCTCTGTTATTCCCAGATAAACTTATCTTTTGGAGTTATCTTGGTTACCTCTTTATTTAGGTCAAAAATACTAAAAAAAATTTTAATTTTAGGCAATGGAAAATATCTGCCCTGAAAATACAGGCAGTATTGTGTTGGTAAATCTGTTCTCAAAAGAAAATCCTTATTTGTAGCGTTTGCCAATTTTCGTAGTGTAAATTCTCCTGCTATGACTGGTTTCAACCTACCAACCTGATATCACTAAACTCAAAGCTGGGAAGAGACTCACATTAGCACTTTCCAGACAGTGTGAACTGGTTCCCAGCACCATGCTCAAATAGCTATTTTAGATAGGTTATCTTGACATCTCATTAGTGAACAGAGTGGAAATGGGGGTCAGAGAATGGGTTGCAAGACTAAACTGTAAGTCAGGTGAAAGATGAAGAAAACTGAAATGTGAAGTGGGGATGGAAAGCTGAGACAGATTAAGGAGAAAATCGTTAGTAGGGCAGAGTTTCTGCAACTGAGGTCTAAGGGTGAATTCTGTGGATGCCCTGAAATTATATGCACCCTTTAGTGCCATTTGGACATGAGTTTTATTAGATCTTCAATTGGTCAATGACCTCAAAATTTAAAGGTCAATGACCTTTAAAATTTAAGAACTGCCATGTTTAGATAGGCTAGACAGAATTTAGTAAGTGTGTATTAAAACAAGATCAGGTGATGAGTAAAATAAGATTAGCTGATGGAAGAAAAAGACTAGAGTTGTATATACTTTGGAGAATTATAACTTGGGCAGTTAAAACTTTTTTCTGTTCTTTTTTTTTTTTTTTTTTATCATTTTCTGGGACAGGGAAAGAAAAACAGGCACAAATTCAGAAGATTAGTAAGGATAACTCAGAAGATTAAGTAATGAAAGTGATTTTTTGAAAAAGATTATTAGATCAATTTTAGTTTTACAACAAAATAAGAGGAAGGTACAGTGATTTTCCACATACCCCTGCCCTAACACATGCACAGTTTCCCTCACTACCAACATGCTCTGCTACAGCAGAACATTTGTTATGATGGGTGAGGTTACACTGATATATCATAACCACTCGAAGTCCATGGTTTACAGAGGGGTTCACTCTAGATGTTGTACATTCTATGGGTTTAAAAAATGTACAATAGCAAGTATCCATCATTATAGTAGCATAAAGAGTATTTTCACTGCCCTGAAAATCCTCTGTGCTCGGTCTATTCATTCCTCCCTCTGACAACCACTGATATTTTTACTGTCTCCATAGTTTGATCTTTCCATAATGTCATAATGTCATATAGTTGGAATTATACAGTATTTAGCCTTTCGGATCAACTTCTTTTACTTAGTAAAATGCATTTTGGGTTCCTCTATGTCTCATGTCTTGATAGCACTTTTTTTTTTTTTTTTTTTTTTTTTTAGTACTGAATAGTGTTCAGATGTCTCAATGTACCACAGTCTATTTACTCATTCACTGACTGAAGAACATCTTGATTGCTTCCAAGTTTTGGCAAATATGGATAAAACTGCTGTAAACATCTGTGAGCAGCTTTGTATGTGGACATAAGTTTTCAATTTCTCTGGGTAAATACCAAGTTGCTGTATCTTATGGTAACATTATGCTTAAATTTGGAAGAAATCACCACCACACTGTCTTCCAAAATGGCTATACCATTCTGCATTCCCACCAGCAATGGATGAGTGTTCTTGTTGTTTTACAATCTTGCCAGTATTTGGTGTTGTCAGTGTTTAAGATTTTAGTCATTCTAATAGGGTTGTAGTGGCATCTTATTGTTGTTTTCATTTGCTGTCCTCACATACGATGTGGAATATCTTTCCATTTGCTTATTCACCATTTGTATATATTTGATGAATTGTGTATTGAAGTCTTCGGCCCATTTTAAAATGAGCTTGTTTCTTATTCTTCAGTTTTAAGAGTTCTTTGCATATTTTGGATAATCATCTTTTATTAGCTGTGTCTTTTACAGTATTTTCTCCCAACCTGTTTCTTGTCTTCTCATTCTTTGTGCATTACTTTTTACAGAGTAGAAGTTTTAAATTTTAATTTTGTCCAGCTTATCAATTCTTCCTTTTATGGATTGTGTCTTTGGAGTTGAATCTATAAAGCCATCACCATACCCAAGTTAATCTAGGTTTTTTCCTATGGTATCTTTTTGGTTTATAGTTTAGTTTTGTGTTTTACACTTATTATGTATGTGATCCACTTCATGTAAGATCTGCTTTTAGATTCAATTTTTATTTTTATTTTTTATTTTGGATGTGGATGTCCAGCTGGCCCATCACCACTTGTTGGAAAGACTTTGTTCCATTGTATTATCTTTGCTTTTTTGTCAAAGATCAGTTGACTATATTTATGTGCATCTATTTCTGGACATAAACATGATATTTAAGAGAGTTTTAGAACAAAAATACTTACAATGCAGCAGAGTACAGCAAATGAAGCATGATAAAATTAAGTGCTAATACTAATTTTATTACTAAATATGTGAATTCAGATATAGGAACTCAGAATATGTTTTGTTATAGAAACAAAATGATCATTTTGATTATATTTCCAGGCCAACTCAAGACCTTGTTGATGACAAAGAGAAGGAGGAAGAGAGAACGTAGGAGGAAAAGGAGAAGACAAAGGAATAAAAGGGCAAAGAAGCTGAAGCCCTGTTCTAAGTTCTCCTCTTCAAGCAATATGAGGCGGCAGCTACCAGAATTAAGAGGAAGTGCAGAGAAGTAGCCTGTGTAGAACACAGGCTAAGAAATCAGAGGACCTTTAGTTTGTATCAATTGTAGAGCCTTGTCTACTGAAAGAAAAACCTACTGCCTAAGAGTTGTGATGTTCAGTTTTATTTATGGACCTTACCGAGGACTATATCCCAGGAAAGAGTCTCTCAGATAGCTCTGAGGAACTGCTTCCAAGAGACAGCAGAGGAGCCACTATGCATATGAATTTGCAGGGCCAGAAGTACATGTGGCCAAGCGTACATCTTGGTAAAAGATTACAGATATCTCAACTTCATAATTTTAGGGCTTTACCATGGGAAAATGCAAGAATTTAGGGTCACTGAGATTATTCTTGAGATATACATCTTAACTCTCTAGAGGCCCCATTATAGCCAAGGACCCAAGGCTTATCCTGCTTTCACCATCCTGAGTCCCCTGCAAGGCGCGCTGAAGGTGGGAGACTGCAGTGAGCTCATAGAAAACCTTTTGTATGACTGAATGATGAACAACATTCTTTGTTCTTTTTGTTGCTGTTCACAAACTTCACCAAGTAAATTAACCTCAAGAAATGAGGAGAATGAGAATTCAGTTCAGTTCAGTTCAGTTCAGTCACTCAGTCATGTCCGACTCTTTGCGACCGCATGAATCGCAGCACGCCTCCCTGTCCATCACCAACTCCCATAGACGTGAGTCTGAGTGAACTCTGGGAGTTGGTGATGCACAGGGAGGCGTGGCGTGCTGCGATTCATGGGGTCGCAAAGGGTCGGACACGACTGAACGACTGAACTGAACTGAACTGAATTCTCATTCTCCTCATTTCTTGAATAATACAGGTTGGAACTACACTGGTCCACCTACATGCGGATTTTTTTCAATAGTAAATACCATAGCGCTGCACAATCCACAACTGATTGAACCCTCAGACAGGGAAGTGCAGATGCAAAGCAACCACAGACACAAAGAGCCAACTGTAGTTATAAGCAGACTTTTTCTTCATGGAGAATCAGCACTCCTAACTCTTTTGTTGTTTAATGGTCAACTATACTAAAATTTACTTTTCAAAACCATTGTATAGGTTGGAGATACTGTCTCTAAAGAATCTAATGATAATTGTTCAAACTAGCTATTATTATTAAAGCAAGATAATTCTTTGGTATTTATTCTGATAGAATCTGATTTACATGTAATATGTATATACTTTTGACTTCCAACTTCCCTGGTTGCTCAGTGGTAAAGAATCTATGTGCCAATGCAGGAGACGTGGGTTTGATTCCTAGGTCAGGAAGATCCCCTGGAGAAGGAAATGGCAACCAACTCCAGTATTCTTGCTGGGAAAAATCCCACGGACAGAGGAGCCTAGCTGGCTACAGTCCTTGGGGTCTCAAAGAGTCAGACACAACTTAGCAACTGAGTATGCATGCATGCATTTTTAAATTTCAGTGTGAATAAAAAATCTTTGAAAGCGTAGATAAATAAAATTTTACTTCAGTGGGATTTTGTTCTATTTTGACTTCTCTCTAATCAACTGTTACTTGAACTTGTGGACATATAAAAGAAGTTAAAAAGAATTTCAGGTAACTAAAATCAGTGAGACTCATAAATGCCTCCTCATCTATTAATGGGTTTCAGAGAAAACTGACTTTGTTGGTTGATAATCAATATGCACTTTGTTGGTTGATAATCAGTATGAGATGCCTTAGGGTTTAGGATTTGAGTCATATAATTTTTAATGATTTGCTTTCAGTTTCCTTTGTCTTGCTGAAAAATAACTACTAAAAACAAATCTCTGTGAATTGAACAAGAATTTCAGTTCTTACCCTAAGTAATAAAATATGACTATAATAGACTCTCTTGGACCTATTAAAAAGAGTTCAAATTTAAGTAGTTTTCTAGGGCTGTTGTAATAAATTAATACAAACTTGGTCACGTAAAACAACAGAAATTTCTTCTTTCAGTTTCTGAAGGGCAGAGTCTGAAATCAAAGTGTCCACATTCTATGGGAAAATTCTGTTTCTTGCCTCTTACAGCTTTTGTGGCTTCAGGCTTTTTGTGATACTTCTGGGCTTGTGGCCATATCAAGTTAGTCTCAGCCTCTTTCTCTGCTTTTGTGTGTGTGTGTGTGTGTGTGTCTGTGTGTGTGTGTATGTAAGTAATCTCCATTTGCCTTTCTTTCATAAAAACTCTTGTGATGAAATCTAGACTGATCTCCTTATCTTAAAATCCTTACTTTAATCACATCCACAAAGACCCTTTTTTCCAAAGAAGATAGCATTTACTCTTTTGACAAACCAGGTAACAGTCTCAGGTTCCAGAGATTAGAAAGTAAATATACCTTCTGGGGAGGGGAGGTATTTTTTTTTTCCGACTATCAGAGGGTTTGCCATTCATTTAATGCAAGCAGAAATGTTGTTTAGAATGAATTTGTTTTCAAAATACTACTGAGAGTAAAATATAAAATATGTGAAAAACAAACACAGCAAAGAGATAAGACGCTTAGAGACAGGAGATTCTTACTTCACTTCGGTCATGCCTCAAGTCTTCATGTGTGTGTTTCTTTAATTAATAGCTAGGAATTGCTTTTTCTATGCTGTTCAATTTTAACTTGAGTTGAGGGAAAAAATCTAGGACACCGTGAGAGGTTACAAAAATGGTATTGTGAGTTCACATAGCCAGCAGTCTTTTCATTTGTTTACCTCCCTCTTGAGATATTTCAGCTTTCCTAGGGAAGCTGAGGGTGTTTAATACTGGCAGGTATTGCATACACGGAAGATATTTAATTAATAGCTGATTCCTCTGTGCAAGTTTAGCCTTTTGTTTTATAGGGACACATCAATATTTTAGATCGAAAAGCTAATCTTCAATTAAAAGTGTTGTGTCAACACAAATGCAATAATTTTAACACTTTTTTTAAAGCCTGGGTTGAAAAAGTCAAAACAAGCAAAAGTAATAGAAAAGGTAAAGAAATACAAAAGCTGGTACTTTGAAAGGTGCAATAAGATAGATTTTAAAATGCAATCAGATAAGGAAATAGAGAAAGCAAAAATGTTCAACACTAAGATTGAGAGAACATGTAATCACAGATATAGAAGTAATTTTAGAATTGTGAGAAATTATTCTATGCAGCTTTCTATAAGGTTAAAAGAATGTGTGGCAAAGAACAGTTGGGTATATCTTTCTATTTCTCCTTTGCCTTTTGCTTCTCTTCTTTTCTCAGCTATTTGTAAGCCCTCCTCAGACAACCACTTGGCCTTTTTGCATTTCTTTTCCTTGGGGATGGTTTTGCTTACCACCCCCTGTACAATGTTATGAATCTCTATCCATGATTCTTCAGGCACTCTGTCTATCAGATCTAATCCCTTGAATCTATTTGTCACTTCCACTGTATAATAAGGGATTTGATTTAGGTCACACCTGAATGACCTGGTATTTTTCCCTACTTTTTCTTCAATTTAAGTCTGAATTTTGCAATAAGGAGCTCCTGATCTGAGCCACAGTCAGCTCCAAGAGGAAACACAGGTGGTCAAAACAAGATGCTCAATCTCAGGAATCAGCAGAAAAAACAAATTAGAGGCGAAAGGCATAAAAGAGATCCAGCTGCTCCCTTCTGCTATGTCTGAAGGGTCTTTACTTTCAGAGGAGCTATCAGGCTGTGCCCCCAAGAACTCACCCAAAGTGGGCTTGCTGCCTCTGCTAGTATTCATTCTTTACTGTCTGAGCCACCAGTGAAGCCCCCCTCTGCTAGTATTCATTCTTATTCTGTGGTATGCTCATACAATCTAGAGTATTTTACACCTTCATAGTTTCAAGTATTTGCATCTGCCTGCAGAAGCTCTTTGTCTAGGATGACAGTCAGATACATAAAGAGATAATTTAGAATACAGTTGGAGAAGGAAATGGCAACCCACTCCAGTGTTCTTGCCTGGAGAGTCCCATGGATGGAGGAGCCTAGTGGGCTACAGTCCATGGGCTCTCAGAGAATCGGACACAACTGAGCGACTTCACTTTCACTTTAGAATACAGTGGAGTTAGGTGGAAAACTGCCATAGAGGCCCCAAAGACAGAGTCTCAAACCTTGCCTACAGAGGTCAGTATGGGAAAGACCAGTTGCCAGATATTCTTCTCTTAATCTGTAGGTTAGAAAAACTGGATTCCCAACTGTAGCTTGACAATACTCTGTGGAATCTGTAGTGATGTCATCTCTCCCATCCCTGTCTTGAGTTTTTGTGTCTTTCCTCTTCTCTTTTCTGTTCATCTGATCTATCTAGTTAGAGGTTTGTTCATATCAAGTTTATTGATCTCTCAAAAAACCAGTATTAGATTTCATTGATTTTCTTTTTCTTTTATCTCAGTCTGACCTTTATAGTACAATTTAACTTTTTTCTACTTACTTTGGGTTTAATTTGCTTTTCTATTTTCCTGGTTTCTTAAAATGGAAGCTGAAGTCATCCATTTGAGAACCTTATTCTTTTCTTTAATAAAGGTTTTTGGTTTTATATATTTCCAAGTACTTCTTTATTAACACCCCATAAGATTTAATAGGAAGTGTTTTCATTTTCACCCACTTCAAAATATTTTTCAATTTCCTCTTTGATTTCTTTTTTGATACATGAGTTGTTTTGAAGGGTATTCACTTACCAAATATTTAGGAAGTTTTCTGTTATAGATATAATTTCATTGCACTCAGAGAACATACTTGGTATGTCTTGAACTGTTTCAAATTTTTTAGAGACTTATTTAATGGCTTACAATATACCTAGAGTGTGTTCTCTGCTGCAGTTGGGAGAGGTTCTAAAAATGTAAACTGGGTGAATTAGTTAAAATCTGAGTTATTCTTACTGTGCCTCTATTCCTGATTTTCTCACTTTATGAATTTAGTTCCTCTCAATGTTTATATTTAGAAAATATTGTCATTTGCTCTGTAAGTTATTAATACTATGTACAGATCCCTGGGTCGGGAAGATCCTTTGAGAAGGGAATGGCTACCCACTCCAGAATTCTGGCCTAGAGAATTCCATGGACAGAGAAGTGTGGAGGGCAACAGTCTATGGGGTTGCAAAGAGTCCAACTGGACTGAGCAACCAATGCCACACTACTACTAGAGTGACATATAGCTCCCTCTAGTGACTAAATTCAAACTTTCATATTTTAAAAATCATTTGCTTCTGATTGTTTAGAGAAATGCTTTTAGTAAAAAATAAATATTTTGGTAATTACAGATTATTTTTATATGTGTATCCACATGGTGAATTTAATCGAAGTGTTACAAATAATTTCATTTAAATTAAGTTTAAAAATTATATTTATCATCATGGGGGGGTTCAAATAGCTATATTATTTTTCTAACCTTTTTGTCAATCACACATTGTCTAGAACTTTTATGTATAAACTGAAATATGAGTCCATTTGGCACAAATACATATTACTGGTTATTTATGAACTCTACTCTGTCCCACAGGTGACACAAATTCCTCATTCCCCTAACCAATTATTCCACTTGCAATAATTGAATATCTGTTACAAGCCATTATGGGCTGAACCATGTCCTTTTTGAAACCATTCATTGAAGTCTTAACCCCCAGTTTTTCAGAATATGACTTTACTTGGGGGGTAAACTATTAAGTAAAAATGAGGTAATTAGAGTGGGCTTTATCCAGTATTACTGGTTTCCTTATAAACAGGGAAATTTAGAAAATAATTCATATAAGAAAAATATCTGAACATGAAGATGGCCATCCACAAGCCAAGGAGAAAGGTCTGAAACAGACCCTTCTCTCACAGCCTCAGAATGGACCAACCTTGCTAACACTTTGATCTTGGACTTCTGGACTCCATAACTATGAGACAATACATCTCTGTTATTTAAGCCACCTAGTCAGTGGTACTTTGTTATAGTGAAAAGTGAAAGTCGCTCAATCGTGTCTGACTCTTTGCAACCCCATGGGCTATACAGTCAATTGAATTCTCCAGGCCAGAATACTGGAGTGGGTAGCTTTTCCCTTCTCAAGGGGATCTTCCCATCTCAGGGATTGAGCCCAGGTCTCCCACATTGCAGGCGGATTCTTTACTGCCTGAGCCATTAGGGAAACTAAAACGTACCAAACACAGAACCTAAGTTTAAAGGCAAAAAGCACTGTCTTAGTATCATGAAATTCAAAGTCTACTAGAGAAATGGTCTTATTAACTTTCAACCAGTATATATTGGTTGAAATTCATGTCATAGAGGAGAGATATACACTCCAGATCTGGTCAAAGTATGGGGCATCTTGTCTGTGAGGTAGAGACATCTGAGCTAATCTGGAAGACACAGTATGACTTAAAAAACTGAAGGACAGAGGAGATGTTGGGAGGAAAAGGAATAATATCAGCAAAGACACCAAAATAAAAGCTAACCTGCTAAATTATAAGATGAGCCAAGAGTTGGGAAACAGTGTTTTAAAGCTAGAATTTATGTTGTTCAGGGCAGTGTTAAGAGATGAGACAGAGGAGACAGAAAACAGTATTATTGTAAAGAAGACAAATAAGTCTTGCATAAGGAGCTGACAATCTACTTACACAAAATTTAAGTATGTGAAGAGCACAGAAAGGATAAACATGTAAATACAAATGAATATTAACTGCATAAAACAATAGTAATAGTGACTTGTGAGTTTAAATAAATATGGAATTAATAATGTCATCAGAAGCTGGGAGGGGTAAATAGAGTAAATATATTCTAAGCTCCTTGCTGGTAAATGGTAAAAGTATTCATTTATAATAGATTCTAAAATGTCATAGATAGGTTATAATTTCTAGGACAACCACTGAAAGGTAATAAAAAATGTATAACCAACAAGTTCACCAAGCAAAATGAAATAGTAAATAAACTTGATTAATCAAAAAGAAGGCAAAAAAGAAGACAAGGGAACAAAAACCAGTTGAACAAATGGAAAGCAAATAGTAAGATGGTAAAGTTAAATCCAACATTCCAGTCATTAATTTATAGCAACAATTAAATATAAAATATAGAATTACAACAACCAATAAAATAAAAATAAAATATAAATTCAGAGAGTGAATTAAAAACAACAAAACAACAACCATATAATTCAAGGATATGTTGCCTGTAAGAGACACACCTTAAATATAATGACACAAAGGTTAAAAGCAGCATAGGAAAAGATAAACTATGCAGTTACTAACCAAAAGGCAGCTCATATAGCTCTGTTATATTTAAAAAGGTTTTTAAGGCAAGAAGCATTACTAAAGATAGAGATATTTTGTAATAAAATGGTCAATTTCCTATGTAGACATGCAATTCCAAATTTTTTTTATAATTAATAACATAACCTTAATTTATAAAACAAATTCAGGCAGAACTAAATGAAGAAATTAATAAACCATGATCATAGTGAAAGATTAACCACTTTTCTCCCTGTGGCGGTATTTATGTAATCACTCCATCAAGGTTTTGACTTTTCTGTTTTATTTGAGTAAACAAAACAGTAACTGCTTATAAAAAATGGGGAAATTTGAATGAAAAAATAGTATTTGAAAATATTTTAGGAGATATATAAGCTATATCTATCTTTATATTCCAAATTGCATTTTAAAGTAAGCAAGACTTTTTAGGAGTATTTGAAAGAAATTTCTCAAGTTGAGTCTTCTGGGTGAGAGTTTGATTTCTCCTCTGAGATTTTACTGTGTGTGTGATCAAAAACTTGCATTTTAAGTTTATTTTCTGTTACTTAATATATTCAGAATCGCTAAATGAATTTTAATTACAAGTGATGAGAAATCTAAAAATGCTTATGGTCTTTAAGCTCAGTTTAAAGAGACCCAAATATTTTATATTCTTAAATAAGTTGATGCTGTACAAGTAAGGTTTGCTTATAGGAAGAGAGACATATTGCTTCTTGAGAGCATGAGAGATTTAGGTGGAGGTAACAGACTTTACTGTGAAGCTTCTTTTTATGCTTTATATTCTGATTCTCTATCAGGTACTGAAGAAGACAGTCAAACTGGCCACATACCCCTAAATATAGAGGTTGTCATTTAGGGGAAGTGAGCCCTGTGAAAGCACACACTTCAGAGTATCACAGTTTGATTTTGCTTCTGAAGCAAATCTGGCTATCACTTTTTATGGATTTCCTTTTCTTGCTATTCCTGCACTTCCTGTAAATTTTTTTTCTTAATTCTGCCTGCAGATATTTCTTTTTTTAAAAAAATTATTGGAATATAGTTGTTTTACAATGTTGTGTTAGTTTCTGCTGTACAGATGAACCTATTTGCAAAGTTGAAATAGAGACACAAACATATGGATACCAAGGTGGAAAACAGGGATGGTGGGATGAATTGGGAGATTGGGATTGACATATATATATATATACACACATACATACTACTCTGTATAAAATATCTAACTAATGAGAACCTACTGCAAATATTTCTTAACTGAACACTGTTTTCAAATGTTCTATGTTTTTAATTTTGTGCGCTACGTTTTAAACAGATGCAATTTCTTCCAGTTATTTTAAGACAGAGAATAGAAGACCAGGGGGATTAAAATAATTTCTATATTGGATGTGTATCTCAAGTTGCTTTGATTCTCTCAGGTGTTTTAGAGAGTTATGCATTCTTCTTCATGGCTAGCTCTCCAGGCGTCCTACTCACAGATCAATCAATGTTCATCGCTAATTCTCTTGAGGGCCTACTCACAGATCAATAAGCAGTGCTTTCAGGCATGCTAACCTCTTGGCATAATCAGCATCTCATTCGAATGTGCCATCTGTGCTCCAGGGACATCTTTCTCTCACAAAACTGGCAATAGTGACAAAGTTCATTTGAATTCCTGGTACTCATAATCCTAAGGAGTCTGAGATTCCCTTTCTAAATATAGTCACCTCTCCTTGGAAAACTCTTACCGCCCCGTTACAGTAAATCAAAGTTCACATTTATTTTCTGTGCTGGAAAAAGAATGCCTCATGGTATTCCTCTAAGATCTCTCATCATTCCATCATGTCTGCCCATGTTCCCCCAAACAGCCTCTTTCTTTGCCAACCTGCCTTTTCACCTAAATTCACCAACATGGAGGCTGAAGGAAATCAGAAAGAAATCTCTACAGGACCTGTCAGACCACATTTTAATGAGACCTACAGGTTGTTGCTCAACAACAGCATGAGACTCTACCCAAAGATTAAGTATGTTTGCTCAGAGGCAGTGTTCAGGGAAGCATCGCAGCTGCCTAAGAAAACATGCTAACTCATCAGAGGTTTATTTCCTCCTTTAAAGTCTGGAAAAAACAAAACAAACGGAAAGTCCTAATACCAGGCTAGCACTCTCACTAGGTCTAAGCATATTTCAGGATATCAAATTGATGCTCATTAAAAAAAAAATGACTCAACCTGTCTTGAGGATACACAGTATAGATGTCAATGGATTTTCTTTTTGCATGTTGTTTTCTGTATCTAACTAGGAATAAACTACTGGAATGCTATAGAGAAACTGTTTTTATCCTGGCTACTTTGAACTCTTCCAGTATTTCAAGAGCAAATTTGAAAACCTAATTCCAGTGGAAAGAATCAGTGAGATGAGCCTCCTTGGATAGCCTCAGAGAAGTAGATTAGTCAGTTAGGAAATGAGATTTGGGATGGAGAGAGCTTTAGCAGTGACATAAAAAATAGTCTTTCAGTTTTATAAATTTTGCACCATTGTAAAGCAATGACACCCTCACATCTCCATTATAGACAAGCTAACATTTCCTTCAGTGATGAAATATTTGTCAACATTATGATGTCAGGGTGATGCTCAGCTTAAAAAATTGCTTATTAAGAGTCTACCAAAATGTTCATCTGGATTTTGCTCTAAATGTTTTCAACTTCCAATGACATGAAAAGAAATGGAAAGCATGGCTTGGCTTATTGCTGTCACTTTTAGCTGATATTTGGTGAGAAAAATATTCATTAATTCATCCTAAAATATTGAATAAATGGCTATTAAACACCAGGAGCTGCATTAGGTATTGATTTTAAGAGGAAAGGCACGTACAAAAATATACAGAATTATTCTTAGTATATGTTTACTGTTTCATAGATAAGATTATATTTCTAAAAAATGTATTTAAATAAAAATTTATAGATTTAACATATTAAAATAGATCTATCTCTTTTTATATAGATTGCATACACATATGTATACATGTGCACACTCACAAGCACATACAGTTTCAGAGGATGGATAACCTGGACCTTCATATCTAACTCCAAACATATACACATATAAATTACATGTTTATAGCCTCCCAAGTTAGATTGCAACCTGGAATTTGATTTTTTCTCAGAATACTTAGAAGACTATGGTAAGCATTATAGATGTTCACAAAATTATTAATTGGTTAATGTTAACACACTGATTCAATAGGAATGGTTCAATATAGAGAAGCCGAGGATGTTATTTCAGTCAGAAAGTCCTCTACTTGGTTACTTTTTTTTTTCTAGGAATGCACAGAGAATTTGAATGTAAAAGCATTATGGTACTTCACTGAGATCCAAGCTATATTCACATTCTAAATCCAAAATGATTGCTGCCATTAGAATCATAATGTGTAGATGTTAGTTGCCATTCCCAGAATATTATATTCTAGGTCTTTGTTTCCATATTTACAGCTACAGGGTTGTGTTCAAGTTAGTGAAAGATGTACTTTTCTGTCATAAGTTTGGATAAGAGAAAAAATAACGATGCTCTCTATATTTTCATGAAGAACTGATATTTGACAAAATAGAAATTTCTTGCAAGTGAGTTATTCAACAACAAGGAAAAGTAGCATCACAGAGGCCTGAAATATACCTTTATTCATTACTTTACAAAGCAGAGACTCGATACACGTTTGCATTCCCCACAAGAATATGTGCCGCTCAGCAGTGGGTGTCTACGCCTGGTTAGCTTTGTGTTCCCGTATCATGTTGCTAAAGGTTTGAGGATAAACTAGGGAGTCTCTGGTACACCTCAGAGACTTTCTCTCCTTGTGTGATTCTGCCTTAAGCCCTGAAAAAGTGCCATGGCTGTAACCAGGGCTGGACTCAGTTTCTTTCCTCAATGCTTCCATAACAACACAATCTCATCGAATGTCTTAAATCATAGGTTTATTTCTGTATTATCAGAACTAAGGCTATTTGATCATGGTTTCCTTTAAAAGCTCATTTTAGTGCCTGCATTAGTGAGCTTTTAGTATATGCATGCATGCTCAGTCCCTTTAGTCATGTTTGACTCTTAGCATGGACAGTAGCCCACCAGGCTTCTCTGTCCATGGGATTCTCCAAGCAATGAGACTGGAGTGGGTTGCCATGCCTTCCTCCACGGGATCTTCCCAACCCAGGAATCACACCCATGTCTCTTATGTCTCCTGCTTTGGAAGGCAGATTCTTTACCACTAGCGCTTCCTGGGAAGTTTACTTAATACATGCTTGTGAATAAATGAATCAGTGAATGAAGAAAATGATTTTTGATCAGCTCTAAGGTCCTGCAAGGTTCTAATTTCGTATGTTCCTACACACAAGATATGTTAATTTTCAGAATCTTGATGTTTATCTAGGGGAAGTAACCAGTAATTCCTAGGGATTAATTTGTCTAGAGCAATAGCCATGGACACTACACCTTTGTTCATGCACCAAATCCATGATGAAGCTCTGAAAGAAATAAATTCTCAAAACTTTACAAAGCTGTCAAACTTTTGAAGGCACACAGAGGAGAAATGAAAATTTATTTTTAGTTCTCTCAGCCAATATAAATAAAAAACAAAATTCCAAAGGAGAAGGAATTTTTTTTCTACAGGGTGAAAAATAAATATGTTTATAATTTGTCTATAAATACCCTTGTGTGTGTGTGTGTGTGTGTGTGTGTGTGTGTGCTCAGTCATGTCTGACTCTTTGCAATGCCATGGACTGTAGCCTGCCAGGTTCTTCTGTCCATGGGATTTTCCAGGCAAGAATACCAGAGTAAGTTGCCATTTCCTATTCCAGGAGATCCTCCTGACCCAGCGATCAAACTCACATCTCTTGTGTCTCCTGCGTTGGCAGGCAGATTCCTTACCACTAGTACCATCTGGGAAGCCCATAGAAAAAGAAAAAAATGGACTACAGTCTTCCACAGTAGCAAGATAGTCTTTCACACTATTTTTTTTTTTTTTTTTGTGAAATGAATGTTTGGAGATTATCTTAAAAAATGGCAGTTCCTCCTGCAGAATTAATAATTCTATCCTCATTTGCTATTCATTCAGTGTTGGACAAGGCACTAACTCTCTCAGATTCTCAATTGTCTCATCTACAAAATAGTTTGTGAAGAATTTATTAAGATTAGGGATAATGAATGACAAATGTCTGGTACATATTTGATGCTCCATAATTAATAGGTGTTTCATCATTATCGGGCTTCCCTCATAGCTCAGTTGGTAAAGAATCCACCTGCAATGCAGGATAGCCCGGTTCGATTCCTGGGTCAGGAAGATCCGCTGGAGAAGGGATAGGCTACCCACTCCAGTATTCTTGGGCTTCCCTTGTGGCTGAGCTGGTAAAGAATCTGCCTGCATTGCAGGAGACCTGGGTTTGATCCCTGGATTGGGAAGATCCCCTGGAGAAGAGAAAGGCTACCCACTCCAGTATTCTGGTCTGGAGAATTCCATGACTGTATAGTCCATGGGGTCACAAAGAGTTGGACATGACTGAGCAAGTTTCACCTTTCATCATCATCACCATCAAAACGATCCTCATGAGTCATTATTATGAAAATTAACTTGAAGTTTTAAACAGATTTTAGAATCAGAGCATAAAATGTTACAAATAATTCATATGTTAATAATAAATGGAACATAACATTCTTTCCAAATCATCCTGTTCTTTTTAGTAGAGGCAACTGATCTATCAAATGACTGGCTTAAGTTTAACTGAGTCAAAGGAAAACATAGAGTTATTATATATGTGCTAACTCACAATAGGCTTCTTAAAATTTGTATCCTATAATGCTACCCTAGAGACCAAGAAAAATCTACTGTTTTTAATGAGTTTGCCAATCTCATCATGTTTCCTAAATTGTAAATGTACTTCCATCTTATCAAATGTGGGATGCATTGATTATGCAATTGTTCAGAATACTACAGAAGAGTTTACATGGGATTAAGTAGAGAAAAACATGGTTAATCATATAGCAAACATGTTGAGATTAATCATGTAATGAACATGTTAGATTTCTTGCTAATCATCAAAGAAATAAAAATTAATTTCATTTTTAATGAATCAGTATTACAGCAAAAATAGCAACAGAAAAATCTGACACATATTTTAAACTAGTATATTAATATATTTTTATGACATTGGAAATTAGAATAGCCTTTTTGGGAAGCAACAAAAGTCACAAAATTTGTCTTACCTTGATTGAGCAAATGAAATTTGTAGTATGTATTCTTAAAAAAATAAAGAGCAAAACATTTATAGAAATGTTCATTAAATATTTTCTGTGTAATGAAAGCTAAATAATACTCATAACATCCAGCACTTATGTTGTACTTATGCTGTGCCAGACATGTTTTAGATCCTTTATAAGCTTGTTTAATCCTTACATGCTCTCTTTTTATCTCCCAGATAAGGAAACTGAGGTACAAAGTGCTTAGGAAATTTGTTACAGTGCAGAAGATATCAGACTGTGGATTTTATTCTCTAAACCATTACATTTTTAGTCTCACAAAAAGATGGGACAATTTATGACTTAGCAATAGGGAAATTGTCATGTAAATTATCATTTTCATTGGACAGAATATTATGCAACCACCAAAGTGAATCATTATGAAGAATATGAGCAATGTAGACTTCTAGAAATTATGCTAAATCATAAAATGATATAGTATGATCAACCCATTATGGTTGTAATTGTAAAAAATGACTCTCATATGAGGGACAATGAAAATGAGTACTCAGAGCCAGTTACATGCACACAGAGATTGTGAGAGGATTGAGATTAAAAAGATCTAACCACCTACCAAATCCTCTGCAAGAGAACAGCTGTCCACAAGATCAGACCCAGGGGCTATAGCAGTATGCCCATCTGATGCTGCACAGGCTTCCCAACAGAAGGACATTTTAACTGAATGATGGAGAAGAGCACTTGGCTTTAAAAATTTCAAGTAAATAGTGAGGTTGATGAGCCTAGAGGCTCTTATACAGAGTGAAGTAAGCCAGAAAGAGAAAAATAAATATTGTATATTAATGAATATATATGGACTCTAGAAATGTGGTATAGATGAGCTTATTTGCAGGGAAGGAATGGAAATGCAAATACAGAGAATGGACTCTGGACACAGTAGGGGAAGGAGAGAGTGGGACGAATGGAGAAAGCAACACAGACATATATACACCATCATGTCCTTGGACTGTATAGTCCATGGGGTTGCAAAGAGTCAGACACAACTGAGAGACTTTCACTTCACTTCACTTCATGTGTAAAATAGACAGCTGGTGAGAAGTTGCTGTATAACACGGGGAGCTCAGCCTGGCACTTCTTGATGACTTAGCAGGTGGGATGCAGGGAGGAGAGGTAGGCTCAAGAGGGAGGTGATATATGTAAAATTATGATTGATTTGTGTTGTTTTGGCAGAAACCATTACAACACTGTAAAGCACTTTTCCTCCAATTAAAAATCAAAATGAAAAGTGTAAAGTAAAGATGGAGAGTCAGAGACAGAAGGAAAAATGTTCCTATTTTATTAACCAGAGAAAAGTCTGGTTATATATTTATTAACCAGAGTTTGAAACCTGAGCCTGGCCCTTAGTTGGATGGAGTTTAGAAGAACAAACTCTGGCCTGATGGCTCAGATGGTGAACAGAGCTCCTTCTGGGGTCAATGCCTGGCAAGTGCTGTGAAATCGTAGATATCCAAAAGACTACAGCAGAGGTAGATAGTTGTTGATGGGAGTAGGGGTCAGACCAGAAGGAAATCTGGGTCTCTTTTCAAATGGAGTTAATTTCTAGAAATTGTGGGCAATTGGAATTGTAGAACACAAAGAGCTACAGAATGCTCAAGTATAGAGCAGTAGAAGATCCTCTAAATCCTTCTGTCTAGGACTGACCCGGGTTCGATTGCTGGGTCAGGAAGATCCCCTGGAGAAGGAAATGGCAACCCACTCCAGTATTCTTGCCTGAAAAATCCTATGGACTGAGGACCCTGGTAGGCTACAGTCCATGGGGTTGCAAAGAGTTTGACATAGCTGAGCGACTTTACTTTCACTTTCAGGACTTTGAAAACCCTTGATAGCTTTTCAGTCTTCATGACTGTGGAATTCAAGAAATCGCCAACTGGAAGGCATGAGTCAAGGCCATTGACTAGCTGGGATGGTGCAAGGCCTACACAGGTCTTGACAACAATTAAGTAAAATATGGAAAGTAATGAGTGATAAATATGATTTTTATTTTAGAAACTTTCTTTAATGTTAAAATATTTGTTTGGCAATTTTAAAAAATCTGGTAATTTGTGGAAGTTGTACTTTAGAAAGTCTCTTCTTTTAGCTGTGTTTTTTAGCTATCCAAGTTCCTATAAATGGATATTTTTAGATGAGAATTTTTCCTTCTTTTACTCTTTTTCACTCACATCAACAAAATAAAATGATGTGGTTCAATTTGTTTATTTTTGGCTTTGTTTTCCTTGCCTGAGTATAAAGATCCAGATAAATATTCCTAATACCTATATCAAAGAGTGTATTGCCTATGTTTTCTTCTGGGATTTTTATGGTTTCAGGTCTGACATTTAGGCCCTTCATCTATTTTGAGTTTATTTTTGTATATGGTGTGAGAAATGGTCTAGTTTCATTTTTTACCAACATCATTTATTAAAAAAAAACTGTCTTTTCTTCATCGAATATTATTGTCTCCACTGTCACAGATTAATTGACCGTATGTATGTGAGTTTGTTTCTGGGTTCTCTACTCTCATCTGCGTGTCTGCTTTTGTGCCAGGACCATACTGTTTTGATTACTAGAGCTTTGGGGTATAATTTGAAGTCAGGTAGCATGATACTTCCCACTTCACTCCTCTTTCTCAAGATTGCTTTGGACATTTGGGATCTTTTGTAATTCCATACAAGTTTTAGGATTATATTTCTTCTTCTGTAAAAAATGCACTTCCTATTTTGATAGAGATTGTATTGGGTAGTATGAACATTTTAACAATGTTAATTCTTCTAATCCATGAAAAAGAAATATCTCTCTACTTATCTGTCTTATCTTCTATTTCTTTCATCAATATCTTAGAGCAACTTCTGGAATCTAATGTCTGATGATGTAATAATAATAAAGTGCACAATAAATGCAATGCACTTGAATCATCCTGAAACCTTCCCACCCCATCCCGGGTCCATGGAGAAATCTTCTTCCACAAAACCAGTCCCTGATGCCAGAAGGTTGGGGATCAGTATCTTAGAATTTTCAGAGTACAGATCTTTCACCTGCTTAGTTAAATTTCTTCTTAGGTATTTTCTTATTTTTGATGCAATTGGAAATGAGATTGTTCTGTTGATTTCTCTTTCTGGTAGATCATTATTAGTTTATATCAATGCAAGATTTTTGTGTATTAATTTCATATCTTGTTTCATTTATTAGTTCTAGTGATTTTTAGTGGAGTCTTTAGGATTTTCTATATATAGTATCATGCCTTGTGCAAATAGTGACAGGTTTATGTCTCCCCTTCCAATTGAATGCCTTTTATCTTTTCCAAACACAACAGTATTAAACTAGAAATCAATTACAGGAAGAAAATAGGGGGAAAAAGACAAACACATGGCAACAGTGGGCAAGCTTGACTTGGTGTTAATCTTGGTGTTAATCTTAATCTTTAGCCTTTCAACATTAATTATTTCATTTTATTTTTTCCTGTCTGAATGATGAGGCTAAGACTTCCAATACTGTTGATTAAAAGTGGTGGCAGTTGACCACCTTGACTTGGTTTTCATCTTAAAGGAAATGCTTTCAGCCTTTCAGCATTGATTATGATGCTAGCTGGTTTGTCATGAATGGCCTTTATTATGTTGAATTATATTCCCTCTATCCCAGCTTTGCTGAGAGCTTTTATCATGAAAGGATGCTGAATTTTATCCATTTTTTTGCACCTATTGAAAATATCATGCAATTTTATTTTTTTTATTTTTTATTTTTTTTTATTGAAATGAATCTACCACAGGTATACAATCTTCTGTTTTCTTAACAGTTTATCACATTGATTGACTTGTGGATATCAAATCATAATTGCATATCTGGAATAAATCCACTTGATCATGATGAATAATCCTTTTAATCTGTTACTCAGTTTGGTTTGCTAATGTTTTGCTGAGGATTTTTATATCCATGTTCATCAGTGATATTTGGCCTGTTGTTCTTTTGCTGTGGTTTCAATATATGGATTTACTATCCAGGAAATGCTTGTCTTGTAGAATGAGTACAGATACAGAACTGTTACTTCCTCAGCAATTTTTGGGAATAGTTTGAGAATGATAGGTACATGATATAGTCCCAGAGGTCCCTTAAACTATATTAATTTTGTAAAAATTCTTTTTTTTCTCTTTGCTCTTCTAGTTCTGTGATTTCTACTATTCTGTCTTCTAGGTTGCTTATGCATTGTTCCATATCACTTAATTTTTGATTCCCTCTAGTGTGTTTTTCATTTCAGTTATTCTTCCAGCTGTAATTGGTTCTTTTTTATATTTTCTAATTTATTGTTGACATCTTCACTATGTTCCTCTATTCTTCTACCAAGGTTGGTGAGCATTTTTATGACTCTTCCTTTGAACTCTTTATCATTACCTATCTCTATTTCATTAGGGCTTTTTTTGTTTGTTTGTTTGTTTTATCTTATTCTTTCCTTTGGAACATATTGCTTTGTATTTTCATTTTGTTTCACTTCCTGTGTGAATGTGAAACACAGGCAGGTCAAACAGTTACCTCTCCCACTCTTGAAGTCAGGTACTTCTGCAGAGCATTTCCCTGCAGACTGCTTGTGCCTGATGGTTCTAGAAGCAGGGCTGGAGCTGAAGTGAGCATGGCCTAGAGCTTTTTTGGTGGGGTGGTCTGAAGCTTCTCCCAGTGCAAACTGGGGCTTCTATCTCAGGATGGAGGTGGGGTGCTAGAGTTGAAGCCTGGTATGGACTGGGGGTTCTCTTGGGATGTGTTCAGTTCAGTTCAGTCGCTCAGTCATGTCCGACTCTTTGTGACCCCATGAATTGCAGCATGCCAGGCCCCTCTGTCCATCACCAACTCCCGGAGTTCACTCAGACTCACGTCCATCGGAGTCAGTGATGCCATCCAGCCATCTCATCCTCTGGCGTCCCCTTCTCCTCCTGCCCCCAACCCCTCCCAGCATCAGAATCTTTTCCAATGAGTCAACTCTTCGCATGAGGTGGCCAAAGTACTGGAGTTTCAGTTTTGGCATCATTTCTTCCAAAGAAATCCCAGGGCTGATCTCCTTCAGAATGGACTGGTTGGATCTCCTTGCAATCCAAGGGACTCTCAAGAGTCTTCTCCAACACCACAGTTCAAAAGCATCAATTCTTTGGCGCTCAGCTTTCTTCACAGTCCAACTCTCACATCCATACATGACCACAGGAAAAACCATAGCCTTGACTAGATGAAACTTTGTTGGCAAAGTAATGTCTCTGCTTTTCAATATGCTATCTAGGTTGGTCATAACTTTTCTTCCAAGGAGCAAGTGTCTTTTAATTTCATGGCCGCAGTCACCATCTGCAGTGATTTTGGAGCCCCAAAAAATAAAGGCTGACACTGTTTCCCCATCTATTTCCCATGAAGTGATAGGACTGTATGCCATGATCTTTGTTTTCTGAATGTTAAGCTTTAAGCCAACTTTTTCACTCTCCACTTTCACTTTCATCAAGAGGCTTTTTAGTTCCTCTTTACTTTCTGCCATAAGGGTGGAGTCATCTGCATATCTGAGGTTATTGATATTTCTCCCGGCAATATTGATTCCAGCTTGTGTTTCTTCCAGCCCAGCATTTCTCATGATGTACTCTGCATATAAGTTAAATAAGCAGGGTGACAATATACAGCCTTGACAAACTCCTTTTCCTATTTGGAACCAGTCTGTTGTTCCATGTCCAGTTCTAACTGTTGCTTCTTGACCTGCATACAAATTTCTCAAGAGGCAGATCAGGTGGTCTGGTATTCCCATCTCTTTCAGAATTTTCCACAGTTTATTGTGATCCACACAGTCAAAGGCTTTGGCATAGTCAATAAAGCAGAAATAGATGTTTTTCTGGAACTCTGTTGCTTTTCCCATGATCCGTGCAGCCACTGCCTAAGTGGGGTGCTGGAGCCAGATCCCTGTGCCAGCTGGGGCTTCTCCAAGGGTGCACTGGGAGCTATGGTTTTGGCAGGAGGGCTAGGGCTGGAGTCATTTGAGGCTGAGGTCTCTCCTGTGGCATGTTGAAAGCTGCTGCCTTGGTGGGGTGGAAGGGACTGGAGCTGAAGTCTGATGTATGCTGGGGCTTCTTCTGGATGCACTGAGGGCCACCACTTTGGTGGTAGCTGGATTGAGAGTATCTAGAGTGTGAACCGGGCCTTTTTCTGGGGCTCATCAGAATCCACAGCCTTGGAGGAGATCACGGGGGTCTGGAGCAAGGTGTGGACTGGACGTCGTGCTTGGGTGACCTTGACAGGCCAGGTAGAGTACTAATCACTTTTTAGTCTGTTGCCTCTGTGCTGGGACTCAGAGCTAATTCATTTGTGCACATGCCCATTATTTCCTCACACCCTCCAGCTCTTCTGATAGTAAGCTCCTTTGGTTTTCAAGACTAAATAAGGGGGTCACCTTCCCATTGCCCATCCCCAGGGGTGAGATGCCTAATGTGGGGCTCAAATGCTTGCTCCTTGTGGAGGACCTCTGAGTTTGTAATATCGCCCTCCTCTTTGGGATCACCTCTTGAGGAGCCTGAGTCCAGACTAGAACACTGATCCTTCCCTTCAACATGTCTCAGTGTGTGCATGTTTTCTTTATATTCTTAATCATAGAAGAGCTCTTCTGCTAGTCTTCAGATCATTCTCAGAGTTATTCTACATGTAGTTGCAGTTTTGGTGTGTCAGTGGGAGGAGGCAAGCTCACGATCTTGCATCTTGATCCTACTCCCCCCTAATACCTTATACATTCATTTCCCAAAAAGCCCTGACTACCATTCACAGACTCAGGTTCTAACACTAAAAACATTTTAGTATGAAATTCTTGCCACTGGCTTATTTTGGGGTTTAAAAGAATCAAGTGCTACTGAGAAAAGTGCACTTCTCCACCTTTCTAGACTAATATTCATCAGTCTGTACCAACTAGCCAAATTTCATTCCTATTAAATCACCAATGCTAAGAACTTTAAATTTATCTTCTAAGCAGCAAAATGTATGTATGGATTTGATTGTAACCTAAACAGACATTGTTCTGGGGGATCTGCATTAGAAAATGAAGAAATCTTACTGCTGAGCTTTGCAAACAGTGTCATACTATGGCATGAAGCATAAAGGATAAATAAGCTGGCCTGTACTGAGGCTAGGCCAGCTGGTTGCTAATGAACTTCTTTTCTAGGGCCTTCATCTGCTGTATTTCCTATGACTCAGCACAGCCTCCCACCCTCTGTTCAAAAGAGTCATGGATCATTTTGGAATAGTTTGCAGTACACACCCTTTATACTTTGATGACATCAAAGGTAGTTAAATTTAGTCACTAAAATGCAAACATTTGCCCATGGAACCAGCCATAGGACTCCTTTTAAACACAGTACATCACCACTTTTCACCAATAATACCAGCTTCCTTTACTGAACATTCCCTGTAATCAGGCACTTTTCTGAGCACATTCCACCCATTAATCCTCTTAATAACCTTAGTGAGAAGATATTACTCCCATTTTTCAGATGAGTAAACTAAAGCAGAGAAGGTTGAATAACGTGCTCAGGCTCACACAAAGAAGTTGGGGTTGTAAAGCAAGGAAAATGGCACCAGATTCCCTATGCAACAGTCTCAATTCTTCTTTGCCACTCTAGCCATCACCTTCTGGTGCCTTAGATATAGTCTATGGTCCAAACACATTCCTATTCTTTCAGTTTTAGGGAGATCCCCTGCTTATGCACTGCTATTGCCCCTGAGCTTGTAGTACTCTGGTTTCTCTATGGGGGATGTATGCCTCTATGCCTTTAAACCAACATATTTAGTAGACCCTTGCAGAAATATTGTAGTTAAGTTGGGGGAGAGTTAGAGGACATTCATGGGGAGAGTTACTTTGGTTTGCTTTAGTGATAGTCTGCTTAATCACAGGGCTTCCCTGGTGGCTCAGAATCCACCTGCCAATGCAGGAGATGCAAGACACATGGGTTCAATCCCAGGGTCAGGAAGATCCTCTGGAGAAGAAAATGACAATCTGCTCCAGTATTTCTTGCCTGGAAAATTCCATGGCCAGAGCAGCCTGGAAGGCTACAGAACATGGGGTCCAAAGAGTTGGACATGGCTGAGCACACACGTACACAGGATGGGAGGATGGGTAGTAAAGATGAAAATTACAGTAATGATAATTAGGATCAGAGCCCCCCTGCATTAACCCCTTAGTTGTTGGACAAAGGGGAGGATAATGAACCAAACATGGAACAACGGACTGGTTCAAAATTGGTAAAGGAGTATGTATAAAGCTGTATATTGTCACCCAGCTTATTTAACTTATATGCAGAGAATATGATGCAAAATGCTAGACTGGATGACGCACAAAGCTGAATCAAGATTGCCAGGAGAAATATCAATAACCTCAATATGCAGATGACACCACCCTTATGGCAGAAAGTGAAGAGGAACTAAAGTGCCTCTGAGTGAAGGTGAAAAAGGAGAGTGAAAAAGCTGGCTTAAAACTCAGCATTCAAAAAATGAAGATTGTGGCATCCGGTCCCGTCACTTCATGACAAATAGATGTAGAAAAAGTGGAAACAGTGACAGATTTTATTTTCTTGGGCTCCAAAATCACTTCAGATGGTGACTGCAGCCATGAAATTAAGACACTTTCTCTGTGGAAGAAAAGCTACGACAAACCTAGACATCTTATTAGAAAGCAGAGACATCACTTCTCCAACAAAGGTCCATATAGTCAAATCTATGGTTTTTCCAGTAGTCACATACCGATGTGGGAACTGGACCATAAAGAAGGCTGAGCACCAAAGAATTGATGCTTTCAAACTGTGGTGCTGCGGAAAACTCCTGAGAGTCCTTTGGACTGTAAAGGGATCAAACCTGTCAATATTAAGGGAAATCAACCCTGAATACTCATTGGAAGAACTGATGCTGACTCAAGCTTCATTATTTTGGTCACCTGATGTGAACAGCCAACTCATTGGAAAAGTCCCTGATGCTGGGAAAGATTGAGGGCAGAAGGAGAACAGGGTGTCAGAGGATGAGATGGCTGGATGGCATCGCCAATGCAATGGACATGAACTTGGGCAAACTGTGGGAGATGGTGAGTGACAGGGAGGCCTGGAGTGCTGCAGTCCATGGGGTCGCAAAGAGTTGGACATGACTTAGCGACTGAACAACAACAACAGTGTGCCTTGGCTAGAGATTCTTACTTTTGTAGCATCTTGAGTTACTGGTCTAAATGGGATTCTAAAGTGGCCCCCAATCCTCCTCTTATTCTGTCCTTCTCTTGTATCACAACTGAAGTATGATTTTGTTTAATAATAATCCATTCATATTCTCATCTCAAAGTAATAAAGCAATTCTCTGTCAAGCTCCAATAAGAATATATTGAACTCTCTCTTTCATCTTGGAACCAGTATTTACAGGAACTGAGTTCAAAACAGATTTCATATTCTGTGTTCCCTGGTCTTATTTCAATCTCTTTCAGAATTAAAATTTTCTTTTACTTTCTATATTAAAAATATACTACTTTATCCTTCTGTTTATAGATGAAATATCTAATGTCATCTGTCAGGCCTAGAAGGTTAAGAACTGAAATCCAGATTTTAGAGAATGAATAACTGAGATGTCTCAATTCCTGCTCTGTCTGCCTTACATTTCTTTTTCAGGTATGTGCTAGCCTGCCCAGCATTCTTCTACAGCACCAATAACTATCACTATTAAGGAAACAGTCTATATTCATCTGTTTACTTAATAGTTTTTCCTACTAAACAGATTGAAGGAAAATATTACTAAGCCTATGTACAGGTATAGAATTTGAGACTTAGAGAGTTGAACAATTTGTGATAGGTCATTCAGAGAGTAATCAGGCCATGTGGCTGAAACACTCCAACTTTGGTCTTTTTGACCTGTATCTTTTTTTTTTTTTAGAAAAAGAATTCAGTTTTATTACTGAATGGTCATTAAACTGGAATGTGATACATCTTACAGGCAATCTACTAAGAGGTTTCAAGGACAGAAAGAACTCTCCCCCTTCTATAAAGCCAAGCAGATACAAACTATTACATAAATGTTTTCAAGATAAACAATAACTATTCCTCAGGTATGACCTGTATCTTTTTGCCTAGATTATGCTATCTCCCTGATAAGTGAGTCAGCAATTTATTCTTTTTTCTATAATTGTTGTAAGTCATTTTCTTCTTCATATTATACTCAGATTGTCAGACATTAATGTCACTATTAAAAACTTAAAGGATGCTGGGGTGGTCCCTCTCCCATCTGTGCCTAATTTGCCAACATGGCTCTTGCAGAAATGCATTGATTCAACCAGTCAATCCTAAAGGAAATAACTCCTGAATATTCATTGGAAGAACTGATGCTAAAGCATCAGTATTGGAATACTTTGGCCACCTGACGCAAAGGGCTGACTCATTGGAAAAGACTCTGATGTTGAGAAGGATTGAGTGCAAGAGAAGGGGGCGACAGAGGATGAGATGGTTGGATGGCAGAACGAACTCACTGACATGAGTCTGAGTCAACTCCAGGAGATGGTGAAAGACATGGAAGCCTGGCGTGCTGTAGTCCATGGTGTCACAAAGATTTGGATGACTTAGTGACTGAACATTAACAATGGATCCTGGAGAATGACTAGAGTATAGACCACTGCAAGCTCCAACAAGTAATAGCCCTGTTCACAGCTGCTGTGCTTGACATAGTGTCATTGCTACATCAGATTTATAAAGCCTCATGTTCCCATGGTAGGCAGTTGTTGATTTAGTGAGTGCACTCTTTTCTAGTCTGGCCAGATAAGGGGATCAGAAACAGTTTGGATTTACATGAGTGACACAAAGGCATTTATTTATGTTTTTACTTCAGGGTTGTGTTAATTCTCCTGCCCTCTGTCATCATATAATTTGGAGAGATTCAGACAGAATTCCTCAGAATATAACATCAATCCACGATATCAGTGCCATCACACAGGTTAGACATGAGGAACGAGAGGTGGCTAGCATGTGGAAGGCTTGGGAAGTGACATGCTCTTCCCATGGTGGAAGATAAACTATATGAAGCATTTACTTTAGGAAACTTGTAAATTCCTTCTTTGTCCCTTTGAAATGTGAATCTTTGGATCTTCCCTAGTAGTCCAGTGATTAAGTATCCACCTGCCAATGTGGGGGACACAGGTTCGATCCCTTGTCCAGGAAGATTCCACATGCCATGGAGCAACTAAGTTCCTGTGCCACAAGTACTGAAGCCCACATGTTCTAGAGCCCATGCTCTGCAACAAGAGAAGCCTCCACAACGAGAAGCCTGCACACCAGAGAGAAGTCCCCCCTTTCTGCAGCTAGATAAAACCTGCTCGCAGCAATGAAGATCCAGCACAACCAAAAAGAAACAAAGGAAGGAATGAAGGAAGCTACTGAAGTCTTCTTCTAGTCTCTTGGCAATTTCAAAGCCCAAGAAATGTCCCGAGAACCATCCCTTAGAAAGGTAACCTTGAAGAAAGACCATGTCCCTCTCTCCCAGCCTCTGTGGAAAGGCAGGAGCCTAACTCCATGAAGCATCAATTCACAAATACAGATGATCTGTTCACATTGATTAACCTTCCCACTTCACCAAGCCCTCCAGTACTATTCTACTAACTCACCCCAGTGTTTCTCATCTTCAATCTTTCTCACCTACTGCCTGTCTCCCCCCTTCAATTTTATTTGATATAATTTATATTTCACGTTGAATAAGTTTAAGGTACACAACAAATGATTGGATATATGTTTATATTGGAAAATGGCTGTCACAATTAGTATCTATTGCTACACATTTATAAATTTGTTTTATCTGTGTTGAGAACTTTCCAGATATACTCTCAGCAACTTTTAGATATATAATATACTATTGTTCACTTGGTTCCTTGCCTGTTTAACTCAGTCTGGAACAACCTGTCTTTGATGCAGGCTTCATGATGAGAAGAGCTGGAGAAGTTGCTTTGGCTGTGTCGGGAATTTCAGAACTTCCTTTTTAAGCCTGAACCACCTACTTCTGGACCATGACATAAAAGAAGAACAAAAATATATCTCATTTGAGCAGCTGGATTTGGATGTCTCTCTGTGTCTCAGCTTGGCATGTATCATAAGTAATATAAGGCCTATTTGATGAGTTCTTTAAAAAGGAGACAAGTTTGAAAAAAAACAAAACAAAACTGAAACGTAATTTTGTTTTGTTTTCTTCCTCTGAACATGAGTTATGGCACTGAACTTTGTTAAAAGTCAAAACCAAGGAAAATACAACAGTGCATGCAGCATCCCATCACACACAATTGAAATAAATGAATGTGGTATTTAAGTCTTGGATCAAAATTGTATTGTTCAGAAACAGGAAAGGACAAAGAGATGAATACATTTATAATATTTTAAGATTCAAATTGGCCAAGTTATACAATGATTTATTTATTAGAAAAACATTGCAGAGAACCTATCCTCAAGTCCACTTTATTTTCTGAAATACTTAGATTGCTTAGAAAAAATGAATATGATAACATGATAAACACAAAAAAAGAATACTTCTGTTATTATGGTATTTTTTAAAAAAAGGAACAAAGAAGGTAGACCATCATCCAGTTATACAAAGGGTTAAATCCCAACCCACTTCAGTCACCCATAGACAGGGTGCCCTGAGGGGAATTCAGGATGGGAAAATAAAAGGATAATGTATTCTATGTTTTGGATGACCAGGCTCCTAGTTAGTTAAGATGCATTCCTCAAGAATCTCAATGACTCCAGATTCTTGCATCTTCTCATATTAGAAAAGCACTAAAATCATCAAGTTGAGATCTCTCTTGTTTATGATTAGCAGTAATCTTTTATCAAGATACACCTTTGACTATGCATTTCCTGTCAAAAAAATTTTTTTTCCTATCTATTCTGGGTCCTCTCCTACCTCTTGGGAGCAGTTCCTCAGAGCTATCTGAAAGACTGTTTCCCAGGCTATAGTTTTCAATAAGGTCCCTGAATAAAACTGAAACTCACAACTCTTACATTATGTATTTTTTAAGCTGACAATAGTCATGTATATTTCCTAATGAACTTCTCGCCATGAAACTTATTACAGTTTTCTTGGAATAATGCTAATTTTCACCATGTCACTCATTGACACCTTTCTTCTTTCCTTTCTCTTTCTCCATTTGTAAATATTGTTTCATTAATTGATTCAACAGAAATTTTGAACACTTACATTGTGCCTGAAACTGTTGTAAGTACCAAGAAATTGCTTATGTTATCCTAAATGGGGATGGACAATAAAATATGAACAATCACATAAGAGAATACTGGTTTGTAACACAGCACAAACTGAGGTGGGGAGGGAGGTGAGGAAAGAAAATGATGACAGGGAAATTAACTGGAGAGAGAGAGCTAAGCTAGACAGGCTGACCAGGGCATATATGCCTGCACAGTGCCAGGAAAGAGGATTCCTGATGCAGGAAGTGCAAATGCAAAGACTTCTGGGAAGGAGAGAGCTGGGATCCATGGAAGAGGAGGAGGCTGTGGAAGCTGGGATATGGTGAGCAAGGAAGAACGGAGAATGAGATGAGGTGGGAACTGGAGAGGCCTCATTAAAGGAGGGACTCAGGAGACAGCGTAGGTATTTAAATTTTGTTCTAGGAAGAAAGCAAGGTTTTAAGAAGATAGATAATAGGATCAGGTTTACATTTTTCAAAGACCAGTCTGGTCATTAGTGGTGCCTGGATTGCAGGAGAGAGAGAGAGAGTCTTATCTTTCACCATTGAGGTTACATGCTGCTTGGGGGTGGGGATTTGGAAGTGATGACTTCCCCAATTAGGGAACTGGTAGTGAAATCTCTGGACACCAGAGTTCATTTGCATATCACAGCTTGATTGGCTTGAAAAGGTGTCTTGTTTGTATTCTGGTCAGATTTCCAGCCAGATGGCTTGGGGCTGAAACTGAAGCAAAATTCTACCCAGCTATGCACAGGGATTGTTTTGTTTAGGAGGGCCTGGAGATAGCATTGGGAAAGATCAGGGGCCATGGAGAAGTTTGCCTCTACCCCCCAAGATGTGAGAGTTAAGAATGAGAGAAGCTCAGATGATGACCAGGCTATTTTTCTGGGGCATCGAAAAATCAGCAAGCACCACAGCACGAGCTCCATTCACACTCCATTTTAAGTCTGCATTGTGCTTTTGTTAGTTATACATCCATCTTCTCCAAATCAGAATCTAAAAAAGTAATTTTGTTCTTAGAACTTCTCAGCATTCTTTATAAGTATCACCTTAAAGTTAAATGAGTTGGAATTAAATCATTCATGGACTAATTTGCATATAGCAGAAAATCCAAAGTGAGTGTGCTAATACTTAGCAAATTATTATTTAGGAGATGAGCATATTAGAATAATTAACATACTTTAAGACTATTGTGTATTATAGGAAAAGAGATTTTAACTATCTGTGAAAAACTATTGGACAAGCATCCTTGATGATGATTAAAACTCAATAACAACTTTTTTTTTTTTTTTTGGTTTCTTTTATGAGAAGAGGATAAATGTATTTGAAATGCTTCATTAACTGGAAAGTCTGCTTTATGCCATCCAGAGCTGAATTTATACTTGTGAAATATGAAAATATTTTCAAGGTATAAAATTTTAACTGCAGTTGAATTATCTGAAGCAGCCTGAAAAAAATGAAACTAACACAGCCCATAATTCCATTTTTCATTTTAACAGCCTTGGCTAAACATTTTTTCAGGATTGAAATTTTTGAAGTAAATCAGTCTTAGAGACTTATGATCTCACTTTCTCAAATTATATCTGCCAGGTTTCATGGGGGCACAACCACCATCCTCAGATGCCAAACAGGACCAGAGTAGGAATTTGGCTTTCTAAAAAGTCAGGAGCCAGCCCAGCAGCTGCAAATTCTACCTTTATATAATCACTCATTTTTTTTGTCTTAATAAACAGTCTCTCTTAAAAAGCAAATGCTCTCGGGAAAAATGGGAGTTAAAACTTTGCAGAATTTACTTGTGCTTCACCTGTTGGATTTGACAAACATCAAACATTAAGAAAATGTAACTAGGGACTTCCCTGGTAGTCCAGTGGTTAAGATATGGCCTTCTGATACAGGTGGTTGCAGGTTCAATCCTTGGTCTGGGAACTAAGATCCCAGGAGCCTCTTGGCCAAAAAACCAAAACATAAAGCAGAAGCAATATTGTAACAAATTCAGTAAAGACTTTAAAAACAGTCTGCATCAAAAAAAAAAAAAATCTTTAAAGAAAATGCAACTAAAAGAAGGATATTTTGATTCTACCTGCAGATATTTGCAGAGAAGAAAAGTTACTTTTACAGCCTACAACACTACCTAGGCGTGTTTTATGGGGTGCCTGAATATTAGTGACTCAGTGAGAGGGCTGAGAAGAAAGGATCATCTGGAGAGAAGATCCAGACAATAGAAAGGAGAGGAGAGGCATCCACTGTTGTCTAGGGGATTGAAATTTGGGACTAGGATAATAGGAGATCTTGATTTTTTATCCTAGGTTTATAAACAAAGCCATCATAACTCCTCAGGTAAAAATAGATCCAGGGCAGATTCAACCTTTGTGTGATGCTTATCTGTCTCTGGGCAAATTCTAGGAGGAAAAAATGAAAAAAAATATATGAATACAAAATTAAGTGTAGAGCTGTTGAATTTTTTTTAAAAAAGCACAACATAAAAGCTATGTATGGAGTTGATTCAGTATCTTATTGAGGAGTACAGCCTGGAATACAGAGCTCTGAGAAACTGCTCTGAAGAGGTAAGGGGAAAGATCAGTGTATATATGATGTGGGCGAAGGGAGTATGTTCAAACAAGTACACATCTCAGTTTGCTGCAACTAGCGGGGATTACATATCTTACGGTTTCAGGGCTTCTCTAAGTATGAGAAGATGAAAGAATCCAGGTTCATAAAAAATTTTCTTTTGAAAATAAATATTTAGAGGCCTATTCTGTCAGTTTGGCTGGAGCAGAGTGTGCCTCATTTCTGACCTCCACCATGAACTCTTCAGGGTGTATTAAAGGGAGTGACTGCAGTGAATAATGGCGCAACCCTTGTAGAGCTAGATAGCTAGCAACCTTCTTTAGTTGGCCGAGCCTTGGAAGATCCACATGCCAGAGGACAAAACTGAAATGTTAGTGATGAGCCTGATGTCCGTTATTCAAAAGAAGACCATCCATGGATTGGTGGGGTACAGTGCCTAGCAAGCAGTGGTACACTCTTTCCTGGGGATTTGGGGCAAGAGCATGTTTTAAAGAAAGTCTATTACCATATGCAAAATTAGGTAGCCAGTAGAAATTTGCTGTATGATGCAGGGACCTCAAATCCAGTGCTCTGTGACAACCTAGAGGGGTGGGATGGGGTGGGAGACAGGAGGGAGATTCAAGAGAGAGGGGACATTCATAGACCTGTGGCTGATTCATGTGGACATATGGCAGAAACCAATACAACATTGTAAAGCAATCATCCTCCAATTAAAAAATTAATTAAAAAGAAAAGAAAGAGGCAATGCAGAAACAGGGCATGATTGGCTCAGAAGTGGGGGATTTCCTTGTAAGTCTAGCAGGTCCTATTTTCTAGGGTAAGTTCAACTAGCTAGAACTGAGTTGGAGTATTACGATTGGTGTTAGGTATCCCTGACAGTGAGGCATTTCTGGTAAATGAAGGCTGACTTAGGTTTAGATTTGTGAAGTGGGCCAGGCCACTGGGGCAGTCTCCATTTTTCAGGTCCCCACATATGAATTAACTGTATCAGTGTATGAAATTAAGGGCCCCTGAAACTTACCATCTATTAGTATCATGTGCAATATGGCTCATGGTAGAGATAAGAATTTCAATTCTCATATGACATAGCAGAGATTCAAAGATAAGAAGGCTTCCAGTTAGTACTTTGATAGAGCTAAGCCTCGGAGAAGGCAATGGCACCCCACTCCAGGACTTTTGCCTAGAAAATCCCATGGACGGAGAAGCCCGGTAGGCTGCAGTCCATGGGGTCGCTAAGAGTCGGACACGACTGAGTGACTTCATTTTCACTTTTCACTTTCCTGCATTGGAGAAGGAAATGGCAACCCACTCCAGTGTTCTCGCCTGGAGAATCCCAGGGACGGGGAAGCCTGGTGGGCTGCCGTCTATGGAGCCGCACAGAGTCGGACACGACTGAAGCGACTTAGCAGCAGAGCTAAGCCTTGAATCTAGTCTCTTGAAGCTGGAATGTCTGCTGTTATCTCCCTATGTAACCTCAGGCAAGTTACTTCACCTCTTTGCCTCTTTAGCCCTCTCTTGAAAAATGAGAGGCAAAATAAAACAAATGCACATTTCTCCCCAGTTTAATAAAAGCACTTCCCATTTACCCAAACTGAAAAATGAGAAAGCTATCCTCTGGCTTCTCAAACTCTCACCCCTACAATCCAACAGAATGTCACACGCGGACCAGCAGAAATGCTGTCATACTATATTCTTACAAAACTCTGGGTTTAAAAAAAAACAAAAAACAAAAAACTAAGCATGTTTAAAAGAGATTTACTTACACTGTGATAAAGACTGAAATTTACTTTTCTGCCAGCCTCCCAGGATTTGATTCCTAGTCTTACTCTATAATAGCCACGGGGGGTGGGGCCAGTTACTTGCTTTCTCAATGCTTCCATTTTCTCATTTATAAAATGGTGATACTACTGACAGCATTGTTACGATGATAATCAAATAACCTGATGAATAAACCATTAATTTTTCTAGTTCAATCAGTTCAGTCGCTGAAATCTGTATACAGATTTCTCAGGAGGCAGGTCAGGTGGTCTGATATTCCTATCTATAAGAATTTTCCACAGTTGGTTGTGATCCACACAGTCAAAGTCTTTGGCATAGTCAATAAAGCAAAAGTAGATGTTTTTCTGAAACTTTCTTGCTTTTTCGATGATCCAATGGATGTTGGCAATTTGATCTCTGGTTCCTCTGCCTTTACTAAATCCGATTTAAACATCTGGAAGTTCATGGTACATATACTGTTGAAGCCTGGCTTAGAGAATTTTGAGCATTACTTTGTTAGCATATGAGATGAGTGCAATTGTGTGGTTCAGTTCTGTTGCTCAGGCATGTCCGACTCTTTGTGACCCCATGGACTGCAGCACACTAGGCCTCCCTGACCATCATCAAATCCTGGAGTCCACTCAAACACATGTCCATTGAGTCGGTGATGCCATCCAACCATCTCATCCTCTGTCATCCCCTTCTCCTCCCTTCAATCTTTCCCAGCATCAGGGTCTTTCCTAATGAATCAGCCCTTCGCATCAGGTGGCCAAAGTATTGGAGTTTCAGTTTCAGCATCAGTCCTTCCAATGAATATTCAGGGCTGATTTCCTTTAGGATGGACTGGTTGGATGTCCTTGTAGTCCAAGGGACTCTCAAAGTCTTCTCCAACATAACAGTTCAAAAGCATAAATTCTCCAGCACTTAGCTTTCTTTATAGTCCAACTCTCACATCCATACATGACTACTGGAAAAACCATAGCCTTGACTAGATGGACCTTTGTTGGCAAAGTAATGTTTCTGTTTTTTATTATGCTGTCTATGTTGGTCATAGCTTTTCTCCCAAAGAGGAAGTGTCTTTTAATTTCATGGCTGAAGTCACCATCTGCAGTGATTTTGGAGCCCCCCAAAATAAAGCCTGCCACTGTTTCCACTGTTTCCCCATCTATTTGCCATGAAGTGATGGAACCAGATGCCATGATCTTTTTTTCTGAATGTTGAATTTTAAGCCAACTTTTTCACTCTCTTCTTTCACTTTCATCAAGAGGCTCTTCAGTTCTTCTTCACTTTCTTCCATAGGGTGGTGTCATCTACATATCTGAGATTATTTATATTTCTCTCAGAAATCTTGATTCCAGCTTGTGCTTCTTCCAGCCGGCATTTTGCATGATACAGTCTGCATATAAGTTAAATAAGGAGGGAGACAATATACAGCCTTGACGTACTCCTTTCCTAATTTGGAACCAGTCTGCTGTTCCATGTCCAGTTCTAACTGTTGCTTCCTGATCTGCATATAGGTTTCTCAAGAGGCTGGTCAGGTGATTTGGTATTCCCATCCCTTTAAGAATTTTCCACAGTTTATTGTGATCCACACAGTCAAAGGCTTTGGTGCAGTCAATAAAGCAGAAATAGATGTTTTTCTGGAACTCTCTTGCTTTTTCAATGATCCAATGGATGTTGGCAATTTGATCTCTGGTTCCTCTGCCTTTTCTAAAACCAGCTTGAATATCTGGAATTTCACAGTTCATGTATTGCTGAAGCCTGGCTTGAAGAATTTTAAGCATTACTTTACTAGCGTGTGAGATGAATGCAATAGTGTAGTAGTTTGAGCATTCTTTGACATTGTGCTTTTCTTGGGATTGGAATGAAAACCGACCTTTTCCAGTCCTGTGGCCAGTGCTGATTTTTCTAAATTTCCTGGCATATTGAGGGCAGCACTTTCACAGCATCATCTTTTAGGATTTGAAATAGCTCAACTGGAATTCCATCATCTCCACTAGCTTTGCTCGTAGTGATGCTTCCTAAGGCTCACTTCACTCTACATTCCAGGATGTCTGGCTCTAGGTCAGTGATCATACCATCATCGTTATCCAGGTCATGAAGATCTTTTTTGTATAGTTTTTCTGTGTATTGTTCCCACCTCTTCTTAAAATCTTCTGCTTCTGTTAGGTCCATACCATTTCTGTCCATTATTGCACCCATCTTTGCATGAAATGTCCCCTTGGTATCTCTAATTTTCTTGAAGAGATCTCTAGTTTTTCCCATTCTATTGCTTTCCTCTATTTCTTTGCATTGATCACTGAATAAGACTTTCTTATCTCTCCTTGCTATTCTTCGGAATTCTGCATTCAAATGAGTATGTCTTACATTTTCTCCTTTACCTTTAGCTTCTCTTCTTTTCTCAGATATTTGTAAGGCTTCCTCAGACAACCATTTTACCTTTTTGCATTTCTTTTTCTTGCAGATGGTCTTGATCACTGCCTCTTCTCCAATGTCATGAAACTTTGTCCACAGTTCTTCAGGCACTCTATCAGATCTAATCCCTTCAATCCATTTTTCACTTGCACTGTATAATCATAAGGGATTTTATTTAGGTCATACCTGAATGGTCTAGTGGCATAATATGGCAGAGTAGAAGGACGTTTGCTTATCTTCTCCTGTGAGAACTCCAAAACTACAACTCACTGCTGAACAATCATTGACTGGAAAATGTTGGATTCCACCAAAAAAAGATACCCCATGTCCAAGGGCAAGGGAGAAGCCCCAACAAGACTATAGGAGGGGCAAAATCATGTTTAGAATCATACCCCTTACCCTCCAGAGACACTCAGAGGGCCAAAACAAAGCTTGTGCACACCAGGACCCAGAGACCACACACAGACTGAGCCAGAAATGTGTTTGAGTGTCTCCTGCGAAGATACGGGTCAGCAGTGGACTGCCGCAGGGGCAGGGACTCTGGGTGCAGCAGCTCTGGGTATGGCAAAGCCCTCTTGGAGGAGGTTGCCATTAACCCCTCCATAGAGCTGCCAGAACTTACACAGGACTGGGGAGACAGACTCTTGATGGGCACAAACAGAACCTTGTGCACCAGGACCCAGGAGAAAGGGCAGTGACCTCACAAGAGACTGACCCAGACTTGCCCATGAGTGTCCAGGAGTTTCCGGCAAAGGCGTGGGTAAGCAGTGGTCTGCTGTAGAGTCAGGGGCACCCAGTGTGGCAGTTTGTGCATGGGACCTTTCAAAGGAGGTTTCCATTATCTTCATTACCTCCACCATGGTTTGGCCTCAAGTCAAACAACAAGGAGGGAACACAGCCCCACCCATCAACAGAAAATTGGATTAAAGATGACTGAGCATGGCCCTGCCCATCAGAACAAGACTCAGTTTCCCCCTCAGTCAATCTCTCCCATCAGGAAGCTTCCATAAGCCTCTTATCATTATTCATCAGAGGGCAGATGGAATGAAAACCACAATCACAGAAAACTAACCAAACTGACCACATGGACCACCACCTTTCTAACTCAATGAAAATATGAACCTTGCTGTGTAGGGCCACCCAAGATGGGCGGGTCATGGTAGAGAGCTCTGACAAAATGTGGTCCACTGGAGAAAGGAATGGCAAACCAATTAAGTATTCTTGCCTTGAGAACCCCATGAACAGTATGAAAAGGCAGAAAGATAGGACACTGAAAAATTAACTCCCCAGGTCGGTAGATGCCCAATATGTTACTGGAGATCAGGGGAGAAATAACTCCAGAAAGAATGAAGAGATGGAGCCAAAGCAAAAACAGTACCCAATTGTGGATGTGACTGGTGATGGAAATAAAATCCAATGCTATAAAGAGCAATATTGCATAGGAACCTGGAATGTTAGGTCCATGAATCAAGGCAAATTGGAAGTGGTCAAACAGGAGATGGCAAGATGAACATCAACATTTTAGGAATCAGCGAACTAAAATGGACTGGAATGGGTGGAATTAACTCAGACAACCATTATATCTACTACTGTGGGCAAGAATCCCTTAGAAGAAATGGAGTAGTCATCATAGTCAACAAGAGAGTCCGAAATGCAGTACTTGGATGCAGTCTCACAAATGACAGAATGATCTCTCTTTGTTTCCAAGGCAAACCATTCAATATCATGGTAATCCAAGTCTATGACCCAACCAATAATGCTGAAGAAGCTGAAGTTGAACAGTTCTATGAAGACCTACAAGACCTTCTAGAACTCACATCCCCAAAAGATGTCCTTTTCATTATAGGGAACAGGAATGCAAAAGAAGGAAGTCAAGAGATACCTGGAGTAACAGGCAAGTTTGGCCTTGTAGTACAAAATGAAGCAGGGCAAAGGCTAACAGAGTTTTGCTAAGAGAACACACTGGTCATAGCAAACACCCTCTTCCAACAACACAAGAGAAGACTCTATACATGTACATCACCAGATGGTCAATACTGAAATCAGATTGATTACATTCTTTGTAGTCAAAGATGGAGAAGTTCTATACAGTCAGCAAAAACAAGACCGGGAGCTGACTGTGGCTTAGATCATGAACTCATTATTATTTTCTAATCAGTCACCAAATCAAGAATATCTCTATCCATATCTCTGGACATCTTCCCCCATTTTATCTTTGCTTTCTGTTTGCAATCAGGATGCTTCCCAGAATTCCATCAATATCAAGATAGAACTAGGGTATAAACACCCCTATGCTTTTCATTTTTCCTTGCTATTTTCTATATACTAAACAATTCAGGTGGGATATGTTTCTCATATTTAAGTGTCCACCACCTTTCTTCTCTTTTGTCACCTGTCTTTACTAAAGCAATATATGAATACTCTCATTAATCTTTTCATCTAGAAGACTACAGTGTCTTTGGAGCTTCTACCCCCTTTCTGTTGCGTGTCCTTAGTAATTCCAAGTGAGGAAGGTTTGCGGTACCTCTCCCCCTCCCACATATTTCAGCCCCTCTAATTAGCCACAGACTGATAGAGAGACTAACTGACTCAACTGTAGGATATCATGAAACCTCTCAAAGCCTTTGTTTTCTCATTCAGGAATTGGGATAATCATTGTTCCTACTTGACTGTGGTGAGAATTGGATTAACCAGAGCATGTAAATTAGCACACTGCAAGTACTCAAGAAGTACTGAATATTGTCATCATAATCACGATTATCTCCAGGAGAGTTTGGTAACACCCTGTCTCCTTTCCCCCTGCAGAATACTTTACAGAATGGGTTCAATAACAGTCCAGTCCCAAGTTCTGAAAATAAGGAGCAAAATATTAAGTATGTTGGTTCTGATTATCTCCTAGTAAGGATACTTCTTTCTATGATTGCAGAATCCATTCTTATGCTGGTATTATAGGAAACATATTGCATTCTTAGGACCCTCTGGTTCTATAAAATTTTAAATAAACATCTAAAAGAGAGATTGACTTATGCTGTGAGAGAGACTGCATTTTACTTCTTTTGTAAACGGTCTTATAATAAGTAATTTCAAAAGATATGTTCAAAATAGGAATGCCATCAGGGAAATGTTGGTGCAGATGGAATGATTTTAGAGCTCAAAGTAATTAAGAATTCTTGGCAAGAAGAAACTTTGAAAAAATAGAATCCAATTCTTTACCCATAATAGTTTAATGCTGTACCTTTAATAAACTCTTATGAATTCTTATTTATCATATACCAAAATTTGGGATAAAAGCATAGAATTGAAGGCTTTATATTCTGGGTGCGTTTATTTAAATTATTGATTGAGCCAGTGTCCTATTTTACAATGTTCTACTTTAGTGCAATAAAAATGAACTATATGGTATGTCATTAAGAATGACAACAAGTTCTGGAATTGCTAAGTATTTGGAATAAAAAGAGAGTGCACCTAATAATGAGATATTTTATTGGCTCAGAAAGTCCTTTAAAGTTTCTTGCACATTAGTGCTATCAATTAGGTTTCTGATGACCAATCGAATTGCATGAACACCTTTGGTTAAAGGCAAATACAACTCCAACCAATAAAAAGTAACACTTTGCTTAATTAAAAAAATGAGAACAAATGGTATGTTAAAGTAAATCATAATACACTGGGATTCAAAGCATCAAAATAGAAATTATGGTCATTATAAATTAAAATCTCTAAGTGTTGTGTCCAAGAAACTATTAATTCAAATCTACAAAATTTAACAACCAGCCATCCTTTATTGACTTATTTATTCAAAATTATGAATATCAACTATATGCCAAAACTCACACTCATTGCATACCCAAATTATAAAAGAAATATACATGGAATCTGTTCAAGAAGCTGAAAAATTAATGAAGCAGACCAAACAAAAAATTATGTGGTCTATTTTCAATTTGAAATTTTAAACCTTTGAAATAAAGAGAAAGAAGTGCTACAGAATAATGGGTGAGTAGAATTTAGATAAGGTAGTACTATTTTCAGAGGATATGATATTTCTGGTGAGGCCTAAATGATTCCAGGAAACTGTCATAAGGAGGAGCTTTCCCACAAATGCAACTTATGCACATGCCAAGTTCCCAAAGTACTCAAGCTTCTGAAAAACAGGAAGATCAGAGTGGTTAATAAATAAAGGGAAAGATGGATTGAAATGACTTTGGACAGGTAGCTACAAATCAGCTGATGCATATAAATAGCGGTTATATTTTAACCAGTACGCAGTGGGGACCCTTAAAGTCTGGAAGGGAGCAGTTAATAGAGAAATTATACACTGACTTCTACTACATAGCAGATATTGTTCTTCCTAAATCATAGACCAATTCAGGAGGCAATGAAATGGAAGGAAGTTGGGGAAGAGAGGAGGGAGGATGGAATAGAAGTGAGAGACAAGAACACACTGAGACTAGGGGATTAAAGAAGAGAGAAATACAGCTACTATCAACAATTATATGCCAATAAAATGAACAACGTGGAAGAAATAGACAAATTCTTAGAAAAGTACAACTTTCCAAAACTCGACCAGGAAGAAATAGAATATCTTAAAGAATGAAACTAGAACACTTTCTAACACCATACACAAAAATAAACTCAAAATGGATTAAAGATCTCAACGTAAGACCAGAAACTATAAATTGATTTTTAATTTGAGTATTCTTTTCCTAAGATTGGAAACCTCAGTTTGTAATCAATGGACAATTTTGTTCAACATACTTTTATTGATCATTTAATATGTGTCCAGAATTTCCAAATTGATAAAGACTTAATGTAATTGGATTGATAATACAATAATGGAAATAATAGATGAAGGGTATGGGAAACAGGGAATCTCTTTGGTGCAGAATCAGGTGACTGTTTCAGTTGGAAACCAATCTCATTCATTCATAGGAAGACTATTTTGTATGGTGATCACATGAAACCATGAACAAGGCTCTGTACATTCTGAGGTGTGTAGAGTTGAGTCAAATCTACATCCTTTCCTCAAAGAACTCACATCCAATGGAAGTAAGACAATTAGAGTCAAACAAGGATCTACAGGATTCTGAAGATCTTTTCTATCTGTTACACAGGATATGCAACTTCATTCATTGATCCACAACATAATGCACTGATCACCTAATTCGTGTCAAGTATCACCAACATGTCTGCTCTAGAATATCACTGTTTTACAGAAATTTTTTTAAATGTGAAGGAAAATGATTTATGCTATGTACCTACATCATGTCAGATAATATGTTGGGTGGGGTTTCTTTTTATTTCCATTCATAGCTACTTTATAATAACCACCACTCTTCCTTTTTGTGAGGAAACAAAGGGTCATACGTACATGTAATTTGCTCAAATTCAACTACTTATTAGGGGTTCCCAGGTGGCACTCGTGGCCCTGGGTCAGGAAGATCCTTGAAGAAGGGAACGGCAACCCACCCCAGTATACTTTCCTGGAGAATCCCATGGACAGAGGAGCCTGGTGGGCTACAGACTATGGGATCACAGAGTCGAACACAGAGTGATTTAGGACTCATGCACACAACTACCTATTAAACAGCAGAGATAAAATGTGAATGTTTCATTGATTTTAAAGCCTGTTTTCTCCTAATCTTGACTATCCCTAAATCTTTACTTAGTGAGGAAAATATTTTATCTCAGGAAAATGGGACATATTTTGATGCAAATTTTAGAACAATAAGATTGATGGCAGATTTAGATGTACAGAAATATGAAGATGCTCAAAAGATAGAGTTAAGTGGAGGTTAAAATATATCAATTAATAATAACCCCCAAATCAAAACCAATAAACAGGAGGACTGAGACTGAAAGGGATTTAATGGTTTTATATAGAACTGATAAATAAGTTTGCCTCTCAAAAAGCAGGGAATTAAGAAGTGGAAAGAAAAGTTTCATTTAGTACTCTGTCCAGTTAAACTTTTTGCAAGAATGAATCTATGCATCACAGATGGAATACAATAAAATGAATACACCTGTAAGTAAACTCATGTTGTTTTCATTGAAATAACTGGGTGATAAGGAGAGTGGTGTGGTTTCACGTGTGTAGCAGAGCATTCGGAGACAATTGTTTCCTTCATTCTGTGCACACTCTCTCTGAAGTTTTACTAGATAAAGAGATGAACCATCAAATAACAGAATTGATGGTGGCAGAGCTTTTCATGCTGCCGTGGCAGTCTGACACATTACTGTAGATACAGATTAAAGATTCTTGGTCATGACAGGATCCCCATAGAGCAAGTCACAGATGCCAGATGTAATGTAGTTGCCAGTTTCTGCTCAGAGGTCAGGATTCTTGCTTCGACTTTATGCTTAGACCTTTTGGAACAGTAATATCAATCAAAAGGCCCTTGTTTCACCCACAAGGTAAGCACAGACTCTTACCTTTCCCACTGTTTGCCAAGCACTCCCTCAGACTGTTAGTTTTTATACACCCCTTGAGAGGTCTGGTGTGCTGTTTCCATGGCTACTCTTTCTGAAGAGTTCTTTTGGCAATGGTACAACCTGCATGACTCAGAGTTTTTTCAGATGTTTCAGTAGAACTAAGGGCATCTTTGTGAAGAGGCTGTGATTGCCAATGAACTGGATATATTGTATGTTCTGGATTTGATACTTACATTAATATCAGTTTTTTTCTCTCAAAACCTTTTCCCAAAACATTTACCTTTGGATCAAAATGTACCTGCATAATAACAGGGAGTAGATCTCATGATATGGAAGGAAAAACCCTGACCCAGAGTCACCGAGTATGTTCAGTTGATAAAACATAAAAGCAGGATTGCCAGCTCCTAACTCCCACTTTAGTGCACTGTTCACCTACATTGTGGTACCCCTATATAGTCTTTTTGGACAGTGTCTACTTATCCTGAGTCATCAATCATCACACCATGATGAAGCCAAAAGAGATGCACCTTCACAGCCCACCTAGCTATGAACTGTGTGTTTCTCCAACATTCATAAGTTGAATCCTCAATCCCCAATGTGATAATATTTGGAGATGGAGACTTTGGGATGTAATCGGGTCATGAAATAGAACTCTGATGATGGGAGATGAGAGACCTTTCTTCACTTACTTCTGATATGTGAGGACACAGCAGACAGGTATCCATCTGCAAACTAGGAACCCAATTATCCAGCATCTTGATGTTGAACTTCTCAGCTTTTAGAACTGTGAGGGATAAATTTCTATTAAGCCATTCAGTCTATTTTTTAATAGTAGCCTGAACTAAAATATATCCAGATCAATAGACTTCTTATTTATGATTGAATAAGGAAAGAATAAAGTGTTATTCTCTTTAACACCACACAACAGAAATTTAATTCCCCTTTAGATATCTTTCTTTTTCTCATTTGTAGTTCCTGAATGTTGCATGGAGACATCAGTCTCAAGTAAACATGGGTATGATTGACTGAATTCAAATCACTCTTTGCCAGCTGGACAAGCTGAAATGGTAAGCCAGGAAGAGCTCAGAATTTTTATACCTTCCCTTTTACTGTTAATCTCTGGAGAATACATAAACAGTTAGGTAGAAACCATTCAATAAAGAGGGGAAAAAAGCAAGATGAATAATAAACCAGCAGAAATTTAGTCCCTTAAAATCAGCATCATGAGCAAGGGAATTTACAAACATTTTTAGGGCATGGTAATTTCTTGTTTGGATGTTGTGTATACATATATATATATATAATATACATGCAAGTCCATGATCAAATGTATCTGGGAAGCTTGCAATTTCACTTTGAAGTATATAATAAACATTCCCATAATATCAAAGAAAAAAATGTGTTTCACTTGTTTAATTCAGGATGTCCCAAACTTATGTGAGCACAGAACTTGTCTTTCTTCCTTTAACACTCAACATTATCCTGCAGAATACACTTTGGCTCTGAAGGAGAGCAAGTTGAGAATGGTGCCCCACAGTTTTTCAGCTCACTCTAACCATTAAGACCTATGAGCTGTCTCCGCTTGCTTGCAGAGCCTGTCATTTTGTTTTAAAATAAATATTTTAATCACAATCTCCTGTACAGTTGTCTTCTAATCATAACATAGTCACTTAATGAGTACTCACATTCACACACACTTTAAAACATCCAGAATAACTAAGACCAAGCAGCAAGATAAAGGACATGACCCTGGATATCAGGAGACCAAGAGGCCAGGCTAGATGAAATATATCAATTTGGGGAATTCTGACATCTGAACATTAAGGTGGCAAGAACAAAGTTTAAGCATAGTCATTAAAAACAAATAGCTTAAGTAAATATGAATGAAATGAAAGTTTACACTAGAGTTAAACTAAGTATTGGGTAGTCATTGAATATTAAGGTCATTTCCAAGAAGATAATATACTGAGACACAGATTGCTAAATATAAGTTTAAATCTATCTACTTTTGATTTGATTTTTATAGAGACAAAGTATATTTGAGTATATTAATAAATATGTCTTCTGCCACATTTAAAAATTATACTGTGAAAAACATGTTTCTAAAAAAATTATAATCTTTAATTCCATATTTATAAATTGAATCTACTATAAGATGTAAATATATGATAGCTCAAAATTGCCTGTTTCTTAGTTTTGGCTGGAAAGTAAAGGTTACTAATAGTAAAAATTTATAATAAAAATTTATAAAAGTAGAACTACTAGAAATAGTAAAAGTAAAGGAAAGCAACTTTGCATGCAAAGTATGGGAAGAAAATGGGACATCAGTTCAGTTCAGTTCAGTCCCTCAGTCGTGTCCGACTCTTTGCGACCCCATGAATCACAGCACTCCAGGCCTCCCTGTCCATCACCAACTCCCGGAGTTCACTCAAACTCACGTCCATCGAGTCAGTGATGCCATCTAGCCATCTCATCCTCTGTCCTCCCCTTCTCCTCCTGCCCCCAATCCCTCCCAGCATCAGAGTCTTTTCCAATGAGTCAACTCTGCACATGAGGTGGCCAAAGTACTGGAGTTTCAGTTTTAGCATCATTCCTTCCAAAGAACACCCAGGGCTGATCTCCTTCAGAATGGACTGGCTGGATCTTCTTGCAGTCCAAGGGACTCTCAAGAGTCTTCTCCAACACCACAGTTCAAAAGCATCAATTCTTCGGTGCTCAGCCTTCACAGTCCAACTCTCACATCCATACATGACCACAGGAAAAACCATAGCGTTGACTAGATGGACCTTTGTTGGCAAAGTAATGTCTCTTCTTTTCAATATGCTATCTAGGTTGGTTATAACTTCTCTTCCAAGGAGTAAGCGTCTTTTAATTTCATGGCTGCAGTCACCATCTGCAGTGATTTTGGAGCCCAAAAACATAAAGTCTGACACTGTTTCCACTGTTTCCCCATCTATTTCCCATGAAGTGATGGGACCGGATGCCATGATATTCTTTTTCTGAATGTTGAGCTTTAAGTCAACTTTTTCACTCTCCACTTTCACTTTCACCAAGAGGCCTTTTAGTTCCTCTTCACTTTCTGCCATAAGGGTGGTTTCATCTGCATATCTGAGGTTATTGAGTAAGCAAGGAATATAGCATGTGTTTTTGTAATGAAAAATGAGTAATGCCATCCAAAATAAAATGATTGGCTATTCCAGATTAAAAGGAAAAAGAACAAGAAAAATTCTAAATGGATATGGAATTTTTTTTAGAAGATCTGTGGAAAAGAAATGATGTTGTGAGGCCAAAGCTTGCTAAATTAGTTTTTCATTTTCATTTCACATTTAATGAGTCCAATAATGTACTGATACAAAATTAGAGTTTAATTTTCTCTTTGTTAAAGCCATAACATTTTGCAGATTATTGCTCCACTCTTAGTTAAAGTTTATAAAGGGTTTTTCTTTATGTAGATGTAATCTGCCTAGGAAAACAAAGACTCTGCACTTTAGAAAATATTTCCTGTGTTCCACGTTGTCTTTATTAGGTCTTTGATTACTTAGAAAAACTAAGTCATTTCAATATTAAATAGCCAAGGTGTTTTTGTTTTTATTTACTTACAACCATGTAACTTCCTGTATTTGCAATGCATATCTTCTCATTTTCACTTTGGCTAAAGGTATAACTATTGTTTCACAGTGACTTATGTTCCTGTTTGACCAAATGTTTTAAACCTATTGGCATTTCAGACAAATTTCCCCAAATCAAACTTTGAATGAAGTCTTTTCAAACTTGCACTAATTTGGGGATTTTCCAGAGGGCTCCTCAAAAATCTCAAAAGTTGTACTTTCTCCTTATAAAAGAGAAATGTTTTTCAATATTTAGGCATCTGATGTGAGCAGTAGACTTACTGGAAAAGACCCTGATGCTGGGAAAGATTGAAAGCAGAAGGAAAGAGGGTGACAGAGGATGAGATGACTGGATGGCATCATCCATATAATGGACATAAACTTGGGCATATTCCAGAAGATGGTGAGGGACAGTGAAGCCTGGAGTGCTGCAGTCCGTGGAGTTGTGAAAATGTGGACACAACTTGGCAACTGAACAAGAAGACATATTTGATGCTAAATTGCATAGGAAAGATTGTCAAATAAATGATGTTTAACATCCTTAGATTATATGACATGTGTGAAAGCATTAGTCACTTAGTTTTTACTGACTCTTTGAGACTCCATGGACTGTAGCCTGCCAGGTTTCTCTGTCTGTGGGATTCTCCAGGTGAGAATACTAGAGCAGGCTGTCATTCCTGGGGATCTTCCTAACTCAGGAATCAACCCCTATCTTCCACGTTGGCAGACAGATTCTTTACTGTCTGAGCCACTAGGGAGGTTTCTTATATTTACATAGGTATATGTTATTAATATAAGTAATTTAGAAATTATATGAAATTCCTAGAATTCTGATCAGATCAGATCAGTTGCTCAGTCGTGTCCGACTCTTTGCGACCCCATGAATTGCAGCACGCCAGGCCTCCCTGTCCATCACCAACTCCCGGAGTTCACTCAGACTCACGTCCATCGAGTCAGTGATGCCATCTAGCCATCTCATCCTCTGTCCTCCCCTTCTCCTCCTGCCCCCAATCCCTCCCAGCATCAGAGTCTTTTCCAATGAGTCAACTCTGCACATGAGGTGGCCAAAGTACTGGAGTTTCAGCTTTAGCATCATTCCTTCCAAAGAAATTCCAGGGCTGATCTCCTTCAGAATGGACTGGCTGGATCTCCTTGCAGTCCAAGGGACTCTCAAGAGTCTTCTCCAACACCACAGTTCAAAAGCATCAATTCTTCGGAGCTCAGCCTTCTTCATAGTCCAACTCTCACATCCATACATGACCACAGGAAAAACCATAGCCTTGACTAGACGGACCTTTGTTGGCAAAGTAATGTCTCTGCTTTTGAATATGCTATCTAGGTTGGTCATAACTTTCCTTCCAAGGAGTAAGTGTCTTTTAATTTCATGGCTACAGTCACCATCTGTAGTGATTTTGGAGTCCAGAAAAATAAAGTCTGACACTGTTTCCACTGTTTCCCCATCTATTTCCCATGAAGTGATGGGACCGGATGCCATGATCTTCGTTTTATGAATGTTAAGCTTTAAGCCAACTTTTTCACTCTCCACTTTCACTTTCATCAAGAGGCTTTTTAGTTCCTCTTCACTTTCTGCCATAAGTGTGGTGTCATCTGCATATCTGAGGTTATTGATATTTCTCCCAGCAATCTTGATTCCAGCTTGTGTTTCTTCCAGTCCAGCATTTCTCATGATGTACTCTGCATATAAGTTAAATAAACAGGGTGACAATATACAGCCTTGACGAACTCCTTGTCTGGTATAATGTTATCAATAATAATTCCAACATTTATCTTAAAATACTGTATATCACAAACACAAACAAGTTTACTCATCAGCTGCATCATTTTTGGTATGGGGATGAATTATCAACAGATCTTTAAACATGGATATTTTTAAGTCATTTATAGTTTTTGTCATTTATACTTTTGTCATTCATAGTTATAGTTTTAGGCTTCCCTAGTGGCTCAGACAGTAAAGAATCTGCCTATAATGCGGGAGACCAGGGTTCAATCTCTGGGTTGGGAAGATCCTCAAGTCTTCTCTGAAAGTGGTCATAATCAATTATAGGCAAATATGTTTCATCTTCAAAGATATTCATGGAAAAAACCCTGACAATACTGTAGAGTTCATGTTTCTGATCACTTTAAGATTGCAACAATGAACTAGGTAAGGATTTCTAAAACTAATGAAAAACTGATTCATAAATCTGCTAACCCAAGATGGAACAAAACAAGAATTACATGAGACTGAAAGTACTGATGAAGATAATCATAATTTTCATGGCTTTATTCAAAACATTCCTGGCTCTTTAATGGTTTGTTTTCCAGATTTAAAGGACTCTTTTTTTTCTCCTCTCATTTAAGCTATCTATAACTTACAGCAATATGGTAAAATATACTTTTGTCAACAACAGTTGAAACATTTGTTATTCTCCATCCCTGATCGCTCCAGAATTCAGGAACTCTTATTAAATATTCTTATTTTTCTTGACAATATATGTACTTACATAAGTTCAATAAAAATCTGTACTCCTTGTGTAATAGAACACAACTAGACAATTTCTCAGCCTGGATTCTTTACGTAAAGAGACTTTCAAGGTCTAATCTGAGATTCCTTATTACTAAACACTTTGAAGAACTAAGGTTGACCTTATAACAGTAGTAAAGTACTTTAGATATGACCCAACCTTTGACTGAAAAGTCATTTTCAAGAAAATGCATAGACTATTTTTTGTTACATTTATGTAAACAATCAAGCCATGTTTAATAGGATTAGTCTCACTTTACAAACAAATTGCTTTCACAGTAAATATCTTCGATAAAAATGTGCCAACTATAAAAAAAATGCATTTCAGTAGATAACTCTTGTGTACCCATTATCAGATTCTAGTCCTGTTAATTGTCTTTGAAACTTTGTAATCTACTGCTTTTGAACTGTGGTGTTGGAGAAGACTCTTGAGAGTCCCTTGGACTGCAAGGAGATCCAACCAGTCCATTCTGAAGGAGATCAGCCCTGGGTGTTCTTTGGAAGGAATGATGCTAAAGCTGAAACTCCAGTACTTTGGCTACCTCATGCGAAGAGTTGACTCATTGGAAAAGACTTTGATGCTGGGAGGGATTGGGGGCAAGAGGAGAAGGGGACGACAGAGGATGAGATGGCTGGATGGCATCACCGACTCAATGGACGTGAGTTTGAGTGAACTCCGGGAGTTGGTGATGGACAAGGAGGCCTGGTGTGCTGCAATTCATGGGGTCACAAAGAGTCGGACATGACTGAGTGCCTGAACTGAACTGAATCTACTTGTAAATTTAAGAGAAAGCACCACAACAGACCATATGTGGACAACCTCATGCCTGTTGCTATATGTCACTTAAGACAGTTCACCAGAATGCTCTATAATATCTGATACAGACAAACTGCAAACCAGGAAAATCCACAGGCAAAACTGCCATCCTCATTCCACCATGTAAGGATGATTCAAACTCAAATCTAGAAAATTTTCTCAACTGGCTGCTCCCCAGATTCAGAAACTGAATTAATAATTTACTTGAACTTTAACCTTTGCTAACCTCTTAACCTTTCTTTAAAATTAACCTTTGTTTTTCTTTTGCTTCCATGGAAATGCTTCTCATTAAATTACCTGATTGCCCACAGCATATAGAGGTCTAACTTAGGTAGAAGTTCACTTATAATGCCACATCCTGAAATAAAAACATCCATATGTTCATCTTCTCCTAAGTGGTCACCAGGATATGTGATTGCTAATACAACATGTTCTGCCTATGTAAATAATGCAGAAAAAATCGAAACCCAAATACACATACATTATCCAAAAAAAAAAAAAAATGTAGTGAAACCTGTATCTTAATAAAACCCACTTGATTTATTTAATTGGTTAAATCTTGGCTTCTGCAAATCTCTGTTTTGGGAAATTGTTCAATTCTTGGCTATTATTCTCCATATAGTCATCATGTTAATCTTTCCAGTGCATTGTATCCTCTCAAGGTCATTTTAAAATGCCTTTCAGCAGCCACTCACGTATCAGACAATATCCATGAGGACTAGGCAATAGGAAGAACTCAATGATCTGACTACCCACATTCATGATGACATGAAATCGTTGGTAATGGAGACTACATGACTCTCCATCCTGACTACTGAACTAACAGAAATAGCAAATATGTGATTTTTCAGCCTGACTCCATTTACAGTGGAAATGCAAGTTAATACTCTACTAGTTGGTCACACTCTAAACTTGCTGAGAGAATGAACAAAAGAGGGAAATTGTTCAAATAAAATACAAAATGGAGACTAGAAATGAGAATTCCCTGAGCAGACAAAAAGCCATGTTAATAAAACTAAGTCTTATTTCATGAATAAAAGCAATATTTAGGTTACTTCTTGTAAACACCTCTGAAAATCGTAAAAGAAACGTAAGCCATCTTCCTAAAAATTGTACGAGATAATCACTTTTAATCAATATCCTGCCATCTGGAAACCTCCCATTGCATTAACCAATCATTGCAAAGGTTAACAGCTACCTCATTTTCGCTTTATAAGCCATCTTATAACAACAACTTGCCCCTGAGCTTCATGGGAATCTTTGAATCTGAAAACTCCCAGTTTTCAAACTGTTATTAAAAATATATAATACCTTGTACTGAATTTATTATTTATTAATTTGGTGATTTTAATTGTGCTATTTCTTGATTTTTGACACCCCCCAGTTCCATAAAGTTCTCTGCACTAAGGAAGGGGGAAGCACATACTTTTGTGGACAACTAGCTCTCTTAGCATGGATAAAGATATTAATACTACCCAGGCAAGAATACTGGAGTGGAGTAGCAATCCCTTCTCCATGGGATCTTCCCGACCCAGGGATCAAACTCAGGTCTTCTGCCTTGCAGGCAGATTTTTCACCATCTGAGCCACCAGGGAGGCCCAATAGTATATATTACTTTCTTATTGCTGCTATAACCAGTTCCTATAAGCTTAGCGCCTTAAAACAACACAAGTTTACTACTCTACACTTCTGGAAGACAGAAGTCCAAAAAGAGTCTCACTAGGCCAAAATCAAGGTGTTGGCAGGAGCTGTGTTTCTTTTTGGTGGCTTTAGGAGATAATCCTTTTTCTCACATTTTCCAGCATCTAGAGGCTTCTAACATTCCTTGTGTTTATTCCAATTGTGGCTCCCTCCCATTTTCAAAGCCAGTAACATTGGTCAAGTCTTCCTCTTCATGGCCATCTCTTTGGTTTTCTCTTTTCTGCCTCCTTTTCTACTTATAAGGACCCTTGTAAGTACCTTGGCCCACTTGGATAACCCAGGATAATCTCCTCCATCTGAAGGTGAGTGAATTAGCAGCTTTTACATGTCTTCAGCCTTAATTCCCCTCTGCATAATAACCTATCTATTCACAGGTTCCTAAGATCCAGACATGGACATTTTTCAGTTCAGTTCAGTCGCTCAGTCATGTCTGATTCTTTGTGACCCCATGAATCGAAGCACGCCAGGCCTCCCTGTCCATCACCAACTCCCAGAGTTCACTCAAACTCACGTCCATCGAGTCAGTGATGCCATCCAGCCATCTCATGCTCTGTCGTCCCCTTCTCCTCCTGCCCCCAATCCCTCCCAGCATCAGAGTCTTTCCCAATGAGTCAACTCTTCACATGAGGGGGCCAAAATATTGGAGTTTCAGCTTTAGCATCAGTCCTTCCAAAGAACACCCAGGGCTAATCTCCTTTAGGATGGACTGGTTGGATCTCCTTGCAGTCCAAGGGACTCTCAAGTGTCTTCTCCAACACCACAGTTCAAAAGCATCAATTCTTCGGTGCTCAGCTTTACTCACAGTCCAACTCTCACATCCATACATGACCACAGGAAAAACCATAGCCTTGACTAGACGGACCTTTGTTGGCAAAGTAATGTCTCTGCTTTTGAATATGCTATCTAGGTTGGTCATAACTTTTCTTCCAAGGAGTAAGCGTCTTTTAATTTCATGGCTGCAGTCACCATCTACAGTGATTTTGGAGCCCCAAAATATAAAGTCTGACACTGTTTCCACTGTTTCCCCATCTATTTCCCATGAAGTGATGGGACCAGATGCCATGATCTTCATTTTCTGAATGGTGAGCTTTAAGTCAACTTTTTCACTCTCCTCTTTCACTTTCATCAAGAGGCTTTTTAGTTCCTCTTCACTTTCTGCCACAAGATTGGTGTCATCTGCATATCTGAGGTTATTGATATTTCTCCCGGCAATCTTGATTCCAGCTTGTGCTTCTTCCAGTCCAGTGTTTCTCATGATGTACTCTGCATATACGTTAAATAAGCAGAGTGACAATGTACAGCCTTGACGTACTCCTTTTCCTATTTGGAACCAGTCTGTTTCAGGGGGCCATTATTCAGCCTGTGCTGTGCTTAATCTCTCAGCTGACTCTTTGAGACCCCTGGACTGTAGCCCACCAGGCTCCTCTCTCCACAGGGATTCTCCAGGCAAGAATACTGGAGTGGGTTGCCATGCCCTCCTCCAGGGGATCTTCCCAACCCAGGGATTGAACCCAAGTCTCCGGCACTGCAGGTGGATTCTTTACCATCTGAACCACTAGGGAAGCCCATTGTTCAGCCTACCACATAGTAACAGAAAGATTAGTCACAATGACACTTATTAAGTACTTACTGTATACAAGAACCATTATATAGAATAATTTATTCAATCCTTACAATAGCCCAATCAAATAGGTATTTTTATCACCATTTTATAAATGAAAATACCAAGGGAGAGATGTTCAACAGCCTTGTGTTTAAAGTCATGGAGCCAAAGAAGGAAGAGAACAGGATTCAAACCCACTCCTGTCTGACTCTAAAACTCTTGTTTTAACCCAAAACATCTTTCCCATCAGATCTTCATTCCTTGCCTCATACATTTTTTATAAAAATGAAACCACACAGTTCTCTCCTTTTAAAATTCTTTTACATTTTTAATTGATTGGGAAAAAATTCAAAGAAGTATAACGTTTTGTGAACAGTGAAAATTATCAGAAATTCAAATTTCAGTGCCCATAAATAAGGTTTTATTGGAAAATGGTATACTTGTTTGTTTATGTGTTATCTATGCCTGCTTTCTCACTACAGCAGCAGAGTTAAGTCTATGGGACATATACTATAATGCCCACAATCTGGTCTTTTACAAAAAAAAAAAAAGAAGTTTGCTGACCCCTACTTTTCACCAACACTGCTAATAATATCCAGCTCTTCATCGGTGGCAGAGCCCAGACAGAATACACTGACCTGAGAAAGTAGCATTACTGTGTGGAGAGACTGATATTTCACTCATACTCCTGCAGGTAAAATTTCTGAAAATGGAAACAGTATTGAACACCTGCCTTGTAACCTTTCTCTGGTCTATGAACAAGGAGTAATCTATCTATTAGGATAATCTATTAGGATAATCTAATTTATCCTTAGAACTGTCGACTCTGACCAAGCACTGGATGAAGGGTCTTTTATTTATAATATCATTTACTCTTCACTTTGAGAAATATTACTATACCCATTTTACAGATAAAGCAACTGAGACACAGAGAATTTAACCCATTTGCTACAGATCCCAAGTGGTTGAAATCTAGAGTTTTTTCTCTCAAAACAAAGGCTGTGGGTCTGTTCTCTAGACAACACCCCCACATCGCCTGTACCCTGTATTCCAGAATAAATTACAGTGAACAAGAATTCTCAAATTATGTTTTTCACTGTTTTCACCTGTGACTATAAAAAATGTTAAAATGAATAGTGGTATGTAAAAAGTTTAAATACCCTCTTATATGAGTATCTTTCACTACCAAGTGAGGAATTCTATACCGCAGTGTGAAACAGGAGCAGAGCAACATCGAATCCTCCTTTTTTCCCACAAAAATGGGACAGAAGGGGCTGCAATGGCTGAAGTGAAGGAGGGCCCTTCAGAACTGCAAAGTAAATCTGAAGTACTTTGCCAATTGCCAATTGACTCCCAATCGATTATTCTAAGTGTTTGCACTGCCAAGAATGGGATTTCTCCCAGGGACTCTGAAGAGTGGTGCTTAATTATTCATCATGAAATTTAATTTCAGAGCTTGTAATCATGTAACTGTTTAAAATGGAATTTGTCACTGAAACACGATGCAAGAAAATAGAGGATTATTTAACTTGTCCTCATCTCACTTCAAGATCAGTTTAAAATTGTATGAGTTTCATGATTTCATGACGGCAATCACATAAGGGCCATGTAAGCTAAACCCGTATATGTTTTCTGCTAATTCGGTTGATTTAGGTCATTTTCTATCGTGAGCTGAAAAGGATATTACAGATTAGGGGATGTAGATATAAGAGTTTTCTTTCCTCCCAAAGGTCCAGCTCTACAGAAATACAATTAACTTGTTCTAAGCCATTCCTTGAGATGCTTAGAAAAATATTAGCTGATAAATCAAGGCTAAGGTAAGAGATGAGGAAAGACACTAACTGAATTAAGTAAGGATGAAATGACTCAAATAAGTTTTAATCTTAAACAGAGGCAAACGGTGCTTTTGAACTTGACAGTATCAAAGATTACTGAGGAAGACTTTCATCAGAAAACTCCAGTCCTGGGTTTGGCTATAACCAGAGAGAGTGAGGCATCCCACATAGATGTCTCAGAATGCCCTGCCTGGACACAGATGACCAAGACACAAAACCATTTCCTAATCATGTTAATGAAAATGAAGTTTGCTGAGGCTTGTCGGTAAGTTCTGTCCCATTCTTTGTGAGCCCATGGACTGTAGCCCACCAGGCTCCTCTGTCCACGGGATTTCCTAAGCAAGAGTACTGGAATGGGCTGCCATTTCCTTCTTCAGGGAAGCATTTTTTTTTTTAAATTACCACTAAAACATAAATGAAATGCTCTCTGAATGTGAAGGTGTTAGTTGCTCACTTGTGACTATCTCTTTTCAATCCCATGGACTGTAGCTGGCCAGACTCCTCAGTCCATGGGATTCTCCAGGCAAGAACACTGGGGTGGGTTGCCATGCCCTTTTCCAGGGGATCTTTCCAACCCAGGGACTGAACCTGGGTCTCTGGCATTGCAGGCAGATTCTTTACTATCTGAGCCACCAGGGAAGCCCAAAATGGTCTCAAGGAGTAATGAAATAACTACCATTAAAAAGAAAACCTGGCAATTGTCTAATAACCAACTGCAAAAGTTAAAAATATCTAATTTAAGGTGATACTATGATTTGCCATTATCTAGTCAAGGCTATGGTTTTTCCAGTGGTCATGTATGAATGTGAGAGTTGGACTATAAAGAAAGCTGAGTGCTGAAGAATTGATGCTTTTGAACTATGGTGTTGGAGAAGACTCTTGAGAGTCCCTTGGACTGCAAGGAGATCCAACCAGTCTATCCTAAAGGAGATCAGTCCTGGGTGTTCATTGGAAGAACTGATGTTGAAGCTGAAGCTCCAATACTTTGGCTACCTGATGCGAAGAACTGACTCATTTGAAAAGACCCTGATACTGGGAAAGATTGAGGGCAGGAGGAGAAGGGGACGACAGAGGATGAAATGGTTGGATGGCATCACAGACTCAATGGACATGGGTTTGGGTGAACTCCGGGAGTTGGTGATGGACAGGGAAGCCTGATGTGCTGCGGTTCATGGGGTGGCAAAGGTCGGACACGACTGAGTGACTGAACTGAACTGAACTGAGGTAATATGGTTCAATGAAGGATATAGCTTTTGCAAAAAAAGCATAAACATTTTGTCCTATTTGGTATTCTCTAATCTATTTCCACAAAGCAGTAAAGTTGACCTCAAGGAACAAACCATCTCCCATTTTAGTTTAAACCAATTCAGTCTTTTTTTTTTTTTTTTTACATGGCTAGTGATTCCCTGGATGACCTGGAATATTCAACATCTCATCCTTGTCTCATGCTACTGTGTCCTCAACTTATTGGCTTCTCTTTGATGCTTCAAAGCCTATTATTTTTCCTTTTGTCCCTATTTTTAAGCCTTTTCATATACTGTTGCCACAACCTGAAATGTCCCAGCCCTCATCACATGACTGGCTTCCTCTTCTGGGTTACAAAGTGAATGCCAGCCCTCTAGCAAGGTCATTCCTTTAGCTCATCTAAAAGTTGTACTCCTCCTACCCTCCATCCACTTTTCTCCATCACTGCATCTTGTTAATGTCAGAGAATTTATAACAGTTTATAAGTACATGTCTATGTGTCTAATAACTTACATAGCATCTCTTATCTCAAAGTTGATTGTAAGTCCCACAAACTTTTGATATTGCCTGAGGTGTGCAATAACAATTTGTTGAAGAAACTGATAAGCTCAGTTACCTCTTTCCATCTCCAAACCACTCCATTCACATGCATTTATGGGCAGTTGGCTAAATTCATGCCTTTAGACACAGTTTTAAAACTAGTAACCACATTCTGAATAATATAATGAAAGGTAATATAATTTATTAGGTAACATAAATACAATAATATGATGAAAGATCATGTAATTTATTTCTCCAAAGTTTATTAAGTGCAATTCATAGATGCTTTGTTTTATTCTAATAGTTAAGTGAGATGTACAAGTTTTAAAATACAATCTCTATCAATAAAAAGCTTGAAATTTTATCAGAGCAACCCCTATACTTTATAGGTACTAGACAAACAGATATTAAAGATAATTAAATAAAGTGCTGAAATAATAAGGAATAGGTCATTGTCAAAGGATTTAAAAGACTTGAGATAGGATATTAATTTGTTTAAGCATAGGAAGAAAGAAAAGCCCCAAGGAAGATGATTTTAGATGGGAATGCAAATACAAGGAATGACATAGAAGGAAAGAATAACATGCCATGTAGTAAAGAAAAAAAAAGAAAGAAGGACAATCAGCCAGGATTAGAGATTATCTGTGGGAAGTAGTTTATGTGGGTTTAGGTTGAGAATGTAACCTCATGGAGGGATATTAATGCTAGATGGAGCGGGTCAGTGTGAGTACTTAGCCAACAAGTTGTCACTCTTGATGTAAGAGAGATGATAAGATACAACAGAAGTTTTAGGGGAAACCATTTAGCAGGACCTAATGCTGGACAAAAATGTTCTCTGTAACAAGACAAAAGAGATAACTGAAGCAATGCATAAAAGATGGTAATGAAGATGGACAAAAGTAGGAAACGAAACATTGAAGGTAATCAGTAATTCCTTTCATCTGAAAACAGGAGATTTGACCCTGTTGGAATAAAAGACCGAGAAATTTTAAGACACTTACAAATTGAAGTTGCAATTTTTCTTGTCATCAGAACTCGTAAATAATAAGACATAATTTTAAGGGAAAGTTGATTCACTTTGAATAACCAAATGGCACACTAACTTAACTTCGGACAAGCATTCCTCACACATTCACTACTGAAGTTTTTATCAGCTAGAATGAACTTCTAATCAATGGACATTCAAAATAAAATAAATGAACCAGGAGTTTGGATTCAGTTTTCCTTAACCCAGAATGCTTCAGCTTTTCTTTTGGACAAAATTGGCTTAAAAACTTTGGCCCTGTGAATAATAGAAGCTTTCTTCACTTGACATTATTCTCAGATGTCACTTCATACCTCTTTAATTTATAGCAAATTCGAAAAGTCTTTGAGAAGCTAAGCACATGGGTCTTTTTAATGAAGACAAGCCAGGAGGGAACACAGTGCTCTTTTGAGAAATTAGAGCAGGACTCTTTGAACCTTTTTTCCCCTTCATCTTGCCTGGTTTTATAAGTTTGGTTTCTATTTCAATCTTTTAGTGTGTAAAAATTATTTGCATAAAGTCATCTTCAAGAAAAATCGCTCTTGGGTCTTAGAAAAAAGTCTGCTACATCATCTTAAAGCATCTTAAAAGTCACAGAAAAAAACCAGAAGCCCAAAAAATGATATTGACTCTGTTCAGCAAAATCTCCTTTATCATCTATGCATTACAGAAATTTAGAGGTCTGCTTTTCACAATAGATCACAATGTCAGTGAAGCACATTGGTGCTTATTCCTTTCAAAAATAATGTACTACCATTTTTTAATAAAACGTATTGGCTTTCCTGCCTATCTTAAAGGCAATTCCAGTCTTCTGAAGCACATTTGAAAAATACAGAGAAACATAAACAAGAAGAAAATTATTTGTGATCTCATCATCTAACTTTACCACTTTGTCTGACTCTATGTAAATTGGAATCACACTGCACATTCCACTGTATAACTTGATTTTTTCACTTGATAATACATAATAAACCCTTGTCATCCTCTCAAACATTTTTAATGGCTGTCTACCACTAGTGGACTCATATTTTATTTTACTAACCAGCTATTGTAGCAACTTTTTGACTTTTTAATTATAAATAATATTACAATTAACATATTTTTGTAAAAACATTGTATATTTCTCTTTCTTTAAAGTGAATTTTTAGGATTGAAATTGCAGGGTCAAAGGTATTTATATTTTATGCACTTTTAGTACATTTTACCCAATTGCCTTTCTATTATTATTCATAAAAACATAATTTCAGATATCTTATCTATAGCCACTCATTTATGACTACTGATGCTTCGAATTGTGGTGCTGGGGAAGACTCTTGAGAGTCCCTTGGACAGCAAGGAGATCAGACCAGTAAGTCCTAAAGGAAATAAACCCTGAATAGTCATTGGAAGAACTGATGCTGAAGTTCCAATACTTTGGCCACCTGATGCGAATAGCCAACTCATTGGAAAAGACTCTGATGCTGGGGAAGATCGAAGGCAGAAGAAGAGGGTGACAGAGGATGAGATGTTGGATAGCATCACCAACTCAATGGACATGAACTTGGGCAAACACCAGGAGGGAGTGAGGGGCAGGGAGGCCTGGTGTGCTGCAGTCCATGGGGCTGCAAAGACTTGGGCACAACTTAGCAGCTGAACAACAGCAACAACAACACATGGCATTTAAGCTTTCATTTGCTTTGCCATTTTGTCCTTTGAGCTGGTCATCAGTGCAGATTATCTTCTGTTGGGGTCATATACACATTCTGGGATATGAACACAGCTAGGTTCAGCTTCCTGCTTGCCTGTATTGAGGAGAATCAGTGGGATCATGATACAATATGGTATTGTAAAGGTAGTCAAGGGCAAGATTATCAAGGGACGATGGGTTACAAGAATTGGGCAGTCACTGTAGAATGTTGAGTGTGGGTGTACATGTGCGCACACACATATGTATGTTTATTTAAGGTCCCTTACATTTAGATGTGTAGGGCTGGGCATATATGTTACTAACAAGTATGTGCCAGTATGCATCAGTCAGTTTGCAAAAGTGCAACCATACCTGTTGTTGAAATACTGACATAATTTCATTATTAGAAGTAGTTGCTATCATGTGCCCAACTATCTTCCTGCCATTTGAGTGGGTAGTCTGGACTTTATGCCAGAATCAAGCAATAAAAAAAAAAACTATACCTGATATCGCAGTGGGCTTCCAGAATGCTGTTCCAGCGCTTCAGCCAGCATCTAGTCTTTTAAGTTGAAATTGTAGATTTTTTTTTAGATAACTCCTTCCCAAGGGGTTAATTCTTAAGAGAGTTTTCATAGTTGTTAAGGAAAGAAGTAACAGCAAGTTGTCCCACTTTAGTTAGGGTAACGGTAGTAAAGAAAAAGCAAAATAGAAAGAGTTGATTTAGGAACTAAAATCAGAGATGAATTGGATGTGGAGGTTTAAGGTAGTTACTCTGAAATGGTGGCCAGAGAAGGCTTCTCTCCATTGTTTACATGTAAGCTGAGCTCTGAATGAGAACAGATCATGGGGAAGAATATTTTTGGCAAAGGAAGAATAGTTATAAAGGCTGAAAGGTAGACATGAAGCAGGAGGGAAGGGGGCTGGGCACAAACTTTAAAAAAAAAAAATGACATAGCCCTAGGACAGAACATAAACTGATTAGAACCAAAGAAGTCCAAGTTGGCAGACGACTTCCACTAGACCCTGAGCCTCAATAAATGTTCATCGTAACATACCAGCAAGCTAAATGACACACCATCAGTGCCAAGACAGTTCTGAGATGAACTATCAAAGGCCAAAAAGTGAGTGGTGGTCCAGTTCCTGGAAATCCCCACCCCTTCTCTGAAATAGTGGAACAATCCACCCACTCATTAGCCTACAAAATTAACCAGCCCATAAAAACTAACAGGCCATATTTCAAGGCCACTCTCTTCTTCTGAAATGGCCCATACTCCCTCTATAGAGTGTTTCTTTCTAAATAAATCTACTTCTTACCTATCACTTTGTGTCTCACTAAATTCTTTCTGCAATGAGACATCAAGAACCTGAGCTTCATTAAGTCCTGAAACCAGATGCGTGATCTCAGTTGGAAGACTGTGGGTTTTGACTGAGTTTGAGTCCCAGCGTGTGTGCACGCATGCTCAGCCGCTCAGTTGTGTCTGACACGTTGTGACCCCATGGACTGTAGCTGGCCAGGCTCCTCTGTCCATGGAATTTTCCAGGCAAGAATACTGGAGTGGGTTTCCATTTCCTTCTCCAGGGGATCTTCCTGCCCAGGGATCAAATCCATGTCTCCTTCACCGGCAAGCAGATTCTTTATCACTGTGCCTCCTGGGAAGCCCCCCATGTGGGTTCAAGTCCCAATCTGAGTTGCACAGTTTCAGAAAGAGATTGACACATTTGCAGACATCAAAGGAGAATAAAGCCACAGCATTCCAGAAAGTGGAGTGGAAATGATGGGAGAGTGGAAGAATAAAAGTTTAGCATGGTAGGAGGTAAGTACATTCTTATGATGGCAAGACTGATTTTCCTCTAATAGGGAGGGAAGACAGACACTCCAGCTGCATGTAGGTCACTAGATTTGATGACAGACATTGAACAAACACTAACCTGATTCTAGTCAATTTTCCTGTAGTCATGTACAGGTGTGAGAGTCAGATCATAAAGAAGGCTGAGTCCTGAAGAACCGAAGCTTTCGAACTGTGGTGCTGAAGACTCTTGAGAGTCCCTTGCAGAGCAAGGAGATGAAACCAGTGAATCCTAAAGGAAATCAACCCTGAATATTCAGTGAAAGGAGTAATCCTGAAACTGAAGCTCCAAATACTTTGGCCACCTGATAAGAGGCGACTCATTGGAAAAGACCCTGATGCTGGGAAAGACTGAAGGCAGAAAGAGAAGGGTGTGACAGACGATGAGATGGTTGGAAGGCATTAATGACTCAATGGACATGAGTTTGAGCAAACTCCTGGAGATAGCGAAAGACAGGGAAGCCTGGCATACTACAGTCCATGGGGTCACAAAGAGTTGGACATGACCAATTGACTGAAAAACAAACCTGATTTTATTTTTAATAATATTAGAATTATAAATTATCAATTTGCCAGATACATAGCTTATCTTACTATTTAAAACAACGTTTCTCAAAATACCCACATAGGCAAGGCATAGAAGTGCAGTCTGAAACTATAAAGATATTATCTTAGTTGTATAGAGAGTCAACTATAATGTGTATGTGCTGTGCTGTGCTAAGTTGCTTCAGTCATACCTACTCTTTGCCATCCTATGGAATTTGGCCTACCAAACTCCTCTGTCCCTGGGATTATCCAGGCAAGAATACTGGAGTGGATTGCCACGTGCTCCACCAGGGCATCTTCCCAACTCAGGGACTGAAGCCGTGACTCTTAACATCTCCTGCATTGGCTGGCAGGTTCTTTACCGCTAGTGCACCTGGAAAGCCCAGAATCATGTATATACATAATGTGTAATAATAAATGGATCAGCCATTGTGCATTTGTTCATTCAGTAAATAAATACTTACTGAATGCCTACTGTGTACAAGGTATTATGCTGGGTCCTTGTATTATAATAATAAAGAAAATAGTCAGGTACAACTTTATGGGAAAAACTTCACAGCTCTATCTCCTTGGGTTCCTTCTGACAACAGAGACTGCTCCCTTGTTGTTAATTTACTTTGCAAAAAGATCCTAGGGAACTAGAATGGGATAACAAGAGGAGAGAAACAGGAAGGAAAGAAAGGCAATTTGAGGATGTAGCACTGACCGAATTACCACTGTGGGCCCTTGAAGGAATGAGCTCAAGTACATCAGAACTGTCTGCACTGGATTTGGAAGTGAAGTGGGGAATGTGAGCCATTGGCTCCCATCTCCCACTGATCACAGGTTTCCCGGAGGACTGCTGACTCCCTTGCACCTCAAAGAGGTATGCTGCTAAGTCACTTCAGTCGTGTCCGACTCTATGGGACCCCATAGATGGCAGCCCACCAGGCTCCCCCGTCCCTGGGATTATCCAGGCAAGAACACTGGAGTGGATTGCCATTTCCTTCTCCAATGCAGGAAAGTAAAAAGTGAAAGTGAAGTCGCTCAGTTGTGTCTGACCCTCAGCAATCCCATGGACTGCAGCCTTCCAGGCTCCTCTGTCCATGGGATTTTCCAGGCAAGAGTACTGGAGTGAGGTGCCATTGCCTTCTCTGCCAAAGAGATATAGAGTGTGGTTAACTGGGCACCTTCAGTTCCCCATGTTGAGCAACCGGATAGCCCAGGATTTCTTACATGGTCTGTGGTACCCAATGAAACTAGCTGCTAAATGATTAGTTTCTAAATATAAAATGGAATGTCTGTTACGAAACTAAATTATGATGAGCAGACTGCATGGCATAAATCCCTCACAGAATGCTACAACCTCTATCGTTTTTTTCTGAAACTACACCACTCCTACATACAGGGGGAAAGAATCAATAAATATCTGACTTGGGCTTCCCACATGGCTCAGTGGTAAAGAATCTGCCTGCAATATAGGAGATGCAGCAGGAGCCTCAAGTTTGGATCCCTGGGTTGGAAAGATCCCCTGGAGAAGGAAATGGCAACTTGCTCCAGTAGGGACAGAGGAGCCTGGCGGGCTACAGTCCATGGGGTCAAAAAGAGTTGGATACAACTGAGCGACTGAACAATAATACAATAGGAGTCTATGCATCTTATTTAGAAACACAGAAGACAACAGCAGAAGAAATAAATAAAACAATTAAACGCGGAAGGTAAAGGACGTGCAGCACAAGGTGTTTTAAGGGGGCACCTGCCTGCAGCTGGTTTGAACAGGAATAGCTGTGGGGGTGGAGGGAGGTAGGCCAAGGGGCTGTGTGAGAGACTTCACCGTCCACTGCTTATACTGTTTAGTTGCCCTCGCCGCAGACCCTTAACATATGCAGTTGGCTGCACTCTACAACGGAGAAGGCAATGGCACCCCACTCCAGTACTCTTGCCTGGAAAATCCTATGGACAGAGGAGCCTGGTAGGCTGAAGTCCATGGGGTTGCCAAGAGTCGGACACAACTGAGACACTTTCACTTTCACTTTTCACTTTCATGCACTGGAGAAGGAAATGGCAACCCACTCCAGTGTTCTTGCCTGGAGAATCCCAGGGATGGGGGAGCCTGGTGGGCTGCTGTCTATGGGGTCGCACAGAGTCGGACACGACTGAAGTGATGCAGCAGCAGCACTCTACAAAAACTCAGAGGATTTAACAGTTTCCGAGGGCAGCTGTAATTAAACACCACAAACTGAGTGGCTTAAAAATAACAGAAATGTATTCTCTTCTAATTCTGGAACCCAGAAGTCCAAAATTAAGGAGCTGACAGGGCCATGTTCCCTCTCAAGCCTGTGGTGGCGATCCTTCTGTCTCTTCTAGCTCTGGTCATCCTGGGGGCTCCTTGTTCTGTGGCAGCATAACTCCAATCTCTGTCTCATCTTTGCATCCTATCTTCTGTGTCTTCATACAGTATTTCCTGCCCTCTGTGTCTCTCTCTCTGTGTCCATATTTCCCTCTTCTAACAAGGGCACCGTTTCTATTGGATCAGGGAATCACACTGCCCCAGCACTACTTCTTAATTAATTACATCTGCAACAATTCTATTTCCAAATAAGGTTACAAGAAAGAAAATATATCAGCTAAGGAGACATCACAACAACTACAGCATGGAGAACTAAAGTCCTCACTAATAAGCTGTTGGTGAGAACAGAAAGAAATTCACACCTCTGAGAAATATTAGGCAGGTGGCATAAAAATAGGAGATTCGAGAGAGGAGGTTGCTTTAGAATAGGGAAAAAAACTGAATTCAGCTTTAAACACACTGAGATAGAAGTGTTGAAGGTATTTAACCACAGACCTGGGCTTCTCTGAAGGCTCAGAGGTTAAAGCGTCTGCCTGCAATGCGGGAGACCCAGGTTCGATCCCTGGGTCAGGAAGATCCCTTGGAGAAGGAAATGGCAATCCATTCCGGTATTCTTGCCTGGGAAATCCCATGGACGGAGGAGCCTGGTGGCCTACAGTCCATGGGGTTGCAAAGAGTCAGACTCGACTGAGTGACTTCACTTTCACTTCAACCACAGACCTACTATGTCCCAGATGTTTGTCTAACACGAATCTTATCATTTTTCATAATAATTCACTTAGTTGAAACTCTTCTCTACACTTTTTAAATGAAGGTTCATAGAGTTAGAACTTTGTCTAGAGTGTGAAGGCATTGATGTCTATGATGATCTTTGAAGTGAAAGTGTTAGTCTCTAATGTCATGGCTGACTCTTGTGACCCCTCAGACTGCCCTCCAGGTTCCTCTGTCCACGGGATTCTCCAGGCAGGAATACTGGAGTGGGTAGCCATTTCCTTCTCCAAGGGATCTTCCTGACCCAGGGATAGAACCCAGGTCTCCTGCATTACAGGCAGATTCTTTACTGTGTGAGCCACCAGGTAAATAAGTTGCAACATACTTTCTTTTGCTATTCCTCTTTCTCATCCTTCTTGCTGCTGCTGCTGCTAAGTCACTTCAGTCGTGTCCGACTCTGTGTGACCCCATAGAGAGCAGCCTACCAGGCTTCTCCACCCTTGGGATTTTCCAGGCAAGAGTACTGGAGTGGGTTGCCATTACCTTCTCCACTCATCCTTCTTACTGTGAAGGAAAAATTTTGCCTGCCATGGTAGTTAACAGAGGATGTTGTAACCATGAAGCCACCACATTATAGCTTCTGCAACTCAGGATGGAAACAGGATACCCACCATCTAGCAGTCAGCTGCTGCAGCCAGCCCTGAGGAGACCGGGGATGAGAAAGCACAGGATATGGACCCCAGATGGCTGAAGTGCATATCAAAGAAATGATTTCAGTGATCCCAGACTTTTGCTTCTTCCCATACATAGAAAAGCACTAAATTCCTTAACTTGACATAACTGATTTTCTTTAATTAACAGTAATCATTTGATGTTCTGACTACCTGGTCTTTGTTACAAAAATTCTTATGTACACTGGCTCCTCACCTTGCCTCCTTGGAGCAGTCCTTCAGAGATATCTGAGAGCCTGTCTCCAGGCCTGAGGTCCTCAGAAAGTCCACCAATAAAACATAATTTTCAACTTTTAGGTTGTGTATTTTCTCCCCCACTTCCCCCTTCTATTAATACATCTGTGTCTTGAATTAAGCTTTCAGTCTAGGTAGAAAATGTCACTGTCAATAAATGATGGTTCATAAATATTTTGAGGAAAAAAAGGTTCTTACAAGTTACTCTTCCTAAACTCTGAAATTTGATTTTAAAATCACTTCCCAAGTAAAACCTTGAAACATTGTTATAGCATATTTTTAAGTTTTTCCACCTGCAAGTTTTAAAATATGAAATTTACCTCAATAAAACACCTCGATAGTGATCTAATTTCAGACTGTAAAAGTTACATTTCATCATACCTGTTTTAAGCAAAAATAACTAAAGCCAAATATGCTTTGCTTTGTCATAGTCCCACATGGACAATTTTTAATTAAGCATAATTAAACTCAGCCTCTTCTGTCTTATTTTATATTCCCATCCCATATGCTATATGTCTTCTTATTAAGATGTAACTTTAATAAAAATCAACTTTTGTTCTTTTCTCATATGCTGTTATTTTACAGCTTTTAAATCCATTATTATTAGGTTCAGGTGCTAGGGATTATTGATTCTCCATACTTTTCTCCCAGTAAAGATTAAGGTAAAATAAAGGAAATGACAATTTCTAACCCGGTCTAACCTTGGAAAAATAAGACTCAGAATAATATTGGGGAGTATTTCTCTGGAATGACTGGATTTGAGCAAAAAAGCATTACTTCTCCCATGAATTCAGGAGGGGGGATGAGTTTGGGTCAGGTATTCCATCAGAAATCCCCCAAGATTGGCTAAGTACTTGTAGGTTCATTCCAGTCTAGAAACCTTCTAAATGAGCCCCACAATAAGCTACCTCTAAGAAAACTGGAAAAATAAAAGCAAATAGCTTTATTATTATGTTTTTCTTGATATTCATTGACTACATTTTAGTGTAACCATGACCGAGTGTCTCAGTCATTGAATTGCACAGAATGGTTACTGAAATGTCTCAATGCTGACCTCTGACCCTCTGTGACCCTAGAGAAGTCTAGTTCCCACTGGGACAGCTGAGATTTCCAGGCTTCTCTATTAATACAAATAACCTTCTCTCTTTACCCTCAGTTCACTGATCACACATATCATACACATATCACACTGATCACATTTATCACAATTTTCTAAGTAGACCAAGATATCAGAAGAATGGGAAGCACTGTTTTAAATTACAGAGAGTAATGAGGGAAAACGTTAGCTTTAGATAGACCTGCTATAAGATAAATTTAGTATATTCTTATTTAAAATATCATTATTTATATCAATAGTTCTTAAATTTTGCTTCATATTAGATTTAGCTGGAGAGCTCTAAAAAAATCTTGATGCCAAGACTATCCCTCAAACTAACTACAACAGAATTTCTGAGACTGCAGCCTGGCTGAGAGATAGTGCTTTATGGGATTCCTAATAATAGAGAATAAATATGAGATTCTCTGAAACAGTCCCAATATCTACTATTATTTTATAAGAAAGCAAGTTATTAACTGTGTATCTAAATGGGCAAAATATGTGCATTTGAATATGATTCAGCTTTTATAGCTTAATACTATTTTTCTTATCAAGAAATTCACAAAAAAGGAGCAAAAACAGCTTTGATGTATCTGCCAAAGTGACAGCCAATCCACCAGAGTGGTGAATACAAAAGACATCGTGATCACTTCAGTTTGATGAGATTTTGTTTTTGGTATGGACAACTGAAAACATTTAAAAATTAAGTTTCTTTGCTAATTAATTATTTTATTTATATCATCTATGGGTTTTGCTGTAAGGAAGGAAAAATAGGCATTGGTTTGGGTGAAGGAAATTAGCATGAGTTCCCTCTGTGAGCACTTTTGTGTTCTGCTTTGAGAGAATGTGTGTATAGTAAGCAGCCTGGAGGATGACAGGTTTGATTAAAATAATTTTTTTCCTTCGACTGAGAACAGCCAAACAGAATAAAATCATTAAAAACACAAAGACAAAAAGCAAAAACTAAGTAATTATCTGGGAAGACCAAGTTGTGGAAAACAAATTTAAAAAACTGAATCCTGAAATGCTAACTTTTCTTTACTATGGCAGGAGGAGAAGGGGATGACAGAGGATGAGATAGTTGAATGACGTCACCAACTCTAGGGACATGGGTCTGAGTAAGCTCTGGGAGTTGATGATGGACAGGCGAACCTGGCGTGCTGCAGTTCACGGGGTCGCAAGGAGTTGGACATGACTGAGTGACTGAACTGAACTGAACTGATCAATTGTTTTGCTAAGATATACTGCTCTTTTCTCTAACAGTGTGTATCACATAACTAACATAATCATGCTGAATAATCTGTGTCAGTTATTTCATTCACAGAAGACATTTTGTTTTAATCAAGTATTCTTAACTGTTTTACCAATTGGTTTTAGGAGTTACAAGGACCTCCTGAATTTATGAATACAATAGAATTTTACTTTCATTCCCCTACTGACTTTAGGGTAAGAGTTCATTGTTTTTCATTAGTTTCTCATAGAATTATCTAACCCCAAAGTATTAGGCATCAAATTTTAATGGTCCATAATTTATTATATAAATTATTTAAATCTAAGCCCTCAAGGGCTAAATTTACATTTGTCTTTTATTTCATCTCCAAATTTAGCAATATTTAAAATTAATATAATGAACATATTGTACTATCAGGAAACAAAATAAGAAGAATAAAAGTTGACTTTGGTCCTTTCCTTGGGCTGACTTTGATAGAGAAATGCTGAGGAACAGTAAATATTCACTTTGGTGGTAGAGTGATCAGCAAGTTTCCAGTACCTTCTTTTATGACTTTTTCCAAAAGGAAGATACAGCTGCAGGTGCCACTTACTAAGAAAAAGAAGGAAAATAGCCATGAATCTGCTAAAGAAAAGCAATAAGAAGGGTAGTAGATGGTATTATGCTAAATGAAATAATTTCAACAGAAAAAGATAAATAACATATGATATCACTTATGTGTGGAATCTAAAAACACTACAAAATAGTGAATATAGCTAAAAAGTTAGCAGACCCATAGAGAGAGATAACAAACTAGTGGTTACCAGTAGGGAGGAGGGGAGGGGCAAAATAGTGGTTGGGGAGAGAGACCCAAGAATTTATTGTATACCACAGGGACGATAGTTAATATTTTAAAATAACTGTAATTGGAAAGTAACCTTCAAAAATTGTATAAAAATTTTAAAAAATATACTTTTTTAAAAAGAAGATCGTTAGAGACTGAAAGATGGAAACCCAAAAAAAAAAAAAAATGTGCAATGAATTCCAAGCCATCCATTTCCCCTCTTTTGACTTGCTGTTTTTATACTTTTTTTGTTGGTTACAGCTGTGTTCTCAATAGATGAGCAATTACATAGTGCTCATTTTAATTTAACCTGTGAATAATGGTGATTAAGAGATCTATAACCCAAGCATGCTAATTAAGCACCCTTTGTATGAGTTCTAAGAGTGGGAGATTTGGGTGTCTATCCATTAGCCATGTTTGTGAGCTCATGGCATCATCCAGCAACGATGAGATTTCACTGGGTTTTATTGCCTAGTATCAATTTTATACCCTGTCCTTGTCCATGTAAGGCTTTTCAGAAACATCAATGGAGTTGGACTAAAATATCTTAACTACTGCCTTCTTGCTCTTTTGAGGGAAACAGGCTATCTGCATGACAAGTAAGACTGCCTGCAATACCATGTCACAGCTCATTTATTTAAAGATTTATCATTCATCATTGTCAGAGACCCTGAGGACCGAAGAACGTCATTGTCTATGTCTCATGATCATTGTGAGCTCTTTCAAGTGTTTAGAAGACTAGTCACAATGAAACGTAAGACATGAGTAGGAAATAATTTTAACTTTTCTGAAATGGATTCTTTTCATTTAAAGAAGAGATTTCTGTATAGAGCTGAGCTACAAAGATCACAAATTTTGCATATGTTTAGAGGTTTCTGATGCTTTATAATTTTATTTTTTATGCCCTCCTCCCATACGCAGCAACTTGTGCAGAACTTACACAAGGAGTAAGTAATCAACATTTATTATTGACTTGGTATGTATGACAGAAAGCAAAGAACTAAAGAGCCTCTTGATGAAAGTGAAAGAGAGTGAAAAAGTTGACTTAAAACTCAACATTCAGAAAACTAAGATCATGGCATCTGGTCCTACCACTTCATGGCAAATAGATGGGGAAACAATGGAAACACTGACAGACTTTATTTCTGGGGGCTCCAAAATCACTGCAGATGGTGACTGCAGCCATGAAATAAAAGATTCTTATTCCTTGGAAGAAAAGTTATGACTAGCCTAATCAGTATGTTAAAAAGCAGAGACATTACTTTGCCAACAAAGGTCTGTCTAGTCAAAGCTATGGTTTTTCCAGTAGTCATATATGGATGTGAGAGTTGGATGATAAAGAAAGCTGAGTGCTGAAGAATTGATGCTTTAAAACTGTGGTGTTGGAGAAGACTTGAGAGTCCGTTGGACTTCAAGGACATCAAACCAGTCCATCCTAAAGCAAATCAGTCCTGAATATTCACTGGAAGGACTGACGCTGAAGCTGAAACTCCAATACTTTGGCCACCTGATACAAAAAACTAACTCATTTGAAAAGTCCCTGATTCTGGGAAAGATTGAAGGCAGGAGGAGAAGCAGATGACAGAGGATGAGATGGTTGGATGGCATCACCGACTCAATGGACATGAGTTTGAGTAAACTCCAGGAGTTGGTGATGGACAGGGAGGCCTGGTGTGCTGCAGTGCATGGGGTCACGAAGAGTCGAACATGACTGAGTGACTGAACTGATGTATGTATGTACATTTGTGTAGGCATTTTATAAAGTTTATTTCCTTGTGGTGAGAACTTTAAAGATCTACTCTTAACAATTTCCAAATGTACAATACTGTGATAGGAAATTTAGGTATTTAAATTGATAAAATACCCATTTGCAAACACTTCAAGAATATGACTCCCAAATCACCAATTAATGTTGAATCACTTGTTAATGTTTTTCATAAACAGGCATCTGCCAATGAAGTTAGGCAAACTAAATTCATTCTTTAAATTTTTGTTTATATTATTGGATATTTATCTTTTTCTTTCAAATTTTCTTTTTGAAATCTGGTCTTGGCAATGTATTTTAAATGTCCAGGAGCTTTTCCTATTTTCATTGCCCTTTTTTCTTGGTTATCTAGTTCTTTAGGGTGGAGAATCTTTTTGAATATCCCTGAGAGTAAAAATTTTGTTTCTTAAGGCTATATATTTCTTCCTCGTTAAGAAATATATATATATTTATATAAATATATTTATAAATATAAAATATTTTACTATATATTATACATTTATATATAAACACACAAATATAAAATTATTTATTAAGATAATAAATTAAAATACAATAAATTCGTTAAATTTATATTAAATTAAACATATTTATGTATACATATATGTATTCACTTCTATTTCTTTTTTATTCTGAAAGCTTTCTTGGACTATTTGATGAGGCCCGGTAATTTATTTATCTTCCCTAATTAGGACTGACTGAGATCTTTGCATATATGAGCAGTTTATCACCTCTCATTCAACTTTGCTTTAGGGTTAGTAGGCAAAATCCAGTACTCTTGCCTGGAAAATTCCATGGGCGGAGGAGCCTGGTAGCCTCCAGTCCATGAGGTTGCCAAGAGTCGGACACGACTGAGCGAATTCACTTTCACTTTTCACTTTCATGCATTGGAGAAGGAAATGGCAACCTACTCCAGTGTTCTTGCCTGGAGAATCCCAGGGATGGGGGAGCCTGGTGGGCTGCCGTCTATGGGGTCGCACAGAGTCGGACACAACTGAAGCGACTTAGCAGCAGCAGCAGGCAAAATCCAACCATTATGGGGTAAAGCCTCACAAACACCAGAAAGTTTGAGTGGAGCTGACTCTGAGATGTTGGGAGCCAAACAGATTCCTTCATTCTCCCCAGTTTTTCTAATTTACTAACAACAGCAACAAAAAAACTACTGATATTTTGCCTTGGAGAGGGGAGATAGTCTACACCCTCTGTGATCTGCATGATAAGAGAATTATCTGAAATCTGTAAAAAGCAGAAGAGGCTGTTCAGTTTTCTTTTAGTGGACTCCTGGGATTTATTTTTTATTAATGTTGTCTGTGCTGTCTTACAATTCTTGGGGGTGGAGGTTAATCTTTAGATTTTTGTTTAGTAGAGATACAAATAATTTCTGTCCAGTAGAAAAGATGATCCTAGAGATAGAGACGATAGCTTGTGCTCCAGATGGACATTAACCAGCTGTGTATCTAACCTAGCACACCTACCCTACCATAATCTCTATTAAATTGCCTCCCTATAACTTTATTAACTCCCTCATTAGTTGAATTTAATATCTTTGACATGTGTTCATTTTGTAATTATATGAGAGTCACGCTCTTATCTTTCAGAATATTATATTGAATAGCTGATAAAAACTAATCAGGTGACTAGGAACAAGTCCATGGTCTGATAAAATAAGATTTATTGATTTGCAGCCAGGGAGTACACGCCAGAGGAATTCTGCTGGCCCAGAGGGAGAAGGGAAGTGTATTTTATAAGGTTTGGCTTTTCACTGAAGGACTCTAAGGAGGTGGCTCAGTGGAAAAGAATCCGCCTGCCAATGTAGGAGACTCAGCAGATGTGGGTTCAATCCCTGGGTCAAGAAGATCCCCTGGAGGAGGAAATGGCAACCCACTTTATTAATCTTTCCTGGAAAATCTCATGGGCAGAGGAGTCTGGTGGGCTACAGTCCATTTGATTGCAGAGTCGGGCACAACTGAGCACACACACCTTCAGTTCAGGACTGCTCACTTTTTCTGAAGCAGGTTTAGAAGAAATGGGATTGACTAGGCACTGGGTCTGCCTTAAAGCGAAGAAGACTTAGCATTTCAATATTCCCAGTAATAAATGAAAATTGCCAAATGGCTCTGTAGCATCACTGATAAGAAAGCAGTAGTCAGTTGAAGAGGAACAGGTGGTAGTGTTTTACAACAGCTCTGTGATCTTGAGTGAAACAATGTTTTCTGTTAACTTTAAAGCTGGCTTTTTCTGTTTGTTTTCACAGCCTGAAGAATGGCAAAGTGCTCTTTTCCTTTTCAGTTTGAGGTGACTTTCCCTCTTTCCATCTTGGGTAGGTTTTTACTCTTTCCTGGCATGAGAAGGTGGGAGATGGAAGGTGAGGTAGATATTTTAACACCTTACCACCTTCACTTCTTCTCTCTTTTAAGTCCTATTTTTTTTCTCTCTGGTTATCTATGCAACATTCTATTTCTGAGTCTAGAGAGGGGTCAGCAAACTTTTTCTATAAAAGGCCAGAAAAAAAGTATTTCAGATTTTGAAGGCCGGATGGTCTTAGTCACAACTACTTACTTCTACCATTATAACAAGAAAACATCCAAAGAAAATTCATATATGAATAGCTGTGTTCTAATAAAAATTTGTTTATAAGATCAGACAGTGGACTGGACCATAGTTGCACATTTGGTCCATGGACATAGTTGCTAATCCTGATCTAAAGTTTCTCTCTGTTTCTTCCAAAGTGATCAGCTCCATTTTTTTTTTTTACCATTGTCCCCACAACATCTTTTCTTAGCTGTGACTTCCTTTGCTGATTCATCCTTCAACGTTCTCATTTAATTTTGATGTTTCAGAAATGCACTGAAAGATATACTAATAGTCCATCTTACTTTCACCTCATTATTAAAACTTTTAAATTTTTCTTATCATCTTTTTAGCAAGGTCTCTTATGAGATATGAGATAATTTCTTGGGCTCAACTTGTTATCTTGAACTGGAGACAGTATAAAAGCTTTTTAATAAAAGTGAGTCAAAATAAAATACTTGCATTGCTCATTAAGGTATGCATAGAATGATTATTTTATCACTATCAGCATTTCTTAAGGTTCCAAATTTTCATATTGAATAATGCTGGCAGCAACAGCATACATTTGCTCGGTACTGGTAAATGTTTAAGTGAAGCAATACTACAAAAGAGATCCGATTCTGAAAAATTAGTTTATTTGTTGTTGTTGCTCAGTCACTAAGTGGTGTCTGACTCTTTGCGACCTCATGGACTGCAGCAAGCCAAGGTCATCTGCCCTCCACTATTTCCTAGAATTTGCTCAAATTCATTCTACTATTTATCGCAAATCTACTCTTTAACTTCCATCTGTGGGAAGAACTGAGTTTTCGAAGCAGATTCCAAGTATATTCACCCAGCCAGATGCATGGATTGTTGCAAGTTTCTTCAGAAATCCAGTAACTATCAAACTATAGGTTTGCCTCCAGAAGGAGAAATGGAGGGGAAGCCTTGGCGCATGGTAACAATGCAGGAAAGGGTGAAACAGTTCTTGCTTTTGAGACACAGTACTGTTGCCCACTGCCAAAAGGACCAAATGGATATTAATCCACTTACCAGTTACATGAGTTATTCTTTCAGTCATATAGTACATACGGGGTGGAAAGAGAAACAGACTCTCTTCTCTGTTCTCCTTGTTGTGAAAAGAAATGAAGATCTCTTTGCTTGTGGTAAAGGAAAGCAGAGCTAAGAAGAAAAGGGATCCTCCATTCCCTCAAAACTCATAAAAGAAAAATGAATTGTAATATAAATGCCACTTACATTCTACTAAACATCTTTTAATCTATAATTCTATAATGCAGATACAGTCAAACTCCTCTCTCTCTCTTTTTTTTAACCTAAAAACACGTGGAAAATTTCACAAAAGAAAGGAAACTTGGGAATTATAAGTAAATAGCTAAATACCTGGGCTTACCTAAAAGAGTGAAATCAGCCATAAACTAGTTAACAATGTGCGTATCTTTAGGGTATGACTTTTCCAAGCTGATCATTTTAGAACTGGTGACTGGCAGGCTAGAACCACATATGCAGAACCTTTAAGGTATCTTCTTCAATAGCATCCTGACAGACAGTAATTAGGTTTAGACTCCAGCAGCCTGCAGCTGAGGCTGTGTCACATGGTGACGGATGCTTATGCATCACAGCATGACTCACAGAAGGTAAAAGTTAAATGAATCATCTTGGCTCCCTCTTCTTATTTTGGGGGGAAAAAAATGGAATAAGCTCGCACTTCCACTTGAGAAAAAATTGAGAGTGAAGCACCCAACATCCTATAATAAAAGCAATATTTCAAAGAGGTTTAGATCTGTGGCTGTTGCTAAAATCGAACCTGAAATTACAAGACTTCATCAAGAGCCAATCAACCAGTTAATTGTACTGTTTTCCATTGAATCAGTTCTGCATCATACAGCAACCTTATTATACACACAATATATAAATTCACCAAGTTACTATTTTAGGTATAAAAGCAAGCAAAGGGTGAAATAATTGAACTCTCTTTATGTAGTCTATAATTACTAATGAGGAGTAAGAACCAAGTACGCCATTCCTTTGTGCTGCCAACGAAAGAATGTCACTCTCCCTCTGGCTCTACAAGGATTATGTCAGTAGCCACTGCAGCTTCTGACCTCCAACACCCCCTGAAAGCAGTTCAGGGTGGGGATCAAAAATGAGGTACTGTGCTCTGGGAAAAACTGGCAGAGCAGGCCTTCAGATAGGTATTTTCAGAAGAAAAATTTTTGAACCCAATTTTCTGTGTTTTTTCATATTTAGAGAAGCACTAAAATCTTTAATGAAGGCAGCTACTCTTTGTGACCAACAGCAATGTTCTACTGAGGCTCATGCCTCATTGCATTTGCCCCAAACCAAAACTGCATATATGCTGACCACCCCCTGGGCTTCCCTGGTGGCTCAGCTGGTAAAGAATCCACCTGAAACTTGGGAGATCTGGGTTCGATCCATGGGCTGGGAAGATCCCCTGGAGAAGGAAAAGGCTACCCACTCCAGTACTGTGGCTTGGAGAATTCTATGGACTGTATAGTCCATGGGGTCACAAAGAGTCAGACAGGACTGAATGACTTTCGCTTTTTTGCTTGACCACCCCCCTTATCTCTTTGGCTCACTGAGAGAAATTCAGTCCTCTGGGCTGCAGTCCTCAGTAAGTTTCCAAGGAAAACTGAAACTCACAGTTCTCACACTGTGCCTTTTTTTTTTTCCCCCACTCAACAGTGCAAGTCATCTGCTTCATTCATTCTTACTTAAACATTATTTCTTCTTTTGTCCATGGCAACTTGACACTGAATTACTATCCAACATGCATAACCCCTCTTTTCCCCACCATCACCATCATTCTCAACTTAGATATTATCAAGAGGAAATAATAACTCATTGGATTTTTAAAAGCGGTATGTTACAAGATAATTTTAAATACAGCAAAACCATAACTCTCATACAAGTAAAAAATGAACATGGAGCAAAGTAATTAACATTAATTAATGAGGGATTGAGCAAAGGCATTAAAAATTGGTTAAAAGGAGAAGCCAAAGAGAAGAAACATACATAGGCAATAAAGCAATGATGAATTGGTATGTTAATAGATGTAAAACTGGCTCCTTTTTCAGGAGTTGGGGGATCTGTATACCTTCACTGGAAAAAAATACACTTGCATATCTATGGTCAGGAATACTTTGCATCAATATCAATTTTCTAAACTTACAGAGCCATAAGATCAGATAAGATCAGTTGCTCAGTCGTGTCTGACTCTTTGCGACCCCATGAATCGCAGAACACCAGGCCTCCCTGTCCATCACCAACTCCAGGAGTTCACTGAGACTCACACCCACCAAGTCAGTGATGCCATCCAGCCATCTCATCCTCTGTCGTCCCCTTCTCCTCCTGCACCCAATCCCTCCCAGCATCAGAGTTTTTTCCAATGAGCCAACTCTTCGCATGAGGTGGCCAAAGTACTGGAGTTTCAGCTTTAGCATCATTCCTTCCAAAGAAATCCCAGGGCTGATCTCCTTCAGAATGGACTGGTTGGATCTCCTTGCAGTCCAAGGGACTCTCAAGAGTCTTCTCCAATACCACAGTTCAAAAGCATCAATTCTTTGGCGCTCAGCCTTCTTCACAGTCCAACTCTCACATCCATACATGACCACAGGAAAAACCATAGCCTTGACTAGACGGACCTTTGTTGGCAAAGTAATGTCTCTGCTTTTGAATATGCTATCTAGGTTGGTTATAACTTTCCTTCCAAGGAGTAAACGTCTTTTCATTTCATGGCTGCAGTCACCATCTGTAGTGATTTTGGAGCCCAGAAAAATAAAGTCTGACACTGTTTCCACTGTTTCCCCATCTATTTCCCATGAAGTGATGGGACCAGATGCCATAATCTTCGTTTTCTGAATGTTGAGCTTTAAGCCAACTTTTTCACTCTCCACTTTCACCTTCATCAAGAGGCTTTTAGTTCCTCTTCACTTTCTGCCATAAGGGTGCTGTCATCTGCATATCTGAGGTTATTGATATTTCTCCCAGCAATCTTGATTCCAGCTTGTGTTTCTTCCAGTCCAGCTTTTCTCATAATGTACAGAGCCATAAAATAGCTTAAAAAAATGAAGTGCACAAAATACTCTAGATTTAGATATGGTAGAAAGCTGTGCTACATGTGGTTAATGTTCCATAAAATATGAAATCTTGCTTTTGTTTCTTTTTATTTCCTAATAGGAACAAGTGTAAATTTAGATTACAGTTTAATGAAACCACTAAACAGAAAAATATGTACATGTTTGATAGGATCATACACATTTAACTCATTCTATTGTGTGCATATGGAAGATGAACCCAAAGATAGCCAGATAACTTGCTTTGTAACTATTGATGAAGCAGAAGTCTTCTACTATTCATTGATTTCTTTATTATTATTTCTTATACATTCAATCATCCAGATCTGACCTGTTGATTCTCCTTTTGTACATTCCTTACACCTCACCATTATTTCTCATCTTCACCTCAGCCCACCATTATTAGCCCAGCCATTCAGTCAGTAAATCATTCAGCAGTTGGGTTATGATACCACTGAGTCTCACTTCTTTGAACACCTGTTTACTGATGGACACACTACTGTTGGTGGAAATAACATTTTCATGGGACTCTCCAATAAAAAATCTTTTAAGACTTTTTAGCCTTACATTCGAGGGTAATTGGCTAATGGAAAAGCAACTACAACATGAATGAACCAACTTAAACCCTTTTTAAAAAAACAAGCTAGTAGATATTTAAACAAAGAGAAAAATCAAACCTGGTTTATGGTGAGTGAAATTCAGATAGGTCAACAAGTACGTAAAATGGAAACCTTTTCCAAAAGAGTTTTAGAGGCTACTAGATCCAACTTTTAAAATTTCTTCTATAAGGGATAGAAATGACTTTTAAAAGAGATTTCCATGTTTACCGAAAGTTCAAAATTCATAGTCTTTGTCTTCACTGTGACGGTATGCTGCAGCTTCAGAGTGATTCAGAAGACCTTAGTTGAAGCTTTGGCTCATTACGTCTCAGCTGTGTCACTTTGGTCAAAGTGTTCAGCTACTCTCAGCTACATTTCTTGTTTTGTAAAATGGAGATACAAAGGATAACAACCCTACTTACTCTCCAGGGTTATTGTAAGAAGGACTGGAGGTTGAAAACACTGAAATAATTCCTAACTGATAAAATATTGTTCAGATACGAATAGCACTAAATCTATGTGCTGTGCTTAGTCACTCATTATGTCTGACTCTTTGGGACCCCATGGACTATAGCCCGCCAGGCTGCTCCGTCCATGGGATTCTCCTGGCAAGACTACTGGAGTGGGTTGCCACGCCCTCCTCCAGGCAATCGTCCCAACCCAGGTCTCCCACATTGCAGGTGGATTCTTTTTCATCTGAGCCACCAGGGAAGCTATAGTGCTAGCTTTTGCCTCTTCCACATAATTTATTCTTCACTGTACAAATTTTGCAATTACCAGTGATAGAAACTAATAATAAATTATAACATAAACTGCCTCAAGTTGAAGACTTTCTGCCATTTTCTTCCAAGAACAAATACACTGTTGCCTTTTTCCCAAGAACAAAAGTTACTTCAGTGCCTAGGTTCCCATGAAGAGTGTGTCAGTTGATATGCAGTTTGATGCAACTGTTTTCATCAATTTCTTACTCACAATTTTACTAAGTTACACAAGATTTTGACATTCGAATTTCATTTAAATAATATTCAAACAGATAAAAACTTAGAAATAGCTGGAAATGTTTATATGGAATATAACAAGAGGGATTTTAAAAAATATATTAACTTAGGTCACAATTTAGAAATATAAGTATGCATTGTATCAAAACAAATCACAACAAATGACTATGTAAAATGCAATGTCTTATCTTCAACTATTACAAACTTTATTTAATCTAAGTGAATAAAGTATCACACAAAGTTAAAGGCAATTAATATCTTATTAAATATCTACCAAGTGTCAGGCACAGTTTTGGGTTACCCTGTCTTGGGTTAAACTCTGTGGAGATGCTTTACTGAGTTAATAAAAATTATTATGAATGAACACATTATTAACTGGGTTTATGTGGAGGTCTCACAAAGCATACTTTTAAACAAGAATTTGAGTGCTAGTAGTTTATTTTGGAAATAACTCCAGAAGTACTCTAAACAAGTATGGAAGTGAAACCAGGCAGGGAAGACAGACATTAGAGAGTGCTTTATTGAGCAGTTTTCCTCTGTGGGCAGCATAGGAAAAAGCCAATTTATAATCCTGTTGTAATGAGACTGTAGGAAACATGCCTTGGAGTTTTTCCTATAAGAGCTAAGAGAAAGCTGGAATATTCATTCATCAACTTCCATTCCTAAAGGAAATCCAAGAAATATTCATTGGAAGGACTGATGCCGAAGCTCCATTACTCTGGTCACTTGATGTGAAGAGCCGACTCATTGGAAAAGACTCTGATGCTGGGAAAAATTGAGGGCAGGAGGAGAAGGGGACAATAGAGGATGAGATGGTTGATGGCATCACCGACTCGATGGACATGAGTTTGAGCAAGCTCCAGGAGATAAAAAAGACAGAGAAGCCTGGCATGCTCCAGCCCATGAGGTCACAAAGAGCTGGACACAATTTAGTGACTAAACAACAACTTCTGTTCCTCACTGGTTAAAGATTTCTACTGAGGCCTTAATCCTTCAGAAACTATAGAAGAGCATACTTGAGGCCAGAGAATACCCTCAGGCAGAAAGACAAAGGGAGTCACTGACCTGAGGGAAGAAGCATCTGCAGAAGTAGACCACAGGATATGGGTGGGGCATCTGTAGCATGTACTACACTAAATCAATGGAACTTGTCATTATGCTAATCATTGAGGGGACACGGAAGAAACCAAAAGACAAATGCATTCTATGAGTTGAATCTCTTTGTCATGTGCAGACCATGTGTTGTATATTGAGCTAGACACCAGGAGGACATTAAACAATAAAATACAATCTGTGAATTTAGGGGTCTTATATCAGGATGAAGAAGTATATGTAGGCCAAGATAAAAGATGTAATTTAAAGAGCTACATAAATTTTGAGCACCTCCTAAAAAAGCAAATCTAAGTGAAGTATTCAGATACAAAGAAAAATTAAACAAAGATATTATGGATGAAAATGATTGACATATATACACTATCGATGCTATATTTAAATAAATAATGAATAAGGACTTACTGTATAGCTCAGGGAACCCTACTCACTGCTCTGTGGAGACCTAATTGGGAAGGAAATTCAAAAAAGAGGGGATATATGCATACATATAGCTGATTCACTTTGCTGTGCAGTAGAAAGTAACACAACATTGTAAAGCAACTATACTCCAATAGAAACCAATTTAAAAATTAAAAAAAATAAATTTTAAGTTATACAATAAAACTAAAAAATCAACTAAAAAAAGGAAAGAATGATCTGAGCAGAGAGATAACCTGAAGTGAGGTTTTAAAGATGAGTTGGTTGAAGGATTGAAGAGAAAACATAGGAGACAAGAGACATATCATGTGTAATCTGATGTTGATGTGTTGAAAGCCTTGGGCTAAGATTGTGCCACAATCTTGGGCTAAGATCACATTACAATGGTGTGATCACTCACCTCGAGCCCATCCTGGAATGTGAGGTCAAGTGGGCCTTAAGTAGAATAACTGCAATCAAAGCTATTGGAGGTGATGGAATTCCAGTTGAACTATTTCAAATTCTAAAAGATGAGGCTATTAAAGTGCTGCACTCAAAATGCCAGTAAATCTGGAAAACTCAGCAGCAGCCACAGGACTGGAAAAGGTCAGTTTTCATTCCAATCCCAAAGAAGGGCAATGCCAAAGAATGTTCAAACTACCACACAATTGCACTCAGCTCACATGCTGGGCAAAGTAATGCTCAAAATTCTCCATGCCAAGCTTCAACAGTATATGAACCATGAAGTTCCAGATGTTCAAGCTGGATTTAGAAAAGGAAGAGGAACAAGAGATCAAATTGCCAACATCCATTGGTTTACAGAAAAAGCAAGAAAATTACAGAAAAACATCTATTTCTTCTTTATTGATTACACCAAAGACTCTGACTGTGTAGATCACAACAAACTGTGGTAAATTCTTCAAGAGATGGGAATACCAGACCACCTGACCTGCCTCCAGAGAAATCTGCATGCAGGTAAAGAATCAACAGTTAGAACCGGACATGGAACAATGGACTGGTTCCAATTGGGAAAGGAGTATATCAAGGCTGTATGTTGTCACCCTGCTTATTTAACTTACATGCAGAGTACATCATGCAAAATGCTGGGCTGGATGAAACACAAGCTGGAATCAAGATTGCTGGAAGAAATATCAATAACCTCAGATACGCAGATGACATCACCCTTATGGTTGAAAGTGAAGAGGAACTAAAGAGACTCTTGATGAAAGTGAAAGAGGTGGGTGAAAAAGTTGGCTTAAAACTCAACATTCAGAAAACTAAGATCATGACATCCAGTCCCATAACTTCATGGCAAGTAGATGGGGAAACAGTGAGAGACTTTATTTTGGGGGGCCCCAAAATCCCTGCAGATGGTGACTGCAGCCATGAAATTAAAAGACGCTTGCTCCTTGGAAGAAAAGCTATGACCAACCTAGACAGCATATTAAAAAGCAAAGACATTACTTTGCTGATAATCTAGTCAAAGCTATGGTTTTTCCATGACAGTAGTCATGTATGGGTGTGAGAGTTTGACTATACAGAAAGCTGAGTGCAGAAGAATTGATGCTTTTGAACTGTGGTGTTGGAGAAGACTTTTGAGAGTCCCTTGGACTGCAAGGAGATCAAACGAGTAAATCCTAAAGGAAATCAGTCCTGAATATTCATTGGAAGGACTGATGCTTAAGCTGAAACTCAAATACTTGGGCCAGCTGATGTGAAGAACTGATTCACTGGAAAAGACCCTGATGCTGGGAAAGATTGAAGGCAGGAGAAGAAGAGAATGACAGAGGATGAGATGGTTGGATGGTATCACTGACTTGATGGACATGAGTTTGAACAAGCTTTGGGAGATGGTGAAGGACAGGGAAGCCCGGCGTGCTGCAGTCCATGGGGTTGCAAAGATTCAGACATGACTCAGCAACTGAGCTGAACTGAAGATTGTGCCAATAGAATGGAGCAAAGACATGGTATCTATGGCCCAGTTGCTCATTTCTCATCCAGGTCAACCCTTTACTAGCATGTCTTTCAGCACCAAAGTGGTTAGACACCTTGAAATCACATTTTAGGCTCCCTTCCAGTTGGAGTGCCACATATGACTGGGATAAAAAAAAAGAGAGAGAACCCAAATATGGCAGAGATTAAAGCTTACATCCCTAAAAAATTAATCTTCCAGAGATTAAAGCTTACATCCCTAAAAAATCTTAAATTCACATCCACACTCACCTCCCTTGTGTCAACAGTTTTCCTGGCCTTTTAGCTAGATCAATTTACCTGCTGACTTGTTTTTCATCAAAATGAACTTGGGAGTTCTAGACTAAGATTTTAGCCCCAAATCTCTCTAGATATTGGTCATTTTCTATGCCTGCATCCTATTTCTTAACAATAGAAAGTTTTATGACCAAGCATCTATCTTATCTTACAGTCTGGGTCCCTGTTTCGAGTGCAGTTCTTCTGGAAAGACAGTAATGATTTTTAACAGAAGTTTTCCCTGGAGCTGAATTTAAGGTCCTAAATTGAATAACTGGATCCTTGCTGTCATGTTTCCCATGTATATTTCTGCAAACATTTTGCTGGGTATCTACCAATGACCCTCTTGATAGTATTTTCAGTTCAGTTCAGTCACTCAGTCATGTCCGACTCATTGCTACCCCATGGACTGCAGCATGCCAACAACAAAATTAAATTGAGTGTCAAGCAAAAATACCAGCACATAATTGTCTCTCAAGGAATGTCGATATCTTTCCTGTCCTGATTTCTTTCTACTCTCATGACATTTTAGGACTTGCATTTCTGATCTGCTTTCCTCTGATACCTTACCCTCTCTTCTTAGCATCTATCAGTACCTCAGTTGTCACTTATGATCCTAGATCTTGCATTAAATTCTTTGTAGCTATTTCTGATATAACATCCTAGTCTTATCAGTCTTACTTTGCTTCACCCTTTCTCACATCCTGCCTTGTAATATGTATTTTTTTAGCACATCAGCAAATGTCATGAGGAAGTTTTTCAGTAACTCACTGAATTGATAGCTTTGGGAAAGTTATCATTTGTTCCATTGTTGAAAGAATAAGATTGATACTGCTTTCCTAAAATGCACTTCAAGCCTAATTATACAGAAGTTATTCTTGCATGCCAGATTTTGGGTGGTTGTTTTGTCCATCCTGTGTTTTTCTCTAATTTTTTCACAGTGGGAGAAAAACAGTACCAAAATTAATTTCATTTAAATGAGGTGGGGCAGTAGGAATTGAAAACTGAGTAATATTTGCATCTAAAAAAAAAGTACTAAATTTTCACTTTAGTTTGGCATGGTTCAAGGCCTCATCGGTTCATTTCAGTTGCTCAGTCGTGTCTGATTCTTTGCAACCCCATGCACTGCAGCATGCCAGGCCTCCCTGTCCATCACCAATTCCCAGAGTTCACCCAAACCCATGTCCATTGAGTCGGTGATGCCATCCAACCATCTCATCTTCCGTTGTTCCCCTCTCCTCCTGCCCTTAATCTTTCCCAGCATCAGGGTCTTTTCAGATGAGTCAGCTCTTCACATCAGGTGGCCAAAGTATTGGAGTTTTAGCTTCAGCATCAGTCCTTCCAATGATCTCCTTTAGGATGGACTGGTTGGATCTCCTTGCAGTCCAAGGGACTCTCAAGAGTCTTCTCCAACACCACAGTTCAAAAGCATCAATTCTTCTGTGCTCAGCTTTCTTTATAGTCCAACTCTCACATCCATACATGACAATATACCAATAAATATGGCAGTTGCATAGAGATATAGAACCAGAAGAAGCATGTGATATACTTACTTTAAAAAATATATATATATGGGACCAATCCATTTCTATTTAAGAGGACTGAAACCTTAGAGCACTCATGTTAGATCTCTTGATATATATGTTCAATAAAATACATAATTTGATTGTAAGGAAAGGCTGAAATTATTCTCTGGATTCACTGCAATAAGTTCATAGCCTCAGGAGTTTTTTTTTTTCTGTAGAAATAAAATGATGTGATTTGAAGCTTGAATAAGATCCCCCTGGGAGGAAAGATGAGCAGAAATGAGAAAAGTACTGGGGGCAATAGATCAGAAGATACTCTTTTGAATGCTGCAAGGGACAAAAGACAGCTAGAGGAGACATCTTAGCCAAGGAAGCACAGGGAAAGGGTGGCATATGCTTTCATAACTATCACGAAGACACCAAAACTCATGACAATACTTGTCAATTCTAAGTGATAATCGAGTTCTACAGACTTTATTTACATGTGGCCACAGAATCATGTAATATGATGGTTTTCTGCTACAGACTACATTTGTACCATTCTGACAGTCTGGAATGAGGCCAGGGTATCAATACTTACAAAAATCTCTACACAGAACTCTAAAGTGTTGCCATGTTTGGGAAATACTAACATAATAAAGGGGGCAACAGAGGATGAGATGGTTGGATGGCATCACTGACTCAATGGACATGAATTTGAGCAAACTCTGGGAGATAATGAAGGACAGGAAAGTCTGGCGTGCTGTAGTTTATGGGGTCGCAAAGAGTTATACATGACTTAGTGACTGAACGAAAACATAGGAAAACCCTAAGGTCTGAATAAATTTAAAACATGGGAAGGAGAACTTGCCATTTGCTGTAACTACCACCATTCCATATTTTACCACTAAGTGCACATTTTGTATTTGTTAATGAGTTGTAGACACAAAGGGACACACAGTGGAGATTTCATCTCAGGCTTATTAAGTACAGTGTCACAAGATGTGCCTTGCTATGCTGTCCTCGAAAAAGAATATGTATATGGTAATATCCATGGCAATATCTCTATCCAACCTACTTCAAGCAAGTAAACCTTGTGTACTTGTGTGTGTAAGTGCCTATATGTATATACATGTAAATGTTTATGCTTTGGCAAGTTTGAGATCTGATTTGATATTTTATCTTGGGGAAATATACCTAAGATAATTCTGACCTGAATATACTCTGATTTTCTTCTTCTACTTCATCAGAACTAATTCCAGCCATGAGACCAATACTCTGCTGAGTTGCAGATTCCTATTATCCATCTACTCCTCCATATGCTGAAGGATGGTCAGATGGTCTAGGGCTTGAAAAGGGGTCCAGTGGAAAATCAGAGGCCTAACATAGATGTTTTATTTGTTCTTCTCTTTATTCCTTGTCCCTCGATCCTATATAAGCAATGGATCTTTTTGCACTGATGACAATCTAGTTAACTTTTACCCTGAGGGGATCCTGAATGTGCTCTAGTGAGATTGTGAATTATGCTTTTTTCTCAATATTTAGGTCACATTCTATGTGTATCAGGGAAGATGGGAAGGGAAGACTGGGGAGACTGGTAAGAGTCACAGCAAAGATGACTGATTTTTGGTTTTTTATTATGTTGGTATTTTTTTTTGAAGCAATGCATTGCATTTTCCTTATATCCTTCTTCACTTTTTAGGTTAGAATACATATTATTGCTGATGACTATGTTCTATCTGGTGGCCATCTTCTTAATTACTCTGAGCTGCATTTGATTACAACTTGCTTCAGGGATTACAGTATTATTTTATCATATTACATCTTTCCATCATCTCTTCAGTTCCTCTGTAAGTAAGGACTAGTCTGCTCTGAAAGTACCTCATTAGATTGTTACATTTGCTCTGTAAGTTCAGTTATTAATGTTCTGGAACATTTCCTTTCTTAATTTGTTCCAAAGTATAAATTTATAGGTCACCATTATAGAAAATCTCAAATGTCACAAGAGGAAGCTTACCATAAGATGATAATGTCCTTCTCTATTTCCCATCCTTGTTGATACCGATTGCATATTAAGGTTTCCTTAGACAACGCTGTTCTATGCAATCTACTCAAAATTTTACTGATGGAGCTAAGATATACCATTACAATAACATGTGAAAAATTATAGTAACTACGAAACTGGCTATTAGCTTTAACTTTGGATCTAACATGATAGTTTCTATATTACTGTTTCGTAATCTTTTTCCTGAAATGGTATGGACCTAACAGAAGCAGAAGATATTAAGAGGAGGTGGCAACAATATACAGAAGAACTATACAAAAAAAAAAAAATCTTAATGACCCAGATAACCATGATGGTGTGATCACTCACACAGAGCCAGACATCCTGGAGTGTGAAGTCAAAATGGCCTTAGAAAGCATCACTATGAACAAAGCTAGTGGAGGTGATAGAATTCCAGTTGAGCTATTTCAAATCCAAAAGATAATGCTGTAAAAGTCTGTACTCAACATGCAAGCAAATTTGGAAGACTCAGCAGTAGCCACAGGACTGGAAAAGATCAGCTTTTATTCCATTTCCAAAGAAAGGCAATGCTAAAGAATGTTCAAACTACCACATGATTGTACTCATCTCATACATTAGCAAACTAATGCTCAAAGTTCTCCAAACTGGGCTTCAACAGAACGTTATTTGAGAACTTCCAGATGTTCAAGCTGGATTTAGAAAAAGCAGAGGAACCAGAGATCAATTTTCCAACATCCATTGGATCATAGAAAAAGCAAAAGAGTTCCAGAAAAACATCTACTTCTGCTTCACTGACTATGCTAAAGCCTATGACTGTGTGGATCACAACAAACTGTGGAAAATTCTTCATGAGATGGGAATACCAGACCACCTTACCTGCCTTCTGAGAAATGTGCATGCAGGTCAAGAAGAAACAGAATCAGACATGGAACAACAGACTGGTTCCTAATCTGGAAAGGAGTACATCAAGGCTGTATATTGTCACCCTGTTTATTTAACTTATATGCCGAGTATATCATGCAAAATGCTGGGCTAGATGAAGCACAAGCTGGAATCAAGATTGCAAGGAGAAATATCAATAACCTCAGATATGCAGATGATACCACCTTTATGGCAGAAAGTAAAGAGGAATGAATAAGCCTTTTGATGAAAGTGAAAGAGAGTGAAAAAGTTTGCTTAAAACTCAACATTCAAAAAACAAAGATCATGGCATATGGTCCCATCACTTCATGGCAAATAGATGGGGAAACAATGGAAACAGTGAAAGACTTTATTTTCTTGGGCTCCAAAATCACTGTAGGTGGTACCTGCAGCCATGAAATTAAAAGACACTTGCTCCTTGGAAGAAAAGTTATGACCAACCTAGATAGCATATTCAAAAGCAGAGACATTACTTTGCCAACAAAGGTCCGTCTAGTCAAGGCTATGTTTTTTCCAGTGGTCACGTATGGATGTGAGAGTTGGACTGTGAAGAAAGCTGAGCACCGAAGAATTATGCTTTTGAACTGTGGTGTTGGAGAAGACTCTTGAGAGTCCCTTGGACTCCAAGGAGATCAAACCAGTCCGTCCTAAAGGAAATCAGTCCTGAATATTCATTGGAAGGACTGATACTGAAGCTGAAACTCCAATACTTTGGTCAGCTGATGCGAAAAACTGACTCATTGGAAATGACCCTGATGCTGGGAAAGATTGAAGGCAGGAGGAAAGGGGACAACAGAGGATGAGATGGTTGGATGGCATCACTGACTTAATGCACATGAGTTTGAGCAAGCTTTGGGAGCTGGTGAAGGACAGGGAAGCCTGGTGTGCTGCAGTCAATTGTGTCCCAAAGAGTCCGACATGACTGAGTGAACTGAGTTGAATTGAACTGAATCTTTTTTCAGTCATCAGAATTTTGCCTTAGATATTTATTCACTTCAATAAATTTCATTCCATGTGGATTTCCTGTTAGATTTTGCTATGATAACACAAATAAATTTAATATTTAGAGTACTTCTAACAGAAATAAACTTACTAGGGCCTATTTGGATCAAAGGATAGTTTAGCTTGCAAATAGTAGTGAGAAATTATTACGTATTTCTCCTTTAGAGTTCATGTTCTCTCATTAAAAGTTTAGAATGTGATAATCAAGGGATACTCAGATCTTTCTATACACTAAGCTTTGCTTCAGGTAATCTTCAAAGATAACAACTTAGCACTTTAGAAATGATATGTGATTAGGTATAAAATACAACTTGGTTCCAAGCCCTACTATTTTCTCTCTGTGCTCTTGATACAGTTCAATGTGGTCTCTATTCTCTTACCCATAACATAGAGAAAACTATGCCTACATTGTAGGTATGTTCTGAGAATTAAAATAATGCCTAGCTTATCAAATGAAACCAAGTGATGAAAACCAATGCAGCATTCGATCTTTAATTTTGGACATTTTATTCTTTTCTTGGATTCTTCTGTTTGATTCCTTTGGCTTGCTGAAAATGTTGCTAACATTTTCACTGGAGAAAGCTCTTCTTGCTATGCCTTTTCACTTCCCCTCAACAACAGTGATCACCTCTTCAAAACATTTTATGATCTTTTCATAAATAATTTTTCTTAGCTAATTATTTTATCTGAGTTACTTTATGACTTAGAGGTATTTTCCTGGAATGTCAATATATTTTAGAAGTCATTATTTGGTTTGTGAGCCTTTGAAATGCAGTATTAATACTGAGCCATGGTACAGTGGTCCATTTTTAGAAGCCCAGCAGAGTTTTAAGGTAATATCTATAATTTCTCTTGCCATCTGGATTATAAATGATATCTTGAAATTATAAGGACAATGTCTTTCAAATCCTTAGGTTCAAATGACCCTGAATCACCTGCATATGCTAAACTCGATATAAATTTTATTCACTGTAATATTCATCTGTTTATTGTAATAATTGGCCTAGCACATTACAAGTGGTAAGTACATCACAAATAATTTCTGACTGATCTTCCTATTTGCATATAAATTATTGAATGAGTGGACAGGTTAGCTATATATTTATATTAGTAGTATAACTAAATCGTTTTCATAGTGCTTAGATAATAGGTTTACGTGAGCCACTTCCAGCTTTGGAAAAGCATTATAAAATATAACAAAACAACATAGAAGAAGTTTAGCTGAAGATAATCACTCACAGGGATGTGATGGGACACTGGCTGCTCATGCTGGTCTCTGAGTTGTAACTTTCCTTATGGTTCCAGTTACAAACGGTTCCCAGGGCGCGAACAATGTAATACCGCTGGCAGTGAAATGGGCAAAGGCCGCTCTGTGTTCAGCTGGTACAAACTACAGGAGGGGCAGTATGTCCCTGTGTGGGTGTTAACCACGACTATGATTTCATGTGTAGACGTCTCTGTACCACATACACCGTGAAATAAGGCGCAAAGCATTTGCATTTCTAATAGATATCTGTTTGGGTTAACAACTTGGTAATATCTTTGTTGAAAAACATATGTGTACATCAGAAAACTCTAGAGGAGAATCTTTACCCTTGGACAAATTACACACTTTGTGAGTTGAGCCAAAGGCTGATTTTTTCCCCAAGTACATTACTTACAAAGTTTTGTTTTTTTAGCAAAGTGTTTTTCAGTCATAAAGTCAGAACTTTTTTAAACAAATTGCTTCCTTAATATTGATTTCATGTATAAGAATTGGATAATTACATAAAAATTCAAGTTGAACCAGGAAAGCAGGTTTTCAATTAACCTTGTGCTGAATATAATTACAAGGTGGCTGTTCAAAAACAACTGAGGGGGCCATTTACAAATTATAATTGCTTTTATCTTGAGAGTGACAGACGCAGAGTTAACTGTTTAATGTTATGGCGGTGTGCCAAGGCTTTAAATGTTTGGTCATAATGAAACTCTGATTAAGCAGTAGTTTCTACAACTTGTAACCATTTCATTTTTTGTTAAACATCTTTGTGCTGTGCTTAGTCTACCTTGTCGTGTCTGACTCTTTGTGACCTTACGGGCTGTAGCCTGCCAAGCTCCTCTGTTCATGGGGATTCTCTAAGCAAGAATACTTGAGTGGGCTTCTGTGCCCTCCTCCAGGGTAAATATCCTTTATAAAGATTTATTAGGGGGGGATGCCTTTCTCATATAAACTCTATAATTGTCTCTGTGAAAAAAATTGGACTGATCAGAACTTGGACCTGTTGTTATAAAGAAACAAATGGCAGACATAGTATATACAAGGACCTTACATTTATAGTTCTCTTTTCTGATATTTTTGGAGATATCTTTAATCTTTACTTTCAATTGAGAATTAAAATGTAGAATAAAACTAAATCCCATTGAATCTTCAAAAATTATATTGAAAAAATTTTCCATACACCCAACCTCTGAAGGAAAATCAGAAATTGCAAGTTTATTTCTTTAATAGAGTCAAGAAAAGTCTAATATAGAAATGTTTATTCAATAAGATTTTAGATGAACCTCTCAAAAGTCAATAAATTCAATAAAAGTTTAGCTTGTTTCATATTGAGTGGGCTTTTAAAATTTTCCAAATAGCTCTGATCCTCTTTTGGGAGGCTTTTTGATAAAGTACTTGATAAAAATCTTTGGAAATGTCTAGCAGATTACATTAATTCTGAGATCAAGATATCTGTCATTTATCTCTGATCCTCCCATTTATAGAGATACCACAAGTATAATGTGACTGTGTATAAGACAAAGAGAGGGAAGGAGGGAAGAAGGTTGGGAGCGGGAGGGAGGGAGAGAGAGAATAGTTATTGTTCATTTGGCTTGTTTAATAAATAGATGGATGGCTGGATGAATGAGTAAAGTAATTTAATACCTCACATTTTGGTCAAGAGAAGGAACTAGGCATGCTCATAATCTGATCTTAATGACATAAGATGAATTTCTGTGCATAAGTTGTCTTCCAAAAACACAAGAGAAGACTCTGCTGCTGCTGCTGCTGCTGCTGCTGCTAAGTCGCTTCAGTCATGTCCGACTCTGTGCGACCCCATAGACGGCAGTCCACTAGGCCCCTCTGTCCCTGGGATTCTCCAGGCAAGAACACTGGATTGGGTTGCCATTTCCTTCTCCAACGCATGAAAGTGAAAAGTGAAAGAGAAGTCACTCAGTCATGCCCAACTCTTAGCGACCCCATGGACTAGGAGCCTACCAGGCTCCTACATCCACGGGATTTTCCAGGCAAGAGTACTGGAGTGGGGTGCCATTGCTTTCTCCAAGAGAAGATTCTACACATGGTCAATACCAAATTCAAATTGATTATATTCTTTGCAGCAAAAGATGGAGAAGCTCTATACAGTCAGCAAAAACAAGACTGGGAGCTGACTGTGGCTCAGATCAGGAGCTCCATGTTGCAAAATTCAGACTTAAATTGAAGAAAGTAGGGAAAACCACTAGACCATTCAGGTATGACCTAATCAAATCCTTTATGATTATACAGTGGAAGTAACAAATAGATTCAGGGTATTAGATATGATAGACAGAGTGCCTGAAGAACTATGGCAGAGGTTCATGACACTGTACAGGAGGCAGTGATAAAGACCAACCCCAAAAAAAAGAAATGCAAAAGGCAAAATGGTTGTCTGAGGAGACCTTAAAAACAGCTGAGACAAGAAGAGAAGCAAAAGGCAAAGAAGAAAAGGAAAGATATACCCATTTGAATGCAGAGTTCCAAAGACTAGTAAGGAGAGATAAGAAAGCCTTCCTCAGTGACCAATGCAAAGAAAAGAGGAAAACAATTGAGTGGGAAAGACTAGAGATCTCTTCAAGAAAATTAGAGATACCAAGGGAACATTTCATGCAAAGATGGGCTCAATAAAGGACAAAAATGGTATGGACCTAACAGAAGCAGAAGATATTAAGAAAAGGTAGCAAGAATACACAGAAGAACTATACAAAAAGATCTTAATAACCCAGATAACCATGATGGTGTGATCACTCATCTAGAACGAAGTCAAGTAGGCCTTAGGAAGCATCACTATAAACAAAGCTAGTAGAGGTGATGGAATTCCAGTTGAGCTATTTCAAATCCTAGAAGACGATACTATAAAAGTACTGCACTCAATATGTCAGCAACTTTGGAAGACTCAGTAGTGGCCACAGGACTGGAAAATGTCAGTTTTCATTCCAATCCCAAAGAAAGGAAATGCCAAAGAATGTTCAAACTACCATACAATTGCACTCATCTCACACGCTAGAAAAGTAATGATCAAAATTCTCCAAGCCAGGCTTCAACAATACGTGAACTGTGAACTTCCAGATGTTCAAGCTGGTCTTAGAAAAGGCAGAGGAACCAGAGATCAAATTGCCAACATCCGTGGGATCATCAAAAAAGCAAAAGGGTTCCAGAAAAACATCTACCTCTGCTTTATTGACTATACCAAAGCCTTTGTGTGGATCACAATAAACAGTGAAAAATTCTTCAAGAGATGGGAATACCAAACTACCTTACCTGCCTCCTGAGAAATCTGTATGCAGGTCAAGAAGTGACAGTTAGAACTGAACATGGAACAACAGACTGGTTCCAAATAGGAAAAGGAGTATGTCAAGGCTGTATATTGTCACCCTGCTTATTTAACTTATATGCAGAGTACATCATGCGAAATGCTGGGCTGGATGAAGCACAAGCTGGAATCAAGATTGCCGGGAGAAATATCAATAACCTCAGATATGCAGATGACATCACCCTTATGACAGAAAGTGAAGAACTAAAGAGCCTCTTGATGAAAGTGAAAGAGGAGAGTGAATAAGTTGGCTTAAAACTCAACATTCAGAAAACTAAGATCATGGCATCCAGTCCCATAACTTCATGGCAAGTAGATGGGGAAACAGTGAGAGACTTTATTTTTGGGGGCTCCAAAATCACTGCAGATGGTGACTGCAGCCATGGAACTAAAAGACGCTTGCTCCTTGGAAGAAAAGTTATGATCAATCTAGATAGCGTATTAAAAAGCAGAGACATTACTTTGCCAACAATGGTCCATCTAGTCAAAGCTATGGCTTTTCCAGTAGTCATGTATGGGTGTGAGAGTTTGACTATACAGAAAGCTGAATGCAGAAGAATTGATGCTTTTGAATTGTGGTGTCGGAGAAGACTTTTGAGAGTCCCTTGGACTGCAAGGAGATCAAACTAGTAAATCCTAAAGGAAATCAGTCCTGAATATTCATTGGAAGGACTGATGCTGAAGCTGAAACTCCAACACTTTGGCCAGCTGATGCAAAGAACTGACTCATTGGAAAAGACCCTGATGCTGGGAAAGATTGAAGGCAGAAAGAGAAAGGAACGACAGAGGATGAGATTGTTGGATAGCATCACCGACTCTATAGACATGAGTTTGAGCAACCTCTGGGAGTTGGTGATGGACAGGGAGGCCTGACCTGCTGCAGTCAATGGGGTCACTGAGTCAGACACAACAGAGCGAATGAAATGTGAAGAATGCTTATGATTGATTCTTAGTGACATTCAATTTTATTAATACTGTGTCATTAACATAATACATATAATATAACATAATGATATATAATATATATTAATATTATATAATATATATGATTAATGCTGTATAATTAATACTAAACATATAAATATACATTAGCTGAATATATAATCACATATATACTCATATATATCTTCAGAGCATATTTTTACAACTGGACATTTGCACCTTTTGACCTATAGCACCATTTTTCTTTTCCCTCAACCCCTGGGCAACCACTATTCTCTGGGTCTATGAAGTAAACTCTATTTTTTTCTTTAAGATTTCACATATAAGTGATACGATATACTATTTTTCTTTCTGTCTGGCTTATTTCACTTTGTAGAATTCCCCTCAGCTTAATCCGTGTTGTTTATTTCATGCTATCCATATGATTTAGTTTTACCGTGTAGTTTTGCTCTGTTTTTCTATTGAATTTGTGAAAATGCAACATATCTGCTACAATTGCCACTGCCATGACCAGAATCCCTATTCTAAGGGCGTTTTTATTTAAGGAATAGTATACATTTTCCCTAAAGTGGTTAAAAGTAACCCATTTCTTTAAGATGAACTCTTCCTCTTTATTCATCTACAGACTAAAAAAAAATACTTTTACTCATTAAGCTCACTGAAATTCATTGTGTTTATTACATTCATTATTATACAGAGTGAAGTAAGACAGAAAGAAAAACACCAATACAGTATACTAACGCATATATATGGAATTTAGAAAGATGGTAATGACAACCCTGTATACGAGACCGCAAAAGAGACACATATGTATAGAACAGTCTTTTGGACTCTGTGGGAGAGGGAGGAGGGGATGATTTGGGAGAATGGCATTAAAACATGTATAATATCATATAAGAAACAAATCCCCAGTCCAGGTTCGATGGAGGATACAGGAAGCTTGGGGCTGGTGCACTGGGATGACCCAGAGGGATGGTATGGGGATGGAGGTGGGAGGGGGGTTCAGGATGGGGAACACGTGTACACCCATGGCGGATGCATGTTGATGTATGGCAAATCCAATACAATATTGTAAAGTAAAATAATAATAATAATTAAAAAAAATAAATAATAATAATTTTAAAAATAAATTAAAAAAAAGAAAGTAGGATGAGTTCACTATGAATAAAAGGAAATAATTATTTGCTTGTAAATAAATGGTTTGACACCAAAAATAAATAAATAAAGTAACAAAGATTTAAAATTAGTTTTACAATAATTGCTTTGGACTACTTTCCTTGTGGCTCAGTGGGTAAAGAAACCACCTGCAATGCAGGAGATGCAGGAGACACAAATTCAATCCCTGGGTCGGGAAGATTCTCTGCAGGAGGGTATGGCTGTCCACTCCAGTATTCTTGCCTGGAGAATCCCGTGGACAGAAGAACCTGGCAGGGTACAGTCCACAGGGTCACAAAGAGTCGGACTGAAGCAACTGGGCATGCTAGCACGGTTAAATGAGAAGCTACTGCTAGTCCCATATCTCCTCTAGATTTGACCAGAAAATTGCCACTTCCTTTTTACAGTCACCTAATTCTATTATATGTTGTGATTTATGAAACTAAGTGCTAATATTTTACAATGTGACTTGTTGCTATGAACATAAGTGATATGCAAACTAAAGCTCTTTAATAGTTTTTTGGCATTCTACAAGTGGGAAATGAAGCAAACAACAAGAAAACAATTCAATATTATAATTTCATTTCATTTTAATGCCTTTTGGTAAATGTGCTGGGTTTAAATTCCTTTGAGACAATGTTCTGGGTTTCATTTTCATTCATTCCAGGTTTGAACTTCACAAATGTATAAAAATTGATGATCTGAATTTGATTGAGATGCATTCTAAGATCCTTGGTTATCTGAAGATACATTTTCAATCAGCAAAATGGATTGACACTGTACTTAAGGATTTTAATAGCAAAGATTGAAATAAATAGATTCAATCATTTAAGAAATGATTAAACATCTCTTATTTCCTGCAACTAAGAATAATAATGAAGAGTTGGACAGTCCTCACTTTCACATGGCTTACAATCCAGCTGCATAAAAATGGGCTTTTCTGTAAAACTAGTCTGTTAACTGTGTGACTACCAATGAGTTTTAATCTTTGGCTCTTGGCTTCTTTATTTATAAAATGAGGATAATAGCTATAATGCCTACATAGCAGCAGCATTTTAGAGAGAGAGAAAGGTCTGAAATACACAATGAATGTGAAAAAGCTTAGTGTATAAATTAAGATAGTGCAGTCATTCTCTTATGTGTTAAGATTCCTCATGCAGACTCTGGAAGTGGATGAAACCACTTTGAGTTACCACGTGTAGAGTTACCCAGCAGAGGAAGAAAATGCCTGGACTCAGTAAAATAAAAATATGAGGATCATCAGGACAAAGAAGCTATTGGAAACAACAGGATGACATGAAATCAATTTGTCTAAGAGAAGAGACAGAAATTAAGAGGATCAGGTCATGGGATATTCTAATATTTGGATGTCAGTGGAGAGCTGCCAGAGGTATTCAGAGTCTGTGAGGACATATTCCCATATAGTAATATAACCATTAAATACAACCATTGCCTACTTTTTTCATTAAGTGGCTTAGGTACAGAAAAAGTTTCTGTGACGTTCTTAATTCACTTAGAAACTGAAGGTAAAATTATCTGATAGAATTTACTATTTGGAAAGAAATTATCATGTGGAGTCACCAGTGAGGATTATAAAATAGCATTAATTCATATCACAAAACAAAAAACTGCATTTTCATATAACAGACACAATTTTTCTGAAACACCAGCCTAATTAATATACGGAGGTTCCACTTAAACATCTCTTGCTTGCCAGGAAGCCACTATACGAAGATTTTTGCTAAATTTAACCAACGGAAAATAATTTCCAGTGCGTAATTAAAGTATGCACCAATGTATTTTAAATTTATTTAATTTTTAACTGTTTTACTGAGGAATAATCTATACATGATAAATTTCAGGTTACATAAAAATTTGATGTGTTTTAATATGTTCATATACCCACGAAACTAACACATACTAAAGATAGTGACATACATGTTCTGTTAGTTCAGGATGGTGTAACAAAGTCCCATAGACTGAGTGGTTTGTAAATAACAGAATTTTATTTCTCAAAGTTCTGGAGGCTGGAAGTTCAAGATGAGAGTGCCAGCATGGTTGAGTTGGTGAGAGCCCTCTCCTGGGTTGCAGACTGACATCTTGTATCTCATACATGGTGGAAAGAGAGCAAGAGGGTTCTCTGGGGTCTCTTTTATAAGGACATAATTTTATTCATGAGGGCTCCCCTCACATGACCTAATTACTTTCCAAGGGCCTGCCTCCTAAACTGTCACACTGGGAGATTAGGGTTTCAACATATGAATTCTGAGGGGACACAGTCAGTCTATAATGTCCACCATCCCCCAAAGTTTCCTCATGCCCTTTTCTCATCCCTACCCCCTGCCATTCTCTGTGTACTCTTCCTGCTGCCAGCAATTTATGTACTTTCTGTCACTACAGACTAGTTTGAATTTCCAAGAATTTTATATATATAAAATCATACACGATATGCTCTTTCATTTTTTTTCTCGTTGCTTTCACTTAGATTCATTTCTGACATTCACCCATGTTTTGGTTATCAACAGTTTATTCCTTTCCATGCGTAGAATAGTATTCCATTGTATGGTTTCACCACAATCTATTTATTTATGTGTTGAAGAACTAGCATTAAGGTTGTTTCCCATTTGGGGATATTACAAAGTTGATATAAAAAATTGTGTCAAGTCTTCTTATGAACATAGGCTGTTATTTCTCCTGATTAAATACCTAAGAGAGGAATCATACAATAGGAGTATGCTGAATTTTTCCAGAGACAGCCAAACTGTTTTCCAAAGTGACTGTACCATTTTACATTCCCATCACTGTATGAGTATTACATTTTCTCCACATTCACTCCAAAACTTGTGAATCTTTTAAAATGTTAGTCATTCTAATAGATCTGTTATGGTATCTTCCTATGGTTATAATTTGCATTTTTGTAATGAGTAATGATATTTTTGGTCTTTTCATATGCTTATTTGCCATCTTACATCTTCTTTGGTGAATTTTCTATTAATCTTTGGCTCATTTTTAAATGGATTGTTTTTCTTATCATTGAGTTTTAAGAGTTTTGTATATATGTGTGTATATATATATATACACACACATATATTTTCTAGTGGCTCAGCGATAAAGAATCTACCTGCAATGCAGGAGCTACAGGAGACATAGGTTCTATCCCTGGGTCGGGAAGATCCCCTGGAGAAGGGCATGGCAACCCACTCCAGTGTTCTTGCCTGGAGAATCCCCTGTACAGAGGAGCCTGGTGGGCTACAGTCCATGGGGTCACAAAGAGTCGGACACGACTGAAGCAACTTAGCATGTATGCGTGGAATACATATTTTCCAGAGAGTAGATCAGTTGATATGATAGGCTACTGCCGGGAGCCGGCGAGAGACATTCCACTCGTGACAAAGGTCATGAGGAAGGGGGCTCGGCATACGCAAAGGCGGGATCGAGCCTCGGGAGTGCCCCCGGATATTCTCGAGCATCTACCCCCCAAAAAACCAGAGTCTGCCTACTTTATTGCTTTGTGCTCTCACCTCTGACTTTACTGGGGGCTGTCCCCCACCACCATCTCTCTCTCTGTCAAAGAGTTAACTTACAGCTTCAATTAATAAAGTTCCTGGGCAATTAGGAGTGTTTAAATCCAAACCCCTCAGATGGCTCTCTAACTCGCCTGACAAGTTTACCCGGACACCTACAGCTATGCATACGATTGTTTACAGTCTCCCAGCCTCCAGAGGCACGGGAAGCTTAAGATATTCAAATAGCTTAGAGCCTCTCAGAGAATTAGAAACTGTCAGAATAAAACTAGTAAAAGATTTCATTGATGAGCCAATGTTTGTTGCCAAGTTTTCACATCCCTTGAATTGTATCCTTGAATGTGCATTAATTAATATAGTTGGTATGTAGAAAAAATAAGTAGTGGCCTTGGTGTTAGTAACTTTAGACCCTTAAGGTAGTAAATTCTTTCCTTTGTAAACCCATTACACATCCACCCTATAGGAACGTAATCTTATCTTCGGAGGATGGCGCCAAACCTTAAAATAATTACTCTTAGAGAAAATAAGTCTTTGTTGATAAGTCCTTGTCAAGAGTCATAAAATGTTAATAGGCCTCTGGCCAGAAGATGATGTAAATCACCTAAACCATTTGTATACGATAAATCTGCAGGAAAGAAACCCTGGTTTTTGATAAGCATCAAAGACTGCTGATTTTGCATCCCCTATTGTCCTCTATGTGTAACTTAGGGTATAAAAGCCCCTGTTGAAAATAAAGCTATGGGCCTTGCTCACCAACGCTTGGTCTCCCCATGTCATTCTTCCCTTTCACTTCTAGCTGAGTGTCCATCTGGAGCGTGGATGTCCTCTGCGACCATTTATTTGCCTGGGCTTCTAAGACCCACTCGAGAAGGTGTCTAAGGTGGGGCACCTTCCGCTATTCGAGAGGGCGCCTGCGGCCTCCGTGGTCAGAGCTAACCTGGTGTCACGGGTTATATTGATTTTCCGCGTAAACCAAGCCACTCAGCTTCTTTTCTCCACTGAATTTTCCTACTGAGCTATCCTCATTCTATTCCTCTTTATTATATCTAATTAACATTTGAATAGGCCGCCTAGCCGTCTCTCCTTCGAAGACCCTGGATCAGCCGGGGCTGGACCCCGGCAGGTGGCGCCCGAAACAGGTTTTTCGAAGGTAAGCTCCCCAAAGCAATTAGGGTCATCAGCCCTTTTGCTCCCCCGTTCTCGGAACAACTGGGTCATCAGCTCTCTTGTTCCCCCACGGAGCAGTTTGGGTCATCAGCTCTACTGCTCCCCCCTCGGAACAGTTTGGGTCACCAGCCTTCTGTTCCCCCCCTCCGGGACAATCTGGGTCATCAGCCCTAATGTCCTTCCAGTGTTCGGGACGGCTAGGACCCCACTCAAGGGTGCCGCGGACCCCCCTGTAGGACAGACAGGGCGAGAGGAGTGGGAAGTGTTGAAAGTGTTAAAGTGTTAGACTTAGAGAGAGAAAACAGTTTCTGAAGTTAAAAGGCCAAAGAAAAGCCTGATCTTTTGATAGCTAAAAGCAAAATCTTTTACTATACTTAATTTTCTGACATGGGTAACACTGAATCAAATGAAAGACAGCTCTTTATAGGAGTAATCTTACAGTTATTAAATAAAAGAGGAATCAAAGTTAAAAAATCTGCCATTCAATCATTTTTTTCATTTGTACAAGAGCACTGTCCCTGGTTCCCAGACGAAGGCTCTGTTAACTTAGATGTCTGGGAAAAAGTAGGAAAACAGCTAAAAACTTACCATGCCGAACATGGCTCAGAAAATGTTCCTAATGACGCTTTTTCCTTATGGAACATCATTAGAGATGTCTTAGACCCTGCCCCCGATTCAGAAAAAGTACATCTTAAAGGGGATAGTGAAGAAAATGCTGTGGCTAAACCTGCCCCTGAATCTAAAAAAGTAACCTTTAAAGAGGAAAATGAGGTCGAAACTGTAGTTAAACCTCAGGAAAATGAGAAAAATGAAGACCCACCTGACTATAGGCAACTAAGAAAAATGTTAGCAGCCATGACTACTCAGGAACAACTTAAAGTTAGGGATGAGAAACAAGATCAGCCTTCCCCAAAAGAAAAAGAGAATTTAGGCGAGATAATAGCTAAATATCACTCTGATGGAGATCGGCATCTCTTAAACAATGATGCCCCAAAAGGCCTAAGAGAAACTTCCCCTGTCAGACCATCCGCTCCTAGGAGCTTGAGGGAAACATCCCTTATCAGACAGTCTGTAAGATTTAGTCACCAAACAGTTAAAAGATCTCCAGAACAGGAGAAGAGAAATACGGGACGCTCCCATCCCCCCATGCCTCCTCCTCCATGTGGGGGTAAAGGGCCTCCGCTAGGAGTTTCCCGGAAAGGGGTTTTCTCTAGTTCCGAGGATAAATTTGATCCTCACCTTGAGGCTTCTTTTCTAGTCCCCTCTGCAGTTTAGATAGGGTAAAGAGGGTACAAAATAAATAAAAATATTCTCAAAAAAGAAAATATGGGTTTCTCTGCATCTAAGAATAGACAAATGTTTATTGGCTCTGTGTATTATGATTAGACATGTCCTGGACCTCCGTCATGAGGCTGTTAAATAGCCTATGAGAGAGGCTATAGCGGTGGATGGTGGTGAGTCTCCACTTTCTGCACAGATCATAATTTCTGCTATTGGAAAAAAAAAAAAAAAAAAAAGAGGGCTTACAGGACGCTGCGGCTGAGCGCCCTGGCGAGCTCCCTCCCCCTCTGCGCAAACTTTAAAAAAAAAAAAAAAAAAAACAAAAAAAACTTATCCACCACTTTGCCACCGCCTCCGTTTGTGCCTCCCAGGACCCAGGAGTTCCCCACTTTGCCCCCAAAGCCTCTCAAAGAGTTGCCTAAGCCTGAGGAAGATAAAAAGTTTTTTAAACAAAGGAGCTTTTAGTACACAATATGCAGAGCGTGCTCCTTGGAGAAAACCCCCTCAGGGGGGGTCTCACCCAGGCTAGGAGAAAAGACAAGAGGATTGAGCAACAATATTAACCCCTGACGTGCCGCTTACTCCAATTCCAACGGGAGTGGCTGGCCCCCTACCTGAGGACTTTGGAAGATTTGTCCTGGGGCGTACGTAGCTCGCTTTCTTTTCAAATAAAAAAAAAAAAAAAAAAGAAGAAATTTCGGTGGTGCATGGTGTAGTAGATTCTGATTATATTGAGAAATTAAAGTCTTGATCTCACTGCCTACCAAAACTGTATAAATTAATAAAGGTCAAAGAGTAACATAGCTTTTGCTTTTACCTTATTATCAGAAAAGAAAAAACTTGACTTCTCAAGCTAAGAGCCACAAAACATTTGAATCTAGTGATCTAGCCTTTTGGGTGCAGGAAATTACAGCTCCAAGGCCTTTAAAAGATCTTTTAATTCAAGGGAATAAAATGTCAAGACTGAGTTACAAGCAGTTATTTAGGCCTTTCAACATTTAGGAGACCACACCTTTAATCTTTTGACTGACTCCTGATATATTGTTGGGTTGTTTCCTCATATTGAAACTGCTAATATTCCAAAAAATAAAACTACTATCTTCTCCTTGTTATCTGATTTACAGAAAGATTAAACACAGAGATAAAAAATATTTTGTGGGACATAGAGCCCATTCCAGCTTGCCCGGCCCTTTACATGAAGGAAATGCTTTGGCAGATGCATTGACTAAAGTAATTGTTTTAAACTTAAATAAAAAGATTGATAAAGCCAAAAATTCTCACAAAATTCACCATCAAAATACAGCTGGTTTAAGGTATAAATTTCATATCTCTAGGTAAACAGCTAGACAAATAGTTATGTCCAAATTGTAATTAATCACTTAAACGTAAACACACAGGGGCAGACTACAATGATGAGACACTAGATGCCTGAATTACAGGCTACGACTCGGCCCCTGGTCAAGTAAAAAGACCTCCATACTGGAGAGTGAAAAAGGCCAGATGTGTTGCTAACTTGTGGGAGAGGGTATGCTTGTATATTTCTACAGAATGCAGATTCTTCGATTTGGATCTCAGACAAATTCGTCATGTCACGTTCCCCAAAGACCAGGTTCGCGGCGCGCACTCGCTCGCTCCCCCTCCCCCAGCCAGCTCTCGCCTCCGCGCCGCCAGCAGCGCCCGGTACCCTTCTCGCTGCACCCCGCGACCTAGAGCAAAGAAGTCTGTGCGGTGAGTGAGGGCCAGAGAAGAAAGCGCGCCCGCGGAATGCAGTCCAGACCAGCGCGCTCCCGCCGGCGAGAGGGGAACGCTGGGAGCCCAAGCCGCGGCGGCTAGCCCAAGGCCGCGATCCCCGCCCCTCCGCCCTCTGTAAGCGCCGAGGCCCACAGCCTGCCGCTCGCGTTCTGCCTCCTGATGCTGGGGACACTGCTCCCCCGGGCCGACGCCTGCAGCTGCTTCCTGGCTCATCTTGTTTAAACCCTCAATATAATGTTTGCTCCTTTGTGGTAGTGGTGTTGTGAACAATGTATGCTTTCATCTTGTTTGACCCCCCAATATAATGTTTGTTCTTTTGTTGTGTTGAAACGCCCACCCTATCTCATGATACCTGTATCTGTGCATTCTTATTGGTATGATAATTACGGTTTGGCTGTATTACAACAACTGCAGGATTTAATGCGAACCCGACGGTTTGTGGGCTTACTTATCTTGGGAATAGCAGCTTTGATAAGTGCAATCACTTCTGTTACTGTGACAGCAATATCATTGACTCAACAAGTACATACTGCTCAGTATGTTGATTCTATGTCCAAAAATGTTTCTTTAGCATTGGCAACACAGGAAGCTATAGACAGGAAGTTAGAAATGAGGGTAGACGCCCTAGAGGAAGCAGTAATACATATTGGGACTGAATTGCAGGCTTTAAAGGTGAAAATGGCACTGTCCTGTCATGCTGACTATCAGTGGATATGTGTAACACCCCTGAAAGTAAATGAGACAGATTTTGAATGGGAAAAGATTAAAAACCATATTTCAGGTATCTGGAACAGCTCTGACATTGGTCTAGACTTAGGGAAACTTCACAATCAAATAGCAACCATGGAACACTCCCGATTAGATTTTACTGCCGCTGGAACAGCAAATGATTTCTTCCATACTTTCTCTAACTACATTTCAGGAAAAAATATGCTGTCTACCTTCCTTAGCTATGTTACGGTGGCTGTTTTAATTCTGCTTCTCATATTCATTCTTCCTTGTATTGTCAGGATTCTTCGGCAGAGCATTCAGAGGCTCGCGACTGAGCTACATCTGGCTGTTTTAAGAAATAAAAAAGGGGGAGATGCCGGGAGCCGGCGAGAGACATTCCACTCGTGACAAAGGTCATGAGGAAGGGGGCTCGGCATACGCAAAGGCGGGATCGAGCCTCGGGAGTGCCCCCGGATATTCTCGAGCATCTACCCCCCAAAAAACCAGAGTCTGCCTACTTTATTGCTTTGTGCTCTCACCTCTGGCTTTACTGGGGGCTGTCCCCCACCACCATCTCTCTCTCTCTGTCAAAGAGTTAACTTACAGCTTCAATTAATAAAGTTCCTGGGCAATTAGGAGTGTTTAAATCCAAACCCCTCAGATGGCTCTCTAACTCGCCTGACAAGTTTACCCGGACACCTACAGCTATGCATACGATTGTTTACAGTCTCCCAGCCTCCAGAGGCACGGGAAGCTTAAGATATTCAAATAGCTTAGAGCCTCTCAGAGAATTAGAAACTGTCAGAATAAAACTAGTAAAAGATTTCATTGATGAGCCAATGTTTGTTGCCAAGTTTTCACATCCCTTGAATTGTATCCTTGAATGTGCATTAATTAATATAGTTGGTATGTAGAAAAAATAAGTAGTGGCCTTGGTGTTAGTAACTTTAGACCCTTAAGGTAGTAAATTCTTTCCTTTGTAAACCCATTACACATCCACCCTATAGGAACGTAATCTTATCTTCGGAGGATGGCGCCAAACCTTAAAATAATTACTCTTAGAGAAAATAAGTCTTTGTTGATAAGTCCTTGTCAAGAGTCATAAAATGTTAATAGGCCTCTGGCCAGAAGATGATGTAAATCACCTAAACCATTTGTATACGATAAATCTGCAGGAAAGAAACCCTGGTTTTTGATAAGCATCAAAGACTGCTGATTTTGCATCCCCTATTGTCCTCTATGTGTAACTTAGGGTATAAAAGCCCCTGTTGAAAATAAAGCTATGGGCCTTGCTCACCAACGCTTGGTCTCCCCATGTCATTCTTCCCTTTCACTTCTAGCTGAGTGTCCATCTGGAGCGTGGATGTCCTCTGCGACCATTTATTTGCCTGGGCTTCTAAGACCCACTCGAGAAGGTGTCTAAGGTGGGGCACCTTCCGCTATTCGAGAGGGCGCCTGCGGCCTCCGTGGTCAGAGCTAACCTGGTGTCACGGGTTATATTGATTTTCCGCGTAAACCAAGCCACTCAGCTTCTTTTCTCCACTGAATTTTCCTACTGAGCTATCCTCATTCTATTCCTCTTTATTATATCTAATTAACATTTGAATAGGCCGCCTAGCCGTCTCTCCTTCGAAGACCCTGGATCAGCCGGGGCTGGACCCCGGCAGGCTACCATAACAAAATACCACAAACTGATCGACTGAACAACAGAAATGTATTTTCTTACAGTTCTGGAGACTGCAAGTCCAAGATCGAGGAGACGGCAGGGTTATTTTCTCCTGAAGCCTCCTCTCTTGGCTTGCAGATGGCTGCCTTCTTTCTGCATCCTCAAGGCCTTTTCTCTGTGCATGCACATCCCTGTTTCCTCCTATTCCTAAGGACACCAGTCATATTGTATTAAGGCCCCACACTCATGACCTCATTCCCCCTTAATTAATTTTTAAAGGCCCTAAATCCAAAAAGAGTCACATTGGGGGAGCAGGTGTTTGGGCTTCAATATATGAATTTTTAGGGGTCATGATTTAGCCCATAACACTAGGCCTTTATTAGATATATGCTTTGCAGTTATTTTTTTCAGCCTTTGGTTTTTCTTTAGATTATCTTAATGGTGTCTTTCAAAAAAAAGTTTTGAAAATTTGATGAGGCCTAATTTGTCAATTTCATTGGAAGGACTGATGCTGAAGCTGAAACTCCAATACTTTGGCCACCCCATGTGAAGAGTTGACACATTGGGAAAAACCCTGATGCTGGGAGGGATTGGGGGCAGGAGGAGAAGGGGACGACAGAGGATGAGATAGCTGGACGACATCACCAACTCGATGGACATGAGTCTGGGTGAACTCCGGGAGTTGGTGATGGACAGGGAGGCCTGGTGTGCTGCGATTCATGGGGTCACAAAGAGTCAGACACGACTGAGCAACTAAACTGAACTGAACTGAATTTATCAATCTTTAATTTTGTGAATTTTGCTGCCAGTGGCATATCTAAGAAATCTTTACCTAACTCAAAGTCACAGAGATTTTGTTCTATCCTTTATTCTAGAAGTTTTAGTCTGTTAGGTTAACTTTTGTATATGTTATAAAATATAGGTAGAATTTTTTTTTTTTTTTTTTTTTGCATATGGATAGCCAGTTATCCCAGCAGAGCAGCATTTGTGGAAAAGATGATTCTTTCTTCAATGAATTGCCTTCATCATTGTTGTTGAAAATCCATAATTTTGGTCTTCTGGAGTCTCTATTGTATCCCATTTATCAAGTTGATTATCTTTATACTAAACTTTCTTGAATACTGCAGCTTCACACTAAGGCTGAAATCAGGTACTGCTGATTTTCCAACTTTTTTTTTCCTTGTCATAGTTGTTTATTTTTTCCTAGATTCTTGCATTTTCACATACACTTCAGAATTAGCTTATAAATTTATCAATACAAAATGTTTTCTGGGATTTTGATTCAGATCACATTTAATCTACAGGTCAATTTTAAGAGATTTGGTGCTTTTTCTCTGTGAACACCATGAAACTCTTGAATTATCTAGGTCTTTAATTCAACAATGTTTGCTAGTTTTTTGTTTCATTCCTGATCTTAGAGGGGAAGGATTCAGTATTTCATCATCAAATACAGGCATATCTTGTTTTGTTACACTGCACTTCATTGCATTTTTTTACAAGTTGAAGGTTTGTGTCAAGCAAGTCTCTAGGTGTCATTTTTCCAAGCACATTTCTCACTTTGTGTTTTTGTAATATCAATAATTCTTGCAATTGCTATATCGTATGATGATTTGTAAGCAGTAATCTTTGATATTACTGTAATTGTTTGGGGATATTACAAACTGCACCCAACTAAGAATGGTGAACTTAACCCATAAATGTATGTGTTTTGACTACTGCAGTGCCCAGTCATTCCTCCAGCTCTCTCCCTCTGCTTGGGCCTCCCTGTTCTAAGACACAACAATACTGAAATTAGGCCAAGTAGTTACCCTACAGTGACCTGCAAGTGTTCAAGTAAAAGGAAGAATTACATGTCCCTCACTTTAAATCAAAAGCTAGAAATGATTATGCTTATTAAGGAAGGCTTGCCCAAAATCAAGATAAGTCAAACGCTAGGCCTCTTGCACCAAACAGTTAGCCAAGGTGTGAATCCAGACAGAAGGAAATTAAAAGTGCTACTCCAGTGAACACACAAATAATAAGAAATTGAAACAGCCTTACTGGTGATATGGAGAAAGTTTAAGTGGTCTGGATAGAAGATCAAAGCGCTCATAACATTCCCTTCCACCAAAGCCTGATTCAGAGTAGGGCCTTGCTATGCTATGCTATGCTAAGTCACTTCAGTCATGTCTGACTCTGTGCGACCCCATGGACTGCAGCCTTCCAGGCTCCTCCGTCCATGGGATTTTCCAAGCAAGAGTACTGGAGTGGGGTGCCATTGCCTTCTCCGGAGTAGGGCCTTACCTCTCCCTCAATTCTATGAAGGCTTAGAGAGATGAGGAAGTTACAGAAAAGTATGAAGCTAGCAGAGGTTTGCTCATGAGCCTTAAGGAAAAAAGCTGTCTTCACAACATAAAACTACAAGTGAAGCAGCAAGTGCTGATATAGAAACTGCAGCAAGTTATTCAAAAGAGCTAGATAAAATAATTAACAAATGTAGCTACACTAAACAACAGATTTCCAATGTATATGAAGCAGCCTTATGTTGGAAGAAGATGCCATCTAGGACCGTCACAGCTAGAGAGAAGTTAGAACCTGACTTCGAAGCGTCAAAGGACAGACTGACTCTCTTGTTAGCTGATGCAATTGGTGACTTCCTCACATCTTTGATCATGCTAATTTACTTTTTCTCTCTAGTTAAAAGGGCTCCCTCATGGCTCAAATAGTAAAGAATCTACCTGCAATGCTGGAGAATTCCTGGGTTCAATTCCTGGGTCTGGAAGATCCCCTGGAGAAGGGAATGGCAACCCACTCCAGTATCCTTGCCTGGAGAATCCCACGGACAGAGGAGCCTGGGGGGCTATAGTCCATGGCATCACCAAGAGTCAGACATGACTGAGCAACTAACACTTTCATTTTTCTGGTTAAAAGTTAACCAATTTCATTGATCTTCTCAAAGAATCATCTCTGAGGTTCATTTGTTTTCTCTATTGATATTCTGTTTCAATTTTATTGATTTCCACTCTGATCTTTATTATTTCCTTTTTCATGCTACTTTGGATCTTCTTTGATCTTCTTTCTCTAGTTTATTAAAATAGAAGCTGACAATGATTTAGGAACTTGCACACACACACAAAATATGGGCATCCAGTGCCCAAAATTTCCTGCTAAGTAGTGCTTCAGCTGCATCTCACATTTTGATATGTTGCATTTTTATTTTTATTCATTTAAAAATATTTTATTTCTTTCTTTGGAGTCCTTCTTTGACCCATTGTATTTTGTTAGCGACATTACTTAGTCATACATGTTTGCATGTTTGCCAGTGATTCTTCTTTAATAACTAATTTTATTATGCTCAAAAAATTTGTTTTGTGTGAGAGTTGAATCCTTTTACATTTAATTGACACATTTTTTAACCTAGTATATAGTTTTTCTTGGGAAACATTCTATGTATGCTTAAAATAATGTACTGTTTTTTGCTGTTTGATGAAGTTTTCTATAGATGTCAATTAGGTCAATGCGGTTGATAGTGTTATTCACTATCATTTCTATATCATTCTATATGATTATTCTATATCATTTCCTGAGAGATGGATACTCAAAATCTACAGCTCTAATATTTGACTTTTAAATGTTTGCTTGATAGTCTGTATATTTTAGCCTTAACATTTCTTGTAATCTGGTGGGTTTGCTGGTGATGAATTCTTGAGCTAGTGTATGTCTGTAAAAGTCTTCATTTTTCTTTTGTTTTTGGAAGATACTTCCACTAGTTATTTGTCTAGCTTGATAAATTTTTTGTATTTTCTGATTACTAAAGAAAGATCTTCTGTTGATCTCCAGAGTTCTCTTTCTATGTAACTTGATCCTCTATGTTACTCTGTCTTATGAACTCTAAGAACTTGGTCTTCTGGGATCCTTAGACAATTCTCCTCAATAAGGGAGTCTACCAGGCTCTCCCAGGTTCCCTTTTTTGTGTCATGGACTAAAAACTCGAAACAATAAGCCAAGGGTAATAGAAGTGCTCACCTCATTTGTTTCCCGTTTCTCAAGATACTGTCTTTCATTGTCTGATGCCAGGGTCTTTAAAAGCAGCATTGCTTCTTGTATCTTCTTTTTGTTGTGGTTGCTGTTGTTGAGGACTTAATAGGAGACTATATCTGATACTTGTTGTTCCATCTTGTTATTCCCTTTTTAGTCCCAATACATATTTTTGTTCTTGGATTTCTTTCTTATTCCATTCATCTTAAGAAGTAAGCTTTCACTACACGCATTTGTAACATCAGTCAACCTTCTGACATTCTGTCAAAATATTTCAGACTAAAACCTGACTCACCAGATATTTGTCAATGAAATTCTATCACTTATGCAAGGAGGAAGTACCTTCCATTTTTTCAAATTAATTTACTTCTGCTGAGAATGTATGAGTTATTTGTGTGATTGTTATCCTTCAAGGATAAGATACAATTAAAAAAGAACATCAATGTAAATGGAACACATACAAAAAAGAAAAGGATGACAATGTCTTTGAATAAGTATTTGTAGTCCTGTATACAATAATTATCTACTTCAGAATTCAAACAGCTTTTCTTTAAGACTATTATTCATGAAAATTTCAAACTGTAGAGTGCTGAAAATTCTGTACCATAAGAAAAAAATGCATTTATCCCAAGAAGACTGATTCATTTGTGTATGTGTGTGAACTCCCTTAAACATGAGAGAGGTGGGGGGAGGTTTCATGTGTATTAATCTACTCTCTAGTCAATTTCAAAGTATCTATCATATATGTTAACTTTAGGAACATAAATCCTAAATATTAAGAACTTTAATTATTAATAATATATTAGATTTTAACACCTTTACAATGAATACAAATTCAATGAGAGTCTATTTTTGGTAGCTATCTTAACATTGGATTTTTTTTTCAGAAATTTTAGTCAAAAATAGGGCAGGCTGTACATTAATCAACACACACAAAAAAGTCTGTCTGGGATATAACATATGCTATATTACTTGCAGGACTAATACCTGTAATTTTCCCCTAGTGTCACTGTTATGAACACTGAAAGTAGTGAGAGAAGGACAGTGGAATTGTTTAACACCGTGTCTTGAGGACATCTGCCTCTTATATTATGTCTTTTCAGAAACAGATATACTAAAAATGTCCTATGTTGGGAAATGAAAAAATGCTATAAAGAAAGCTCAGGAGTGACCTCTGTTCTTTCTTCTATTTCTTTTCTGAAGTCTCTTACTGTTAGTAATTACTTTAACAACTTTGATCTTGTGTAGTAATTAAATCCATCTCTTTTCTCCATGACACAATACTAACTAAAGTTGTCCTACTCACAACTTTCAAGGTGTAACCCATTCATGACTCACTCTCTATACAATGTTTAAAAAACAGTACAATAGCAGCTATATTAGATAGCTCCATTTTCAACATCCTTTTGAAAAAGAAAAATAAAAAGGCGATTCTAAATGGACTAAAAGTGGAAATAAGGCTCAAACTGGAGAGTTCTTTTCCCAGATAAAACTCTACACATAAGTTCCAAATTCCAAATTTTTCCAGTGTTCAGCTGAAATGGAAAAAGAAGGAAAGTGTAAGCCTCAATTTAAAATTAGATATCAGTTCCAAGAACAAAATTATAATGTTAAAATTTTTATGTTGCAAATACACATTGACCACACTAATGAGTCACCGTTCACCACATAGACAAGGAAAACCAAACTGAAATAACCAATAAGGGTTTGTCAAACTTTCTGATGAAATCTGTCTCAACTACTAATATCAGAGGACTCCCTGTGAAATGGACAATGGATACTCTGAAGACACCTGGAAAGTTAGGAAACTCAAGTTCCCACTCCCAGTTAGAATGTAGAAGGATGTGAAATACCATTACTCCCACTGAAAAAATAAGAAATTACTGCACACATATACATATTCAGAAAGATAGACAGATACAGACATAATGTAAAGCTTGAAATATTATCTGTATTGTCATATGTCAACTGGCAATTTTGTGATTATCATAGTAAAGAAGAAACTAAAAGCATATGAAAATGGGGAACATATCCACGCTCCTAAGTCTGTGTGGGTGCATGTACAAAGAATGTGGTGGGGTCTCTTGAAAGGAAGCTTATGGAATGGGGTCTCTCAAGTTTCTCCTGGGTGTTCCTGTGTGGAGAATCACTGCTTCTAGCTGACTGGACTCTTCCGCAGAAGTTAGCGATTCTGCTTTGGCAAAGTTACATTAATTAGTAGAAATCATTTAGTTTTATTATATACTTCAATGTAAAGGTAAACATTTTACTCCAGATATAAATATTTTCTTTAAAGAGATGTGAACACAAAGAAATGTAGGACCTAAAAACACTAAACTCAGAGGAATGAGACATTGTGCATTTACAAGGGAACAGATGGAGGAAACTTCCATCCTCGAGACCCATGGCTGAAGCTGTGTTAGGAGGAGAGGACAGGAGAGACACATTTTTAGTAAAATGAAAATCTTGGCTTAGATGAGGAGAAGCCAGGCAAACTTCCGACAAATCTGTGGTTTAGTGTGTCAGGCTTCAATCTGGAAAAAGCTCAAACCCAAAGACACATTTCTCTGCTCATTGCTGTTGCTGTTGTTCAGTCGCTAAAGTCCGACTCTTTATGACCCCATGGATGCAGCATGCCAGGCTTCCCTGTCCTTCACCATCTCCCGGAGTTTGCTCAAACTCACGTCCCTTGAGTCAGTGATATCATTCAACCATGTCATCCTCGGTTGCCCCCTTCTCCTCCTGCCTTCAATCTTTCCCAGCATCAGGGTCTTTTTCAATGAGTTGGTTCTTCGCATCAGGTGGCCAAAGTATTGCATCTAGAAATTTTGCTGCATAATCAGAGGCTGGGAATGACTGGAAAGCCAAAAGATCAATCTGGTTTCAAAGTATCACAATTTTGATGTCCTGTAATCTCAGAGACTCTTGTCACATCTTCCCACTGTCACTGAGTCTCAGTAGTCTTCGGTCCTCAATTTCAGACCCCATTGTATGCAGTCTTATAACATCAAGACCTCAAAATTTCACAGCCTTTTGGTCTTGAAATCTCACAGTTTGCTACATGGAAATATGTCCATAAAATATCACTACACCATGGAAACCACTCCTAAAACTGTAAAATCTCTCAAGACTGCATAGCAATCTTAATAGACTTAAGACTACTCATATTTTCTATTTCTTCAAAGCATTTGCACAGGAAAGAAAACCACTGATAAAACAAAAAGACAATCTATTTAGTGGAAAAATATTTGCAAATGTTACAATTGATGAGAGGTTAACATCCAAAATATATGAACAACACATACAACTTAATATCAAAAAACAATCTGATTACAAAATAAGCTGAAGACCTGAATAGATATCTTTCCAACGAAGATGTACAGATAGCTAATAAGCATATGAAAAGATGCTCAGTGTCGATAATCATGCCAGCGTTTCCACTCCTGGGTATTTTTCTGACAAAAATAGTAATTAGAAAAGATACACGCACCCCAATGTTTATATCAGCATTATTTACAATAGTCAATATATGGAAGCAACCTATGTACCCATCACTAGATGAATAGGTGAAGACAGTGTGGTATATGTGCAATGGAATACTACTCAGACATAAAAGGAATGAAATTTTGCCATTTGCAACACACGGATGGGCCTGGAATGTATTATGCTTAGTGAAATAAGTGAGATAGAGAAAGACAAGTACTTAAAGTTATCACTTAAATGTGGAATCTGCATTCAAATGGATATATCTTCCTTTTCTCCTTTGCCTTTTGCTGCTCTTCTTTTCTCAGCTATTTGTAAGGCCTCCTCAGACAACCATTTTGCCTGTTGGCATTACTTTTTCTTGTGGATGGTCTTGATCACTGCCTCCTGTACAATGTCACAAATCTCTGTCCATAGTCCTTTAGGAACTCTGTCTATCAGATCTAATTCTATTTCTCACTTCCACTGTATAATCATAAGGGATATGATCAAGGTCATACCTGAATGGTCTAGTGGTTTTCCCTACTTTATTCAATTTAAGTCCGAATTTGGCAATAAAGAACTCCTGATGTGAGCCACAGTCAGCTCCTGGTCTTGTTTTTGCTGACTGATGAACTTCTCCATCTTCGGCTACAAAAAATATAATCAATCTGATTTCCATATTGACCATCTGGTGATGTCCATGTGTAGAGTCTTCTCTCGTGTTGTTTGAAGACGGTGTTTGCTACGACCAGTGTGCTCTCTTGGCAAAACTCTGTTAGCCTTTGAGAAAATTAGAGATACCAAGGGAACATTTCATGCAAAGATGGGCACAATAAAGGACAGAAATGGTATGGACCTAGCAGAAGCAGATGATATTAAGAAGAGGTGGCAAGAATACATGGAAGAACTATATTAAAAAGATCTTCATGACCCGAATAACCACGATGGTGTGATCACTCACCTAGAGCCAGACATGCTGGAATGCGAAGTCAAGTGGGCCTTAGGAAGCATCACTACAAACAAAGCTAGTGGAGGTGATGGAATTCCAGTTGAGCTATTTCAAATCCTAAAAGATGATGCTGTGAAAGTGCTGCCTTCAATATGCCAGCAAATTTGGAAAACTCAGCAGTGGGCACAGAACTGGAAAAGGTCAGTTTTCATTCCAGGCCGAAAGAAGGACAATGCCAAAGAATGCTCAAACTACTGCACAATTGCACTCATCTCACACACTAGCAAAGTAATGCTTAAAATTCTCCAAGCCAGGCTTCAACAGTACATGAACTGTGAACTTCCAGATGTACAACCTGGATTTAGAAAAGGCAGAGGAACCAGAGATCAAATTGCCAACATCCATTGGATCATTGAAAAAGCAAGAGAGTTCCAGGAAAACATTTACTTTTGCTTTATTGACTATGCCAAAGCCTTTGACTATGCAGATCACAACAAACTGTGGAAAATTCTTCAAGAGATGGGAATACAAGACCACTTGACCTGTCTCCTGAGAAATCTGTATGCAGGTCAAGAAGCAACAGCTAGAACTGGACACGGAACACAGACTGTTTCCAAATTGGGAAAGGAGTATGTCAAGGCTGTATATTGTCACCCTGCTTATTTAACTTATATGCAGAGTATATCATGCAAAATGCCAGGCTGGTTGAAGCACAAGCTGGAAGCAATATTGCTGGGAGAAATATCAATAACCTCAGAAATGCAGATGACTCCACCCTTATGGCAGAAAGCAAAGAACTAAAGAGCCTCTTGATGAAAGTGAAACAGAGTGAAAAGTTGGTTTAAAACTCATCATTCTGAAGACTAAGATCCATGGCATCTGGTCCCACCACTTCATGGCAAATTGATGAGGAAACAATGAAAACAGTGAGAGACTTTATTTTCTTGGGCTCCAAAATCACTGCAGATGGTGACTGCAGCCATGAAATTAAAAGACATTTGCTCCTTGGAAGGAAAGTTATGACCAATCTAGACAGCATATTAAAAAGCAGAGACATTACTTTGCCAACAAAGGTCCGTCTAGTCAAGGCTATGGTTTTTCCAGTAGTCACATATGGATTGTGAGAGTTGGACTATAAAGAGAGCTGAGTGCCAAAGAATCAATGCTTTTGAATTGTGGTGTTGGAGGAGACTTTTGATAGTCCCTTGGACTGCAAGGATATCAAAGCAGTCCATCCTAAAGGAAATCAGTCCTGAGTATTCATTGGAAGTACTGATGTTGAAGCTGAAACTCCAATACTTTTGGCCAGCTGATGCAAAGAACTGACTCGTTTGAAAAGACTCTGGTGCTAGCAAAGAATGAAGGCAGGAAGAGAAGGGGATGTGAGAGGATGAGATGGTTAGATGTCATCACTGACTCGATGCACATGAGTCTGATTAAGTTCTGGGAGTTGGTGATGGACAGGGAAGCCTGGTGTGCTGCAGTCCATGAGGTTGCAGAGTCGGACACGAATAAGTATCCAAACGGAAGTGATAAAAAATAAATAATTGAATATAAAAAACAGAAACTTGTAGTTATCCATCAGGAGAGGAAAATGGAGAGTGACAAGATATGGGTAGGAATTTAAGATGTACAAACTAATAAGCATAAAGCAAGCTACAAGTTTATATTGTACAGCACAAGGAAGATAGTCAATATTTTATAAAAATCTTAAAAAGATAATAATCTTTAAAAATTTTGAAGATTATCATTATGTTACATATCTGAAACTAATACTTTAAGTCAACTCACTTTCTCAGAATCTCAAAGTCTCATAGACTCCCAAGTCTCGCAGGCCCATGATCTAGCAGACTTGAGGTTATGAATTTTTGAGGCCTAGGAGTATCATAATGCTTAGTTTCAGAGTCCTCTGAATTCACTCTCAAAATGTTATGTCACTCTCAAATGGTTACTGTTGTAACCAAATCCTGATACAATTAAATTTTAGTAACAAATCCCCTTGGCAGCATAAAAAATTGAGGACTGGACTGAAAAACAGTCTTGGACACCTGTTACTTAAATTCAAGCATAATTAACACAATGGCAGGAATATCAATGAAACTGAATACAAGTCAACAGAATTCAAAATTCTTGTATGAAAGAAAAAAAGATTGTGAAATAATGAGCTTAAGATTCAAAAAGATTTCTTACAGAGGACAGAAAACACATTAATCATTAAAAAATGTTTTAAACTTATGCTTCTCAAAATATGCTGTGAAGGAACTGAGAAGTCAAGTTACAAAATGACAGAAAACATTTGCAAACATTTCTCTGACAAAGCATTCCTATTCAAATATACTCAGATATTTATATTAAGAAAAACAGACCAATAAAATGGGCAAGAGACAAAAGTAGATATACGAATGGCCAGTAAGTACATCATAAGATATTCAATGTAAGTCATCAGTAAAATAAAATCCAAACAATAATGTGATACCACTCTATAGCCATTAAAAACTGACAAAACAAAATGCTGACAAGAATTTAGAGTAAATGAAATTCTCACACACTGATGATAGAAGTTAAATGGTTCAGCCACTTTGGGAACTTTAACTTTCATAAAGTTATGCACACACACACACACACACACACACATATATATGTACACACACCTACTCAATGACACAGCATTTCTATTCCTAGATATTTACTCAAGAAAAGTGAAAAAATGTGGCTATAAGAAGACTTTCCTGGTGGCTGAGATGGTGAAGAATCTGCCTGCAATGCAGGAGGACCCGGGTTCGATTCCTGGGTCAGGAAGATCCCCTGGAGAAGGAAGTGGCAACCCACTCCAGTATTCTTGGCTCGAAAATCTCATGGAAAGAAGAGCCTGGCAGGCTATAGTCCATGGGGTCGCAAAGAGTTGGACACAACTGAATGACTGACACACACATAAGAAGACATCAATATTTGTACAGCTATTTTAATTTTCCAAACAGGAAATCATCTAATGTTTATCAACATGTGAATTTCTAAACAAAACATGGAATATTTGTATAATACAATGTTCCTCAGCAATAAAAATAAATAGACTACTGGTACATATAGCAACATAAATAAATCTAAATATTATACTGAGGGTAATAAATCAGACACAGAAATGTAGGTACAATACTCTTCTGATTTCGAATTCTACAACTCCAAATTGGTGATAGTGGTTTTAGGGGTTTAGGGTTGACTGAAAAGGGGCATGAAAGAATTTTCTCTGGTAGTGAAAATGGTTTGTATCTTGACTGAGGTAGTGGTCACATGGTGTAAATATTTGTCAAAGCTCATTGAACTGATCACTTAAAATATATGCATTGTATTGTATGTGTATTCAATGAGTCGATTAAAAAAAAAAGAGGAACCACTTATGAAACCAGTGTATATATGAAAAATCTTTTAAAGATATTTACAATTTATAGTCTTAATGAAATATTAATTATAACTATCATTTACTGAATGTTTACTATTAGTCAAGAACTGGGGTAAGCATTTTAAATATACAATATAGTTCAAAATATCACAATAAAACTATAAAGTTATATTAGCTTGAAATTCCCAAATGTAATAATTTTTAGTCAGTTAGATGAAAAATCTCATGATTGTACCAATTTACATTCCCACTGTGTAGGAGGATTCCCTTTTCTCTACACCATCTCCAATATTTATTGTCTGTAGGTTTTTTGATGATTACTATTCTGACAAGTATGGGGTGACACCTCATTATGGTTTTGATTTGCATTTCTCTAATAATTAGTGATGTTGAACATCTTTTCATTATGGAGAACAGTATGGAAGTTCCTTTAAAAACTAAATATAGAACTGCCATATGATCTGGCAATCCCACTCCTGGGCATGTATTCTGAGAAAACCATAATTCAGAAGATACATGTATCCTGTACATGTAAACATGCAGCTCTGTTTACAATAGCCAAGGCATGGAAGCAAGTTGATTGTCCATCAACAGAGGAGTAGATAAAGAAGATGTGATACATATACACAATGGAATATTGTTGTTGCTGTTTTAGTTGCTGCACCATGGGCTGTAGCCCACCAGGCTCCTCTGTCCTTCGGATTTTCCAAGCAAGAATACTGGAGAGGGTTGACATTTCGTTTTCCAGGGAATCTTCCCAATGCAAGGGTCAAACCCTTCATCTCCTGCTTGGCAGGCAGATTCTTTAAACGCTGAGCAAGCTGGAAACCCCCAGTGGAATATTATTCAGTCATAAAAAATGAAGGAAATGATGCCACTTGCGGCAACATGGATGGACCTAGAGATTGTCACACTGAGCGAAGCAAGTCAGACAAAGACAAATATCACGGGATATTGTTTATATGTGGAATATAAAATATGGTATAAATGAATTTATTTACAAAACAGAAATAGAGTCACAGATGTAGAAAACAAATTTACGGTTACCAGGGGATTAAGGCGTAAGGGAGAGATAAATTGTGAGATTGGGACTGACATATACACACTACTATATGGGATGACAAATAGATAACTAATTAGAACTTAGAACTAATTAGAGCACAGGGCTCTACTTAATACTCTGTAAGGACCTATATGGAAAAAAATCTAAAAAAGGAATGGATATATGTATATGTATAACTGATTCACTTTACTGTACACCAGAAACCAATACAACATAGTATGATAAATCAACTATATGCCAACAAAACTTATCAAAAAAATAATAAGACACACACAGAGAATTTTCCTTTGCCAAATACCCCATTCACAACAAATAAGTGTTTTTTGTTTCCTTTGTGGACTATCCTTTACATATACTGCCAGGTAGGTAGGTAATCCTTATGTTAACTAGTTTATATCCTGCAACCTTTATTTCACGAACTCGGTTACTGTCAGCAGAAACAGTCTAACCATATTTCTACTTTCTTGATATCCTAACACTCTGGCATCCACAGGTAGGTTGGTCAGCACGCCTGCATTACTGTACTGCCAAGGTTTCTTTCAAAACCAGACAATAAAGACAAATCAACAGGTACCATCTCTGAGGAAAGAAACCGCCAGCAGAAGATTATGCTGTTGTTTCCTATTCTACAGCAAAGTGACTAAAATTAGCGTTGCATCAGTTTTCTTCCCTCTGTATCCAGTCTCCAATCCATTCTTCCCGAAAGCAGAGAGGTAGTGTTGTCTTTCAAGTCCTACAGAGTTTTAAAAAGACTTTGTCCGTTCCTTACATTAAGACACCTGAAAACATTTGAATTTTAGATCACACATGTAGCTCTGAGATGTTATCAAATGCCATTGTGCATTTTCTTAGTCCCACTACAGTGAATGCTATATTTAAAAGGTGACTTTTCATCATGAATATCCCATATGAAATGCTATTGTCTTTTTTCCTTCCTGTTTAAGTGTTTCCTCAATCACATTGTGAACAAAATTGGAGCCATCATATTTGTACAGCAATGAAGTAATAGCTTGACTACTTAAACAACCACAACAAAACCTGCCTTTCGGCACACTTACAGAATCTCAAGCCCGTTCATCCTCATTTTTTATTGTGTTGACTTATATTTCACATCCATGTGGCTTCATAATGAGAAGGTTAGAAATGATATAATTCTTATTGATAAGAAAGAAATCTGAAGTCAATCAAAGAAAATGTTATTTTAAAAAATTCATGGTGCAGTCTCTACTATAGAAAATAAAGGATAAAATTACACTACATTTTGATGGGTGCTTAACAAAATATGTTCATAATAGCATAACCATATTTGAAAAACAAGACTGGAGTTAAAGTAAGTTGTAATTTTACATGGGCAATAAAATGGAAAATCTCTCCCTTGATTAAATAGAGCTGAAGTGTTCAGTACAAATGAAATTTATTAAAGGAATCTGAACAAAAATTGGCAAGCTTGAATTTTGCATTGGGATGTTACAAACAGTATATTCTAAGATAGCATTTTACTAATAATATGTAAAGCTACAAACCTGAATATATTTTAAAAGGACTTTTGCAAAACTATGTCTAAATGCTAATTTCATCTGAGAAACATAATGGATTGATAAGACATTTTATTCCTACAATCTCTTCCAAATAGCATTAAAAATTCAGTGTTATCTCACAGAAGATATCTCAAATGAGATTGCATATCTATCTCCAAAATAAGATAATACATTAAAAATTTGCCAGTTATACTTTTTTATCAAAACAATGTATGATACATATTTATATCCTTCTATTTTGGGAATGAAGAATGGGGTCTGTAATTTCATTTATATCCATATACTTTGTGTTTTCTTTAATAGCTTTAAAAAGTCCAAACAGTTTGTTGTTTGTTATGTTTCCATAATAAAGGTAAATAGTTCTCAAGTATAGTATTCCATTTTTACTTCATGTCCTCAAGGTTAGGGTTTCTGCAACAATTTCTCTATTCATTTCATCATGGACATCTTATAATCCAATATCAAAATACATGGTTAATATATGAATATGAGATATTCAGAGCAGAAAATGAAGGTATCTACCCAATATCCATTTAACTTTTTCCTTTCTAACATAACTGCAGTTGTGTTCAGGACATCAATATATCTAAAGAAAATAATTTAATCACTCAGTTTCAACTGCAGTTAAGGATGGTCATGTATTGTATTTCCAGATGAGTTGTTGGAGATTTTTTTTAATAAATAAATATCACCACCAGCAATATGGATATAATGAGTAGATATCTTGAGAGCATGAGAAAAATACTGTGTTAAGAACAGCAGATCTGGAAATCGGAAGGCAAATGAATTTTTGATGGCATACTTGAACTGATGTACCAAACTTGAATTATGTATTTCCTAATTTCATGTTATGAAGCAGGTAACCTAAATAAGATATGGTTAAGCTACTCTTTTGGTGCTTTTATTATGTGCCCTGGACACCATTGTGATACTGTGTTTTTATTAACTAGGTTAATATTTTTTTATTAACTAGGTAGGAACTGTAATTCTTCATTAATATCTACCAGTCCCTACCTTTTCAATCACTTCACTGATGTCTCTACCTTGAGACTCAGCCTTGTCTGATTTCTGAGCCAAAAGCAAATAGAGCAGTAAGTATATTAGGTATTTTAGCACCACGGTCTAGAAGGCCTTGCAATAAATCTTGCTGCCAAGAGATCAGGACTTGGCGCTTGAGCATTCTTATACCCTGAAATAATGGCTTAATCTTAGGAATTTGTTTTCTTTCCCTAGTGTTGTAGTTTTCTCTAGGACTGGCAGGAAGCTTAAGTCTCAATTTTATTCGTGTAAGAACCTGATATTCTTCCTAATCCTTGTCAGTATCCTTCTAGAAGAATGTTGCTGGTTAAATGCAAAGGTTTCAGGCCATGCAAATGTCTTATTTTGGGTTAAATTGTGTAGTCATTCATTTGCTCTAAGCCCCAGTGGAGCTTCATGCCTGAAATCTCTTCCATTATGACTGATCCAGGAAAGCAGAGATGACCCAAGAATTTATCACGTAATTTGGATTCAGAATTTCTTTTAAAATTAAAAATTTGTACTTGTGGTTTGAAGCTGGAAAGTCCACCAGATTTACCAGTCATTTAAGTAAGGCTTGACCTGAAAATAACAGAAAGTGACAGCTTTTCCATTGCTTTTGGGCTTTAAAAATCTTGAAACTTTCAAGAATTGATGAGAGGGGCAGAGATTTACTTCTGTGTGAATCATTCATGTGTAAAAGCATTTTATTTTATACCAAAAAAATTCCTGAAAAACTCAGAAGATCCGTATCGCTCTGTAAAGTTCAGTAGGCTCTCTACTCACCATTATCAAAAGGGAAACACAGGACTAAGATATTTAACTTTTAACTAGCCACATTTCGGTGGTTAAAATGTTGACAAAAGGTAATCAATGCTTTGTACAGGTTAATAAAAGCTGTATGAATGGGATGTATATGTGCACGCACACACATATATATATACACACACATATATATTCAATTTTGGTGACAGTCATTGAGTAAATGACATTTACATTTTAAACTTCTATACAGTTATATTAGTGAGAATAAGAACACTGTACTTACAGGCCATTTTGAAGAAGTGTATGGGTTATCTTTGTTATGACATTCAACAGATTTATGTCTTTTCCACAAAATAATTTACAAAAGAGAAAGACCTTCAAATTATTACAGTTGTAAACACTATGAATTTTACACACATCACCTAGTCCAGATAAAAATGTGTAACTCCTATTGTACATACCAATTCTGCTTTACTTCCATGTCCAACTTAATGGTGTTACTCATTGAGCTTTGTATAAGAAACTAACTGATGAATCTATTTTGAACTTCAGAGTCAAATCATTCTATCTTTTGAAGGACTGACACATTTACCAGAAAATATGAGTGCTATTGCTTTTTGTATTTTCAATTTTTGGAGCCTGAATGCCAGAAACCACAGAACTAAATTTAAATGCTTAGTTATGGTAACCATCTGATCCCTTTCCCAAGTACTTTTATCTCCCTTCATCGTGACCAAAGTGTACATATATAATAAAGTCTATCTTCTTTATCTTAAAAATTGTTACCAATTGTTTTTAAAAATTAAGCCATTTTAATTTTGTGAGGGAAATAAGGGGAGAATCATATAAATATGTGGAGAAGGGAAAAAGCTACCCACTCCAGTATTCTGGCTTAGAGAATACCATGGACTGTATAGTCCATAGGGTTGCAAAGAGTTGGACATGACTGAACGACTTTCACTTCACTTTCGTATGAAAATGTGTGAAGATATAGTCAAATAGTTGAAATGTGAAAATTGAAATAATTTGAATTAGTATGAATATTGATAAAATAGCTGGAATGTGAATATTGAAATAATAAAAATGTCATGTAACTAGTTTGATTACTATTTAAAATGGGTTGATTAGGTTTACATTGTTTATAGCCTGAAGAGTTGAATCTTTCAAGTCAATTAGCCTTTAACACTATTTCAACTGTATCAGAAGCCCTGAGAAATTACAGAGGAAAAATATAGCATAATTCTCGATGACTGACTCTATTCCAGCAGTTTTGCAATTTAATTTTGAAATGCTGCTGCTGCTAAGTCACTTCAGTCGTGTCCGACTCTGTGTGATCCCAGAGACAGCAGCCCACCAGGCTCCCCCGTCCCTGGGATTCTCCAGGCAAGAACACTGGAGTGGGTTGCCATTTCCTTCTCCAATTTTGAAATGCAAGTGACACCAAAAGATGAAATCACCAAATTTTAGCCATAAATATATGAGAAATAATCATTCACCACAATGATACAGAAAAGTTTATGTAATTATTTTATGTTATAAAAATAAAACTTAGGCAAAAGGGCATAAAGAAATTGGCATTATTATTACTGCTATCATTTGGACATAATTGAGAACAAATATAAGATGAATGAAAAGTTTTTAGAACATGTTATCTAGGAAAGTTTTTAAACTTTGTTTTATTTTCAAGAAGTGTCAAAATGGCTGTCTCCAGGTCATCATGCAATAAACTTGGTAAGAACCAAAATATGATCACATAAATATTGTGTGAATTTGCCAGCTTTATACTGAGGATTTCCTGTTATCTCCTCCCCTTGGTGAAATTTCAGTATAATCCATAATAATATATCTAACTATAAAATGATATATTTATGTAATATGTATATATAAAATATGTACACATACACTCAATACTCATGGCTCAATACTCATGGAATACTAGGGATAGTAGGCGTGTTCTTAAGATACATTACTATATGTAAAATAGAGGAGGAAAAAAAATGTAAGTTTCCATGTCACTCTTTCCATACATCTCACCCTCTTCTCCCCTCTCTCCATGTCCATAAGTCTATTCTGTTTCTCTATTGTTGCCCTGAAAATAATTCTCCAGTACCATTTTTCTAGATTCTGTATATATGTGTTAGAATATAGTATTTATCTTTCTCTTTCTGACTCACTTAATTCTGTATAATAGATTCTAGGTTCATCCACCTTATTAGAACTGACTCAAATGCATTCCATTTTATGACTGAGTAATATTCCATTGTGTGTATGTACCACAACTTCTTTATCCATTCATCTGTTGATGGACATCTAGGTTGCTTCCATGTTCTAGCTATTGTAAATAGTGCTGCAATGAAAAATGGAATACATGGGTCTCTTTCAATTTTGGTTTCCTCACGGTGTATGCCTAGGAGTGGGATTGCTGGTTCATATGGTGGTTTTATTTCTAGTTTTTTAAGGAATCTCCATATCATATTCTATAGTGGCTATATCAATTTACATCCCCACCAATAGTTCAAGAGTGTTCCCTTTTCTCCACACCCTCTCCAGCATTTATTGTTTGTAGACTTCTTGATGAGGGCCATTCTGACCGGTGTGAGTTGATATCTCATTGTAGTTTTGAGGTGGCTCAGATGGTAAAGCGTCTGTCTACAATGCGGGAGACCTGTGTTCGATCCCTGGGTTGGGAAGAATCCCTGGAGAAGGAAACGGCAACCCACTCCAGTACTCCTGCCTAGAAAATCCCACGGACGGAGGAGCCTGGTGTCCATGGGGTCGCAAAGAGTCGGACACGACTGAGCAACTTCACTTTCACTTTCAATAATGAGCGATGTTGAGCATCTTTTCACGTGTCTGTTAGCCATCTGTACGTTTTCTTTGGAGAAATGTCTGTTTAGGTCTTTTCCCCATTTTTTGATTGGGTTATTTGTTTTTCTGGTATTGAGCTGTATGAGCTGCTTATGTATTTTAGAAATTAATCCTTTGTCAGTTGTTTCAATTGCTATTATTTTCTTTCATTCTGAGGGTTGTCTTTTCACCTTTCTTATAGTTTCCTTTCCTATGCAAGAGTTTTTAAGTTTTTAAGTATATTCCATAATAATATATCTAACTATAAAATTATATATTTATGCAATATGTATGTATAAAACATGTATACATATACTTAATACTCATGGAATACTAGGGATAGTAGGAGTGTTCTTAAGATACACTTTTAAAGGCAAGGAAAAAGAGAGGGAGGCGATACAAATTTGGGGGAGAGAATCTATTCAGTTCAAACAGAGAGAGGTAGAAGACAGATCACATATTTCATTGAATCTGAAAGTCATTAATTTTAAGATTAACTTATTTTTTCACTACCAAGAAAGAAAAAAAGTTGCTGTCAATTACAGCATGACACATCATTCATTTGAAGATGCATCCTAAAGTTAGCATATCAAATGTGAAAAAGTTCATCTTAGAATCAATGAAATATATCAACATATGTAGTATTTTTTGTCTTTTTTCTATTTTGAGTGATGTCTCTTTAAAATATGCATTTTCAAGATTAATATTTTAAATTAACATTAAAGGTAAGTTTTACCTCCAAGCAACTGAAATTATTAAATAAGAATGTTGATAAGCTGCAAAAGTTTCCTTTTTTCATGAGTTATTTCTGAAGCTAAAATGTGGTTAGTTCCTTGTTCATAAAGAAAAGGTCTCCCTTGCCGATAAACAAGTTATAGGTTTGATACAAATGACTGTTCATTATTCATGTATGGAACTTCATGGGATCAGCCCTCTGAATTAATAATTATGCAGAATTGGGAACATATTTGTCTATTTTTTGTTTCTTCTAGTGTTTGAAGTATGAATGCTCTCTTACTAGAATAATTTGCCCCTCCAATTTAGAACCATTCAACAAAGTTGGTATTCAGTCTTTAAAACAAATGCATATACTTTGCTCAAATTCATGGAACTCTTGGGCATCTGAATCTTCCTTCAAAATTCATATTTTTTTTTCATTTGTTATTACATAATTAAATAGTGCAATCTGGTATCTCACCACACTACAGACACATTTTAAACCCAACTCTTCCTTTGCTAATCAATGTTAAATAATGTAGGTTTCATTAATAGCATGACAGCTTTGAATTTATTAATGACTTTGAGTTAGGAGCCTAGTTGGTCAATTATAGTATGTTTTTTAAAAATTTATTATATTTGGCTGTGCTGGGCCTTCATTGATGAGCTGGGGTTCTCTCCAGCCACAGTGCCTAGGCTTTTCCTTGCAGTGTCTTCCCGTGTTGTGGAGCACAGGCTTAGCAGCTGTGGCACATGGGCTTATTAGTGGTGGCCCATGGGCTTAGCTCCCTCATGGTATGTGGAATTTTCCTGGACCAGGGATTGAACCCATGTTCCCTGCATAGGCAGGCGGATTCTTAACCACTGGATCACCAGGGAAGTCCTAAATCATAGTATGGCTATCTGTTTGTTTATTCATCTTTAAACTATATTTAATTCTATGAGAATTAGAGTAGGTTAAAAAAAGAGAAAATCCAATTCTAGTCAGTGTAAAATTAGAATAAAAGTCCTTAGACATCTTGCTTCTTTAAAAATTATATTTTAAAATACGAAATAGCTATCCAACAAATTAGATCGATGTCTGTCTGCTACACACAGCTAGCAGTAAGACAAATTCCCTCTGTTACCGTGATGCCTGTAGCTTGATTGAGACAGTGGCTATCTATGTTACAGAATGTAAAGATCAAACTATTAGTAACTGTTCTGAGCCCTTGGGACCTTATCTGTTGGATGTTACATGACAAGAGAGCAATATATATGAACTGTAATGCCATGGCTGCATGAAAACCATTTACACAAGTTAAGATGAACTGCTTTACTTAGGGCTTTTAAAATAGAGCAATTAAAAGACTTCCATTTAATTTTAATTTTTGAATTAAAAAATGTACAATCAATTTTATTGTTTATTGTTTTATTTAGTGTCACACTATATCTTTGTGCCTCAATTTCTTTACCCAAAAGGACAACAGTATACCAGCCTCACCCACTTAGGATTGTTATTAACAAGTGAGAAAATGTATTGGAAAAGACCTCACACTCCTGCCATAAGACAATATGTGGGATACAACATGATTACATGGCACAAAATACGGAGCTGTGTTTTTTTTCTTTTCAAGGTTAAGGAACAGACAAGGGTGAGAGCTCAGCTAGCCTCGGAGAAATGTCATACCAATGGCTGCACGTCCTGTGTGTGGCTTAGTGCCACCTGGTGGTGGATTTGATTTGGGGCTTAAATACAGCTGAGAGCAACTCTGGGTTCAGTGGCTGACTGGTCCCTCCAAGACACCAGCAGGGGTTCCAAAAACCTGCTGGTTGTTGTCGGTTCCACTTCTACTGAAGATACTGGGGACAGATAATAGTAGGAATGACAGACCCAACCCACACCTCCTCATCTGCTGCTGCTGCTGCTTTCCTGCCCCATCCTGCTCTTCTCTGCCCAGCTCCACACCAGAAGATGAGTCTATCCCAATTGGAGGCCATCAGGTGAGTGAGTGTCAAACAAAAGCCATTCTACCATCAGCAATTGGATTAAATCCAGTGAATACAAGATAGCCTTTTTCCCTTTGATGATTTTTAAACTACAAAACAACATGAACAAAGTATTATAATTCAAATGAACGAAGTAATTAATGCCAAGTATTAATTGGCTTCCCAGGTAGCTCAAATGGTAAAGAATCTGTGTGCAATGTGGGAGACCCAGGTTTGATCCCTAAGTCGGGAAGATCCCTTGGAGAAGGGAATGGCAACCCACTCCAGTATTCTTGCCTGGAGAATTCCATGGACAGAAGAGCCTGGTGGACCAAGTCTATGGGGTCGCAAATAGTCGGACACAACTGAGCAACTAACACACGTTATAATCACGATGTCTAAAATTTTCTGTAATACATTTCACATAAAAAACACTGCCATAAAAAAAGTTGTCATTGTATATTGACATTTGTACTTCTCATTGGTGGAAATATGAAAATGCTGGTTTTTCAGTTTACCTTTTAACATCCCCCACATCTACTTAAAGAGGCTAGCTGTGTAACAACAGGACCTATGAATGTAAAAGTATATAAACATCATCTTGTGGCCTCCCTTAACTGCAAAGGATACCAGGAAACTTAATCCCTGCTATGCAGTCACTTTCCAGGAAGAATTTAACCCAACAGAATGGAAAACAGATATTCAGTGGACAGTTCAACATCTCTGTCACATCTACATGTCAAGATTTCATATATTTTATATACAAACATGTGTTCAGTTCAGTTGCTCGGTCATGTCCAACTCTTTGTGACCTCATGAACCACAGCACGCCAGGCCTCCCTGTCCATCACCAACTCCCAGAGTCCACCCAAACCCATGTCCATTGAGTCAGTGATGCCATCCAACCATCTCATCCTCTGTCGTCCTCTTCTCCTGCCTTCAATCTTTCCCAACATCAGGGTCTTTTCATTTGAAAAGACCAGCTCTTTGCATCAGGTGGCCAAAGTATTGCAGTTTCAGCTTCAACATCAGTCCTTCCAATGAACACCCAGGACTGATCTCCTTTAGGATGGACTGGTTGGATCTCCTTGCAGTCCAAGGGACTCTCAAGAGTCTTCTCCAATACCACAGTTCAAAAGCATCAATTCTTCGGTGCTCAGCTTTCTTTATAGTCCAACTCTCACATCCATACATGACCACTGGGAAAACCATAGCCTTTACTAGATGGACCTTTGTTTACAAAGTAATGTCTCTGCTCTTTCATATGCTATCTAGGTTGGTCATAACTTTCCTTCCAAGAAGTAAGCATCTTTTAATTTCATGGCTGCAGTCACCATCTGCAGTGATTTTGGAGCCCAGAAAAATAAAGTCTGACACTGTTTCCACTGTTTCCCCATCTATTTGCCATGAAGTGATGGGACCAGATGCCATGATCTTAGTTTTCTGAATGTTGAGCTTTAAGCCAACTTTTTCACTCCTCTTTCACTTTCATCAAGAGGCTCTTTAGTTCTTCTTTACTTTCTGCCATAAGGGTGGTGTCATCTGCATATCTGAGGTTATTGATATTTCTCCCAGCAATGTTGATTCCAGCTTGTGCTTCCTCCAGCCCAGTGTTTCTCATGGTGTACTCAGCATATAAGTTGAATAAGCAGGGTGACAATATACAGCTTTGATGTACTCCTTTTCCTATTTGGAACCAGTCTGTTGTTCCATGTCCAGTTCTAACTGTTGCTTCCTAAACACATGTGGTGTTTTATAAATTTGTAAATTGATTAATAACAAACACTCGAAGATCTCACCAAAACTTTTCATAATCCTGCTTTTTCTGGGGGGAAAAAAAAAATATCAGATGATCTGGCAACACCAGCCCACATTTCCTCTAGGCAACAGTTGGTTGGAGGTAAGAAGTAGCTGCCTGCATTCTCTCCAGTTTGCTGGAGAAAAAAACCTAACCAGCTTCACCCATTAATTTCCCCTCTTACACCTGTAGTTACTGAATTTGTGACCCCTGACTAATCATAAGATGAAGAATATGCTTTCAGAAAAACTTGGGAAATTCTCAATTTTAGGGGCTATTCAGAGAAAAAAAGAGTTACTTAGTATAGGTTACTTTTCTGTGAAAACTGTTCCAAATATAAAATTAAGAGCATTTATAGAGAAAAATAATAGAGATATAATGTCCACCTTAAAATCAAATTAAGGATAAATGCATTCAAATTTATAAAGAGAGGGGAAAAGGGAGTAAAAGTAAAATGAGCAAGGACAGAGACAGGGTTAGGATTAAACAGAAATTTAAAATAGAACAGGTAAGAGAGAAGTCAATTTTTTAAGTAGAGAGAGATGTTGGCAACATTCAAAGAACTTGAAGGAATCTAAGAAATAGAAGCTTTCCTAGTATTTCATATATTTAGGAATGTTTATCTAGCAAGAGAACAATATAATGATGATATTAATAATTTATAATGACGACTAAGATTTATGGAGCTCTTATTCTTTGCTGCTGCTGCTAAGTCACTTCAGTCGTGTCCGACTCTGTGTGACCCCATAGACAGCAGCCCACCAGGCTCCCCCTTCCCTGGGATTCTCTAGGCAAGAACACTGGAGTGGGTTGCCATTTCCTTCTCCAATGCATGAAAGTGAAAAGTCAAAGTGAAGTCGCTCAGTCATGTCTGACCCTCAGCGACCCCATGGACTGCAGCCTTCCAGGCTCCTCTGTCCATGGGATTTTTCCAGGCACGAGTACTGGAGTGGGATGCCATTGCCTTCTCCTATTCTTTGCTAGCACTACCCTAAGTGCTTTATATGGATTGTTTCATTAACCATTTCAGAATTATGGTTTAAAATCCACATAAAAGTGGTGATTGGCTGCTGGTGTGACAACAGGCAGACTTTTAAATGTAGAGATGTCCAGTAGAGTTACCAAAGTTCCCCTGCCTGGGAGGGAAGCTTAAACAATTTCAATAAATTCTTGATTGGCTGCCCTATAGACAAAGGAATAGAGAGAAACACTAAAGTAGTAGAAACCCAAACATTTGCTTCATAATTTATTATATGATATTACTTTGTAATAGCTTGTCCTTGAAAAATATTTTGTTCAGTTGAATATTATTCTTTGTAATGTCTTTTATCTATGATTGCAACAGTAGAGAGCTAAGAAGATTCTAAGGTAGAAAATCAACCCAACTGTCATCATCATTGGGTATTATTTTCAAAGACAATACTCTTCAGATCAAAAGTTAAAAAATGTGCTGTTTCTACTTACTCATCATTTCCTTGAACGAATGTTTTTTTTTTTCATATTAAACAAATTTTATATATTTAAATTATTAACACCTGTCTAGGGATGTGAAGGCATACTAATGATTAATGTTAAGGGTATGACTTTAAGTTTAATTCTAGGAAATAAAAGAGAACTTGAAATTTAGATAGAAATAGAAGCATCAGTATTGTGTTTTTCCAAGAATGTTGGCAGTTTTTCTCTTCTATAGATATTTGGAATGTAAATTCTTCCCAGAAACTTAAAAAAAAAAAAAAGAAAAACCTGTGATTAGTTGGGCATCGTCTTCTTACTGAATAACAAGCAAGGTACTAAGCTGGTGGATATTATCTATAAACAAAAGAATAAGAGGGATATTGAGATAATGCTTCCAGTGGCAACAAGTTGGCCACTAAAGTCTTAGAAGGCATTTTCAACCAGAAATTCTTAAGAAATTATATATTCATTAGATAGGGGTTCATAAGACTGTTCTTGAGTGATTTATTTTTATTATCAAAGATTTTTGCCTTGTTTCATGTAAAGACTATCAAATTATTTCATTATTCACTTCAAAATCTTCCAAGAATCCTTTCTTCTATTCTGAGAATTTTAACTGAATTTATTGCATAAGAAATTGGATCATCATCTCTAAAAAATAATGATATATTAGAATTTTAATGTATCCTTTAACAGTTGAAAGCTGTGATATGTTTATTTATCCTGCAACTTTTTTAAAAGCAAAATTGAAATGAGGTAGCATACAGAAATAAAAATCCTATGTGGGTAATTTTTTTTAACAATAAAAGCCTATTTTGGTTTGAAATATTTGTCATTTTCATAAGAGTTTCATAACACGTAATCTTATTTTACCACAGGTAAAATAAGGAAATAGACAGGATATAGATAGGAAAATAGATAGGAAAAAGACACAGAGCTCTATTTCATGCAAATACACTTTGAATTTCATTAGTTCTTTGTTCTGAAACAAGATCTTAGTCTATTCTTCCATTCTTTTCCTGACCCAATCTATAAAGCCATTGTTTTTTGATCATTCAACCAATCTGGGACATGGATACACATGCATTCCTCCCACACACTTTAAAAGTATTAAAGACTAACTACACCACTTCTCTGCAAAGTCAGGCCTATTGCCAAACCAGGGGAATGTGGAGAATATTTTACTTGCAGGGACACCCTTGAAGGTCTAGTGGTGGACTGGAGTGACTGGCCATTGCTTCAGCTGAGAGTCACTGTAAGAGTTGAGAACAAACGTGCAGAAAGGAGAATGGCAACTGCATCAAGCAAAGAGCCCCCTACCCTCTCCTTGAGAACAGAGGAAGTTGGAAGGCAGAGGCAAAATATCCTGATTGTGAATGCTCACGTCACACCTTTAGATGCCTGAATGATGGAAATGATGCAAATACCAGTATCAAAGCTCCAATCAGATTCTAACAGGGGACTTCAAATGGACCTCAGGGAGATAAGGTAGCTGAGGTGTGTCCATTCTCAGACTTTAAGACCCAAAAACAGTATAGTTGGGCCCCTTGGATAACACAAGTTTGACTTGTGCAAGTCCACTTATACACAGATTTTTTTCAGTAGCAAATACTGCTGTACAACATGATCTGTGGTTGGTTAAATCTGTGGATGTGGATCTCTGAATATAGAGAAAATGCCCCATGGATGGCCAACTCTTAAGTTATGTTCAGATTGTCTTCCTAATCCCCATGTTGTTCAAGGGTCAACTGTACTCACAATTTAAGATGAATAAAGGAAAAATAAGAAAGTCTATATGCAATAAAAATGGGACATAAAGGAAAGCATGGTATGCTATGTTTGATTGACAAAAAAGCCTATGTTCAAAGATTTTTCCCCCTAGTAAGAGAAAAAATATTGGGTAACTTTACCTTCTTAAAGGAAATTAAAGAAAATCCTGACTCTATGAAATGGAGATGGCAATGAGATGATTAAAAAAAAAAAAAAAAAAAAACACGCTGGACTGAGAAAAAGTTAGCATAAAATGCATTAAAGGGGAAAATGACACTGATGATCTTAAAACCACTTTGGAGGCAGAAAAGAGAAGTAATAATATAAAAGCCTCTGAATGGAGGACAGATTTCAGAATATCATATAGTTCAAAGCATGTGATTAAATACAAGATAATCAAGACTGTAGAAAAGAATGGAAATCCATCATTGAGATAATAGTCATGTTTGAATATGAAACAAGAAGAAATTCAACAGATAAAAATTCAAAGATAAACTATTCCTGAATTGAATGAGAACCTAAAACTACAGATTCATAGGATAGGGCTTATCAGCTAACACTCAGAAAAATTTTAATGAGCTTACTGATCTCTAAGAATAAGGAAAGAGTCTTTCGTATACCTAGACCAGAAGGTCACCTACAAGTGAAAAATTTAGTCTTGCTTTAATCTGTCAGCAAAAATAGCTGTTACACAAAAGTGCAGCACTTGATACAGAATGTGCATCACATACTAGGCTTCCTTACAGTCCTGTCAATGCAAAGTCAACAGAGGCTGTCAACTATGTGAACGTTCACGAATACATCATCTACATGTACATCCTGATGAATCTACTTGAGTATGTAATTTAGTGCAATGAAAATAAACCAAAATGTAAACTTTATGGAAGTTCACCTCTGTATATATCTGAACACAGAATTAATGTTAAATGGTTATAGTTATAAATTATATACATAGTAATATATATTAATTGTTAAGAAGGAAAGCTGAGTATGATAACAATATTACAGGGACCAAAAATCCTATAATATAGCATGATAGAACCCCCAGAATGGAGATTAAAAAAATGACAAGATTGACTATCCTAATTTCTTCGTATCTCATTAAGGAAGAGATTCATTAGATTCTGTTGCAATGTAGAAAACATAATTAAATAAACCATAATACAAATTCTCTAATAACTAATACTCCAGGGGGAAAAAAAATAAAAACAATACTGATTAAAATAAAAGAATGTCTCCCCTGAGAAGGGGAAACAAAGCTTTAGGTAATTGAGCCAGTCATCTGCTTTAAAAAGAAGTAAAAACAAAAAATTCAAAACAGGAAGTTTTATATATATATGTACACACACCAAGTACATACAAATAAAAAGAAAGGTTCAGAATGTCAATATCAAAGGAAGTCACATATAATAACTTTATACTGATGAAGGATTAACTTCACAATGGAACTCTAGATGTCATGAATATTTATGCTTCTAAAAATATTGTATAAAATATATAAAGCAAAACTTTCAGAAATATAAGGGGAAATAATAAACACAGTGAAAGTGAAAGTCGCTCAGTCGTGTCCGACTCTTGGTGACCCCATGGACTATATAGTCTGCGGAATTCTCCAGGCCAGAATACTGAAGTGGGTAGCCTTTCTCTTCTCCAGGGGATCTTCCTGACCCAGAAATCAAACCAGGGTCTCCTGCATGGTAGGCGGATCTTTGCCAGCTGAGCTATCAGTGAAGCCCAATAAACACAGTAGTAATGGATTTATATTTCATTTTCTCAGTCTTTGACAGACCAAGTAAACAAAATATATCTGAAGGTATTGAAACTATCTCTCTCTGTGTATTATATAAAATACATTTTTTCAGTCATCATTTTATGAGATGTCTTATAAGACAATAAGCATACCTCACTCAATTCAGAATACTAGAAACTAGGTAGACCACATACTTTAAATAGAACACAATAATACTATAAATAAAAACAAGGAATAAAAACTCAAACATAATTTTTAAAAAATATCTCAGAATGCCACTTCCAGAATGGTAAAGTAAGCTATCAAAGATCACCCCTGACATTGATGACAACTATAAACTCCGGACCAGACACCAAAAAAAAACAAAACCACACCACTATCTTAATGATTCCAAATTGGAAACCAAAGAAAGCAAACAGGTGAGGGGAATCTAAATTTAGAGAAGTGGGAGGCACAGGGGGCATTTTTTTTCATTATTTGCAACTTTGCCCTGAAGATGGACCACAGGGCACCCTCCACAGTCCAGGAGGCTAAAAACTCTGATAGAAAGATTACCACCTCTTTGACCAGAGAAACTAAAAGGACCGGGAAATCACAGCCCACCTCCAGACTGGCAGATGGGAATCCCAGAGAGAAAAAAGCTGGAGGAAAATGTCCCCTAATCCTGGCTATGAAGACTTCACTTGCCTTGGATGACCCCTAAGGTCTATAGACATGAGACAAAGTAAAAAATTTAAAGTGAGACCAGTTAGGAAGAACGTTTTTTCCTCCATTAAGTTGCTCAGGATCAGAATGGAATAGGCAGACAACTAGGCTGCAAGAGATTACAGTCAATATGACATGGTCAACATATATATATGAGAGGTAGGTGAGGTGAGACTAAGATGATTCCCAGGGTTTGTTTGTATGACCGAGTGGACAGTGGTATTCAGATGCAGGAAGATTTCTTTGGGGAAAGTGTTAGGTTTAAGATACCTAAGAGAGAGTCCAGTGGGGAGAAGGGGGTAATACACATGGACCCACTCCAGTATTCTTGCCTGGAGAGTTCCATGGACAGAGGAGCCTCGTGGGCTACATCCCATGGAGTTGCAAAGAGTCAGACATGACTGAATGACTAACACACACTCTACTGCAAAATAGTTCAGTTGCTGTATTCATTTTCTTATTGATGTGTAACTAATTAATACAAATGTAACATTTTAAAGGTGTACTACATCCTTACTGTCTCACAACTTAGCTGGATCCTGAACTCAAAGTCTCACAAGGGTATATTATTGACGTGTCATTCAGGCTACATTCTTATCCTGAGGTTAACTGGGGGAAGAAACACTTCCAAGCCCACTCAGGTTGATGGCAAGATTCATTTCTTTGAAGTTGTAGAACTGTGGGTCTGGCTTCTTGCTGGCTGTCTGCTGGAGGTTGCCCTCAACTTCTAGAGACTACCATAAGTTCCTAGAGGCTGCTTTTAGTTCCTTGCCAAGTGGCTTTTCCAACATGGTTGTTTATTTCTTCAAGCCAGCAGGGAGTGTCTCTAGAGACTCACTCTAGATGCAAGGTACAGTCTTCTATGATGTAACATGATTATGGACGTAACATGCTAACATCTTTGCTATATTCTATTGGTTCCAAGTGTTTAAGAGGAAGAAATTTTCCTCTACCCTTCTAGGTTCTTCTGGCTGGTCCAAGAATTATATTACAGATTAACAAGAGAAAATCAGAAGTGCAATAACATGTATATACAGGAAAGACCCAGGATAACTGTGTAACTTGCCAAACTACTCAAAATTCTCATCTTAAATACCATCTTTGGCTATAGACAAAAGAAAATATTGGCAGTAGTGGTTTGGGATTTCAAAGGAGAGGATGGCAATTCACATGGAGATGGGAAAGCAAAAGTTTAGTAAACAAATGTATGCTGGGCCATGCAGAGACAATGGACTCAGATAGGAATTTTAACAAATGGACTTTGTTAGATCCCTCCCTGTCCACACACCTGCTTCACAGTGTAGTTATCTATGGTGATAGCTCCCTTCCTGCAACAGGTCCTTCTTTTAGACACTTAGGGAGAAGATCAAAGTTTCTTCCTGCTTCTTTTGAGTCTTGATTGTCTTCAGTTTGAAATAATCCAAGTGCCAAAGGAGCATTTTGGGGTGGATAATTTTGCTCCCCTGCAGAAGCAAGCCAAAGGTCCCACACTCAGTGGGAGAAGGAACAAGGGCATGAGCACGAACATCTGGAGACAGATCTTTTTTGGCTGTGCTGACTCCTTGTTGCACATGTGAGGGCTTCTCTTGCTGTGGCATCTGGGTTTAGTCACTCTGTGGCACGTGGGATCTTAAGTTCCCTGACCAGGGACCGAACCCAAGTCTCTTGCATTGGGAGGTGGATTCTTAAGCACTGGACCACCAGGGAAGTCCCTGGAGACAGAGAGCTTGATAGAAACTTAGAATCTGTCCACCATAGTTCCTTAAAATGGCATTGTGCATATCTATTACCCAGAAGAACCCTATGGGGCCTTCTTGGGACACACTCCTCCTCCCCCGTCCTGTGCTTTAGCTCCTCTCTAAAGTACCTGGATAACAGTATCTGATGCACAATTTCTGAGCCATTTTACAGACAGGAAAACCTCCACCAAATGGAAAACAGTAACTACTTGATGACTATGAGCATGCAGTCCCCAGGTCACCTGGAGCCTAAGAACTGATAATGTTAACCCCTGTGACACAGCCTTGTTACATCACCACCAACCAATCAGACAACTGTGCATGAGCTGATCACATACCCTCTGACCCTCCTCCCTTACCTGGCCTTTAGAAATGTTTTGCTGAAAGCTTTCAGAGAGTTTGGGGTCTGGGGGCCATGAGCCACCTGTCTCTTTGCATGGCCCTGCAATAAACCTTTCTCTGCTCCAAACACTGATGTTTTGGTTTGTTTGGCCTGTACACTGGGCACATGAACTTGTGTTTGGTGACATCCACATCTGGGAAGTCAATGCTCACAGCATGCACTGTGACCCAACATTTTTGACTGGAAATACTGGTGTTCCAAAAAACATATTCTGGGAAATGCCACATGAGAAGGAAGTAAAACTCATGTACAACAAGTAAATTTGAATTCCTGTTCATTTTCACGTGCCTCTTTCCCCCATTTGCTATTCCTCTATACACGTAGAAACCTTTTTTATGTGACTTTATTAAAAGTCAAGTCATAAGAAGTATCGTTATAAAAATTATTTGCTCAGCTGCTCAGTGGAATCATTGCTTCTTACCACTATAACTAAGTTTATTCCAGATTTTTATGTTTTTATTATATGAAGAATAAGAACTCCAGTTTCATGAACTTGTGTCTCCACATTGTAATAGTTTTTGATGAAGACTACCTCATTATGAATTACTGAGGCTTGTATCCCAAGAGGCCTCATTTTTCCTTGAAATTCTGGAGTTCCCTCTGGAACTCAGACAGACATCTGGGACCATTCTAGGGAACAGGTACCCTGCTATTCTCTACTTCTCCAGAAAATTTTCTCCCTCCTCCCCAAAAAGTCAATCTAGTTAATAGATACCACGAGGCCTTGGTTTGTTTGCTTGACAGACCCACCCAGAGAGTTTAAATACTACTTTTGTTTTCTTGAAAAAATAATTACACAATGTGAAAGTTGCAAGTTAAGTTTGATTTGGGGAAAAATGAGGACTGCAGCTCAGGAGGCAGCATTTCCAATAGCTCTAAGACACTGCTCTGGAGGAGATGGGGTGGGGGTGGGTGGGAGTGTGCAGCTAGGGTATGTAGGAGTTTTGCAAAAAAGGGTAGGTAGACAGGAACATCAAAAGATTACTGCTAATTAAATAAATCAGATATGTCAACTTAAGTAATTTAGCACTTTTCTATGTATGGGAAGATGCAAGAGTCTGGGCTCGCTGAAATCATTCCTCTGATATATACCTCACCTATGTGGGACCAGTATCCTGTGTTTTCACATCCTGAGTTTCCTCAGGACTCACCATAGGGAGTGGCTGCAGTCTGATGGCGGCTAGATAGCAGGTGTTCTTTCCTTCCTGAATTCCCTCAGGGCTCATCCATGCAATCACTGATGACTGTGACATCATTTGCTGATATGGCAGGAAATTCTCCATTTCTCAGGCTCACCTAACACCCCTGATATAATATTCTACCACCTTTGACATGTTTGACATTTTGGGTGTGACCATCTCTTCTGTAGAGACCACCATAATATGTAAGAGGCCAGTTAAGAGAGAGGCTGGAGGAATGTAATGTCGCCTCCCATATCAGTCAACAAAGAATGTTGTGCCATCAAGCTACCAGCCACTATAACCACCCAGAGTGTGTACCCTGAGGGGGTTCAGGATGGAGAAAAATCAGAAACTGGCCTTAGATAACTGAGGTACATATTAGAGGAATGATTTCAATGAGCCCAGACTCTTGTAATTTCCCAAACACAAAAAAGTGCTAAATTTATTAATCTGAGACATCTGGTTTTCTTTAATTAACTGTAATCTTTTGATATTCTAACTACCTAACTTTTTTAAACAAAAACAACAACAACAAAACACCTCTTATACATCCTGGCTACTCCCTTAACCTCTTTGAAGCAATCTCTCAGAGCCATCTGAGAGGCTGTCTCCCAGGCTTAAGTGCTCAGCAAGTCCACTAAAATAAATATATTTTATTCAAAATGTAATTCTCAACTTTTAGGTTGTGCCTTTATTTTTTCAGTCAACAACACCTGTTAAAAAAAAAAAATGTCCCAAGATCCAGAGAGTAGACCCTGGATGGCTATGATAGTCTATGTGGGATGTGTGTGCATGTGTACTCAGCCCTGTCTGACTCTTGTGACCCCTTGGGCTGTAGCCTGCCAGCTTCCTCTGTCCATGGAATTTTCCAGGAAAGAATACTAGAATGGGATGCTATTTCCTTCTCCACTCTTTGGGGTGGGGATGGCTATTTAAGAGAACTGATAAACCTCTCTCATTTGAGGAAGCTGGAATTCAGCAGTTTTCAAATTATGTTCTGTGTAGTCCTGAGGCTGAGGGAATTTCCTCTAGGTTGCTTCCAGGGACAATGTAGAGATTGATCCAGAGCGTTCCATCCACATAGGGCCCAGATCAGCATAAGGCAATCTACGATTTGAAGACTGTGAGATGGTTTTACTGTCTGAGCCAGCAGAGCTTCCCTGGTGACTCAAGTGGTAAAAAATCCACCTGCAATGCAGGAAATCTGGGTTCACCCCTGGGTTGGGAAGATGGTGTTAAAACAAAAATTGCACTAGACAAAGTTAAACAGCTAAGGATGACTTCATTCTGGATATTGCAATTGGAGAAAAAGACTGGACTCAACTCCACTAAACCAAAAGGCAGGAGGGGTTTTAAGTACTAGGACGAGCTGGTGGAAAAGCACTGGAGGACAACCACTGTGGGAAGCTGATCACTGGGATATGTAAGTACAGTGAGTTATTTCTGAGCTTGCACATTTTTCCTTCTGTGTTTAGGCCATTTGGGTTTGCTGTAAAGACTGGGAGATAGGATGCTATCTTCTTTTATGTTTACAATTCAAAGAGATGGTTTCCTTAAGAAAGACATTCCTGGGTTATAAATCTGGCAAGAGGATTTTAAAAAGATTTACATCTTAACGAGACAGAAAGAATTTACAGTGTTAAGTTTTCTAAAGTGAATGCTCTAAGGAAAGACAGGTCAGGGCCTCGAATCAGAAAGTTAAACCTGTCTAAAGTTTACCAAAGCTATAGCAAAGTTAAGCTCTCTTGTTCAATGGTAAATTAGCCAAGGCCTTCAGGAAATAAAAGATCCAAATTAGAAGACCCTCTCCTTACACGTTCCCATTAGAAACAATCCACAAAATAAAGCAAAACAACTTAATTTTTACTGGGATATTCCTCTAAATCATGATGCAGAGCACTGATAAAGTGGGCTGGGACAATAGGTATCCCACCTTCCTTCGTATGCTTAGTTGCTCAGTGTCCAGCTTTCTGTGACCCTATGGACTGTAGCTCACCAGGCTCCTCCGCACAGGATTTCTCAGGCAAGAATACTGGAGCAGGTTGCCATTTCCTCTCCAGGGGTCTCCCCTGGCTCAAGTATTGAACCCACATCTCTTGTATCTCCTGCATTTGTAGGCAGATTCTTTACCACAAGCACCAACTGGGAAGCCTTCCTTTAAGGCAACCTAAAGCTTTCCCCATTTCAGCAAGAAAGGGAGGTACTGATGAGAACAAAGGCCCAAGAGCTGGCCAAATGACAGTATCCTAGTGCAGATACACAGGATAGAGAGGATGAAGAACTAAGAGCAACCACGTGTCTGTATTCATTCATGATTCTGCTCATGAGCAAACATGCTCAGAGCCAATTGCATTAAGGACTATTCTTCAGATATATGCCCAGGAGTGGGATTGCCAGATCACATGGTAGCTCTTCTTTAAGGAACCTCCATACTGTTCTCCATAGTGGCTGAACCCGTTTACATTCCCACCCACACTGTAGGAGGGTTCCCTTTTCTTCACACTCTCTCCAGCATTTATTGTTTCCAGAGAGAACCATAATTCTTAAAGATACAAGTGCCCCAATGTTCATTACAGCACTATTTACAATAGCCAGGATATGCAAGCAACCTACTAATAAATGTCCATCAACACAGGAATGGATAAAGAACATATGGTATACATACACAATGGAATATTACTCAGCCAAAAGAAAGAATGAAATAATGCCATTCGTAGTAACATGGATGGACTTAGAGATTGTAACACTGAGTGAACTAAGTCAGACAAAGGCAAATATTGCTTATATGTGGAATCTTAAAAAAAAAAAAAAAAAAAAGGATACAAATGAACTTATTTACAGAACAGAAATAGAGTTACAGATGTGGGAAATACACTTATGGTTACCAGGGAGGAAAGAGGAGGAAGGATAAACAGGAAGATTGGGATTGATATATACACATTACTATACATAAAATAGATAATTAATAAGGACCTACTGTATGGCACAGGGAACTCTACTCAGTGCTCTTAATGGCCTCAATGGGAAAAGAATCTAAAAAAGAGTGGATGTATGTGTATGTATAACTGATTCACTTGAAACCTACACAACATTGTACATCAACTATACTCCAATAGAAATTTTTTTAAAAAGAACTATTCTTCCTTGGGGAAGCAGGCAAGAGAGTGAAAGGAGAATAATAAAGGAAACTTCAAAGAACATATTGCTATATGGGCTCTGATTTTAATAAAATATTTCGGCAACCAAACAATAAAAATTAGAAAATCTGAGATTGAAAGACCTCTTCCAGTTGAAACATGTAATATAATCTATATCTGTCTTCTACTGTGCTTGAATTTTACTCTGTTCAGTTTTACTTAAAATAATGGTTTATGGTTTGGACTCCATGATTCACTGGAATTTTGAAATTTGCAGAAATGGAAATGTAACTGAGCAGAACCCTCTGGGGCCTTCCCAGGGCAGATCCCTCCCCCATATCCTCTGCTTTTGCTCCTCTTTGAAGTACCTAGATAATAGTATCTAGTGCACATTTTCTGAGTTGTTTAACAGATGGTAAAACCACCACCACATGGAAGAAATTAGCTCCTTGACAACCATAAGCACATGCCTCCCCATGTCTACTATGCTTAAGGATTGATAATGTTAACCCTGTGACACTAACCTGTTACCTCACCATCAACAAATCAGAGAATTGTGAGAATCGTGCACAAGCTGATCACTACCCTGTGACCCCCGCCCCCCCTCACCTGACCTTTACAAATGCTTTGTTGAAGGGGACACTGGCTCAATCCTCAATCAGAAGGATCCCACATGACACGGGACAACTAAGCCCACGAGCTAAAACTCCTGAAGCCCATGCAACCTACAGCCTGTGCTGTGCAACAAGAGAAGCCACCTCCATGAGAAGCCCACACACCATGACTAGAGAGTAGCCACTACTTGCCCCAACTAGAGAAAGCCTGTGCATAGCAACGAAGATCTAGCACAGCCAAAACTAAAAATAAATATTTTTTAAAAAATTCTTTGCTGAAACCTTCCCAGATGTTTGGGTTTTAGAGCAGGAGTCACCCCATACTCCTCATATGGAGGCCTTTACAATAAACACTGCACTTTCCTTTACCCCAACCTTGTGTTAGTCGACTAGCTTTACTGCACGTGGGCAAGTGGACCCAAGTTTGGTTTATTAACAAAAATTGATCAAATTCTTTGCATAGTTTGACCCATCTGAAGCATAGAGAAATGTAAAAAACTGTTTTGAACCTTGAGAATCATACAGATGTGCCCCAACTGTTATAGTGTATTAAAAACTGCATTGAGATTCTGAATTACTGCTTTTTTTTTTTTCCCAACTTCTTTTCTATCTTGATTATCCTCATTGAAACATTTGGCCATTCAAGTCAAGACTGAATAGTAACTGAGCATCTGGGCATAGTTTCCATCGTTTCTGTAGCAGCTGAATGAGATTGAGTTGTATTTGTGTTGGAAGTGTGAGTCATCAATTTGAGATTTGTCATAGTCACAGCAAAGACCTTGGTTGAGACAAAACTGGAGCCAGACATTGCAATAACAATCAATTCTTGGATACTTTTCTGGGTAAATTCAGCACACTTGAACACAAAGCTTTCAAAACAGTCTTTAAATTAAATTTAGTATTAAAAAAAAGCATTCGAATATGGTTTTGGAACAAATGTTAATCTCCAAATGCCAAAAGATATTTTTGCTGAGAGTTTCTGGAAAGATTATTTGGACATGTGTGATTTTAATTTAGTTGAGTATTCTCTGAATAATCCTGTCATATGAGGCTAAGAGCCCAGGTTATGGAGAAAGACTACCTGAGTTCTAATAGCAATTTTTGCCGTACTAATGTGGCCTAGGGCAAGTTATTTAACTTCTCAATGCCTCATTTTCCTCTCACATAAAATGGGAACATTAGGTTGTGTAAGAGAAATAAGCATGATTAGCATAGAGAAAAGTGCTAATTCAGGATTTATTATTATTTACAATCTGTACTTTTACAAACTCCACAGATTTGTTACCAAAAGATTACTTATCTCATTTTAAAATGTTTGATTAGGCAAAATAAGTTTTTATACTTATTTTATATTTTTAAAATGTGTCCACACATTTTTAATATTCTGTTTGTCATTAAATAGCCACTTTTATTATCATTGTTGACTATCATGGCCAGTTGCCTAGCTATATTAAGGTGATACACTATTTTGATCTGAATTACTCAAGTGTTAGTCACTCAGTTGTGTCCAGGTCTTTGCAACCCCATGGACAGTAGCCTGCCAGGCTCCCCTGTGCAGGGGATTCTCCAGGCAAGAATACTGGAGTTGGCTGCCATTCCCTTTTCTCCACGGGATCTTCCTGATCCAGGGATCAAACGCAGGTCTCCTGCATTGCAGACAGATACTTGTATGATCTGAATCACCAGATAAGCCCAAATCCAGGGCCCTACTAGGAATTACTCAAATTCAAGTTTATACTTGAGAATATGATTTTCAATCTTTGTTGAACTTTTCACGACTTAAAAGAATTTATTTGCTGCCACAAAATGATTCCACATTAGTGGAATAAAATCATAGTTTAAGGTAACTCTTTTTATTTACTTTTCTACAAGAGTGTTTTCAGTTTCAAATACATGTCTTGAGACATCTATTGATTGATGAAATGTTTGAAAGACAGAAAAGTTGATTTCTTTGATTATTACTTAAGGAAATAGGTTGGAACATGGGGTTGCTTCCCAGCTCTCACTGATCTGTTTTCATAATTTAGCTTCATTACTTTATCTGAAGTAATTTCCTAGAATACCATGAACAACCATATTTCACATAAACATAAAAATAACCAAAACCTAAGAGGGAAAAAAACCTTTTTTTCCATTCTATTATAGAGTCTAACCCATCTTATAGTTTTCTCTCTAATGATATTACTACCCCTTCGTGGTAACCCATTGTTTTGCCTGACTCCTTAACTCCTTAATGTAAAATTTATTCTAACCTCATTTCTCTGGTTTTTATTGTTCTGCAACTCTCTCTATACCAACCCACAACCTGGCCCCAACTGCTAAAGTTAATAGGTCACCTCCTTCTGGTCATTAATGGAAGTAGAACATTAAATAGGAATGAATCCAATACTCACTGAAATACTGGACTGCTACTTGAAATCAACAAGAGTGTAACACAATGGTAGAACTAGACAATACCTAAGGTGACTACTGTGTTCTCAGTCACCTTTGCTTTTAATGGAACTAGGCCTGCAACAGAGAAGCAGAACTCCTACCCTTGTGATAGCATTACATGGCTCTGTCCTTTTGACCATGCTTGTCTCTAGGGTAGACACTTGACCCTAACTGGGCTAGTAATATCCAAACAACAGGAAACTTAGGGTGAAGGCACTCACATACTGAAAATATTTAGAGTTGAGTCATGTCAATGTCAGAGCCTGGAGAGAAAGCATGAACTCCCACCCTGCTACCTACACTTTGAGTAAACTGCGATGAGCATTATCATTATTATCTATTTTCTAACATTTCTTGAGCGCCAGTGGGTCAGGGGCTATGCTAGGTGATCACTGAGCATTAGGTCATATAATCCTTTCAACATAAGGAAACAGATTTTGTGAGGTTAAATAAATGGTCACACATCCCATAGCTAGTCAGTAATAGACCAAGTGAGTGAGTGAAAGTCACTCAGTCGTGTCCGATGCTTTGTGACTCCATGGACTATACAGTCCATGGAATTCTCCAGGCCAGAATACTAGAGTGGGTAGACTTTCCCTTCTCCAGGGGATCTTCCCAACCCAGGGATCGAACCTAGGTCTCCTGCACTGCAGGCACATTCTTTACCAGCTGAGCCCCCAGGGAAGTCCATCAGTGATAGAAACACTGTACAAATCCAGAACCTGTTTCTTAACCATTCATTTATGCTTTACTTCAGCAAATGCTTATTAAACAACTTCCAAGTGGCAGGGAAGTTTAAGAGAATGGAAATGTGTACACCAATATGCTTGACTATATTTTGTAAAATCTGATTTTTCACCCAAAGCCACCCTTTCTTGAAGGTTATTATGTAGATATTTAGGAAAAACACCAGTTTTACTCATCTCACTTTTTGGTTTCTCTATGATTTGTCTGGAATCTAGAATTTTTTTTTAAGTAAAATTGTAAATACATCCCTACTTTATACTCAGTAAAACCCATTTCCCTAAATCCTGAACCACCAGACATATTCGAAAAGAACACAAATCAATCTGGGAATAAAGACTTAGATTAATGGTGGGAAATTTGACGTAGATTTATTGAACTAGCCTTCACAGAGGAGCAAGAACCCTTGAAAATTGCTACAGCCCATGTCAATCTGAAAAATAACAAACTTCTATCCTCTAATATGTGATAGTCTCTACGCTAAGTATAGTTTGAAGAGCTTACGTGAGTTATTTTAAAATATATGCAATTAGCTACAAAGTTCCTGCATCTCTTAAGGCCAACAGAAAGCTAAAATAAAAGACTAGAGCTGTTTGCTTAGCATACTTGGACTTGAATGCAAAGAATTAAAGGGACACAATGTGGTCTAGATTTTGGTCACTGACATTCCCTAGCAGTTGGAACAAAATTGCCTGTGATGGATCCTAGGGAGTGAAAATAATATCTGGTTACCGAGATAATTTTCATAGCTATTTATGTTACCATTCCAACTTCAGCAGTGGTTCCTAATACTTGAAACATTTAGATAAGAAAATTACAAGCTTTTCTGAAAAGTATTAGGAAGTAATAGGAGAGGAAAATTAATGGTCTTTAAGCATTTGGCTCATTCAGCATTAGCCAAGTAATTAGATAGACGACACAGCCAGGCATGAGGCAGTTAGAGTTTATGTATGCATTTCAACATAGTTTGTACATTAAACTGTGTCTTACAGAACAATCATGCATCTGGGTCATACACTCTATGGTAAGAAGCTTAATGTAATTCAGTTAAACTCATTTTTATAAAAGTAAGCTTACCGTATAAAGAATTTGTGCATCCAAAGGTCAAAGCACAATCCTGGGGTTAGTTGTCGGTCCCACTGGAAAAATTATGGTACAGATATTATTATCCCCATTTGGCAGATTGGACTCTTGAAACAAAGTAAGTTTGTAAGCTTTATCTCAGGATTACTGACTCAATATTCTAAATAAGAGAGGACATATTCAATATTTTATATTGGTTATTCTTTTTTATTTCTGTTCATATGTTTGACAAGTATATTCAAATAAACGTTACACTATTTTAAAGTTTGATTAAAAAATTGAAAAAAGTAGAAAAGAAAGGAAGAAATTGTGGTAGAGAAAGGAAAAACATTGTAGGAAAAGTGAAATATCAAAAGGTAAGGAAGAACATTGGTATAAAGTCCTATGTTAAAATTTGAAAAAATCTTTGCTTAGAGAGCAAGGAAATAATCAATAAATAATAGTATACCTCAGTAAACATTGTGTCGATAACAGAATAAAATGAGCTTAAAAACCAACCAACAAACACTATCCTTTATATTTTCTATCACAGCATATTTGACATTGCATTTATTGACTTCACATAAAAATTAAAGAAATATAATATAGATGGAAAATTCTGAATGCAGATAAGATGGACATCTTAGCATTATATTAAAGAAAGAAGTTCAAAACAGTGACAGAACTCTTTATTCATTAGAAAAAATATTCTATCCTAGTATAATCCAGCTATATGATCAAAGCATTCAAGGGGGAGATATAAAGAAAGTAACAAGGTTTCTCTCTTTTCTCTGCACATCCTAGCATTAAGCTCTTTCAGAATAGGGATGAACTTCTAGCCCAGTAGTGGTTAATGTGTAGGGTGGGAGCTAAACAAACTCAAAAACCAAAAATGCAAAAAACAGTACCATTCCTTCTCCAACTGAAATATCTGGAAAATGACCAGTAATGTTGATTGTCACAATGACTGAAACTTGCTACGTGACCTCATGGCCTGAAGGCCAGGGATCCTATTGCCTTATAGGGGACATTACTATATGATGGAGAATCACTTGCCCCAAATTCCATTGCACCCCCATTAAGAGATACAGGAGAGGTAACAATTACCTGTCGCACTTGGATACAAGTCTGCCAGATGTTTTTAACCTAGGATGATAATACTGTTTAGATAGTAACTTTCACATCTAATTTCTTCACCTCTATCATCCAGGAAATGGTGAAGGACAGAGAAGCCTGGTGTCCTGCAGTCCATGGGTTCTCAAAGAGTCGGACGTGACCGAGCAACTGAACATCAATCAATCCAGGACCTAACTTTTCCCAGTGCACATCCATAAGTAGTGCTCAGTAGAAATTTGCTGTAACTCTATCCAAAAAAATGATGAAGAGAGAGGTTGGCCTGATGTTAAGGTGGACTTTAGAGTGTTGTTGTTTTCAAGTGGTGTCACTTGCAGGTCAATCATTCTTTGCTTAGACTTTGAAATTTAGTGACATGATCACATCAATTCATTTAGAGACAGTAAGAGTTTGAAGTAGTGAATCACATGAAAGAACTCATGAATCTGAAAGTTTCAGACATTCTCATTCTGCCCTTGGGTAGGTTCTAAATGAGTACAGGCGAAGCAGGGCTGCCATGTAGGGGTGTGCAGGTTGTATACAGAACAACTGGCAGGGACCCCATTTACATGGACTACTGTGCAAATGATGTCCTTAGAGCTGTGCAGCCCAATCTTATGCAGCAACTTAGAAGTATTGCTTGGTGGGCATAGAATTGAAGGAGGTTAATATCAAGAAAAATTACCATAAGTTTATGAGATCTTCATTGCCACTCCTCACTTTATGTGAATTTTTGTACACAGAATAGAAATGATTAGATTTACTTTTTCTTCTAGACCATAGTGGAAGTGTAATACCAATTTTGCCCTCTAGAGTCCAGTAAGAATAACTTAGTATTTCCTGACTGTTTACTAAGTGCTGCTGCTGCTGCTGCTGCTAAGTCACTTCAGTCGTGTCCGACTCTGTGTGACCCCATAGACGGCAGCCCACCAGGCTCCCCCATCCCTGGGATTCTCCAGGCAAGAACACTGGAGTGGGTTGCCATTTACTAAGTGCTAGGGATTAGTTTAAGAATACCATGTTTTAAAATTAACCTTCAGAACAATCCTATAAGGTAGGTAACTATTATTTTGTTAGAGATAAGGAAATGGAGACACAAAAATATTAACTGATATATCCAGCATAAGTGGAAGTGAGGAAAGTACATGAATTATGCTTGGCACATGGCTAGTACTAAATAGAGAGGTAACTGTGCCTGCAGCAAGGTAATCTTGGTATTTTATGTTGCTCCAGAATTGACTCCATCTTGAAGGGAGACCTTTGTTTTTTTTAAATGTTATTCATAAGTTTAAATTCATCGACAACCCCTCTACACACTGAAAAAAGTAAAAGTAGATGAATTACATAAAGGAGTACTTGATTGTTATCTGTGACCCTGGCAAATAACACCAAACAAAAATGGTATTTCATGCAAAATGACATGTACATTGGTTATGGGAAAAAAAAACTCTACCTGTTGAATCATCCTAAATAGTAAGTGGAGGATATAATTATAAGAAAGAACTCTGACTTCTCCTCACACTTGAGTTTGAGATGTTTCCAAGCTTCAGGGAAGAATTGAATTTCTTTGGCCAGCTGTGATTTTTTTTTTTTTAATTCTCTTTTCACATAGTGACTATTTTCTTGCCCATAAATATCTTGTCTTTAAAGGGAAGGGCAACAGTATGTGGAAAAAAACAAAATTAAATGACAAATTACATATTCAGAAACCAATATTGAAAATAAGCAACGAATAGTTCCTTGGATTAATACATAAAATATATGAAATATTACAAAAAGAAAATATAAGCACAGTGAGACATTTTCTGGAAAAATTGAAAAGTTCTCTTTGTTTAAAAAAAAAAAATAGTTCCATCGACTGACCAGGAAAAACAGATTTTAAAATTCATTAGAGTAAGCAATTCTAGGGAAGTGCCTTAGGGAAACTTCTATGTACAAATCAAATTGGATGTCAAGCTGAGCTCCTGGGAGAATGCAATTAAAATTATAGGATCAGGGAGCATAACTACATAAGGAAAGCCCTGGTATACAGTCCTTGGGTAGAGTGGTGGGGGCTAAGCCTTAACTTGTATACAAATTGAAACCATTATAAGGTCTGTGGTCTCTGAAATACATAGGAAACTGCTTAATAGGCTCTTATGTTGGCTGCAATATTAACCCAAATGCAAAGTAAAAAACTCAACAGTGAAGTCATAACATTTCATTTGGCACCTACTATGTGCTTAGCATTCTGCTACGGAATTGGACTACAGCAGTCTATACCCTCAACGAGTTCAAAATCTGAGGAAGAGGCAAGTACACAGCATGTCATTATTAACCTCAACCCTTGCCCCACCAATGCCATGATGTATGAGGACCTGATCCAAATTAAGCCAAAGACCACACCTCACCACTGACATAGCTGATTGGTTTAATACGATTTGCTGACTTAAGCTGGACCTGTCAAATCCTTCTGCAAAAATTAGCATTGGATAATCAAAGATAGTGAGGTTAATGCCTTTGGGAGACTGAATCTTACATACAAAATTCCAAAACTTGAAAGAAAACAGGAGTAAGGATGAGTCAAAATGTTTACCTACTTGAGACGGAAAGCCTGATGGTGAGTGACATTTTTTTCGAAGATAATCTGTTTCCCACACATGGTGAGGGTCAGAGATCCTGGTTTTCCAGGTGTTTCTGAGGTCTGAGATGGGTTTTGTCCTTCCAATTCATTGCTCTTCAGGTCGTCACCTCAGATACATAGCTGGTTTCCATCATCTTATCACTAGCCATGAAGTCTAGAGGATGTGACTGGCAGTGTATCAACTGAATCAGAACCTTTCCTACTTTATATTCAAGTCTCCTTCTCTCTGGACTTTCAGGGAACACTGTTTAAGGGAAGACTCCTTGTACAAATCAAATTAGATTTGCCAGACGGTACACCTGGAGGAATGCAATTAAACTCACATGCCAGGCAGACTATCTATAGCAGTTACTGAGCTGAATGCTTCATGATTTTTTATGTAGAAGTTTGGGAGAAATGGAAAACATGAACCTTCACCATCAGATGGAAACTTTCTTCCTGTCATGTGAAAATTCTTCTTCCAGCGATCAATAACTACTAACAATTTCAATCATCTGATGTTCAAGATCTGAGAGTAGGAAAAACTGTCTTACACTTCTAGATAGACCACAGCTCCCTGGAACACCAGGCTAGGAGACCTTGGAGAGGAAGATCTTCAACCTAAATTATACCAGGTGCAGGAAAGTTCTGTGGGAAGGAAGCTTGACTAGTCAGAAGATCTAGGTTGCTTAAGAGGCTTGCAATCATAATTATAATATATAAGGTCAAGTAAACATATCAATCTGGTGGCATTAGTGGTAAAGAACCTGCCTGCTAATAGAAAGACGAAAGTGATAGCAGTTCAATCCCTGGGTCAGGAAGATCCCCTGGAGGAGGGCATGGCCACCCACTCCAGTATTCTTGCCTGCAGAATCCCATATACAGAGGAGCCTGGTGGGCTACAGTCCATGGGGTCGCAAAGAGTTGGACACAACTGAAGTGCCTTAGCTAGCAGGCACACACCAATCTTACCTTCCTGACATGAGGAAGATCAATTATGACAATGGACATAGGAGTGAAAAGCAACTGATTAATACAATTCACGTCAAGTCTGTATAGTGTCACTCTGCTTATTTAACTTATATGCAGACTACATCATGAGAAATGCTGGGCTGATGAAGCACAAGCTGGAATCAAGATTGCTCTGACGAGTCCAAGGTACCTTACAGGCCAGCAGTACTGAAGGATTTTAGCAGTGGAGCATGTCCAAAGAGAACCTTATAAGAATCCCTGTCTAAAATACATATAGGTGATATTTCTTTAATATAAATTCAGTTATAAGTTTAAATTGTTAATATTCATGTTTCTTAAGGTATGTAATCAATGAAGATACTGAGCATGTTTCAAAACATATGTGATAGGGATTATGGGTAAATGTTTTAGGCACGTCAGTCTTTGTATTTGTGAAAATTAAATATTTTCAACCATTCTTCAGAATATAGTTTAAAATTTATACATCCCCCTCCATTTAGAGTTGAATCACCGGTACAGAATTAGAATAGCTATCTTACTGTAACCAGCTCGTATACTTCCTACAACATTGCAACATTACATGAATCTTAAGGTTTGTGATAAAACTTAAAATAACATTTATTTGATTCATTTAAAAGTTCATCAATACTTTATGAAGTAAAAGCATGAGTTTACAGTCTAAAATACTGATCAAGAAAATGCCAATCAATATATTTAAGAAGAACACAATACAATTTTAAGTCAATTCAAGTTCACATTTTCTGAAAATGTTTATGGATGTTCTTTGGTTCCGGCTGATTAAATCTGATTGAACAATTTGGAATGAAATTAGGTGTCCTCATATTACTGATAATTTGTCTCACTACAATCAGTGTAAGAACCACTTTACATTTTGAGCTTCCATAGAAATCTTTGAAACTAGATTATAATACAGCTAAGTCCAACTCAAAGTGGAGAAAATAACTTCTAATTTAAAGTGATTTTCAAGGGCATCAGTTAAAGTTCTCCTTTTAAAGTATCTCATTCCAGCATCCCCTCCTTCTCCCTTTTCCCCTCCCTCCCTCCCTCTCGCCATCTCCCTCCCTTCCTTTCTTTCAGAAAAGTTTTACCTCCCTACTTAATAATTCCAAAGTGAATAAAAATTCTGTACATGAAAACAGAAGTACTATGCCCAATGAAGGTCTATATGTTCATTAGAATAGTTACTGAGCATTTGCTGTATAATCTACTTGAACTGGATGCTTTAAGGCTCTGTTTTCAAGTGTCTTAGCCACTAACTACATGGAGCTATGTACACTTAAATAAAATTAAAACTCAGTTCCTCAGCTGCCCTAGCCGCACTGCAAGCGCTCGTAGACACATGTGGCTCTAGGCTCTGGTGCTGAACCCCCAGCGCTAGGACATTTCCATCATCACAGAAAGATCTTTTGGACAGTGCTGCTCTAGGAGATCCTAAAAGTATAAATCTCAGTTTCTGCCTTAAGGATCCTTTTGTATGTTTAGGAGAATCAGACTAACATACATGAAGCAATAGGTCATTGGTGTAGAGAAGTGGGCAAGTTTCCTGTTAAGGCAAAGTGGAACTGACTCTAAGTGCTTTGGGAAATATGCCACAATTTCAGAAGTTAAAAAAAAAAAAAAATGAATGCACTTACAGAATGAAGACAAACAAAGGAGTAACTGAGTGAACAAACCTGCTCTACTACTAAGACAGACAGGAGGTGGTCCTGCTTAAGAATTTGATAAGATGCCATGTGTGGGACCTTTCCAGCGGCCCAGGGTTAGACATCACCTCCCAAAGCACGGGGTGTGGGTGGGATCCCTGGTGGGGGAGCCAAGATCCCACATGCCTCTTGGCCAGAAAACCAGAACATAAACAACAGAACAAATTCAATAAAGACTTTAAAAGTGATCCACATCAAAAAAAATCTTAAAAGAAAAAATACCTGTGAGCATAAAACTCAGTATTTCACCTGGGTTTATGTGGCTCTGAGAAAGAAAACATTATAAAGGCATGTAGTTCAGCAGTAGGAAGATGTTTCTCATGCCCAGCAGGCATCGGGGGGAAAAGTTGGAATGAATTTGAGAAAATAGCTGAACACAACGTTGCTTCATACCCCCCAGCATAAACTCCTTTGTGAAAAATACCACCTTGCAAATTAAAGGACAGCTAGGGAGCTGTTTCTTTACTTTTTTTTTTTTTTAGGTTAGAGCCTTTTCAAAAATTACTGTCTTTCAAAATCAACATCTGCCCCTGGGAAATGTGTATATGCTTATATATACATTGATGTGTATCTGTGTTGTCTCTTTCACAAAATTATCCATGGAAAAGAAGTATTTCTTACTCGCCTGGATTGCAAATCTTGAAAGGATACTTAATTTAAAGAGTCCATACTTCCTTCTCTTAGAATTTCATGCAGATCTTGAAAAGCACAGGCTACCACCAATAATCTTGATGGTGATTCCAGGGCATTTATTTTTTTTAGAAAAAAAGAATTATTCAGGCATGGGAAAACATATTGCTGGGGCAATGGGGGTGGGTAAGGGCCCAGAGTGCATTAAGCAGCCATGAGAATTGGCCAGGATATAGGATTTGTTTCTTCTCTGTTATTTTGTAATATTAAAGAGCCCAAGCCCAAGTGGGGATTATACCATAATCTCCATCTGGCTTGAGCCAGTTTACACAATGAATAAAAGTCAAACATAATTATAAACAATTTTACTTATAAATTAGAACTAATACACATGAGTACCTCATGCCCTAAAGTTAATAGGGTCTGGAATTAATTCCTAAGACAATCTTAGCACCTAGGGACTCTGATTCTTTGACCTTGGAACATTTTTAACTTCCAAGTCGCTTGCTGAGTTACTGCTAGACTGTTGAGTTAAGACTCAGGGAGACTGTTAATGGGGTGTAAAATCTGGGTACAGTTTACAAATTATTACTGTTGTCCCCCAGGGGAATTGTTCCAATATTGCATGTGTGCCAATGGATGCATTTGGGTGGATGTATGTTCAGTGATGGAAATGTTTTCCGGTTGTTAGTGGACAGGTTTCATCTCTGTCCTCTCTTCTTCAAAGTAACTGTACTTCTTATAGGTTTCTGGATTTTTCATAATCCACACCGCTGTATATTTTGTGCTCACAGTGAATGCTCAGTGACTTCTTTAATCTAAATAACTTTTAACCGTTTATCAGGTTGAAGGTTTCCACAGGAAATGAGATAGCAAGATTAAACAAGTCAGTTAATTTAGAGAGAAATCATCAGGTGTGTAGAAAGTATCTCGGAACCATTTAGAAGATATTTATAATATCCCTGCCACATTTGCATCCTGCTTTAAGCTTTTTATATTCTTTGCATTGCATTAGCTGGATTCTCCCAGATGCAAGGTTGGGGGTAATGTGTCGAAATGGAAAGGGCATGGACTTTGGATATGACTGGATTGGAATCTAAACTTTGGAAATTAATAGATGTGTTACTCTTACTGAAGCTAAGTTTTCTCTCCTGTTTAAAAAAACAAAACAAAACCTGATTTATGTAGTTGCCAAGACCAAATGAGATGCACACAGTAGGAGTTGCATTTACACGTTCCATTTCAGTTAACTCAGAGGATTAAATTTATTTGTTGATGTCACTCGGTAAGAAAAATCTAATTCAGATTTTTTCCTTCTCAACAGTTCTTTTTGATAACATGTTGATTGTGAAATTAATACCTAGTATTTTCTATCAGGGCTTCCCTGGTGTCTCAGTGCTAAAGAATCTGCCTGCCAATGCAGCAGATATGCATTCGATCCCTGGGTCAGGAAGATCTCCTGGAGAAGGAAATAGCAACCCACTTCAGTATTCTTGCTGGGGAAACCCCATGGACAGAAGAGCCTTTTGGGCTATAGTCTATGGGGTTATAAAAGAGTTGGACATGACTTCTGTTAAGCTGCTAAGTCACTTCAGTCGTGTCCGACTCTGTGTGACCCCATAGTCGGCAGCCCACCAGGCTCCGCCATCCCTGGGATTCTCCAGGACATGACTTAGCAACTAAATAATAACAATCTTCTGTCAATTGTGGGTAAAATGAGTCTGGGAACCAAATATTTATTTTGTAATTGACAATAATTATTAAAGGTAGAATAATCATTTATCAGCCTGACCATGAAGAAGGCCTAGAGACTTTGTAGGTAGTGAAGGAGCGATGAAGCACTCGTGGCCTCCTGCCTCTGGCCAGGTATCACAGGACTCTATTCTCACTTTGGAGCCCCTGGTCCTACTCAATTGCTAGTCATACAAATGACACCTGCCCCTCAATGTTCATCGCAGCACTATTAGCAATAAGCACGACATGGAAGCAACCTAAACGTCCACCAATAGAGGAAGGGACAAAGAAGATGCACACATGTACACAATAGAATATTATTCTGCCATAAAAAGAAATGAAGTTATGCCATTTGCAGAGACATGGATGGATCTAAAGCCTGTCATACAGAGTGAGGTAAGTAAAAGAGAAAAACAAATATCGCATATTAACACATACATGTGGAGTCTAGGAAAATTGTTCAAATGAAATTATTTGCAAAGCAGAAATAGAAACGCAGACATAGAGAACAAACATATGGACACCAAAGGAAGAGAGGGAGGGTGGGATGAGTTTGGGAGATTGGAATTGACATATATACACTCAGTTCAGTTCAGTTCAGTCACTCAGTCATGTCTGACTCTTTGTGACCCCATGAATCACAGCACGCCAGGCCTCCCTGTCCATCACCAACTCCCGGGGGTTCACCCAAACTCATGTCCATCAAGTCAGTGATGCCATCCAGCCATCTCTTCCTCTGTCGTCCCCTTCTCCTCCTGCCCCCAATCCCTCCCAGCATCAGGGTCTTTTCTAATGAGTCAACTCTTCGCATGAGGGGGCCAAAGTATTGGAGTTTCAGCCCCAGCATCAGTCCTTCCAATGAACACTCAGGACTAATCTCCTTTAGGATGGACTGGTTGGATCTCCTTGAGTCCAAGGGACTCTCAAGAGTCTTCAACACCACAGTTGAAAAGCATCAATTCCTTGGTGTTCAGCTTTCTTCAAAGTCCAACTCTCACATCCATACATGACTACTGGAAAAAACCTAGCCTTGACTAGACAGACCTTTGTTGGCAAAATAATATCTCTGTTTGTCAATATGCTATCTAGGTTGGTCATAACTTTTCTTCGAAGGAGTAAGCGTCTTTTAATTTCATGGCTGCAATCACCATCTGCAGTGATTTTGGAGACCAAAAAAATAAAGTCTAATGCTGTTTCCACTGTTTCCCCACCTATTTCCCATGAAGTGATGGGACTGGATGCCACAATCTTCGTTTTATGAATGTTGAGCTTTAAGCCAACTTTTCACTCTCCTCTTTCACTTTCATCAAGAGGCTTTTTAGTTCCTCTTCACTTTCTGCCATAAGAGTGGTGTGATCTGTGTATCTGAGGTTATTGATATTTCTCCTGGCAATCTTGATTCCGGCTTGTGCTTCCTCCAGCCCAGCATTTCTCATGATGCACTCTGCATAGAAGTTAAATAAGCAGAATGACAATATACAGCCTGACGTACTCCTTTTCCTATTGGGAACCAGTCTGTTGTTTCATGTCCAGTTCTAACTGTTGCTTCCTGACCTGCATATAGGTTTCTCAAGAGGCAGGTCAGGTGGTGTGGTATTCCCATATCTTTCAGAATTTTCCACAGTTTATTGTGATCCACACAGTCAAAGGCTTTGGCATAGTCAATAAAGCAGAAATAGATGTTTTTCTGGAACTCTCTTGCTTTTTCGATGATCCAGCAGATGTTGGCAATTTGTTCTCTGGTTCCTCTGCCTTTTCTAAAACCAGCTTGTACATCAGGAAGTTCACAGTTCACATATTGCTGAAGCCTGGCTTGGAGAATTTTGAGCATTACTTTATTAGCGTGTGAGATGAGTGCAATTGTGTGGTAGTTTGAGCATTCTTTGGCATTGCCTTTCTTTGGGATTGGAATGAAAATGGACCTTTTCCAGTCCTGTGGCCACTGCTGAGTTTTCCAATTTGCTGGCATATTAAGTGCAGCACTTTCACAGCATCATCTTTCAGGATTTGAAATAGCTCAACTGGAATTCCGTCATGTCCATTCCATCTAGCTTTGTTCATAGTGATGCTTTCTGAGGCCCACTTGGCTTCACATTCCAGGATGTGTGGCTCTAGGTGAGTGCTCACACCATCATGATTATCTGGGTCATGAAGATCTTTTTTGTACAGTTCTTCTGTGTATTCTTGCCACCTCTTCTTAATATCTTCTGCTTCTGTTAGGTTCATACCATTTCTGTGCTTTATCGAGCCCATCTTTGCATGAAATGTTCCCTTGGTATATCTAATTTTCCTGAAGAGATCTCTAGTCTTTCCCATTCTGTTGTTTTCCTCTATTTCTTTGTATTGATCTCTGAGGAAGGCTTTCTTATCTCTTCTTGCTATTCTTTGGAACTCTGCTTTCAGATGCATATATCTTTCCTTTTCTCCTTTGCCCTTCCCTTCTCTTCTTTTCACAGCTATTTGTAAGACCTCCCCAGCCATTTTGCTTTTTTGCATTTCTTTCCCATGGGGATGGTCTTGATCCCTGTCTCCTGTACAATGTCAAGAACCTCCATCCATAGTTCATCAGGCACTCTGTCTATCAGATCTAGTCCCTTAAATCTATTTCTCACTTCCACTGTACAATCATAAGGGATTTGATTTAGGTCATACCTGAATGGTCTAGTAGTTTTCCCCATTTTCTTCAATTTAAGTCTGAATTTGGCAATAAGGAGTTCATGTTCTGAGCCACAGTCAGATCCTAGTCTTGTTTTTGCTGACTGTATCTTTGCAGACTGTATCTTCTCCATCTTTGACTGCAAAGAATATCTGATTTCGGTGTTGACATCTGGTGATGTACATGTGTAGAGTGTTCTCTTGTGTTGTTGGAAGAGAGTGTTTGCTATGACCAGTGCATTCTCTTGGCAAAACTCTATTAGCCTTTGCCCTGCTTCATTCTGTACTCCAAGGCCAAATTGGCCTGTTACTCCAGGCGTTTCTTGACTTCCTACTTTTGCATTCCAGTCCCCTATAATGAAAAGGACATCTTTTTTGGGTGTTAGTTCTAAAAGGTCTTGTAGGTCTTCATAGACCGTTCAACTTCAGCTTCTTCAGTGTTACTGGTTGGGGCAGAGGCTTGGATTACCATGATATTGAATGGTTTGCCTTGGAAACAAACAGAGATCATTCTGTCGTTTTTGAGATTGCATCCAAGTACTGCATTTCGGACTCTTTTGTTGACCATGTTGGCTACTCCATTTCTTCTGAGGGATTCCTGTGCACAATAGTAGATATAATGGTCATCTGAGTTAAATTCACCCATTCCAGTCCATTTCAGTTCGCTGATTCCTAGAATGTCGACATTCACTCTTGCCATCTCGTTTGACCACTTCCAATTTGCCTTGATTCATGGACGTGACATTCCAGGTTCCTATGCAATATTGCTCTTAACAGCATCAGACCTTGCTTCTATCACCAGTCACATCCACAGCTGGGTATTGTTTTTGCTTTTGTTCCATCCCTTCATTCTTTCTGGAGTTATTTCTCCACTGATCTCCAGTAGCATATTGGGCACTTACTGACCTGGGTAGTTCCTCTTTCAGTATCCTATCATTTTGCCTTTTCATACTGTTCATGGGGTTCTCAAGGCAAGAATACTGAAGTGGTTTGCCATTCCCTTCTCCAGTGGACCACATTCTGTCAGACCTCTCCACCATGACCCTCCCATCTTGGGTGGCCCCACGGGCATGGCTTAGTTTCATTGAGTTAGATAAGGCTGTGGTCCATGTGATCAGATTGGCTGGTTTTCTGTGATTATGGTTTCAGCGTGTCTGGCCCTCTGGCAACACCTACCGTCTCACTTGGTTTCTCTTACCTTGGACACTACTGCGTATGAAATGAGTAACCAATGAGAACATGCTGTACAGCACAAGGCACTCTACTCAGTGCTCTGTGGTGACCGCAATGGGAAGAAAATGTTAAAAAAGAGGAGATATATGTATACATACAACTGATTGACTTTGCTGTACAGCAGAAACACAATATTGTAAAGCAACTATACACCAGTGAAAAAAAAATTAAAAATAGCAGAAACAATTGAAATACCTGACATTTAAAGTAAAATTCACACATTGATTTTTAGGAAAGATATTAGTTCCCCCAACACTACTAAAAAAAATAAATAAATAAGCTTGACACGTTCAAGACCAAACTCATCAAATTCTCTTCCTCTGGACTTCCCTGGATGAAGCACATGTTTTCAGATTACTGTTCCTCATACCACTGCCTCACAAAATCTCCTCTTCAATCTAGGCAAGTCCTCATATTTTAGACATGCTCGATCCTTCAGGAGAGATGCACAAAATGGTGATGGACAAAGGAGAAGACCCTGGCCTCGGCGGTCAGATGCACCGAGTGAGCACGATTGGTCAGTGCAGTGAGGGATGGCAGCTCCTCACTTCCCATCTGCCTTTTTTTTTTTTTGCCTGAGAAGATACTGTCAGCAAGGCTTGAAGCCCGTGTACTTCTTCCATCATTTCCCATCATCACTGCTTCACTCAGATTTATGAAGTCATATGGCTACAACTTCTCCAAAGACCCAGGCTTTGATTCTAGCCTTTCCCTGGCCATTTGTTCAGCCTGCTGCTGCTGCTGCTGCTAAGTCACTTCAGTTATGTCCGACTCTGTGCAACCCCATAGACGGCAGCTCACCAGGCTCCCCCATCCCTGGGATTCTCCAGGCAAGAACACTGGAGTGGGTTGCCATTTCCTTCTCCAATGCATGAAAGTGAAAAATGAAAGTGAAGTCGCTCAGTCATGTCCAACTCCTAGCAACCCCATGGACTAAAGCCTATCAGGCTCTTCTGCCCATGGGATTTTCCAGGCAAGAGTACTGGAGTGGGGTGCCATTGCCTTCTCCGTGTACAGCCTGTATTATGCTCTTATTATTAAAAAGAGCCTTGCAGCAGCTCTTCCTTTTTCAACTTTTCATTTTATATTCGAGTACCCCCAATTAACAATGTTGTGATAGTTTTAGTGGAAAGCAGAGTGACTCAGCCATACATATACATATAGCCATTCTCCCCCAAACCCCCACCTATGCTGACTGTCACATAACATTGAGCAGAGTTCCCTATTCCTATACAGTAGGTCCTTGTTGGCTATCCAGTTAATTAATATAGCAGTGTATACATATTTAGCCCAGACTCTGTAACCATCCCGCCCCCTTGTTCTTCCCCACTACCCGGCAACTGTAAGTTCATTCTCTGTCTGTTTCTGTTTTGTAACTAAGATCATTTGTATCTTTTCTATTTAGATTCCGCATGTAAGGGATGTCATATGATATTTGCCCTTCTCTGACTTACTTCACTCAGTGTGACAATCTCTACCTTTTTTCCTTTGCATCTAGCCTCAAGGATCTGTTGAATGATTGTCAAGTAGATCAGATTCAGTTATTCCCCACACCATCCTACTCCTTCTCAGAAACACGTACTGACATCCCATTACGTAAAAAAGAAAAATGAGTGGAGTTTCTTCACTTTTAGACCCTCCATAATATTCCGTTAATAGTCCCATCCTGCTTGTTTTTCCACGGTTCTCCTACTTCATGCTCTAGCCTAGCCTCTCAAGTTACTTTCTCCCCTGATGCATCTCTTTTTTGCTTTTATGACCCAGAGGATATTCTTTTCTGTCAGTTTCTCATATAAAAATACTATCTATCTTTCAAGAACCATCTTAAATATCAATGTTATCACAAAACTTCTCTTGCTTGCCCAGACCCAAATCAGATCTCTTCACTTGAATTTCCAGATCTCTCCCTTCACACTATGGCACTTACATTTTTATAAAACTATGTAACTATAAACATTTCATGAGGCATGCCGTGGTTATTTGTTTTGTGACTCAGTCCCTATGAGCTCTCTCCTGCTTAAGACTGACAATGATGTTTGTATGTCCTATTGCTACTTAGCATAGTGCCAACACAAAACTGAAGCTCCATGAAATTTTTGTTTGAAATGGAAATATGAAATATCCCGCTGGTTTAAAGCAAATACAAACTGTCTTGCCTTATTTCTTCAACTTTATTTTAGGACTTTTGCATGTGTTAGTCTGCCACCATTGGTGTGCACATTTGTAGAAGACATACCTTTGATATCATTACATCTGAAGTCACTTTGAGATGACTACAGACCAGTGATCTATTACACTTTAATAGGATGGTTTTGCATAACTGTGGACTAACGTATGTTGGCAGCAGACTTACCAGCAAACAAGAAGTATAAATCAAAATAATATTGTATCTCATAATCATGATTATTAGGTTTTCTCATAAGGAAATATGACTAATGTATCTTAAGTAAGAGCCAGAATATATTGACTTTGATTAATTTACTTATATTTCTTGATTAATTTACATATCTAAACAAAGGGACTAATTATGGTAGTGTCTTTTTTCTATATAATTTTCACAGCTTTATGTAAAGGTGCTTTGAAACAGTAAAATTCAAAGATTAAGGTAGCAGTATTGCTGTTTTCTGGGCTTCCCAGGTGGCTCAGTGGTTAAAAAAAAATCTACCTGCCAATACAGGAGACACAGGAGATGAGGATTTAATCCCTGGGCCAGGAAGATCCCCTGGAGGGGAAATGTAACCCACTCCAGTATTCTTGCCTGGGGAATCCCATGGAGAGAGGAGCCTGGTGGGCTACAGTCGATGGGATCACAGAGAGTCGGACAAAACCAAGCATGCACACAGCATGCATTGTTGCTTTCTAGTAAGAGTAGTATATTTGCACAGTGTCTTCTCTGTGCTTCCCTGGTAGGCTTTAAGGATTATCAGCTGTAGCTCTAAAGGAGAGAAAATCCCTGGTTTACATGGTACAAGAATCGGTGATCACAACAGGATCATTTACCAGGACCCTTTAACAAGCCCACAAAATACCCAGACACAGGCACCAACCATATAGAATACTAACACAAGTAAGGTCAAGAGTCCTATTATGTTTTTAACTGATTGTGCTCTAAACACTTTGCTAAGTCGCTTCAGTCGTGTCTGACTCTGCGTGACCCCACTTTACTGAGAGACAATACGGATACACATTATTCCCTTTATTCTTTAGAAGCACCTGAGGAATCAGGCATTATTAACCCTACTTATGGATGAGGGCAGAAAGGCTTAGCAAAGATGTATAACTTGTCTTGAGTCAGAGAAATATTGTGTCAGACACCTAGTGTGACTTGAAGCCAGATTTGTCGGATCCTGAAGTATAATCATTATAAAGCCTTCCGGACTTAGAATAAAAATTCAAGACCATGGAAAGAATACTGATGCTTCAGAAACGAGGAATGACTGCCATTCTCTCAGCACAGGCCATGTTGGTCTCACCTCCACGTTCTGAATGAGTAGCTCCCTCATTCTTGACCACTGTCTCCTTCCCCAACCCATACCATCAGCCAGAACCGACTGTCCCAAAGTTTGCATCCTTTTAAGATTACTTCAAATATATGTGAATAGAAATATCAAAGACATGATAGAAGAAGCAGTTCTTCCCATTACTAAGCATTTCTTCATGTGCTGAATGATTCATTGCAGACTCCATTAAATAATACTTACTAATAAATACTACTGAACTTGGCAGCTGATATATTTTAATAGCACAATGTAGTTCCAATGTAGTTATCACCAAGGACAGTGGAAAACCCTTTTCTAAAAATATGATTAAGTAAGAATGTATTATATTTGCAAGTTATCAAAAATACTACCAGTATAGCTCCATTTCCAGAGAGAAACCTCCTCCAAATAATTGTTCATTTGGGAATTTCATTTGCAATATTAAATAAATGTGAAATCACTTAGTGCAAAAGTAAAGGAACATACATATTATTACAAGTTTAGATCTAAATCTCATTTTCATACAAGAAAAAGCTTTATTTCTAACTGCACACTATTTTTTAAATGCACTTTAGTGTTTTTAATAGTTTAGTCTTAATCTAAAAATTATATAGTGTACTTCAACATATCCTTTAGAAGTGATATAAAGGAAATGAATACACAGTCTCTATTTTGTGGAATATTGGAACAAAAAAAACCACTTCAACACAGACAGACAATTTAAAGTACTTGAATAATTTAAAAAAATTCAGGGTCCTTGGCTAAGAGGAGACTCTGCCTTGGGCCCGCTGGTGTAATAAACTGTATTCCACTAAAATAAACAAATAAATAAAGTAAAAAAAATTCAGAACCAAAAAAAAGAGGGGTGGCAAAATATTTGAATAGACATTTCTCCAAGATGACATACAAATGGTTAATCAGCACATGAAATGATGTTCAATATCCTTAGTTCAGTTCAGTTGCTCAGTTGTGTCCGACTCTTTGCAACCCCCCAGACTGCAGCACGCCAGGCCTCCCTGTCCATCACCACCAACTCCGGAATTTACTCAATCTCATGTCCACTCAGTCAGTGATGTCATCCAGCCATCTTATTCTCTGTCGTCCCCTTCTCCTCCTGCCCCCAGTCCCTCCCAGCATCAGGGTCTTTTCCAATGAGTCAACTCTTCGCATCAGGTGGCCAAAGTATTGGAGTTTCAGCTTCAGCATCAGTCTTTCCAATGAACATTCAGGACTTATCTCCTTTAGGATGGACTAGTTGGATCTCTTTGCAGGCCAAGGAACTCTCAAGGGTCTTTTCCAACAACACAGTTCAAAACCAGCAATTCTTTGGCCCTCAGCTTTCTTTATAGTCCAACACTCACATCCTTACATGACTACTGAAAAGACTAGATGGACCTTTGTTGGCAAAGTAATGTCTCTGCTTTTTAATATGCTGTCTAGGTTGGTCATAGCTTTTCTTCCAAGGAGCAAGTGTCTTTTAATTTCATGGCTGCAATCACCATCTGCAGTGATTTTGGAGCCCCAAAAATAAAGTTTGTCACTGTTTCCACTGTTTCCCCATCTATTTGCCATGAAGTGATGGGACCAGATGTCATAATCTTAGTTTTCTGAATTTTTTTTTTTCAGAGTATTTAGACTTGGTTAGGTGTAATTTTTTTTAAATTTTATTTTATTTAACTTTACAATATTGTATTGGTTTTTCCATATATCAAAATGAATCTGCCACAGGTATACATGTGTTCCCCATCCTGAACCCTCCTCCCTCATCCCTCCCTATACCATCCCCCTGGGTCGTCCCAGTGCAGCAGCCCCAAGCATCCAGCATCGTGCATCGAACCTGGACTGGCGACTCGTTTCATATATGATATTATACATATTTCAATGCCATTCTCCCAAATCATCCCACCCTCTCCCTCTCCCACAGAGTCCAAAAGACTGTTCTATACATCAGTGTCTCTTTTGCTGTCTCGTATACAGGGTTATTGTTACCATCTTTCTAAACTCCATATATATGCGTTAGTATACTGTATTGGTGTTTTTCTTTCTGGCTTACTTCACTCTGTATAATAGGCTCCAGTTTCATCCACCTCGTTAGAACTGATTCAAATGTATTATTTTTAATGGCTGAGTAATACTCCATTGTGTATATGTACCACAGCTTTCTTATCCATTCATCTGCTGATGGACATCTAGGTTGCTTCCATGTCCTGGCTATTATAAACAGTGCTGCGATGAACATTGGGGTACATGTGTCTCTTTCCCTTCTGGTTTCCTCGGTGTGTATGCCCAGCAGTGGGATTGCTGGATCATAAGGCAGTTCTATTTCCAGTTTTTTAAGGAATCTCCACACTGTTCTCCATAGTGGCTGTACTAGTTTGCATTCCCACCAACAGTGTAAGAGGAATATACAATGGACTAAAGACAATCTCTTTAACAAGTGGTGCTGGGGAAACTGGTCAACTACTTGTAAAAGAATGAAACTAGAACACTTTCTAACACCATACACAAAAATAAACTCAAAATGGATTAAAGATCTCAACGTAAGACCAGAAACTATAAAACTCCTAGAGGAGAACGTAGGCAAAACACTCTCTGACATACATCACAGTAGGATCCTCTATGACCCACCTCCCAGAATATTGGAAATAAAAGCAAAAATAAACAAATGGGACCTAATTAAACTTAAAAGCTTCTGCACAACAAAGGAAACTATAAGCCAGGTGAAAAGACAGCCTTCAGAATGGGAGAAAATAATAGCAAATGAAGCAACAGACAAACAACTAATCCCAAAAATATACAAGCAACTCCTACAGCTCAACTCCAGAAAAATAAATGACCCAATCAAAAAATGGGCCAAAGAAAGACATTTCTCCAAAAAAGACATACAGATGGCTAACAAACACATGAAAAGATGCTCAACATCACTCATTGTCAGAGAAATGCAAATCAAAACCACTATGAGGTACCATTTCACGCCAGTCAGAATGGCTGCAATCCAAAAGTCTACAAGCAATAAATGCTGGAGAGGGTGTGGAGAAAAGGGAACCCTCTTACACTGCTGAATGTTGTTTTCTAAGCAAACTTTTTCACTCTCCTTTTTCACTTTCATCAAGAAGCTCTTTAGTTTGTCTTTGCTTTCTGCCATAATGGTGTAGGGAAAGGAAAATCAAAATCACAATGAGATACCACTTCACACCCACTAGGATGGCTAATATCAAAAAATGGAAAATAAGAAATGGTGAGGATGTGCATAAATTAGAACCCTCAAACACTGCTCTTGGGAATGGGATAGTGCGGCTGCTGTAGGAAACAGTTTGGCAGTTTCTGAAGAAGTTAAACAGAATTCACCATATGATCCAGCAATTTTTCTCTCAGGTATATACCCCCAATTGTGAAAACAAGAATTCAAAGAGATACTTGTACCACTATTTTAATAACATTATTCACAATATCAAAGGCTGGAAACACCCCAAGTGTCCATCAACAGATGAATGAATGAACCAAATGTGCTGTGCCGTATACCAACGCACATGATGGTATATTCAACCACAAAAGGGAATGAAGTTCTGACATACAGTGCAACATGGCTGAGGACATGGGCTGAGTTTAAATTTGACTACCTGTTAGACGTTTAAAGATTTGTTAATTTTTTGCAGTTGTGGGAGTTTCTTCAGGATATTTTAAAGAGCCACATCTTATGCTATTTATAGATAAATGAAATATGGAACTTGCTTTCAAATAATCCCATGAAGGAGGTTGAGTGTTGGAGGAATGAGTGTGTGGCTGAAACCAGAATGGAGGAGAGCAAGTTGAGGTCACTTGCTGTAGGGCTCGTGGGGCTCCTCTCTCTGCTTTGTTTATGGCTAAAATTGTCCAAATAAAAATTTTTTAAAGGTTAAAAAAATGTTAACAATATCAAAAGATTTTGTCATCACCTGTTTTGTGACCTTTAATCTGCACTTATTTGTTTGGTGTTTTAGTAATTTCTTTAAGCTGATCTTACAAAGTCACAAATAAATTGTGATCCTTGAACTTCACTGTTGGAATATTTATAGGATGGTAAAATCTAGGGATTTTAGTTAGAACACTAGTTAATTAACACTTTTTTTTTGCTATATATATATATATATATTAAAATTCTATTTGCTCAGCTATCATACTTCTGCCAACCACAAGAATATAAGCATGGGTCCAAACAGAGACATTAAAAAAATAGCATCTGGAAACATGAAATTAGCTGCTACAAGCACTTGGCTTCATGGGCAAGCAGAACTCAGATGAGAACCTAGTGACTTCTACAAGAGATTTGATGACAATTTGAATGAGTTGAATTTTGTGCTGCCTCCATTGTGTGTGCTAAGTAGCTTCAGTCATGTCTGACTCTGCAACCCTATGAACTGTAGCCCACCAGACTCCTCTGTCCATGGGATTTTCCAGGCAAGAAGACTAGAGTGGGTTGCCATGTCCTCCTCCAGGGGATCTTCCTGACCCAGGAATCGAACCCCCTGGATGGTCTCTTATGTCTCCTGTATTAGCAGGTGGGTTCTTTACAACTAGTGCCACCTGGGAAGCCCATTGCCTCCCAAATTGAGCAATTAATAGTTCTTACAACTATAAAGAGAGTCAAGTCTATAGATGAGTTCTTATGTCCTTGTGTGGACATAATGTATAGTCAACATACAATTGAAACAATATAAAACATAAATGAAATGTACTTAAATCTATTTTGGAATATATTAATATTCAACTTTGTGAATATAGGCACACAAAAAAGTACAAACCCTAAAAGGTCTAGGAAACAGCCTTCTTCCTTTTTCATCTTATCCATGTCTCATCTTCCTTCAACATAGAGAAGTTCCAATAATCCAATGAATATTCTCTGAAAAGTTTAGTTCATGTTACTGTCCTGTGGGCCCCAAGAATTATTCTTTTACATAGAAACTTTTCACATTACAGCCTCTTGTCTAACATTGTTTAGTATTTATTATTTAGTATATTTATGATTTGTTTCAGTACATAAGGCTACCTTAGTCACCAATTCTCTCCTGTATGTACTTCATCTTTCTATTAGAAGACTACGCTAATAATATGAATGAGGATCCTATTATACTTTTTTGTAACCTCGTAACAATTTTTGTGGTGGTAGAATTATTAACTGATAAAAAAGAAATGGTATCTAAAATGTAGTTTATATTTTAGTAAAACAGCTAATACTACATGTAGATGTGATACAATCTTGTACCATCTTGGATCATATTTGCATGAATAAGATCCCTTTGAAGTCCCCACTGAAATCCCTTTAAATGAGCTAAGTGCATTTTCAATGCAAGTCTAAAATGCATGAATATAATGTAGCATCAGTGTATAGATATTTGTAATAAACATGAAAATATTAAGTTTTTTCTAAACATATTTTTATCTGTTTTATATAAGCCTTTTAAATTCATGCTTGAATATGGCAAGTTTTCATGATATTGTTTTTTGTAAAAGAACCTAGTCCTTCTTATAAAGGCTAAAACAGATTCTCAGTTGGAAATCTTTCTTATTCCAGGCACATTACAAAACCAAGGATTTTCATACTATTTCATATTCAAAACTCAATGTACCTTGAATTTAAACACACCCTAGAAGTATTGATGGCACCCCACTCCAGTACTCTTGCCTGGAAAATGCCATGGATGGAGGAGCCTGGTAGGCTGCTGTCCATAGGGTTGCTAGGGTCAGACACGACTGAGCAACTTCCCTTTCACTTTTCACTGTCATGCATTGGAGAAGGAAATGGCAACCCACTCCAGTGTTCTTGCCTGGAGAACCCCAGGGACGGCGGAGCCTGGAGGGCTGCCATCTGTGGGGTCACACAGAGTCGGACACGACTGAAGTGACTTAGCAGCAGAAGTATTGATACAATGTCCTTTGTGAGTCATTGCTATTTAACCTGTATTCAGGGCAATAATAGACGTGGTCAGAGAAGACATCTCTGTGAAAGTGACATTTGAACTGAATGCTGAATAGTGACTAGAGTTAGCCTTATGGAGATCTTTGAAAAGATTATGCCAGGGGTGGGATGGGGGAAAGTAAAGATGAGGTCCAACCTGTAACAAGTAAAATATGTATGTTCCCAGAATTGAAAAGCCAGGCAGAGTGACTGAAGCTTAGGGAACAAGCAGGAGCATAGCCTAGAGTGAAGCTGGAAAACAACGTGGAATTGCTGTCCTCGGCCCCGTGGGTTTAGTCCACGGCAAATGCTGCTCCGGCTCTTGGCAAGTTCAGGCTCACAAGGCGGATAGAGCACTGTACTCCACGCTGTGCTTGGAGCTCCTGGATGCGGGATAGAAATTGTCTGGCACTGATAGCGTGGCAGAATTGGTCATTTCATTACATTTGCAAGAGATGTTCAATTATATTTTCACCCAGAATCAATTTTTATGTCAATCTAAAAACTTAAATGAATTGATATATCAAAATCCATTCTATAAACCTTGTTTCCAAGTACACCTCCTCTAAAATATATATTACTTATTTGTATTATTTTTAATTAGACTTTAATTGCAATAAACACTTCCACTCTGTATGAGGAATAAGTTGGAAATATTTCTGTGAGATACTTTTCATTAAGTAAATTTGTACTGAGTTGTATTCTCTACCTGCAGACACTCTTTTGCAAAGTTTGCAACACAGCAAGAGAGCCTAATTTGATTTTTTTTTTTTAATTTAAAGAAGAAGCCCATTTCCTTAGCCCAATATATGACAGGATGTCATTTTGATTAGTGTCCCCTTAGCTATATTCAGGCTGCTTAATTTCAGTAAAGGATGGCCACGATTTATCTTCAGTGAGGAAATTTGACAGAACTCAACACTATCATAGCAAAAGTAGTATTATTTTAAGAAGACTCTATCACCCTCTGACAACAACTTAACATTTTAGTGTCCTGTCAAGACCAGCTGCTTGGAAACTGGGTGGATGTGCAATGAGATTTAGGAGAACAGATGCAAAAATGAGTCAGAAAGCCTGATTTTTAAAGACAGGCTTTGTTTTCTCCTAAGTGTGCAACTGGGAACTAAATGTTTCAGCTTCAGTTTTTTGACCTCAAAAAGGGAATGAATAACAATACTTCAAATTTTAATAAACCGTAAGAAACTACTTTACATAATTCAATTCAAAACAAATGTGAAAATAAGAATACATATATAATTTTCCAGGAAATTTTATATTTACAAAAAGTGACTCTTAAAGCATTAGAGGATTTAAATAGACTGATTCTCACAGGTGACCAATTCATCAAGGAGTATATTACTAAAAATCACAAGGCTCAGATGGTTTCACAAAGAAAGTTTACCAAATCTTTGAAGAGCTAATAAATTTCAGGATTATTTAGTTTGCTTCAAAGAATAGTCAAAAAAAAAAAAAAGAGAGAGAGAGAGAAACTTTCAGAATCTTTTTGTAAAATGAATGTAACAGTAATTAATTCCAAAGTGTGATAATGTTAGACACTTAGGGACTATGGCCCAATATCACTTGTGCCTACCAATGAAAATAATCCTAAGTATGCCAGGCTGGATGAAGCACAAGCTGGAATCAAAATTGCTGAGAGAAATATCAATAACCTCAGATATGCAGATGACAACACCCATATGGCAGAAAGCAAAGAAGAACTAAAGAGCCTTGTGATGAAAGTGAAAGAGAGTAGAAAAGTTGGCTTAAAGCTCAACATTCAGAAAACTAAGATCATGGCATCTGGTCCCATCACTTCATGGCAAATAGATGGGGGGAAACAATGGAAACAGTGAGAGACTTTATTTTCTTTTTTTTTATTTGGGCTCCAAAATCACAGCAGATGGTGACTGCAGCCATGAAATTAAAAGATGCTTACTCCTTGGAAGAAAAGCTATGACCAACCTAGATGGCATATTGAAAAGCAGAGGCATTACTTTGCCAACAAAGGTCCGTCTAGTCAAAGCTATGGTTTTTCCAATAGGCATGTATGGATGTGAGAGTTGGACTATAAAGAAAGCTGAGCGCCAAAGAATGGATGCTTTTGAACTGTGGTGTTGGAGAAGACTCTTCAGAGTCCCTAGGACTGCAAGGAGATCAATCAACCCTAAAGGAAATCAGTCCTGAATATTCATTGGAAGGACTGATGCTGAAGCTGAAGGTCCAATACTTTGGCCACCTGATGCAAAGAACTGATTCATTGGAAAAGACCCTGATGCTGGGAAAGATTGAAAGCAGGAGGAGAAGGGGAGGACAGAGGATGAGATGGTTGGAAAGCCTCACCGACTCAATGGTGGACATGAGTCTGAGTAAACTCCAGAAGTTGGTGATGGACAGGAAGGCCTGGCATGCTGCAGTCCATGGGGTCGCAAAGAGTCGGCCACAATTGAGCAACTAAACTGAACTGAACTGAATTCTGTCCTTTAGGGGACCTGGATCAGAGATCTGAGTCAGGCAGGTGTAGGTCACGCACTGTTTCCCAAGGCAATAGCAAGAGCAACTTTCCAACAATTTCTTTCCTTTCCTATTAAAAGAAAAAAGTATACATTTTTACAACACTGACAGATTGCCTCCAGTCCTAGGTCAAATCTACTCCTCTGCACACACATTAGCTCCAAAGAACCTCCTGTGCCCAGCTGTCACTGGAAGGGTTTCTTCTATTTTTCTTCACTTTTCCACTCTAGTTCCTTTAGAACTTATGGATAGGGAGGACAAACTGAGGAATTAGCTGACCATTTTAGGCAGAACTGAACATCACCCCACAATATTACTTTTTGTCTTTGGCCTGGAAATAGCTTTATCTCATTCCTTTTTTTGAATGATTGTTATACAGTTTATGAAAATGTAGGTGGATGGTTATTTTTTCTAAGCATTTTGAAAATACTGATACACAATCCCCTGGCTTCTACTGTTGCTGTTGAGAAATCAGCCACATGGAAGTCATCATTCTTTTGTAGGTAGCGTACCTTCTCACCATTTCCATCCCTGCATCCAACCTTGGTTACTTTTAAGATCTTCTTTTTGCCTTTGCTGTTTTACAGTGGGAACACAACATGCCTAGGGTGGATTTCCTTTTATTTCTAGACTCCATTTCTTAGCTTCTCTTAGAGCTGAGGAGTCTGATTTTGCTTTGATCTTCACACAGTGCTTCTTGGACATATCTTTTCCCCTTTCTGAATATCTCATTAAGGGTATGTTAGAACTTTTTATTTCTTCTAATTTTATCTTTTCATAATTTTCATTTCTTATGCCATTGCCTTGAATCCTGAGTTTAGGGTTATCTTTAGTGCATGAATTCTTTATCTCAGATTAATGTGCTGGCAACTCATTCATTGAGTCTCTGATAGCAATCACTAATTATTTTCCTCTTCAGATAATCTTTTTATCAAAGCTGTTTATTTTTGACAGCCTTTTATTTATGTATTATATTTTCAATATACAATTTGGTTCCTTTAAATAAAAATTACTCTTTCATGTTCTATATTGTTAATTTAAACTTACATAACTATCATTTTTTGTGAAATGATTCCTTTTTGTAAATCATGAAATCATGCTCCTTGGAACACATTTTATTGGCTTATTTTACAGTTTACTTTTTCTACTTGGGTTCAAGATGTCTTTTTACAGAAAGAATTGACATTTAGTTTTGCCAGTAACCTCTGTAAACCAACTCAAGAAAACTTTCACATTATAAATTTATATATATATGTATAAATTTTATTTCTTTTCCACCCAGAGCCAAAATAAAACAAACAAGTAGTTCCACTGTCTTTGCATCATGTTTTCCACCTGATTTCCATTGAGGGTGTTTTGGTTTTATGCAAGAGAGTCAGAGCTCAATTCCCAAGTTATTAATACAAGTGCAAAATCTTTTCTTTTCTCCAACTGGGGCAAGGTTTCATTAAGTCCAAGCTCTGGGCAGAAATCTCCAGGTGCTACTTGTAGAGCAGTAACTTTAGCCATCCCTTTCCTCTTGGGATTTGTGTGTTCTCTTCCTTTCTAAACTTCTGGAATCCTCCTTTTCTGGTAGCTTAGTGATGCATTGAAATACCTTCTTAAGGCACTTTATCCAGAAATTTTAGCTTTTGATACCTGAAACTCTTCCTAAATATCTTATAATTGCCAAAAGAACACAGATGTGTGTTGTTAAAAGATAAGTGAGGTGTATTAAAAATTTTAAGTGTTTATTTGAGCACTTAACCATTCCAATCAGGTAGCGCTAAACCAGAGGTGGTTAGAAGCACTCCTGTTAGAGGCAGGAAGAAAAACTTCTATAAAGAAAATGAAGAAGAAAAGAAAGGAAGTTATTTGATTGGCAGTTTAAAGTCTAGTTAGCTGTCTGTGATGTGTTGCCCTTAAAGTTTTGATCTTGTAACCCTGAGGAATTTTGGTTTGCTTATGAGATTGTCATGTCATGAGAGCCACCTAAGTCTTATTTAATTAATTTAATGGTGTGTGTATAATTAAATCCATGTATTAGTTAACTCTTCCTTCAAAAATACTTATTTAAAAGTCATTATTTGTTAATGCTTTATTAGGTCATGAACATAAAAAGCTGATAAAGACACTCATGGAGTTTATAGTGTAGTATGTGGGTTGAGAACAGTAGAACCAGTAGAAAATAATAATTTAGTGTGAGACATAATAGGGTTTGAGCAACACAGGCTGTTCTGGGAGTGAATAAGAAGGGCATTGTTCCAGAGGTTGGTAGTCAATTAAGAAGCTTCTGGGAGACACTGACATCTAACACAGGAATCTTTAAGAAAGAGCAGGTGCTTTCCCAGAGAGTAAAGCCACGAAAGTGAAAAATTTACAGACATTTGGACAATGCATTTCCTTTAAAACTTTGTTTTTCATTTTATAGCTTTCCTTCACTTCTGTCCTAACAAAATGCCTCTTCTCATTTCTGTATAACCCCCTTGTGAGATCCTCTGTGTGCAACTTCTTGAGAATGATAGAAAAGGAAAAAGAAATTAGAAAAAGATGCAGCCAGCACCCTCTTGTTATTTAATTACTTTTGATTTCATCTGTCCTATTTTCTGCAAAGTACCACTCTGCTATATTCACTGACATGACCATACTGCCCTCTGGAGGAGTATTTTAGCAATATTTTTAAAATACAGAAAAAGTTTTGAGACATTAAAAAATTAAGCAGCTTTCAAGCCATGAAAAGACACAGAGGAAACTTAAGTGCACACTGCTAAGTGAAAAAGGCCAATCTGAAAAATCTAAATACTGTAAGATTCCAAATTTATGACATTCTTAAAAAGAGAAAACTATGAAGACAATAAAACATCAGTGGTTGCCAGGAACTGGAGTAGAGGGAGATGAACAGGCAGAACAAAGAGAATTTTTAGGACACTGAAACTATCCTGTGTGATATATAACAATGGATATATGTCACTGTATATTTGTCCAAACCTATAGAATATACACCACCAAATGTGTGCCCCAAGATAAACTATGGACTTAGGAAGACTTATGTGTCAATATAGGTTCATCCTTGGTATGAAACATTCTATTCTACTGAGTGATGTTGAAAACAGAGGAGGCTATACATGTATGGGGATAGGGGCTTATAATAAAACTTATTTTCCTTTCAATTTTGTGTAAACCTAAAACTGCTCTTAAAATATAAGCAGATTTATCTAAAATGCAACTGGAGTTTAGTGGGAGAGAAGGAAAGCATAATTGTATCACCTGGAAGTTCATAAGCTTAAATAGATCTCTGAAATTGGATTCTAGATAAGTGTGAATACTTTACTCTCCTTCATATTAAAGAAAAATTGCTTTAATTGAAAAAAAAAGTCATAGGTCTTCAAGAGAAGCTTAGCATTTAGGTATTGTAAGGCTGGGTTGAAAAAAGAAATATTTGACATATCCAAGCGTAGGGATTTTTTTAAAAGTTAAGTCATCAGGTTTTTTCACTTCTCTCAGTTCCAATCTTCATTTAGAGGGAAGGGTAGAAAGGACAGGGTAAAGCAAATTATTTCATTTTTAGCTTGTTTTGTCCCCAAACCTAATCATATTCAAAGTAGTGGTACAAAATTTATTAATTTTTGATTTTGATTGATATAAATCAAGAATTAAAGTAATACATTTATTATTCAGAAATTCTCATTTCAAAACAAAGATTTTTGAAAGTAAAACAGCTGGCCGAAAAATATGGATTTTCAAGTTTTCAGCAAATAGCTAGTAACTAAAAACAGCTAATATGAATTCAAAACAATACTCACTTAATTGGATGACTACAGTTTAGGTACCAAAATGCAAATATTTTAAGCAAAAGTCCAGTGATTGATTGACAAGCTACAAAGTAATTTCTGTAATACTACTGCACAGAAGTTACAGGCTCTTTTAGTTCAGTTCAATCCATGAATTTTACCTTTTGCATGAAAGCTTGTCACGTTGTTTTTTTCTCCTTTAACCTCTAGAAGAACAAATTTTATTCTACAGATATGTTTTTCAGCAGAGAGCAGTTGAAGACTCAAAATGAAATGGAGCAGCATTTTCAAGTAAAGAATCATATATCCTACTGCTATCTCCAGACTCATGATTCAAATGCCCTTAGGAGGCATAGCCAGTTATTAAACACATACCAGAAATAATAAATTATGCAAGCTATTCTCTAATATCAAGGAGTAAATAAAGCAAGTGGAAGGGCAAATAGCAAGTGGTGTATTCTTGGGATCAGATGATTTGTAGCTTTGGTTATTATTCTTTCTCTATTGATAGGCGAAGACCCTAAATACTCTGCAAGTTAAACAGTTAATAATGTAAATAGTCATAATGCCCCAAACTTTTAAGCCAAAAACAATCCATGAAGCTATTGCAACAGTGATGGGAACATCTACTTGGGTAATTCTACCCACTGTGTGCTCCCAGTCCATTTTGTGGTCAAATTCCTGCTAATAGCTGAAAGGATTTTTAAATATTTTAGAATGTTAAATATTTTTGTAAGATGGCATAGAAAAAAACCAAATGATCTTTTCAGCCAACCCAATATAAATAGAACATATATGCTTAACATGGAGGCTTCATAAGTAAGTTATGTAAATTGCATGTAAATTACATCGTAAGTAAATACCACGTTTGTGCTAGTTCTATGTGCTTAAGTGTTACAGTAGGGCCTCCTTATCCACGGGGGTTATGTCCCAAGACCTGCCGTGGATTCCCGAAACCACAGATAGAACTGAACCTGACACATACATGACTTTTTCTATATGTACATACTTATGATAAAGATTTATAAATCGGGTACAGTAAGAGGTTAACTGTTACTAATAAAATAGAACACTTATAACAATATAGTGTAATAAAAGTTATGTGAATGTGGTCTCTGCAAATGTAATGCCTTTGTCATCTTTAAGCCCTGACACACAATGGCTGTAACTTTCTCTGTTTGAAATGTGACAGCAAAATTAGCACAAATTTATTTTCCCTTCCTCACAACTTCACAGAATATTCTTCCTTACAGCAAATCCTAGCAACTTCAACATATCATTTTTTGTCTTTCCTTATTGAGAATTTTCACCTTTTCACGTCAATGAAGCAGTTTCTGACTTCTCTTTGACATTTCCAAATTGCCTCCATCACTACTTTTGTGCTCTGGGGCCATTATTTAAGTAAAATAAGGGTGATCTAAACACAAGCATGGAGAAGGCAATGGCACCCCACTCCAGTACTGTTGCCCGGAAAATCCCATGGATGGAGGAGCCTGGTAGGCTGCAGTCCATGGGGTCGCTAAGAGTCAGACACGACTGAGCGACTTCCCTTTCACTTTTCACTTTCATGCATTGGAGAAGGAAATGGCAACCCACTCCAGTGTTCTTGCCTGGAGAATCCCAGGGACGGGGGAGCCTGGTGGGCTGCCATCTCTGGGGTCGCACAGAGTCGGACACGACTGAAGCGACTTAGCAGCAGCAGCAGCAAACACAAGCACTGTGGTACTGCGATACACAATCTGATAACTGAGGCAGGTGCCAAGCAGGTGCTAAGTGACTAACGGGGGATACGCTGAACAAGAGGTCATCTCAGACTGGATGGAGGGGCCGAGCTCGAGATTGCATCGTGCTACTCAGAATGGCAATTCTGAATTTAAAACTTAAGGATTATTTATTTCTGGAATTTTCTAGTTTATATTTTTGGCCTGTAGTTGACTGCAGATTAACTGAAACCATGGAAAGTGAAACCCCACGTAAAGGGGGATGACTGTGGTACCAAGGTAACCTTATCTGAAAAAGATAATTGACAAACTAAAGTACTGACAGAAGATTAAAGTCATTTTGACAACATATCAGGAAATATCAGTTTCTGTGTCATACTGAAGGAAGCAAGGGGAATTCATTCATTCAACAATACAATCTTTGCTAAACAGTCATTGCCTCACAACAGTCATTGAGAAGGTATATATCAGCTACTGTTTCTAGGATCAGAGCCTAGAGCGATGAATGTAAGAAATAAGCATCCCTTACCTCAAGGAGTTTATATCCTACCAGAGAGAACAAATAAATAACATGGTAAATGATTAAAATACACAGGAGATATTTTTAAGTCATGAAGAGCTGGGTCTTCTGCTCTCAATGTGATACTCACAAGAAACGTTCCAAAACTTTGGGAGTAAACTTTGAAGTGTAGATAATAATAAAACTTTAGCCAAAATCAAAGAGATTCAATATGTAATTTAAATATTCTTTTAAAAAAGAGTTCTAAAATGATCATATAAGAAAATTTGAGACAAGTATTGTGATATGTTATTCACAGCCAAAGTATTGTAGTTTCAGCTTCAACAAAATCAGTCCCTCCAATGAACACCCAGGACTGATCTCCTTGCAGTCCAAGGGACTCTGAAGAGTCTTCTCCAACGCCACAGTTCAAAAGCATCAATTTTTCGACCCTCAGCTTTCTTTATGGAGAAGGAAATGGCGACCCACTCCAGTGTTCTTGCCTGGAGAATCCCAGGGAGGGGAGCCTGGTGGGCTGCTGTCTATGGGGTCGCACAGAGTCAGACACGACTGAAGCGACTTAGCAGCAGCAGCTTTCTTTATAGTCCAACTCTCACATCCATAGGTGACTACTGGAAAAACCATAGCTTTGACTAGACAGACCTTTGAAGGGAAAGTAATGTCTCTGCTTTTTAATATGCTGTCTATGTTGGTCATAGCTTTTCTTCCAAGGAGCAAGCATCTTTTAATTTCATGGCTGCAGTCACCATCTGCAGTGACTTTGGAGCCCAAGAAAATAAAGTCTCTCACTGTTTCCATTGTTTCCCTATCTGTTTGCCATGAAGTGATATGTAGGTTTATCCATTGAAACAACTGTACATCCTGGTGAGGGAGGTTGATAATGGGGAAGGTTATGCATGAATGAAGACAGAGGGCCTTGGGAAATGTGTCTTCCATACAGTTTTTCTGTGACCCTAAGTAAGTTGGAGAAGGCAATGGCACCCCACTCCAGTACTCTTGCCTGGAAAATCCCATGGACGGAGGAGCCTGGTAGGCTGCAGTCCATGGGGTCGCTGGGAGTCGGATACGACTGAGCGACTTCACTTTCACTTTTCACTTTCATGCATTGGAGAAGGAAATGGCAACCCACTCCAGTGTTCTTGCCTGGAGAATCCCAGGGACAGGGGAGCCTGGTGGGCTGCCGTCTGTGGGGTCGCACAGAGTCGGACACGACTGAAGCGACTTAGCTGTAGCAGCAGCAAGTAAGTAAAGTAACTGAAGTCACTCAGTGGTGTCTGATTCTTTGCGACCCCATGGACTATAGCCCACCAGGCTTCTCTGTCCATGGGATTCTCCAGGCAAGAATCCTGGAGTGGGTTGCCATTTCCTTCTTCAGTGGATCTTCCCGACCCAAGGATCGAACCCGGGTCTCCCGCGTTGCAGGCAGACATTTTATCCTCTGAGCCTCCAGGGAAGCAAAAACTGACCCTAAAACTGCACTAAAAAATGAAGCATATTTTTTTAAAAAGTCCCCTACATACAAACAAGTTCCATTCCAAGAGCGCATTTGTAAGTCTAATTTGTTCCTCAGTCCAAGAAACTTAGCCTAGGTACCCAGCTAACACAATCAGCTATACCTACTGTTCTTTAATAGGTGTATACTACTTTTCATACAAATAATACTTTATTAAAAACAAACACAAAAAAACACAACACTTTTTATCTTACAGTACAGTACAACAGCTGGCATACCAGGACTGGCCTCCAGTGAAGAGGAAAGAAGAGTTACTGACTGGAGAAAGAGAAGAGGTGGGAGACGGTAGAGCTGAAGGATTGTCAGCAATAGGAGATGAGAGCAAGCTGCAATTTCACTCATACCTGACGCTGATGGAATGCATGTCTGCATCTTTGAAAGTTCGCAACTGAGGGTTCATATATAAGAACTTACTGTATCTAATTAGCTTTCCCTGGGGCTGACACTGGGCACAGAAGGTCCTACTTAACTACAATGAAGCTTTGTTATCTTCAAGGTCAATTTAAGAAGCACCTTGGCATTATAAGGTGTCAGACAGTACTTGTGGACCCCAAAATCATTCAAAAAATTTAGATTCCACTTTTGTCTTTTACCTACTAGGTGACTTTCGAAAGGAACTTAATTATTTGAGTCACAGTTTTATCACTTATTAAAAAAGATGAATGCAGTATTTACTCAGAAGATTGTTGAGGCCATTCATGGGATAGATATGTAAAACAACCAGCACAAGTCACGTAACCAATACATTTGCCTGCATAATATGATATTGGAGTCTGGATGTAACGGCCAGTTTCTCACACACATCTCAAGATAAGATCGCTGCTTCTCGGATTCTGTGCAAATAGCACTGAAGGATCCAGTCACAGGATGTGGTGAATGTGCTCACTGAGTGAGCTCAGCATTTTCACAATTTTTCACACATCTATTTCCTACTGCTGTCGATTCCATGGTCCCCAAATGACATAATGACACAATTCCTCTTTACTTTTGGATCATTTAAAGCGATGTATATTTCAAGACTTAAGGAATTCAACTCTACTCTAACCACAACAGCATTTTGAGGAAAATGAAAGTCCTCAAAGAAATAGGACCAGGGCTGAGGAATACATCAGGTACTGATGGGCAAGCGTACTGGAGTCTGTTTTCAAACTCTCCACAAATGTAGGAGTCCACAATTAAGTACCGAAACAAGTAAGGAAAAGATGTCTTGGACTGAATTTGGATTTATGTTTTTCACATGTCAGCTGAATAGAACTTCTCTTGTTTTCAGTGGAATAAATTTGGCCTTACATACTGTAATTAAACCTGCCCCAGAAAGGCATACAAATATTTGAAATGATAAATTTAGATTAATAAAAAAGGATTAGCATTCTCATGTACTTCTATTAAAATTATTTATCCTATATCAATAATACCCACTTAAATATGCATATTTACATTTTTTCATTGGGTAAATATTTCCCTCATCTCTTTTTTTATTTTTTGTAAGTCATAGATTTACAATGTGTTATATTTACATTTTCTCATTTGTTGTATCAATCATGAAAGAGAAGGTAAGGGGTAATGGGATTTGTTAGCTAATTTGTGCTCTTTCAGCTTGCTCTAAGTAGTTGTCCCAAAGCGTAGAAAAATACTTCAGAGTCTTACATAAACTGTAGCTGCACTGTTATCTTTTTCTCACAGTAAAAGCAAAAGTGAAAGTCACTCAATCATGTCTGACTCTTTGTGACCTAATGGACTATACAGTCCAAAGCCTTTCTCTTCTCTAGGAGATCTTTCCAACCCAGGGATCAAACCCAGGTCTTCTGCATTGCAAGTGGATTCTTTACCAGCTGAACTGCCATGGAAGCCCAAGAATACTGGTGTGGGTTGCCTATGACTTCTCCAGCAGAAATTCCCCATGCAGGAATCAAAACAGGGTCTCCAGCATTGCAGAAAGATTCTTTACCAGCTAAGCTACCTACCCACTCCAGTATTCAAACCTCGAGAATTCCATGAACTGTATGGGATCACAAAGAGTTTGATATGACTAAACAACTGTCACTTCACTTAACTTTCTCAAGGTAAAGGATTATTAAAAACAGCAAGAGGTCAGACCTCTCAGTATGTTCTGATCACTGTCTCACATACAGAATAAACTCAGGAAACATTAGATCACTGTAAACATGAATGAAGGAATCAGGTTTTAAATCTTATATGATTTAAAGCTTTCTGAAAGCATGATTTAAGAAACCATGGAAAATTCAGAATCAGAAAATTAAACTGAAATACTAAATACACGAAGCTTGCTGCGGCTGCTGCTGCTGCTAAGTCACTTCAGTCGTGTTCGACTCTGTGCGACCCCGTAGACTGCAGCCTACAATGCTCTGCCATCCCTGGGATTCTCCAGGCAAGAACACTGGAGTGGGCTGCCATTTCCTTCTCCAATGCATGAAAGTGAAAAGTGAAAGTTAAGTCCTTCAGTCATGTCTGACTCAGCAACCCCATGGACTGCAGCCTACCAGGCTCCTCTGTCCGTGGGATTTTCCAGGCAAGAGTACTGGAGTGGGTTGCCATTGCCTTCTCCTAAACGAAGCTTACCACCTGTGATATTTTCAGAATACATTCCACATACATAAACCGGGCTCATCATTCATCACTCTGAATGTCAGTGGTTGTATGGTGCTGTTTTACAACGAGGGGGTCCCAGGACTCATAACCAGGTAGTACTTAAACAGCCACGGAATGTCCAGATCTGAGGTTTCTTACCACTAATTTTTAAATTTTATTTTTGTTTTGTCCTCAACTCAGGTTAGAAGCACTGTTTTCTTTCTTTTTTTCTTTCTTTTTTTTTTTTTTTTTTTTTAATAAAAATGTGTCTGTAGAGATTCATGTGGGCTTCCCAGGTGCAAATGGCATTCCTATAAATTAAGTGCATGAATCTACATTTCTTTTGGTGACGTTCAGGTTCTTTGGCTCATGTTCTGAGTTCTTGACCAACATAGACAATTGGTTTGCCTCCTGGCTGTGAAAATTTCAGTAGTTCTGCCATAGCCACAGCCATAGCGGCTGCTGCTGCTACCCAGCGAACAGGTCTTATCCACTGGCATCTCTTTTTTTTCTGGATCAGACCACTCTATTTAAAAACAAGAAATCTTCTCTTCTAAGCCTATCTAAATCAGGTCTGACTCCTCACAGAAAGTTCCCAACACACTGTCTTCTCAAATATGTTGTTCTACTGTGAGTTTGGGGCTCCTGGGTTAATATACAGTGTTCTACAGAACACGTATTCGTAAAACAAGATAACAACTACTGTAGTTTTAGCTTCCTCAGTAGTCATACTTGCAATCATTCTGAAAAACAGGTTTCCTTATTGTCATTTTATAACTGAAGAAACTGAAGGTCAGAGAAGCTGAGAATTTTGCCCAAAGTCAAACAGTTCAAAAACAATGTATTTAGAATAAAACTTTCACTGTATTTTCAGAGAACATGCATTTACACATCCTTCACATGGTCTCTGAGTACACACAAGCCTTCTACTCTTAGCATTTGGCTTTGCCTACAGGAGTCTGAAAAGAGTGACATAAATTAAAAGTTTTAAAGTGGAAGCAATAGGAGTGATCACCTAATTAGACATTATTTTAAAATGAACACCCTATCTAGACAGTGAATCAGGACAAAGTTGGAACTAGAATAGACATTTTCTTAAGCTCATGAAAGATGCACCTTGAGTAGTCAGTTCCACAGCATTTGGAAAATGAGACACAGGTTTCCCCCACTATCCAGCAACAGAGCATTCCTATGAAACCTTTGAGCTGAAACAGCATTAAAAAAGCATATTCTCCCTGCTTTCCAAAAGCTCACGTTACACCACTTAGCTTTTACAGAAGACTTCTATTAGTAGAGAAGAGCTTAATTCATAAAACAGAAATCTTCTTTGAGTTTCTTTTGGTTAGTGAAACAGGTACTAATGTAGAGTAGAGGTCTTTCCCAAAAGCCAAGCGACTGACTTGAAAGCGAGGGAAAAATAAAAAAGAGCCAGATACCTGTACTTGCTCTGGGGCACATGCTTTCTGTAAGACCTACACCTAAAGCAGTTATCACTATGAACAAGAGACAACACAAAAGATGTCCCTTACTATGGTGACTGAAGCAGCTAAAACCTCAAATTTCAGTTTGGAAAAACTGCAATTTCTCTGACAGCGTGTTTCTCAGGGAAGAGTAATCAGGATGTTGCTGAATAGCTCCATATGCTGGTATTTGGGTAGAATTACACAGAGTAGTTCGGAGAAGGCAATGGCACCCCACTCCAGTACTCTTGCCTGGAGAATCCCATGCACAGAGGAGCCTGGTGGGCTGCAGTCTATGGGGTCGCTTAAGAGTCAGACACGACTGAATGACTTCACTTTCACTTTTCACTTTCATGCCACTGGAGAAGGAAATGGCAACCCACTCCAGTGTTCTTGCCTGGAGAATCCCAGGGATGGGGGAGCCTGGTGGGCTGCTGTCTATGGGGTCACACAGAGTCGGACACGACTGAAGCAACTTAGCAGCAGCAGCAGCACACAGAGTAGTTAGACTTCAGACTGACCATTTTCTTTAAATGGTGTACTTTTATTTACAGGCTATGGTAGTGGCAAGAATACACAGAAGAACTATACAGAAAAATCTTCATGACCCACATAATCATGATGGTGTGATCACTCACCTAGGGCCAGACATCCTGGAATGCGAAATCAAGTGGGCCTTAGGAAGCATCACTACAAACACAGCTAGTGGAGGTGATGGAATTCCAGTTGAGCTATTTCAAATCCTGAAAGATGATGCTGTGAAAGTGCTGCACTCAATATGCCAGCAAGTTTGGAAAACAGCAATGGCCACAGGACTGGAAAAGGTCTGTTTTCTTTCCAATCCCAAAGAAAGGCAATGCCAAAGAATGCTCAAACCACCATACAATTGCACTCATCTCACATGCTCCAAAGTAATGCTCAAAATTCTCCAAGCCAGGCTTCAACAGTATGTGAACCATGAACTTTCAGATATTCAAGTTGGATTTAGAAAAGGCAGAGGAACCAGAGATCAAATTGCCAACATCCGCTGGATCATCGAAAAAGCAAGAGTCCCAGAAAAACATCTATTTCTGCTTTATTGACTATGCAAAAGCCTTTGACTGTGTGGATCACAACAAACTGTGGAAAATTCTGAAAGAGACGGGAATACCAGACCACCTGACCTGCCTCCTGAGAAACCTATATGCAGGTCAGGAAGCAACAGTTAGAACTGGACATGGAATAACAGACTGGTTCCAAGTCAAGAAAGGAGTACGTCAAGGCTGCATATTGTCACTGTGCTTATTTAACTTCTATGCACAGTTCATCATGAGAAATGCTGGGCTGGATGAAGCACCAGCTGGAATCAAGATTGCTGGGAGAAATATCAATAACTTCAGATATGCAGATGACACCACCATTATGGCAGAAAAGGTGGAAGAACTAAAAAGTCTCTTGATGAAAGTGAAAGAGGAGAGTGAAGAAAGTTGGCTTAAAACTCAACATTCAGAAAACTAAGATCATGGCATCTGGTCCCATCACTTCATGGGAAATGGGGAAACAGTGGAAACAGTGGCTGACTTTATTTTTCTGGGCTCCAAAATCACTGCAGATGGTGACTGAAGCCATGAAATTAAAAGACGCTTACTCCTTGGAAGGAAAGTTATGACCAACCTAGATAGCATAATAAAAAGCAGAGACATTACTTTGCCAACAAAGGTCCGTCTAGTCAAAGCTTTGGTTTTTCCAGTAGTCACGTAAACTGAAGAGACTTCTACTAATCTACTGATTCTGCTCTTTGGACCCGACACCAAGCTGGCCGAGCCCTTGCTGGTTTGTCTAGAAGTCGCTGACCCACCACTGAGGGACACGGGCCAAATTACGCTACACACAAGAAAAGTGAGGTGGGAGATGGCAGGTCACCTGGGCAAGGGCAGGCACCCGCAGCTTCAAAACTCCTTCAAAACTCCTCGTGAAAGGGGTAATCCCTGTGGGAGGCACAGCTCACCAAGGCACAGGCCCTCCAGTCCCTGTTGTAGCTGAGCAAGGTGCTCATATCCTCCTTGTCCAGTTCAAAGTCAAAGACCTGGAAGTTCTCAGCAATGCGTTCAGGAGTCACTGACTTGGGGATCACGATCAGGTTCCTCTGCATGGGGAATCGGATCAGCACCTGGGCTGCGGTTTTATTGTGCTTGTCTGCAATCACTTTGATCCTGGGGTCCTCCAGTATGGAAGGGTCCTCGGGCTTGGCCCAGGGCCTGTCGGGAGAGCCGAGGGGACTATAGGCAGTCACCACAATGCCTTTGGAGTTGCAGTACTGAATTAACTTCTCCTGAGTGAGGTATGGGTGGCACTCGATCTGGTTAACCGCCGGCTTGTATTTTAAGCCAGGTTTGTTTAAGATCTTCTCCACTTGGAGATGGTTGAAGTTGGAGACTCCAATAGCTTTCACCAGCCCTTCGTCCACCAGCTCTTCCATGGCCGTCCAGGTATCCACGAAATCTTTCTCACTGGGAATCACGTTGCCGTCCTCATCCAAGGGGAAGGAGTCTTTCCCAGGCTTGAAGCCCGTGGGCCAGTGGATGAGGTAGAGGTCCAGGTAGTCCAGCTTCAGGTCGCTGAGCGTCTTCTGGCAGGCACCTTTCACCAGGTCCTTGTCGTGATACGTGTACCACAGCTTGCTGACGATGAAGAGGTCCTCACGCTTCACCACCTTCTCCTGCAGCTAGTCTAGTCAAAGCTTTGGTTTTTCCAGTAGTCATGTATGGATGTGAGAGTTCGACTATAAAGAAAGCTGAGCACTGAAGAATTGATACTTTTGAACAGTGGTGTCAGAGAAGATGTTTTAGAGTCCCTTGGACTGCAAGGAGATCCAACCAGTCCATCCTAAAGGAAATCAGTCCTGAATATTCATTGGAAGGACTGATGCTGAAGCTGAAACTCCAATACTTTGGCCATCTGATGTGAACTGACTCATTTCAGAAGACCCTGATGTTGGGAATGATTGAAGGCAGGAGGATAAGGTGATGACAGAGGATGAGATGGTTGGATGACATCACCAGTTGAATGGACATGAGTTTGAGCATGTTCTCGGAGTTGGTGATGGACAGGGAAGCCTGGCATGCTGCAGTCCATGGGGTTGCAAAGAGTCAGACGTGACTGAGCAACTGAACTGAACTGATGGCATGCGCAGAAATGAGGCATGAATACTGGGACACAGAGTGGGGCAATCAGTGGGCTAACTGAAGAAATAAACATGTTGCTTTAGAGACTCACAACATTTTTCAGTTGATCTGAAATAATGAATCAATAATTCCCAGGACCCATTGATCTAAAGGAAAATTTAAAATATGGTGACTATGTAAAAAAAAAAATGAAACTTCTGTATGACAATGATTAACACAACACACAAAGGGCATTATAACAATCAGAATGAGTATGATGTGGTTTTCTGGTTGCCTGCCACTTCTTCCTTCCTCTCCACCCCAGTTTCCAGTAATCCACTCATCCAATAATTATTCAAACAATACTTAGTCAGCAAATATTTATTGAGCACCTACTATGTGCCAGGATTTTTACTATGAAGTGGAAATACATGGTGAATGGCACAAGTCCTTTCCCTAAAAGAGTTTACATTCTATAGTGGGGTGAACGGGAGGACAGGGGAGACTAATCAAATAAATATACTTCAGGTGGTGATTAGTAGGATAATCAATAAGTAGATTAGGGTATAGAGTTATGAGATAGCTACAAATTTACAGAGATGATCAGGAAAGCCCTCTCTCAAGAGGGACACCGAGAAGAGATGTGAAGAAAGTATAGGGCAAAGAGAAGGGAAGAAATTAGACACTGTGATATTCTTTGACATGTGGGGATATATTCAAGAATTAATATCAGTAAGTAGAAGAATGACCCATACCACCATCCTCCCAGCTATTGCGATCCTGAAGCTGGGAGCCCATCCTGGCCATCTTTCCAGAGTATCTTCCTCTTTGTTAGGATGGACTAGAAAGCTAATGGTCTCCTGATCTGTTATAAATCATCTCTAGATCTTAGCAAAGTTAACTTGGATCATGGCCTGACTCAGCATTTCAGCATATATAACTATCTTCACGTTACCAAGCTGACCACTTTGCAACATACACTGGTATTTTCATGCCTTTGACCTTTTAAAGCAAAGAATAATACAGCATGGGCCAAATGTAGGTTAGAAACGAGCATGATCATAGAAGACAAATGCCCAGCAGAGAATTGAAAGAAAATAGTTCAGATTGTGGAGAAGGCAATGGCACCCCACTCCAGTACTCTTGCCTGGAAAATCCCATGGACGGAGGAGCCTGGTAGGCTGCAGTCCATGGGGTCACTAGGAGTCGGACACGACTGAGCGACTTCACTTTCACTTTTCACTTGCATGCATTGGAGAAGGAAATGGCAACCCACTCCAGTGTTCTTGCCTGGAGAATCCCAGGGACGGGGGAGCCTGGTGGGCTGCCATCTATGGGGTCGCACAGAGTCGGACACGACTGATGCAACTTAGCAGCAGCAGTTCAGATTGTGCTAGACTTTTCCTCAAATCCCTGCAACACACATGCCTCACAGGCCTCTTATGTTCCACAGACCTAGAATTAAACTTGTGATATTGACTCCTGGCACCCAAACCTGATCTTCTTGCTGTGATCTCTATTGTAGAAAATGACTCCACTTCTTACCCATTTGCAGGTGTCTGAAACCTCAGAGTCATTCTTGATACCACCTGCTCTGATACTTTACACCCCTAATAAATTGCCAGTAATACTGATTCTGTAAAGTATGTCTATCTACTTTGATCTGCTCCTTTGCCATATCTATACCCAAGCTACTATTATTGATCAGTTAAACCACAGTAATTGACCTATGATTTATTTCTGGTTTTTGTCCACTCTGTCCATACCTCATCTACTTCATTTTTCTGCCCACACCCAGAATTCTTTTTAAAAAAATTATGATGTCTCTGTACTGCTTAAGATTTTTACTAGCTTCACACTGTCCTTTAGGAAAAAATACAAAATCCTTCATAGTGTCCCTTCAGAATTATACATATATACACAAGGGAATTCTCCTCTCTGTTTTAGGCAATAAACTGTTAAAATGGTATATTAAATGCCTGTGTACCACCCATAAAACCGCATAGTTCATTAAATTACAAAAATCTTATAGCAATAAATTTATTTTTCACTTGCTTTCCAAGTTTTCTAGAGCATGTTAATTTTTTCAAAAATACTCTGAAAATGTCAAGTATCGATGGGTAATGATTTTTAATGTAACATCAATCAGCAAAATACCCAACTTTTTTTCTGTTAACTAATGTTTCCTTTCAAAGACTTTGGGTCTAAAATCTCTAACAGTGCACTTTTTCAAATGAAATTCAAGTACAACTCAATCCAAAGAGACAGGGAGAGTCAGTCCTCATCTGTCTCTCACTGGCATTTATGATATCACCACATTGATGAATAAGAAAATAATAGCATGTACCGGCCACCCATGTAGTTAGTTTGCTATTTAGTTGTTAATGTAAGTGACAAACCAAAGCATAACTATTATATTTAAATGGGAAAAAAATGTATTGTCTTATATAACTAACCCTCCCACACCATGCAACAGAAAGAATGTGAAATCTGATGTAAACAGACCTAGTTAGGGATTGTGGCCAGTTATTAAGAGACTGGAGCAAGTTATGTCATCTCTCTAGAATTCTATTTCTTCATTTCAAGATAGGACATTTTAGAAGAGGGGCAAATTCCTTTCATAGAATTGAAAACAATGTTAAGTAATATCTATAAAACAATATTAGCAAATACGAAACGTGTCAAACCTACACCCAATCACATTTAAGTCTATGTGAAATAAAATTTTACATACTTGTAGATTAATCACTTTTAAAAGTGTAAGTCAAAGGCTTTTTCCTTTGCAATATTGAAATATCACTGGCTTTAAACTAATTCTAGAAAGGACTAGCCTAAAAGAAAATCTAATAATAAACTGTGAGTATCAACCTGTTTTTGACTAGCCGAACTCCTGATGCCGCTACTTTCCTGGGTGGAACTAATCACAGGTGTTCCTCTGCACTGAGGGGCTGCTTCAGCTTGTACAAGACACTAGGTCATGAGAGAACCACGTGTCCTGTGTGTGCTGTGGGACCAGCTGTTCTTCCCCATCCTTTGTCTCCAAATGACGACCTAGGCAGCAGTCAGCAACCATCATGGACAGTGAATGACTTTCTCCAAATGATTCTAGTACCCAATCTTAAGATCCAATTTTTCAGTCTTCCCAACTGAGGCCCCAGACATCACAGAACAGAGAAGACTCAAATTTCTATTCTTATTATGTCCTGTTTGAATTTCTTTCCCATTAAATATGTGAATTTATAATAAAGCAGTTGTTTTAAACCAATAAAACAACTAGACCAGTAAACTTTGGGATGAATATTATGTAATAGTGATACAACCTACATGGGAGCTTCCATGTAGGCTACAAAGAATTGGCATTGCTTTTGAGTCTGAGGTTAGGAGGAGACTGAAAGGCCTTGAGGAGACTGTTATTGAAAACTGAAAATATCTCAAGGACAGAGTTACAAAGCTTAGGCAGACAGGGAGAAAGTATTATTGGACATTGGAGGAAAAGGTTTTTGATAGGAAGTATTGGCGAGTTTAGCAAAACTATTGCTGATGATAACATACAAAACAGAAAAAAGTAACACCTTTGTGTTAGAAGTTGTAGAACTCAAAGAGTTATGCATATAACCCCGTACCATATAATCACTTACCATGTCAATAAATCATATTGATTCATAAAGACCTTCAGTTATGACTGTGGGTTGTTTCTGAAGTCTTTAAGCTGTGACTTTGAGTTTGGTCTCTGGAGATTGTTCACCCACTACTCCATTAAGGCTTACAGCACTGTTAGGCGGCATCTCATCTATGCATCAAAGTACCAGAGTAATAGTAACAGAAAATCAAAGATAACTCATTCATATCTTTCTAATAATCCTGAGACCAGAAGGCAAATGTGTTCCTTGTTAAGTAATGATAACAATTGTTTATATAAACTTTAAGTTGACAATGCATATTTATATACATAATCTTACTTGATCTTCTCATTTAACCCTTGAAGTAGTTATTTCACTTTTAATAAGCGAAAACCATCCCCAATAACTTATTTGCCCAAATTCATAACAAGTAAGTGGTCAACCAAGGACTATATGTCAGGTTCTCTAATCATAAGCCTTTTGTTCTTTTACGAATAATAAATGATTGTATAGAATTCCTGATATTTATAAGCTACTTGACTAAATATACAGTCCTGCACGTTATGACAGCTACGACTGTCTGTCAGCTTTTAAAGGAGAGAATTCCATCAAATCGACAAGCGTCATGTGTCAAGCCCTGCCACTCCCAAAATAATATCTGTAACTGCGATTAAGTTCTTAAAAGAATAAACAGAAAGCATAGATAATTTCAAGCATATGTGAAGAGAAATATCAGAAAAAGTGATACAGGAGGTAATCATTCCCTTAACCAAGTACTTCTTCATGTACACAATGAATTACTATTATCACTGCAGGCTCGATTACTTATTAAATAAACTTCAATCTATTAAAATTTAATTTCCACAAAACTTAGTAGCAATAAAGCGTGCCACAGATTTTGAAAAAATAAACAGTGGAAAATTATCTAGTCTAGCTACAGCAATTTTGTAAAGTGGAATAAACACGCCTTTATTATCTAACTCTTTAGTTCTCAGTTATTAATAAAGCAATTCATATTTGTTCTTTGTTAGCTTTCAAGGAAGCTGTGATTTAATTGATTTCAATCAACATTTATTGAGTATAACTCTATGCAGGGCACGTATCTGGGAGTTGGAAGCATGTAATTACAATAACCCATGGCCCCTGATCTCCAATGAAAACAGTACACAAACACTTGTAAGACAAAGCAGATTTTGGCAAGTGCTACACAAGAGGTTTATATACAACAGAGGAAGAGGGAAGAAGAGATTTAATCCAGACTTAAACTGTGTGCAAAAGCTTTGATGAAGAAACAGTAGTGAATATAAAGACTTCAAGACTTGAAGGCTGACAAATATCCATATTTCCACTTAAAGATGTTCTTAGTTCTACTGAACTGTTTTCAATAGCCTGTGTTGGTAGGCTCAGCTTTGTAAACCCAAGTTCTCAGCAATAACTTTAATTCTATATGTATTGATTGCTCATGGAGCATTTAAGTAAATTATGACCGATATGGTATGTTCTATAATAGGGGCCCCCAATCTCCATACCATGGACAGGTACTTCCTGTCAGATCAGCAAGGCATTAAATTAGAAATAAGTACATGATAAGTGTAATGCATCTGAAACACCCTGAAACCATGCCCTCCCCTTCTCCCACTCCTCCATTGGAAAAACTGACTTCCATAAAACCTGTCCCTAGTGTCAAAATGGTTGGGGACTGCTGGTCTATAAGATGGTTTCCAACAAACAGCATCCCTCCTCTCCACTAAACAAATAGATAAATAAAACAGAATAAAGAGAAGACCAAACTAGTATCTGTGCTGAGAGTTTAGTCAGGAATAAGATGGATGCCCAGGTGAGCCAAATGAACCCGTTATGCAAACCTCGGAATAAGAACATTGACTCACCAGTCACAGAAGCTCTGGCCTTTGCACCAACCAACCTTCACCTCTCTCCTCCGGGGCAAAGCTGGAAAAAGAAGGAAACAGTGCTTCCTGCAAGCAGCAGGCTCTCAGGAGAAGTCTGGAGCCCAGCTGAGGGGGGTGGGTGGGGTGTTGAGAAAAAAAAAAAGGACAGTTAGAGCTTCAGCTAGGCCCAGCTAAGATAAGGGTGCATGAGTGCACAGTCAGTCGAGTCCGACTCTTTGTGACCCCATGGACTGTAGCCCACCATACTCCTCTATCCATGCAATTCTCTAGGCAAGAATACTGGAGGGGGTTGCCATTTCCTTCTCCAGGGGATTTTCCTGACTCAGGGATTGAACCCTAGTCTCCTATATCTCCTGCATTGGCAGGTGGATTCTTTTCCACTGAGCCACCTGGGAAGCCCCAAGCTGAGTATCTCTTTCAAATTTACTATGCAAATAAGTTACTCTCCCTCCTCTGGGGAGACAGAGACAGAAGAAAAGGACCAGGAGTGCTGGGAGAAAGGGCCTCCTCATGGAAACCAGAAGCAGGGAAGTTGTGATCCGTCTTAAATATCCCCCAAGATGATGATGATTAGAGAAGAGGTGATCTTTTTGTATTGATCATTCACTGTTTCCCTTTTACAGACTTGCTCATGCTTTTAAGTTTTAAAGAATGGTCCATTTTTCTCTTGTGACTTGTGTGATTCCAAATCAATAGTGTAACAGTAAGTATAAGAGCAAAACAAGTAGTTAGCACCCTGGTGTCTCACTTATAGAGCCTCTCTGCTTCTCATTTTTCTTTCAGTTTTTATCGTCCATCTTCCCTCCCCACTGGGGACTGGCTAGAAATGCAGGAAGGAGGCAGCTTTTATTCATTGGTTGCTATGCTTGAAACCAAAAGGCAAGAAGAGGGAAAAAAGCAAGTGAAACAGGAAAGAGTAATACAAGAATTGGCTTGGAAAAATTCTAGAAACAGAATTTTCTAGAACAGATATTTCTCCTTAAACCAAAGAATGACGGGGTAGGTATGCAGGTATTTTAGAGAGTGGCCATGTTCCTGAGTCCTGTACAAATGTTAGTAAACTGACATAAAGCTGGATTAAACATGAATAAGCAACAAGGACCACAGGAGCTCTGCTCAGGAGCTTGGGGAACACAGGAGTTTGGGGAAGAATGGATACACATATGTGAATGACTGAGTCCCTTTGCTGTCTACCTGAAACTACCAAAACATTGTTAATTGGCTGTACACCAGGATAAAATACAAGTAAAAAAAGTAAAAAATCCAAACAGCTGTGTTTGCATACTCATCTATGTTTAACATGTATTATTACAAGGAGCAAGAACTTTGAAATGAAATAAATATTTGAAAATGTGTAGACCAAAATATTTGGGGCATATAGATACCTTCTTATTTATCTATATCAACTACCATTTTAGTTCTTTTAAACAAAATTGTGACTATGTCGGCTTGAGTACCCACCACTTGTATCTCAGAAATGAACTCTGAAAGCTTTTTTGTTCTCTTGAATTATCATTATTTCAATCTAATATTTGGAAGGAGGTAAGTCATGACCAAGATGAACTGATAATTTTGAATTTATCTGCAGGATTTATTCATTAGGCAAAAATTTCATTGTATTGCTAAGAGAATAATGGTGGACAGGGAAGGAAACACAACATTCCAGAACATTTACAACTTTGATATGATCATATATATTTTAGCTTCAGTTTGTGACTTTATTAAAACTATAGTATATTCACATTTCCCTTTGGCTCAGACAGTAAAGAATCTGCCTGCAAAGTAGGAGACCTGGGTTTAATCCCTGGGTTAGGAAGATCCCCTGGAGAAGGAAATGGCTACCCACTCCAATATTCTTTCCTGGAGAATCCCATGGACAGAGGAGCCTAGTGGGCAACAGTCCATGGAGTTGCAAAGACTTGGACATGACTGAGCGGCTAACACTTTAGCTTTTCCTCTATATTTCATGGCACAGGTACACTTCTCTTTACAGAATGAAGGCTCAAAACCAACTGAACTTGTCACTTAAAATGAAGACGTATCATGGTAATTTTCTCTCAGAAGAACTATTTCTGAAAGTAATAACTGCAGTTTTCTGAAGAGCTACATTATGGCTTTCCTCTAGTTTTTCATGTCAAGTTCTGCTCTAAGTAAAGATTTTCATATTTCATGAGTTATTATCACTACCTACAGCTTGCCAATATAGGAAGAGGTCTGGCAGGAGAAATCACCTTGCTGGCCTTGAAATGTTGGGAGTTCTAATTAGTGGAGGGTAGTGACAGCTTGTGCCACCTGGAGATTTTAATATTCCTCCCTAATGAGATGACTATCACTTCCCTGCAATCAGGGAGCTTTCCCAGGGTTCCCAATCAACTCACACTATTTTTAGTTTCATTCAAATTGGCTAATTATGAGGATTAACATGAATTATGCCTGTGTTTTACTAGGTGTCCAAGTGTCATTTCAATATCAGAATTATCATCTTGGTATTCTGTGGAGAAAGGTTAGGAATGGTTAAAGTTACACCCCACACTGCACAGAATTTGTTGAAAAGATGTATCTGATCTTAAAACCAGATCTTGATTAGAAATGCTCTACTTTAGGAAGAGAGTGAGAAAGGATTGATAAATATAAAGCCTTCTCAGAGTGCTTTCTAAAGATCTCATTTTTTAATTCAATAATGGAGGGAAAATTATGTAACCAACAACAAAGAAAATGGATTTGATATTTCATTGATAATTCTAGAACTCAAAGTAAGATAAATGTCATTAAAATATTAAAGCTGATTAAAAGGATTTTAAGTTACATTTAAAACAAAATAATTAAAATAGTGTGGGGTAAATAGAGTCTTGGTAAGGCATGGCAAAGTCATATGGAACTACTCAACTTGCCCAGAGGAGTGAAACATTTTTAAGAGAACACATTTCTCTTTTAAAAGAGTGAAAATGTTCTTATGGATGGACCACCTTCTAAGGATTCTGAGAAAGCCCATGGACCCACCTGCCGGTCTCTTAAACTCTGAACACTGCTGGAGACCAGGAGGAATACGAAAAGTTTGAAGACCAGTTTTGATTTTTCAAGAGGAGACAAAACAGATCAGTGAGCTCTTGAGTCTGACCTTGGGCAACACCCTGAATTAGATTATTAAAGGAATGATTTGTGAGCTTCTGCAAGAGAAGTATTGGAAGGTCTGCCACACGGCCTTTCTAAGAGCTGCTGAAAGGAGGATGTGTGACCCCAAGGAATTAACTTTTTCTTTATCAAAAGATTCCTGCTGTTATGGGCTGAACTGTGTCAACCTCAAAATTTATAGGTTGAAATCCTAACCACCAGTATCTCAGAATGTGGCTGCATTTGGATAGGGTCTTTAAAGAAGTGATTAAGTTCAAATGAGGTCGTACAAGTGGGCCCTGCTCCAATATGTCTGGTCACCTTTTAAGATGAGATTAGGACACAGAAACGCACAAAGGAAAGACAGTGTGAAAACACGGGGAGAAAACCAGTCCAGGAAAGAGACCTCAGAAAAAAGCTGATTCTGCCGACACCTTGATCTCAGACTTTGAGCCTTCAGCGCTTTGAGAAGATAAAGTTCTGTTATTTAAGCCACCCAGTCTGGAGTGCTTTGTTATGGCGGCACAAGCAAATGAAACACAGCAGCTAAAGTTCAATAAGAATCATGTGGCGGCGATGTCAAATGGAGGACCCTTAAAGGTACCATGATAAAAACAGGATCTATGATTCTCTGTCCTTATATTATTTGGTACTCAGTTGAGAGAGATAAGTCATGCTAGTTATTTTAACAGAGAGAATTTAACCTAAAAAATTGCTAACTAGCCATCTGAACTTCCTGGGACAGCCATAACATAGTACCACAAACTGGAGGGCTTAAACAACAGAAGTTTATCGTCTCACAGTTCTGGAGACCGGAAGTCTGAGATCAAGGTGTCAGGAGGGGTGCTTCCTTCTGAAGGCAGTGAGGGAGAAGCTGTTCCTTGTCTTTCTCCTCATTTCTGTTGTTTTCTGACAATCCTTGGTTTATGGATATCTCACCTTGATCCCTGCCTTCCTGTTCACACGGTGTTCTCCTGGGTGAGCAACTGTCTCTGTGTCCAAATTTCCCTTTTTAGAAGGACAGAGTCATATTGCACAGGGCTTCCCCCATGGCTGCGGTAAAGAATCTACCTGCAATGCAGGAGACTTGCAGGAGACTTGCAGGAGAGGCAGGTTAGATCCCTGGGTCAGAAAGATCCCCTGGAATAGGAAATGGCAACCTGGTCCAGTATTCTTGCCTGGGAAGTCCCATGGATCAAGGAGTTTGGCAAGCTGCAGTCCACGGGCTCGCAGAAGAGCAACCAAACAACAAGCTATTGCACTAGGGCCCACTCCGGTGAGCCCATCTTAACTATCTGCGAAGGCCTGAAGAACCAGGACTTAAAGCAGCCACTTATGTTAGGGACAAAATAGAATTGGCCACTGCAAGTGTATAGAAGAAAATGACCCTTAACCTTACCTAAGTTACAGAATTTTCAGCTCTTCTCAGAAATCAGCAGAGGACTTCGGCGAATCCCCCAGCCACCAAGGCTGCCCACATCAGGTCTGGACTTGCTTGTTCGCCTCAATCCAATAGGGAAGAAAACCCCTTGGCAACCAGTCATATGAAAAAGCCAAATCACTTTCACGTTTGCCTCATTAAACCCCCTTACCTGTGAGCAACTCAGAATTCATTGCTTTCAGAGCCTTGAGTTTCCAGGTGGAAACCCTTGCAATAAACACCTCTTTCTCCTTTGTTTATCTCACTGTGCAGAGTTTGGTTTTTGACAAATCCTATTTCCAAGTAAGTTTCCACTTCCAGGTACTGGGGCTTGGAATTCAGTATCTTTTAAGGTAACACAATTGAATCCATAATACTAGGTAATCTAAAAACCAAAACATTTTACAGTGATAGAAACTGAAGGACGAGCTACTACCGCTAGGACTGGAGGGGCAAAGGGAAGGGGCTGAACATAAAATGTAGAAGCCTGGAGAAGGCGCCCTCAAGGAGCTGGAGGAAGGGGTGTGTGTGTGTCACTCAGTCATGTCCAACTCTTTAAGACCCCGTGGACTGTAGCCTGCCAGGTTCCTCCATCCATGGGGATTCTCCAGGCAAGAATACAAGAGTGCCTTGCCATTTCCTTCTCCAAGAGGAAGGAGTACTTGCACTTGTGCTCACCTGGTGGAATCCTTGAGAAGGGTGCAATGCGGCTGCTTCTGCAAATGCTGGGAAAACGGAAAATGCTGGAAAGACCACAGACTTTGGAGAAACTACATGCTGGATTCAGCTGCTGCTGCAAAAAGACACGCTGCTGCAAAAAGACACTGCTCTTCCCTGGGTGAAGCATCACCAGGGTGACGCTCAGGAGACCTGCACACTTTCAGCCCCTCAGTTCAGTTCAGGTCAGTCGCTCAGTCGTGTCTGACTCTTTGCAACCCCGTGAATCGCAGCACACCAGGCCTCCCTGTCCATCACCAACTTCCAAAGTTTACCCAAACTCATGTCCATTGAGTCAGTGTTGCTATCCAGCCATCTCATCCTCTGTCGTCTCCTTCTCCTCCTGCCCTCAATCCCTCCCAGCATCAGGGTCTTTTCCAATGAGTCAACTCTGCATGAGGTGGCTAAAGTATTGGAGTTTCAGCTTCAGCATCAGTCCTTCCAATGAACACCCAGGACTGATCTCCTTTAGGATGGACTGGTTGGATCTCCTTGCAGTCCAAGGGACTCTCAAGAGTCTTCTCCAACACCACAGTTCAAAAGCATTAATTCTTCGGCACTCAGCCTTCTTCACAGTCCAACTCTCACATCCATACATGACCACTGGAAAAACCATAGCCTTGACTAGACGGACCTTTGTTGGCAAAGCAATGTCTCTGCTTTTTAATATGCTATCTAGGTTGGTCATAACTTTCCTTTCAAGGAGTAAGCGTCTTTTAATTTCATGGCTGCAATCACCATCTGCAGTGATTTGGGAGCCCAGAAAAATAAAGTCTGACGCTGTTTCCACTGTTTCCCCATCTATTTCCCATGGTGTCCCCCTTTTGGTAGAGTTTCTTAGGGGATGCTGGCAAAGCAGACTTGTAGTCTGTAAAGTTCTAGCCCCAGTGCACAAAGAAGAGTAAAGACAAGGTTTGTAGCTGAGAAAAAAATAAACCAATACCTAGCATAATGTTTAATATTATTGGGTCAAGATCAGCAAAAGGAGCCAGTGACCAACAGAGAAAAGTATTTGAGGTCATGATTCTGCAAACATTGACCCAAAGGTGTAACAAAATTCCTGGATTTGTGGTTACTGATGTGCAAGTTTTTGCCTTAAATTTCTTATCTATTAAATGGCTATGATAATAAAAAGTAGCTCATAGGACTGTTGAGAGGACACATAAAATGCACTTAGAACAGTAGATGACACAGATTAAGAGCTCAGGACTCGTTAGATACTAGCTCTTATTTGATTACTATCTTGTTTAATTAGATAATCTGCCTTTTGAGAAATCTATATGCAGGTCAGGAAGCAACAGTTAGAACTGGACATGGAACAACAGACTGGTTCCAAAAAGGAAAAGGAGTACGGCAAGGCTGTATATTGTCACCCTGTTTATTTAAGTTCTATGCTGAGTACATCATGAGAAACACTGGACTGGAAGAAACACAAGCTGGAATCAAGATTGCCGGGAGAAATATCAATCACCTCAGATATGCAGATGACACCACCCTTATGGAAGAAAGTGAAGAGGAACTCAAAAGCCTCTTGATGAAAGTGAAGGTGGAGAGTGAAAAAGTTGGCTTAAAGCTCAACATTCAGAAAATGAAGATCATGGCATCCGGTCCCATCACTTCATGGGAAATAGTTAGGGAAATAGTGGAAACAGTGTCAGACTTTGTTTTTTGGGGCTCCAAAATCACTGCAGATGGTGACTGCAGAAATTAAAAGACGCTTACTCCTTGGAAGGAAAGTTATGACCAACCTAGACAGCATATTCAAAAGCAGAGACATTACTTTGCCAACAAAGGTCCGTCTAGTCAAGGCTATGGTTTTTCCTGTGATCATGTATGTATGTGAGAGTTGGACTATGAAGAAGGCTGAGCACCGAAGAATTGATGCTTTTGAACTGTGGTGTTGGAGAAGACTCTTGAGAGTCCCCTGGGCTGCAAGGAGATCCAACCAGTCCATTCTGAAGGAGATCAGCCCTGGGATATCTTTGGAAGGAATGATGCTAAAGCTGAAACTCCAGTACTTTGTCCACCTCATGCGAAGAGTTGACTTATTGGAAAAGACTCTAATTCTGGGAGGGATTGGGGGCAGGAGGAGAAGGGGATGACAGAGGATGAGATGGCTGGATGGCATCACTGACTCGATGGATGTGAGTCTGGGTGAACTCCAGGAGTTGGTGATGGACAGGGAGGCCTGGCATGCTGTGATTCATGGGGTCACAAAGAGTCGGACATGACTGAGTGACTGAACTGAACTGAACTGAAAAATTCAAATACCAACAATTTTAGGGCATATACCTTCCTCTACCAGGGAATTAATGAAACTTAAGACAGGCATTTGTTCACTACCAACAAAACATACACAAGTAAATATGGACTTAATTTCATGAACTAAAAGCAAAAGTCTCAACCTTCTGTTACTATTTAGTGTTCCATGGCTGATAATTGCTTCTAGAACTTTAAAGAAACTTTGAAAAAAGAGAACTTCTGCTTATGAGCAACATGACTTAAAAAGGCAAGATAGCAAACAGTTTTAAACCTCGCTCTCTGCCACAAGTTAACGGTGGAATTACCTGGAATGCTAAATTGAGAATCCAAAGCCCCATCCGGGTTCAGAGGGAAAGAAGTTCAGAATCACTTAGTGATTGTTGCTGAAGGCATGAGGTAACATTCCTGTCCCCTCGTTGATTTTACCAACCTTGAAGAAAAGAGCATGGCTTGCAGGGCCAAAACTAGAACTCAAGTTCTAGTTCTTTGCAAAACTGAGAACAGAGATAATAAATGATAAAAAAAAAAAAAAAAGCACTTATCATCTCTGTAGAACTCAAAAAGTGTAGCTCCTTTTCCTATATACGATTTGACAACAATGCATAGCAGACCTAAAACTGTTCATACCTGTAAAATTTCATAACTTTGTTATCATTTGATTGTTATACTACAAGTAATCAATGTAAAGCACATTTTAAATGAAATGGGTAATGCATTCCAAGTTCATTTATGCTATAGCAGAATATCTACAATCACATCATTTGTCTCTCACACACACACACCCCAAATTTAAACAGAACTATTTTTGAATGAATGAATAAGGATAAAGTTCGGCTTCTCTACACATATAATTACTTCAGCATCTAAAGATGATACAGATTACATGAGATTTGATTTGAGTTTACCTTTTGCTGAATCAAGGAACAGTTTTCTTTCTCCTTTTACTAAAGTGAAAGGTAATGAAATGTGATTGTTTTTCGGTGCCTGAGAAACAAAAGGGATAATTTCAGGGACAAAAATAAGTAGCTTCCATGGGACAAGACTTTTGTTAGAATAGACTCTTTTGTCTTTTGTGCGTGAAAAGGTCAAAATCTACATTTAAGTTTCACCACTACATGAATTTCATGAATTTCATATTAGTTCTGTGAACTATCTGCTCCAGACAGTGCATTTTCTTTCCCTGGATTTTTAAAAACATATTTTCTCAAAGGATTCCGTCACAGAAATTAAACTTAGTCTGTACTTGTCAAAAAAATCTAGTGAATATATAAATATGTGTTGCTGCTAAGTCACTTCAGTTGTGTCTGACTCCGTGCGACCCCACAGACGGCAGCCCACTAGGCTCCCCCGTCCCTGGGATTCTCCAGGCAAGAACACTGGAGTGGGTTGCCATTTCCTTCTCCAATGCATGAAAGTGAAAAGTCAAAGTGAAGTCGCTCAGTCATGTCCGACTCTTAGCGACCCCAAGGACTGCAGCCTACCAGGCTCCTCCGTCCATGGGATTTTTCCAGGCAAGAGTACTGGAGTGGGGTGCCATTGCCTTCTCGGAAATATGTGTTGCATATGTATAAATCTTGGCTCTTCTATTTGGTCTTTCCCATTTACTTCATTTGGAGAAGGCAATGGCACCCCACTCCAGTACTCTTGCCTGGAAAATCCCATGGACGGAGGAGCCTGGTGGGCTGCAGTCCATGGGGTAGCTAGGAGTCGGACACGACTGAGCGACTTCACTTTGACTTTTCACTTTCATGCATTGGAGGAGGAAATGGCAACCCACTCCAGTGTTCTTGCCTGGAGAATCCCATGGACAGAGGAGCCTGGTGGGCTGCTGTCTATGGGATCGCACAGAGTCGGACATGACTGAAGCGACTTAGCAGCAGCAGCATTTACTTCATTGTTTAAATAGCACCATCTGGTGGTGAGATGAAATTATTGCCATTATATTGTATTATTAAAAATGTTTTATTTTATATTTGAATATTTGATTCAGAAGGTAAAGAATCTGCATGCAATGCAAGAGACCCGAGTTCGATACCTGGGTCAGAAAGATCCCCTGGAGAAGGGAATGGCTACCCACTCCAGTCTGGTAGGCTATAATGCATAGGGTCACAGAGTCAGACACAAGTGACTAACACACGCATAGTTGATTAACAATTTCAGGTGTACAACAAAGTGATTCAGTTACACATATACATGTATATTCTTTTTCAAATTCTTTCCCAATTAGGTTGTTACAGAATATTGAGCAATGAAGAAAATGTAGATTCAGCACAGAAAAATATTCAATTATTTTTTACATTAAATTTGGGTTATTCGTTGTAAATTTTCATGGGTACTGATTTTCTCATTTTAACTATGCCTAGTCTATGGGGTCGCACAGAGTCGGACACGACTGAAGCGACTTAGCAGCAGCAGCAGCAGCAGTTTTAAAAATACATATAACCTATTAAAACTTACTACCAGATAATAGCTATAAAAAATACATATATCTAGACCATGACAAGTTTTATCCATTGTTAAATATAGTTTTGTTTCATACACTTTAATATTGCTGAAAAGCTCTACTTGTAGAATTTTAATGATGTGATCTTTAAAAATGAATTTTAAAGTTTTTTTTAAAAATTCACCCTAGTGAAGCACTTTAATTCACTCATTAAAATGATCTTATTGCACTTTTCTTTGAAAGTAATCTCATATGTAACAAACTATAGTCACAAAAATTTTTAAAATAACTTTCCTCATAAAACACCATCAGAATTAATAAGAACCATTTGCAGAAAAACGTAACTGTCACAGTATTTAATAATGGATTTAGGCTTCAAAAGAAGCATTGGATTAAAAATGTGATGCTGCTGCCCTCTTGTGGTTTAAAGGGCATATTTCCCTGTGGAAATATAGCACCTCCTGATTTTTTTGGAGGGAATGATGCTGAAGCTGAAACTCCAGTACTTTGGCCACCTCATGCGAAGAGTTGACTCACTGGAAAAGACTCTCATGCTGGGAGGGATTGGGGGCAGGAACAGAAAGGGACGACAGAGGATGAGATGGCTGGATGGCATCACCGACTCGATGGACGTGAGTCTGAGTGAACTCCGGGAGTTGGTGATGGACAGGGAGGCCTGGCATGCTGCGATTCATGGGGTCGCAAAGAGTGGGACACAACTGAGCAACTGAACTGAACTGAACTGAACTGAACTAATTCTTCGGAGAAGGCGATGGCACCCCACTCCAGTACTTTGCCTGGAAAATCCCATGGACGGAGGAGCCTGGTAGGCTGCAGTCCATGGGGTCGCTAAGAGTCAGACACGACTGAGCGACTTCACTTTCACTTTTCACTTTCATGCATTGGAGAAGGAAATGGCAACCCGCTCCAGTGTTCTTGCCTGGAGAATCCCAGGGACGGGGGAGCCTGGTGGGCTGCCGTCTATGGGGTCGCACAGAGTCGGACACGACTGAAGCGACTTAGCAGCAGCAGCAGCAAGTAATGCTTTTTATGTTTCATAAGAAAACTGAGTTCGACCAAAGAAATACAATAAATAGTCCATTAACTACAATTAGAATGTCCTAGCTAATTCACTATGACCGTTCATAGCAAGTTAATGATTAACTTATTTAAATCTCTTTTAGTTAGTAAATTTAACCACCAAAAATCCCTTCCCATATACGCATTAGCATCCTTCACCAGTTCTATGAAATACTTTTTGCAAATGCTACAGCAAACCTACACGCTCCAATCGAAACTAGAAATTAGTAAAACTAGTTTATTTCCCTGATGATCCTAGTGGGCAATGAGCTGCTTTCCTATTACATTTTAAAAAGCAACCCTCCTTCTTTTCACTGAGCTTTTTAACTTGGGATGAATTCAGGAGCCCTTTCCCGGGTCACCTCCCGGAAACCCTGGCAATTACGGGCTGAATGGAAAACAAGCGTTAAGACACACGTTCCAAACGGAGGAGCCAAGCCTTTCCTCCCCACACTGGCTCTGCTGCTAGCAATGAATGGGGCTTTTCAGAATTCTCCCTGTGAACAGAACTAATTCTGTAAGAGCCTGCTCTGTGTGTACAGTTCTCACCTGGAACTGGGAGTGTTGTGGTGGATAAAGGCTAACAAGAAGGACGCAAAGGGACGACTCTGCCTTGGCCTTAAACCCCAGGCAGTGGAGGACAAGAGCTTATTTTCCAACTCTGGCTTAAATGGTCTCTGACTGCCCCCTCTCTACTGTCACCTCAATGCACTCCCATTTAGATAATAGGATGTCTTTATTACTGAGAAGGAAGGGAAATAAAGCAGGTAGTTTATATCCTGCCTTGATGTATTCAACTCAGTAAGAAGAAAGCAAAGTCAACAGCAAAACCAGACAGTTAGTTTTGGGCACCCCTCCCCACCCCGCCTGATAACCCTGTGCATCCTGTCGCCTGGATACGCTGCTCCCTGTTTGTGGTGCTCAGTCACTGAGTCCTGCTGGACTCATGATCCCATGAACTATAGCCCACCAGGCTCCTCTGTCCATGGAATTTTCCAGGCAAGAATACTGGAGTGGGTAGCCATTCACTTCTCCAGGGGATCTTCCCAGTGCTGGGATCAAACCCGGGTCTCCCTCATTTCAGGCAGATTCTTCACCACTGCAGCACCTGGGAAACTGCCCCCTTGCAGACCAGGGCCTTTTAACACAAGGCTTTTCAACAAGAGGTTTTCTTTAGGGAGTGGACATTTCCTTTCTCTTTTATTCTGAAAAAAATGGCTATGATTTATCTCCAATGCCATTAACAGAAGCAAGAGTGTGTACTAGGAGAGGGGCAGTGTGATGCAACGGACTCACGACTCTTCTTAAAATATCTGCACTGCCAATTGCTCTATGTTTACCTGTAAGACAGACCGGGCAGGAGTGGCGGAGGGGCAGAGTTGGAATCTTATCTGAACTTGGCCCATCTTAAGCAGGCACTGATTAAGACAGGTGCAGCAGACCTGGGTATGACATAAACCCTCTTGGAGAAGGTCGCCATTAACCCTACCATAGAGCCACCAGACCTTACACAAGACTGGGGAGACAGACTCTCGGAGGGAACAAAGAGAACCTTGTGTGAACCAGGACCCAGGAATAAGGAGGAGTGACCCCACGAGACTGAGTCAGACTTGCCCACGAGTGTCCGGCAGAGGCGTGGGTTGGCGGTGGCCTGCTGCAGCGTCGGGGGCACTGAGCGCAGAAGTGCATGCATGGGACCTTTTGAAGGAGGTGGACATTATCTTCATTACCTCCATCATAGTTTGGCCTCAGGTCAAACAACAGGGAGGGAGCAGAGCCCCACCCATCAACAGAAAACTGGATTAAAGATTTACTGAGCATGGCCCCACCCATCAGAAAAAGACCCAGTTTCCTCCTCAGTCTCTCCCATCAGTAAGTTTCCATAAGCTTCTTATCCTTCTCTATCAGAGGGCAGACAGAATGAAAACCACAATCACAGAAAACTAACCAAACTGATTACATGGACCACAGCCTTGTCTAACTCAATGAAACTATGAGCCATGCCTTGTAGGGCCACACAAGATGGACGGGATCATGGTGGATAGTTCTGACAAAAGTTGGTCCACTGGAGAAGGGAATGCAAACCTCTTCAGTATTCTTGCCTTGAGAACCCCATGAACAGCATGAAAAGGCAAAAAAGATAGGTTACTGAAAGATGAACTCCCCAGGTCAGTAGGTACCCAGTATGCTAGGGGAGATCAGTGGAGAAATAACTCCAGAATGAATGAAGAGACAGAGCCAAAGCAAAAACAATACCCAGTTGTGGATGTGACTGGTGATGGAAATAAAGTCTGATGCTCTAAAGAGCAATATTGCATAGGAACCTGGAATGTTAGGTCCATGCATCAAGGCAAATTGGAAGTGGTCAAACAGGAGATGGCAAGAGTGAACATCAACATTTTAAGAATCAGCTAACTAAACTGGACTGGAATGGGTGAATTTAATTCAGATGACCATTTTATCTACTACTGTGGGCAAGAATTCCTTAGAAGAAATGGAGTAGCCATCATAGTCAACAAAAGAGTCCGAAATGCAGTACTTGGATGCAATCTCAGAGACAACAGAATGATCTCTGTTTCCAAGGCAAACCATTCAATATCACAGTAATCCAATCTATGCCCCCACCAGTAATGCTGAAGAAGGTGAAGTTGAATGGGTCTATGAAGACCTACAAATCCTTCTAGAACTCACATCCAAAAAAGATGTCCTTTTCATTATAGGGGACTGGAATGCAAAAGAAGGAAGTCAAGAGATACCTGGAGTAACAGATAAATTTAGCCTTGGAGTACAAAACGAAGCAGGGCAAAGGCTAACAGAGTTTTTCCAAGAGAACACACTGGTCATAGCAAACACCATCTTCCAACAACACAAGAGAAGACTCTACACATGGACATCATCAGATGGTCAATACCGAAATCATTGATCATATTCTTTGCAGCCAAATTTGGAGAAGCTCTATACAGTCAGCATAAACAAGACCAGGAGCTGACTGTGGCTCAGATCATGAACTCCTTATTGAAAAATTCAGACTTAAATTGAAGAAAGTAGGGAAAACCACTAGCCCATTCAGGTATGACCTAAATCAAATCCCTTATGATTATACAGTGGAAGTGACAAACAGATTCAAGGGATTAGATCTGATAGACAGAGTGCCTGAAGACCTATGGACGGAGGTTCATGACATTGTACAGGAGGCAATGATCAAGACCATCCCCAAGAAAAAGAAATGCAAAAAGGCAAAATGGTTGTCTGAGGAGGCCTTCTAATAGTTGTGAAAAGAAGAGAAGCTAAAGGCAAAGGAGAAAAGGAAAGATATATCCATTTGAATACAGAATTCCAAAGAATAGCAAGGAGAGATAAGAAAGCCTTCCTCAGTGATCAATGCAAAGAAAGAGGAAAGCAATAGAATGGGAAAGATTAGAGATCTCTTCAAGAAAATTAGAGATACCAAGGGAACATTTCATGCAAAGATGGACACATAAAGGACAGAAGTGATATGGACCTAACAGAAGCAGAAGATATTAAGAAGAGGTGGCAAGAATACACAGAAGAACTGTACAAAAAAGATCTTCACAACCCAGATAATCATGATGGTGTGATCACTGACCTAGAACCATACTGGAATGTGAAGTCAAGTGGCCCTTAGGAAGCATCACTATGAACAAAGCTATTGGAGGTGATGGAATTCCAGTTCAACTATGTCAAATCCTAAGAGATGACGCTGTGAAAGTGCTGCACTAAATGGGCCAGCAAGTTTGGAAAACTCAGCAGTGGCCACAGGACTGGAAAAGATCAGTTTTCATTCCAATCCCAAAGAAAGGCAATGCCAAAGAATGCTCAAACTACTGCACATTTGCACTCCCCTCACATACTAGTAAAGTAATGCTCAAAATTCTCCAAGCCAGGGTTCAACAGTACATGAACCATGAACTTCCAGATGTTCAAGCTGGATTTAAAAAAGGCAGAGGAACCAGAGATCAAATTGCCAACATCTGGTGGATCATCAAAAAATCAAGAGAGTTCCAGAAATCATTACTTCTGCTTTATTGACTATGCCAAGCCTGTAACTGTACAGATCACAATAAACTGTAGAAAATTCTTTGAGAGATGGGAATACCACCTGACCTGTCTCCTGAGAAATCCGTATGCAGGTCAAGAAGTAACAATGGAACAACAGACTGGTTCCAAATTGGGAAAGGAGTATATCAAGGCTGTATATTGTCACCCTGCTTATTTAACTAATATGCAGAGTACATCATGAGAAACGCTGGGCTGGAAGAAGCACAAGCTGGAATCAAGATTGCCGGGAGAAATATCAATCACCTCAGATATGCAGATGACACCACCCTTATGGCAGAAAGTGAAGAGGAACTCAAAAGCCTCTTGACGAAAGTGAAAGAGGAGAGTGAAAAAGTTGGCTTAAAGGTCAACATTCAGAAAACGAAGATCATGGCATCTGGTCCCATCACTTCATGGGAAATAGGTGGGGAAACAATGGAAACAGTGTCAGACTTTATTTTTTTTTTTTTTACTCTAAAATCACTGCAGATGGTGATTTCAGCCATGAAATTAACAGACGCTTACTCCTTGGAAGGAAAGTTATGACCAACCTAGATAGCATATTCAAAATCAAAGACATTACTTTGCCAACAAAGGTCCTTCTAGTCAAGGCTATAGTTTTTCCAGTAGTCATGTATGGATGGGAAAGTTGGACTATAAAGAAACCTGAGCACTGAAGAATTGATGCTTTTGAACTGTTGGAGTTGGAGTTGGTGTTGGAGAAGACTCTTGAGAGTCTCTTGGACTACAAGGAGATCCAACCACTCCATCCTAAAGGGAATTAGTCCTAAACATTCATTCGAAGGACTGATGCTGAAGCTGAAACTCCAATACTTTGGCCACCTCATTCGAAGAGTTGACTCATTGGAAAAGACCCTGATGCTGGGAGGGATTGAGGGCAGGAGGAGAAGGGGACGACAGAGGATGAGATGGCTGGATAGCATCACCGACTGGATGGATATGAGTTTGGGTGAACTCCGGGAGTTGGTGATGGACAGGGAGGCCTGGTGCGCTGCAATTCATGGGGTCGCAAAGAGTCGGACACGACTGAGGGACTGAACTGAACTGAACTGAATGCACATACACAGAATCTAGAAAAATGATACTGAAAATTTTATTTACAGGCAGCAATGGAGAAACAGATATATAGAACAGACTTATGGACATGCGGAGAGGGGAGGAGAGGGTGAGATGTATGGAAAGAGTAACATGGAAACTTACATTCAGTTCAGTTCAGTTCAGTTGCTCAGTCGTGTCCGACTCTGCAACCACATGAATCGCAGCACGCCAGGCCTCCCTGTCCATCACCAACTCCCAGAGTTCACTCAGACTCACGTCCATCAAGTCAGTGATGCCATCCAGCCATCTCATCCTCTGTTGTCCCCTTCTCCTCCTGCCCTCAATCCCTCCCAGCATCACAGTCTTCTCCAATGAGTCAACTCTTCGCATGAGCATATGTAAAACATATAGCCGATGGGAATTTGCTGTATGGCTCAGGAAACTCAACAAGGGGCTCTGTATCAACCTAGAGGGGTGGGATGGGGAGGGAGATTGGAGGGAGGTTCAAAAGGGAGGGGATATATGTATACCTATGGCTGATTCATGTTGAAGTTTGACAGAAAACAACAAAATTCTGTAAAGCAATTATCCTTCAGTAAAAAAGCAAATTATTTAAAAAAAAAATGTATTCTACGTCACTTGCTGTGTGGGGACTTGCACATGGCTCACCGTGGTTATAGACCTGGAGTTACAATTTTCTGCTAACCTTGAAAAAACTCATCTTTGCTGGAGAAATATCTGGCAGTCTGTTTGTTTCAGGTCAACAATACACTCCTGGTCCATGCAGGTCGCTGTCACCTGCCCTGACTGTAGTGAGCCCTAGGTTTCCCAGAACTGGCAGGAATACTTTTGCACAGACATCCCCGGAAGGGCTTCTCACAGACCTCCAGCTGGACGAAGCAGGACCCAGACGCTCTGTTCTGCCTGCCTAGTCACTCTTGTCCTTTCCTTACACGGGCAAGTTTTTTGTTACTTCTGTTTGGAGAAAAACAGTTGTAGTGAAAGAAAAGCACACAGGGAATTGCTAAGATCCTGGTAAAAATCTATTCTGTAAACTTGGATGAGGATACATAAGTTTTTATTTTCTCATTTCACTTCAAACACACATGTGCATTTTGCATTTTTCTGGTGTGCCTGTGACATAACTAAAGAATTTTAAAATTCATGTAGTAAAAAACATTGGTTGGGGCTTTCTCAGGTGGTCCAGTGGTTAAGATTTCACCTTTCAATGCAAGGGGTGTGGATTCAATCCCTGGTTGGGGTCCCACGTCTTGCAACCAAAAAAACCATACAAAAAAGAAGTAATATTGTAGCAAATTCAAGAAAGACTTTAAAAATGGTCCATGTCAAAAAAAAAAATCTTAAAAAAATTAAAAAACACTAGTACCATGTTAACATGTTTCGTGAAAGAAATCAGATGTGAAAAGGTACTTACCTAAATCTTTATATAAAATTTTACAACTGGCAAAACCAGGGCAGTGGTTACACTTGAGGGAGTAGTACCGGGAAGCAAACACAGAGTGGATGCACTTGGGAGATGCTAGTAATATTCTGCTTCTTGATCTGGATGCCAATTAAATGGGAACAGTCACTTTATGGCAATTGACTAAGTTGCCTTCTGTATCGCCAAGTCCATGGAAAGAATTAATTGCCCTTTAAGTGGAAGAAGCTTATTCTCTTCCTTGCATTGACACCACCAAGTTTTTTCCCAAGGAAACAGGGCTTTATTCCTCATTGGCTCAGGTATCCATCTTTCTGGAAATGCAGAATTTAGCAAAACTAAAATACGGCACTTTTTTTTTTTTTCCAGCAAGTGATATATGCAACTACAAATAAATACTTGCATTTTTGAAAATTTCTCTTTTCTGCCTCTCCTCAGGCAAAATATTTAAAACAACTTTTAACAACTTTTTATGTACACTTCCATTGCCACTGGCAGTGATATCCAAGAAAACTTTCTGCAATGGTAGAAATGTTCTATACTCTAAATACTAGTCAGTGTGGCTAAAGGCTCTTGAAATGTGATGGAAGAACTGAAATTTTAATTTAATTTTAATTAATTTAAATTTGATTGACCACGTGTGGCTAGATGTACTGTATCATGCAGCACTCTTCAGGAGTGCAGGTACCTTCGCCCCCTAAGATCTTGACAACATTCTCTCTGATAACCTCTACTACTACAACTCTATGTTTCACCCTTTATGCTTCTGTCACCATGATTTACTTAAGGTATGGTACATGGGAGGACTGATGCTGAAGCTGAAGCCCTAATACTTTGGCCACTTGATGCCAAGAGCTGACTCACTGGAAAAGACCCTGATGTTGGAAAAATTGAGGGCAAGAGGAGAAGGGGACGACAGAGGATGAGACAGTTGGATGGCATCACTGACTCAGTGGACATGAGTTTTAGCAAACTCAGGTAGATAGTGATGGACATAGAAGCCTGGCACACTGCAATTCATGGGGTCGCAGAGTCAGACGTGGCTTAGCGACTGAACAACAGCAACAATTTACATGCTATTTCTCCATCATTTCCTTCATCTTCTCCTTTCTGCCTAGAGGGCAGTTTTTTATTCTTCCACATCTTCTATCTTCCATCATTTCCCTTTTCCATCCCTCTTTATGTTTTGATATTCTGGTTCACTAGGACCCTCCCCTGACCTCCTCATTCTTGGTTAGCACCATCCTCACTTTCTTTTCCAAAACACTTTGTGCCTCTTTCCACCATAAAACTTAAGGGAAGTACAATGATCTTTTATAAGTTTGTCTCTCCCACTGTCTTATAAATTCCTTGCAGGTCATATATACCTCTGTTATTTCCGGGAATCAAGACAAATAGGATCATTGAGTGAATAAGGAAGCAGCAGTCTATCCAAGAGTCTGTAGCCCAGACATCTGTGATATGGAGGAAATTTGTGGGAAGAAAGAAATGTACCTTGAGAAAACCCCCTGAAAGAACAAAAGTGGTCCACAAATGGCTAATTTTATTGCAATGCTCTTCATAATAAAAAAATAATTAAAGCAACTTAAAAGACCTACACTGGGAATATGGTTTAATACACTATGCTCTACCCACTAGATGGAATATTATGCCGCTCTTAAAAACTGTAATTATGAAGACTAGGCAGTATAGGGAAAATGTTCATGATCTGCTTAAGTGAAAAAAAAGACCATAAAATTCCTTCTACACCAATGATTAGAACCATATAACATTATGATTGCCTCTGGGCACAAATCAACATTGAATATATAAAAATAAAAATCTTTTCATTGTAAATTGGAAGTGTGTGCTTGCTTTATTTTTTAAAAAAATAATGTTTTAACATTGCTTTGTACTAGTTTTGTTTTTTTTTTAAGGTGATCAAAAATTCATGAAGGTTCCCCTGAAGTAATTCATCCAGCAATGAGCTTTAAGCATGAATGTTTGAGAAACAGCAGTCGTCAGGCGTGTGTCAGTGAAGTGAAGTGAAGTGAATTTGCTCAGTCGTGTCCGACTCTTGCAACCCCATGGATTCTAGCCGACCAGGCTCCTCCATCCACGGGATTCTCCACGCAAGAATACTGGAGTGGGTTGCCATGTCCTTCTGCAGGGGAACTTCCCTACCCAGGGATCGAACCCAGGTCTCCCGCATTGCGGGCAGGTGTTTTACCCTCTGAGCCACCGAGGGAGCGGTGTCTGTGAGGAGAGGAGTAAAGACACAGGTGATTAGGACTTTCGGGGGGCAGAAGGCTCTTTGTCCACTTGTCTGTAGGCGATGCTCCTGAGAACTCCGACGTGTAAAAACTGAAGCTTGGTGTGGAGGGACCAGGGCCAAGCATGAACTTAAACATTTTTCATGTGTACTGAAAAAAGACCCTGAGAATAGCGCAATACAATAGAAGCTTATCGATATCAATTTTCATAAATATTGTATGCTGCTGCTAAGTCACTTCAGTCGTGTCCGACTCTGTGCGACCCCATAGACAGCAGCCCACCAGGCTCCCCCGTCCCTGGGACTCTCCAGGCAAGAACACTAGAGCGGGTCGCCATTTCCTTCTCCCAATGCATGACAGTGAAAAGTGAAAGTGAAGTCCCTCAGTCGTGTCCGACTCCCAGGGACCCCATGGACTGCAGCCCACCAGGCTCCTCAGTCCGTGGGATTTTCCAGGCAACAGTACTGGAGTGGGGTGCCAGTGCCTTCTCCAAAATATTGTATAGGGAAGCCTGGTGTGCTGCAGTCCATGGGGTCACAGAGAGTCGGACACAACTGAGCAACTGAACCAAGTTACAATTAATTTCCGTTTACTACATCTTCCTAGCTTTTCAACATGTTGTCTTTGGTCAGAGATAAGATGCATAAGAAGAGAATAGAGACTTTTTCATTACTTACACCTGGACCATTAAGCAAATTCCTGCTGCCTCTCAGGTCTTATACTGGGAGTGAGGCAGCAATGTGACTATCTCCTTAGGACCGCGAGAGAGCAGGCAGTGAGCCATCTTGTTTTCTGCCCGGAGCAAGCCCGCATCAGCTGAAGAGACCTGAGATCAACCTCCTGCTGCTGAGGAGACATTAGTAGTGACCAGGAATCAGCCAGGAATCAACCACTTTTCCACAGAGGCTTTTTCTGTGCCAGGATCATGTGTTTCACTGAACTTTCATGTCTAAAACTAGTTTAATTCCTTTTATTTATTTGAGAATGGTATTTAGAATTCATCATATAGATGCTAGATGGATTAATTATTAGTAAGGTTTCATTGTTTCTAGGCATTCTCAGTGGACAAAGGAGCTTGGATCTGTCTGTCTGTCTATCTCTCATGCCTACATACACATCTACATTTATCTCATTTATCTATCCATATGAACACACATACATATACACAAATGCATAAAACAAAAACAAAATAAAAACATGCATTCATATTGATACTTGTGAATTTAATTAAATACCTTGGGTTCATTCTAGCTTTTCCACCCCAATTTCTTGCATCATTTGTAACTTCTTTGTCTAAAAGCTAAAAAAAAAAAAAAAAAAAATCAGCTCTCAATATCTACCATATACTTATTTTCTAAATCTAGCATAAAGTATTTTCAGGATTGGTAACCTATAGTTCTGTGAGAACCAACCTTCTATCTAGAATACAATATTTGTGTATGGGTTCTTTCAGTCTTTTGTCTTACATTATCCAATCAAAATATGATTTTCCATTCTGTGTAGTGACGTTATTACTTTTAGTGCAACTAAGTTCATTAATTATAGGTTGTATTTACTGAGGTTTCCCCATACATTGTTGTTGGTTTATAAAGATTTTTAAGAAATTTGCTATTTGTGATGGACAGTTCTATAGGATTTGACACATGTACAGAGTTGTATACCTACCATAATATCACAGTACAAAATAGTTCCATTTCCCTCAAAATTCCCATATGCTTCCTTTGTAGTCAACCAAATTCTTCACTTTCTATCCCTGTTAACCTCTGGCTTGATTTTCTTCCTAACAGTTCTGCTTTTTTTTTTTTTTTTTAAGAATGGCACATATATTGGCAATAAACAACAATTTGCTAAGTCCTATCTGACTCTTTTTGTGACCCCATGGACTGTAGCCCGCCAGGCTCCTTTGTCCATGAGATTTCCCAGACAAGAATACCGAAGTGGGTTGGCATTTCTTCCTTCAGGGTATCTTTCCAACCCAGAGATTAAGCCCATGTCTCCTACATTTACAGACAGAATCTTTACCACTTAGCCACCAGAAAAGCCCATTGGCAATAAATGGTATCATATTCTATGCAGCCTCTTGAGTCTGGTTTCTTATGCTTGGCAAAATGCACTTAGATTCGTCTATTTTTTTTTTAATGCATGTGCCAGTTTGTTTATGCATTCACCAATTGAATAATATCCATGGTATTTCTAAATTTTGGTGAGTGCAAATTAGCTTCTATAAACATTCACATACAGATTTTTGTGTGAGATTTTCATTTTTCACTTTAGTAAATACCCAGAAGGAGAACTGGTGGGTCATATCATAAGTGTATGTTTAACTTCATAGCAAAAACTAAAACAAACATGCTATACTGTATTCCACAATGTGGCTATATTCCTGGTAGCACTATTTTGCCCTTTTTTGTCTTTTGTACTCCTACTAGCACTGTAATGACTTCTAGTCACTTTGTATCGTTGGCAGTGTTTGATATTTAATTTTTTAGCCATTCTAATAGATGTGCAGTAGTATCATTCTGTGGTTTTACTCCCCTAATGACTAATGATGTTGAGCATCTTTTCATATGTCAGTTTGCCCTCTGTATTTGCTTTGATGAAGAGTCTGTTCAGATCTTTCTAAGTTTTTTTTTTTTCCTACTAAGTTTTAATTGGACTGTTCATTTTATTGCTGAGTTTTAGGAGATCTTAAGGCAATGGCACCCCACTCCAGTACTTTTGCCTGGAAAATCCCATGGACGGAGGAGCCCGGTAGGCTGCAGTCCATGGGGTCGCTAAGAGTCAGACCTGACTGAGCAACTTCACTTTCACTTTTCACTTTCATGCACTGGAGGAGGAAATGGCAACCCACTCCAGTGCTCTTGCCTGGAGAATCCCAGGGACGGGGGAGCCTGGCGGGCTGCCGTCTATGGGGTCGCACAGAGTCGGACACGACTGAAGTGACTTAGCAGCAGCAGCAGCAATGTATCTTGAATAGAAATTTTTTTTTTTCCGAAGTATAATTTGCAAATACTTTCTTTCAGTCTATAGCTTGCCTTTTCATTCTCTCAATAGTGAGTTCTGTAGAACAAACATTTTAAATTTCATAAAATCCAATTCATTTTTTTCTTCAATGGATCATGTTTATATCAAAAAAATTCTGCCTAAAACTAATAATGATTTTCTCCTTCATTTTGTTCTAGAAGGTTAATAGTTTTAGATTTTATACTTAGAGCTATAATCCGTTTTGAGTTTATTTTTGTGTATGTTGCAAGCTATGGATACAGTCATTAATTTGCACATGAATATCCAACTGTTCACCACTATTTGTTGAAAAGACTGTCCTTTCTCCATTGATTGCCTTTCTGCCATTGTTACAAATCAATTGATAATATTTGGGTATGCCTATTTCTAGGTCTTCTATTCTGCTTCATTGATTAATTAATCATTAATTTCACCAATGCCATGCTGTCTTGATTATGGCAGCTTTATAGCAATGTTCAACTTTATTAGTCACCAGGGAAATGTGAAGTAAAACCATAATGAGATACCACTGTCCACTCACCAGAACTAAAACTGACAAAACTAAATGCTAAATGTGGGCGATCACGTGGAAAAACCAGTCACTCCTACATGTCTACTGCGTAAAATGTACAGCCACTTTGTAACATGATCTGGCCAACCCTTATAAAACTGAGCACTGGAATTATCCTAGTAATAATTTCTATAGAAATAAAAATGTATGTCCACAAAAAAGACTTACACAAGAATATTATTGTGCCCAGCAACCCCCACCCCCACCAGATAATAACCCAAGCTTGCAGAAAGGCAACTGAGGCTTCAGGGAACAGGGTGAGGGTAACCAAGGTGTCAGACTGCAGTGGGAAAAAGGAAGCTTCAGAGGACAGCGATCAGGAGGTGGCAATGAAAATAATAGATTCCAAAACAAAGGCCAGAAGTGGAGTTTTAATAAAGCATTCAGACAGTAATTTGATGTAGAGGATTTATGTGGCAAAAACAGAACTATGTTCAGCAACACAGAACTGAACATAATTTTTCATACAAAGTTTTCGTAAAACCACATTGCATTTTCTTCCTGATTACTTGCCTGACTACTTCCTGACTACGTACTTCAAGAGAGACAAGCTTCATCTAAATTATTTCATCTGATTGATGATTGTCATTTTTAAATTTATTGCTATTTCTGTCTCAGGTATTCCTTTGGAAAAAGTATGTGGATTCATTACATATTCTAATGTATTGCCTATAGATTATAAGATAAAGTCAAACATGTATCTGCTGATACTTTTTAAGTTGACCTGTCTTTATACTTAGAAATGTCTCTTGATAGTAGGCTTCCCTGGTGACTCAGATGGTGAAGAATCTGCCTGAAATGCAGGAGAGCCATGTTTGATCCATGGGTTGGGAAGATTCCCTGGAGAAGGAAACAGCACCCACTCCAGTATTCTTGCCTGGAGAATTCCATGGACAGAGGAGCCTGGCAGGCTATAATCCATGGGGTCACAAAGAGTCAGACATGACTGAATGTCTGATAGTTTCTGACTATCAGAAACGGTCTAAGGTTTTTCAATAGGCAAATTAAACAAACCATGTAAAATGGAATTTTGCTTATGCTCAGTCATATCTGACTCTTTGCAATACTGTGGACTATAGCCTGCCAGGTTGCTCTGTCCGTGGAGTTTTCCAGGTAAGAATACTGGAGTGGATTGCCATTTCCTCCTCCAGGAGATCTTCCCTACCAAGAGACCAAACCCATATCTCCTGTATCTTCTGCATCAGCAGGCAGATTCTTTACAACTGTGCTTTGGGAAGCCCTGTATAATGGAATTTGTTGTTGTTCAGTCGCTCAGTGTGCCCCACTCTTTGCAACCCCCATGGACTTCAGCATGCCAAGTTTCCCTGTCCTTCACCACCTCCTGGAGTTTGTTCAAACTCAGGTCCAGTGAGTCGGTGATGCCTTCCAACCATCTTGTCCTCTGTCATCCCCTTCTCCTGCCTTTAATCCTTCCCAGAATCAAGTTTTTTCTAATGAGCCAGCTCTTCCCATCAGGTAGCCAAAGTATTACAGCTTCAGCTTCAGCATCAGTCCTTCCAATGAATATTCAGGGTTGATTTCCTTTAGGATTGACTGGTTTGATCTCCTTGCAGTCCAAGGGACTCTCAAGAGTCTTCTCCAGCACCACAGTTTGAAAGCATCAATTCTTCAGCGCTCATCCTTCTTTATGTTCCAACTCTCACATCTGTATATGCTGCTACTGCTACTAAGTCGCTTCAGTTGTGTCCAACTCTGTGCGACCCCTTAGACGGCAGCCCACTAGGCTCCTCTGTCCCTGGGATTCTCCAGGCAAGAATACTGGAGTGGATTGCCATTTCCTTCTCCAATGCATGAAAGTGAAAAATGAAAGTGAAGTCACTCAGTCGTGTCCGACTCTTAGCGACCCCATGGACTGCAGCCTACCAGGCTCCTCCATCCATGAGATTTTCCAGGCAAGAGTACTGGAGTGGGGTGCCATTGCCTATTCCATATAAGACTACTGGAAAAAAACATAGCTTTTACTATACGGACCTTAGTCAGTAAAGTAATGTCTCTGCTTTTTAACATACTATCTATGTTTGTCATAGCTTTTCTTCTAAGAAACACTCAACAATAAAAGCAACAAACTACTCCCATTACAGGTTGAGTGAAACAAGACTTATCCAAGACTACATATTGTAGGATTCCATTTATATGGGTTCTGGAACAAGCAATGTTCATTTATGGTGCATTAAAAAAAATCACAACAGCGATTGCCTGGTTAGGTAGGATGGTATAGAGGTTGACTGGGAGGAGGCATAAAGGAAATTTCTGCAGGGATGATAATGTTCTGCATCTGGATCAGGGTTTGAGCTGCACGGGTATGTGCTCTTGACAACACTTACTGCATGGTGCACTTGGAACTTTACTTGGAAAGGAAAAAAGAACAATACTTACTGTTCCCTTAGGAAGATGTCTGGAAGTAGATAGCTCCAGGGTTCTATGTATCACTGATATTATAAAAGATCCAGGTCCTTTCTTTCTTTCTATTTTACTGCCTTCCAAAGCTGGCTTTTTGTTTTCATCCTCATGGCCTTATGATCAACATGGCAGTCCTAATGTGTGTTGCCTGGCACCTTGATCAAGTCTGTGAGCCACAGAGTCAAATGGGAGCTGAATTTTAGTCTTTCTACATATTGATTCTGTGGTCTTGGACATACTTCTTAACTTTGAAAAGTCTAAGCTACCTAACTCTAAAGTGCAGCTAATCATATCTGCTCCATAGAGCTGCTGTGAAGTTTAAATGAGATAACCATGTGAAGTGCTTCTTAAAGAACAGCATTTTTTTTTTTTTTTGGTAGAAAAATGCATAGATGAGATCAAACTATAGTATCCTTAACAGGGGTTTTTTAAGAGTTCATGTTGCTTTCAGTTTTGCTTAGCTGGCACTCAGGTTTTTAGAAAACTACTACTGCAATGTATAAATAGTACAGTTGACCGTTGAACAATGTGGGGGTTAGAGGTACAGTCAAAAACTTCTGACACCTCAATAACTTAACTACTAATAGCCAGCTATTAACTTGAAGCCTTACTGATGACATAAAAAGTCAATTAACACATATTTTGTATGGCATATGTATTATATGCCATATATATTTTTACAATAAAGAGACCTAGAGAAAAGAAAGTGTATCAAGAAAATCATAAGGGAAAATACACGTACAGTTCTGCACTGTATTTATCAATATGATAAATTTATATCATTTGTTTATAAGATGAATTGACTGTCAGTACTTACATCAATATTATCTCACATGATACACTAGATGTTACACATATTACTAACATTAGACATCAAAAACAAAGATATGTGAAAAAGAAATTTATATTTATTCAAAGGTATAAGGATCCATGGCCTGATAACGAAGCAACAGCAAAATGATTGCTTTATGTTAGTCTAGTGTGTTGCTTCATGGTAAGCTAGCCTATACCCTGAACAAATCATTATAAAATGTTTTGGGCATACAGTATCATAGTCATAAGACAGTACTGTAAACATTGGTACTTTTTTTTTTTTTTAAGCCGCTTGTGATGCTAGGCTGATATGAAATTTCTTAAATTATGAGAGAGACAAGCATACTGTATGGCAAGGGCCCCCAACCTACAGGATCTAATTCTAGATGATCTGAGGTGGAACTGATGTAATAACAATAGAAATAAAGTGCACAACAAATGTAATGTTCTTGAATCATCCCGAAACCGTCCTTCCCACTCCAGTCCATGGAAAAATTGTCTTCTATAAAAGCGGTCCCTGGTGCCAAAAAAGTTAAGAGACCACTACTGTTTGGTAAGGTGATTCACTGAAAGCAAAAGTTATGAAATAGTAGCAAAACTAATACATTATTAATTTTGCATTAAATATCTCTCATCTTAAGCCTATATGAGGACAGACTATCCTGTACAAGTCTTGCACATGATGTCGTACACGATGAATATTTAGGTCATGATGATAATGACACAGAAACCTCTCATACAGTGGTTGCTGTACAGTCACTAGATTTTCAAACAATGCCTCTCACACACATACACAGCAGGTATGTTTATTAATATTATCTGTATGGTATGATGATTGTTTACTATTAAATCAAGAGGATCATCTTCAAGATCTTCATACTTATCATCTTCACGTTGAGTAGTTTGAGGAAGAGAAAGAGGAGACATTGGTCTTGCTGAGTCAGGGGTCACAGAGGTGGGAGAGGAGGAGGAGGTGGAAGGGGAGACAGGAGAGACAGGCACACTTCCTGTCATTTCACGGAAATCTATCATAATCTCTGTCTGACTCTATTGCTTTTGTATTTCTTTTCAGATGCTTCTACACGTTACTAATCTTTCTTCCACCATTTGCTTTAGCTTCAGTGTCCATATCATAGAAGGGTCCCTGTTGTAAAAGAAGTCTAAAGCAGTCTTGAACAGTTGAAACTCTTCTGCCAGACTGTAGGATATCTATTTGTTCTCTGGCACTGCTTCTTCTATGTCCTTTTCCTCATCGCCTACACTGGTTTGGAAGCACTCATTTCTATCAGGTCATCTTCTATTAATTTCTGGTGTGGTGTCTATTCACTCCTGAATTTCTTGAAGATTCATATCTAAAACCCTCACCAACACCCTCATATTTTTTGGTTATATTCAGTCTCTTTCTCGATTTTCTTGATTGCCTCTGTTATAAATTCTTTGAAGCCATACACAACATCTGGACACGGCAAGAATTTACTGTTTTGGGCTTGTCGCTGTTCACAGCTTTTTCCATAACAATGATGACACCTTTGATGGTGTGATCCTTCCAGACCTTCATGATGTTCTATTGGAGTTCTCTTCCATAGTGTTGATGATCCTTTTACAATATCATGTGGAATGAGCCTCAAAGGTCCTGTGACTCCCTAATCTAGTGGCTGCTTTAGAGACATTGTGTTTGAGAATGAACAGACCACTTTGACCCCTTCAGTGTTGAGCTCATAAAGTTCTGCATGACTACGGGCATTGTCCAGGGAAAACAGATGGAAAGGACCATAGATAGAAACAATCCAGAAAAAAGGGTTCTTGTTGTCCAGCACTTCTTGTTGTTCAACCAAAAGACTGGCAGCTGACAGTGTCTTTTCCTTCAAGGGTCACACATAAGCAGCTTTGTAGATCAGGGCAGTTGCAGAACTGATCATAAACCGGACTGTTTTTGTACAAAACAGTAGCATTAAACTCTTCCTTCCTGCCTTAAATCCTGGTGCTCGTTTATCTTCCGTACTAATAGATATCCTTTGTGGCACTTTATTTTTCCAGAAGAGGACATTTTTTTCTGCATTAAAAACCTGTCTAGGAAGATATCCTTTCTCCCCAGTGATTCTCTTAATGACATCTGGGAACTCATCCTGCATAAGTTAGCCATCTTCCAACTTGGTCCAGGGTGATGAACGAGGGTTAAGTTGCCCTAGAGTGAAAATCACTCTATCAAACACACTCTGATATAACTTAATTCCAGTTTAGCTCAAGACTGTACCCTCTACTCCAAATATCTACTTTTAGATTGGTAGAGAGTCATTCCCTGAGACTTAACATCATTATTCACAAAGTCTGCTTTCATAAAGCAATTCATTTTTTAAGGTGGAATGGAAGGTCAAGGGATAGAAAAATAGAGTGAAAAGCAAAATCACTATAAGTAAACAGCTTAAGTAGGTGCTTCCCCTGATTTAGTTAGTTAGTTCAGTCGCGCAGTTGGGTTCGACTCTTTGCAACCCCATGAATTGCAGCATGCCAGGCCTCCCTGTCCATCATCAACTCCCGGAGTTCACCCAGACTCACGTCCATTGGGTCAGTGATGCCATCCAGCCATCTCATCCTCTGTCGTCCCCTTCTCCTCCTGCCCCCAATCCTTCCCAGCATCAGTCTTTTCCAATGAAAAGTCTTTCCCCCTCACTTACATAAGGACAAATGTACACCATGATGTCTCCTTGGCTCCATCAGGCCCTGTACAGAATCCAGAAAGGCCCCAGAGACTCGTTGGCTAGCTTACACAGTAAGTTGGGTTCTTATTTTATAACTCTGATTCTTTCTCATGTCTCAGCTCAAGGGCTCAGAGATCAAAGAGGAAACCTCCCTTGCTGGATACCAGCTCTACATGGGTTCAACGGAGCTAAGTTGCTTTTCAATTCCAGGCTGCTCCCATTGTCACACGACTGCAAATCCTCCCCAGGGGCCAAGTGTGGGGCGAGCTGACCTCAGCTACCCTGTGAGTTAGTCTCCAAAGCAGGCAGGCTGAGGTCACCCTTCACCCTGGCTTCCTGCACAATCATTCAGCGGTCTCCCAGCGAGAGCAGGGAACAGCTATAGTTAGATTTTTCATTTAAAATTTGGCACCGCCTACAGTCATTCGCTTTCCTTCCAACGATGGTTGCCATTATATTAAAAAGAGTAAATTTGCTGCTGCATTACTTACTGCCCAGAAAATCCAGCTGAAACCTGCTCCTGCCAAATCCGCAGTTTCAATGCAAGGCCAGAGACTTTAAATAGCTCCTGCGAGTGAGGATTTTCTGCTCTCTATAAAAAAAAAAAAAGAAATTTTATTTTGATAAAGCCTCAGTTTGAAGGATTGGACATGGACCATTAGAAACAGAAAATGGTTGTCCCTCTCTCTCAATTTCTGACCACCCCATTTGCCTAATTCTCAAAGGCAAATTCTCCTCAGAGTGGTGGTACTTGGTGGTTTTGATGAGTGAGGGGATTTTTCTTTACTTACATTTTGCCAGAAGTCCCTCAAGTCTTCTTTTAGAGGCCCATCCTCCACACTTAAAATGTTTATGCCTACAGGCTCACAAGTATACAAAGCTATTAAAAAAAACAACAGTGGAAAGAGAGAAGTGAAAAAAATGCAAGTTCTCAGAAGGTCCCCAGATTGGGTAGTGGCCTCCTTCTCCTGAGATTTTATGTGATTCCCTTTACTTATTTCATAGTGCTGCAAACAAGAAAGCAGGAAAGTATAGAAGTGAGTTTTTTTCTTTTTCCTTTCCTATTCATTTTTCTAGCTCCAAATTATCATGGACCTAAACCATTTCAGAAGTTTGAATAGATGTTGAATGGTGACGCAGGGAAAATAAGAAACAGATAGCAGAATGCATTGTTTTAATAAATGTGTAATTTTGTAGAAGTTTGACAGTTTGCAGTTACTAGGATATATGCCCTTTTTCTTAAAATATCTTCAGAGATCAAGTCTGAAAGCTTGATTGTCTAACTTGCTTACAATTTGGAAGTTTTGGTAATCACACCTTACCTTGCTTCGATTGGTATGATGTGCTGGGGGGAGGATCTTGACACCTATAAGAGTAAGAATATAAAGATGTTTCCACCCCCACTGTGGCATCTACAGGGAATTCTGCTAAAACGTTTTGAGAAGTTTTAACCTTTCAGAGGTTCCTTTCATCCAGAAATTTTAGTTTACCTTCTTGAGACCACATAGACCAGATTGAATACCTTTTACAAGATACTATTTAAAGACTCTATTTTTCCCTCCCTTGGAATATTGTAGCATCTTGGATAAACACCCTATCACTCAGTCAGTCACATGTAATAGCATGGCTTGTGCACCCCTTTTTACTCGGGTGGTGGTCCCCTCCCTGTGTTTGGGTATACTTTGTCTGGTCTATTTCTTAGAGGAATGTCCTTGGGCTGCACGAGACTCTTGTGGACAGGTGAAAACCCGTGCATCTGGGAATTTATTGCTCATCCTCAAGGCTTTTGGCCAAGAAATCACAGATGGGAAGTTTGAAAACCCAGTTCAGTGACAAAGTTGTCTCAATTCTGGATAACTCTGAGGTCTCTCACTTGAGAGCTTCCCTGTAGAGCCAGGTAAAATTGAGGTTTAAAGTACCTCCTGCTCAGCGTCCTCTCCCTCCCTGTCCTGCTTCCAAGAAATCTTCCTCATCCATCTTCTCAGAGCCCTTCCTTAATAAATCACTTTCACATTAGTCCTCATTTTAGAATCTGCTTCTTGGTAACTGAAGATAGTGTATCTTCCTCTTAATAAGGAACAATCAAAACAAACATTACTCCATGAGTGGGCTAATCAGTATACCGTAAAATAGAACTAACTGCTTGTTTATTCGAGGCACTGTAATCTAATCAGAGCAATGTGATGAAACTGTGACTATTACGGAAGGGAAATCCAGACTCTGTAATCGAGGGATTTAGGTTTTAGCCCTCATCAACTAATGAAAAAACAGACCTCCCTTGACAAAAGGTTTATACATTCAGTGAAAGGGTGGTCTAGAAGCACTATGCCAGTTAACACAGGGAGAAGACAAGACAGACATCCTGTAGGAGGTAAATTAAATTATTTGGAGTTTGAATTTATATAATCCGGATGTTCCAGTTATTCCTAAGGCAAGAAACAAACATAAAATATGTTCTAAGAGAATCCTACTTCCAGCTATGACAGAACATATTAAATATGGCTCAACCTTTTGCCAAAACAATTATATAAGTGAAGAAAGTATTCAAAATAGCTAGATGCTATTTAGATGTTGGAAGACTGGCAGTGCAGGTTTATGATTCTTAAGAGAATGAACTCAAGGAAAGGGGGCCCTTGGATCATGAAGTCTTTCTCTCCGGGGGACACTTCCAGGTGTCTGCACAGATGGAGGACCATTAACAAAGCATGCTGACTCAGAAGACGAATGCGCAGAGACAGACAAATACAATATGATGTCACTCACATGAGGAATCTAAACAAATGATATAAGCAAACTTATCTACAAAACAGAAAGACTCAGAGACAAAGGAAACAAACTGATGGTTCTCAAAGGTGATTGTGGAAGGGGGGACGATAAATTAGGAGTTTTGAGATTAAAATATATACTGCTATATATAAACTAGATAACCAACAGGATGTAGTGTATACCACAGGGAACTCTGCTCAGTATCTTATTCTAACATATAAAGGAAAAAATCTAAAAGAGAATATATACATATATATGTATATATAAAAGAATCTGCCTGCAGTACAGGAGACCCAGGTTCAATCCCTGAGTTGGGAAGATCCCCTGGAGAAGGGGATGGCAACCCACTCCAATACTCTTGCCTGCAGAATTCCATGGACAGAGGCACCTGGTGGGCTACAGTCCATGGGGTTGCAAAGACATGACTGACATGTGCTTAGTCACTCAGTCATGTATGTATATACACACACATATAACTGAATGTTATATGTATGGAGAAGAGAAAGGCTACCCACTCCAGTATTCTGGCCTGGAGAATTCCATGGACTGTATAGTCCTTGGGGTTGCAAAGAGTAGGACACGACTGAGCGACTTTCACTTTCACTTTTTGTTTTCACAAAAAACTGACACATATACATATAACTGAGTACATATACCTGAATATATATACATACACACATATACATATAATTGAATCACTTTCCTGTACACCTGAAACTAACACAGGATTGTAAATCAGCTATATTTCAAATTTAAAAATTAGAAAAAAGAAGATAGATGTTAAAGTAAGTGATCATGAAGAGAGCTGGCATTTGTGAAGCAGGATAATCAGAAGTAAAGCGAGCTCACATAGGACTTCCCTGGTGGTTCAATAGTTAGGACTCCATGCTTCCAATGCAGAAGGTGCAAATCCGATCCCTAGTGGGGGAACTAAGATCCCACATGATGCCATAGCACAGCCAAAAAGAGAGAGAGAGAGAGAGAGAGAGAGAGAAAGCACTTCCAGAGATGTAGCTGCTGCTGAAAACTGTGAAGTGAAAGTCGCTCAGTCGTGTCCAACTCTTTGCATCCCCATGGACTATACAGTCCATGGAATTCTCCAGGCCAGAATTCTGGAGTGGGTAGCCTTTCCCTTCTCCAGGGCATCTTTCTAACCCAGGGATTGAACTCAGGTCTTTCACATTGCAGGTGGATTCTTTACCAACTGAGCCACAAGGGAAGCCCAAAAGCTGTGAAAGTGTCCCCCTAAGTTTTCATCTGAAAGATAAGCTTTGTATTCTTAGGGTAGGTTTCTGTGAAGTCAGACAAAGAATACTTGAAGGGGGAAATATAAAACAGCTACTAGGAAGCTGCAGGCTACCAACTCTTGAAGCTCACTGGAGATGCTGAGACAGCAGCCCTTGCTGGGTGACCTCAGGGAACACCCTAGAAACTGAGCCAACAGAGAAATTCCCGTTCAACCCACAGAGCTGTTCAAACCTAGAACTGAAATGAGAATGAACAGAGAAGACAACCAAGCGGACATGGCTATGCCTTCTCAAATCAGGCACCGTAGATGAGAAATGCATGCATATTTGACTTCCTTTTGACTTCACATGTATAAAATCACAATTATTTTCATTAAAGTTGTCTGACAACCAAAGATACTGGTAGAAGTCCCCTCTTCTTAGTAACTTTAACATCAGATTTTCTGATAGTACACAGTAAGCTATGACCACTGGGTATGAGAATACTGGGGTCTCGTTTCACACAACTTCAAGTGCAGTGAACTATTAAGTCATAAGCTGCGCTGCACACATGACAATAGCTACTGTTCATTTCTCTTAATTTGACTTTTGATGCAGCACACCCCATCCCTTTGTCAAACGTGAGGTGAAAATAGGAATAAAAGAATGCAGGTGAGTAGAACATATAAAGATATACCTGGGGAATTATATATATATGCCACATATATTTTCAATGTACATAATATATTCAGTCTATAGTTCCAAAAATCAAGTTTTGTTTTTTTTTTTCTTTAGTAATATATCAGTGCTGGGTTGAGCTTTAATTTTTAAACTTTTCAGTGGAACCCTGAAATCAGCTTGAAGAGAATAATGTGTCGGTATAAGAGGTGTATTCAGAGAAGGCAATGGCAGCCCACTCCAGTACTCTTGCCTGGAAAATCCCACAGATGGAGGAGCCTGGTAGGCTGCAGTCCATGGGGTCGCTGAGAGTCGGACACAACTGAGCGACTTCACTTTCACTTTCACACATTGGAGAAGGAAATGGCAACCCACTCCAGTGTTCTTGCCTGGAGAATCCCAGGGACGGGGGAGCCTGGTGGGCTGCCGACTATGGGGTCGCACAGAGTCGGACACGACTGAAGTGATTTAGCAGCAGTATAATACGTGTATTGGGGCTTTCCTGGTGGCTCAGAGGGTAAAGCATCTGCCCGCAATGCGGGAGACCTGAGTGCGATCCCTGGGTCAGGAAGATCCCCTGGAGAAGGCAATGGCAACCCACTCCAGTATTCTTGTCTGGAAAATCCCATGGACGGAGAAGCCTGGTAGGCTACAGTCCATTTGGTCACAAAGAGTTGGAAACCACTGAGTGACTTCACTTTCATTTTTTCATGCATAATATTAACAAGCTTAATATATTTACATGTATATGTCCCTTGATATGACATGGACTCTTCGGTCACAGCTTGTATTTACTAGGCATTTAGAAAAGATTTGTAAGTTTTTTAAGGAGAGAAGAAACACAGAGGGAAGTATGGAAACAACTCACTGCATTATTCATCATCAATAGAAAACAATTATCAACCTCATTAATTAATATTTATATTTAAATATTTATTGAAACCCTGAACTAAGCACCTATATCTTATTTTCTAGATATATATGGCCAATATAGCCAACCAACTGCCTTATAATCAGACGAAGTAAACATATAACAGGCTATATTGCTAAAGCTTTAATTAGGTACAATTAACCTTTATATTTATTTTTTTCAAGACTTTTACAGAAACATTTTTCATGCTAGCAATTAACATGTGTATCTGTATTCCTAAAGCTTTAAAAAAATCAAACCTACTGAATGATCAATTATAACACTGTTTAGTGAGCTAACAATTTAAGTATGAAGCTAATGTAGGTATGAAGCATATTGAGAGGTTGCATATATGTACATATACACACACAATTACACATACACACACATACTTTTTTTTTTTTTTTAATTGGTGCTACCTCCCAGTCGTCTGGGAAACTAGTCTGGTCCATCCAGCTACCCCTTCTCCCAGCCTGCTTTGGGGGACTGGCATGGAGTGAGAGGCCACCTTCTGAGTGTACTGCAGCCCACGCACTCCCACAGGGAAAGGGAGGCACTCAGAAACTATGTAAACCCCTGCCTCTGGATAGAGGAGTGGGGGCAGGCGGCAGCCCTCCTGGGACCTCCCAGCCCCAGGCGATGCAGGGGCTAGGTCTCTGGAATGGCCAGGCCAGGCAGGCCCAGCTTGCCCTATTCCAAAGCACTGCACTGCTCTCCCAGTGGACACCAGGGACTTCTTTTCTAACTTGGGGAAGGGGCAGGGTCTGGGTGGAGCCACACAGCCACCCCCAGCCCTTTGCTGCAGATGGTCCAGAGACCACCCTGCTTCCAAAAGTTATGTCTGGCCTCCAAATCTAGCCAGGCTGAACCCTGGGGACATTAACTAAAGATAAGAAGGGGTGGGAGGGCAAACTGGGATGTTGGGGGAACAGGGTGGGTTGGGTTTTACATTTGTTGTTGTCTAGTTGCTAAGTCATGTCCCAATTCTTTATGGCCCCATGGACTGTAGCCCTGTAGAAGCCCGTCAGGCTCCTCTGTCCAGAGGATTTTCCTGGCAAGTATACTGGAGTGGGTTGCCATTTCCTACTCCAACACATACATTTTTTTAAAGGAATTATCTCACATGACTGAGGAGGCTGCAGGTCTGAAATCTGTAGGACAGGGTAGCTGGAAACCCAGAAAGGAGTTGGTGTTGCTGCAGTTTTGAGGGTGAATTTCTTCCTCACCTGTTGACCTGTGAAACTAGAAAATAGAGACTTGCTTCCAAAATACAGTGGTGAGACAGAATAGGACAGAATATTCTTATTCAATATTCAAAAATTCAATATTCAATATTCAAAAATTCTCCAGATTCTACCCGTTACCCAATCCCAAAGCCACTTCACATTTTAAATGATTTCCAACAGTAGTGCCCCATTTCTCAGTACCAAAGTCTGTGTGACTATCTTAGAGCTGTTACAGCAAAATATCAAAACCTAGGTGACAATAGAGGCAGAGATTGGCGTGATACATCTATAAGCCAAGGGTCAAGAATGCGAGCAACCATCAGAAGCTAGAAGCAGCTTGGAAAAGTTCTTCTGTAAGGGCTTCATGGGGAACCCAGCCCTGTGGACACCTTTATTTTGAATCCTAGTCTCTAAAACTGTGAGAATGAGTTTCTGTTGTTAAACCACCCAGTCTGGTACTTGTTACAGCAGCCACAACAAACTAATATACTGTTAAATCTTGCTTTTTCTTTCTCTTGTATATTCAACGTGTTTATGTTCTTCAGCTACTTCTCTTTTGCTCTTCAACTTTGGAAAGCCATTAAGTTGATTTTTTTTTAACTCTTTCTTTCTCCAATTTCCTAATTGCCAATGTATAATAGTATATTCTCAGGTCGGCATTTGTACCAATTCCTTTCCTAACACTTAATCTTGTACATGCAAAATCTTTCTAAAAGGAAAATCCTTCATATGTTCTACTACTGGTTCAGCAGTGCTGAAGCCAGACATGGTTCACCTGAAGACCAGATGTTAGCAACATTGCTACATAGACTTTACCAGGATGTAACGTTCACATTGCAAGGATTCGAACTGATACGTTCATCAAGCATTTATCTTGCGTCCACTACGTTGAAGATACTAGCTAGTCACTGGACAGAAGAACATCAGAAGGTTTAATAAATGTTTTATTGAAGAAAAAAATAATCTAAATTATATTGACATTAGTAATTGTCTCACTTTGCCAAGAGCCAACCTTCTCCCAAACAGTAGCCAAGCTAGTAACGGCCCAGTCCCAGTTTCCTTCTCTTTCTTACTTTTCTACTGAGTCACTGAGACCCCAGCATGTCCCACAACTCACTCACTACTAAGCCAACCTCTGTCATTCACCACCTGTGTGACTTGCTTTGAATTCTCTGTACTGCAAATATAACAGTTCCAAAACTTCCATGACAATACATTTGATGACCCAGAGTTATTTTGAAGATTCAAAATGATAGCCTATCTTGTGAAAATACAACATGATAACTGTTAACTATTGTTACTGCTGCTCTCAAGGACGCTGCAATCTAATGGGGAAGAGCTGTGGAGCAATTATTTCTCGGTTCACAGAAAATATGTATACTTGTAATCAGCTTGAGTAGTATCTTTCCTGCCACCTTGACTCTTGTCTAACTTTGGTATTCATTTAGGAAACTAAAATACAGTTTATGCTGGTCAGCTCAAGGTTTTCTAGAGTTTACATCATGGGAAAAAAGTGTCCTAAGGCGATGAAAGGTAAGTTCCACTTGAGAATACAAGAAAAGATCACTTCCTACTTGTGGACAAAGGCACCATTCAGCTAGCTGTTCACTCTGCTTCCAGATTCCTTTATTTGTTACTTCCCGTTTATTGAGCAAGAACTCCTCTGCGTTTGGCCTTTGTTTTGCCTGTAAACAGTAGAAGAAGAGTCATTATTTAGCTTGTTCTTTGTCACTACCTGTGACCTTAGGTGTTTCAAAATAAGTTGACGAGTCAGCTATGTCTTAACAACCTTGCTGACAGTTGATAACCTCACTGTTTTCTTCCAATCTTATCATGCTAAGGTGGTAGGACAAAGTCAGACATTGGTGTGGATTCCATTTCTACAACATAGCAGCTGTACATTCTTTTGGGTAAATGAATTAATCTCTCTGAGGCTCAGTTTCCTCAGTGTAAAGTGAGAGAAATAAGGACAAGATAAAGTAATCAGATGAAGAGTTACCACATGATATGGCTGATGAAATGATCATGCTTATTATTTTTATTTATTCTTCAGTGGTCATTGTGTTTGTTTACCATGATATTTTTTAGTCAAACCGATCATATATATGTGGAACTGGGGAGAAAGAGACAAGGGCCATTGAATACAGAGCAGGGTGCTGAGCATGGCGACAGCTGGATATACTTAATGTGCATGCTGTCTGCCCTTGAGATGGCCAGCATTAGTTGGTCCTGACCTTGACCTCAGATGACCCATTCCTGGATACTTCCTTTCCTATCAGTCCTTCCTTCAGCTATTTTTTTTTTTTTTTTAGTGTGACTTTCCTTTTTAAACATATCTTACAAAGTAAGTTAATAGAGCAATTATTTATTTTACCAGTAGAAAAGGATAGTGTGAAGCAGTACAAGGAAGATTGTAACATCTATCTTCTTGTTCAATCAGTCAGTTGTGTCTGACTCTTTACGACCCCATGGACTGCAGCACGCCAGGATTCCCTGTCCTTTACTATGTTCTAGAGTTTGCTCAGATTCATGTCCATTGAGTCAGTGATGGCATCTTAGCATTTTAGAAGAGAAATAATCTGGATTTGGAATCTAATTCTGCTACTTAGTAGTGTTATGACCTTGAACAAGCTACTTATTTCCCTGAATTTTGGATTCTTGACAAAAAAATGGCTATAATTTTATCTGTCTGAACTGGTTTTTGAAAGGAAAAAACACATTGCACAGGAAGCACCTAGAATATATTCTAACCTAAAACTGAGAGGCTAAATGTTAATGCTATGAAGATACTAATTATTATAACTGAGAGGTTTTGTGACAAAATGTTCCTGCTGTTCTACTTCTAGAATAATTAATGAGAAAAAATTAATGACATTTTGAAAATAACAAAATGGGGAAACTTGCCATTCTAGATATTAAAATATATGGCTGATTTAAACAAGGATATACTGATTCAATAGATGGAGCAAGTAAACAGACCAATCTAAAACAAGGTTTAGCATATACATAAGAATTTATGTATATTATTATGATAAAAGAAGAATCACAGATAAATTAGAAAGGTATGCATTGTTTAATAATTGATATTAGGGAATTTAACTAAATATGTAGTAAAATATGGCTTAATCTTTAATTTGCAATATATAATATAGTAAATTCCAGATAGAAAATATAAAACTGTAGTAAGATATTGGTGGAGAAGGCAACGGCACCCCACTCCAGTACTCTTGCCTGGAAAATCCCATGGACGGAGGAGCCTGGTAGGCTGCAGTCCATGGGGTCGCTAAGAGTCAGACACGACTGAGTGACTTCACTTTAACTTTTCACTTTCCACTTTCACACATTGGAGAAGGAAATGGCAACCCACTCCAGTGTTCTTGCCTGGAGAATCCCAGGGACGGGGGAGCCTGGTGGGCTGCCATCTATGGGGTCACACAGAGTTGGACACGACTGAAGCGACTTAGCAGCAGCAGCAGCAGCAGCAGCAGCAGTAAGATATTGGAGAGATTAAGTGACTTGCTCAAGATCCCACAGTAGATGAACGGTATAGCTAGAAATTAAATCCATACATCCTAACCACTGTGTAACATAAAACTGTATGAATCATGTGTCATCAGTTCTTTTAAGGCACCTAAATAAATATACACACATATGCACACCATTGTTTAGTTGCTAAATCATATCTGACTCTTTTGCGAGCCCCCATGGAGCTGAGCGCCGAAGAATTGATGCTTTTGAACTGTGGTGTTGGAAAAGACTCTTGACAGACCCTTGGACTGCAAGGAGATCCAACCAGTCCATCCTAAAGGAGATCAATCCTGGGTGTTCTTTGGAAGGACTGATGCTGAAGCTGAAACTCCAATACTTTAGCCACCTCGTGCGAAGAGTTGGCTCATTGGAAAAGACTCTGATGCTGGGAAGGATTGGGGGCAGGAGGAGAAGGGGACGACAGAGGATGAGATGGCTGGATGGCATCACCGACTCGATGGACATGAGTTTGAGTGAACTCTGGGAGTTGGTGATGGACAGGGAGGCCTGGCGTGCTGCAATTCATGGGGTCGCAAAGAGTCAGACACGACTGAGCAACTGAACTAAACTGAACTGATAGACTAGCCCACCAGACTACTCTGTTCATTGGATTTCCCAGGCAAGAATACTGGAGCGGGTTGCCATTTCCTTCTCCAGGGGATCTTCCCAACCCAGGGATTGAACCTTTGCCTCCTGCCTTGGCAGGCGGATTCTTTACCACTGAACAACCTGGGAAGACATGAACACCATTTGCACATACATATATAAGAATACAGTTGCCCTTCAGTATCTGAGGGAGATTGGTTCCAGAAGCTGTATGTACACCAAAATGCAGGATTCTTGCTTACATAAAAGGGCGTAGTACAATGAATGCAATCAGCCCTCTGCATCTGCAGGTTTCTCATTCTAGGATTCAACACATGGCAGACAGAAATTTCCAGTCTCAGTTGGTTTAATCCAAGGATGCAAAACCCTGAACTACGGAGGGCCAACTATGTATTTATTGAAAAAAAAATCTATTAGTGGATCCTGCATTTTAAGCCAATTTTGTTCAACTGTCAATTGCATAATTCATACATACACATTTTTAAAGATTGGAAGGTACTAGAGAAAAATGCTATCATGATGAATAACAATGATTTTCTATGGTGGTTGAAATTACATTTTTTTCTTTATATAATATTCTGTATTTCCTTCAAAAAACATTTGCCATTTTTATAATCAGAAAAATAAATACTCCTAGAAATGAATCTGCTCCTTTTAAAAGGGGAATTAAAGATACTCCCTTCTCTATACATATATCCCTATATTTTCTCAAAATTGCTGATCCTTGAAGGTCAGAGAAAAGTTATCAATTAACTCATGATAATGTTTGGTGCAGTATAATTAGCTGCTTGGAGGGAAGAATAATACTTTCATCCCTAAACTTATGGTAGAACAATTTTCAAATTTGTCTCTTTCTCCCTGCTTAATGTATGGATGCAAGAGTTGGACCATAAAGAATTCTGAGTGCTGAAGAATTGATGCATTCAAACTGTGGTGCTAGAGAAGATGCTTGAGAGTCCCTTGGACTTCAAGGAAATCAAACCAGTCAATCCTAAAGGAAATCAATCTTGAATATTCATTGGAAGGGTTGATGCTAAAGCTGAAGCTCCAATACTTTGGCCACCTGATGAGAAGAGTTGACTCAGTGGAAAAGACCCTGATGCTGGGGAAGATTAAGGGCAGGAGGAGAAAGGGGCAACAAAGGATGAGATGGTTGAATGGCATCACTGACTTGATGGACATGACTTTGAACAAACTCCACAAGACAGTGGAGGATGGGAAAGCCTGGTGAGCTGCAATCGATGGGGTTGCAAAGAGTCAGACAAGACTTAGTGACAGAACAACATAATTGATTCGCTTAAATAAACTGGTGTTTCAAAGGCTCCTTTAGCTCTAATTTTGGTATCTTCCTTTTTGCCTTTTTATAAACTTCTAGAAATATTATTGTTCTCAAGATCTTGATGACTTTACAGAAGTCTGAGTACATTACTCCCCAAACCAAGAAACTTAAGACTGATGTGGTTTCTGAGACCATTTCATAGAATATTTAAGAGATAATGTTTAAGAGGCTGCTTATGATTAGATTTTCAAATGTTGTTAACTGAAAAACTTAGCTTAAAAGTAGGATGAGGGGGCTTCGGCTTCCTGCCATGATGGTGAACTAGGATAAGCTACTGGATCAAAATCAAACCTGGAGAATCTACAGAAGTTGGAGAGAACCAACAAACCATGAAGAACTCCAAGCCAGATTGAAACCTACCTTGAACTGGTGTGCCGTGTAGCATGTGACGTGTGTGTGTGTGTGTGTGTGTGTGTGTGGTGTTTATGCAGCAGAGAGATGCTTAGTTAGAAGAAAGCTCCTCCCAACATTGCCTTAAGAGAGTCCCCCCTGCCCTTTCACTTCAGAGATCAGTGGCAATAGTGGCCCTGGTCATTGATGTCTGTGTTCATGGGTAACATCTGGGCAAAATTAAGTCCTATTGAGCTGAAGAATACATAAAACAGATGAAGCCCTAGAAGCCATTGTTTTAAATCCAGCCCAAGAGTACCAGAGTCATAACAAGGTACTCAAACTTATTTGTACAGATTCTCATTAGCCACAGATGGGACAATCTGAACATCAAGAAGGATCATAATTACAATATAGATTTAAATGTATCATTTGTTTAAACTGATGACTTCGTAGTGACAAGAAAAATTAATTAATCATCTTTGAGGGATGGTGGGGGACCAATTAATTATTTTTGAAAACTGTATTATAAGTAAAAAGAAAGAAAAAATCAAGCATTCATCCTCTCTTTGCAAATCAAATTGCACTCAAGCTAACCAGTGAGCTGATACTGGAAGTTTCCCTTCGAAAGAGTATTCAAGTTGAAGACAAAAGAAATGATAAAGTTGGAATATCTTCTCTTTAAAAATCCTAAAGAAGAAGAGAATCTAAGCAATGATCACAGTAACATCACAAAAAGAGAGCTAGACTAGACACTAAGTGCCTCTCAATGGATGTATACAGTGAAATAGTCCTGCCAGAAAATCAGCTTGAAATCTGATTAGACCTTTAGATTCAAATACAGGAAGCATGAAATAGAGGTGATGAATGAACATATTGGGAGAAGGAAATAGTATTCTTGCCTGGAGAATTCCAAAGACAGAGGAGCCTGGCGGGTTACAGTCCATGAGGTCACAAAGAGTTGGACATGACTAAGTGACTAGCACTACTACTCTAATGAACATATTAAGTGACAACAGAGGAATTCAGACGACAAAATATAGACTGTGGAAGTGCTACAGGACAATCGATTTCTTCAACAAGTAAACTGCAAGCGAAAAAAAAAAAAGAGAGAGAGAGAGATGGAAGAATCTATGGATTAAAAGAGTTTTAAGAGACAAGTTAATAATAGTTACAATCAAAGGAGATAATTATGTAAATTTGAACTCTGCTTAGATAGTTAATAATGTTATGGCATTATTTTGATTTCTTAACAATGTGATAATGATATTTTGATTAAGCGTTTTTAAATTTATTTTTTATTGAGGATAATTAATTTACAGAATTTTGTTGTTTTCTGTCAAACCTCAACATGAATCAGCCATCAGTTCAGTTCAGTTCAGTCACTCAGTCATGTCTGACTCTTTGCAACCCCATGAATCACAGCACGCCAGGCCTCCCTGTCCATCACCAACTCCCGAAGTTCACTCAAACTCATGTCCATCGAGTTGGTGATGCCATCCAGCCATCTCATCCTCTGTCGTCCCTTTCTGTTCCTGCCCCCAATCCCTCCCAGCATCAGAGTCTTTTCCAGTGAGTCAACTCTTCGCATGAGGTGGCCAAAGTACTGGAGTTTCAGCTTTAGCATCAGTCATTCCAATGAACACCCAGAACTGATCTCCTTTAGGATGGACTGGTTGGATCTCCTTGCAGTCCAAGGGACTCTCAAGAGTCTTCTCCAACACCACAGTTCAAAAGCATCTTCTTTGGCACTCAGCTTTCTTCACAGTCCAACTCTCACATCCATACGTGACTACTGGAAAAACCATAACCTTGACCAGACGGACCTTTGTTGGCAAAGTAATGTCTCTGATTTTCAATATGCTATCTAGGTTGGTCATAACTTTCCTTCCAAGGAGTAAGCGTCTTTTAATTTCATGGCTGCAGTCACCATCTGCAGTGATTTTGGAGCTCCCAAAAATAAAGTCTGTCACTGTTTCCACTGTTTCCCATGAAGTGATGGGACCAGATACCATGATCTTCGTTTTTTGAATGTTGAGCTTTAAGCCAACTTTTTCACTCTCCTCTTTCACTTTCATCAAGAGGCTTTTGAGTTCCTCTTCACTTTCTGCCATAAGGGTGGTGTCATCTGCATATCTGAGGTTATTGATATTTCTCCTGGCAATCTTGATTCCAGCCTGTGCTTCTTCCAGCCCAGCGTTTCTCAAGATGTACTCTGCATAGAAGTTATATAAGCAGGGTGACAATATACAGCCTTGACGTACTCCTTTTCCTATTTGGAACCAGTCTGTTGTTCCATGTCCAGTTCTAACTGTTGCTTCCTGACCTGCATACAGATTTCTCAAGAGGCAGGTCAGGTGTTCTGGTATTCCCATCTCTTTCAGAATTTTCCACAGTTTATTGTGATCCTGAGTGGGCATAGTCAATAAAGCAGAAATAGATGTTTTTCTGGAACTCTCTTACTTTTTCGATGAGCCAGCGGATGTTGGCAATTTGATCTCTGGTTCCTCTGTCTTTTCTAAAACCAGCATGAACAACTGGAAGTTCATGGTTCACGTGTTGCTGAAGCCTGGCTTGGAGAATTTTGAGCATTACTTTACTCGTGTGTGAGATGAGTGCAATTGTGCAGTAGTTTGAGCATTCTTTGGCATTGCCTTTCTTTGGGATTGGAATGAAAACTGACCTTTTCCAGTCCTGTGGCCACTGCTGAGTTTTCCAAATTTGCTGACATATTGAGTGCAGCACTTTCACAGCATCATCTTTCAGGATTTGAAATAGTTCAACTGGAATTCCATCACCTCCACTAGCTTTGTTTGTAGTGATGCTTTCTAAGGCCTACTTGACTTCACATTCCAGGATGTCTGTCTCTAGGTGAGTGATCACACCATCATGATTATCTGGGTCGTGAAGATCTTTTTTGTACAGTTCTTCTGTGTATTCTCTTCTTAATATCTTCTGCTTCTGTTAGGTCCATACCATTTCTGTCCTTTATCTTTGCAGGAAATGTTCCCTTGGTATCTCTAGTTTTCTTGAAGAGATCTCTAGTCTTTCCCATTCTGTTGTTTTCCTCTATTTCTTTGCACTGATTGCTGAGGAAGGCTTTCTTATCTCTCCTTGGTATTCTCTGGAACTCTGCATTCAAATGGGTATATCTTTCCTTTTCTCCTTTGCTTTTCACTTCTCTTCTTTTCACAGGTATTTGTAAGGCCTCCTCAGATAGCCATTTTTCTTTTTTGCATTTCTTTTTCTTAGGGATGGTCTTGATTCCTGTCTCCTATACAATGTCGTGAACTTCCATCCATAGTTCATCAGGCACTCAGACCTAGTCCCTTAAATCCATTTCTCACTTCCACTCTATAGTCATAAGCAATTTGATTTAGGTCATACCTGAATGGTCTAGTCTCAACACATAGGAAATTCCAAGGGTTTATGAGCTCTGTGCCAGAAATAAGGCAAAGACCAAATCTCTATATATTTTATATTATACATCACAATATCATGGGGTCAAATGGTGAAAAAAATGCATATGGAGGAGGCTTTTTAAGAAACTGTACAATGATTAATTATACAGATCAAGTCATTATTTTTAATTTTATTTTATTTTTAAACTTTACAATATTGTATTAGTTTTGCCAATCATCAAAATGAATCCGCCACAGGTATACCTATGCTCTCCATCCTGAACCCTTCTTCCTCCTCCCTCCCCATACCCTCCCTCTGGGTCGTCCCAGTGCACCAGCCCCAAGCATCCAGTATCGTGCATCGAACCTGGACTGGCAACTCGTTTCATACATGATATTTTACATGTTTCAATGCCATTCTCCCAAATCTTCCCACCCTTTCCCTCTCTCACAGATCAAATCATTTTTGTAAAATAAGTAGATGTTCACATTCTTAACATATGCTTCTTTTTTTAAAGAGTTTCAATTGTTAGAATATGGAAGGATAACATGGATTTCTGCATAGACCGTGAAAGAATTTTTGATTTTGCAATAATGACCTAGCTTTCAAATACCTTCTTCCTACAGATATAACTACACAAATATCCATAATGAAATCTAATACTATTACACTTTACTATGCTTTACAAGGTTTATGAGTGCACCTTATAGGAACCTGATGAAATAGAAACCATTATTATTCTCATTCTTATGATGAAGAAACAGAGGCACAGAATGTATAAGTAGTAGAGCTACTATTGGAATAAGACTAAGTCCTTTGTTCATGCTCTTAACTACATGCAAAAGGAGGGAGAAGGTATTCCAAAAAAGGGAAGAGCAAGGGCAAAAATCCTAATCTGGGAGAAAAGCTGGTGCATTCTAGGAGCCAGTGGGGAGGGCCATATGATTAGAGTGAAGTGATCAAGCTGGAAACGGGTAGTCAGATGAGACTGGAAAGGAGGCTGGAGGCAAGTAACCCAAGGCATTAAAGACCCTGGTTAAAGAATTGGATGTTGTTTCTAGAACAAGAGCAGGTAGCAAATAATCAATTCTAAAATATTATGCTTGCAGTTTTATGGGAAATGGGCTGGCACTTGTGTGTGTGTGTTGGTGTGTGTGTGTGTGTGTGTGTGAAAACTTTTACAGAAACAAAGCCACATCCATTTATTCACATGTTTTCTATGGCTGTTTTCATGTTGTAATGACCAAGGTGAGTGCCTGCTACAAAGACATGGCCTTGAAAGCCTAAAATACTGGCTGGCTCTTTAGAGTAAAAGTTTGCTAACTCTTAGATTAGAAGATGAAGTTGAAGAGACCATTTAAAAGGCTATTTTATTCTTCTAGTAATGAGCTGATATGGGAAGACTGTGGAAATGAAGAGAGTAATAAAGAATATTTTGAAGGTATAGTCTTTATCAGCAGTTCTTACAGTTTAATCTAAGAACTCATAGGGAATGTGCTAGAAATGTAGTTGTTTGGCCACCACAACTAGAGATTTAATTAAATTTGGGGGAAAGCAGTGTGAGGGAGGGGCTTCTCTGGTGACTCAGACAGTAAAGAATGTTCATGTAATTCAGGAGACCCAGGTTTGATCCCTGGGTTGCGAAGATCCTCTGGAGAAGGGCATGGCAACCCACTCCAGTATTCTTGGCTGGAAAATCCCACGGACACAGTGTCAGGGAGTAGGATCCTGCTATTAGCATTTCTAACCAGCTCCCCAGCACATGAGTTCTCTAACCCCATTTTAAAAGCTATTTGTGTAGATGGTGGTTGGAAGTGGGAGCAAGTGGTGAGAGAAGGGCAGGATCAAGAGTGACATCACAGTTTGAGGCTTGAGGACGTGAGAAACATGATAGTGGCATTTAGTGAAACTGGAAAGATACAGTTTTGGAGGAGGGAGGGAACAAAAAGTGACCCCCCCGCCCCCAACTGACAAGGTATCTTGAGACAGAAAAATGAGACAGGCAGATCAGGACAATCAGTGAATCAGTTTATTAATGGTAACTTACTCATAGGGTAAGATCGAGCACATGAGATCTGGAAGCCTTCACAGCTATACTCTGCACCACCAAGGGGATGATTTTATAGTTAACCTAGGGCCTGGGGGTATGCTTGGAGACAGAAAGTGCTTTCCTTAGTCAAGATTTATGAATGAGTAACTAGTCCCATACTGTTCATGGGGTTCTTTAGACAAGAACACAGGAGTTGCCATTTCCTCCTCCAATGGATCACATTTTGTCAGAACTCTTCACTCTGACCTGTCCATCTTGGGTAGCCCTGCATGGCATGGCTCATAGCTTCATTGAGTTACAAAAGCCTCTTTGCCATGACAAGGCTGTGATCCACAAAGCGGGTTTTTCCAGTAGTCATGTATGGATGTGACAGTTGGACCGTGAAGAAGGCTGAGTGCCAAAGAAATGATGCTTTCAAATTGTGGTGCTGGGGAAGACTCTTGAGAGTCCCTTCAACTGCAAGGAGATCAAACCAGTCAATCCTAAAGGAAATCAACCCTGAATATTCATTGGAAGTACTATTGCTGAAGCTGAATCTCCAATACTTTTGACCACCTGATGCGAAGAGCCAACTCATTGAAAAGACCTTGTTGCTGGAAAAGATTGAAGGCAAAAGGAGAAGGGGGAAACAAAGCATAAGATAGTTAGGTAGCATAACAGACTCAATGGACATGAATTTGAGCAAACTCCAGGAGATAGAGGAGGACAAAGGAGCCTGCTGTGCTGCAGTCCATGAGGTCACAAAGAGTCAGACACAATGACTGAACAACAACAAAAACTATTCTCATGGTTGTTGGAAATATGTCAGCAGAGGTCTTCATCACTGTTTGGAGACTACCAGAGCATAGAGGGCTCGTGGTCCTATGGTCACCATACAATATCTGTTAGCTACAGAGCCCTTGATGACAGAGAAGAGATTTACTACACAGTATAGCCCTAGATCGGAGAAGGCAATGGCACCCCACTCCAGTACTCCTGCCTGGAAAATCCCATGGATGGAGGAGCCTGGTAGGCTGCAGTCCATAGGGTCGCTGAGAGTCGGACACAACTAAGTGACTTCACTTTCACTTTTCACTTTCATGCATTGGAGAAGGAAATGGCAACCCACTCCATTGTTCTTGCCTGGAGAATCCCATGGACAGCAGAGCCTGCTGGGCTGCTGTCTATGGGGTCACACAGAGTTGAACATGACTGAAGCAACTTAGCAGCATCAGTAGCAGCAGCATAGCCCTAGATATGGTTGGTGGAAGGACAGGAGGAACTGAACATGTCCATGGTGGTTTAAGTTCTGCTCACAACCACGCACACAGGAAGGGAGGGACTGCAAGGAGAAAATAAATAAAGACTTCAATTTGAGACATTTTATTTTGAGTTCCTTGGGAGACATTAAGATATGCTGGCAAGTGGGAAAATGGGAGTGGAGCATAGGGATGATGTTAGAATCAGAGACATGAATATCACCAGATGGCGTTTAAAACCAGGGGAATGAAGGAGACTGTTTAGGAGTTAAGTGTAGAGATACAATATAAGGAGATCTCAGATGGATCCTTGAGGAATTCCAGAATTTGGAAGGTGGGCTGTGAGAAGAAGATTCAGCAAAAACATGGAAATTAGCAACCAAAGAGATGGGAGGGAAAGATGCCCTGATTCAAAGACCCAGTATCATGCCTTTAGATAAGATTACTGAAGTGTCCTCTTGGATGGTCTCCCAGCCTCCCAAGTATTTTTCACATGAATTTCAAAAAGAAAATATGATCAGTTTGTTCCATCACTTAACAATAATATTTCAATCAATACCTTCATGGTTTGATCCCCTGACAGTTGTGATAATGTAACTGAATTGGAAATTTTTTTTTTTTTTTTTCTGGGAATTTTCAGAAGATAGATCACAGAAGGCAGACATTTGGGTTACCAGAGCACAGGATTACTAATTACTTCCTTTCAGGTCAGTGACTTTTGCATAGGACACAACCATATTTGGTGGTCCTGGCATAGGACTGGTATTTATTCCTATTACTTAGGATGGCCACTGCAGTACAGATTTCAGGATGTACTGATCTCATGAAGAAGTGAAGTGAAGTGAAAGTCACTCAGTCATGACCAACTCTTTGCAACCCCATGGACTATACAGTCCATGGAATTCTCCAGGCCAGAATACTGGAGTGGGTAGCCTTTCCCTTCTGCAGGGGATCTTCCCAACCCAGGGATCAAACCCAGATCTCCCGCCTTGCAGGCGGATTCTTTACCAACTGAGCTATGAGGGAAGCTTCATATGAATGGCTCATGGCCTACCAATAGTTACTAAACACTTGATACTGTTTCATACTATATTTTAGTGCTTATTTACTTGCTTGTTGCCCAGCAGTAAACTGTAATCTCTTTGTGGACAGCCTCTTTCTTACCCATCATTCTATCCCTAGTATGTAGCACAGTGCCTACAGAGTAGTATGATTAAAAATATTATTGAATGTATAGGTGCTATTAGAATGAAGTCTATCTTTTCTTTTAATAATTACTGAAAATTTTACTAAGTATGTGCTTTGTACTGAGAAATGAACTAATTTCTGGGGATAAAGGGATGAAACGAAAGTATAAGGGCCCTCAGCGTATGGAATAAGTATTGTCATTCTCAGACTAGCCAATTTCTTTCAATTCATTTCAATACAACTCAAATCAGTTTAACTCAATTCCCTGCAATTCAAGTCAACCAAACTCATTCCAAATTCAGCTCAATGTAGTCCAACACAATTAAATGCAAAGCAATGCAATGCAATTCACACAATATAATTAATGCAATCAAACAAACTTTAATTGAGCATCTCGTATATACCAAGTGCTGGGATAAGCATGTAAACATTCAATAACTCATAAGAATTATACAAAATAGTTTAGAAAATATGCTTCTTTAATGAAGCATTGACTGAGGCATCATTAACTATGCCAACTTTTATGACTATTATAAATCATCTCACATTTCTCTAAGCAAAAATGCTGGTCACAACACTGACATAGAAATATCTCTTTTTAAAAAAGGGCTTAGGATATTGATTATTCAACACATAGAAGAAAATTTCAACATTTTAATTTCAAATTAAAAGTTAAACAACAAATTGAATGAAGCCCATATGGAAACTTTGAAGTATGCATGATTTAGCTCTTAGCAATATTCCTGTCTTTGGGAATATTGTGCATTAGTTCTTCAGGTTTTTAGATCCAAAGAGCCTAGGAAATGGTAAATTTAGCCCTTTGATTTGTGTGTCTTGATATGTCATAGTTCTGTGCCAAAAAAACTTATCAGTTTTATCAGGCTCTGACATGGCTGTGATGCTTTGTAGCATTTCCACCAGAGCATATTCTATCATCAGAGAGAAGGTCCACATTGCGCCTGTTTTCTCATTTGGATCATCACCTAACCACAAGCCTCCAAGTTTCTGGAGAACTGAGACATGGGTTAGATGCTCTGACTCTCTCCATCCGTGCCCTAGCCTCCCAAACATTTGTACTCTTTGGTTACACTGCAAGGGAATTTATAACTCACTTACTTTTCTGGAAATCTAAATTTTGAGTCCAATAATACAGACACATTTATTTCCATTTCTACCAAATGGAGAGCTTTATTTCTGGCTTATTTTCCTTTTGCCCTTCAGTATCCAAAGCAACCCTGAAATTCACCAAGTCATATTTATGATTTTTCCTTTATCAAAGAAACAAATACAACTCTTACTTGCTGTTCAAGTTTCAGGTCATTGATATTTTTTCTGCATCCTTTCAGACTAGATTAGGGATCCATACAATGAGCTCCTTCACTTCTATGGATGCTCCTAGAACACTGTCCTATAAATGCTTCTCTAATTGTTTACCTAATGTCTAGACTAAAAGGTTGGTGGCAGGGGGCCATTCGTGTCTTCCTCATCTCTGCAATTCTAGTGCCTGTCATGTAAGTGTGCCCACTGAGTGTTTGTTCAATGTAACTGTGAAGCCTGGAACATGTTCTTGTACAGTTTTGGTTCCTTAAATACCCTTTAGAGGAAAAAATCTCTCTGAATAGTTATTTATTGCATTCTCTTGCTTTCGGTCCAACAGTTTGGCAGCACTTCAGAACCACATACTGTAATCTACATTTGAGGCTGAATAAGCACTGTTTTAGGGGAGAAATATACACGAGGCTTTATGTTGAAACTGTATTATATATTGTAGGTAACTGGAGGCATTCTCCCATCAGTCATGCCAATCCACTGGTGGTTTTTTCTCTGCTTTTTGTACTGGAGGCTTATAACCACCATCTGAAACCTTATAAGTAAAGACCAAGCACTGCCCATACACACAAGAATTTAAAAGACTGACCACATGCCTTAAAGTTTAATATAGATAAATATTAAATAGGTATGCTACTGGTACTGCTGCTAAGTCGCTTCAGTCGTGTCCGACTCTGTGCGACCCCATAGACTGCAGCCCACCAGGCTCCCCCATCCCTGGGATTTTCCAGGCAAGAACACTGGAGTAGGTTGCCATTTCCTTCTCCAATGCATGAAAGTGAAAGGTGAAAGTGAAGTCGCTCAGTCAGGTCCGACTCTTGGCGACCCCATGGACTGCAGCCTACTAGGCTTCTCCGTCCATGGGATTTTCCAGGCAAGAGTACTGGAGTGGGTTGTCATTTCAGTACAAGGTAAAACAAGAATCCTTTTTTTTTTTTTTTTTTAGAAAAACTGGTTACTTGTGCAGCTTATGCATTACATAAAGAGTTTTGGGGTGACTTCTAGGATATTTCTGTATGCATAAAAGTCAATTTGTGTTTTTTCTTTGTTTTAAAAGTTCTTATTCCATTAAAGTTACAAATGCAATAACCTATCTTCTCTTTTAAGAGGCTTTTGTTTGAGTTACATTTCATATAATTCTATTTAAAATTCTAGCAAATTTTACCAACCACCTAATTGCCTTTGGAAAATATTTGGTTTCATTTAAAATTTCATTAAATTTTTACTTTCCTTCTAAGTACTTGGGTTGTCTGAAATAATAAACAAACTATTCCCAAGTACTAAAATAACTTATGTATCTAATAATTTGAACATATATGATGAATATAGGATTGTCTTAAGTGATTCTGAACTCCACATAAATCACAAGTATGAATTAATTTGAATACATGGCTAACTTATTTTTCTAATATGCCAAAATAACTGAAATATTACTTCCATATAAAATCATAAACATACATAAGCCATTTAATAAAGATCATCAGATTCTCTTCTTTCAAACATTTGTACATTTAATTCTAAAATTTCCCAGGTTTAAAAGGTACTCACCTACCAAAGAAACTATTATATACTCCTAACACAAGTTAGGAGTATATTATCTCATGTAATTTTGTGTTGCTTTATCAAAACATTTGAGGCTGTACTTTTAAGGACAAGACATTTTGGCTAAAAGGCTGACAGACTCCTAGGGGATTCACTGCATCAGTGAAAACATATGCTCAAGATAGAGTGGTCTCCACAGGACTATGTTGGTTTCTGCCTATATGAAAGTCAAATCCTTATGCTTGACCGTCTAAACTTGTATGGTGTTATATGTCACTACACATTGTGTTATATATCACTGTATAATTATTATCTGAATAAAACTGGGAAAAAGTAAACTTAACTAGATTTAAATATAATATGTAATAAAACAGAAAGAAAAAGACAGAGCGATCTAACAGGAGCCATCAAGTTCCTATCCCCACATCTCTTTGTTGGATGGAGCATTTCTCTGGTTGTTAGGATATGGAAATGCCTTTTCCATCTAGTTCTGAAGACCTTTCAGTTTTATGGAGTCTTTTTTTCTTTCACTCCTTAGGCTTCTGCAAACCTAAACATCTTTAAATATTATCCGATCAAACTCTTAGTTATTTAGTCACAACCTCCAAAGTCACCCTCTTGGCCATAATCTCCCAAGTGGAGTTTTTCATTGATTAAAAAAACAAACAAACAAAAAAAAACACCATGGCATTCTCTGTTCAGATACTAATATGCCTATAAAAAAGAAGTTAAATAACTTTTGCTGCTTATGAGTTCAATCATCTGTAGAAGAAGAATGAAGAGTGCCTTAGGGTACCCTCAGGGTTGGCAGTGCCTATCAATTTCTAGTCAGTTACCCTTACCATAGCCTTATAATACGTATTTTTCAGTAAGATCTAGAGGAGTTGGGGCCTAGAATGGAACTGGTAAGTTCTTCATTGGGTGAATTTTGTTTTAGGCACCACATGCAACTTTTCAGTTCAGTGAACATGCAAAAGGCATGTATTCCCTCTATGGGCTGGTAAGAAGCTGTCTAGCTATACTTCTCCCAAACCCAGTCAGCTATCTGATGTCTACCCTATGCTGAATCTGTACATTCAACCCTTATCCTTTTGGAGGTCATTTCTCATCTATTTAAGCCATCTTTGTTACTGAATAAAAGCTCAAGGCAAGGCTCCCAGTGCAAGTGACTAAGATAATGTATTCCTCTTTGAGATTATCTCAGAAAAATACTCACAAGTTTTGGAGACACAGCAAGCACTCACATCATACACAAATGAATTAACTCAAAATGAATTTTAAACATAAAAGTTAAAACTATAAAAACTCTAGAAAATGGTATAGGAGACAATCTTCATGACCTGGAGTAGGCGCAGAACTTTCAGTAAGAAAAAAAAAGCATATTTCATAAAAGAATGTGATAAATTATACTGTATCAAAATTTAAAATTTATGCTTTTCTAAAACATTGCTTCAAAAATTAAAAACCAAACTAAGAGACAATTTTGACCATAAATACGTAGATAGATAGATAGATACCTTACAAAGGATTTGTATCTAGACTATATAAGGGCTCCAAAATCACTGCAGACAGTGAAGCAGCCATGACATTAAAAGACACTTGCTCCCTGGAAGAAAAGCTATGACAAACCTAAACAGCGTATTAAAAATCAGAGACATCACTTTGCCCACAAAGGCCTGTATAGTTAAAGTTATCATTTTTCCAATAGTCATGTACAGATGTCTGAGTTGGGCCATAAACAAGGCTGTGCACCAAAGAATTGATGCTTTCAAACTATGGTACTGAAGAAGACTCTTGAAAGTCCCTTGGACAGAAAGGAGATCAAACCAGTCAATCCTAAAGGAGATCAATCCTGAATATTCATTGAAAGGAGTGATTCTGAAGCTCTAATACTTGGGCCACTTGATGCAAAGAATGGACTTACTGGAAAAGACCTAATGCTGGAAAAGGTTGAGGACAAAAGGAGAAGGGGGCAACAGAGGATGAGATGGTTGGAAGACGTCATGGACTCAGTGGACATGAGTTTGAGTAAACTCCAGGAGATAGTGAAGGACGAGAAAACCTGCATGCTGCAGTCCCTGGAGTCACAAAGAGTCAGACACGACTTTGTGACAATAACAATCTAAGAACTTCAACATGTAATTAATATAGAATTGTTAATAAGGTATTTCACATTCTGAATACCACGTTGTTGAAATCTGATATGTATTTTAAATTAAAATGCATTTCAATTAAGACTAGTCATATTTCAAATGCTCAATAGCCATTGTGGTTAGTGGCTACCATATTGGATAGCACCATTCCATATTTTTGTTGTAGTCATGACTATATTGTATACATATTTCCCAGACTTCATCACACCATAATCTTAAAGGCAGCAATTTTATTATATGCAAATTCTACCTCAATATAGTTTGCTTTAAAATATCTATCATGTTTCTATTTTCTTCACTGAAATTTGAATACATTTATATTAAATTCCATCCAGATAAGACTCTTTCCCATCTTGCAAACAATAAATTTAAAGGTATAAGTAACCTCTGCCTCCTCACCTGTTACATAATAATGGAGACAAAATACAGAACCACATTGGTAACTCTGATCATTGGCCCTCCACAAATGTCCTTATGCTTCAGTTCTTACAACAACTTCTTGAGATTATCCCCCCAAAATTAGTCAATATCATAAATAATAAGAAAACACTCATCATTAGAATCAGTAGTAAGACAAGAATTCTTTCTATCAAAATTAATATATAACATTATTAAGAATGTTATAGCTATGCAAAAATAATGCTAGCTAGTACATTTTGAGTACCTACTGTGTGTCAGACACCATCTTAAGTTTTTATTTAAATATAACTTAATTTGTTCCTGATAACCTTGAGGTAATTATTATTGTTGTTGTTTAGTCACTAAGTCATGTCCGACTTTTTGCAACACCATAGACTGTAGCCCGCCAGCTCCTCTGTCCATGGGATTATCCAGGCCAGAATACTGGGGTAGGTTGCCATTTCCTTCTCCAGGGGATCTTTCCTATCCAGGGATTAAACCTGTGTCTCCTGCATTGGCAGGTGGATTCTTTACTACTGAGTCACCAGGAAAATGATTGTAAATCTACTATATTTCAATTTAAAAATTCCATAGGGTGACTGAATGGATTTTAAGTCCAATTATATATTTTTTACTTGAGATTTGTGTTAAATTTAAGGCCATATATAGGATAAAATTAGGCCTCCTGGGTGGCGCTAGAGGTAAAGAACCCTCCTTGCCAATTCAGGGGACATAAGAGATGCAGGTTTGATCCCTGGGTCAGGAAGATCCCTGGAGGAGGGCATGGCAACCCACTCCAGTGTTCTTGTCTGGAAAATTCTATGAACAGAGGAGCCTGGTAGGCTCCAGTCCATACAGTCCCAAAGAATTAGACACCGCTGAAGCGACTTAGCACACACGAATAGGGTAAAATTAAGTGTTTGGAAAAAAGGTATTCCATGCAAATAACACTTGCCTGATTAGTCTATTGTCAGGCAAAGAAGACTTTAAGTCAAATCTCTCAAAAAACAAAGGTTATCATATAATGACAAAGGGGAGATGGATATTATCACCCCTAATTTACACATGAGGAAACTAGGCTTGGAGGATTAAGTAATGTTCCCAATCTAGCTAATGATACAGCTGGGGAACTAAAGACCTTTTGAATCCATGCTTGTTGGTGATAAATAGTGACCTGTACACTGCTTCTCCAAAGGTAAGATTTTGGAATCAGCGCTGTACATACTATAAAAGAATAAGCAAGAATACAAAATTGTTGTTTTCTGAAAACAGACTATTTTGAAAATCCAAAAGAATTCCTTGAAATGGTATTAGGAATAAAAACATTTAGTAAGACCAGCTATGAACTAAATATACAAAAATCAAAAGGTTTCTTATATTAACAGGAAATATATGGCGAGAAGAAAAGGAACTTTATTTCAGCAACAAATGCATAAAATTTATAGGAGAAAAGTTAAAAACACAGTCATAAGCTTCTGCTGAAGTCTCCCTTCACTTTATGAGCTTAAAGGTAGAGGAAACTTTAAAAATGGACACAGTTTGAGTTTTCCCCCAGAAAGTGCCTGAGCCTTGTGAAAATCAGAAGTTATAACTTTAAATGCAAGTTATGGAAATTTAGAAATGTAATTTAGAATTTTATGAGAAACCTTGACACATGAATTATCTTGTTGACAGTACTCAAGTGCATGTCAGAATTAGGGAGATAAGAAAGAGAAGGTTAAAATTTTCACTCCAGTGACCATATGAGTTCTATATACAAAGAATACCATTAGAGATTAGCCAAGTGGAGCATGGGTTGTGTTAAGTTTAAAACTACGTGATCTGATTAGCTTTATCACAGTTATTGGGTATGTTTGAGAAGAAGGAATGAAAGGCTTTCCATGGTACTTTAAAGTTTAAATATGAAAAATCCTTTCGTCACTTTAGGAATGTAATTTTAACCATGATGTTTGTGAAGCTCACAAAATTTTAAAAAATGTTTATGACAGGCCTTGCAGATGTTAATTATTGTCCTAAAAGTCACAAAACATATGTATTGGAGGAATATAACATATTCAACCTACAAATAATATCTTCAGCTCTGTGTAAAGACAGGTACAGATATCTCTTTATATATACTATGAATATCCATTTAAGATAGAGAGCACATGACCATCTCTCTTACCACTGTACAAAATTAAGTCACTTTATTTGAGATTTTGGCTAATCTCAAACAAGTCACCCCTGACAGGTCTGAGGCAAACAAAGCCTAAATGTCAGTTTCTTCCATGGACTCTGCCGGGGTCCAGCCCCAGCTGATACAGGGTATTCGAAGGAGAGACAGCGTAGGCGAGGGTCAGGAAACAACTGCTTAATTAAACGTTAATTAAGGATATAAAGAGTAATAGAATGAGGATAGCTCAGTAGGAAAATTCAGTGGAGAAAAGAGGCTGAGTAGCTTGGTTTACGCGGGAGACCAATAAAACTTCAAGACAAGAAGTTTGCACCACTTACGTAGGCCACAGGCGTCCTTCCATTCTCCCGAAGGAGAGGAGACACTGAGGCCTCCCCGGTCGGATCTTAGAAGCCCAGGCATAATTAGTAAGCATGGCGGATTCCACGCTCCAGATGGAGACTCAGCCAGAGTGAGAGAGAGACATGGGGAGACCAGTCTTTCGAGGAACTGATCCCAATTCTTTATTTTCCATGGTCTACTTTTATACACTGAGATGTTATGCAAAAGTCACGCGGGGTCAGCAGTCCTGACTTTTATCAAAGTCAGGTGCTTCATACAAATGTATACAGAGGTCTTAGGGGTGTTACATCATCTTCTGGCCAGGGGGCCTGCTGACAATTTATGACCCTCTCCTTGTGACAGCGATCAGTCAACCAGGACACTTATTTCTCCAGGGGTGATTATTCTTAAAACAGATGCCACCCAAATAAAGTTACATTCCTATAGGGTGAGGGTATAGTGGGTTTTAGTTAAGGAAAGAATTTACTTAGCCTAAGGTCTAACGTGATTAATATCAAAGGTTAATACTTATTTCTTCTATATATTCATTAATGTGTGTAAGGGCAGGGGATATGGGGACTTAGAAGCAAACATTGGCTCAACAAATGAAAAACCCTTCACCAATACAATTTCTAATCAGCCCATTATACTTACACTAATAATTTTCTAACTTCTCTAAAGAACCTGTTTTCAGAAGGTTTAAAGCATCTCGTGCCTCTCACGGTTGGGAGGCTGTGAGCAATCACATGTGGCCGGACAAGCCTGTCAGGCAGGCTAGAGAATCTTCAGAGGAGTTTGTAGGTTAAAACACTCTTGTCACGCCCAGGAGTTTTTATTAACTGGAGCTCTAGGTTAACTCCTTCTCTGAAAGAGGTGGTGGGGGACAGCCCCCCGTAAGGTCAGAGGTGTAGGTGAGAGCACAAAGTAGTAAAGTAGGCAGGCTCTGGTTATGCGGGTAGATGCTCGAGGATTTCCAGGGGGGACTCCTGAGGCTGGATCCTGCCTTTGCGTATGTCGAGCCGCCTCCTTCCTCATGACCTTTGCCATGGGCGGAGTGCCTCACGCCGGCCCCCAACAGACTCTGTGTAAATGTTATTAGATTCACCACACATTTACCCATTTCTTCAATTACTTTTGCTTTTTTTGTATGCCAGTTCTTCCTTTCTGGTATAAATCTCATCTTACTGAGATCACTTATGTCATTTGTTTGTTTTTTTTCCCCACTTACATCTTTATTCTTTCCATGAAAATCTGTGAGAGGTCTGAACTCTCAGCATCTAAAAATGTCTATATTTTAATTTCTCTCGAACATGAGAGGCTTTAGTTCTTTCTTAGAATGAATGCCTTGAAATTTTTTTAAACATTAAAAAAAAAAAATGAATCCTCTTTCTATCTCTATAATCAGTTGAAACAATCTTATTGTAGTATTTTTTCAAATAATTCTAATATCTCAAGTTCATGCTAATTCTGCTGTTTTGGGTATCTTTCAACACTTTTCTCAAAAAATTGATTCTGGAAGAGGATTAACAGATGAATACACTGTCAAGGGATCACCAACTTCTCATTTTTTAAAAGGTCTGAACCATTGGTTAAATGTAGGAAGATCTGATCTGAAAGTAATGGAAAATTCATCTCATTAGGATTATACAGTGAAGGGGTTTATTTCATATAACAAAAATTCAGAGTTAGGGTGACTTCAGAGTGGTTCATTTAATGACTTAACAATGTTCCCAGAAGCCAAGGTTCTTTCCATCATTTTATTATTAATGGAATATAGCTGGTCTCCAGGTTCTGTCCACAAACTGGCTTCCCTCATTACTGAAGGAGGGATGTAGCAGTCCTTTATGTCAAATGCAGACAAGAAGATGCAAGAGGGTGGAGAGAGATAATTTTTTCTGGTATCTCCTTAAGAGTGAGGACACTTTTTCTAAAAATCCCACCATGGACTTTGCCTCATATTTCTTAAGCCAGAGTCATGCTCATACTTAATCTTTAATCAACGAATGGTGAGGTGAATGATATTGCTAAAGTTGACTAATTAAGGTTTTAAGTGAATTTGGATCTATTAATCTTCCCAAGTTTGGCTAGTAAGAAGAGAGAAATTAATATTATATAAAAAATATAGAACTCTGCTCAGTACTCTGTAATGGCCTATATAGGAAAGGAATCGTAAAAAAAAAAGTGCATATATATATAACTGATTCACTTTGCTGTACACTTGAAACTAACACAATATTGTAAATCAACTGTACTCCAATAAAAAAATTTTTAAAATATATAATGACCACCATCAAAAAAACCTACAAACAATAAATTTTGGAAAGGATGTGAAGAAAAAGGAACCCTCTTGTACAGTTGGTGGGAATGTAAATTGATACATCCACTATGGAGAACAATATGGAGATTTCTAAAAAAAATAAATAAATAAAACAACTAGGAATAAAACTAACATATGACCCAGCAACCGCACTATTGGGCATATACACTGAGAAAACCATAATTGGAAAAGGTACATGTATCCCAATGTTCATTGTAGCACTATTTAAAATAGCTAGGACATGGAAGCAACCTAGATCCCAGCGACAGATGAATGGATGAAGTTGGGATACTTATATACAATGGAATATTACTCAGCCATGAAACTAATGAATTTGAGGCAATCTTAGTGAGGTGGTGAACCTAGAGCCTGTTATACAGAGTGAAGTCAGAGAAAAATAAATATCATATAATAACACATATATATGGCATCTAGAAAAATCATACTGATGAACTTATTTGCAGGGCAGGAATAGAGATGCAGACAGGGGCGAATTGAGAGAGTAGCACTGAAATACATAAATTTCCATATGTAAAACAGATGGCTAGTGGGAAGTTGCTATATAACACAAGGCGCTCAACCCCATGCTCTGTAACAACCTAGATGGGTGAGATTTGTTGGGGATGGGAGGGAGGTTTAAAACTGAGGGGGTAAATGTGTACTTTTGGCTGATTCACATTATTGTATGGTAGAAATCAACACAAGATTGTAAAGCAAAATATCCAATTAAACATTTAATATATATATATAAGCAATCAACAATATATTCTATATTCTGATTTTTAACTTTTTTCCCCCTTTGTTTCCTCACTCTTTTATCCCTTCTTCCTTCAGGATGATAGTGGATTTATAGAACATAATTTATTTGTCCTGAAAGATTTGTTTCTAAAACAAATCCACGTTCAGAAAACTTATTTGATTCAAGGGCAGACTTTATATCATGATAGGATGCCATGTAGCATGTTTTAAAAGCTAATGTGATATAAAGGCTATGTTTTATTTCAAAAAGCTATATACCTGAAGTGCTATTTTTAGTTCTGTGCAATTAAGGCTTTCTGGGATTCTTATTGTGGTCTGAGCATCTATGGAGAGACTCTACACAAGATATCCCTAGGATACCTACTGTTGCATTTTTTGTGGGAATATTACTGAATATGTCCATTAGTTATTTAGGAGTTTCCTATATTGTATTTTATTTAGAAAATATTGATATAGCAATTATGGAGAGTCAGGCACTGTTCCATCCATTTCACACATATTAACTCATTAAGCTTCATAAACCTATGAGTTTATTACAATTACCTCCATTTTCAGATGAAGAAACAAAAGCATGGCATTTTACACACACTGTTCAAGTCACACAACCAGAAATGACAGAGGAGGATATGAAACCCCTCATGAGAAATTGTTTTCAGGACCTCATATCTGAAAACACTGCCTTCCCTAAAAAATTTTTAAAAGACTTTTTTCTATGTGGAGAAGGTTAAATACATAATTGACTGTTTCTAACCTCCTCTGTCTTTGGTGAATGAAGAGGCTGAATGTCTAATTTTTTATTCAGCTGTAATAGTTGTATTGAAGTTCATGAGCTTTACTGCCCTTTATTTTCATATTTCAAATGTTTATGATATTTCATGATTCAAATGATTCCTATTTATCGGAAGTCTTTATAAAAGTGACCTTGAATTCTCAGTAAAGTGGATAGGGACTGTATATATATTTCTCAAAATAAGACAGATTGCCATCTATTAGGGTCCACATGATGCAGAGATGTTTAATCCTTTTCAAAATTCTTTTCAAGTATGTACCAGTCTTGAGATTTACTTCCTTTATTCTCCTTTAATCTCAGAGCTCTGTATTATACATCCATAGAAGTCCCATGTCATGTTGCACTAAACAAAAATTTAAAGTAAGAGAACTTTATTACTCAATATATGGGGTATCTGACTTGAAAAATATTTCTCCTGGACAAGGGGATTGGTGTCACAATAATAGAATGGCTAGTGCATAAGACCAATGACCCTGAGGATAAAACTGGAATTTTTCTGTCTTTAGAGTCCTTTAGGAAATTTTGAGCCTTCCAACTTGCAGATCAAGCAGTTTAGGAGCAAGAGAAACCATTTCATCTTGTGAACATGTTTTATTTCCAAGAAGACAGAGGAGATATCCTGTTGAATGAGTCTCTCAGTTTGGCTTCTGATCTCTGGGGAAAGCATCTAATCACATTTAAATTAAAAAAAAAAATTGTCAAGTGTATTTTCTGCATGTGTGCTAAGTCATGTCAGTCATGTCTGACTCTTTGCGACCCTATGAACTGTGGTCTGCCAGGCTCCTCTGTCCATGGGTTTCTCCAGGGAAGAATACTGGAGTGGGTTGCTGCCGTGCCCTCCTCCAGGAGATCTCCTCAACCCAGGGATTGAACCCGTGTCACTTAAATCTCCTGCCCTGGCAGGTGGGTGCTTTACCCCTAGCGCCACCTGGGAAGCCCAGAGTATTTTCTTGTTTTTCAGTCACTCAGTCATGTATGACTATTTGCAACCCCATGGACCACAGCACGTCAGGCTTACCTGTCTTTAACCTCAATGTGCATTGAGCTGGTGATGCCATCCAACCTTCTTGTCCCCTTCTCCTGCTGCCTTCAATCTTTCCCAGCATCAGGGTCTTTTCCAATGAGTCAGCTCTTTGCATCAGGTGGCCAAAGTATTGGAGCTTCAACTTTAGCATCAGTCCTTCCAATAATCATTCAGGGTTGATTTCCTTTAGGATTGACTGGTTTGAGCTCCTTGCCATCTAACGGACTCTCAAGAGTCTTCTTCAGCACCAGTTTGAAACCATCAATTTTTTGGCACTCAGCCTTTTGTATTGTCCAGCTCTCACATCTGTACATGACTACTGGAAAAAACATAGCTTTGACTATACGGACATTTGTTTCTGCTTTCTAATATGCTGTCTAGGTTTCTCATAGCTTTTCTTTCATGGAGCAAGTGTCTTTTAGTTTTACAGCTGAAGTCACCATCTGCAGTGATTTTGGAGCCCAGGGAAATAAAAGTCTGTCACTGTTTCCATTGTTTTCTCATCTATTTGCCATGAAGTGATGGGACTGGATGACATGATCTTCATTTTTTGAATGTTGAGTTTTAAGCCAGGTTTTCACTCTCCTCTTTCACCTTCCTCAAGAGGCTCTTTAGTTCCTCTTCATTTTCTGCCATAAGGGTGGTGCCATCTTCATATTTGAGATTACTGATATTCCTCCCAGCAATCTTGATTCCAGGTTGTGCTTCATCCAGCCTAGCATTTGGCATGATGCACTCTGCATATAAGTTAAATAAGCAGGGAGACAATATACAGCCTTGACATACTCCTCTCAAATTTGGAACCAGTTTGTTGTTCCATGCTCTATTCTAAATGTTGCTTTTTGACCAGCACACAGGTTTTGCAAGAGGCAAATAAGATTGTCTGGTATTATTATCTCTTTCAGAATTGTCCACAGTTTGTTGTGATCTATGCAGTCAATGGTTTAGCATAACCAATGAAGCAGAAGTAGATGTATTTCTGGAATTCTCTTGCTTTTTCGATGATCCAACAGATGTTGGCAATTTGCTCTCTGTTTCCTCTGCCTTTTAAAATCAGTCTTGTACATCTGGAATATCTCAGTGCACATACCGTTGAAGCCTAGCTTGAAGGATTTAGAGCATTACCTTGCTAGCATGTGAAATGAGTGCAATAGTGTGCTAGTTTGAACAATCTTTGACATTGCCCTTCTTTGGGATTGGAATAAAAACTGATGTTTTCCAGTTCTGTGGCCACTGATGAGTTTTCTAGATTTTCCCAGTGCTGGCATATTGAGTGCAACACTTTCACAGCATCGTCTTTCAGGATTTGGAATAGCTCAGCTGGAATTCCATCACCTCCACTAGCTTTGTTCGTAGTGATGCTTCCTAAGGCCCATTTGACTTCACACTCCAGAATGTCTGGCTCTAGGTGAGTGATCACACCACTGTAACTATCTAGGTCATTAGGATCTTTTTTTGTACAGTTCTTCTGTGTATTCTTGTCACCTCTTCTTAATATCTTCTGCTTCTGTTAGGTTCATACCATTTCTGTCCTTTATTGTGCCCATCTTTGCATGAAATGTTCCCTTGGTATCTCTAATTTTCTTGATGAGATCTCTAGTCTTTCCCATTCTATTGTTTTCCTCTATTTCTTTGCACTGATCAGTGAGGAAGGTTTTCCTGTCCCTCCTTGCTCTTCTTTGGAACTCTGTATCCAGATGGGTATATCTTTCCTTTCCTCCTTTGCCTTTAGCTTCTCTTTATTTCACAGCTATTTGTAAGGCACCTCAGACAATCATTTTGCCTTTTTGCATTTCTTTTTCTTGGAGATGGTTTTGATCACTGCCTCCTGTACTGTTATGAACCTCCATCCATAGTCCTTCCGGCATTCTATCAGGTCTAATCCCTTGAATCTATTTGTCACATCCATTGTATAGTCATAAGGGATTTGATTTAGGTCATACCTGAATGGCTTAGTGGTTTTCCCTACTTTTTTCAATTTAGTCTGAATTTTGCAATAAGGAGTTCATGATCTGAACCACAGTCAGCTCCTGGTCTTGTTTTTGCTGACTGTATAGAGCTTCTCCATCTTTGGCTGCAAAGAACATAATCAATCTGATTTTGGTATCAACCATCTGGCGATGTCTATGTGTAGAGTTGTCTCTTGACTTTTTGGAAGAGGATGTTTGCTATGATCAGTGCATTCTCTTGGCAAAACTCTGTTAGCCTTGGCCTGCTTCATTTTGTACTCCAAGGTCAAATTTGCCTGTTACTCCAGGTATCTCTTGATTCCCTACTTTTGCATTCCAGTCTCTGATGAAAAGGACATCTTTCTTTGGTGTTAGTTCTGGAAGTCTTGCAGGCCTTCATAGATCTGTTCAACTTCAGCTTCTTTGACATTAGTGGTTGAGATATAGACTTGGATTACTGTGAGACTGAATGATATGCCTTGGAAACAAACCGAGATCATTCTGTTGCTTTTGAGATTGCACCAAGTACTGTGTTTCAGGATTTGATTACAGAACTTACACAGAACTGGGGAAGCAGAGACTCTTGGAGGCACAAAAAAACCTTGTGTGCACCAGTACCCAGGAGAAAGGAGCAGTGACCCCACAAGAGACTGAGTCAGGCTTGCCTGTGTGAGTGTTTGGGAGTCTCTGGCACAGGTATGGGTTGACAGTGGCCTGCTTCGGGGTCAGGGTCACTGACTACAAGCAGTCTTGGGAGGTGTGGGGTGCTGGCATAAGTCCTTTTGAAGGAGGTCGACAGTACTGCCATTACCCCCACCATAGTTTAGCCACAGGTGAAACTACAGGGAGGGAACACAGCCCCACCCATCAGCAGAAAATTGGATTAAAGACTTACTGAAAATGGCCTTGCCCACCAGAACAAGACCCAGTTTTCCCCACAGCCAGTCCCTCCCATCAGGAAGCTTGCACAAGCTTCTTATCCTCATCCATCAGAGGGCAGACAGAAAGAAAACCACAGTCACAGAAGACTAACCAAACTGATCACAGGGATCACAACCTTGTCTAACTCAATAAAAAAAATGAGCCATATAGAGCCACCCAAGACTGATGGGTCATGGTGGAGAGTTCTGACGATATGTGGTCCTTGGAGAAGGGAATGGCAAACCACTTCAGCATTCTTGCCTTGAGTATCCATGAGCAGTATGAAAAGGCAAAAAGATATGACACTGAAAGATGAACCCTCTAGGTCAGCAGGTGTCCAATATGCTCCTGGTGAAGAGCAGAGAAATAGCTCCAGAGGAATGAAGAGGCTGAGCCAAAGTGGAAACAACGCCCAGTTGCGGATGTATCTGGTGGTGAAAGTAAAGTATGATGCTGTGAAGAACAATACTGTGTAGGAACCTCGAATGTTAAGGCCATGAATCAAGGTAAACTGGAAGTGGTCCAACAGGAGATGGCAAGAGTGAACATTGACATTTTAGACATCAGTGAACTAAAATGGACAGGAATGGGTGAATTTAACTCAGAGCATTTTCTAGACAATATTACATGAGCAGAAAGTGCCTCTATATTGTTTCTACATTATTATCAGGCATCAGGATATTATCATTATCCAGTATCACTGAAGATAGAGAATATAGAGCTTCTGTTTCTCTGAGTATTCAATGTGGTAGGAATGTGGTTATCTGGAAAATGAACTTCACCTACTCATAGTGGCTCTGCATTGGATCCTCCCTGGCACTGGTCCCACAGGGGCACTGGCCTCTATGCAGCCTGTCAGAGTTGCCCCATGGTGCCCCATGATGGCTCACTTTTGGATGCTTCTCCAGTCGGTAATTGGACGAGGGCTGTCAGGGGAAGAGCATATCCTTGGGGCCGAAAAAAACTCTAAAAGATATCACAACTGCACAGACCTCTCAACAGCTGGAGCAAAAAGCTCTTCCTTGAAGAAGATGTAGGAGTACGTTTCCAAGTCCTCCATATCCAGTGACTTTACTCACATCTTTATGAACCCAAAGTAATTCTGAGAAAGGTACTCTTTACTGCCTGCTCCCAGAGGAAAGGTTATACTATCTGATTGGAGCTTTGGGAAGACTTGAGTAACAATCCTCTAAATCTTTAAACATGATTTTCTCTTGGTTATAAAAGGATGCATGAGGGAAAAAAACAAAACAAAACAAAACACAAACAACCTAGCAATGTGTTGTATAAGATAACTGTTTGATAAACATAACACAAGGACTAAATCTTCAACCAAAACTTTTCCCTGGGAGCCATTTCTCAGGTAAATGCAGGGCAGAAGTCAAAGCTCCTCTCCATCAACAAGCTGGTCCTCTTGTTTTTCTCCTTCTTGTCCAGAGAATGCCTGGACACTATATTACAGGGTGGTATATGCTATATGCTATATACCACCCTGTAGTACGTACTTACCATATACATCTACTGCAGGATAAATGTGGGGCTTCTGAACAATTTTGTATATAAGAAAAGCATGGCCCCGGAAAAGGACTTGGTAGGAGGATACTCCTTTGTTTGGGATGCTCAAGCTGCCTGCTTCTCTTCACCTGCTTGTCTCTTCTACATCCCTTAAGACTCAATTTAGGTGTCTTACTCCTGTGTCAAGAACCTTTCTCGAATCCCTGCCCTCACAGGAGCCTGTCCATGCTGCCCTGTGTGCGCATGTCTCTTGATGCACTATACCCTCATGCTCACCCTGCTGAAACTCACGTTTCCTTTTACATGACTGTCTCCACACTCCATCCTCCCAGAGAGACATTTTGAGCTTTGGGATTTGCCTTATTCAGCTCTGTGTTGAGCTATTTTAGATATCTAGTAAATTTTACAGCCTGTCAGCTAAAAAATTTATTGGAAATTATCATATTAGCTCCCAGCTGAAATTAGGGGGAAAAAAAAAACTCTGGTCATTAGAAGGGTCTTCACATCATAATTCCTAGCTCTCTCTTCTTTCAATGTCTCCCTATTATTCCTTCTATCTTTTTCATAGCTTGAACAATTTTTGTTTTTTTTATTAACATAGATTCCATAATGACTCCATGCTTATTTTCTCTCATTTTAAAAATTCATTTACTTTTATTGGCTGTGCAGCATGTGGGATTTTAGTCCTCTGACCAGAATCACACCCGGGTCCTCTGCATTAGAAGCATGGAGTCTTAACCACTGGACCACCAAGGAAGTCCCAGATTGAACAATTTGAAATGACATTTTATAGAATGGAGTGGTCACATGTTTCTGTTTACTGGGTCAACTTCTCCATTCATAAAAATTCCCAAACTCATACAATGTGTAAACGAAAATGCATTATTAGTAGTTAAAAATAACTGGTGTGTATATAATAGAGTTATATCGCCAACCTTAACATCAATCACCACAGAGATATTATACTTTAATTGAAAAACAACTAGTGACAGCTTACTGCAAGATAGCAAATGAATCCTGACATTTATATTAATAGGTTTATAAACCAGTTACAAGGTTAAAAGTTAATCATTTGAGTCATCGAAAATCCATATATATATATAACCAAAATACTCATTTGGAATAAATATCTACCTAATTTTTAAAAATACAAGTTGAATGGAGTAGGGGAGTGAAAATGAAAATTACATTAGTTTAACTATAAGGCTCTATAAACTATGAGAGCTTTGATTGATAGTAAGGCTATCAAGTTCATTGTTAGCTCTGTTCCCATCACCATCACCTCCATACTCTAAAATGTAGCCTGGAAAATCACACTTGTAACAAATATATATTAGGAAAATGATTTTTTCTACTAATTAGGCCGAAGGACTAAAATTCCTGTGCCAGATAATTTTTTTAAGGCCGTATACATGTGTTTCTATTTCACCAGAGTTTTTGCAAAACCCCAGAGGCTTAGTTCCCTAGCTGTGTCATTGCCTGGATTGGGAACAGTACTTAATCCTCCAAGCCTTAGTTTCCTCATGTATAAATTGGGGGTGATAATACCTACCTCCCCTTCATCATTATATAATATCCTTTGTTTCTTTGAGAGGTTTCATTCAAAGTCTTCTTTGCCTGACAATAGACTAGTCAGGCAAGTATCGTTTGCATAGAATTTCTTTTTTCCAATCACTCAATTTTATCCTATATAGGGCATTACAGTTAACATGAATCCCATGTAAAAAGTATCCAATTGAACTTATAAAATCTATTTAGCCACCGTACAGATTTTTAAAATTGAAGTATAATAGATTTACAATGGTTTCCCTGGTGGCTCAATGGTAAATAATTTGCCTGCCAATGCAGGAAACACGGGTTTGATCCCTGGGTTGGAAAGATCCCCTGGAGGAGGGCATGGCAACCCACTCCAGTTTTCTTGCCTGGATAAACCAATGGACAAAGAAGACTAGAGGGCTACACTTCATGGGGTCACAAAAGAGTCAAACATGAGTTAGCAACTAAACAAATGTATCTTCAGAACTATTAAGCTTAAAGCTCAGGTGAATGACTACTAAAGAGATCCCCACCTCAGCCTTGGTTGTTTGAGGACTGAGATATTGAAGAGATTCAGCTCTCCTCAAAACCTCTTCAAAATCTTTATGTTTTTTTTTTTTTTTTTTTTTTTTTTTTTTAGGAAGCACTGCTCAAATTATAAACATAGTCTTGAAGAACTCTGCAAAAGATTTAGCTTCTATACCATGGACTTGGGGGTCTTTTTCCTTCTAGTGTGCAACATTTCTTATTCTCTGTTACAGCTTTCCTCAATCATTGGGGAAAAATTTTACATTTATTTGTAATAAATGTAAGTAGTCGTCTAAGCAGTTGCTGCTGCTGCTGCTAAGTCGCTTCAGTCATGTCCGACTCTGTGCGACCCCATAGACGGCAGCCCACCAGGCTCCCCCATCCCTGGGATTCTCCAGGCAAGAACACTGGAGTGGGTTGCCATTTCCTTCTCCAATGCAGGAAAGTGAAAGTGAAGTCGCTCAGTCGTGTCCGACTCTAGCGACCCCATGGACTGCAGCCTACCAGGCTCCTCCGTCCATGGGATTTTCTAGGCAAAAGTACTGGAGTGGGGTGCCATTGCCTTCTCCGGTCTAAGCAGTTAGGGTTCTGTAAATTACACCCCCCCCTTACCATCCTGGACAATAACACAATACTGCTGCCCTCTCAGGCTTCCCAGGTGGCTCAGTGGTGAAAGAATCTACCTGCCAGTGCAGGAAACCCCAGAGACACAGGATTGATCCCTGGGTCAGGAAGATCCCCTGGAGAAGAAAAGGGCAACCCACTCCAGTATTCTTGCCTGGGAAATCCCATAGACAGGAGAGCCTGGTGGGCTATAGTTCATTGGATCACAGAGTTGGATGTGACTGAGCACAAGCTGCCCTCTCAGGCTTTTTCTGCCTATTCTCCAGTCCCCACAGCTCTCACCCACATACATTCAAGATTGCAAAAATTTTCCCAATCTGTATTCTCTGTTTAAAATCCTAGCTCTTTTCTTTACTTGGCAAGATTTTATGCATCCTTTAAGATGTATCTCAAAGATAACATTTTACAAAAAAAAAAAAAAGAAAACCCTACTCTCTAAATTTCCCATGGTGGAATGTTTCAACATTTGCTATCTCTCGGGTTAAGAGTATGTTATGCTATAGTAACAAATGATGCTGAAGTCTCAGTGGCTCTTCCTAAGAAAGTTTTATTTATCATCATAACACATGTCCACCATGGGTCACCTGGGTTCTCTGCTCCCTGTCATCACTCTTCTCATTCTACATCCATTATCTGGAACAGGGGTTGGCAAAATAGTGGGCAAATCTGACCTACCATCTGTGGGCTTTTTTTTTTTTTTTTTTTTTAATGACCAATGATCTAAAAATGCTTCAAAAATTTTTTAAATGGCTAAGGTTAAAAAAAAAAAAGAATATGCAACAGAGACTGTGTTGCCTGCAAACTCTGAAATATTTATTAATTGTTCATTTATAGACAAAGGGAAAGAGAGAATATGGCAAATCTTGGGAAGACTTTTAAAGCTTTTACCTAGACGTAAACATTTCATTGGATTCCCAGGTGTCTCAGTGGTAAAAAAAAAAAAAAAAAAAAAAATCTGCCTGCCAATGCAGGAGATCCAAGAGACTTGGGTTCCATCGTTGGGTTGGGAAGATCCCTTATGTCAACCCACTTCAGTATTCTTGCTTGGAATATTCCATGGACAGAGGAGCCAGGCAGGTTATAACCCAAGGGGTTGCAAAGAGGTGGACAAGAATGAGCACACACATACACACACACAAAATTTGTTGACTAAAGTAAGCTATGTGGAGACTTTCCTGGTGGTCCAGTGGTTAAGAATCTGCCTTCCTGAGGATGCATGTTCAATCCCTGGTGGGAGAACTAAGATCCCACATGCAGCGAGGCAGCTAAGCCCATGTGCCCCAACTATTGAGCCCGCCTGCTGAAACAAAGATCTGACAAAGCCAAATAAATAAAAAATATATAACAAAACAAGATTCTTTTAAAAAATAAAAAACAAAGCAAGCCATGTGGCCCAAACTGACATAAGAGGCTAAGAACACATAATCCTTCCCACAAAAGAATGAGATATTAGTAAATAAGAGCACAGTCTATCCCAACGTCCAATATATATTTATATTTCTTTATTTTGACAAATTTTTTTAACCTCTAATCTTTTGAGGTTTGGTTGAGCTGTTGCATAGGGCCCACAGAGTTTCCTTAAACTGTTTACAGTAATTTCTAAAAGTAATTCTAATAATGCTGACTGGCATTTGCTGGGTGTGGTGTCTATCCTGTCCTTTAGATTGTGAGCCCCTCTTGGTAGCTCCAGCTCTTAGTCCATTGCCTACTACATAACAGATCCTCAATACATGTTTATCAAGTGAGTAAATAATTATCATACTCACTGAATAGAGAAGGTTGATATGAAGAACTTGACAAGAAGGACTGACAGTGTTATGCTTTCCAAGATTTATTGGGAATACAGTTGCAGACTTCTGATTAAATGATAAATTAGGTGATGGAGCACCATATTATAGACTAAAAAGGGGAAGGTGTTGTATTCAGTGGTTCAAAATAGAGTTTGGAGTCTGAGAAACCTAGGTTTGAATCCTACTCTAGTCTATCATTTACCTGTTTTGTGACAACAATAGCTAATATTTATTGTTCAAGATTGGAGAAGGCAATGGCACCCCACTCCAGTACTCTTGCCTGGAAAATCCCACGGTCGAGGGAGCCTGGCAAGCTGCAGCCGATGGGGTCGCAAAGAGTCGGACATGAGTGAGAGACTTCACTTTCACTTTCATTGTTTAAGATTAAACCATCTTATTCAAACCATGAAACAATTCCTTAGGATGTAGAAACTGAGCTCACAAGAAGAAAAAAAAAATTGTCCCAAATCCCATTGTCTCACTTCTCAGCTGGATTCCAGAGCTCAACCAAACTTAGGGTAGGTCATTTAATCTTCTAAGAACTCAGCCTACATCTCTACAAAATGAGGAAAATGAAATACCTACTCCTTATGGCCATTATGATGACTTAATGAGAAAATGTGAACTGCTAACATTTATGAAATGGTGAATATTAGCTGTTCTGAAGGTAAGAGGAAGAGATTACCCTACTGCCTGTAGCACATCATGGCCTGTATTTGAGCTGTGGAATACAGCCCGGCTCTTCCAAGCTCTTTAGGATTCTCTATGCTGCTCTTGGGTTTTCCTGGTGGCTCAGTGGTAAAGAACCCACCTGCAAATGTAGGAGATGCAGGTTTGATCCCTGGGTTGGGCAGATCCTCTGGAGAAGGAAATGGCAACACATTTCAGTATTCTTGCCTGAATACTGTCCATGGAAATCCCACGGACAGAGAAGCCTGGCAGACTATAGTCCATGGGGTCACAAAAGAGTCAGACACAACTTAGCAAATAAAGAACAATATTGCTCTTAGTTGGAGCTTAGATGCTGCTCTCCACACCCTTTCCCACTGTCTAGATTGGAAATAGCCATAGGCTATATAGCACCATTGGAGAAGGAAATGGCAACCCACTCCAGTACCCTTGCCTAGAAAATTCCATGGATGGAGAAGCCTGGTGGGCTACAGTCCATGGGGTCACAAAGAGTTGGACATGACTGAGCAACTTCACTTATATAGCACCATAGCTAAAAAGTTTATTTCAGTGGAGAACGTTTCAATGAAATGTTAAAGAACACATGGAGAATAGCTGAACACTAAATCTCTCTGGCCACAGAACTATAAGTGTTCTAGGAGTCAAACCTAAAGCACTCTGCTAAAAGAGAGAACTAAGATCAAAATTATTTTTAGTCTATTCAATATATACCATAAGTTCTAGGCATATTATATATCAGCTTAATCGTAACAGAGATAGTTGCAGTAGCAGTAGTGTGTGTGTGTGTGTGTGTGTGTGTGTGTGTGTTTAGTCACTCAGTCATGTCTGACTCTTTGTGACCCCATGGACTGTAGCCTCCCAGGATCCTCTGTCCATGGGGATTCTCCAGGCAAGAATACTCGAGTGGGTTGCCATGCCCTACTCCAGGGGATCTTCCCAACCCAGGGATCAAACCCAGGTCTCCCACATTGCAGGCAGATTCTTTACCATCTGAGCCATCAGGGAAGCCATAGTAGTAATAGTTAAAATTTAATGGGGGGAGGAGGTTGGGGAAGGAATGGAGAGAGAGGTTGGGGTGAGCAGATGTAAGTTTTTACATATAGAATGGATAAACAACAAGGTCTTGTATAGCACATGAAACTATATTCAATATTCTATGACAAATCATAATAGAAAAGAATATTTAGAAAAGAATATATATGTGTATATATACATATAATAGAATCACTTTGCTTTATAGCAATAATTAACATAACATTGTAAATCAACTATACTTCAATAAAATTTTTTAAAAGATTAATGAATTTTTGATCATATACTTGACAATGTGCTTTTATACAGAGTATAAAACTCGTTTACAAAAGTATTGCAAATGTCCTCAATGTTACAAAATTATAGATAAGTGGGGCGTAGAGATGTGTGTCTGGAATTGAAACAGAGGAGAAGAAATTTTAGAGTTGGGAAGAGAAAACATTCACAGGTTCAGAAACAATGTATGAAGATGGGGAATAAGTATTACTGACAATCTTACCAATATCCAGGAAAGAATCAAGACTTATACCGAAATCTAGAAAAGGTCTAAGTCCCATACATTTTATTATCAGAAAGAAATTTTCAAAGCCAAATTTTCCCTATCTTGTGAATAAGGAATCTTCATTTTGCTTGCTTTAGACCTGATGACTTACAGTCTCACAAAGAATGGGGACTTGGAAGTTCTGTTTCTCTACATCATGCTTTACCATCTGAGCCACCAGGGAAGTCCCTACATCACTGCTGCTAAGTCACTTCAGTCGTGTCCGCCTCTGTGCGACCCCATAGATGGCAGGCCACCAGGCTCCCCTGTCCCTGGGATTCTCCAGGCAGGAACACTGGAGTGGGTTGCCATTTCCTTCTCCATACATCACTGCAACTCCCATCAAACATATTCAAGACTTTTTCTACAGACCACCTGCCAGACCCAAAGTCTAAATCTACTTTGATTCCCTGGGCTACAGAAGTTATTATTGTTAATCCTCTTAATGAGTGTATGGAAAATCTTTTAAGATGAATTTTTACTCAGCAAGATATAACTTGATCCTTTTCCTTTCTATGTTTTACTTATCAGAGCTATATGTCTTATATAGGAACAAGTCATTTATTATATATCTATTGAAAAGTCTTGGTTTTTCTGTTCCTCTCCAAAAGAGTACCATGGAATGCACCATAAAATGTAGCTTCTGTTTTACTGAAGTTTTTATTATTAGCGTTGATTTGCAACAATCAAATAGCTTTGAATAGAATTTTAGAATGGGGTAAGATATTTGCCTTTTGCTAGATGCCCTTATTTTGAACAAAAGTCACCAAGTACATGTAATTATCTAAGATATACTTAATAAATAGGTGAATCAACCCTGTGTAAACATAATATTGGAGTCCTCACTCTACATGTACTTATATTCACATTTATACCCTTGACCATAAATAAGTTTGCATTCAAATAACTATAAAATCAACACAATACTTAGAAACAAAAATATGTGATGTGGTATTAAAATAAAAATATTTTTTAAGGCTACAAGTTGATTTGCTACATTTCTAAAGATAGCTGTGCCCAAAGGAAACCATAAATAAAACAAAAAGACAGCCTAAGGAAAGGGATAAAATATTTGGCAACAATACGACTGACAAGAACTTAATTTCCAAAATATACAAACAACTTATACAACTCAAAATGAAAGAAACAAACAAACCAATCAAAACATGGGCAGAAGACCTAAGTAGATATTTCTCCAAAGAAGACATATAGATGGACAATAGGCTGGACATCTTTTCATGTGGTCATCTCTTCATCTTTCAAGACAAAAGATGGACATCTTGTCATGTGAAAAGATGCTCAACATCACTAATTATTAGAGAAATGCAAATCAAAATGACACGGTATCACCTCACGCTGGTCAAAATGGGCATCATCAAGGAGTCTACAGACAATAAATGCTGGAGAGGATGTAGGGAAAATGGAACTGTCCTACAGTGTTGGTGGGAATATAAATTGGTGCAGCCACTCTGGAGAACAGTATGGAGGTTCCTTAAAAAAATAAAATAAATTTACCATATGACCCAGAAATCCCACTACTGGGTGTATATCTGGAGAACACTGTAATTTGACAATACACATGCACCCTAATGTTCACAGAAGTGCTATTTACAACAGACAAGACATGAAAGTAACCTAAACGTCCAGCCACATATTGAGGGATAAAGAAAATGTAGTACAAATATACAATGGAATACTACTCAGTCATAAAATAATGACGTAATGCCATTTGCAGCAACATGGATGGACCTAGAGATTGTCATATATAAGTGAAGTCAGAGAGAGAAAGACAAATATCACATGATATCACATATATGTGGAATTAAATAAATGGTACAAATGAACTTATTTACAAAACAGAAGCAGACATAGAAAACAAATTTATGGTTACCAAAGGGAGAAGAGGGGGAGGGATGAATTAGGAGTTTGGAATTAGCAGATACAAAGTGTGCACGCGTGCTAAGTCATTTCAGTCGCGTTCAATTCTTTGCAACCCTCTGGACTGTAGCCCACCAGGCTCCTCTGTTCATGGAAATTCTCTAAGCAAGACTATTGGAATGGGTTGCTGTGGGCGCCTGCAGGACATCTTCCTGACCCGGGGATTGAACTCAGGTCTCTTACGTCTCCTGCATTGGCAGGCAGGTTCTTTCCTAGCACCACCTGGGAAGCTCAAAGTACTATAAGTAAAACAGACAAACAACAAGGTCCTACTGTATAGCACGGGGAATTATATTCAATATTTTGTAACAAACTATAATGGAAAAGAATATGAGAAAGAATATGTGTATATGTATGACTGAATCACTTGGTTGTACACCAGAAACATAACATTGTAAACTACACTTCAATTTGAAAACAATTTTTAATAAAGAAAAAAAGGTATTTGTTGATATCAGTTGCATCTCTTAGAAGCCTGACATGAATTTTTACAACTAATTTTGAAATTAGGTAATCCCATAGAAGAAGTCTTCTGCATTAGATTGTTTCTTAGTACCTGTGTGTGCTGTTAGCCTCGTCAATGCCTCAACCCTCGCCATTTTGAAGGAAGCTGAAATTTTCCTGTTGCTTTGAGGATCCCCATCTCACAACAGATGTCTTCAGCCAGTGATGAGCCAAATCCATTATTCTTATCAAAGGCTACATCACATTTCTCCTGAGGCTGACAACAGGGAGCGTCTTCAAAATGGGCTTCAATTCTGTGTTGCCCAGTCACCTCCAAGCTCAGCATTTTGTCTTCTGAAGGAGACTAAATTGTGCTTAAAGAGGTAACTCAGACAATATTTTTGCTTTCCCACCTTCTTAAAATGATGAAAAGAAGAAAACATTTTTGTGTCTTTTTGCCAGGTTAAAAAACACTGAGATGTTTGCTTTCCCTCAACTGAACTTGAGTCGGTGTGATGAATGTGCTTCAAACTCAGTGCTGTGTCTCACTTTGAGAAGAACCAGGTTTTATTGTTGCAAGGCAATCTTGTTTCATGATATTGACTTGCGTGTTAGCACAAATAGTCATAACTGAATAACAAGTAGTTATTTATGAAGTTACTTGTCTCTCACTCTTCCTCTGAAGTCACTTTTAATTGTAGGGGACAATAAAAAGAAACATTTTATCATTTCTCAATTTCTAGTATGATAGATATAACACACTCTTTAAAGATCAAATATTTATACAATGTAAATGAGTTTGGGGAGTGGTCAACCTCTTCAGATGTTATATGATGTGTATTATGAAAACAATAACAAGTTATTTAACATTTATAATTATATACGCTGTGCTTAGTCATTCAGTCATGTCTGACTCTTTGTGACCTCATGGACTGTAGCTTTCCAGGCTCCTCTGTCCATGGGGATTCTCGAGGCAAGAATATTGGAGTGGGTTGCCATGCCCTCCTCCAGGGGATCTTCCCAAGCCAGGGATCAAATGAAGGTCTCCAATATTGCAGGTGGATTCTTTACCATCTGAACCACCAGGGAAGCTCAAGAATACTGGAGTGGGTAGCCTATCCCTTCTCAACTAAGGAATCAAATTGGGGTCTCCTATGTTGCTGGCAGATTCTTTACCAGTTGAGCTAGCAGGGAAGCCCTAAAATTAAGTATACACATATTATAAATACACATCTTGTAAGAGAATTCCAGAAAAAAATGCCTACTTCTGCTTCATTGACTATGCTAAAGCCTTTGACTGTGTGGATCACAACAAACTGTGGAAAATTCTTAGAGAGATGGGAATACCAGACTACCTTACCTGCCTCCTGAGAAATCTGTAAGCAGGTCAAGAAGCATACAGCAAGAACTGGGAAGGGAGTACATCAGGGCTGTATATGTCACCCTGTTTATTTAACTTATATGCAGAGTACATCATGCAAAATGCTGGGCTGGATGAAACACAAGCTGGAATCAAGATTGCTGGGAGAAATATCAATCACCTCAGATATACAGATGACACCACCCTTATGGCAGAAAGTGAAGAGGAACTAAAAAGGCTCTTGATGAAAGTGAAAGAGGAGAGTGAAAAAGCTGGCTTAAATCTCAACATTCAAGAAACAAAGATCATGGCATCTGGTCCCATCAGTTCAGCTCAGCTCAGTTCAGTTCAGTTGCTCAGTCATATCTGACTCTTTGCGACCCCATGAATTGCAGCACGCCAGGCCTCCCTGTCCATCACCAACTCCCAGAGTTCACTCAAACTCACGTGCATCGAGTCAGTGATCCCATCCAGCCATCGTCCCCTTCTCCTCCTGTCCCCAATCCCTCCCAGCATCAAAGTCTTTTCCAATGAGTCAACTCTTCGCATGAGGTGGCCAAAGTATTGGAGTTTCAGCTTTAGCATCATTCCTTCCAAAGAACACCCAGGACTGATCTCCTTTAGAACGGACTGGTTGGATCTCCTTTCAGTCCAAGGGACTCTCAAGAATCTTCTCCAGCACCACAGTTCCAAAGCATCAATTCTTCAGCACTCAGCTTTCTTCACAGTCCAACTCTCACATCCATACATGACTACTGGGAAAACCATAGCCTTGACTAGATGGACCTTTGTTGGCAAAGTAATGTCTCTGCTTTTTAATATGCTATCTAGGTGGGTCATAACTTTCTGGCAAATAGATGGGAAAACAGTGAGAGACTTTATTTTTTGGAGCTCCAAAATCACTATGGATGGTGACTGTAGCCATGAAATTAAAAGACTGTGCTCCTGGGAAGAAGAGCTATGACCAACCTAGGCAGCATATTAAAAAGCAGAGACATTACTTTGCCAACAAAAGTCCATATGCTCAAAGGTATGGCTTTTCCTATAGTCATGTATGGATGTGAGAGTTGGACCATAAAGAAAGCTAAGCACCAAAGAGTCAGTGCTTTTGAACCCTTGGACTGCAAAGAGATCAAACCAGGCAATCCTATAGGAAATGAATCCTGAATATTCATTGGAAGGACTGATGATGAAGCTGAAGTTCCAACACTTGGCCACCTGATGCGAAGAACTGACTCATTAGAGAAGATCCTGATGCTGGGAAATATTGAAGACAAGAGGAGAAGGGGATGACAGAGGGTGAGATGGTTGGATGGCATCACCAACTCAATGGACATGAGTTTGCGCAAGCTCTGCGAGTAGGTGTTGGACAGGGAAGCCTGGTGTGCTGTATTCCATGGGTTGCAAATAGTTCATCACAACTAATCAACTGAACTGAACTGATATTATAAGTATGTATGCCTTCATATATTGAAATATGTACTAGATAGATAGACATAAATATGAGGACTTAGTTTTTCCTTAATGTTAACAGGTCCAGCCAGTGAAGAAGGAAGGTAACACACTTGTTTTCTCTTCTCCTACTTCTCTGTAGAAGGAGTAACTGCAAAGCTGTATCCAAAAGTCTAAATGGAGTTTTAGTATTTATTGGGTCTAACTGAATCTGCTAGTTTAGCTTCTAAGGTCCCTGCACCGTTTGGATTGTGGATGTTTGTAATGGAGTAATGGGTATCACACTTCATAATGCTACTGTGTATCCGCAGTATCAGAACCACTCCAGTGCTGGAGTGGGGAAGAAAATTCAGTGACCCTGGCTTTGAAGATAAATGGAGCTGTCACCTTTTATCTTATATTAGTCAAACCAAATACCTCTTTTATGATATGGGATCTGCTGATGGAACTGAACAGGTTTTTCTGCTCTTATTAGAAGTTTAAAAAGGAGTGTAGTTATGTGTGTTCATAGGTGATGACTATTTTTTACTTGGAAATACAAAGTCCAAAGTTTTCTAGATAGTTTGAATGTCTTCTGCTTCCTGTAGGGGAAAATGATTTGGAAACATCAACCAAACCTAATGGGTTTTTTTGGGGCATGATTCACTAGATAACTAAGAAATTTCATTTACCCCTAATTACAGAGACCTGTAAATCACTTATTAGCCCATCTATTCATTAATTCTCCTACAAAATATTTCTTTGGGATGAACAAAAGATTTGTGTTACTTAAAGAAACATTTTCTGTTGTAAAAAAATTAACTTGAACTTTTAAGAAAACTCAGATATATACATAGTTGTTTTTTACTTTTAGAAGTTAGACTAAATCTGACAAGTACGGTTTTAACTGTGTAAGGTAAAGGATATGGGCCATGGGGATGTAACGACATCTACGTGCGTGCGTGCATGCTAAGTCTCTCAGTTGTGTCTGACTGTTTGAGACCCTATGGACTGTAACCTGCCAGGCTCCTTTGTTCATGGGGATTCTCCAGGCAAGAATACTGGAGTGGGTTGCCATTTCTTCCTCCAGGGGATCTTTCCAGGGATCAAATCCACGTCTCTTATGTCTCCTGCATTGTTAGGTAGGTTATTTACCACAAGCCCTGCCTGGGAAGCCCCAGTGACAACTACAGGGAACGTTTATAAATATGATTCCTCTTTTCTCCCACTCTACCCCAAATGAGAGTGTCAAATATATTTTCAGTTCTTAACATAGTCAAACCATAGAAAAACTAGGTTTTCATACTAAATACATCCAGGTATCTTACAGCCTAAGTTCACAGCCTAGCTGTCTGTGGATGGATTGCAAGATTTCTGAAACTTCAAATTGTCTGAGAAAGATGTGTGATCACCTATATATCCACTTTTATTAAAAATTTTTTATCAGTTCACCAAATGATTCTGTTATTTAAAAACAGTTATAATCACAGACACAATAGCAGACGAATCAAATCACAATGTCAATACCCCACAGGAAGAAGAAACTGTCTTTCTAGAAAAAAACTCTTATAAGAGAAAAGAGCTAGGGAACTGGACCTATAGTGTATATCCTTGGAATGTATTCACTTGATGATAAACTTCAGTTTAGTGGATTTGTTGAATTATAAATTACTAAATATTCACTTCTCTGGATCTTGGTGCCCCAGGTCTTGCTGAGTATGGAGATCCTCAAGTGCAGGGCCTCACCTACAAAGGAGTCCCCAGAGAGATCAGCAACAGGAATCTCATTTTCCCAATATGCTGACCACTCAACATTGGGCAACTCTAATGAAGCGTCCCTCATGTGACAACCACCTCCTTTTCTGTTTCCTATGAAATCGTGATGAGAACAGAAGTTATCCTTCACATGGAATCACCCCCAATTTGTCAAAGTTCAGATTTTCTTAGCTGTGACATTTGTTAGTGAAATGAAAGTTTAGACTGCATATCTGGCAGCCATCTGTGATTAGCTAATTGAATTGTTCCAAGGCACTTGTTGCCACCTTCAGCCGGATTTTCAGCTTGAATGACTGTGCCTCCCTTCAAGCTAGTCTTGACCTATAGTAGCTTCTATTAGTTTTGGAGGAAAAAAACACGTGAGTAATTTGTCCACCCAATATGACAGTCATCTCCCTAACCTAAATCTTTTCTTTAAAACGGTATCTTAATAGTCACATTTGGTTAGTAATAGAAATATTGTTTATTGTTAGAGGCCTGAAGTAAGGTTATAAACATTTTCTTTAAATCCCTCTCTTCTCCCATCTTCTCTTTCTAGTGTTTCTCTCGATAACTTTGGCTCTAATGGCAGAACAAACCAAAGTACTACACAGCTATTACAGTTGTCTTTCGCTTAATGAACTAAAAGCTTTTTTCTTCCTGGATTAATGGACCATTTCATTTAGTCTGAACAGAATTGTAAACTCTACCCCCATCTCACCAGGACATCCTGATCCCCCTCCCTCCAAGTCCCCTTACATCAGTTTTTTGAACGTCAACTCTTCCCCTCTTTCACTGGTACCTTTGTCAAAGCAGGGAAGTGGAATTCACTTCGTCTATTGAAACCGTGCATTGCCTCTTTTTCTCTTCTGCACTTGTCACCTTTCAGGCAGTTAAAATACTGTTTTTCAAACTATAGGATGCGATCCATAAACGGGTCATGAAATCAATTTAGAAGGTCATGACTAACATTTTATAAATGAAAGAGAATTGCCCAGAGTAGAGTAGAAAATAGAGCGCATGTAACTGTACAGCACAGCACAACCGTAAGGCTAACAACTATGTTGTGAAACTTTTTCAGTTGAGAGAAAGAAAAAGGCTATGTACAGGGTCCCCAGGTAAAATAGCTTTCTTAGTCAAGAGCATTTGGGAAACACTGAGCTTAAATTCTGGGACTAGGATACATTCCATAGAGAGGGATTTAAACTTCTTATATCTATCCGTGATTTGGGAGCTTTTATGCATAGGTAGTTTAGTTGCTAAGTTGGGTCTGACTCTTGTTACCCTATGGACTGTAGCCCACCAGGCTCCTCTGTCCATGGATTTCTCCAGGCAAGAATACTGGAGTGGGTAGCCATTCCCTTCTTCAGAGGATCTTCCCAACCCAGTGATCGAACCTGGGTCTCCAGCATTGCAGGCAGATTCTTAACCAACTGAGCCACCAGGGAAGCTGATCTCTTTTCAAATCTGGTGAAACAATGGCCTTTTTCCAGAAAAATGCACAGGAGCATAAGCTCAAAAAAAATTTACTGTTGCTAAGCAGGTGGGCAGAAATAAAATAGGAGTTTGGAATTAACAGACACACACTATTATATATAATATGGGTAAATAACAAGGCTTCCCTGGTGGCTCAAATGGAAAAGAATCCACCTGCAATGCGGGAGACCTGGGTTCGATCCCTGTGTTGGGAAGAGCGCCTGGAGGAGGGCATGGCAACCCACTCCAGTTTTCTTGCCTGGAGAATCCCATGGACAGAGGAACCTGGGGTCATGAAGAGTCAGATACAACTGAGTGACTAAGCACAGCACAAACAACAAGGACCTACTGTAAAGCACAGGGGACTATACTTAATACCTCGTGATAACCTATAATGGGAAAGAATCTGAAATAGAATAGATATATATGTACATATAAAAATCACTTTGTTGTAAACCTGAAACTAACAACAGTAAGTCAACCATACTTCAATTAAAAAAATAATAATAATAATGTTACTCGTAGAAGCTCAAGGGTTGCTGCCCTTATAATTACATGGAACGTTCTCAGTTCTTGAACGTTTTGTTTTACCCCAAACCTCTCATTTTAGTCCATATGTTCCCTTCATATGTGATTTTCTATGGCTGTCTCCACATCTTCTCTCCCTCTCATATTCTGAACCACCTGCTTGCTTCTCCAAGCAAAAGAAATTTTCAAAGGCAACTCATCTGACTGAACCCTGGTACAATATGCCTCCCCTTTAAATTTAATTCTCTTTAAAAACCTGTCTTTCTGGTGTTGCTGACTTATCTAGAGAGAAGGGCATTTTCTGACCTTCTTCTTCATTTGCCTTTCTTTCCTTCATCTTCAATTTGGGCTTCTGTCTATGTAGAATGAAGACCAACAGGGAATGAAACTTTGCACGCACTAGACACATTCTATAAATACTGTTCCTATAAAGGGTAGTTATTTATTTTTTGAAACCAGCCATCCAATAATGTAGATATACATGATTACTGAACAGACACTCTGAAATTCCTAGGTGTTTGACAAAATGAAAACAGGTTGCACCAGTTCCTGAAATCCTAGCAATGGTTTAAAAACTGCATTTTCATGCAAACATAAATTACAAATGGAATTATGATAACTGATTACCCCCCTGCATGCACACAAATCATCTGTAATCCTGCCCTGGAGCGCCGTGGAGCTGGCTCATTGCATCTGCTCACAGCATTTGTCAGTCTATTCAATCACAGCTATTTCCCGTGGCAAAGTGTACAGGGGCATTTAGAAAACCTGTATGTGTCTATTTCCCTAAATCTACTATTAGGGTGTAGAATCGTCAGGGCAGAGCACTGCTGCTTCACAATAGGAATAATCCTGAGTGTGTATCTTTATTTTATTCATCTCCAATTGCTGTTTGACAGAATTTCATGCTGCCGGATGATGTTACTTTGACAGCTGAGAGATAATTTCTGTTTTTAATCCAGAGAACAAGAGCCACTTGGAAAGTGACTATAAATGTCCTCTGGGTGTCCCAGAGATATGCCTCATCCCCGTGCTGGAAGGAACACACCTCTGGGAAGGAAACAACTTTGATCAGTAAGTCTCTTTGGAAAACATGAAGAGAAGGAGATGTCAGTGATTCCTTCATGAGTCATGGGGTCTGAGATAAACTGAGCCCTTCCATTTCCAAGTTAGCTTTTCAAGTGGTGGAAATGCTGTCATTACTCCCAGGCAATAGTTCTCAGTGAAGAACTGAAATGTTTCTGTAAAGTAATGTTTCCAAACATGTCTTTCATTTCTTTCAAGATCATCATGTAAATTGTGGGTGAAAAAAAGGACTTTTCTTATGATGAAGGGGTCATCAGCTTTCTCAGTTCTAGCACTAGTCTAACCCGGCTACACCTGGTGGGTGTCCTGTTAAAGATGCTGGCTAAGCAGATTTGACGCGTCGCTTTTTAGAACTAGAGTGTTCTCAGGTTCATCCTCCAGACATCTCTCATTTACTTAAGGACGAAAGCTTTATCCTATAACCAAAACATGTTCCTGGGTCAGCTCTCCTGAGGACCCGGAAGATGTCTCACTGATTGTACAGAGAATATTTCTTTTCTTTTTTGTTTTTTGGACCATAGAGGGACACTTTCTTTTTCCTAGGAAGTAAATTGCTGGCTTTTCATTCATGGTTTCCCATTAATTAGTGGCCTATCACCTAAGCTACTACAGTGCATAACATATAAACTATACATAAAAATCAGGTTTCCCAGGTGGCACAGTGGCAAAGAATCCACCTGCAATGCAGGAGACACAGGTTCGATCCCTGGTCCAGGAAGATCCCCTGGAGAAGGAAATGACAACCCACTCCAGCATTCTTGCCTGGAAATCCCCATGAACAGAGGAGCCTGATGGGCTACAATCCATGGGGTCACAAAGAGTTGGACATGACTTAGCAACTCAGCAACAACAATATATATATACATACTCCAAGTCATGTATTACTGAATACATGTACACACAAGACTAAATCAGCAGTCCTTAACAGCCAGGGTACTTTTATATTTTTCTTTGTATACACACACGCACAAGTATTGTTGTTGTTGTTCACTCACTAAGTCATGTCCAACTCTTTGTGACCTCATGGACTGTAGCCCACCATGCTCCTCTGTCCATGTGGTTCTCCAGGCAAGAATACTGGAGTGGATTGCCGTTTCCTTCTTCAGAGGATCTCCCGACCCAGGGATTAAACTTGTCTCCTGCATTGGCAAGTGGATTCTTTACCATGGAGCCACCAAGAAAGTCCACACACATATATGCATACATAATATATGCCATAAACATTTGCCATATATGCTGTGTATTAAATATACATATAGTTGTCATATACAGAATATATATACATATATATGTGTAAATGTGAGTCTAGAGGTCTTCGAAGGCCAGGATTCCTTATTCATTCTTGTGTCCCAGTATTTAACACTGTGAATGACATACAAATAAAGTCAATCAATAAGATCAATAAACACCTGATGAACTGAAAAGAGCCAAACTCTTCAGTTCAGTTCAGTTGCTCAGTCGTGTCCAACTTTGTGACCCCATGGACTGCAGCATGCCAGGCCTCCCTATCCATTGCCGACTTCCGGAGTTTACTCAAACTCATGTCCGTTGTGTCGGTGACACCATCCAAACATCTCATCCTCTGTCGTTCCCTTTTCCTCCTGCCTTCACACTTTCCCAGCATCAGGGTCTTTGCCAATGAGTCAGTTCTTTGCATCAGCTGGCCAAAGTATTGGAGTTTCAGCTTCAGCATCAGTCCTTGCAATGAATATTCAGGACTGATTTCTTTTAGGATGGACTGGTTGGATCTCTTTGCTGTCCAAGGGACTCTCAAGAGTCTTCTCCAAAAGCATCAATTCTTCAGCACTCAGCTTTCTTTACAGTCCAACTCTCACATCCATACATGACTACTGGAAAAACCATAGCCTTGCCTAGATGGACCTTTGTTGGTAAAGTAATGTCTCTGCTTTTAAATATGCTGTCTAGGTTGGTCATAACTTTTCTTCCAAGGAGTAAGCGTCTTTTAAATTCATAGCTGCAGTCACCATCTGCAGTGATTTTGGAGCCCCCCAAAATAAAGTCTGCCACAGTTTCCCCATCTATTTGCCATGAAGTGATGGGACCAGATGCCATGGGACGTTTTCTGAATGTTGAGTTTTAAGCCAAATTTTTCACTCTGCTCTTTCACTTTCATCAAGAGGCTCTTTAGTTCTTCTTTGCTTTCTGCCCATAGTCAACTCACATTTCCACTAGCAGGTTTTTACTTATATGTCCAAGTGTCTTAGAACACTTTCTCCTGTCTGATGGATTAGAGCTCCTGATGGATAATGTTAATGTTCTTTGGTCAACTTGCTTAACTCGCCTGATCCCATGAAAAGTGCTTGAGTATCAAACCAATTGTGTGATAATCTGGAATCTTTGCACAGTGACATTAAAGTTCACAGCCTCATTTGGGAGTGGTTCCCTTTCTTGCTCTTAAAAAACAACAGCCTTTCTGACTTCCTTCAGTTCCCTTTAATGGGCTGAACTCAACCCAGTTCCAGGCCTATTAATATATATTCGCTCTCTGGAAATACTCTTATCCAGCTTCTTTGTTATCAAAGAGCTATTCATACTTTCTTTCAGGAGAAAGACCTCTTACATCATAGTTGCAAATTATTAACTATTTATTTTATATCTTACTCTTTGGAATCTATGTCCCTAGTTCATGTCCTGAAATAAAATTATGTGCTTAACTATTTACAATAGCTAGTACATGGAAGCAACTTAGATATCCATGGACAGATGAATGGAAAAAGAAGTTGTGGTACATGTATACAATGGAATACTACTTAGCCATAAAAGGAACACGTTTGGGTCACTTCTAATGAGGTGGATGTACCTAGAGACCATTTTTCAGAGTGTAAGTAAATCATAAAAACAAATATCATCTATTTACACATATATATGGAATCTAGAAAGATGGGACTGATGAACCTATTCACAGGGTAGCAATGGAGATGCAGACAGAGAGAACAGATTAGTGGACAAGGAGAGAGGAAGGAGAAGGCTGGAAGGAGAGGCTCTGTAATAACCTCGAGGAGGGGTGGTCAGAGGTGGAGGGGAGATTCAAGAGGGAGGGAACATATGTTCCCTATGAACCTATGGTTAATTAACCAATAATGTATGGTTAATTCATGTTGATGTATGACAGAAATCAAACCAGTATTGTAAAGCAATTAATCAATTAAAAATAAATAAATATAATTATATAAAAATTATGTGCTTAAATATTTGTTGAGAAAATGTATCATCCCCAAAAAAAAGAAAAAGAAAAGGCCCCAAATAACAGGCCAGTGGCAAGAGGACAGACTGACGGGTTATGGCCAGAAGGCAGGGGCCCAGATGGAGCGAGAAGGTCAGGGCCAAAAAGCAGGGCAGCAAGGATTCCAACCCTCCATCTCCCCGGCACAAATCCCCAGTTGGGAATCTTTCACCACCAGAGGTCTGTAAGTTCCTTCCTTGGAGAACTGGAAGGAAAGGGGACATGAGTGTGAGTAGGTGCCAGTAGGAGGTGAGAAAAGAAGCAAAATTCAGCCCTATAGCCAGTAAAGATCCCCTGGAGAAGGGAATGGCTACTGACTCCAGTATTCTTGCCTGGAGAATTTCATGGACAGAGGAGCCTCGAGGCTACAGCTCATGGGGTGGCAGAGAGAGTCGGACAAGACTGAGCGACTAACACTTTCACTTTCAGCCAATATCTATGTCCAGTGTCATTCTGAGCACTCCCACTAGGATTTCCTCCAAATAAACCCCAAGATTTCCCCCTCAGCCTCATTGTCTGTCACTCTGGCTCCAAACAGGCCTGCAAGTGGGAGGGAATGGAACGGAGTTGTTGGAAGGTGGGCTGTGGAACCTGACCTCCAGGGTGTGAATCCTGGTTCTGCCACCCACTAGCTGTGTGTTTGGGCATGTTATTTAATCTATTGTTCATAATAAAAAAAGGATAAAAACATCGTCTACCTCACAGGTTTCTGGGAGGGTTAAATGAGTCAGTTCAGGTAAAGCCCTTGGTGTTCAATGTGAGTTTTTTACTTTTTGAAGATCCTCAAGGGCAGTTTCTATATGCAGAAAAGATTGTTATGAAGTTGTATTGGGCTTAAAGTTATAAATTTAAAAATTTAGTTTTCCTTAAATGTTCAAGTTTAATTTAGGAGTCTCATAATCATAAATCAAACAAATTTAATCAGCACTTTTAAATCCTGGTCTCACAATTTAAATATTTAGAAACTTCTAAATTTCATTAACAAACAGCATATTTAATAATGTTTAAAAGTTTTTCAATTCCATGTTAACTCCTAAATATTTATGCAATTCTGTAAGGTTTAACAAAATAAACTTAAAAATTTGGTAAACACTAATTTCCCTAACATGTTTTGACAGTCTTTACAAGTATAGTAACAATTCAACCTAAAATCAGAAATTCAAAGCAATGAGTTAAACATACATTTAAACTACAATCACATATTTGACATTAATTCTAAACCATTTATGTCATCCTAAACACTATCAGAGATCACTTTTTCAAGTATTGCTGAGAACCAACTCTTCAGCTTGTTAAAAATCTTAATAATTTGAGCTATGAATCAGGATGCAACTCTGATTGACACGCTCAGACTGTTTGCATAGATGCTATGTCAAAGCCTTGAAAAGAGGTACTATACAACTTTTGCCCATTGGATTCAAGTTATATATTACCTAATTTTCAAATTACTTGAGTCAGTAATCCCTACTCAGGTGGTTATACCACTTGAGTGGATTACATCAATCTATTTACTGCTGATTCTCTTCTGAATTCTTATCACATTCTTTTCATCTGTCTGTACTAGGCTTTACATTTAAGCCACATCTAATTGGATTATGTGAGTCACAGGACTATTCTGGGGTCACAATTTTATAAAAGGCAAAAGAAATACTCAAGGAATGAGAGCTGGTATTATTAGATTATTAATATTGCCATTTTCTTTTTTCTTGAAATTAGATTTATCTAGGCTTCCTTTGGTAACTCAGGTCTGTGCTATGCTATTCTTAGTTGCTCAGTTGTGTCTGACTCTGTGACCCCATGAACTGTGGCCCGCCAGGCTCCTCTGTTCATGCGGATTCTCCAGGTAAGAATACTGGAGTGGGTTGCCATGCCCTCCTCCAGGGGATCTTCCCAACCCAGGGATTGAACCCAGGTCTCCTGCATTGCAGGAGGCTTCTTTACCAGCTAAGCTACCAAGGAAGCCCAGTAACCTAGGTTAGTGGTTCTCAAACTTTAGCATGGGATCAGATCAGAGCCATCTGGAGGGCTTGTTAAACCATAAATTGTTGGGCTACACTCTCTTATCTCTCACTCAGGTTGTTTGGGGAAAGGACTGAGAGTGAGCATTTCTGATAAATTTCCAGGTGATGATGATACTGCTTGTCCAGGGGCCACACTGAGAATCACTGCCTTAGGTCATATCCAAGATAGTGACTCTTGCTATGTTTTTCCTACTTTATGCTCTACGTTCCAGCTTTGTTGAAAAACAATTCAGTCACTAAGGTGTACTACGTGTCAGGAATTGTGCTAAATTCCAGAGATAAAACAATTACCTAGGCACAAATTCACACATTTTCATAGTATGCATAGCTAGAGATGACAAAGTGTTCCTAGAATTCACTGAAGGAACACTTTAACCCAGATTTGAGGAGATCACAAGAGTACAACATAAAAAGAAATGTTAAATTAAGATCTAAAAAATGACTGAGATTTAGCAAATAGCAGATTGATAAGGACACAGGCATGGAGGGGAGAAGGTAGGCATGGGGGTGGGTGGCAGGGACAGTTTTCCACAGAAAGCTCACAGCTGAGACAAAGCAAATGGATTAGATGCTTTGAGTCTTAACCCCAGAAGCAGAATTATTTTTAAAAGATTTTTAACATCATCATCGGTTTTAAAATTTGTGATGAAGAAAGCCTTACTAGAGAGTGAGGCGCATGCTGATGGCATGATCTACAGGGTGTGGGTGGCTGACCTAAAACAGACCACCAGATATTTCTCCAGCAAAGATGGTTATATTTGGGATCTGTAGATAGTGGAAATTCGGGGTCTGCAATCACAGAGAGACAGGTGCAAGTCCCTGCAGAGCAAGGGAAGGAGCAGACTTTAATAGAGGGGAAAAGAAGTTGGGAGGGCTCCAGCAATCAGAGTCCATGGCTTTTCACTGGCTGAAATCTTGCCAGGGAAGAAGAGTCTTTCCTCTTGTTGGACTTCTACTATAGCAGGGACTGAGTGTCCTCTACTCTGGTTTTCCAACTCTAATTGAGGTTTCTGCTCATTAATTCTTTAATAAATTAAGAAATGGTCATGTCAGTCCAACATGGACAGATAGTACAGATGACAATAGATAATGACAGTAAACTCACTACAGACAGGTCATTGTTTCCAGGGATTTGCATACCTTGGTGAGCATAGTTCTGGGCACAGAACTATTCTGAATTTCCTAGCCTCCTTTCAGTTCACTATGTGAAGAATCTTAGCCAATAGGATGTGGTTAGAAGGGATACATACTACTTCCCAAAACTTAGAAACCCTGAGTTAATAATGAAAAAAGTCTGCAGCAGCCTGAATACCTATATGATTTCTTGTTCCTTCCTGCTTATGATCATGTATGGATGTGAGAGTTGGACTGTGAAGAAGGCTGAGCGCCGAAGAATTGATGCTTTTGAACTGTGGTGTTGGAGAAGACTCTTGAGAGTCCCTTGGACTGCAAGGAGATCCAACCAGTCCATTCTGAAGGAGCTCAGCCCTGGGATTTCTTTGGAAGGAATGATGCTAAAGCTGAAACTCCAGTACTTTGGCCACCTCATGCAAAGAGTTGACTCATTGGAAAAGACTCTGATGCTGGGAGGGATTGGGGGCAGGAGGAAAAGGGGACGACAGAGGATGAGATGGCTGGATGGCATCACTGACTCGATGGACGTGAGTCTCAGTGAACTCCGGGAGTTGGTGATGGACAGGGAGGCCTGGTGTGCTGCAATTCATGGGGTCGCAAAGAGTCGGACACGACTGAGCGACTGATCTGATCTGATCTGATCCTGCTTATGAAAATTGAAAAAAGTGCAAGTGTTAGTCTCTCAGTCGTGTCTGACTCTTTGGAACTGAGAGAGTCAATTCCTAGGCAGGTTGATAACAACTCTGGGGCTCCTGAGGAGGAGAAAGAGGTCTGGGGCTCTCGAAGTGGAGATAGGGGTCTGGAATTTTCAAGGAGGAAGAAAGGACAAACAGTTTTTTTCCCCCTCTACATTCCTTAGTCTTAGTCACATAAAGCTGTTTTTTTTTCCCTTTAAGCCCAGAACTGATGATTACACAACAAACAACTCAGTTTAAACTCTGTACTAGGGATTACAGAGGACATGTTTCTCCTTCCTGAAAATCTTTTGATTAATCCTATTATCTTAAAATGTATATTATGGGAGTGGGTCTAGTAAGTGGGTCTCCTCTTACAACCTTGAGACATTATTTTGATTTATTGTAATAACCAATTAAAAAGTATATAATTTCCTTGCTAAGACTAGGGAGGGGGGCATTCTCTGGCATCCTTCTGATGTCTATGTTGGAAGCTTTCTCTGTCTCTTTTCACTTTAATAAAACTCTGCTATACAAAAGCTCTTGAGTGATCAAACCTGGTCCCTGGTCCTGAAGTTAAATCTTCTTCTTCAGAGATCACGAATCCAACACCGTTCACAATAAGCTATCAGGACCCCATGGACTATATAGCCCACTAGGCTCCTCTGCCCATGGAATTCTCCTGGCAAGAATACTGGAGTGGGTTGCCATTTCCTTCTATAGGGATCTTCCTGACATTGTAGGCAGAGCTATTAGGGAAGTCCCTTCTGCCTACAGGTGCTAGAAATAAATTGTAATTGTCTTAAAAATTCCATAATTTGTCTATCATAGTACCTAGCATTACTATAACTAATAGAATGACTATGCTTTTTATTTGCTTTTTTTTTTTTAAGTAATGATCCTCTTTTAAAATTAAGGTCTAGAAAAATGTCTACTTCAGAATAGATCAGTCCCAAGATATGGAGAAGGAAATGGCAACCCACTCCAGTATTCTTGCCTGGAGAATCCCATGGACAGAGAAGCCTGGTAGGCTACAGTCCATGGGGTCGCTAAGAGTCCCACATGACTGAGCAACTTCCCTTTCACTTTTCACTTTCATGCATTGGAGAAGGAAATGGCAACCCACTCCAGTGTTCTTGCCTGGAGAATCCCAGGGACGGGGGAGCCTGGTGGGCTACTGTCTATGGGGTTGCACAGAGTTGGACACGATTGAAGTGACTTAGCAGCAGTAGCAGTCCCAAGATAATCCTAAATACTATAGTTAGAATGTCTAGGGTATTCACATTATAAAAATGGTTGTGGAGAAGTGTTCTGAAATGTGCTGCTATTGTTACCCTGCTTATTTAACTTATATGCGGAGTACATCATGAGAAACACTGGGCTGCAAGAAGCACAAGCTGGAATCAAGATTGCCAGGAGAAATATCAATAACCTCAGATAGGCAGATGACACCACCCTTATGGCAGAAAGTGAAGAGGAACTCAAAAGCCTCTTGATGAAAGTGAAAGAGGAGAGTGAAAAAGTTGGCTTAAAGCTCAACATTCAGAAAACGAAGATCATGGCATCTGGTCCCATCACTTCATGGGAAATAGATGGGGAAACAGTGGAAACAGTGGCAGACTTTATTTTTCTGGGCTCCAAAATCACTGCACATGGTGACTGCAGCCATGAAATTAAAAGACGCTTACACCTTGGACGGAAAGTTATGACCAACCTAGATAGCATATTCAAAAGCAGAGACATTACTTTGCCAACAAAGGTTCGTCTAGTCAAGGCTATGGTTTTTCCAGTGGTCATGTATGGACGTGAGAGTTGGACTGTGAAGAACGCTGAGCACCGAAGAATTGATGCTTTTGAACTATGGTGTTGGAGAAGACTCTTGAGAGTCCCTTGGACTGCAAGGAGATCCAACCAGTCTATTCTAAAGGAGATCAGTCCTGGGTGTTCTTTGGAAGGAATGATGCTAAAGCTGAAACTCCAGTACTTTGGCCACCTCATGCGAAGAGTTGACTCATTGTAAAAGACTCTGATGCTGGGAGGATTGGGGGCAGGAGGAGAGGGGGACGACAGAGGATGAGATGGTTGGATGGCATTACCAACTCAATGGACATGGGTTTGGGTGGACTCCGGGAGTTGGTGATGGACAGGGAGGCCTGGCGTGCTGTGATTCATGGGATCGCAAAGAGTCTGACATGACTGAGCAACTGAACTGACTGAACTGAATAACTGAATCATTTGTTTTAGTGTCTCTTTTGGCAGAACATTAATCTTATGTGTGCGGGTGGGACTGTTTATCTTATTTAAAGTGTCTGGCATAGTGGTTATCACATAGAAGTGATTAACAAGTATCTATGAAATGAATCAAGCATTGGATCAACAAGGTGGAGATATAAGCAGAACCCCAACCAATAAAGATCTTATTAATGATATAAGAGAATTTGGATCTGATCCTGAGAGCAATGGGGAGCCATTGAAAGATTTAATAAAGGAAAGTGAGTAATCAGATTTTACCTTTGGACATTTTACCTTTTTTACATCATACTCAAAAAGTTATTCCACCTGATAAAGGTGAAAATTGCAATAAGGAAGATCAGTTTGGAGGCTGTTATAATTTTGGTAAGAGATGATTGTGCTATAAATTAGTGGCCCTGTGAATGGAGGCAAGAAAATCCATTTGAGATATATCCAGAAGGAAGACCTCACAGAACTAGAAGATCCTCTAAAATTGAGAGGCTGAAAACTGAGCAGGACCATGTGGGGCTCCTGGGCATGGACACACGTGTCCTCACTTTCTTGTGTGTGGAGTATAGGCGTCAGCCTCCATGACCTTCCTGGAATTCCAAAGGGCAGGTTCAAATAGTTGCTAATCAGGCAAGAGAGGGGATGCAGAGACAATGGAGGAGCAGCTAAGAAGTAACAGAGCAGGCTTGGGACAGGATCCAAGTTCTGCCTCTGGGAATACACATAACAATGTCTTTGAGCCCTGCTTCTCAGGTAGCACTAGTGGTAAATAACCCGCCTGCTAATGCAAGAGACAGAAGAAATTTGGGTTCCATCCCTGCGTCAGGAAGATCCCCTGGAGGAGGTGTGACAATCCAATCCAGTATTCTTGCCTGGAGAAAGCCATGATCAGAGGAGTCTGGTGGGCAACAGTCCAAAGAATCAAACAAGACTTTAGTGACTTAGCACACCTGCACGTAGAGCTGCTGCTGCTGCTGCTAAGTTGCTTCAGTCGTGTCCCACTCTGTGCAACCCCATAGACGGCAGCCCACTAGGCTCCTCTGTCCCTGGGATTCTCCAGGCAAGGATACTGGAGCAGGTTGCCATTTCCTTCTCCAATGTATGAAAGTGAAAAGGGAAAGTGAAGTTGCTCAGTCATGTCTTGACTCTTAGTGACCCCATGGACTGCAGCCTACCAGGCTCCTCCATCCATGGGATTTTCTAGGCAAGAGTACTGGAATGGGGTGCCATTGCCTTCTTCCAACAATATGAGGTATGTATTATTATTAATCCTATCTTATGAATGAGGACACTGAGACATGGAGAAATTAGATGAAGCTGTCCAAAATCACACAGATGGTAAGGCCTCCAGAGTTCACATACCTTATCACCTCATATACATGCATGAACACATTTGTTTAATTCCTAATGAAATAAAATGAGCTTCAACCTTCCAAAATCTGACCCTTCCCTAAAACCCCCTATAAATGGAGGTGTTAACTACTTGATGAAGCATTCTTCCTTCCAAAGGAAAGCTCACAGTTTGATAACCTTCTGAACCACAAAAGCTCATCAGGAAAACCACAGGAGGCCAGAGAAAAGGACTGCTGGTCCTTCACACACCCTGATCCTTATCAGCAAGACTGCCCTTGAACCATCTCAGTCCATGGGATTTTCCAGGCAAGAGTACTGGAGTGGGGTGCCATTGCCTTCTCCAATTGCTATAAAACTCCTCACCAAACCTTTCAGGTTGGGACACACGGTTTTGAGGGCGGCACCCTGCTGTGTCCCCTTCACCCAGCAAAGCAATGGAGCTATTCTTTCTACTTCACCTAAAACTCTGTCTGGGATTTGATTCAGCAACAGTGCACAGAGGCTGAGTCTCCAAATCAGGAGTGGGAGCAGTAGAATAAGACAGTGGAAGAAGAGCAGGATTACTCCTAGTCTGTGGTCAGAGTAATCAGGGGAGTCCAGTCATTTGGACCATAAAGAAGGCTGAGCGCCAAGGAGTTGATGCTTTTGAATTGTGGTGAAGACTCTTGAGAGTCCCTTGGACTATAGGGAAACCAAATTAGTTGATTCTAAAGGAAATCAACCCTGAATATTCATTGGAAAGAGTGTTGCTGCAGCCGAAGCTCCAATACTTTGGCCCCCTGATGCTGTGATGCATCAGGGAGAAGGTAGATAGAAGGCAAAAGGAGAAGGGGAATGACAGAGCATGAGATGGTTAGACAGCATCACTGACTCAATGGACATGAATTTGAGCAACTCTGGGAGATAGCTGGGCTTCCCTCATAGCTCAGTCGGTAAAGAATCTGCCTGCAATGCAGGAGACCCGGGTTTGATTCCTGCATTGGGAAGATCCCCTGGAGAAGGCAGTGGCAACCCATTACAGTATTCTTCAGAATCCCATGGACTGAGGAGCCTGGCAGGCTACAGTTTGCCAGGGGTCACAAGAGTCGGACATGACTTAGCAACAAAACCACCTGGGAGATAGGGGAGGACAGAGGAGCCTGGCATGCTGTAGTCCATGAGGTCACAAAAAGTTGGACATAACTTAGCGACTGAACCACCACCGCCATGGGGTGGTGCTGACATCACTAAGATGAGTTCAGGGAAAGGTAAAGAAGCTTTCAGAAGTTGTAGTTACCACAGGGAACAATGCTCTTCTACACTTCTCTACCCAAAGCTAATTGAACCCAGGGTCTCTTAACAACTGGTCCCCAGTGCTCATCATAGAGCTTGTGTCAGAGTAAGAACTCAAAACTGGAATGAAACTATGAATGAGTGAATGAATAAATGCATAAGTGAATGAATGAGTGAAACAAGAGTAATTTTGAAGGGCACAATATTGAAACCAACTAATTGCATTTGCTTTCATACTGTTTCTGCTTGAGATTTGCAGCATGCAGCTAGCACAGATGGCCTCGAGATTGCAATTCTCTTTACATATTTACTCTGCTCCCACTCGTTCTCACTCTCTCCCCACTCCCACCCTACCCCCTACCAGGAATGGTCATGAATCACAAATAACTCCACGATTCCCTGAAGCATCTGCCTCTGATCACAGTGTGAGGCCAGCAGTCTTGTAATAGACTCCACAAGTGTTTTCCTTGGGTTAAAAAACTCATCAAAATTAATACTAAATTGAAAAGGGGACATTCACAGTGAGCTAGCTGTCCTGTGTAAGTGAAACATGCAGTCTGGCAAATAATAAGTTCTTTTTTCTAAACTATGTATAAAGAATGAAAAGTGGGTGAAAGGGATACCTGCCTATTCCCATCTATCAAATAAGGCCAATTTAATTTACCAATAGATATAAACTTGCCTGGTTTGTATGATGGACAATCCTCCTGTTGGGCTGCTCCCTGCAGGCCTGCAAGCTTTGTATTTGTCCAACCTCAAGACTGAAGAAAGAGCCCAGAGTCAGCGACAGAGACATCAGTGGTTTAATCGGTAGGGGAGCTTACCCATCAGAAGCAAGGTCCGGGAGCGACACCCCCCTCTATGTATGAGGAAGGGTGAGCAAGACACAGCAACAGTCTTCACTACCACAGACAGGGAGGTTACCAGCTACAAAGGGAATTGACTTCAGGTGGGCTCACTGGTTACCAGGGAAACCAGCAGAGGCGCCTGCCCTTCACCATCCCTTTGAGAAGTTATCTTGGTGGAGAGTTCTGATTTAAAGATTAGAACAGCCACCGAGTGGGGCCTGGGGCAAGTATGTAGGCATCTACAGATTAGGCTCTGATTAAGAGAGCAGGTGAGTCTTGTCAGTAGGGTCTAGGTGAAGCAGGCACGGGTCAAGTAGGGGGATAGACAGAGAGCAAGAGAACAGCCATTTTGAGTGGACTGATCATACACCTCCAAACACGAATAGGTGTCAAAATGCAGAAAAGAGCTACAGACCCAAGTGGAATCATAGTGGCTACTGAGTTCAGTAGGAGTGGAGCCTGGAGTAAGGAAGATAGCAAGACTGGATAGGACTGGTGACACAGGCAACTCATGTAATGAAAGCTCATGTAATGACCATCATCGTCATCTTTAGCCTTGTCACTCAAAGCAGTCTGCACCCCTGCAGCACTCGTGTCACCTGGGAGCTTGTCAGAAATGCAGACTCTCAGGCCCCTCCCCCACCAAGTCCTACTGAATCAGAGTCTGCAGTGTAACAAGATCCTCAGGTGACTCGTATGGACCTAACAGCTTGAGGGGCTTTGCTCTAAATCACAGCATTCAAAGGGTCTACTGAGCTCAGATTGAGTCACTTTAGGGTCATTTTAGAGTTTATTATCCAGATGGGGACATTTGTGAGTGTGAATAAGGGGTGTTAAAATAAGTGTAACTGTATATTTTAAAAATACTTAGCTATTAAGAAATGTTATTTTTATGTAGAAGTGGATCTATATAATAGTTGTAGCTATAGGCCATCTTTAAAAATAAATTCTTTCTAAAAAATAGAAATAAAACATATCAATGGATACTAAAGAAAAAATTCTTTATGTTGACCTGAATGTTAATATAAGTGCTAGGTTAAGAGTTTGATATATTATCAATGTGAACCTAAGTTTATTTTAAAATACATATATTACAGAAATACATATGTTTGTAATTATGTATTATAGGAATACATATTTCTTGAAGAGTCAGACATGACTTGGCGACTGAATAACAACAATTACAGAAATAGATATAGAAATGTGTACATATACTGGTTGCTATACATACATACAGGAGAAGGCAGTGGCACCCCACTCCAGTACTCTTGCCTGGAAAATCCCATGGATGGAGGAGCCTGGAAGGCTGCAGTCCATGGGGTCGCTCAGAGTCGGACACGACTGGGCTGTTTCACTTTCATTTTTCACTTTCATGCATCGGAGAAGGAAATGGCAACCCACTCCAGTGTTCTTGCCTGGAGAATCCCAGGGACAGGGGGGCCTGGTGGGCTGCCGTCTATGGGGTCGCACAGAGTCGGACACGACTGAAGCTACTTAGCAGCAGCAGCAGCAGCATACATACATACATCCTAATTATATTTGCTGAGATGATCTAAAAGTAGGGATGTTCAGTAGCAATAAACAAACCTAGGGTTAAGATCTAGGCTTCTAAATACCATCCTCCAATAGAAGGAATCTGGATCCTTTGGGGAAATAACTGACTCTGGGGCGAGGTTGAGGAAAATAGTAATATGATATGAGGTCAGTAGGAATGGGTTGTGAAATCAGGCATTCTGAGGCATGGAGCGTATTGTAGTGCCCAAAAGAATACACTTCTCTTGGTTTAAGTCACCTAGTCTGTGGTAATTGTTACAACAGTCATGAGAAATGAACTTTCTCACTTTTCCTTATCTCCAGAGAACATTTGAGCTAGACTTAAGTGTGTAAGAGAAAGGAAAAGTAGCTGGAATTTTAGCCGCTTGCCTGCTTGCCTTGTGTTTCCTTCTGCTTTAGTGGTGAAAGGAAAGTGATGAGGGGAGGGAACCTGAGAACAGGACTCAGGTCTCTGGCTTTTACCCATTAGCTTTGTGACTTGGGGTGCTTACAATCTCTGACCCTTAGTTTTGCCTAAAAATGAGAAGTTTCCACCTGATTAAAAGATTTTCAGATATTGCTTACAGATTCCATTATGACCAAATTTTTAGTTTTAATTTCAATGTGAAAAGTCATATGTTGAATTATTTGAAAATTATAGCAGTTTTACACACTCAAATGGGTTACATATTGGATAGCAATACTTTGAAGACCGACTGGTTAATAAATTCTGCTGCCAGCTTAGTTTATTTTGATATTGACCACAGAATACCACTTCTGATTCTGTCTACATTTAATTCAATGATTCTCATCTTGTGCTCAAGGGAGGAGAACATAGAATATCCTATGGTTGTTCTGCCAAAAGTCTTCAGAAATCCAGTCTCACTCTTAAGATATGCTGATAGAGTAGGTTTTCATATTCCATAGAAGACTTAACTACAGAACAATCTGGAGAACAAATATAAACCATCACACTTTTATCGTCCTTTCCCCAGACCATTCAACTGGTGCTATTTTGACCTACATTTTGTCTTGTTGAACATGGGGCATTCTTATCAGTAAGCACTGAAGATCTTTGGTTTTTTCTGTGATTTGGTCTTCAAGTAATCCAGACCCAGACCCATCCTTCTCCACTCACCTGGTGTAGACTCTCACTACCCCCATTTAGACTATCACTATGGCCTTCTAACTAATCTTCCTCTCTAGCAGCTAGGCCTCACACTCACTCAACCACATTCCTAAACTCCATTTTCATGATTCTAATAAGCAAGGTACAGGGTTAGCCCATGAACCTCAGCCTGGCATTTAAGGTCATGTGACACCAGATTTCTATTTATACCTTTATTTTCTTTAATTTTCCAAGCTGAACCCTCTTCTTCAAAAAAAATTTCATTCACTCTTCACCCTCACATACTACTTTCATGCTATCATTTATAATGATCTCTACATGTACAAAAAAGGCTTCTGTGTGCAGGAGGGCCTCACAGGGTCCTGGGTTTGGTTGCTCAGTTGTGTCTGATTCTTTGCAACCCTATGGACTATAGCCTGCCGGGCTCCTCCTCTGACCATGGGATTTCCTGAGCAAGAATACTGGAGTAGGTTGCCATTTCCATCTCCAGGGGATCTTCTAGACCCAGGGATCAAACTGACATGTCTTGTGTCTCCTGCATTGTAGGAGTATTCTTTACCTCAGACAGTAAAAAATCCATCTGTAATGCAGGAGACCTAGGTTCAATCCCTAGGTTGGGAAGATTCTCTGGAGGAGGGAATGGCTACTCACTCCAGTATTCTTGCCTGGAGAATTCCATGAACAGAAGTGCCTGGCGGGGTCGCAAAGAGCTGGACAGGACTGAGCGACTTTTACTTTCACATGTACAAATACGTTTATCTTCCTCTGTACTCTGCAGGTCTGGTTCTGGTCCAAATGAAACTATTTTAGCCAATGTTATTTCCTTCTGTGAATGGCTAATAGAAGTTATTTTCAACTATACAAATAGTACTTAAACTATTCTTTTGGATATAGTGCGCAGGTATTACAGGGCTCCCAAAATGACAAGTAGCTTTCCTTATCATTTCACCCACCTTTTTAGATCCTACCCTATCCAGAGAGTCTTCCCCAACTTTCCTGTATCGGTTTCCCTTTTTCTTTTTGTCTTTCTATGCCCCTTAATCTCCCTCAGTCTTCATACCCTGCCCTAGTTTACCATTTAGTATCTCCCAACATTCTAACATATTAGAAGCATTTGGAAAGAACTTTAAAAGATTCCCACATGAAAAGATGCTCAACATCACTCATTATCAGAGAAATGCAAATCAAAACCCAATGAGGTACCATTTCATGCCAGTCAGGATGGCTGCGATCCAAAAGTCTACAAGCAATAAATGCTGGAGAGGGTGTGAAGAAAAGGGAACCCTCTTACACTGTTGGTGGGAATGCAAACTAGTACAGCCACTATGGAGAAGAGTGTGGAGATTCCTTAAAAAACTGGAAATAGAACTGCCTTATGATACAGCAATCCCACTACTGGGCATACACACTGAGGAAACCAGAATTGAAAGAGACACGTGTACCCCAATGTTCATCGCAGCACTGTTTATAATAGCCAGGACATGGAAGCAACCTAGATGTCCATCAGCAGATGAATGGATAAGAAAGCTATAGTACATATACACAATGGAGTATTACTCAGCCATTAAAAAGAATACATTTGAATCAGTTCTAATGAGGTGGATGAAACTGGAGCCTATTATACAGAGTGAAGTAAGCCAGAAAGAAAAACACCAATACAGTATACTAATGCATATAGATGGAATTTAGAAAGATGGTAACAATAACCCTGTGTACAAGACAGCAAAAGAGACACAGATGTATAGAACAGTCTTATGGACTCTGTGGTAGAGGGAGAGGGTGGGATGATTTGGGAGAATGGCATTGAAACATGTATAATATCATATACGAAATGAGTCACCAGTCCAGGTTCGATGCATGATACTAGATGCTTGGGGCTGGTGCACTGGGACGACCCAGAGGGATGGTATGGAAAGGGAGGAGGGAGGAGGGTTCAGGATGGGGAACACATGTATACCTGTGGTGGATTCATTTTGATATATGGCAAAACCAATACAATATTGTAAAGTTAAAAAATAAAATAAAATAAAATTAAATTAAAAATAAATAAATAAATAAAATCTTCCAAGGAGAAAAAAAATAAATAAATAAAAGATTCCCAAGATCTACAGACAGGATTTTTAAAAAAATTGATCTAGTATGTAACCCAATGTACCCCCCAAAAAAATATATATATATATATTTTGTATATATATGCATATATATATTTTTTTATATATATATGTTGGCATTTTAAAGATGTTCCCTAAGTGATTCAAATGAAGGAATAGTGTTGGAAAACACTAACCTGAGCCAGATGACAAACTCCTTTAGAGAAGCCACCACTTAACATACCTCTTTGGCTTTATGCCCAAAATAGTGGATACAGTCCAATGTGATCAATAAAGATATGTTGGTTGGCTTTCTTTTCTTTTTAAAAAAGGAAAAGGAAGAGACTGGGGAAAGAAGACCCCTTTGGCTTCATCCTCAAAATAGTGGATACAGTCCTAGTCATGATCAATAAAAATATGTTGCCTGGAAGACTTTCTTTTCTTTTAAAAGAAAAAAAAAAAAGGGGGAAAAGGAAGAGATTGGGGAAGTAAGTCCTGTTGAGAATGCCCAGCCCTGCTGGTTTCCACCTGAGAGCTCAGCACGTCTTCATGGCCAGTCCTCTGCTTCCCGAGGAGCATGTTACTACTAAAAGTAGATTCCTGCAAAACTCTACTAAGAATGTCAGTTTGGTTCACCTCACTGTCTAGTCACTGACTAAAACAGAAAACATCAGCTAAAGATCAAGATTTTACATTCGAAAACAGTTATTCTTAACAAGCAACTGAAGAAAAGTTCTTGACCACACAATATATTTTTTAATGTTTTGTCACAGTATTTATAAGCTATGTTTGGAACTAGTACCTTATATTCATTATGCTACCAAATTCAATAAGGAGGAAGAATAGTGCATCACAACCTACCTGCCAACAGTGCGTCCTCGCCACAGGTGAGGCAACTGCCTTTCCAGCTGGGGAAGTTTCCCAAACTGTGGTAGACTGCATCTGTCTTGATGTGCGACCGGTGCCATCTTGCCTCCTGAATCACATCTCAGCATCTCTGGATGGCCCATTAGACCTGCCATCATCTAACCAACATTATCTGCTCTTCATTCCCCCTCAACATGCAAACCCTTGGAATGAATAAATGAGAGGTGTGAAAACTAGGGTCTTTTACAAATTGCCAGCATGAAACCCAGGCATCTTTACTCATGAGTCACTTTACCATACCACTTTGCTGCTGCTCAAAACACAAACCTCTCTCTCTGGCAAACTCCATCTAAAAGTTGGGTGCATGTAACCAACTTTGGTGCCAATTCTTCCAGTAGATTTTGTAAGCCTTTCAGACATTTATGAAATCAGTCTTTTTCTGTGCTACAGTTGGTAGGGGGTGGGGGGTGGAGGGGTAGAGAACACAAAGATAGTGCTTCTTATATATATTTATAATGAAGAACTTTTCTAGTTCCAGAGCCTGGAGTCTCCAGTTCATTTTAATATAATAAGTTATGTTAACTAGGTGCATAAAAAGGATAACCTCTTCCTGTACTGGTTTGTCATCATGCTACATTTATCCAGTACTGTTTTGAACCTACTCATGTTACAAAGAACAGGTATATAGCGTTTCCCTTGTATTTTAAAGAAAAAAAGTATGCCAAACTTCTCCAACAATCTGGAATTTTATTCCATTCATATACATGCATAGTAACAACATTTGTTGAGAAATTATTTCTATCAGAAGTAGAACATTATCTTTGTGATCACCAGGTGCAGTATTGCTACTCTTATATTTAAATAGATCTTATATATGAATTAAATTCATACCTGCAGCATTGAGTTTAGGGTTTTGATTTAGACTGTGCCTTTCAAAAGATAAAACCGATTAATACTACTTCATTACTTACAATACTGCTTCCAGTAATTTTGTTCATTCTTACAAAGTATTGCATTTAACAGCAAAGGTTTAAAAATTGAGACAGAGCTGCATCAGCGAAAGAAAATACAAGTACTATACAAGAAAAAAATCGCCATCTTCATTTAACATACATGTTTAAGATTAAGAAAATGGACGGAAACGTACGGCTACATACAAATGCAAAGCCTAGTGACTAAGAGACTGTATCTGCTAAAATATAAAGTGCAAACGGAGCCTGATTATCCAAGAATTGAAATCTTAAGGCGAACTTATAGCACGTGTATTTAGAACATCTTTGCAAGTTATATTTTAGCATATACATATATCTGCAACAGCATATAAGAAGAAATCAAGATACACAAGTGCTTTGGAAGCTATTTCTAAAATGCTTTTCTGTATTGTTTGTGACTATTTTCTTCAAAAGCTACTTACAGTGCAAACCATATGTGCTACACAATAACTATACAATAACATTACAAATGACTTTAATATAAAGTTTTTAAATAAAAAATAACATAACCACAGCTATGAATACTGCTGGTAAAATAAATTAAAATTTTTTTTTTTTGGAAAATGGCACCAATAATACACTTTACTAATGGACTGTAATGAAATTACACTTTAAGTCTTCAACTCAGCCATAATGAATTATCTCCTGATCGCCCGGATGTAATTCAAATAGCTTTTTTTTTTTTTTTCCCTCTGTACTGGTAGAACAACATACTAAACACTGGTACCAAAGGTGACTGATGTCCATTGATGTAGTGATTTCATTTGACGTGTTCCGCGGCATGTGATGAGCAATAAAACTTTTTGTGAGTTATAAAGTTTGAGAGGTTGTTGAACTGGATGTCACAGAGCCGGCAGTATTTCCCACTGGTGGGCGCCTGGGTGGAGCCATTCACACTTTTTGCTATACTAGACAACTGGTCCTCTGCGGAGGGAATGCCTGGGGAGACGTTCTCGTTCGTGGTTAAGGGGTTCTCGGAGACCCAGGAGGGAGACTTGTGGCCGTCTTCACGCTGAGGGTTCTGGGCAATGTTCTCTTGCTGGGGGTTGGCGGCAGGGCGCTCTTCTTGCTTCAGTCCACCGTTCACGATGACCATGCCTCGATTTTTGGGCAACAAGGGCAGGGAATCTTTCTTCGGCACAGCGCACCCATTGGAAGAAGCCTGGCTTTTGGGAGATTCATTTTCCGCGTTTGTGCTTTGCTCCACGTCAGTGTTATGGATGACCAGAGAACTGGAAATGTAATCACTTGGCTTGATTCCATAGTACGGAGAAAGCTGGTCGGCTCCTTTTGCCTTCTTTATTGCTCCAGGGTACAGGCATTGGGGAAGAAACAAATGTTTGTTTTCTTCTTTTGTCGCGATGAGCTGAGCGGCTTCGCTGAAGACTTTCAGGCCCTGCAGCGTCGCTAAGTGGGATGAGAATAAGTTTCCATTGGGGGAGGGCTGCTTCAGATTGCCATTTTTCTCACATTTTATGATGCTTCTTTCATAGCTGACATCGGGGCTGCTTCGTTCGCTTTCTGGATTCGCAAACACTTTGCTGTCGAGCGGAGTCAGGTCGTTCCGCTGATGCGCGGTGACCGGGCAGAAATTTTGCTTGTGGGCCAGGTAGTTTTCCACCTTGTTGAAACTGATCTTGCACACGGTGCACTCGTGGTAGTCCAGCAGCCTTTTGGGAGACGCGGTCGTCCGCTCAGACTGGGATAAACACTTTTTGCTGAGATCGATGGGGACATCCATCTCCAGGCAGGAGACGCTGGAATGAGCAGTGTCACATTTAGAAACCGGGACACACTTGTTCATGGCCAGGGAGGTTTCCAAGTGCTTTGAGACAATTCCGGGAAAGAGATCGCATCTTGGGTGGTAGCACTCGCCCAGCCCTTCCGTGGCTTCTTGGGTGGAGGTACAGGGATTGCTGAGGTTGGCTACATCGAGAAAGCGCTGCTGGACTAGCTGAGGCCTTTGATCCTGTTCGGGCAGGCACATCTCATACATCTTCCTGCGCTTGCGCGTGCGCATGGTTCTCTGCATGGCAGGCACTTTGTTGGAAGCCGACCTCTTGAGTGGAGGGTCGTGGCGCGTCGCACAATAATACTGTTTGTGGACCATGTAGGTTTCGTGCCGGCTGAAAGTAATGTTGCAAGCTTCACAGGTAGTCTTATTTGGGTCACTTTCCCCATCCACTAAGGGGACGCTGGGGTTTTTGATATCAACAGGTTTCCCATTAATTTTATCATCATTGCTATTAGGGGTGGAGAGCTTCTTAGTTTGCGTGGAAAAGTCCTTGTCGTGGCCTTTCCCGTTTGGCCCAATTAAATCTAAAACGGCGGAAGAATTGATGCAGGGTGTTTGAAGAAGTGGATTCTCGGGATCGGCAGAGTGAGCGGCTGGATTGAGAAGATTAATGGAGGGCTGACCCGTGTTGGGACTCACAGCCTCCTGCATCTTTTCTGAAACCCCAGGGAACTCGGGGGACTTGGCCATCTGCTGCCATCGGCTGCTGCAGTAATGTTTTTTGTGCACTAGATAATTATCCAAGTTATTGAAGGTTATGTTGCACTCAAAACAGGTAGCCCCCTTGGGCATTAAGGGGCTGTAAATGACAGGAGGGTAGCTACTACTTCCGTGCCTCAGTCGCCGGTGTACCAGTTCAGACATCTTGGCTAAGATCTCTGAAGCTTGAGGGACCATTGTAATATCTTGGGGAAAAGCAAACTGAGATAGAAAGGGTCCCACGGGGAAAGAAGGCCCAATATTAGGCTGAACTGGAGATGAGGCGAGTCTTGGACTAGAGGGCTCAGACTTTATTTTCGTGTAAGAAAAGCTTTGTTTATTGGTTGTAGGCTGAATTTCAGGTCTCTGGTTAGTGAGAAAGAGCTGAGTCTTTTTCTCACACTTGTCCAGCTCCGTGTCAGAGCTCGCATCTTTAGTCTGCATGGCCTTTTGGCTCTGGGGGAGCTCACTTCTGGTCAGCAAGTCTGTGGCTGGCTGTAAGCTGTCTTCGGTTCCACTTGGAGAGTGTTCCATGTCACTTTCTCGGGGCAGTTTGCTGCCAGGGACATGGAGCTCCTGGTGCTGCAATAACTCCCTCTGAGTCTGGAAGCCAAAGTGGCAGTGATTGCATCGGAAGGCAGCTTGAGTGAGATGGGAGAACAGGTGTTGGTGAAAGTTGATCACGGAATCAGCAGTGTAGCTACAGACGGTGCATTTTAGACTAGCACCAGGGGGGAGGAATTCTTCCATTTTCACTCCTGGAGAAACATACAAAATCAGAATACTGAGAACCACACATTTTGGTTTGCTGGTGATATGAACCATTACTAATGACCTCATGTCTTCAACACAGCAGAAATGAACTGAAATCTTGCAGAATCTCATTTGCGGTATTAACTTTTTTCCTATGATACCTTTCACCATATGTGATAATAATAAACTGTGGTTAATACTTTCCAAAGCACTTTCATGAGTATCATCACATTGTAGTGGGATGGGCATTGCTGTTTTAATTTTACAGGTCAGAAAACAAATTCAAGGAGGCTAAAGGAATTGATTATGGTAATAAATCTCAATAATCATCTAATAAATTCAGTGATGAAGCCATGCCCAGACCTCAGATTTTATGATTTCTAGTCCAATAAGTCTTCTTACCAAACCACTGTGCTCTACAGTAGGAAGAGGCAGGCATTTATCAGAGATAATTTTGACAACCTGTATGCAAACTAAATAACTTAGTGCACTTAATGTGCTAGAATTAGGTCTTTATACAACAGAATCCAAACAGAAATCATTTTGTAAAGTAATTAATAACATCCTAATTTATCTTTGGTACAAATTTAGAATTTCATGGTTTTGCTTAATATGGGTTATCTTTATCCAGGGCTGGTATACAGCTGATATTTACTAGTATGTTCAACTATATTAGTATACTAATATAGTCGTTTCGGACTGACATTTGTGCTGATTGATTATGGCCTGTTTCTGGTCAGTTATTAAATATTTTGAATATCACCACTGACTGGTGGCTAAGTCTCAATGCAATATTGTGATTTACAGGAAATGTATATTTGGTCACTCACATGAGGAAAATCTATTTCTCCTATGCATCTGGTCTTTATCCTTGGTTCCTGGCTCAAGGCTTCTAAAACTGTTGGAATTTCTTGTGATAAATATGTCTTTGTTATGTTAATGAGGTGACTTGTGTAAAGCACTCAGGTAACCTAAGGATGGAGACTGGTTGCCAGAAGAACTAACCCTGTGAGTCAAGGGTTGGAACTTACACTGCCTTCCACTTCTGGGAAGAAGGGCTGGAGATTAAGTTCAATTGCCAATGGCCAATAACTTAATCAATCATGCCTATGTAATGAAGCCTCCTTGCCCATTCCCAAACCTAGCCCTATTCATCTCATCCATCTGGCTGTTCCTAAATTATATCCTTTTAAAATAAACTAGTAATCTAGTGAGTTAATGTGTTATCTGAGTTCTGTGAATCACCTAGCAAATCAATCAAACCAAGGGGGTGCTGTGGCAATCTCTGGTTTACAGCTAGTTGGTCAGGAGCACAGCAGACTGGTCTGAATTGGAATGAGAGTGAGGGGCGTCCCTCTTGTAGAACTGACCCCTTAATATATGGAATTCAATGCTGTCTCTTGGTAGTGTCAGAATTCAGTGGAGTTGAATTGCAGGACACCCAGTTGGTGTCTAAAGAATTACTTGGGGGGCAGGGGGCGGGGGGAACCATTCCCCTATGAATTGGAATTGGGAGCTAGATACTTTTATTCACTAAGGTCAACTCCTGTCCCATTTGTTCTCATATGGTTAACTCAGGCTTGCTTCCTCTTCTCTGCACTCTAGACTAAAATGAGAAATACCTTCTGTATTCATAAAATGAAAATATGGCAACAGCACCCAGCCCTACAGTGATAAAAGAGGACTTCTTTTATTTTTCTCCTTAGCTAATCCAGGACTCATTTTTCTACTGAGCTGGAAAAATCTCTCTATCTCTTATTTTTGTTTTGTGCATGACTTTACACTCACTGTGTGAGACAACCAACCTGTTTCTGCTTCCCCTGGTTTATCACCTACATAAAGACAGCTCATTTGTAGGGAAAAGGTAAAGAATGAGTAAAAAGAAAATTGCCTATTTTTATGGGTACAAAGACAAAAGCTTGCACAGTACTAGAGTATTGTAGGTTGGAGTTAGTTTTTTTTTTTTTTTTTTTTAACTGAGCACCTATTTTAGTTTTTAATTATTCAACCCAAGCAAAAACAGTGAAGGAAGTCACCCGGGGGTGTCTAACAAGTTTTGTATTCTAGGTGCTGAAGAACTGTGATTCCCAAAACTTGGTTTGCCCTATCCAAAAATGTTCGAAAAAAATACCTAAAATTAATGTAATTATGTACATTTGGTTCACTTCAATTATTTTTAAAATACAGGAATTAGAATACTATAAGATGATACTGATGATAACTGGGCATACAATTCCAAAATAAATGGGAATAGTAAAAAAGAGGGGATATGTGTATACATACAGCTGAGTAGACACACAACATTGTAAAGCATATATACTCCAATAAAAATTAATTAAAAAAAAATGGGAACAGTTGCCACCTTGCTGTTAAGGGAAGGCTTTAAAAAGAGAAGACTTGTTTTTCAGGCTAATTTTTCCTAAGAAGTTTTAACACATAGCACTAAAAATGTTTTTATGTCAAAAATTCAACTGTGTTGTTATCATGCACACTCTAGAAGTCAGGAACCTTTTACAGATCCATATTTAAAAGTTAATTTCTCTCAAATGGGATTTTAATTGGATCTTTAAAAATAAAAGCTTTATTTCCATTCAGCAATAATGGAATTTTTGGAAATTCCATTGGAATTTTATGGAAAAAGCAATTTTACTTTTTATGTAAAATATGTAAAAATACAAGTATTTTTTATGTACCTACTATTTAGTCCCTGCCGTGTCGGAAACAGTGCGTGGTAAGTTTGCAAAGATCACCTGGCACAGAAATGAATGAATATTGATGACAATATACAAAGGGTATTGTGATTTCTAAAACTGATGCTATTTGACTTTAGTTGGAAAAAAAACTACAGAGTGCTTTGGCCTGTAAGCTGAGCACTGTAAGTCGTTAGAAAAGAATTGAGACCCAAGTCCTTTGAACAGAATATACTGACTGTACATGACAAAAGGTAATAACTATCTGGTTTAGCAAGTTTAATTTTGATTTTATAGCAGGAAGAGACATATGAATGAATGTATGCACAATATGTACGAATGTACATGTGTATGTATGTAGAGAAAGAACAGGTCTCCTGGAGCACTTACCACTGTGTGAGTTCAGGTGCATTTCTAGAGCTCGGGCATTTGAAAAGCTCTTGGTGCATTGTGGGAAGGGACACAGGCTGGAAATCTGAGGAGCAGTGTCCTCATTTTCCTCTGACACTGGTGCAGCTTCTCTTTGCCTTCCACTGCAATAGTACATCAGATGCGCTTGCAGATTCCGCTCACTGCGATACCAGATGCCACAGGACTTGCAAGGGAATATATCCTCTGCAAGCAGAAACACAGGGACACGTTAGCTGTTGCCCACTTAGAGCCATTCATGGGTAAACAGCATTTGGTTCAGTTTTTTTGAGTCTGTTCTCTGGTTCTGAATTAGGTAATCAGACAGTGGCTAGTGAAGTGTTGGTGTTGTTCCACTGTACAGGACTGAGCTTATAAAGGAATGTTACATTCAATGCAATTTACTTTCACACAGACTCTTTAAAAAGTGGTACTGTAGGAGACTCCCAACATAAAGCACAAGAGGTTGATCCTAAATTGTTTATATTGTATTTATGGTTTAGAAAAGTAGGCGTTTAGAAAATAGCAGTATGAAAGGTTTTATCTGCTTGATTAAAAGGTAAAGGATCTAATGGCTGCTGCAGTGAAGTCAACTCCTGACATCATTTATTCATTTAATAAATTAATTACAGAGTGCCTCCTAAGTGCCTGATTTATGCTGAGTTGGCTGTAAAACAAAATGAGAGACAAAACAGCTGTTCTTAAGGAGCTTAGATCGCTTGGGACTGGTTAACAGGTGGTTAGATCATTATATAAGAATGTGATGACTGCCCTGATGGAGGTATCTGAGGGGTGTTTGGGGGCATGGAAAAGAGATACAAGTCTGGGAGAGAACTGGAGGGAGGATGAGCTGAGAGAAGGATTTAGAGGGGAGATGATGACATGCCTTAGCTGCATTGTGAAAGATGAAATTAATCTAGTTAGGTGGAGAAGGGGATTGTATTCTTGTAGTCAAGAGATCATTCATGGGAGCCTGCGAGGGACTGGGTGGAGGCTGAGAGGCTATTCTGTAATCTCAGGCAAAGAGCTGGAAGAGCTGAGGCTGCAGAAGGCAGGGACAGACTACCAAAGACCATGGAGACTTTTATTTTGGTGGGGGGGCCTCACTGCATGTCATGAAGGATCTTAGTTCCCTGACCAGGGGTTGAACCTGAGCCCTTGGCAGGAGTCCTGACCACTGAACCACCAGGGAATTCCCCACTGTAGGGCTTTTAAAGTTCAGGTTTCTATCTCAATGAGTATGGAAAGTTATTGAATCATTTTCAATAACAGATTGACAGAAACTGCTATGATATAATGCTCACTGTGGAGCAGAATTTGAAGGTAGCAACTTTGGAAGGAAGACTTTTATGATAATTGAAGTAATCCAAGTGATCTATGTTACAGTTTGAATTGTAACTAATAGCCATATAGTTTTTGTTAAGTTCAGTTCAGTTCAGTCGCTCAGTTGTGTCCGACTCTTTGCAACCCCATGAATCGCAGCACGCCAGGCCTCCCTGTCCGTCACCAACTCCCGGAGTTCACTCAAACTCATGTCCATCGAGTCGGTGATGCCATCCAGCCATCTCATCCTCTGGCGTCCCCTTTTCCTCCTGCCCCCAATCCCTCCCAGCATCAGAGTCTTTTCCAGTGAGTCAACTCTTCACATGAGGTGGCCAAAATACTGGAGTTTCAGCTTTAGCATCATTCCTTCCAAAGAAATCCCAGGGCTGATCTCCTTCCGAATGGACTGGTTGGATGTCCTTGCAGTCCAAGGGACTCTCAAGAGTCTTCTCCAACACCATAGTTCAAAAGCATCAATTCTTCGGCGCTCAGTTTTCTTCACAGTTCAACTCTCACATCCATACATGACCACAGGAAAAACCATAGCCTTGACTAGACGAACCTTTGTTGGCAAAGTAATGTCTCTGCTTTTGAATATGCTATCTAGGTTGGTCATAACTTTCCTTCCAAGGAGTAAGTGTCTTTTCATTTCATGGCTGCAGTCACCATCTGCAGTGATTTTGGAGCCCAAAAATATAAAGTCTGACACTATTTCCACTGTTTCCCCATCTATTTCCCATGAAGTGATGGGACTGGATGCCATGATCTTTGTTTTCTGAATGTTGAGCTTTAAGCCAACTTTTTCACTCTCCTCTTTCACTTTCATTATGAGGCTCTTTAGTTCCTCTTCACTTTCTGCCATAAGGGTGGTGTCATCTGCCTATCTGAGGTTATTGATATTTCTCCCAGCAATCTTGATTCCAGCTTGTGCTTCTTCCAGTCCAGCGTTTCTCATGATGTACTCTGCATATAAGTTAAATAAGCAGGGTGACAATATACAGCCTTGACGTACTCCTTTTACTATTTGGAACCAGTCCATTGTTCCATGTCTAGTTCTAACTATTGCTTCCTGACCTGCATACAGGTTTCTCAAGAGGCAGGTCAGGTGGTCTGGTATTCCCATCTCTCAGAATTTTCCACAGTTTATTGTGAGCCACACAGTCAAACGCTTTGGCATAGTCAATAAAGCAGAAATAGATGTTTTTCTGGAACTCTCTTGCCTTTTCCATGATCCAGAGGATGTTGGTAATTTGATCTCTGGTTCCTCTGTCTTTTCTAAAACCAGCTTGAACATCTGGAAGTTCACGGTTCACATACTGCTGAAGCCTGGCTTGGAGAATTTTGAGCATTACTTTACTAGTGTGTGAGATGAGTGCAAATGTGCAGTAGTTTGAGCATTCTTTGGCATTGCCTTTCTTTGGGATTGGAATGAAAACTGACCCTTTCCAGTCCTGTGGCCACTGCTGAGTTTTCTAAATTTGCTGGCATATTGAGTGCAGCACTTTCACAGCATCATCTTTCAGGATTTGAAATAGCTCAACTTGAATTCCATCACCTCGTGCTATAATATGTATGATATGTATTTCTCATGGATTCATTCATGGAAAATTTCTGTGTGTGTTTTCACCCCCATTCATTAATAGGTTAAGAATGTGAGGTTGAGTAACTTGCCATGATCATGTAAGTGGGTGAACTGAGATTGGAAAACCCTGGTGTAAACACTCTTCCATAATACCTCAGTGGCAAGAGGGACAGAGAGAATAAAAATTACATTGAGGAAGCAGAACTGACTGGAAGTGATGACCACTAGTTTGGAGGGTAAGGTTTGTCCTTGGTGCCTAGGCTTCTTGTTAGCATTTCTGTGTTAAGTGATGGTTCATTCATCTCTACAGGGAATAGAAGACAGCTGAGTGATGAATTCAGGCTAGCACATGTATAGTGACCAAATCTGACACTGTATTGTGCAAACCTGGCACTTTTATAGTGAAAGGGGGCATGGATCAGAGGGGATGGCAGGTAACCCTGTAAACTGGGACAAATCCAGGCACACTGGGGTACATGTCACATTAGATGCATGCAAGTGGATATTTCTGTTAGAAAGAGAGATGAACATTGCAAAGATGGCAACAGAGGTCTGAAACTCGCCAGACATAGCTGGACTTGTGATTTATAAACTGTCAATGTATAGTGGGTGGTGGAAACCCATGATAGTGAAGGAGACAGCTCAAGAGATCCTATTGAAGGAGATAAGGAGAAAATTAAGGACCAAATTCTAGTGAACGAGAAGTAAGGAACAGGTAGGTACAATACAGAATTTCCAAATACAATCTAACTACAAAATTACACCTGGCTACTGTTTATTATTTAACCCTTCCCACCCAACTTAGTTACATTTACACTTCAGAGGGCCACAATATTTAATAAAGTGGCTATTTATGCAGGATGCCTTTAGCTGATTAGCTAATTAAAGAATGAGAACAAAAGCCTGTATGCACCCATGTTGATTTATTTGAGATTAACAGTTATCTTGCTACAGAAAGCAAAAAAAGTATAACCTCAAATATAATTAGAAGGAACATTCATACACTGAAGCGTCACAATAATATAAGGTACCCCTAGGATACCTGGTGGGCACCCCCGGTGACTCAGTGGTAAAGAATCTGCTTGCACTGCCAAGCCACAGGAGACACGGGTTCGATCCCTGAGTCAGGAAGATCCCCTAGAGGAAGGCATGGCAACCCACTCCAGTATTCTTGCCTAAAGAATCCCCATGGACAGAGGAGCCTGGCGGGCTCCAGTTCATAGGGTTTCAAAGGGTCAGACACGACTGAAATGACTTAGTATGTATGTACAGGATACCTGGTAACAAAATCATTTGGTCTCAAATTCAAGTTATATCAAGTGCCTCACTATCCAAAGTAAAGGTCCAATAAAGAAGATAACTAATTTACACTAAGGAAATCTAAAAATACTGACTTGCGTTGGGTGCATTGAATCCAGTGGTTGCATGCAGAATAATTCCAGATACACATGAGAAGTTCTTTATTCTGGAGGATGCAGTTACAGCAAGAACATAATTATATATATATATATAATATTGAGACATGACTGTAGTCTCTAGAATTTTCTGCATCATTCAAAGTCTCAGGCATTTTCAAGGACATTTTTGACTCGAGGCAATAATGAAGCCTACTGGCTTCAGCTTCTGTTCTCCTCTTAAGATGTAACTGGTACTCATGTTTTCTCTCAGAGACAGATAAAAGCAAAGTGGACTCTAGAACTCAGATCTTGGGACTCCTGAATCATTGATTTTATGTCATATCAGGTGTCACTATGTGTTCAAGAAATACAAACTAAGTTCAAAAGTCCTTTTAACAAAATATAATCCCAAAGACAGATTTTCCAGGGCATATTTTAAAATTTTGCATATAAAGTACTCCAAGAAGTATTTTTCTTTCTCTTTTTAATTTTTTATATTAGATGGTGTCTTGATTTATTTAGCCTACATTTCCATTTCATTAGTATATCTAATCTAGAGAAGGCAATGGCACCCCAGTACTCTTGCCTGGAAAATCCCATGGACGGAGGAACCTGGTAGGCTGCAGTCCATGGGGTCGCAAAGAGTCGGACACGACTGAGCGACTTCACTTTTACTTTTCACTTTCATGCATTGGATAAGGAAATGGCAACCCACTCCAGTGTTCTTGCCTGGAGAATCCCAGGGACAGGGGAGCCTGGTGGGCTGCCGTCTATGGGGTCGCACAGAGTTGGACACAACTGAAGCAACTTAGCAACAGCAGCAGCAGCATATCTAATCAAATTTGATTTTGTTTCCTTTTTCTTATGTTTTAACTCTCTGGCTCTTAATACCAAAATTATTCTACCATAGGAACATCAGTGAAAGACATTGGGCTTCTTATAGCTAAATAGGCTTGAACATTGCTTAGTATAGAATATCAGATTTTCGTTTGTGACATTCAGGAATCCAACGTGAAATGAATGAATTTAAGTTCTTTTTATATTCCCATGAGAAGTGATCTCTCTCTCACACACACACACACACACACACACACACACACAGAGTTAAAGTTGGAGAGAAGATCAAATAAAATCACAGCACTGGAGGAAAACTCTGTCCCTGGTTGCCTGTCAGTAGACATTATTTTTTTCTCTCCCATAAATACCCATCACCACGACAAAGCTATTGTACTGGGCTATTGCACTCAAAACTTACTATTGACAATAGCTGTGGGCAAAATAGAAGCCATGGCAGCTTGCTGAGGAAGCAGCTGAATTGAGTCCAGCAGGCGCGCCGGGTACATCCCTTCTGTAAGAGTCATCTGACTGGCAGCTTGTAGCCTTGAGTCGAAATCCACCACAAAGGCAATTAGCTCTTCACCCTCAGAGATGGCCTTCGTAGTCGTGCACCAAAGCTGACCCCCTATTAAGAAAAAAAAAGGAAGAGAAAGATAGAATTGACATAGAATGCTCCAGCCTGCTATACATTGGGTTGATGTTAACAGCACCTTCTCATGTTTTTCACATCAGTTTCTACTGGGTGGAGTGTTGGATCAAGACAATAGCTGCCCTCTTCATCCCTTTGTTCACTTAAAACAATAAAACAGCCAGTTATTTTACCAGCGACATGGGTTTATAATAGCAAAGAACTGCAATTTGGGACAGGCAACCATGGCAAACCACATGAAAGTCTGGTAAAACAAGAGAGGAAACTTTTTATAGAAAAGGGGAAGTTGGAGAGCTATGATAAACCAAAAGTCCATTGGAAACTGGAAGTTTGAAATATAGTGGCTTTTCATTGGCCGAGTTGTTACAGACTTTCATTGGCTGAGCTGTTGTCAGGTGATGAGAAATGCTTTCTTCCTCCAGCTGAGAGGCATTAAATAGTGTCACTTCCTGATGGAGATACAAAGTCCATCTCTTCCTGTTGGGCTCTGTATTGAAGTTAAGTGGTACTTGCCAGCTCCTGCATCTGACCTCCCTACTCCATTTTAGTGAGGTTTCCTTTTATGAATTTTCATACCTCCTGTGTGGAAAATTATATTTCTTGCATTAAATGTACTGTTCAGTGATCAACGGTGGGAGAAGACTAAGGATCGAGTATAGACATAATCTGTACAAAGTTTTGTCAAAACGTTGACAACTTTTTGCCTTCTGGTGCTTGACTTAATCATTAACCGTGCTATTACATGGTATATACTGCCAAAGAACAAGCATGGTAGGGATCCAACCACAAAATGTATTCCAAGTGAGCCTTTGAAGTTACTCTTCCTGTACCTTACTCCTCTTTTTCTCTCTTTCCAAGACACTGATATATCAGATACTGATACTGGTATGTGTGTGTGTGTGTATATATATATATGTATATATATATATATATATATATATATATATAAAATACCTAAAACTACAAAGCAAGTAAACAAACTTCCTAAAATTTAAAAAGTTTAAATGAAATTCCAGTTAGTTTTGTTCTCTGCGTAAGTCTGCTTCCATTTTTTTTTTTTTTTTTTTTTGCCTTTTTGCCTTCTGGTGCTTACTTAATCATTAACCATGCTATTACATGGTATATACTGCCTAAGAACAAGCGTGGTAGGGATACATCCACAAAATGTATTCCAAGTGAGCCTTTGAAGTTACTCTTCCTGTACCTTACTCCTCTTTTTCTCTCTTTCCCAGACACTGATATATCAGATACTGATACTGGTATGTGTGTGTGTGTGTGTATGTGTGTGTGTGTGTGTATATATATATATATATATATATATATATGATACCTAAAACTACAAAGCAATTAAACAAACTTCCCAAAATTTAAAAAGTTTAAATGAAATTCCAGTTACTTTTGTTCTCTGCATAAGTCTGCTTCCATTTTTTTTTTTCCGGAGGGGAGGATGCTGAGTGATCTTTATTTTTATAATATTTCTTATAATACAGCTTCTTTATCTCCCTTTACCCTGACTGAACTTCCTGAAAAGAAGATACACCAAAGATCCTTTTCAAAAAGGCTTATTTAAATAAAGATTTGTTTAAATGAAAAGAACCCTTTCTTCAAACATTAAGATAGACTCTGGCTCGGTGCTTCAAATGATCACGTGTAGTGCATTAAAAAGAAAATTAACTATGCAAGTACATCCTCTAATGTATTGGAATGCGATAGCAAATGCTCATTTATTTAACATGTTTAGACAGACAAAGCACTTATATTTTGTTATCTACACTCTCAGGCCTAGATACGTATCCTATACAGTTATGCCTGAAATAATATGGCATAGTTGATATGTTATAAAGCTTTTTTTCTCCTTGTGTATATATTGCAAGGCTATATATTGTACTCATTAAGCAAGCAAAAATTGTATCCATTCTGATAAGTAATATTGCTCTGTTTATCTTTCAGAGTAACTGCCTTTTCAACTGCACTTCATTTTTTCCACCCTCAAAGAGATCATAGTTTTTAAACAACTTGTAGTAAAAATCGGGTGGAAAAGATAACAACAGCATATGATACGGCACAGTTGACTAGAAGATTCAGGACATCGCTTTAGAGAGACCTGGGACGTTAATTAAAGTAGCTGATTAAATGTTAAAGGCAAGCAAACAAGACGCCATTTGTGACAGTATGTTTGTGAAAAAATAAAGCTAAAATTACCGACCTCAAATTTATGTGAAAACTTCCAAGGAAAACACACATTTACTAAAGGACTAGAAAACAACCACTTTTTTTTTCCACTTTGGCTCTAACATATCTGAAAGAATACAAATTTGTCCAAGTTGAAAAACAGATTCATTTTGGTACTGATTGATTGATTTACAAATGTAGAAGCTAAATGGCATCATTGTGGAATTCAATGATGGGATTAGTGGAAAGCGCTAAGTTGGTGCTGTTTCTGCTGGTGCCACCTCTTTCACCTGGGAGGCTTCTGCCTCTGGCTGCTCTGCCTTCTCTGATGTGCATACAGATCCAAACTATTCACGGCTCTAGACAAGGTAATCATCTGCACCTTCCCTTTCCTCTGGGAAGCCGTTTATTAAGTGAGTCCGTGTAATAGAGAGGTGGGGAGGGCAGAGGCAGGCAGTTCAGCCTCCTAGCCTGGTCTTTTGGAGTCACAGGATTTTAGCGTTGAACTGCATAACTTATATTACTGATAATAGTTTCCCATTTTTAATAAATTTATATTGTTGGTAAATGTAGCTATGGCTATGTTTTACAAAGGAAAAGTTGTGAATTCAGGTACCCAGGAGAAATCAATAGTTTAGAGAAGGTAGCACTCAGCTTATCTTTATCACAACAGTGAGCTCCATAGCAAGATGACTCCGAATACTTGTGCTCAAACTTTGAACCCAAAAGATCCAGTCAATAAAATAAAATCCACAAATTATTAAGTGCAAGATGGAGGAGATATATGTATACTTACAGCTGATTCACATTGTTGCACAGCAGAAACCAACACAACATTGTAAAGCAATTATATTCCAATTAAAAAAAAGAATAAAGAAACATGTAGAAAAACTTCTCCAAAAAATAAACAAAAAATCATTTTTCTACATTATTAGGCAGCCTGGCAGCAGTAATATATATGTTTTTGGACATGTTCAGTAATGTTTCATATTTTATTGTCTTTACCATTTTATATTATGGTTTCATCAGAGCATGTCATTTTAAAAGGCTAAATTGGACTGAAAATGTACTTTTCAGGTTTGATGAGAAAGTCAGCTGTTTCAGGATTTAGTCTTTCAAATGAATCATTCAGTTCAGTATTCACTGAACTCCCCACTGTGTGCCAGGCTGGGTGCTTTGGCTTCACACACACCTTACATACAAACTGAACGTACACATATAAACGAATTCTAATACTACGTGCTCGTGTCATGCCCTAGTGCTAAAGAAAATGTGAGAGAGGTGAATAGCTGAGACTTCTTGGGGGAGTCAGGCAAGGCATCCAAGATGACATTTTTCTTTTTTTATTAACTCAAGAAGAATAGAGGTAAACTAGCTGAAGTGTGTTGGGGGGACCTGGCATCATTACTGGCAGAGGAAGGTACATGGGTGTGAGGGCAGGGTTATGGAAGAGCCCCGGGGGCTGGCAAACCTGGAGCTTGGAGCCTGAGGGAGGAAACAGGTGGATTATGGGAAGTGGGGTGCCGGAACCAGCCTGTTCTGGATCACGGGGTGGGATGTTCAACTGTCAGGAGTTTTGAGTGCTGTTGATGTGAAGTTGGTAACTTGATACTAGCCGCTGGGAGAGCTGTAGCATCTGCTGTCAGAACTGGAAACATTACAAATCAGGGCTTCCTCCCACAAAAAATTTAGAAGAGGGTGAGACAGTTTTGATGTAACATAAAAACAGTTGTGTCTGGCTCATGGTGGGGAGATAGTGTGCTTTTTTTTTTTTCAGTGAATGAATGAACAAATTTTTGACCTGAGCTCTTCCCCCTTATAATATAGATCTGAGGGTCATGTGAATAAACTGAAGGGGTAGGAAATGTTACCTCAAAGGCTATTAGAAGGCTGTTGTACTTAGTTCAGTTTTAAGAAGTGTAAATGGTGAGGTAGAAAAGGGCCAGTTTCCAGAGACATGGCTGAGAGAGGATTGGGGTGATTTCATGAGATGGACAAGAAAAAGGAAATTGCTGAAAATGGCACAGGCATTTCTGGTTTGGGAAACCAGATGATGGTAATTCCATTAGCAACATAGTAAAGCTGGTATATTAACAAGTAGTATTATGTAGACAATAACATACCATTGGTATTAATTAGGAATAATTTCTTTGGGCCTGATAGACTAAGTAGTTGATGTATTTCTCATCTACTTTAATCCTAATGATTATTCTGAGGTGAATGATAGTATCCTCATTTAAGAGTTGAAAAAATTGAAGCTTTTTTTGGAGAGGTTAACTCCAAAAAATAGGAGAGGTTAACTCACTTTCTCAAAGCTATTTCCCTTTGCAGAATCATGATTTGGATTTCTGTCTGTCCACCTCCATAGCCCAAGTGTGCATGTATGTGCACATGTGTTGTATGTATGTGTGTATGTGTATGGATGGAAATGAAATTTGGCTTTGAAATGGTAGAGTTTGAGGTACCTGAGTGGCTTTTTTGTGGATGTATCCAGGAGGCAACTGGACCTAGGGGAAGAATAAGGCTAGAGAAAAAAAAAATTTGGAAGTCATCAACACATTCTAAACAACTATGGGTGTTCTTTGCATTGGTGTGGTAATACACATGAAAAGAAAAAGAACGAAGATTGAAACTTGGAGAATATAAATATTTAAGATGTGGGTAGAAGAGATGCAATCATTTAAAGACATAGAAAACATATATTTGGAAAGGTGAGGGGGAACCAAAAAAAATGGTGTCACAAAAGTCAAGGATTGGTTCTTGGAAAGAGCTTGGACAAATTTTTTAGATGATGAGTTTAGAGCATACAACTTGAGGAAGCCACATATATGGAGAGATATCCCAAGTACTGTAACACAGTTTTATTGATTCAAATATAATATTCTAAGTGTGACTGCTAGTGAAGTTATAATCCCATCTGGAGGAAGTATGGACATGGGAACCAGACTCCTGGGGTGCAAATCTTGGCTCTGCCACTTGCTAACTCTGTGACTTTGAACTTGTCACCTAAGCATTCTATCAGTTTCCTCAAAATTAAAAATGGAAATGATGATAATAATACTGAACTCAAGATATGATCATGAGGATTAAATAAGGTAGTACAGGTGGAAGCTTAAGAACAGCACCTGCCATCAGTTTAGTTCAGTTCAGTCGCTCAGTCATGTCTGACTCTTTGTGACCCCATGGACTGCAGCACGCCAGGCTTCCCTGTCCATCACCAATTCCCGGAGCTTACTCAAACTCATGTCCACCAGGTCAGTTATGCCATCCAACCATCTCATCCTCTGTCATCCCCTTCTCCTCCCACCTTCAATCTTTCCCAGCATCAGGGTCTTTTCCAAAGAGTCAGTTCTTCACATCAGGTGGCCAAAGTACTGGAGTTTCAGTTTCAGCATCAGTCCTTCTGATGAGTATTCAGGACTGATCTCCTTTAGGATGGATTGGTTGGATATCCTTGCAGTCCAAGGGACTCTCAAGAGTCTTCTCCAACACCACAGTTTGAAAGCATCTATTCTTCGCCGCTCAGCTTTCTTTATAGTCCAACTCACATCCATACATGACTACTGGAAAAACCATAGCTCTGACTAAATGGACTTTTGTTGGGAAAGTAATGTCTCTGCTTTTTAATATGCTGTCTAGGTTGGTCATAGCTTTTCAGTAAGTGCTATGTAATTGTTAACCATTATTCCTTTTGGTTTGGTTTGGGTGGGTCTGTTTTTCTCATTTCTCATTGCCCCGCTAAGTCCAAGGAAAGAAATCTCACAGGAAAGAAACCACAAACCTATGAATTCAGTGAGTACATGTGTCTGGGCTTCATGGGAGAAAACTAACTCATTTCAGAAAAAAAGATTAAGGCTGCATCAGTTATGGATCACATACCATATCTTGACCAGTTAGAAACTAACATAGTTTCTAGCAATCTACATGGGGCTGAAGAGACAGGGGAACCAGTTTCCTACCCTACTGGTTTTAGAGCTAGGGTAAATACAGCCAACTCTCATTTACAATTCAATGGAGGGCAGTAGTATTCATCTTGATTAGGAAACGATCTAAGTGCATGAAAATGATAAATCATGTTGATATTTAGGTTTTTTGATGTCTTTACTCATTGTCCTCATGTTCAATGGAAACAAATCACAGGGTATTACATTTGGTTTTAAAATGAGACCACCACTATCAAAACAAAAACAAGAACACACACACACAAAAACCAAAATCCCCAAACAAACAAAACCACCAGAAAACAAGCACTGGCAAGGATGTAGAGAAATTAGAGCCCTTGTGCACTAGTGGTGGGAGTGTAAAATGGGAGAACCACCCTGGGAAAGAGTATGACAGCTCCTCAAAAAATTAAAAATAAAATTACGTATGATCCAGCATTTATACTTCTGGGTATATACTCAAAAGAACTGAACACCAGGTCTCAAAGAGATATTTCCATACCCATGTTCAAAGCAGCATTATTAAAAATACCTAAAACATGGAAGCAACCCACTGTCCACTGACAGAAGAATGGATAAGCAAACTGTAGATATACATACAGTGGTATATTATTCAGCCTTTAAAAAGCTGGCAATGCTACAACATAGAAGAACCTTGAGGACCTTGTTATAAATAAAAGAAGACAGTCCCCAAAGGACAAATACTGTATGATTCCACTGATATGAGGTCCTCAGGGTATTCAAAGACAGAGACAGAAAGTAGGATGGTGGTTGCCAGGGGCTAAGGCAGCAGGAGTGAGAAACTATTGTTTAATGGGTGTAGAGTCCCCTGGACAGCAAGGACATCAAACCAACATCTGCAGCTGAAGCTCCAATATTTTGGCCACCTGATGTGAAGAGCTGACTCACTGGAAGAGATCCTGATGCTGGGAAAGATTGAAGGCAAAAGGAGAAGGGGGCAGCAGAGGATGAGATGGTTAAATAGCATCACAAATTCAAAGGACATGAATTTGAGCAAACTCTGGGAGATGGTGAAGGACAGAGGAGCCTGGCGTGGCCATAGTCCACGGGGTCGCATAGAGTCAGACATGACTTAGCAACTGAACAACAACAGCAAAAGCCAAACAAGAGTGAGGCCTTCTTCCTTCAGTTTTCCTAATGAAGCTACTTTAACTACTGGTGGCTCAGTGGTAAAGGATCCGCTTGACAATGCAGGAGACACGAGAGACCTGGGTTCGATCTCTGGGTCAGGAAGATCCCCTGGAAGAGGGCATGGCTACCCACTCCCATATTCTTGTCTGGAGAATCGATGGACAGAGGGGCCTGGAGGGTTATGGTCCATAGGGTCACAAAGAGTTGGACACAGCTGAGCAGCAGCGACTTAGCAGCAGCAGCAGCAGCAACTGACAGCCAAGACTAGCACAATGAAGTTTCTACTGAGATGCAGTTTACTTTCTTTGACCACATTAACTATTTTCATTTGAATGAACTTTAGATGTTCGTTAGATCTGAACTTCTGAGTGTTTCAGCTCCTGGTGACTTTGTTGATTTGGGTTTCTGTCTGCCCTTAGTGTTCCTGTCAACTTTCTATGGATGTGAAACTTAAGGAATCCAAACAGATGTTTTCTGTAGCTTTCAAATGCGGTGGTATGTTTAATGTCTCCAGATTTAAACCAAGAGGATTTTCTACATACTAATCTGCATGAATGCTATATTGATATAAACATCAATAAAATTATGTAAAGGCGTTGGGTTTCCCAGGTGGCTCAGTGGTAAAGATTCTGCCTGCCAATTCAGGAGCCACAGGAGATGCAGGTTGGATCCCTGAGTCAGGAAGATCTCCTGGAGGAGGAAATGGCAACCCATTCCAGTATTCTTGCTGGGATAATCCCATGGACAGAGGAGCCTGGCGGGCTACTATCCATGGGGTTGCAAAGAGTTGGACACGACTGAGCGACTGAGCATGCATGTAAGTTGGGTGCAAGTATGGAAATGTCATATAGGTTTACCTGATAAAATTTTTACAACTTTCTTTTCACAGTAATTCGAGAATTAATGATCCTGGTCTAAGGGGTTATATGCTAATAATGAGGTATTGCTTGCATCCAAAATCACTGAAAATGTATTTGTCCTTAGCATAAAAATGAACTAGAAAGAGTGCTTGACTTGTGGGTGAGAAAATTTAGTTCTAGTCCTGACTTTATTAGTTATTGTGTGGTCTTGTAGAAGCCCTTTAGCTATATCTATAACATGACAGTCTTTAGCTAGGTACCCCTAGATTATTATCATCAAGTTGTGAGCACCTTTTTATGCTTCTGTGACCAAAGTGCTAATAACAGGAATAATCACACATATATTAAGTGGTTACTATGTGTTCAGCACTGACACTGTGCTTTGCATCCATTATCTTAATTTCTCCCAAGAAAGCAGTGAGGTGACTTTTGTTTATTCCCATTTTCCTGTGGGATCATGAAGCTGGAATTTTACATAAGCTGTTCAAGAGCACACAACCAGAGGGGATGTGGAAGAAAAGGAGATATAGGAGATGGGATTTTGAACAAGGCAGCTGGGCTCTAGATTCTGGATGAAATGCTAGGTGTCAAGTCACAGCACTATCTGATGTTCACTAACTAACTATCTTGTACCTTACCTTGAGTATTCAGAATCAATGATGCCAGGTTATGTTCTAACAGGACAAAGAGCTTATACTTAGTACTTACTATATGCTGAGTGCTAGTCTAAATATTTCAGACCTATTAAATATGGATGTAGCATTTGCTCAAGTTGAGTTGGATACTAAAAGGCATCGAAATTCTTTATAACCACGACTGCACAGTACATTGACCTGGGAACTCTTCATCACCACTGGTTCCTGGGTCCTGCCCCAGATCAGTTAAATCAGAATCACTAGGAGTGAGGTCTGGGCTTCATTATTTTTCAGAAGCTCCCTGAAAGGCTTCCTGTGCCTCTAGAGTTAAGGATCACTGGCATAAGGGTAAACTATTAGCAGTTTGTACAGAGTAGAAAGAGTGGAAGTCTAGGAACAAAAAAGTCTCTCTTGATAATCAAATATTTCATAGACTTGTTCAAACAGTTCAATAGAGAGATGTCTACTTTGAAACTCAGAAAATGACAACTGAAAATGGCTTTGAATAATATTTGAAGAATATGGGCATGGTGAGTGAAAAGGTGTAGAAAAGTGGATAAAGAAGGTAATGATTTTGCATCACCCTTCAACTGCATAAACCAGTTAGGAATTTAGTTAATTTGTGAACTGTATTTAGCTTTACAATGTTTAACTCTTTATAATTTGGAAGATGTGTAATTTATTATTAGAAATGATTAATAACATTGCAAAGAAAAAAAGAACTGAAAGATCATATCATGCAAATCAGAGGAAAAAAAAAATTCAGATTCCTACTGCCTGGGCATGAAGTCTTTATCAAATGACATCAGGCACTAAAGCAGCTGATACCTTCCCTGAATCTACCAAATGGAAAGATTATTTTAGGATTCTCTGCTTGCCTCTAGTGCTGCAAACGCAGTCACTCTCCCGTCTCCACACCCACACACCACTCCCTTCACAAATAAAGGGCAAATACACTCAAGGTTCCATAGAAAGTAATAACTACCCAGACCTTGACGTTCTTGAAAAACCATGTACTTGCTGTTCTAAGTAATGTTTATGATCAAAGTTCTTGTACAAACAGATATGGTTCCTAACAGGAAGCTTATAAATTCTTCTCATAATTGCTGTCAAAACTGCAGTGAAGTGTACTACAAGTTTTGATAATAAAGAATAAAGTCACAGTTCAAGCTCGATTATATTTTGGAAATTCACGCTCCTCTTCCTAGAAGCGGTGGCCTTAAATATCTCCCCATCCTGCCAAATTTTTCACTTGCACTTTTATTATTTATGAAATCAGTGTCTGCACAATGTCAGGCAGACCTCTGCTGATAAACTCTAATTAAGATTAAGACAAGCCTTTTGGAAAGGATCCCATCATTAGCAAACATGATAAACACAAAAATACTCCCTACTTGTCAACCAGGAGCAATTCAGTAACCTAACAGTATTATCTGTTGCTAGGTTACAGAGCTGACAAAGCTTCAATTATATTGTGCAACCATACCTATAGAGTTCTGTATAAGCAAAATGTATCCAGTATAAAAGCATGTAACTTCGTCCATGCTATCTGCAATTCATGCTTCCTTACAATGGTAAAAATCAGGTTAATAATTACATAGCATGCTGAAAAATCTTTTCCATGTGTTATGTCTATACATGTGTCTTTTTAATTTATCTGTGTGATTGATAGACGCTTGCTTTGTAAAAATAAGGAAATGCAAGCAACGTGAAGCTGTAAACCTTAAGCACAACTACATCTGGGCTCATCAAGATATGGACCTAAGCTTGGCATAAAAATATACAGCAAATTGAACCAATTAAATCACATTTAGATTCTGTATTAATATTATTCTGCCTCAGTATGTATAAGGATAAGGAGCCTCGAGCAATTAGATAGAGGTGCCAGTTTGGAACTTTATTTTGAGCTTAAAAAAACCCCAAACCCACACACACTCACCTAACAATACAAAAGGAAATCAGTGGTTTTCAATACTAATTTATTCTAATGGATTTTCTAAGGATATTTTAAAAGTTGAAGTTGGTAACTTTTACTACACAGCATTAAGTCATTAAAGCTTACTTCTCTTTATTGGACTGGGAACACTAAGGGGAAAAATCAATGAAACAGTCTCCAAAAATACAGACATCTGATGGGAAAAAAACAAAGAAAAACTGTAAAAAGAGAAAGTCTATGTGAATCAGACCTTTGAAATTTTTTACTGTGGGTGATTTTGTGTGTGTGTGAGATTTTCATGGAAATTTAGAGAAAAGGTAATTACACATAAATGAACCAGCATTTTAAAATAGCTTTGGTGTAAAATATATTATATACTAAATTGTTACAGCATTTTGATTCCTTAAGATGTACAGTGATATTTCCGCATTAACCTAAAAGTCTGTTTCCTTCACGTGTGTGAAATACAAGAAGAAGGCGGTCAAGTGATCAGAGTTCAATTAAGAAAGATTATATATTGCTCTATAGAGTAAACCCGGAGAAGGCAATGGCACCTCACTCCAGTACTCTTGCCTGGAAAATCCCATGGACGGAGCAGGCTGGTAGGCTGCAGTCCATGAGGTCGCTAAGAGTCGGGCATGACTGAGCAACTTCACTTTCACTTTTCACTTTCATGCATTGGAGAAGGAAATGGCAACCCACTCCAGTGTTCTTGTCCGGAGAATCCCAGGGAGGGGGGAGCCTGGTGGGCTGCCATCTACGGGGTCGCACAGAGTCGGACACGACTGAAGCGACTTAGCAGCAGCAGCAGCATAGAGTAAACCATGATCCCCTTTAGGCACACTAGCATAAATCCATTCTCTGGGGACACACACACACACACACACACACACACACACACACGACACTGTTTCTGGAAGCAGAAGAAACAAGGATACTTGTTTGTCCATTAACTTCTTTTTTTTACCTAAATTATGTGAAAATACAACATGATGCCCACTTATGAAATTTAGTCTTGTCACAACTAGGAAGGGATTGGGCAGAATAATTCCTCCAAAGCTGAATAACTGTCCCATTTCAACATCGCAGGTGTTACTACCTAGATCTCAAGGTAGGGACATTCACACAGCACATGTATCTATACGTAGCCAGGATGTTTAGTACCAATTTTATAATGAATTCTAATCCAATACTGTTGAAATTCTTGACAGTGGAGTAGTGCAAGGAACAGAACTTATAAATTATGTGTGCCCCTTCTTTGCAAACCGCTGTGGAGGTTTCTTTGTGCATTGGCAAATACAGTAGGAATACGAGGTATTGTGTGGGTCCTCCTGCACAGCACCTGATAAAAGAATAAAGAGCTGTGACATATTCTTAAAACAATAGAGGAATTAAAGGGAAACAATGGGCCAGCTGCTTCATTAATACAATCAAAAGGGAGCCCAGCACAGAGGAGTCCAGATAATTAAGCACTACTCTTTTAGACCTCCTTTCTAGAATAAAATTGCTTTAAAATGCATTAACTACTTCATAGTTGTTAGATAGATCTCTGCACTTGTTTATTTAGGGTTGATTAATGCCTTTTTTCCGTATGCAGCAACATGCCAAGTCATCGTCTACAATAGTTTTTGAATAAAATAGAGTGAGGATAATTGATAAAGATCTGAACCATACACAGCAATAAATCAAAAGCATTTTGCAAAAGGTCTTTCCTGTTTTTAAATAATCTTTAACATTTTTCATTTGTACTTATAGGCAATGCAGGGCATTTTGGGGCATTTAACTTTCCCATGCTAGTTTTCCTGACATCTTTTTATAGAACATCCTAGCAGTTCCTGAGAGAAGGAGGAAAAAAAATCAGACTTGACCAGCAACTCTAGAGTGTGCCTTTGGTTTGAGGGGGCCAAAGAAGAGAAGCGATTTTATTTTTAATTCTTCTTTGCCTTTTCCAGCCAAGAGGGATGGACACATGGCAGAATCACTTGCCAAATGCACGATTCATCCTTCATTAACTTGATTATAGAAAACAAAGAAACCAACTTTTTATGCGCTTTATATTAAAACACAATTTACAATTTAAGATAGCAAGGCTTTTCATTCTTCGGCCTTTCCTGTGATGTCAATAGAACATTTAATTGCTTAAGAACTGGCAAATTGGGAACGGGTTACTGTGTGCTGAATGTTGACGTGAGAATAAAACTTCACACTCTGCTTTTCTCCCAAATATTTATAAGTAGGCTTATGGCAACCCAACATTAAAATTACAAACTTTACTGAGTGATGTGGTCAGTTTAAGTAAGATTTACTCTATTCTGTGATTTTAGGATCTTAATTGAGAATCTCAGATACAATTAGAAAGAAGAAGGCAGGGAGATAAATGAATAGACGTACTTAACGGTATTTCTGAGATTGAGAAGAAAGATTTTTGCTTTTACACATATGTTATATATGATTTAAAATTTATCAGCTGGAGTCATATTTCCAAAGACTTCCCTGGATTATGTCGATATTTTAGAGGATATGAAATATCTAATTCCAGCTATGAAACCTGATTCTGACTTCAGGAGCTAGTTTCCAATTAGCTTGATAAGTTTTACTTGTCAATCAGGAGATAAAAACATATAAATTAATAGTCGGTATGAACAAAAATGACTATTTTGTGCTGTGCAAGTTGCTTCAGTCATGTCCGACTCTTTGCTACCCCATGGACTATAGCCCACCAGGCTTCTCTGTCCATGGGATTCTCCAGGTAAGAATACTGGAGTAGTTTTGTTTCGATTAAGCCCCAAATTTACTTTGTTAGTGTGAGAGTAAATTAGATAGACATGAGTTTGTTCATTGGCTTAAGATCAAGTGACTCTTTTCAAGGATATATCTTTGAACATCTCAGGTTTATAAACCGTGTCCTTACAGCAATGCAAACAAACTAGTAAATGCTGTTTTGGTGATGTGTTATTGCAGGCTTCCCCAGTGGCTCAGTGGGGAAGAATCTGCCTGCCAATGCAGGAGATGCAGGTTCGATCCTTGAGTCAGGAAGATCCCCTGAAGAAAGAAATGGCAACACACTCCAATATCCTTGCCTGGGAAATCCCATGGACAGAAGAGCCTGGCGGGCTATCGTTTCTGGAGTCACAAGAGAGTCAGACGTGACCTAGTGACTTAATAACAACAACAATGCATTACTGCAAAAATGCTTCATTGACAGCACCCTCTTTCGGCAAGTATTTTGGAAGTGGGCTTAAGAATGTCATCTGTGAATTGTCATTTTAAATATTATATGCTGTACTATTTAGCTTAAATTCAACAGATAACATTGGTTTGACAGAACTCAGAATAAAGAAACATGAATACCCTCATTAATCGAGAGGGATTATCTGTGTGACAAATAGGAAATACTATCATCCCATTTTATGGTCAATGAAATCAAAGCCAGCCTGGTTAAACAAGTGTGTTTCCTAAACTACCCTCCTATCAGAGCGCATTCCCTGGCCCGAACTTGTAATAGATCCCCACCAGGTCTTTTGGCTGATGGTGTGTATTCTCCCAACAGAACTTCTATTTTTTTCTGTAAGACAATGTTGCCCACTGAAATACTTCCCTTTCCCTTTGAGGAAGCACAGGAAGTCCCTTTCAGAAAAGTAAACAGTGTCTCTGTGATCAGTTTCAGGTTTCTGCTGAAGCCTGTAGGTGCAGAAAGTTTTGCTTAGTTAATAAGAAGGCACTCAGCACTGCCTTGGGGGCTTCCCAGGTGGCGCTAGTGGTGAAGAACCCACCTGCCAATGCAGGAAACGGAAGAGACGTGGGTTCGATTCCTGGGTTGCCAAGATCCCCTGGAGGAGGGCATGGCAGCCCACTCCAGTATTCTTGTCTGGAGGATCCTATGGACAGAGGAGCCTGGCAGGCTACAGTCCATAGGGTCACAAAGAGTCAGACACAATGGAAGCAACTTAGAACAGCACACAGCACTGCCTGGAAAATCTTCTGAACTTACATGTTGAAGGTCATGAAACTCAGGTATCCTATTTGAGGTTTTAGGCAAAGAGGTGTGATGTTTTTATGGGATTTCAACAGGAAAAAATTTGCTCATGGAATCTTTTCAGCATCCCTGGGCTTTGTGCTCTAGTCTAAGGTGGACTGTGCCCTGATTTTGCAGGAGCTTGCCATGGTGCCATGAGGTAGCTATCAGACCGTCTGGTTGCCTGACCATCAAGATTTTAAACAACTAGCCCACAGGTGACATTACACCCCAAAGGCGATCTGTCAAGATTCCACCTGCTGTTGATAAACTGATTACAAAGCTGCTTAAGACTCTGCTTGTAAACAAAAGCATTTATCAACTAATAATTTGCAATAAACTGATGTAACTCCCAGCTGAGCCCCTAACTGTAATTGTCTTTACCATCTGCCTATTAAAACACCATTCTTCATCAGCAATCAGGAGCAGAAGGGAGGAAATCTCCACCAAAATACACAACTTGCGAGTTTATGAATAATCTGAGCGTGTACCGCACTTTCATTACGACTCCTGTGTTGGGGAGGCTTAATTTTCATTCTTGCCTAGCCTGGGAATGCTCAGAAATTAGGTGGAGGAGAAAAAAAAGAAAAAAAGAGCGGAGGGGAAAGAAAATGAAACATTGTGCCTACTGCTTTGCAGAGGAATAAATTATACAAGTTCATCACGGGAAGCTGTTTTTAATTTCTTTCTTTCCTCCTTCCAAAGCTCTGTGCAATGTCCATCGCAGTTTCCTGATGAAAGCCCCCAGCACCAGGCTGGGAATGAACCTCTCTATTCCTTTTTCAGCTTGTCCATTTCCATTATACGGCTTTGTTTTGCCCTTTTTTAATTTTTTTAAATTCTAAGAGGCTCATTAAACTTCTCCAGGGAGTCAGTTTATAAGTATAGACTCCTCGGAAAGGGTGTTGTGGGGCTGCAAGGCCAGGTAGACGAAGCGGCAGAAGAGACAAGGGGCCGGCAGAGGCCCTGCGTTTGTGATCCTCTGTCTATATCACGGATGGAGGGCTTCCCTGTTCTAGGACCGCAAGCGCTCAGGGAGGCTTTGCCCAAAGTCTCCTCCCAGAAGATGGTTTCCAATACAGTGGGTCTGAATGGTCAAAAACTCCTTGTTCTCAGCCATACATCTTCATGCATCCATTCTCCCCCAAACTCCCCTCCCATCCAGGCTGCCACATAACATTGAGCAGAGTTCCATGTGCTGTACAGTAGGTCCTTGCTGGTTATCCATTTGAAATACGGCAGTGTGTACACGTCCATCCCCAACTCCCTAATTGCTGTTCACCTGAAACTATCACAATGTTGATTGTTAATCCGCTATTCTCCAATACAAAATAAAAAGTTAAAAACAAAGCCCCTCCTTGTCTTTAGAAGAAATCCTGTCCCTCAGGTGCTGACCAGATGCATCCACAGAAGGAAGAAACTAGGAAAAGGGGTTAAATTCCTTTTGCGTTGTGTTTTTCTGGAAACCTCTCTCTGAACAGCCAAAATCATTCCATGCTTGCTCAAAGTTTATTAACTTTTAAGTATGTTTATTCTAATTTTCTCTTAAGAATACATCATTTATTAAAAAAAAACCCATAAAACACACACACAAGCTGTCCTCATGTTGCTATTTTAAAATTACACACACACACTACACTTTTTCATCTTTTTGCTGTCCAGAGGATGTTCCTTTTCAAAAAATTATTCCTTTACAGAGAACATGTTATTTCTCATTAAGAACTCAATAAATCTACTGATAAGCTATTTATTATTATGTGCAATGACCAACTCCTGTTATTAAGGTTCAAATTCTGGGGATAACAATTCGTGGCAGGTTTTTTTTTTATTATTATAACATAATTTAAAATAATGTTTATATTTTTATTTCATTTTTCTAAGAGATTTCCTGTAATTATTTTTCTTTACAATGTACTGTTAAATGTAACAGAACTAACAATTGCTTTCATAGGAACAATGGAACGGCTGCTCATATAGCTGGTTCAGGAGCTATATGGTCAGGAGACAAGGTTTATGGCAAACAGTGAATCTAATTTTCTACATGGGTTATGGAGGACCTGAAATGCCGGCAGAAGTGCATGTTTACTATGTTTCTTTGAATTTCAGAGGCATCAAGTATTAGCACAAAAATTCAACATGTATTTTAAATAACACAAAAATCTTCAAAGACACTGTGAAGTAGAATTCCTTCTAGAAGTACTATATTTCCTTCTTGTCCTACCTTAGAGACGTTTATCAAGATACTGAGATTCTCTGGACATAGAACTTTTAAAATTAATAAATATTATATAGAGTAAGAGGAACGGAGAAGGTGATGGCACCCCACTCCAGTACTCTTGCCCGGAAAATCCCATGGACGGAGGAGCCTGGTGGGCTAGAGTCCATGGGGTTCCTAAGAGAAGGACACAACTGAGCGACTTCACTTTCACTTTTCATGTATTGGAGAAGGAAATGGCAACCCACTCCAGTGTTCTTGCCTGGAGAATCCCAGGGATGGGGGAGCCTGGTGGGCTGCTGTCTATGGGGTCACACAGAGTCGGACACGACTGAAGTGACTTACCAGCAGCAGCAGAGTAAGAGGGAAGGTGTTTATGTTAACTTACAAGGAGGAGGGCATGGCAACCCAGCTCAGTATTCTTGCCTAGAGAATCCCACGGACAGAGGAGTCTGGCAGGCTGCAGTCCACAGGCTCGCCCAGAGTCGGACACAGCTGTAGCAACTTAGCATGCACGCACATAATGTCTTGCAAAATGAACAAAAACACTATAAAAAATTCAACTTCTAATTCAATGTTAAAGATGACTAAGATTAAACTTTTATGTTTATTAACTGCTTCCATATATACAGAGAGAAATGGTGCTACAGTGTTTGATTTGTTTTAAAATTTGTTGATTTTTTGCACTAATTGGATATGTTCATATCATGATTTAAGTGAAACCAGAAAACCTTTAAAATGTTCATGGTGGTCTCTTCTAAAATATGGAAACTCAGCTTATTTCTTATTTGAAGTGTTGCTGTATCTTTATCCTAAAGCGAATTTTTGAATTATTATATAACGGATTACAATAGGATGCTTTCATGTGAAATGAGGGTTATTTATACTGCATGGATACTCTTTGATTTTCTTCACAAATCTCTATTTTGAGGTATGTGTACCTGGTCTCCATTTGCACTCAGTTTTGGTAAGAAAATAGTTTTACCAGCAGATGGCGCTCGGTGCATTCTAAGAGCCCAACCTGAAGAAAATATGGGCTTTATTTAATTCTATTTTATCCTAAATGTGAAGTTGCTACACCAAGCTTTATAATCCCCAAAGATTTCTGTTAATTGACTAAACAACTCTGTGATAATGTATATACTGTCTGATGCCCATCTAAATGGCACTGAATTCAACTCACGAGCTTGTGTCAAGATAAGAAAACATAAAATTTTAAGTTTCCCCCACAAAACAGGAAAAGAACCCGTGTTCCTGAAGAATAAGTATAATGTGAACTCATCAAATGAATGTTCTGTTTAAAAGAAGACTTGGGACTGGTGCACTGGGACGACCCAGAGGGATGGTATGGGGAGGGAGGAGGGTTCAGGATGGGGAACACATGTATACCTGTGGCGGATTCATTTCGATATTTGGCAAAACCAACACAATATTGTAAAGTTTAAAAATAAAATAAAATTAAAAAAAAAAAGAAGACAACTGTCATTACCATGCTCTTTTAGTTCCTCACTTTCTTAAACAAAGCACATGAAGCACTTATTATTGAATGAGTTTATAATCTGCGGTCATGGATGTTTTAAAGACCTTCTATAATATAACTCTTTGAATATTGAATAATTAGGGAGACACATGTATTGCCTTGAATGTTGTGGGGAATTATGTGTTTGTGCTAAGAAAGGAAAAAAAAAAAAACCCAGCTTTGAATGATAAAGGTGATTATATGTGTAAAACTAAATTGCATACATGCTAAGTCACGTGCAACTCTTTGTGACCCCATGGACTGTAGCCTGCCAGGCTCCTATGTCCATGAAGTTTTCTAGGCAAAAGTATTGGAGTGGGTTGCCATATCCTTCTCTAGGGGATCTTCCCCACACAGGGATCGAGCCTGTACCGCCTGCACTGGCAGGCAGATTCTTTACCACTAGAGCCACCTGAGAGTCCCCAGAAAACTAAATACACCCTGTAGAAGGTCTGTCTGAAATCATGTCCTTCTGTTTTTCTTCTCCTTTCCTCTTGCCCGCCTTCTCCTCCTTCAACTGGGAGAAAACTTTGCTCTCAATTCTTAAGTTACCATTACTAGCAGTAATAGCCATTACTAGCAGTAATAACTAACAGTATTTTGTTTCCTCTAGTGACAAAGAGTGTAAGGAATTTTACCTGAGTGTCTTCATAAATTCCTTCTACACTCACTTTTCCTACATCTTGCTATCTTTCTATCATTGAGGGCTTTTCTTTACTTGATTTTAACTTAGCCTTCCACATGGCAAAGATACCCATGGTCACATGACATTCTCAATCCTTGTCATTCTTAAGTGGAAGTCTTGGATCAGAGTCCCATTTAAAGAGCTGCTTTACACTGAGGCTTAAACTCTAAAGATTTTTTCAACTGTTTAATTCCTAGGCAAAATCCCATTACACTGAGTGAAGAGTGGGTTTGAAATCCTCAATGGGGCTGCCTAATAAATATCATATTGCATCCTACCATCATTTGTAAGACCTGCTTAAAGCATGTATTTTTAGAATTTGTACAATCTAGCCACCACACAGGGGCTTTCCAGGTGGCTCAGTGGTAAAGAATCCACCTACAATGCAGGAGACATGGGTTCAATTCCTGGGTCAGGAAGATCCTCTGGAGAAGGAAAGGGCAACCCACTCCAGTATTCTTGCCTAGGAAAACCCATAGACAGAGGAGCCTGGAAGGCTATATACAGCCCACGGGGTTGCAAAGAGTTGGACACAACTGAGTGACTAAACAATGACAACAGCAAGAAGCTTCTGTATAATCTTATTGCCATCGAAGAATGTTTAGCATTTCTTACAAATTATATTAGCATTAAGAAAATTCAGAAATTAAAAACAAGTGCTCAGTCAATATAATAGCATATGGAATAATTTCAAAGGAAGAAATGGGGCTACTCATCACTGCAACTCCACAAACAGGAAAGGAGTTGTGGCTCTGCCCAGGGCTTTGAAAATCCATCTTTCAAGGCCAGCCTTTGACAGTCAAGTTAGGAAGGGCAGCATGGAAGGCAGGGTGGCCTCCTGCCAAGGCTGTTGCAGATGAGTGGGTGATCATAGGGGAATGAACTGCAAAATCGCAAATTTTTGCTTGTGTGATGATAAAACCAGAGCCAAATGATTTCTCTAAGACTGTATGGCCTTCTGTTCCATTTTCATTGTGCAGCTTGGAATGATAAATTTTATTGTGCATTAATTTGCAGAAAAGGGTCAATGCTATGTTCAAGAGCACTATCAATTGTTTTCAGTAAAGTTAATAATAAAATACATTGTCTTTATCCCCAGATGGGTGCAAATATCCTCAGACTAGTGTCATCTGGAGATAGAAAAATGTACTTTTATCACTGCCTTTAAGAATAAAGGGGAAAAAAGTCTTGATTCTCAGTGTTTCACTGATCCTTCTTGGTTGGACTGTTGTGACAGAATGTGGTAAAATACACTCACGCAGGAGGAGAAGGGGTCGACAGAGGATGAGACAGTTGGATGGCATCACCGACTCGATGGACATGAGTCTGAGCAAGGTCAGGGAGTTGGTGATGGACGGGGAGGCCTGGCGTGCTGCACTCCATGCAGTCGCAAAGAGGCGGACACATCTGAGCGACTGAACTGAACTCATGTTTTATGTTGCATTTTATAGATCACCTTTAGGCATGAGTCTCAATCAAGTAAAAGAAAACAAGGAGGAGTCAGTGGGGGCACCCTTTTCTTGGAGGCTATCCTCAGCACTGCACACACGCTGGGCACTGACATCAGGGTGTGGTTTAGTGCAGGGAAGCGTGACAGAATGTCATACTCAAGAGTGCAGTTCATTAAGAAGTTCATCAGAAAAATGGACTTGAATGACGTCCAAGTTGTTACATGTATCTATGTATTTCGCTTTATCAATGTCTGGGCTTCACAGGTGGCGCAGTGGTAAAGAAATCCACTTGCCAATGCAGGAGACATAAGAGATATGGGTGTGATCCCTCAGTCGGGAAGATCCCTTGGAGTAGGAAATATCAACCCACTCCAGTATTCTTGTCTAGAGAATCCCATGGACAGAGGAGTCTGGTGGGCTACAGTCCCTAGGGTTGCAAAGAGTCAGACACAGCTATCCCATGGACAGAGGAGTCTGGTGGGCTACAGTCCCTAGGGTTGCAAAGAGTCAGACACAGCTGAGCGACTCAGCACACACACACCAATGCCCAGGTGAAAAACACATTTCACTCTTAATCATTTGCATTACCCAGAGGCCAGGAGTAAGCAAAGGAGGGAGTCCAAGAGTGATCTGAAAATGGGCTCTGAGATGAAGGGTATGGAGATGGGTCTTTGCTTTATGACTTTCTGAGCTGAGTGGTATTTGCTTAAATTCACCACAGCACCCATGTCTCTGAGTCACACCTTCTTTATCATCTGAGTGGGTTTATTTATTTTTTTAATGTTATTTTGATTGCTTTACTACTGCATTTGGTCTTGAATTTCTACATGGGCTTTGTGATTTAATGGTTTAGAGTAGCCAAGATATCACTCAGATATTATGTGGGAAAATGGAAAAGTTAACTAAGGTTAACTTAAGGTAATAAAGTATCCTCTATGGTCTAGCTATGAATTGAAGAGCCTAAGTGAAACTACAGCTTATTGTTTAACATTTCTTAAACATTAAGTGTGTGATCTCAGTTTTACTTATAAGAACAGAAAGATCCTTGGAAATGGGGTGCTATTTTAATAGGAGTTGGACAAAAATTTTTGAGCAGAAAGTCACATGGCTCTGGTTGGTGTCCAGCTACCTTCCTTGAGATCAAATCCAATATCTTCTTTATCCTCCTGTTTGTTTTTGTAAGCATTTGTAAGTTTGAAGACCTTCTGTATGGGTAGTATAGCAGTCTGCATGGCTCATCTCCCTGGCCGTCCCACACAGAATTGTGTTGCAGTCAATAGCATGAGGAAACTGCTATAGAGCCCTTGGGAGGGAATCCCTGATCCTGGTACCTAGAAGATGATCGAAGTAAATCTGTTAGAATTCTGCAAATCCCTGATGTAATTCTTTGCAATATTTTCATGAACCACTCTTTAAGCTCTAAATTTACTAGATCAAGGGTAGTTAAAAGACCAACCTTCTATCTAGTCTACCCACAGCCTGATAAAAATTGAAATATAAACAGAAAATGAAGGTGGAATTTTGGGAGGAAAAAAAAAGAAGCAACCTTTTTTTTTTTTTCCTCCCCAATAAATTTTTCTTAACATAAGCAAGGAAGGCACAGCAGATTAAGTTATCTTTCTTTATATCTCTATTAAGATGAAAGTAAAAGGAGATAAATTGTTGAAGTTATGACATTTTTTTTCTGTACACAAAGGGTCCAAAAGAATGATCTAGTTGAAGTATTCAGTAGAGCCAAAATTTTAGGGAGTGGAAGATTGCTAAAGAAGGAACTGAAAACGTCAAGACAGGATATAATTAAGACTTTAAAAGGATTTCAACAGAGGTAGGGTCAGGCTAAGGACAAATGGTGGTCATGTTTTATAAGCAGTGATAAGAGGGAAAGACAGGCAAAGGAAATACAGTATAAAAATAAGAGCTCAAGATGAAGACTCATTTTTGGATTTTAGTCTTTGAGAACCAACAAAGGCCTGACATATGGAAAATGATAGCAGCGTCAGAAATATGGAACCCCCATCCTCTGACCTTCCAAAGAAAGAGGAGAGGAGAGGGAAGACAAAAAGAGAAGAAAAAGAATTCTTACTCTAGAGAAGAACATTTCTCTGAATCTCTCATGTATCCCATAGTGGGAAGTTGCATTTGGGCCAGGAAGTGGTCATTGAAACCAAAAAGAGACCTGGAGGGGGAGTGGTGGGTGATTAGAGAATGAATCAAAGGAAAAGGGTGGCTGGAACAAACTCATGATAGACCCTGATTTTTATCTTGAGTTGCCGGCATGAGTAGCTAAACCTAGCTCAGCAGGAAGGCAAAGGGCCTACTTTTTTTACTTTTAACAAGTAATATGTGCTTCATAAATGACCATGTTTCCTTTGTGGCTGAATTTGTTTTCCAGAGACTGTAAAGGAAAACAACATAAAAATCCACCAAAAACATGAAAAGCCCAATAGATGACAAATGATCTTTAGAGAAAGAAACCTGGGTTTTTCCCCATTATCTTTCCAATACCACTCTTTGGGAAACCCATGGACTGTAGCGCATCATGTTTCTCTGTCCATGGAATTCTCCAGGTTAGAATACTGAAGTAGGTTGCCATTTCCTTCTCCAGGGTATCTTCCCCACCCAGTGATTGAACCCATGTCTCCTGCATTGGCAGGTGGATTCTTTACCATAGTGCCACCTGGGAAGCCCCAGGCTCAGACAGTAAAGAATCTGCCTGCAATGTGGGAGATATGGGTTTGATCATTGGGTAGGGAAGGTCCTCTGGAGAAGACAATGGCAACCCACTCCAGTATTCTTGCCTGGAGAATTCCATACACGGGGGGTATATATAGTCCAAGCGGTTGGAAAGAGTTGGACACAGCTGAGCGACTAACCTGACCTTCCTCTTGAGAAATCTGTATGCAGGTCAGAAAGCAACAGTTAGAACTGGACATGGAACAACAGACTGGTTCCAAATTGGGAAAGGTGTACGTCAAGGCTGTATATTGTCACCCTGCTTATTTAACTTCTATGCAGAGTACATCATGAGAAACGCTGGGCTGGATAAAGAACAAGCTGGAATCAAGATTGCTGGGAGAAATAATCAATAACCTCAGATATGCAGATGACACCACCCTTATGGCAGAAAGTGAAGAGGAACTAAAGAGCCTCTTGATGAAAGTGAAAGAGGAGAGTGAAAAAGTTGGCTTAGAGCTCAACATTCAGAAAACGAAGATCATGGCATCTGGTCCAATCACTTCATGGCAAATAGACAGGGAAACCATGGAAACAATGACAGACTTTATTTTTTGGGGCTCCAAATCACTGCAGACGGTGACTGCAGCCATGAAATTAAAAGACGCTTACTCCTTGGAAGAAAAGTTATGACCAACCTAGATGGCATATTACAAAGCAGAGACATTCCTTTGCCAACAAAGGTCCGTTTAGTCAAAGCTATGGTTTTTCCAGTGGTCATGTATGGATGTGAGAGTTGGACTATAAAGAAAGCTGAGCGCCGAAGAATTGATGCTTTTGAAGTGTGGTGTTGGAGAAGACTCTTGAGAGTCCCTTGGACTGCAAGGAGATCCAACCAGTCCATTCTAAAGGAGATCAGTCCTGAATATTCATTGGAAGGACTGATGCTGAAGCTGAAACTCCAATACTTTGGCCACCTGATGCGAAGAACTGACTCATTTGAAAAGACCCTGATGCTGAGAAAGATTGAAGGTGGGAAGAGAAGGGCATGACAGAGGATGAGATGGTTGGATGGCATCACTGACTCAATGGATGTGAGTTTGAGTAAACTCTGGGAATTGGTGATGGACAGGGAGGCCTGGTGTGCTGCAGTCCATGGGGTCGCAAAGAGTCAGACACAACTGAGTGACTGAATTGAACTGAGCGACTAACACTTTCATTTTCCAAAACAAAATATTAAATAAGACATCTCTTGGAAAAGGCAATGGCACCCCACTCCAGTACTCTTGCCTGGAAAATCCCATGGATGGAGGAGCCTGGTAGGCTGCAGTCCATGGGGTCGCTAAGAGTCAGACATGACTGAGAGACTTCACTTTCACTTTTCACTTTCACGCATTGGAGAAGAAATGGCAACCCACTCCAGTGTTCTTGCCTGGAGAATCCCAGGAATGGGGAAGCCTGGTGGGCTGCCATCTATGGGGTTGCACAGAGTCTGACACGACTGAAGCGACTTAGCAGCAGCAGCATATATTGGTCTTACTCCACTGAATGTCACCCATAAGATTGTAAATATTTATGTCTGGTAGGAAATGAGGGCTTCTAGATTTCCTGTTAGAGATGAAGAAACAGAGCTCCAACGAGTTAGGGGGCATGTTAGAGGTCATATAGTCATGAGAGTAACTTGTCTTCCACTATAGAACTGCTGTAGGATTTACAGGAGAAGGCAATGGCACCCCACTCCAGTACTCTTGCCTGGAAAATCCCATGGACGGAGGAGCCTGGTAGGCTGCAGTCCATGGGGTCGCTAACTGTCAGACACAACTGAGCGACTTCACTTTCACTTTTCACTTTCATGCATTGGAGAAGGAAATGGCAACCCACTCCAGTGTTCTTGCCTGGACAATCCCAGGGACGGGGGAGCCTGGTGGGCTGCTGTCTATGGGGTCGCACAGAGTCGGACACGGCTGAAGTGACTTAGCAGCAGCATGACTTTATTCATTGTTGTTGTTCAGTCGCTCAGTTAGTAACTGTTAAACCCTTACTATGTACTATGATATCTCACTTTTTTTTTTCTCCAAATAACTTACTAAGGTTAGTGGAGTCATTATATTTACTGAGATAAAGGTTAAAGATTTGAATATTTCACATTTATGGAAATTCTAAATTATGGGACCAGACCCTGAGCTGGCTCACTCTTGAGCTCTTTGTTATGCAGCCCCTCAACTAGTTAAACACAATCAAGTCATCAGTTTGACAAACACAGAACAACTCTCCTAATTGTCAACTTTAGGGAAGGACTCTTATCCCTTTGGGAGGTGCTCTTGACGATGAGGGTATAATTCAAATGCCTGTAGTGTGGATATAACATCACTCTTTCAAATTCTACATCTTATAAGTGATTAATGATATTGTAAGTGAGGGAAAGAGGTAGTGAATTACAGATGCTTCTGTGATTCTAGTCATAGTTATACATTTCCAGGTTTAAAGCAGTGGAGAATTGCAGTCCCAATTATCCATGAATAAGGAATAAGAGATTAATAGGTATTTGTAGCATCTTATTATTCCAGTAGTTTTTAAAAATAAGCTAATTGTATGAAATTTGGGGAAATAATTTATATAAAATGTTATTAAAATATGTTCTCTCACTTTAGTAAATAAACTTCCTATGTAATTGCAAAACTATCTAAGAAAAACGTTTAATCACCTTCTTTTGAGATGCATCTCTTCATAAATCACTAAATATCCAGTCTGCTTTGAATAGGTGTTTCTACTTTCCCAGGACCTGGTGGTATGGATGTTGTTAGATCTAGGAGATGATTTTATTTTATTTTTTGGGATAATACACATAAGATTTAACTGTGCAGTTTCTGCAAATAATAATGGAAGATGAATGTACAAATCCTTGAATACAATGCAAATAACACCTTTAGGGAGGAGGAAACAGATATGTCTGTGTGTGTTCTCTCATTAAGGTATGTTTTTCCTCAATAAATGACATGCAATTGCATGTTTAACTAGTGATGCTTTCTCTAGGTTAAATAAAAATGGTCATTCTTCCCTCAAAATAACATCCTATCAGAAATGTTAAAGTAATCAGTAACAGCCCTGCTCTCTTCCCCAGGCCTCTGTACATTTTTGCAGAAAAACCCATTTATACAAGTATAAACAAAAATGTGTGTATATATACAAATATATAGAGAGAGACTAAGAGGAGAGAACTTCTGCTTACCAATTTGATTTTATATATAACATCCTATATAATGACTTTAAAATTGCTAAATAAAAACTGTAGCCAGAAATGCATGCATGTAGCCAGAAAATGCAAAATATTTTCATTGTTGTAAACTACAAAAAATATTGCTTTCATAAAAGTAGAGAGAAAGGGATTTTGGAAAAGTTTTGGAAAGAAATTGGAAACTTTGAATGATTTGAGAAATTAAATCTTTTAATAAAATAGCAACAGAAGCTTAACTGTTGGAAGTTTAAGGTATTAAAAAGCACTTGAACAGCTAGCCTCTCTTAGTCTCTCATCTGTCAGCCAAAAAAATTTTTTTTGATATTTCCTGATTGTCTATTTTTCCCTGGTGAAAGTTATTACATTCCTTTACCCATTTTTTAATCAAAATCATTTCCAACTTATTTCAGTCTGTCACAATAATATTTTCATAGGAGGAGTGTTGTAACCTAATTCCTTCATTTGAATAATACATTCATTTTTAATTACTGCAACTTGATCTCAGATTATTCAAATAACTCTTTCATTTTTTATGCTTACCCTGACCCCAGTGTATTTATAGGCTTTTATCCTTACCTGATACCAGTGTAATGTAATTATAGATTGTATTTTAATCATCTACTATATTCTAGTGAATTTGTTTAAATCGTTCCAATCCTGAGCCTTTTATTTCTATGCCTTTTAAAATTCTACAATGGCATTCTCTTTGCATAAAAGCAATATTTTTGTGGTTTACAACAATGAACGAATATTTTGCATGCATTGCTGGTTACGATTCTCATTTAATAATTTTAAAGTCACTATACAGGATGGTATGTAAAATCAAATCATGCTTTGTAAACAGAAGGAGAAGTACATTGTATATCGCTTAAAATCTTTACACCTGTTTGTTTTCCAGATTGCCCCCCTCCAGTCCCCACGGCTTTAAAACCACAGATACGCGTTATGTTCGCGATCATTGTATCCACGTCTGGTTATTCAAATCCCTGTAAATAGCTGCTCTGCTGTAACAACAGAGGCCAAATTTCATTTGTGGTAAAATAGGCTTCTCTGATATGAATTACTTTTATTAGTATTTTTACTATTGATCATTTCATATTGCTTGATTATTTTCTAAACTATCACCCATCAAGAAAATCCATTATTTCTAAGCTCTTTTAGGCCAGTATCTGAGCTGTTGCCACAATAGCTGATTTCAGCCTCACATTTAACAATGAACCAGGAATTTGGTCTGAGAGGATGGCTGACAACATTGCCAATCTATAAAGGCCTGGTGTTCATCTCCTGATCAGATTTATAGACCCTAGAAATAGATTTTCTTAAGTAAGTCTGATTATCTTCTCAAAATCCTGAAATCATTAGATTTCTTGTTGCCCTCACTCTTCATAGTCAATCAATCATTAAATCCTGCTGATTCTGCATCCATTTTAACATCTTTAAAATGCTTTTCCTCTTTTCCTCCTCCAGTGATGCTCACCCAGTTCAGACCCCATCAAATCTCTCTCACAATGGTTAATCCCCCTACCTCCTGTCTTGTACTTTTCCAATCTGTCCTCCACACTTTTACAAGAACGCATGGCTAATACACAAACTTGATCCTGTTCCCACCCTCAATTAAAATCTTTGAATGGCTCTCCATTGACTATAGGAGGGAACTCGGGCTATTTTATCATGACATCCTAGCAGTAAAGCATCATCCTGGCTATCACTTTTGATTGTGAGGAATCAGGAGGATCTCAGTAGATAACATTTAATTGTATGTACAAGTAGAATTCGGGGAGGGAACACAGATGACTGAGAGGTTATACAGCCTTGAGTTCCGACATTAATGGTTAACAAAAAACAGGACTGTTCATAAATCAGTGCTGGTTATGGCTACAGATCAAATCTTCTCAGTTTCTATGTATGGATTAGGCTTTCTCTTTCCTTCCCCACGTTCTACACTTCATCTTCAATCCCTTCTTTTACTCAAACTCAATAAAACTGTGATGATAAATGCCTTAAAGATAAATACAATACACAGAATAGAATATAATTTTAAACTACCGACTTCTTTCACATTTAGTTCAACTTCTGAGATTTTGGTGATGTCTTAACTCATTGTTAAATAAATTGCACGAGGCCCCTTAAAAATTAATTTCCAGAAATGCCAGTTTCAAATTATTAAAGTGTAAATAAGAGGACCAAAATTTGTGCCAAAAACATCAGAAACAAGAGGCCACCCTGCATGCTTTTTGCTCCTATTGTAAATTCTGCCTGCTGAATAAAGGCCACACAGACTTATTTAACTGGTGAGTTGTTGGAAATAACTCAGAGAACCTTGAAAATACATCACACCACTACAAAATAGCTCAGAATGCAAAACATGATAATGGCACGAAGGAGGGATTTGGGGACAAGCTGCCTGCTAACTCTCAAAAATGAATTATACTGCTTTTTCCAACCTCTGTGGAGAAAAGCTTGCTCCCCTTCGGGATTTCTTCGACCATTTGGTGCAACATTCACTTGGCTATAATAACACAGGCTTCATTAGAGAAGTAAAATGCAATTGTCTCCATGAGATCAAAGGACAATCTATTAAGTAAAGCAACTTGAACTCTGGGATGAAATAATATGAAAAGTTAGAATTTTACGGTGAATCAAAATGTGAATCGTACTGGCATACTGTGGCTAAATGCAGAACTGAAGATTAGCTTTATTAGGGGAAATTGACAGTGGCTGGAATGATCTGAAAAAAAAATATGAAAAGCTATATGAATTCTAAACAACTTATATTATGTACTAGAGTAAACAGCATTGGTGCTATTTTAGTAAGTTTGAAAGCACAGCAGGTTAACTGTAAAAGTCCTAAGAAAACTACAGACCCTCAAGTAACAGGTATTATAATTTTATAGCAAAGTCCATGTTCAATGATTCAGGGACCTAGAAAGGATGGTCTACGTTAAAATAAAAAAGCCTGTAGCCATTACATCAGCTGTGTTCAGAAGGGACGTAAGTGACATGTTGTATACCAACCTCTTAGTTGCTCCTCAAATCAGTAAAAATTTTGCTTTTAACTGAAACACAGAACTTAGTATTAACTGTTCAAAATCAAAGGCCTTTATGGATTCTGAAAGCTAGAGGCCATTTTGCCTGAAGGGAACGAAGGGAGGTGGAGACAGGTCAATCAAACTTCTCTGCACACTAGGGGTTCTGAAGTCGACTTCTTTATACATGCTTATTGAATATTTGGCATGTTTTCTTCTAAATGGAAATGACAGATTTTAAAACACCTTACAGTGTATTTCAGTGCATTATAACACTTAAGTCATTTACAAAATTGTATAAAATTACCCTGAAATTGCATCAAGTATAGCCATGTACCATGAAACTAAAAGGATAAAAATAATAAAAAACACATTTCATTTTGCAAGGGAAATATAATAGAGTCAAAAGAATGAAACAGTTAGCCCCTCTCACATTCTTGAGCACCATTAACTTATTACACCATTCTTTGAAACCATGGAAGACCACGAGATTCTTTTTTTTTTTCAAACAGAAAACACTGAGTTAAAAGAAGACATTGGTTCAATGAATTATTGAAAAAAGTAATAATTAAAGGATTATAGAAGAGTAATATCTATTAATCTTATAATTAGAAAATTATCTGTGAAAATCCTGAGTAGATTTAGCAAAACATTGTTTTTTAAAATTAACTCTTGTTATAATTTGATTTTGATTATTTTCTAGTGAATATATTTTTATATATTCTAGCTATATTTATATTTCTAATGAAAAATATATATAGTATTTCCTAATTCTTTAAATATTTTCACAAAATCCACTTCTTCAAGATAAATAATTTTCAACATGGTCTACCTTTATCACTCATGAACACACCAATTTTAAAGTTTGGCTCCTATAGCAGAAAGCAATGAACTGCACTTCTATCTGTTCCAAGTGTCTCACACTTACAGTTCTAGAAGATCAAAGGGAGTCATGGATATTCAGCAATTAATCTGAAATGGACTCCAAAGAAGACACCAGGATGAAAATTTGGTCAATAAAATACCCTCCTCAAGCAGTTGTATCTTCAAGTTTTCAGACTCTGAAGGTAATTAGTTACCTCTTCTTCAGTTTCTGGTCAATACAGTTTCTGCATTAAATAGAAGCTTCTCTTAATGCTAACTGGCTGCTGGAAGGTTGGCTGTAATTTTAGGACCATGATATTTGAGACCCCCTTCTTTTAGCTAAGAAGACCAACACAACCCCCAAACCCATAATAAATCACCAACTTTGCTTATTGGTTTGGCTCCATTTGCTAGGTCATCAGAGGTGATCATCATGATATTAGTGCAAAGAACTGACATTTTTAAGATCAGAAAAATCTGGGTGAGGAAACCAGCTCTGAATATTTAGCATCTGTATGACCTTGGGCAATTTAATTAATCCTCTGAAACACAATTTCCCCATCTGGAAAATGGGGATCATCCTGCTTACTCTCAGACGATTGCTGTAATTGTTATATAAGGTCACTTTATATGAAGGACACAGTACTGGGATGAACAGGGAATAGGTGTTTCAAAAAAATGTTTGCTCTCTTCTTATAATTATTTTACCTGGAATGGCAAAGACTTTATCCTGGAAGCTTCAGCTCAGGCAGATTGCAAAGCATCACCTGCTTGAGATATTGTCCTAGAAGGCGCTGGCCCTAGAAAGCACATTTCGTTTGCTGTTGGCCCCGGTTGCTTTTCGGAGAGTGATTTATATCACTGATTTCAGACTGTTATTCCCAAAGAAGATTGGCCCTATTTAGCTTTCAGACCTCTATTGTCTGCTACATTTTTGGTATAAATTTGCACTTGCTGATATTCTGTATGCTAAGAATCCAGAAAATAGGTATTGGCTGCAAACACCAAAATTCTTGGGATTTACACATATTTATAATGCCACAAAATCCTAAATTGTTGGGATTTTACTTTGCTTTGCCTTTTAGATCACAGATTGAGTTTGTTAAGCTGGACAGAGTAAGTGAAGCTATGAAAAAGGAGAAATAAAATCATGGTGACTGCTGTGATATTTTAACTTTTTGCTCTAGTATCTATTTTCTTCAAATACGTATATTTCATATAATTCACATATACTTAGAGAAATTTGACTAGGAATTTTAAAAAATTTTGGTTCAATAAATAAATGAACATGACACATAGTATTCATAAATACTTTCTAAATTTTATCAATGTAGCTAGATTGGAAACACTGACCTCAGGTTAAATCTTCTATCACATGTTATCAGCCCTATGCTATTGAGTCTGGATTTGTTTACATTTAAAATTTGGTTAAGTGTTTAATTGTTAAAATTCTAAAACAATTGTGAGGTTGTCTGTGTGTGCATATGGGTGTGTAACATAGACTGGGGCATTAATTTTAAAAATAAAAACTATAAATGTGCAAAAATACTATGAACAAAACTCCTGGACAGAAACTCTACTTCTAATAGTCAGACTTGATGCACATCCCGGTCCCTTGGCATACCCAGCTCAGAGCCATCTGTTATGTTGGCACTGTGCCCACTCACAAGGAGTTATGCCAGTTTAACATGATATAGGTGACACCAAAATGAAGGTTTGCGAAGATAGATAGTGGGGTGAGCTATGACCCCTCCTGATCAGGACCCTTGGTGGCTGTCTTTATTGGAGAGATGGATTTGTGTTAACTCTGTGCACCCCATGGTACCAAAATCTTCATTAAAAAAAATTCAGTGTCCTATCATACTAAACACAGTATTAAAATTTTTACCAAAGCGGGGAAACTTAAATATTGCAGCTTAAGACCTTGCACAATTTTGGACTTAATATTATCAGAACACATATTCTTAGTAGGTCAAAAACAGGTATGGCAGTAAAATTGATTTTCAAAGGGACTTTCAAAGGGCTATGTATTAATATATATATAGTACATGTAGTTTTATAAAAGGAAGCATCACTAAAAGGGCTTTCTAGATGGCTCTAGTGGTAAGGAACCTGCCTACCCATGCAGGAGACATAAGAGTTGTGGATTCGATCCGGGGGATGGGAAGATCCTTTGGAGGAGGGCATGGCAATCCACTCTAGTATTCTTGCCTGGAGAATCCCCATGGACAGAAGAGCCTAGCAGGCTACAGTCCAAAGGGTCGCCAAGAGTCGAACACAACTGAAGTGACTTAGCACATGCCTACCACTTAAAAGAGTCCACTACTTACATTTTTCTTCAAAGGGTTTCGCAAATGCTTTTCCTATACTATATCTGACAATTCCATTGCATTTATTTTCTTAGTCCTTAAACTAACATTGAATTTCCATTCTATTGTTGGGGACTAAAAAAAAAAAAAATCATGTTTTTGATACCACTGTTATTCTATTAAACACCCTGTAACATTTTACAAAATGTTCATACTGTTAAAATTTGTAGTTTCCTGACTTACATTGCCTTGCACTTTTCTGAGTTAAATATGTTATTTAGAGAGGAAGTCATACTCCAAGGCTTGTAAGGGAATTCAGAGAAATAGATATTTTTATACAACTAATGGGTCAAGTTATCTTGAGTCCAAATAGCTATTAGCAGTGCAGAAGTGAAAATGTCCACCCCACATTCTTGAAGCATCATGGAATTTTCCTTGGTTTCTCTACAGCTTATAAAAAGAGCAGTAATTTAGAAATATGGGGAAAAAACACAACCTTCCAGAGCACAGCCTACCTGTCTTCTACTCCTGAATTTGTAATTTATAGGCCAGCTTTACTTGGTCACATTTGGTAGCACAAAACATAACCTGGCAAGTAAGAGATAATTCTCATCCTTTATTTATTCAGCCACTTACTTAACCTTCATTCATGGAGCACACATTATGGTCAAGGCAATGTGGAGCCCAGAGGGTCACTCCAAGTGCTCGGTCTGTCTTTATCCAAGAGTGTGGCAGATTTCTCCTCTCCAGTTCCACCATGGGGGATTCTTCAGCCTTAGATCACACTAGATCTATATACTGAGGTGCCAGTGAGTACTTGTGAAAGAAATGTTCAACTCTCAAAGACATGTCATCTTTTAAAAAACCTCTGACACAGGAGCTGCTGCTGCTGCTGCTAAGTCACCTCAGTCGTGTCCAACTCTGTGCGACCCCATAGACGGCAGTCCACCAGGCTTCCCCATCCCTGGGATTCTCCAGGCAAGAACACTGGAGTGGGTTGCCATTTCCTTCTCCAATGCATGAAAGTGAAAAGTGAAAGTGAAGTCGCTCAGTCGTGTCCGACTGTAGCGACCCCATGGACTGCAGCCTACCAGGCTCCTCTGTCCATGGGATTTTCCAGGCAAGAGGACTGGAGTGGGGTGCCATTGCCCCAGGGGCAGGTGACTCAGAGACAATATGAAACAGTTTAGTACAATTTAAAAGGCTGTCAAAGTGACAAACTCTTGTGTGTTCTGTTACAATCTGGTCATTTTTAAACTGTGTTACTTTGGATAATAGTTTATTCTCTCTGAGACTCAGTTCATTTTTCTGTAAAATGGGGTCATAGCTCCTACTTCATAGGGTTGTTTTGAGGACTGTAATTGTATACACATATAAAATGTAACCCAGAGAAGGGGCTCAAGCCTGTGTGATTCAGGCAAGAATGGTGTGTCCCATTTCTCACTTTTGTTTTTAATTGGAGTCTATTGCATACTTTGGAAATTTGATCTGAAATGTGCTAAGACCTTGCAAAAGTGGATTTGTGGCTTTCTCAACTACATCTGCTTGTAATCTTTACCCCTAAAGAAGTCCCAGTTGCTTGTTTTAAAAAATTAAATGCCAATCTATGTACCAAGGTGGCACACTGGTAAAGAATATCTCTGTCAAATAGGATATGTGGGTTCAATCCCTGGGTCAGGAAGATCCTCTAGAGATGGAAATGGCAACCCACTCCAGTATTCTTTCCTGGGAAATCCCATGGACAGAGGAGCCTGGCAGGCTACAGTCCGTGGGGTAGCAAAAGGTTGGACAGGACTTAGTGACTAAACAACAACAGCTATATACCATGAAGTAAAAATCACATACACCTGCTGTGATACATACACTGTCCTCCACCTCCCTCAATCACTGTTTCACCCTCCAGAGCCGCAGAAAATCAGCTCTTTCTGTTTCGTTCATGATCATCCCCTTAAAGCCTATCAGAATGTCTAGCACATGCAGGCAAACCATACATATATGTGAAACGTTATACATGGAATCCAGAAAGACGGTACTGATGAACATATTTTCAGGGCAGCAATGGATATGCTGACACAGAGAATAGACTTAAAGACATGGGCAGAGGGGGAGGAAGGAGAGGGTGAGACGAATGGAGAGAGTGACATGGAAGCGTGTATAATACCGTTTGTAAAATAGCCAGTGGAAATTTGCTGTATGACCCAGGGAACTCAAACTGGGGCTTGTAACAACCTAGAGAGGGGGGAAAGGGTGGGAGGTGGGAGGGAGGTTCCAGAGCGGACATATGTACACCTATGGCTAATTCATGTTGACATATGGCAGAAACCAAAGAACACGGTAAAGCAATTATCCTTCAATTAAAAATAAATAAATTAAAAAAATAATGCATATATGTGAAATGCAGGGATGTCGTTATCCCTGCCATTGGTCAGGAACACTGAGGAGGTATCCTCCCCTCGCCTCTACCAATAAGCAAGGTAAGAAAGCAGACAGGGTCATGATGACTGAAAGGAATTCATGGCTGATTTCCTTCATGGATAAAAGCACCCATCATTTTACTCTGAAATCATGGGTAGTGCTGAACACTATTTATACTATGTTTTCTCCTATACATACATACTATGATAAAGTTTAATTTATATGTAGAAATTATAAATTAAATTTATATGTAGTGTATCATGTACTCCAATTATAGTTCAAGATAGTAATAAATTAAGTTGAATTTCTTGCCTCTAAGAACTCACTGAGTTGGGTAGTGAACAGAGCAGTCTCTTCTTAATCCATGGTTTTGCTTCCCAAGATTTCAGTTATCTGTGGTCAACCATGGTCCAAAAATACTACATAGAAAATTCCAGAAATAGTTCATAAATTTAAACTGTGTGCCTTTCTGACGTGCTGTCCCGTTCCTTCCTGTCCTGGACGTGGACCGTCCCTTCGTCCGGCATATCCTCGCTGTATACATACACTGCCTGCCTGCTCAGCAGCTGTCTTGGTTTTCAGGTTGACAGTTGTGGTATCACAGTGCTTGTGTCCAAGTCATCCTTATTTCACTTAATAATGGTCTAAAGAGCAGGAGTCGTGATGCTGGCAATTTGGATGTTTTCTCATTAGGCCTAATTTATACATTAAACTTTATCATAGTATGTGTTTACAGGAGCAAAGATGGGCTCAATAAAGGACAGAAATGGTATGGACATAACAGAAGCAGAAGATATTAAGAAGAGGTGGCAAGAATACACAGAAGAACTGTACAAAAAAAGACCTTCACGACCCAGATAATCACGATGGTGTGATCACTCACCTAGAGCCAGACATCCGGAATGTGAAGTCAAGTGGGCCTTAGAAAGCATCACTACGAACAAAGCTAGTGAAGGGGATGGCATTCCAGCTGAACTATTTCAAATCCTGAAAGATGATGCTGTGAAAGTGCTGTACTCAATAGGCCAGCAAATTTGGAAAACTCAGCAGTGGCCATAGGACTGGAAAAGGTCAGTTTTCATTCCAATCCCAAAGAAAGGCAACGCCAAAGAATGCTCAAACTACCGCACAATTGCACTCATCTCACACGCTAGTAAAGTAATGCTCAAAATTCTCCAAGCCAGGCTTCAGCAATATGTGAATGGTGAACTTCCAGATGTTCAAGCTGGCTTTAGAAAAGGCAGAGGAACCAGAGATCAAATTGCCAACATCTGCTGGATCATGGAAAACGCAAGAGAGTTCCAGAAAAACATCTATTTGTGCTTTATTGACTATGCCAAAGCCTTTGACTGTGTGGATCACAATAAATTGTGGAAAATTCTGAGAGATGGGAATACCAGACCACCTGACCTGCCTCTTGAGAAACCTGTACGCAGGTCAGAAAGCAACAGTTAGAACTGGACATGGAACAACAGACTGGTTCCAAATAGGAAAAGGAGTACGTCAAGGCTGTATATTGTCACCCTGCTTATTTAACTTATATGCAGAGTATCATGAGAAATGCTGGGCTGGAAGAAGCACAGGCTGGAATCAAGATTGCCAGGAGAAATATCAATCACCTCAGATATGCAGATGACACCACTCTTATGGCAGAAAGTGAGGAGGAACTACAAAGCCTCTTGATGAAAGTGAAAGAGAAGAGTGAAAAAGTTGGCTTAAAGCTCAACATTCAGAAAACTAAGATCATGGCATCTGGTCCCATGACTTCATGGCAAATAGATGGGGAAACCATGGAAACAGTGTCAGACTTTATTTTTCTAGGCTCCCAAATCACTGCAGACGGTGATTGCAGCCATGAAATTAAAAGACGCTCACTCCTTGGAAGGAAAGTTATGGCCAACCTAGATAGCATATTAAAAAGCAGAGATATTACTTTGCTAACAAAGGTCCATCTAGTCAAGGCTATGGTTTTTCCTGTGGTCATGTATGGATGTGAGAGTTGGACTGTGAAGAAAGCTGAGCGCTGAAGAACTGATGCTTTTGAACTGTGGTGTTGGAGAAGACTCTTGAGAGTCCCTTGGACTGCAAGGAGATCCAACTAGTCCATCCTAAAGGACATCAGCCCTGGGATTTCTTTGGAAGGAATGATGCTAAAGCTGGAACTCTAGTACTTTGGCCACCTCATGCGAAGAGTTGACTCATTGGGAAGACTCTGATGCTGGGAGGGATTGGGGGCAGGAGGAGAAGGGGATGACAGAGGATGAGATGGCTGGATGGCATCACTGACTAGATGGACATGAGTTTGAGTGAACTCCTGGAGTTGGTGATGGACAGGGAGGCCTGGCGTGCTGAGGTTCATGGGGTCGCAAAGAGTCGGACATGACTGAGTGACTGAACTGAACTGAACTGATGTAAAGGAGAAAACATAGTATAAATAGTGTCCAGCACTGCCCATAGTTTCAGGCATCCACTGTGGGTCTTAGAAAGTATCCCTCTCAGATAAGTGGAGGTGGGGGGAACTACTGTACACACACCACACAGGCAATCATTAAGATAATTCATATGTCAAGGTGAATCATACAAACATCACTTGTTACAGGAGTTTGGGAGAATAGAAAATTATCATACCTACAGTAGTTGGGAAGCCTTAGGGAAAGAGGTGGAATTTGAGTTCTCATGAAGAATGTATACCCAGAGGGATGGAATGGGGAGGGAGGAGGGAGGAGGGTTCAGGATGGGGAACACATGTATACCTGTGGCAGATTCATTTTGATATTTGGCAAAACTAATACAGTTGTGTAAAGTTTAAAAATAAAATAAAATTAAAAAAAAAAAAAAAAAAAGACTGATATTGTGAAGAGGAGTCTTTTGCCCTAGCAAAGGAACCCAGGTTGGGAAGTGTTCTGTTTACTTTTGGTCATCACAGCAAATTCAAGAGAATTGGATTCTTACATAGCTATCTTGAATGTGGGAAATCCATCTATTTGTTCAGTCTCATTTTCTTCACCTTTAATTAAAAGGCTGGTACTTTGGTTGTTTTCAACTAATTCAGAGGCCAAAACTGACAAATGAAGTAGAGTAATGATCCCTTGCCAATAAATACTGCTACTATGAGACCACTCCAGATGAGTTTTAATAGCCTGAAAATCAAAAAAATAGTTTTCTATGAGTCTAAGCTTATTCATTGTTCTGTGTGAAACAGAGCTACAAAAAGGTAAGAATCCAAATACCTTATAACCTTGCTAATCTCCAACTAGCTCTTATCAAATGGCATATTAAAAATATCTTTGGAAGGGATTGTCATGATCCAAATAAAGAGATGCCTTTTATTATGAACCAGGAGGGTCTTCATGGTCAAGGGTGAATTTTCTATGATGACTCTGGGCCCAGATGTAGATGTTTTCCAAAACGAATGATCCATTCATATCATAATAGAGCAAGTATCTGAGGCATAATTTCTGTCTGAGTCTTTACAGTTAATAGTGCTTTCCATTAAGAGCTCTCATAAATTGGTAGATTAGAATAACTAAGCAATACACATTGAAACTTGTCACCTTTATGTAACATCTAGTTAAAGTTTTTGATCAATGTTAACTAAAACTGCACAATGAGGCTCCTAAAAAACAGATTTTTTTTTGTTAAAATTGAATGAACAACTGAAACCGCAAACCAAAAAGCCTAATGTGTGTTGAAATATCTAGAATATAACTGCTATATTACTTTTAGTAATGATAAATGTTCATTTTAGAACCATGGGTTCATCTGTATTTAATATTAGCTTGAATTCTGATACAACTATGGATAACAAGTATAATGTAGCCTCAGATCAGATCAGATCAAATCAGTCGCTCAGTCGTGTCCGACTCTTTGCGACCCCATGAATCGCAGCACGCCAGGCCTCCCTGTCCATCACCAACTCCTGGAATTCACTCAGACTCATGTCCATCGAGTCAGTGATGCCATCCAGCCATCTCATCCTCTGTCATCCCCTTCTCCTCTTGCCCCCAATCCCTCCCAGCATCAGAGTCTTTTCCAACGAGTCAACTCTTCACATCAGGTGGCCAAAGTACTGGAGTTTCAGCGTTAGCATCATTCCTTCCAAAGAAATCCCAGAGCTGATCTCCTTTAGAATGGACTGGTTGGATCTCCTTGCAGTCCAAGGGACTCTCAAGAGTCTTCTCCAACACCACAGTTCAAAAGCATCAATTCTTCAGTGCTCAGCCTTCTCCACAGTCCAACTCTCACATCCATACATGACCACAGGAAAAAATGTAGCCTCACTGTTATACAAAAATAGCTACCACTGTTTGTGGAGTAAATAGTGTGTGTGTGTGTGAGAGAGAGAGAGATTTTCAGCTGCCAAGCATTATCTTGTATAGGCAAGACAATGTTCAGAAATGCAGTGGGTGTCATGATTTTGTTTCCTTTCACTGATGCCAGTGAAATGTTTATAAACGTTTATAAATGTTCCCATCTGAGGCAATTAAAAGACACTGGTGATTATTGCTACTGAAGTAATGTCTTGGATCTCCTTTGGTATTCACAAAGCAGACACTTAGGAAAGTCTGCTGGAAGCACAGATGACTTCCTAGTAATATTGCTAATATGCATTTGTCAGCGTCACAGGTAGTCATGGGCCTTGCCGTCCATTACTGTACCCGTGTAGGTATTAGGAAATTCCTAAACTCTCCAACCCCTGGAGAAGGAAATGGCAACCTACTTTAGCATCCTTGCCTGGAGAATCCCATGGTCAGAGGAGCCCGGCGGGCTGCAGTCTATGCGGTTGCAGAGTTGGACACTACTGAAGCGACTTAGCATGCGTGCATACTCTCCAACATGCCTTACATCAGATATTCCCGGACTCACGGCATTCCAGCTTTAGAGTTTCCTTGGTTACAGAAGTCTTGGGAAAGAGGGTGCTAAGATTCTATTGCTCAGAGAATACTTGAATAATGGGGGAAGTGGGTAGGGAGAGGGGTTCCAGAACTGATAAGCAATTCTTTGAAGTTATTTTTTGCCAACATGATATTGCTTCAGAACCCCAGAAGCTCAAAAGAAGGAGGAAAAACAAAAGAGGTAAAAGTAGAATGAAGAGAGCCCACCACGTAGCTTTGCTTAGGGATAGCCCTGCTCATCCACCATATGCATTCCCACATTGGAGCAGGTCACTACAGAGTAGAGTGTGTGTGTGTGTGTGTGTGTGTGTGCGCGTGTGTGTGTGCATGTGTGTGTGTGTGGGTGTGCACACGTGTGATTAAGTATATGGGGTATTTGGTTAAGTCACAAAAGAATATCAATAGATTCACCAACCACCATGCAAACGTTGTCGTTTCAGGGTATTTATCAGTGTATTTTGAATTACAGAGTCATACAATACATTCCAAATATATTAACTATGGCTTTTGGTCTGGATGTGGAGGACTCTTTTTAATATGTGCTTAGATTTTCATTTTTAATTACACAGGTGACTGCTTAAATGTTCCCATTAATATAGAAAATTAAAATGTTTGTTTAATAAGTTGAAATTGATCATTGTTTTTATATTTTCATAAATAGACTGAAAGAGGCTTTCGTCATATATCTTTTAAAGCAGAGATATGCATTTATGGTTACTACAAAGTTACCGTCTTCACCTTATGAGTCTAATATGCAACCAGAGAAAGTCACGGGGCCGCTATAAATTTGGAGATAAAATGCCTTTAGACGTCACTCTAACAAGACTTGTGTGCTATTAGTATTCTCTCAGGGATCAATTTTAAAAGTTGTAACATAATAAAAAATGGTTGGACTATATTTCCCCACAGCTTTCGTTTTATTATGTTGCATGAAATATGCCTTTATTGGCTATAGCATTACTGGAAGTAAAATATACTGGGCACTGAAAAATTCTGTCACTTTGTATTAGCTGTAAATTATCGACTAGTATAAACCCTAATTTCATTTGTCACATTCTGTTGCATTGCTGCTCTTCCTTGTTCCCATTCTGTCATTCTGGCAGGCCCGCGCTGCCCCAGGTATCACGGCATCGCCATCTGCACCCGACATCTGTCTCTCTATTGATCACACGGGTTTAGCACTTGATCAAACAGAGCACAACAGAATACATCTCTTTTTGCAATACTGCCAATGCCAACTGCTGCATGAAATCTACTACAAAAGCCTCCTTTGCCTAGTTGAAAACCTGCATTTGTGTAGCTCTTCTTTGCTATATAAACCTCAGCATTTTCCCCCCTCTTCCATGGAGCCTTAGTTATATGAAAACAAATCTAGTTTTCATGTATTTGAGAATTAATCAGGTTCAGTGTGGCCAAAGCCGCTGATGACAATGAGTTACCAGGAGACATAAGGAAGGTGATGTATGTTTTTTAGGCCTATCTATGTGAAAATCATGGCTCCTACTCTCTTAGGCTGTTTGGGGGCATTTGTCAGGATGCATGAAATCTTGGACTGGCCAACAGGCTTTTTCACTTTTTATCTAGCAGCTTTGGTGGTATGTAACAGGACCTTTAAAGCCATCTAAGCCCTGAGACAAATGTTTCACTTTGGTGTACAGGGCTCAAGCATTTCTGAGCCCTCTAGGTTTCACCAAGTATAGGGAACCCCCTGTGAAGTCTATGCAACAATTGCAGATTTTTAGTTAGCTACAGGGAAGAGCAGCATATTTCCCAAAGGACTACAGGATTTTTACCCATGTGACTCTCACTCATCTTAAGGTAGGAACACATGAACAGCCATGAAAACCAATGCCAAGATGCTGCAATAAACAGCCAGCACAATGGGAAAATAAGGCTATGGGGAGATATTCAAAGAGAGTAAAAGCCAGGATAGTAGCATTTTTAGTTCCCAGAAACACAATAGTAGGATTAAGGTATGTAGTTATTTTTGTTTTGATATTTTCATACTTTCCACAGTGAGACAAATTGTTTCCAAGGAGAATATCTTATGCTCACCATGTAAACAAATAAAAATGCCCCTAAAATTTTAAGACAGAGAGCCATATCATGTTTAAAACCTATTCAATATTTTATCAGCCAGAGATTGTATATTTTAGTTATAGCCTTACAGATGACTTTGGGGAAAGAGGGTGTAGAAAAAGCCTTCAATATTAAAAGTGATCTAGTTTTTAAAAATTATTTTTTATTTTAACCGACTCATGACAGTTATAAAATTATCAGTATTAGTTACATCATAAGAACAAGTGGATTCTAGCAATGTATTATTCATAAGACATTTTGTAGCCAAATAACATTAGAGTGTATAGTTGTACCAACAAATTAATATTTTAGAGCTAATTGAAATTGTTCTTCCTATAAAGATTAAGCCTCTTCTACCCAACACACTTCAGTCATTAAAATAACACTTTCAGTGCCTTGTCTAAATGATACCTGACATTAATGCAAAGCTATATTAAAGTACTCAAATGACCAGTTCTTTTGTAATGTATTCTATACGATCAGACATTGGGTCAGAGTTGGGCAGTGCGTATGAAGTAGTATCAAGTGGAAGCTAATTAAACTATATTCTCCATAGAACTTTACAGAAAAAAGAGACCAATAATCATCAGAAGGTATTCTGAAAATGGCATTTCTAAAAGGCTTGCAGTATGCTTTAATCTCCTTGCATCAGGGTAATTTTTGACATAAAGGTTTTATTGTAGGCTCAAAACTTCAGTTGGAAAATAATTTTTTACTATGTCAATAAAGTCATTATGAAGAGTCTCAAATGCTTTTTATTTCCTAGAAAAATCAAGTTTCATTTTCAAGACAATAATGGTTTCAGTATTTCGCCACATTTTCATTTTGCTAAATATCTTCCTGAAAATGGAGTTAGCCTTCCCTGGTTCTGCTGTTACAATTACTATACCTGAATACATACACACACACACATACCACACACAAAATTTCCCCTGACCATCACAAAATGCAGGAAAGCAGACACACTGAAGGTCTGTAGCTATGGCAGACTTGTCGCCCACTACGAAAATCCTCCTAGCAAGAGCTACTTAAATCTTCTACAGCCAGGGCCAATTTTGCAACAGTCATGTTTGGGCTTACAAATCATGTCCTGGTTTTGTTCTCTGTTATCCCTCAGACACATCTGTGTTAAAAAGGGGGAGGGGGGAACCACATGCTTTACCTCCATCGATAGAAAAAAATTAGTCACTACCTCTTTTCTCTTACAATTCAGATTTCTTACATTCTTTTTGAAAAATTAGATTCCATTGAGAACAGCAGGTCACAGAACAAGAAATTCAGGTACAATATTCATCTCTAGAGATCAGGGGTCCTAGACAAAGACTTTGCTCCTGATGTCTTTTATTCAGAGAATTTTCATTGATGTCACTTCATCTCAAACTTTTCCTCCCTGCATGATATGACAGAGCTTCCGAGCCTGAATGTACTACTTCCTGCTGTCTAGAATAAAGTACACACTTAGGAAGGAATAATTCGATGTCTGACACTACATATTTTCAAGAGTGTAGACAGAAGAAATTCTTTATAAAGCCAGTTAAATATAGATTTGTAGTTGAATATTTGCCTTTAAATTAAATAATTCAACTTATGTCTTAATTTAAGCCTTCTCATCAACAGAAATAAAGCAACCACATCCCTAATTGTTCATAAGTGTAATTTGCCCTGATTCTCATTCTTGTTTTTGGATTCAAAGGAAATTTTGTTGACTCTAACCTAACAATCCCCCACTCACCCCAGTGGAAAACAAAGGTGAATTTCATTTGTACTTTATTCCTACAGTACTGATGGGAGATTCAACATGATCATGATGACTGTATTTATGATAGTTAATTAGTAATAGGGGAAAATATCAGGCAGTGAATATTTGCCTATAGTATTTAGCAAGCACGAATTAAAAACCTAAGCATAAGTATTGTTAAGATATGTAATAGCATACTAGAAATGCTAACACTGTTACAAGACCCATTCCGAGTATAAACATTTGCAGAAACATCAGTACAAAATCCTATGTTCACGTAAAGAATGTCACATTTAACTATCAGCAATTATTTGGTATAAATAATTGAAGTATTATTTTTATTTCCACTTTTAATGAAATTTCTGTCCCATTTTGTGGTAGAAAAGATGCATTGTTACATTATTATATCATGTAGCAATGAACATATGGTTAAAAAAAATGAATTTATTTTTCTACCAAAGTGTCTTCAAAATTTGAGGCAGATTAATCAGATTGTCCAACATCATACTTTGGTTAAATGTAAAGTTACTGATTATTTAATGTATTTAGCTTTAATCATTGACACTTTAGAAATCCAAGTGTTTTTTCCTTTCACAAAAATTTGGCCTTCTCCGGTAGCAGTTCTTTCCAACATAATTCAGAATTCCGGTAGTAATCCCAATTGCAAAAGGAATTAAGAGAGATTTAATAATAAAAATGAAGACTATTTCCAAGGACAGTTTCTATTATAACATTTCTAGTTGAGCGATGAGACTTGCGTGAACTGTCTGAGGGTTCAGAGGAGCTGTCCATGGGTGGGCTCTGTGTATAAAGTTTCTGGTGTGGTTTCTATGGCTCCCCAACCTCCAAGTGTTAAAAGTCAGGCATCAGCGCTACAAAACCCATCATTAGAATTTAAACCACTGATCTCTAGAACCTAGGATTTAAATTCCCAGCATATCATTATGTAACACAAAAAGTCACTTGTCATGGTGGAAATTGCAGCTAATTCCAGGCATCCCACAGCCCTTCGTTTGGTTTGCTAATGAGGAGAACTGAGAGAGGAACACGCCCCCTTTGGGTGACCCTCGCTTCTTAGGTTGGTCCTGCTCAGGTGTGTCGGAGATAGATCCAACACACTCAGAAACCAGACGCCTACAGAAAGCCCGATGTGCTTTTTTTACACACTCAGAAAAGGATTCTGAGCTCTGCCTCCCTGCCCCGCCTCAACCTCCCAATTATATCCTGAGAAAATTCTACTCCAGTGGTTTGAAAAACCTATACAAACTGTTAGGGGTCCTAATGAAATTTCTAAAACTACAATTTGTATTTTAGATCTCCCTGTGTATTTAGGGGGAGAAAAAGATTTTCTACTTTCAAATGTCTATAAAGAGAGGCAGAAAAATATTTGGACAATTATATAGAGAGTTTATGACTGCAACCATATGAGTTGAGAGGTAAGGGCTGGAAGCACATACAACTTTGCATGTTCTTGAAATCACTCCTAAAGTTCTTTTACAAACAAGGTGGTTAATTATTAAAACAGAACTAGTGTTGTTTGCTTATTCCATATAGTTATGTTAAATCATCAGCTGAGCACTATGTAAAATGTTCTGCGTTGACAAGGAAGGAGAATATGTACAGGGGCTGCAAAATATGCGTGTAGTCACCACAAACAACTGTTTCCTGTTTATGACAAAGGAGTAAATAATCCATTGATCTGGCAGTGGGGCACCTGCTTTGCAACCAACTCCGTATCAGTAGTCCCTGAACCCTCATTATTTTTCCTCAATTAAAGTTCATAGTCTCGGGAAGTCTGTGCTGAGCAGATGTACAACTGTTCTTGACGACGGAACACAGAAGAATCACAAATTTAGAAAACTACTGCCATTTCATAAACCCCCGAATCACACCATTTGTTGTGGGTAAGAAACATTACAAACAATATGTCTCTTTTATAGGCTGCTAAGCCGGCACGTTACAGAAAAGAATATTAAAGTTCAAAAACTGTCACATGAGCAGTACATTATGAATACAGTAATGCATTTTTTTATGATTCAAATAATGGTTACTGAAATGAAAGAAAAATAAAATCTTCAGTGGGTTATAATGTAGAAATTGTGACTGCGAATTAGACAAAATTGGAAACAGGAGAAAAACCAAGCACAAAGTAATGATCTGCAGAGAACTACAAAATGTAATAATGGATGAATTGCAGAAATATGAATTCGACTAATGCTAGTTTTATTTTCATCTTTTGCATAATTCTGAAATCTATGAGCTCTGATCATTAAGGCAAACTATTTAAATAAAAAATGCAGTGAGAATCCAGTTTCAAATATAACTAAGAGACACTTGGCTGAAGAACTTTTTTTTTTTTTTAAACAATCTACCTAAGGTCAAATAGCACAGCATCATTCATTTAAAAGGCTATATAAATATAGCTTCCATCGCTCATAAACCTCCTTTGTGCTTAAGAAAATGAGGAAGAGAAGCAAGCAGTCAGGGAGATGTTCATTTCCATTTTATTTTTAAAATGTTATCTCCATAAGACACTGAAATACATATTTTGCAGTAAAGAAGATGAAGCTCCTATACTACATTTCTAGTTCTTTCTCTCAGCATAATTCTGACTCCACAGTATGTGCTCTACAGACTGTAGCAGATTGTGAGTCTTGAGGTCAGAGTATATGCTTGAAGCATCAATGGCTACACCTGTCATTTAGTTTTCCTGGGAAGAATGTGTTATTGTTTAATGCTGTAAGATGCATTCGTTACAATCTGACTTCCAATCCGACTGCAATGGAGGTGACTTTAACTACCCATTACCAGAAATATTTCAATAATATTTCAACTTCTAGTCTCTGTTATAATTATTTTCCTTTAATCATTTGAGATGCAATTTTTCCTATCCATGCAGACTCCTGCAATCCATTTTGGTTTTCCTGGGAAGTCATAGCACAGTTTGAAAAAGTGGAAATAAATCAGGTTTTACTTTGAAGTGTAATAAAAATGTTTAATTCTGTATGATATGATTATTGGTAGAGAAACATTTTCCTTCTTCACTTTTCCCTACTATTTACGTCTGATTAACATAGAGAATATCTTGAAGAAATGATCAAACCTGTTAGGCAAAATCTACCTTGTATTCACTTAAAAGCCTGCATGCTAAACTGATAATTCAGTTATTCAGGGCTTGATGAGAAAATGATCTCCCTCAGAGAAAGGGTAAAGTTAAAATATCCTGAGTGGTCACAGCTCTCTTAGCAGCTTTGTTCCAGGGTAAGCCCATTTTTATGACAATCCTTCTTGTATATTTCTTCCAAAATGGATTTCTTACATTTACAAGTAAAATGTCAGAGTTTATTTTAAGATACTTTTTACTAATTTCCCTCATGGAAAAATTGGTTGTGGTCTACCAATGCTCCTCTGAATCAGGCAAACTGTGAAATTACTCTTGATCATTTCAGCCTTAAGAAAACAGCTCAACATGTAGTGAGCAAAGATATATTGTCAAAATAGACACACATGCTACATGGAGTAAAATCCCTAATTTCTCAAGCACCTCAGTAAAATCGTGACAGAAATAACTTCCTAACACAAAACACTCATAATATAGAAATGTGCACTGTTTCCATAATTCCCTGCTTTTACTGTACTCATCTAATTCATTTTCCTTGAACAATACTGATTTAAAAATCACAATTGAATATACTATTTATGAAACTGTATTTTTCAAATAATTAAGTTTGTTGCAGAGACAAGTACAGATTGCTCTGGCTGCAGAGCTCTGCTTGTAAACCCTTCTGGAATCCATTCTTTGATGGGAGGTAAGTTACTCACATTGCCTGAGTCTCAGGATCTGCATTTGTAGCATGTGGATAATGCAGTCTATGGTGATTTTTTAAAAAGATAACAGTAAAATAGAGCTTCCATGGTGGCTCAGCAATAAAGAATCTGCCTGCTAATGCAGGAGACGTGGGTTTGATTCCTGGGTTGGGAAGATCCCCTGGGGAAGGAACTGGCAACCCACTCCATTATTTTTGCCTGGAGAATCCAATGAGCAGAGGCGCTTGGTGGGCTACAGTCCATGGAGTCTCAAAAGAGTCAGACACGACTTAGCGAGTCGACAACAACAGTAAAGTAGCATTCTCATCACGCAGTAGGTATTCAATAAATATCAGTCCCATTCTTTTCCCTGTGTTTTGACCTTGACAAAGCATTAAAGTACACTTTTCTCATTCTCATTTTTGGCCACTAACACTCACTAATGTGGCCAAGGGTATTATAAAAAGCAGAGATATCACTTTGCTGACAAAGGTCACTATAGTCAAAGTTATGGTTTTTCCAGTAGTCATGTACAGATGTGAGAGAAGGCTGAGAACAAAAGAACTGATGCTTTTGAATTGTGGTGCTAGAGAAGACTCTTGCGAGTCCCTTGGACTACAAGGAGATCAAACCAGTCAATCCAGGAAATCAACCCTGAATATTCATTGGAAGGACTGATGCTGAAGTTCTAATACTATGGCTATCTGATGCAAAGAGCTGACTCACTGGAAAAGATCCTAATGATGGGAAAGATTGAAGGTAAATGGAGAAGGGGGAGCAGAGGATGAGATGGTTAGACAGCATCACCAACTCAATGGACAAGAATCTGAGCAAACTCTGGGAGATAGTGGAGGACAGAGGAGCCTGGCATGCTGCAGTTCACGGGGTTGCAAAGAGTCAGACTTAGGGACTGAACAATAACAACAACTGTGTGGCCCAGGAGAAATCTTACAGACCATTCCCTCCGTATTTTTCTCCCTAAACTGTTCCTTACACTGAAATTCTCAATTCTTCTGAAACGGGCATCATTTCCAGCCTGATAGTACTAGTACTAGAGAGGATAGCATTTTCCTGGTTAGGTCAATTTTTGCCTTCCTCTCTCTGACTTTCCCTACTTTTTCCTTCCCCAGCCTTTCCTCCCCATTACCATTCTTATCCCTCGATGATTCTCCTCTATCCCCCTCCCTCCCTCCCTCCTTCTTTTTCATTCTCTTTCATCTTAAAAGACAGTATTTGCTTGTGATGACCTACCAGTCATTTGGCACACTATACTGGACTGTCCTGGAAGAGGCGGCAGTCCTGGAGGGGAGAAAACCACAGCCATGAGCAGGATGTAACATGAGAAGGTATTGCAGGGCAAGTGGAGTTTAGAGCTTCCCCACGGAAAAGAACCTAAGGTGGACTGGGAGCCTGTGGGAGAAGTAATGCAAATTTCATGGAAACATTTTTCTCCTTTTGCCTTTAAATATTTGAATAAAAGGGGAAAATTTATTAGATTTAATGTTTAAAAACATTTTCTCTGCTCTCATGGCATGCCAGGGAGATGTTTGCTTATCTTTCATCATTTTTAAGTGCCTCAGAGATTAGTAATTTTAATTCCTACACATTACAAAGATATATGCAGATTACTTGGTCAGTTTTCTTTTTATATTTAAAATTTTTAGCAGACAGAAGAATTTTTAATATATCCTTGCAAAATCCCCAAACGTGTTCATCCATTTTGCATTTCAGTTTTACATTCCAAAATTTTATTTTGTTCCTTCTTAATGTCATCAGTGAAATTAACTTATGAAAAGGGGACCAAAGGTGAATGCTTAGATAGAGGATACTACTGATGCCTCAACAAGATCTCTAGCAGTCTGGATAAAGCCACTCTGTCCAGCTAGTTTCCACACTTCAGTTCACGTTCCTACTGCCAGTCTCACTTTTCCAAGTAATTTAATGGCAAGAAAATACAGGTTCACTTCATCAAACATTGTTTCCCTAGGTGGTGAAATTTTTGTTATCTTGAAAACTGAGTTAATTCTTTTGATTAATTCCTAAAGGCAAAATTGGCAGCTATGTCAATGAATCTTATTATGTCAATTTGAGTGCAAAGTGACCATGTGACAATTAATGCAGAGTAAGTGATACTATCATTTGAGTACTTTAAACCATCTAGTTTACATTCAAGATTACATTAAAGAAGCAGAACTAAATCTTAAAATATTTTTTTTTTTTTTGACTATGCCACGCAGCTTGCATGTGGGATCTTAGTTCTCTGACCAGGGATTGAACCTGAGCCCTGGCAGTGAGAGCACCAAGTTCCAAATACTGGATCTCCAGGGAATTCCAAAAAACCTAAATCATTTTTTCAGAGAGCTTTTAATTGAAAAGTCCTCTTCATTCGTGTGATTCAAAAAATCCATTGCCAAACAAAAAAAGTCACCCATTATTTACCTTTCAAAAGACATTACCCACAGCATTTTATGTCTATTTTTTTTTAAAAAATGTATGTTATGCTTCTTAGGGTTCTTAGTTTAGATATACACCATGCAAATACAGAAATGATTCAGTTATGCTTTACTAATGCTTAATAAATCAAGATTGCACAATGAAGAATGCATTGACATTTTAAACCTTAGCCTAACATTTAATTAACAGATCCAGTATGTATTCTCCTTTGAATTTAAAAATTATTGTATTTGGTCTATAGTCTTCCTCTAAAATGACCTTGATTTTAAAAAACTCTTCATTGCTTATTTCCACGATGAACAGAAATAATTTTTAGAAAAAATTAGATAAACTGATTAAGCATAATTAAAGTTTATCTAATTTTTTCTAAAAATTATTTCTGTTCATCAGAGAGGGCAATGGCACCCTACTCCAGTACTCTTGCCTGGAAAATCCCATGGATGGAGGAGCCTGGAAGGCTGCAGTCCATGGGGTCGCTGAGGGTCAGACACGACTGAGCAACTTCCCTTTCACTTTCCACTTTCATGCATTGGAGGAGGAAATGGCAACTCACTCCAGTGTTCTTGCCTGGAGAATCCCAGGGACGGGGGAGCCTGGTGGGCTGCCATCTATGGGGTCACACAGAGTCAGACATGACTGAAGTGACTTAGCAATAGCAATAGCAATATATGTGAATCATCTTAGTAACAAAAGCTTTCTGTTGCTCTAAGATTTTGTGGCCTCTACCTCAACAATTCAATAGATTCAGATTAAATAACAGGAGATAATTTAGGGAGATTTTATATAAGAATAATGAGAGCAATGTTCAAGCACAAAGATGGTTACTCCATTAAGGCCACCAATGGAAACAAAAACATCATTCTCCTACAGAAATATAAATGTATGTTGACCAAACTCTACATACACTGAAGTAATCTAAGCAAGTTGATTGGCAGTCAAACTTGCCAACTGTTAAAGGAGCTCAACTTCAAAATATTAAGCCTACCATCTATGTGTGAAAACACGAATTGTTTCCACTTTGAAAATTCCATTTGCTACTAATGCTTCTTGTGAGAGGTTGAAAGATTTTTTTTCAGATTCACTTTCTTTTCACCAGTGTTAGCACACTAGTATATTTAACAGAGACATTTACATGCTTTGCATTTTAAGTGCCTCGGAAATCCAAGCACAGAGCCTGCACATTTCCGCTGCACCATCAGATGTAATGAGTTATGGTACTATCGGCATGTTGATAAGCTATAGCCCAAAGAAGAACAAGAAGGAAGTATAAAAAATATGGCCAGAGGATGGGATAAAATTATCAGCTAGTGTGTTTTCCTGTTTGGTTTTAATCTACATTTAATTAAATTCTTATCTTCTGTGTACTTATGGTCGCATTTGAATGGCGAGACTGCATTCATTATGAATGGTAAAACTTAACTCAGAGAACATTACATGTGGCTTCTTTAAAAAAGAGAAGAAAAACGCTGTCTTTATTCTTTACACTCAGGTCTTATAAAAAGAGACCAAACTCTCTCTTAGGTCAAGTGCAGTAGCACTTAACCTTTGGGTTAACTGATTTGGAAAAGTTGGACTTAAATCAATTTTTAATGCTATTTTTTATTTTTACAATTTGGAAATGTTATCAAATTCTGAGCTTGAACAGAGCTGGCAAGGGAAGCACTGAAGTGCATTAAGGAAATGCCTTCTTCATTCTTAAAAACAGAGATGATAACAGGAAGTTTTTATTAGTGCTGCAAAATGTGTGCATTAGTCTGCATCCTTAATTATTAAAATCATTACATTCCCTTGTTTTTATATGCTGAAATAAGAAAAAAAATGCCTTAGTTACTATTTAAAGGTTTTTTTTTCCTTGTGTCACAGACTCTTTGAGTTCATTCAAGCATCCCTATATTTCAGAAAAAATCACACAATGCTTTGAACATAGTGTTTGGTTACACACATACTGGTTTCATAGCGCTTCAGTTTTGTGCCAGGAATGTCAGGGCAAATTGAGAATATCCTGAAAGCCACTGGTATCTGCAATAACAAGCAGGGTTTCCTAGGTCAACTTGAAGACTGTGTCAGCCTTAACAAAAGGAAACAGAGGCAATGTTTCTGATTGAGGTTTCAATGTATATTAATGAAGAAGTGAGGTTTGAGATCAGATTGGCTATCCCTATTGATCAAAATTCACCAAAAGCTAGAACAAAACCTTTCCATAGTTACTATACTACACACATACACACACACACACACACACATGCTGAGAGAATACAAATGAATATGTCTCATATTTTTATAGCTTTACTTAAAAGCAGTAATTTATGAGTAGTACTTGTGTGCTAGTGAAATAATCACATTTCAAATGAGCGTGTGTTTTTACCCTGTTATTTTATGCAATGGGGAATACTAAACAGGAGAGGTTTAACATTCCAACTGAATGCTTAAATTTAAACACATATAATTAAACAACGTAGTTACCAATGACATACTGGCACATTTCTCCCAAATATCATAAATACATTGGGAATGACTCCACTTTTGAAAGGAGCTGTAAACATCCCTACAATTGGGCCAAAAAAGTTTTTATCTGAAACACTGGACACTCCAAAACTTTGATGTCTAATAGGATGAAAAGACCTTCTATTAAGCTAGTGACCACTCATTTTCTCAGACTCCAAAGAGGAGAAAAGATTTTCAGTATACGTCCCTTATACTTCAAAGGTTTCTTTTTAAAATAAGCATTTTTATTTGGTTGGGCATTTATACAATTCAGCAGATGAAATGTCATTCTCTTGTACATAAGTGAACATTAAAATCACAACAAGGAAGAATCAAAAAAACAGTGATAAGGTGGTGCGGTGGTAAAGAATCCGCCTGCCAATGCAGGAGATACAGGAGATGAGGGTTCGATCCCTGGGTCGGGAAGATCCCCTTGAGGAGGAAATGGCAACCTACTTCAGTATTCTTGCCTAGAAAATTCCATGGACAGAGGAGCAACCTAGATGTACATCAGCAGGCAAAACAGAAAGCCCAGAGATAAATCCATGCACCTACAGACACCTTATCTTAGACAAAGGAGGCAAAAATATACAATGGAGAAAAGACAATCTCTTTAACAAGTGGTGCTGGGAAAACTGGTCAGCCACCTTTAAAAGAATGAAACTACCACACTTTCTAACACCATACACAAAAATAAATTCAAAATGGATTATAGATCTAAATGTAAGATCAGAAAATATAAAGATCTTAGAGGAAAACATAGGCAGAACACTCTCTGACATAAACCACAGCAAGATCCTCTATGACACACCTCCCAGAGTAATGGAAATAAAAACAAAAATAAACAAATGGGACCTAATTAAACATAAAACCTTTTGCACATCGAAGGAAACTATACACAAGGTGAAAAGGCAGCCTTCAGAATGGGAGAAAATAATATCAAATGAAAACAACTGACAAAAAATTAATCTCCAAAATATACAAGTAGCTTATGCAACTTAATACCAGAAAAATGAACAACTCAATCAAAAAGTGGGCCAAAGAGCTAAACAGACATTTCTCCAAAGAAGACATACAGATGGCTAATAAACACATGAAAAGATGCTCAACATCACTCACTATTAGAGAAGTGAAAATCAAAACCACAATGAGTTATCATCTCACATAAGTCAGAATGGCTGCCATCAAAAAGTCTACAAAAAGTAAGTGCTGGAGAGGAGAGTCCACAAAAAACAAGTGTGGAGAAAAGGGAACCCTCTTACACTGTTGGTGGGAATGCAAACTGTTACTGCCACTATGGAGAACAGTGTGGAGATTCCTTAAAAATCTGGAAACAGAACTGCCATATGATCTAGCCGTCCCATCGCTAGGCATACACACCGAGGAAGTCAGACTTGAAAGAGACACAGGTACCCAATGTTCACCGCAGCACTGTTTACAGTAACTAGGGCAAGGAAGCAGCCTAGATGTCCATCAGCAGACAAACAAATGAGGAAGAGGGGTAATATACACAATGGAATATTCCTCAGCTACAAAAAGAATATACTTGAGTCAGTTCTAATGAGGTGGATGAAACTGGAGCCTATTATACAGAGTAAAGTAAGTCAGAAAGAGAAATACCAATACAGTATATTAACACATATATATGGGATTTAGAAAGATGGTAATGATGATCCTATATGCGAGGCAGTAAAAGACACACAGATGTAAAGAACAGACTTTTGGATTCTGTGGAAGGCTAGGGTGGGATGATTTGAGAGAACACGGATAGTGCCATATGTAAAATAGATGACCAGTGCAAGTTCGATGCATGAAGCAGGGCACTCAAAGCCGGTGCACTGGGACAACCCAGAGAGATGGGATGGGGAGGGAGGTGGGAGCAGGGTTCAGGAATGGGGGGGACACATCTGCATCCGTGGCTGATTCATGTCGATGTATGGCAAAAACCACTACAATATTGTAAAGTAATTAGCCTCCAATTAAAATAAATTCATGATCAATAATATTACATGGGTTGGTAGTGTTTCCCAGCAAGCATACTACCTTTCTGTAGTCCATTCATTCTCCAATACCCATTCCCCTTCCATTCTCTTAACTTTGCTTCCTTATTAACTAAGAAAATTGTAGTCATCAGAAGAGAATTTTATTTCCACCTTGATAGCACTCAACTATAGGTAGTGTCCACACACTCTGCTGTTATGACTATTATTTTGGATGTGCTGACCATGCCTTTACTTAAAGCCACCTTCCACTTTGGTGTTAGTTACTCCCCATTTTTCCTGTAAGCCTCAATTTTTCAGTCTCAATGAGATCATTCCTATCAGAATAAAATATCATACTTTCTTTATTGTAAACAACAGCAACAACAGAAACCCTCTAGCTGTTATTTATCTGCTCACATTTAAAGCAAGGGTTTCCCAGGTGGCGCACGGGTGAAGAATCCACCTGCCAATGCAGGAGACACAACAGACACAGGTTAGATTCATGGGTCAAGAAAATCCCCTGGAGAAGGAAATGGCAACCTACTCTAGTACTCTTGCCAGGAAAATCCCATGGACAGAAAAGCCTGGTGGGCTACAGTCCATGGGTTTCGACACAACTGAGCTCACATGCTCTTCAAGATAATTAGAGATAACAAGGGAACATCTCATGCAAAGATGGGCTCGATAAAGGACAGAAATGGTATGGACCTAACAGAAGCAGAAGATATTAAGAAGAGGTGGCAAGAATACACAGAAGAACTGTACAAAAAAGATCTTAATGACCCAGATAATCATGATCACTTACCTAGAGCCAGACATCCTGGAATGTGAAGTCAAGTGGGCCTTAAGAAACATCACAAAGCTAGTGGAGGTGATGGGATTCCAGTTGAGCTATTTCAAATCCTAAAAGATGACATTCTGAAAGTGCTGCATGCAATAGGCCAGCAAATTTGGAAAACACAGCAGTGGCCAAAGGACTGGAAAAGGTCAGTTTTCATTCCAGTCCCCAAAAAAGGAAATGCCAAAGAATGCTCAAACTACTGCACAATTGCACTCATCTCACACACGTAGTAAAGTAATGCTCAAAATTCTCCAAGCCAGGCTCCAACAATACTTGAACCATGAACTTCCAGATGTTCAAGCTGGATTTAGAAAATGCAGAGGAACCAGAGATCAATTGCCAACATCTGCTGGATCATCAAAAAAGCAAGAGAGTTCCAGAAAAACATCTACTTCTGCTTTATTGACTATGACAAAGTCTTTGACTGTGCAGATCACAACAAACTGTGGAAACTTCTGAGAGATGGGAATACCAGACCACCTGACCTGCCTCTTGAGAAATCTGTACACAGGTTGGGAAGCAACAGTTAGAACTGGACATGGAACAACAGACTGGTTCCAAATAGGAAAAGGAGTACGTCAAGGCTGTATATTGTCACCCTGCTTATATAACTTATATGCAGAGTACATCATGAGAAATGCAGGGTTGGAAGAAGCACAAGCTGGAATCAAGATTGCCGGGAGAAATATCAATAACCTCAGATATGCAGATGACACCACCCCTATGGCAGAAAGTGAAGAAGAACTAAAGAGCCTCTTGATGAAAGTGAAAGAGGAGAGTGAAAAAGTTGGCTTAAAGCTCAACATTCAGAAAACTAAGATCATGGCATCTGGTCCCATCACTTCATGGGAAATAGATGGGGAAACAGTGGAAACAGTGGCAGACTATTTTTCTGGGCTCCAAAATCACTGCAGATGGTGACTGCAGCCATGAAATTAAAAGACACTTACTCCTTGGAAGGAAAGTTATGACCAACCTAGATAGCATATTGAAAAGCAGAGACATTCCAACAAAGATTCATCTAGTCAAGGCTATGGTTTTTCCAGTAGTCATGTATGGATGTGAGAGTTGGACTGTAAAGAAAGCTGAGCACTGAAGAATTGATGCTTTTGAACTGTGGTGTTGGAGAAGACTCTTGAGAATTCCTTCAACTGCAAGGAGATCCACCCAGTCCATCCTAAAGGAAGTCAGACCTGAATATTCATTGGAAGGACTGATGTTGAAGCTGAAACTCTAACACTTTGGCCACCTGATGAGAAGAACTGACTAATTTAAAAAGACCCTGATGCTGGGAAAAATTGAAGGCGGGAGGAGAAGGGGATGACAGAGGATGAGATGGCTGCACAGCATCACTGACTTGATGGACATGAGTTTGAATAAACCCCAGAGTTGGTGATGGACAAGGAAGGTTGGTGTACTGCAGTCCATGGGGTTGCAAAGAGTCGGACATGACTGAGCTGAACTGAACTGAACTGAGCACACATGCAGCAGTAGCATTTAAAGCAAAACTCCTTGAAATAGTTTCCTCTTCTTGTGCTCTCTCAGTTGAACATTTCAACAGCGCTTACTTCAGCATCTATTGGTTTTCTTGTCAAAATCATCAAAGTGAAAGTGTAAGTCGCTCAGTCATGTCCGACTCTTTGCAACCCCATGAACTGCACATTCCATGGAATTCTTCAGGCCAGAATACTAGAGTGGGTAGCTTCTCCCTTCTCCAAGGGATCTTCCCAACCCAGGGATCGAATCCAGGTCTCTCTGCCTGCACTGCAGGCAGATTCTTTACCAACTGAGCCACAAGGGAAACCCAAGAATACTGGAGTGGGTAGCCTATCCCTGCTCCAGTGGATCTTCCCAAGCTAGGAATTGAACCGGGGTCTCCTGAATTGCAGGCAGATTCTTTATCAACTGAGCTATCAGGGAAGCCCTGATATCACCAAAGCCATTGCTAAATCCCATTTCTTGGATCTTGTCTTACTTCAACATCAGAAAAACAGAAAACAGTTTCTCTGTGAAAACTTTTCTGCCCTTGGCTTTCCCTCAGCACCTTCTCCTGGTTCTTCCAATCTCACTGGCAGCTCCTTCTCAGTGTCCTTCGCTGGGTCTTCTGAGTTCATTTGCCACATTTCCCTCCAACTTCATTTTGTCCGGGCACTCTAGGTTGCCCTGCTGTTCATGAAACATGCCAATGCATTCTTGCTTCTACCGTGGATATTCCTGCCTAAGACAGTTTCATGACTAGACTCTTTATTCCCTTTAGAATTTCTCCAATGCCCACTTCTAAATAAGGTCTTCCTTCACCATCTTATTTTATTTTGCCATACCAGCAGCATGTGGGTTCTTAGTTCCCCGCCCAGGGATTGATCCTGTGTCCCCTGTATTGGGAGCACAGAGTCTCAACCACTGGATCACCAGGAAGTCCTACTATCTTATTTTCAATTTCAAACCTCCCTCTAGGTTTTTTCTGACTTATTTTTTCTCTATAATGCTTTTAAACATTTAACCAAGGATACATTTTGTACCTTTATTTATCATCTTCCTCTTTTATTGAGATATGAACTCTTAAGGGAAGAGGTTCACTGCTGAATTTGGTGTCTAGGACAACACCTATCATACACAATAGGCCTGCAGTGACGATTTACTGGGTAAATAAAATAGACCACTATTTAAACTTTTTATTATGCTTTTATGTTCTATAAGAAAATGGTTTTCTGTCTATTTTCCATGACTCTGAAATGATTATATTTATATAATAGTGTGCTGGACTTTTCTGGTATTTTAATAATATAGAATTGCACACCCATAATTAAAGCTAATTTTACTATTTTTACAATGTTATTTGGCTTTAGGGTGTATTTCTATGCTATTAAAATTATTTACCATTATCTTTTTTATTGTTTTATTCTTCATATTGCATTAGAATGAGCACTAATATGTTGGCATCAGCCACAGCTCTTATATTTACATTGATTAATTCTTTTTGAACCCCTCTTATTCTTCTCTCTGTGTTTTTATCTTTGCCAGAGATGGGAGAGGGTGATAAAAGCATGTTTGTGAAATATTTTATTTCTGATAGACAGACCTATGTGAGGCAAATGGATTTAAACGCTGCATAATAGTTGCCATTTCTGAACCCAGTTTTGACTGTCTGTGAAGCATGTAATAAAATTAAGAAGAGCATAAAGATTGGATTTGGGTGGATTACCTTGTCTTCAGGATCGATTATTTTGACCTAAGTCCATTAGCCAAAGTGTCCCCATATTAAGGAGCATTTTTCACATTTTAAGCCAAATACAATAATTTCTGGAGTTAGGAGAGCATAAAGGGAAAAGAAAAGGGGGTCATAAGGAAGCAAACTTGTAGACAGAAACACAAACTTCAGCCCTCCATGAAATAGACCTGAAAGCATGACACTATTATTTGTATTGGCAGCGCTTTCCTTACAAATTGTTGGCTTTTTTTGCACCAACCTCTAACCCACCATTTCTGAAACATTCCTAAGAAGACTTGAAAGACACTGTTAAAAGCATATCTGCCCAGAAGCCCTGGAAAAACTATAGCTGCAAAGTGTCTTTACTGTTTATGTAAGAGCAATCAAAGGTATCAACAAGCAAGACAGCTGAAAGTGCTCTCTCAGAAAAAGAAAGCAAAATTGATCCAAACTGAATATTTCTATGAAACGGGTTACAGGGAATTCTGCAGCCAAGTAGGCATCCCCCATATGCTTGTGTATTCCTCCCTATAAACATGAATATTCATAAATACAATCCCAGTAGATGGGAACAACCTAAGTAAATTACTGAACGTTAGGAACAGAAGAAAAACCTTTAATGCAATTCAGGTACCCACAAAGACCTGGACGGTTTGCATCAAATAACTGGACAAAAATATTACAACTACATTGACTTCAGTTGTTATAATCTGTGACTGAGTTGTTTGATCTGTATTATTTACCATGGTAAAGGTGAAAAGTTGTTACTTGACCATTCTTTAATGCTACTCTTGCTAAAATCTATAGTATTTTCCCCCTTTTCCGCTTAAACTGAGGTCAGAGAACACAGAATCATTTGAAGCGTGCATTATTTTACAGCAGTGTTCTCAGAGGTTACTGAGGCAGTCACTCTTCTCCTTAAGGACCTGACACTTAAGTATTTTATTTCTTTACTGGGATTTGTTGTTGTTGCTGTTATTTACTTCTTAAGTTTGTCACTGTCCCTGCTGCCAACAAACACTTCACTTTCTAATTCAATGTGAGCTGGGAAATCAACTAACCAGTCTGTATAGGTTGTATCTAAATTAAGAGTTCATGAATTCTCAGTGAAGATTTGACATGCTCTTACAGAGATCAAGTGTTAGACTAAAATACAATACAGTTGTGATATCTAAGCAAAGTTTGTTTTTTTAAAGCACAATCTATATTTGCATCTATTGAAAAGTATGCCTACATGTACATTTAGGTGTTTTTGTTTGTTTTCTCATCTTTCTAGGTTGCTGGCCGTGTTCTGGAACAATGCAAAAATATATGGAAGATATATATCTACATTACATATTATTGTAATATTTGCTCACAAGACAGCACCCTCCCCAACAAAACATTAACACTTAAAAGTTATACTGGGGGGGGGGGGAAGCTTCTTGATTAGAGAAGGCCAAGGTGCAAGCCTCTTCTGTGGTCCCCACCTGGTTTACCCTACACCAGCTGCCTCTGCCAGGCCACCCAAATTTGACCCTAACAAGATTAAAGTCGTATACCTGAGGTGTTCCAGAGGGAAAATCAGTGTCACAGGTACCCTGGCTGCCACAGTCATTCTCTAGGATCTGTCTCCAAAGGAGGTGGGTGATGACATGGCCAAGACAACTGGTGAAAAGTTGGGAGTACAGTGAAACTGACCATTCAGAACAGGCAGGCCCAAGTTGAAGTGGTACTCTCTGCCCCTCTCTGAACATCAAACCACCCAGAAATGAAAAAAAAAGCAGAAAAACTTAAAGTTCAATGGAAATAAGGTTTTTGATGAGATTGCAAATATTGCCTGACTGATGCAGTACCAACCTTTGGCCAGAGAACTCTCTGGAATCATTAAAGAGACCTTGGAGGCTACCTAGTTTGTGGGCTGCAACGCTGAGGGCTGCCACCCATGTGACATCACCGATGATACTGGCGGTGGGGTAGTGGAATATCCAGTAATTAAGACTACAGAGAAAAATATCTTGATAAAGGGTCATTGATAACCAAAAAGAAATATGGAATATTCAAATAGTTACAGGGAAGTCATATCAACTCTTCATGAAATATAAAGATAATTTGGTAGCAATTCTTCTCAGATTTACACTCAATGTGGTCATGCATGCAGACCACCTGTCTACCAAGTCTGAGGTTGTGAACTAAAGTTGTGAAGAAGGCCACAGACAAACTTCAATAGGTTCACGAGTACCTTAAATGTATATGAAATATCACATGTGTATATGCACACATTTTATCTGAATGAATTAAAAATGTTGTCAGAAAAACCTTTGAAATACTTAATGACCAAAGACAAACTCTAAATAAATTGATGAAATAATAGTAGTTAAATTAGTTTATTATTCAATGTGAGAGTGACTGATATTCTATCTGGCGTTAATGAAAATAGAGATATTGCTTATAGAACAAATGTCTGTATGGACTTGCATTGCATTTGTAGAAGAAACAGTTCTTGTGTACAGAGGCAGAATTCAAATGTTTAGGTAGTGAAGAAGTTACCTAATAAATTACAATATTCTTGTGGAATATGATGCTTCCATGTGTAGCCAATCATTGGGAAACCCAATAAATAACCCAAGCACCAATAAATCCTCAAGTGTTTATTAATTTCTTACTCTGCTTCTAGGGGGTCTGTGCAGTGGTGATAATATGACTCATAGGTTTGTCTGAACAATTATCAATATGCTTGGCATTTTATTCCACAGTGTGGAAGAAATGAAAGAAATTAATAAACGTCAACTGCTTGCCCTGTGTACTAACTATTGAAAAAAATTCTTTATTTTTATCTGCTTACTTTTCAAAGGATGCCAAACTGGTTCCTTATGAATGTGATACCCATTGGGGCTAGTGTTAATACAGTAAATTAGACTATCCTGAAGTATACTGGAGGCTTAAGGTCAAAGCCACTTTGTACTGAAATGAATATTAACTTGACAAACGTTTCCAAATGTCTAAACTTCAGAGGTATACTAGAAGTTTACAGATGTATCTTTTATTTGAGTTCATGTTCCTTCTGTGTTCTCTACACTTAGGGGATCCAATTTTAGATTATAAGTGTATTGGCATCTGCAATGTGATTTGATTTCTACTTTAGTTCATTAAAATTGTAACCATCACGGCATATTAAAATTTCACTAGATTAAAGAAACAATATTAATGCTTTTAAACTGGAAGATGTGTAAAATCGATGCTTAAAATATCTCTTAATTAAAGAAGCAAGCTAAAGTGACATATCATCTTTAACTTGTTATCCCTAGCATTACTTTTGTCTACAAGTTGGGATAATCATCTTTCTAGGTGCTTACAAAGATGTTACATTTCTGAAAACAAGATAAAATAGGTTTTAGTTTACTTTTCTTGAAGGTTCTCATGAGAAGGATTAACACAGTTTGCTGTGTGTTACTGGTCTACCTACTGGATAGACACATCCCAGGAGACACAATTTGGACTCATGTGCTTCCCAAGTGGTACAGCGGTAAAGAATCTGCCTGCCAGTGCAGAGGATGCAGGAGACAGAGGTTCGATCCCTTGGTTGGGAAGATCCCCTGGAGAAGGAAATGGCAACCCTTTCCAATATTCTTGCCTGGAAAATTCCATAGACAGAGGAGTCTTGGAGGGTTACCACGGGGTTGCAAAGAGTTGGACACAATTTAGCAACTAAACAACAACAACAATACATAAAACAGCAAAAATGTTTCTTCCTTCCTGCCAACAGCTTAACACTCACATTTCCATCCATAAAGAAGTTGGAAGGATTTAAAACTGACTCAGATTATATGTTTATGATGACATGATCACTGGATTTTTGGTGGTATTTCCTTACACTTTATTTTTAAAAGTTTAAACCCCTTTATTGAGGTAAGATCAGCATACAAAAATCAACATATTTAACAAATACAACTTGATGAATTTGAAGACAAGACTACATCTTATGTATTATTCTGAAAACTTAACAAGGTCTGCTTTTAAAACCCACTTCTACAATATTGTCTGTTAATTAAAATTCTTCTTAACCAATATTTTATGTACTGTGGAGTCTCACGGGGCCTCCCAGAAGGCAATAGAGGTAAATGACCTGCCTGCCAATGCAGATGTAAGAGACGTGTGTTCGATCCCTGGGTCTGGTAGATCCCTGGGAGGAGGGCATGGCAACCCACTCCAGTATTCTCGCCTGGAGAATCCCACGGACAGAGGAGCCTGGTGGGTTACAGTACACAGGGTTGCAAAGAGTTGGACATGACTGAAGCGACTTAGCACATATACATGGAGCCTCATGATCTGTTCTGTGTGTGTTAGCCGCTCAGTCATGTCCAACTCTTTGTGACCCCATGGACTGTAGCCCGCCAGGCTCCTCTGTCCATGGAATTCTCCAGGCAAGAATACTGGAGTGGGGTGCCATTCCCTTCTCTGGGGAACCTTCCCAACCCAGGGATAGAACATGGGTCTCCCTCACTGCAGGCAGATTTAGAATTTTTAACCATCCTAGCCATCAGGGAAGCCCCCATGAGCTGTCCTAAATAGAGGTTTTAAAATTTTTTCATATTGGAAAGGAAACTGCTATTAAAATGATAAAAATTGAGTTGTTTTTGTAAATAGAGTAAATCAGGTTAATTTTTCAATTAAAAAATAAAAGAGACAAAGCAAAGAACTTCACCACAAGTTTAAAATCTGTAACATACAATGTATCCAAGACATTTTTCCTCTGTAGTGCCTTAGTTGTCTAAAAGCAACAGTATCATTTCTTTCTGTAAGGGCACATATTCATATTTTCATCAAAAACTGCTAGCAAATCACAAATTTTCTATTCACTTTTTTCAGCCAGCAACAAATTACAAGTCCCACAGGGATATTTTCCAAATATATAAATTTATAAGCCTCATACTAAAGGGACATGTTGTCATATTTATTGACTAGGTAACAAAATAGTCACAGAAATCTGGAAAAAGAACTATAAAAGAGGTTCCTTGCAGACCTCATCTGGAGTGAGGAAAGTAGAATGATTATCTAAACTGAAATAGGAGGAGAGTTAACATGTGTTGCCTGACTGAGTCAAGTCTCTGAATGAAAAACTCTTAAGCCATGACCATCTTCCAAGTTCAGAGACACTGATGAAGCTATAAAGCAACAACCTTTTGTAACTTTAAAAGTTTCTGATTTATCAAGTATTGAGAATCATGGGATAGGAGCCAAATGAGCCATCCTTAATTCAGTGCAGAGTGTAGTCTAGGCAGTTAGGAATTGCAGTTTTGTGAAGCCTACAAAATGGAAGACTTGCCCATCTCCCATGTACTTGCTGTCTTCTGAATATTTCTCTGCAGACAGCATTTTTTTTTTTTCTACAACTCAACTTGCTCAAAGAGAAACATAAAACATTTGGCATTTCCTTAAATATTTTGGAATTTCCTGGTAACATAAACATTAAGAAAAATGTTCATATATAATATTCTTTGCTTATAAACAGATACATAAAACGATTTGTAAATATGGCTTCATTTTACAGTGACATAAAATGGCTCAGATGCAAGGCTATTTCTGGAGTAGGTAGGGACAAGAGTCATTGCCAGTGGGGTTCTAGATAAAATACACTGCAACTCTTCCTTTTGCATTTATTCAGGAGAAATAATTTTAAACAGACATTAAGCATAACTCCA